>NC_140579.1:793768308-795180058 GCF_964204655.1 Triturus cristatus
ACCGCTTTGTTTGCCATAAGTTGGCAGGGTATGCTCAGACGTGAGTCCCTTGCTCACTTTGCAACTGGATTCAAGCAAGCCGGGCCGAAGACAGCTGAAACGCCAGAAACCGGTCCTAGGAAGCTTCTTTCCGGTCCAGGGAAGGCATGGCTTGGCAGTTCGGGCTGGACTGTTCCCATGAGGCACAGGTCCAGACTGATTTGCATATGGCCATGTCTGAACTGGGGTGGCAGAGTGGGCTAAAGAACGGTGATGGATCAAAGTCGGATTTGTTGACTGGGTGTGAGTGTTTGATTGGTTCTGATGCTCCGTCCATCACCACCCCCTTTTGTACCGCTTTGTTCGCCATAAGTTGGCAGGGTATGCTCAGACGTGAGTCCCTTGCTCACTTTGCCACTGGATTCAAGCAAGCCTGGCTGAAGACGGCTGAAATGCCAGAAACCCATCCTAGGAAACGTATTTCCTGTCCAGGGAAGGCATTGCTTGGCAATTCGGGCTGGACTGTTCCCATGAGGCACAGGGTCAGACTGATTTTCATATGGCCATGTCTGAACTGGGGTGGCAGAGTGGGCTAAAGAACGGTGATGGATCAAAGTCGGATCTGTTGACTGGGTGTGAGTGTTTGATTGGTTCTGATGCTCCGTCCATCACCACCCCCTTTTGTACCGCTTTGTTCGCCATAAGTTGGCAGGGTATGCTCAGACGTGAGTCCCTTGCTCACTTTGCCACTGGATTCAAGCAAGCCTGGCTGAAGACGGCTGAAATGCAAGAAACCCGTCCTAGGAAACTTGTTTCCTGTCCAGGGAAGGCATGGCTTGGCAATTCGGGCTGGACTGTTCCCATGAGGCACAGGGTCAGACTGATTTTCATATGGCCATGTCTGAAATGGGGTGGCAGAGTGGGATAAAGAACGGTGATGGATCAAACTCGGATCTGTTGACTGGGTGTGAGTGTTTTATTGGTTCTGATGCTCCGTCCATCACCACCCCCTTTTGTACTGCTTTGTTCGCCATAAGTTGGCAGGGTATGCTCAGACGTGAGTACCTTGCTCACTTTGCCACTGGATTCAAGCAAGCCTGGCTGAAGACGGCTGAAATGCCAGAAACCGGTCCTAGGAAGCTTGATTCCGGTCCAGGGAAGGCATGGCTTGGCAGTTCGGGCTGGACTGTTCCCATGAGGCACAGGGTCAGACTGATTTGCATATGGCCATGTCTGAAATGGGGTGGCAGACTGGGCTAAAGAACGGTGATGGATCAAACTCGGATTGGTAGACTGGGTGTGAGTGTTTCATTGGTTCTGATGCTCCGTCCATCACCACCCCCTTTTGTACCGCTTTTTTCGCCATAAGTTGGCAGGGTATGCTCAGACGTGAGTCCCTTGCTCACTTTGACACTGGATTCAAGCAAGCCTGACTGAAGACGGCTGAAATGCCAGAAACCGGTCCTAGGAAGCTTGTTTCCGGTCCAGGGAAGGCATGGCTTGGCAGTTCGGACTGGACTGTTCCCATGAGGCACAGGGTCAGACTGATTTGCATATGGCCATGTCTGAACTGGGGTGGCAGAGTGGGCTAAAGCACGGTGATGGATCAAACTCGGATCTGTTGACTGGGTGTGAGTGTTTGATTGTTTCTGATGCTCCGTCCATCACCACCCCCTTTTGTACCACTTTGCTCGCCATAAGTTGGCCGGGTATGCTCAGACGTGAGTCCCTTGCTGACTTTGCCACTGGATTCAAGCAAGCCTGGCTGAAGACGGCTAAAATGCCAGAAACCGGTCCTAGGAAGCTTGTTTCCGGTCCAGGGAAGGCATGGCTTGGCAGTTCGAGCTGGACTGTTCCCATGAGGCACAGGGTCAGACTGATTTGCATATGGCCATGTCTGAACTGGGGTGGCAGAGTGGGCTAAAGAACGGTGATGGATCAAACTCGGATCTGTTGACTGGGTGTGAGTGTTTGATTGGTTCTGATGCTCCGTCCATCACCACCCCCTTTTGTACTGCTTTGTTCGCCATAAGTTGGCAGGGTATGCTCAGACGTGAGTCCCTTGCTCACTTTGCCACTGGATTCAAGCAAGCCTGGCTGAAGACAGCTGAAATGCCAGAAACCGGTCCTAGGAAGCTTGTTTCCTGTCCAGGGAAGGCATGGTTTGGCAGTTTGGGCTGGACTGTTCCCATGAGGCACAGGGTCAGACTGATTTGCATATGGCCATGTCTGAACTGGGGTGGCAGAGTGGGCTAAAGCACGGTGATGGATCAAACTCGGATCTGTTGACTGGGTGTGAGTGTTTGATTGTTTCTGATGCTCCGTCCTTCATCACCGCCTTTTGTACTACTTTGTTCCACATGAGTTGGCAGGGTATGCTCAGACGTGAGTCCCTTGCTCACTTTGCCACTGGATTCAAGCAAGCCTGGCTGAAAACGGCTGAAATGCCAGAAACCGGTCCTAGGAAGCTTGTTTCCGGTCCAGGGAAGGCATGGCTTGGCAGTTCGGGCTGGACTGTTCCCATGAGGCACAGGGTCAGACTGATTTGCATATGGCCATGTCTGAACTGGGGTGGCAGAGTGGGCTAAAGAACGGTGATGGATCAAACTCGGATCTGTTGACTGGGTGTGAGTGTTTGATTGGTTCTGATGCTCCGTCCATCACCACCCCCTTTTGTACTGCTTTGTTCGCCATAAGTTGGCAGGGTATGCTCAGACGTGAGTCCCTTTCTCACTTTGCCACTGGATTCAAGCAAGCCTGGCTGAAGATGGCTGAAATGCCAGAAACCGGTCCTAGGAAGCTTGTTTCCGGTCCAGGGAAGGCATGGCTTGGCAGTTCGGGCTGGACTGTTGCCATGAGGCACAGGGTCAGACTGATTTGCATATGGCCATGTCTGAACTGGGGTGGCAGAGTGGTCTAAAGAACGGTGATGGATCAAAGTCGGATCTGTTGACTGGTTGTGAGTGTTTGATTGGTTCTGATGCTCCGTCCATCACCACCCCCTTTTGTACCGCTTTGTTCGCCATAAGTTGGCAAGGTATGCTCAGACGTGAGTCCCTTGCTCACTTTGCCACTGGATTCAAGCAAGCCTGGCTGAAGACGGCTGAAATGCCAGAAACCGGTCCTAGGAAGCTTGTTTCCTGTCCAGGGAAGGCATGGTTTGGCAGTTTGGGCTGGACTGTTCCCATGAGGCACTGGGTCAGACTGATTTGCATATGGCCATGTCTGAAATGGGGTGGCAGAGTGGGATAAAGAACGGTGATGGATCAAACTCGGATCTGTTGACTGGGTGTGAGTGTTTTATTGGTTCTGATGCTCCGTCCATCACCACCCCCTTTTGTACCGCTTTGTTCGCCATAAGTTGGCAGGGTATGCTCGGACGTGAGTCCCTTTCTCACTTTGCCACTGGATTCAAGCAAGCCTGGCTGAAGACGGCTGAAATGCCAGAAACCGGTCCTAGGAAGCTTGATTCTGGTCCAGGGAAGGCATGGCTTGGCAGTTCGGGCTGGACTGTTCCCATGAGGTACAGGGTCAGACTGATTTGCATATGGCCATGTCTGAACTGGGGTGGCAGAGTGGGCTAAAGAACGGTGATGGATCAAAGTCGGATCTGTTGACTGGCTGTGAGTGTTTGATTGGTTCTGATGCTCCGTCCATCACCACCCCCTTTTGTACTGCTTTGTTCGCCATAGGTTGGCAAGGTATGCTCAGACATGAGTCCCTTGCTCACTTTGCCACTGGATTCAAGCAAGCCTGGCTGAAGACGGCTGAAATGCCAGAAACCGGTCCTAGGAAGCTTGTTACCGGTCCAGGGAAGGCATGGCTTGGCAGTTCAGGCTGGACTGTTCCCATGAGGCACAGGGTCAGACTGATTTGCATATGGCCATGTCTGAAATGGGGTGGCAGAGTGGGCTAAAGAACGGTGATGGATCAAACTCGGATCGGTTGACTGGGTGTGAGTGTTTGATTGTTTCTGATGCTCCGTCCATCACCACCCCCTTTTGTACCGCTTTATTCGCCATAAGTTGGCAGGGTATGCTCAGACGTGAGTCCCTTGCTCACTTTCCCACTGGATTGAAGCAAGCCTGGCTGAAGACGGCTGAAATGCCAGAAACCGGTCCTAGGAAGTTTGTTTCCGGTCCAGGGAAGGCATGGCTTGGCAGTTCGGGCTGGTCTGTTCCCATGAGGCACAGGGTCAGACTGATTTGCATATGGCCATGTCTGAACTAGGGTGGCAGAGTGGGCTAAAGCACAGTGATGGATCAAACTCGGATCTGTTGACTGGGTGTGAGTGTTTGATTGGTTCTGATGCTCCGTCCATCACCACCCTCTTTTGTACTGCTTTGTTCGCCATAAGTTGGCAGGGTATGCTCAGACGTGAGTCCCTTGCTCACTTTGCCACTGGATTCAAGCAAGCCTGGCTGAAGACAGCTGAAATGCCAGAAACCGGTCCTAGGACGCTTGTTTCCGGTCCAGGGAAGGCATGGCTTGGCAGTTCGGTCTGGACTGTTCCCATGAGGCACAGGGTAAGACTGATTTGCATATGGCCATGTCTGAACTGGGGTGGCAGAGTGGGCCAAAGAACGGTGATGGATCAAACTCGGATCTGTTGACTGGGTGTGAGTATTTGATTGGTTATGATGCTCCGTCCATCATCACCCCCTTTTGTACTGCTTTGTTCACAATAAGTTGGCAGGGTATGCTCAGACGTGAGTCCCTTGCTCACTTTGCCACTGGATTCAAGCAAGCCTGGCTGAAGACGGCTGAAATGCCACAAACCGGTTCTAGGAAGCTTGTTTCGGGTCCAGGGAAGGTATGGCTTGGCAGTTCGGACTGGACTGTTCCCATGAGGCACACGGTCAGACTGATTTGCATATGGCCATGTCTGAACTGGGTAGCAGAGTGGGCTAAAGAACGGTGATGGATCAAACTCGGATCTGTTGACTGGGTGTGAGTGTTTGATTGTTTCTGATGCTCCGTCCATCACCACCGCCTTTTGTACTACTTTGTTCCACATGAGTTGGCAGGGTATGCTCAGACGTGAGTCCCTTGCTCACTTTGCCACTGGATTCAAGCAAGCCTGGCTGAAGACGGCTGAAATGCCAGAAACCCGTCCTAGGAAACGTGTTTCCTGTCCAGGGAAGGCATTGCTTGGCAGTTCGGGCTGGACTGTTCCCATGAGGCACAGGGTCAGACTGATTTTCATATGGCCATGTCTGAAATGGGGTGGCAGAGTGGGCTAAAGAACGGTGATGGATCAAAGTCTGATCTGTTGACTGGGTGTGAGTGTTTGATTGGTTCTGATGCTCCGTCCATCACCACCCCCTTTTGTACCGCTTTGTTCGCCATAAGTTGGCAGGGTATGCTCAGACGTGAGTCCCTTGCTCACTTTGCCACTGGATTCAAGCAAGCCGGGCTGAAGACAGCTGAAACGCCAGAAACCGGTCCTAGGAAGCTTCTTTCCGGTCCAGGGAAGGCATGGCTTGGCAGTTCGGGCTGGACTGTTCCCATGAGGCACAGGGTCAGACTGATTTGCATATGGCCATGTCTGAACTGGGGTGGCAGAGTGGGCTAAAGAACGGTGATGGATCAAACTCGGATCTGTTGACTGGGTGTGAGTGTTTGATTGTTTCTGATGCTCCGTCCATCACCACCCCCTTTTGTACTGCTTTGTTCGCCATGAGTTGGCAGGGTATGCTCAGACTTGAGTCCCTTGCTCACTTTGCCACTGGATTCAAGCAAGCCTGGCTGAAGACGGCTGAAATGCCAGAAACCGGTCCTAGGAAGCTTGTTTCCGGTCCAGGGAAGGTATGGCTTGGCAGTTCGGGCTGTACTGTTCCCATGAGGCACAGGGTCAGACTGATTTGCATATGGCCATGTCTGATCTGGGGTGGCAGAGTGGGCTAAAGAACGGTGATGGATCAAACTCAGATCTGTTGACTGGGTGTGAGTGTTTGGTTGGTTCTGATGCTCCGTCCATCACCACCCCCTTTTGTACCGCTTTGTTCGCCATAAGTTGGCAGGGTATGCTCAGACGTGAGTCCCTTGCTCACTTTGCCACTGGATTCAAGCAAGCCTGGCTGAAGACGGCTGAAATGCAAGAAACCCGTCCCAGGAAACTTGTTTCCGGTCCAGGGAAGGCATGGCTTGGCAAATCGGGCTGGACTGTTCCCATGAGGCACAGGGTCAGACTGGTTTTCATATGGCCATGTCTGAAATGGGGTGGCAGAGTGGGATAAAGAACGGTGATGGAGCAAACTCTTATCTGTTGACTGGGTGTGAGTGTTTTATTGGTTCTGATGCTCCGTCCATCACCACCCCCTTTTGTACCGCTTTGTTCGCCATAAGTTGGCAGGGTATGCTCAGACGTGAGTCCCTTGCTCACTTTGCCACTGGATTCAAGCATGCCTGGCTGAAGACGGCTGAAATGCCAGAAACCGGTCCTAGGAAGCTTGATTCCGGTCCAGGGAAGGCATGGCTTGGCAGTTCGGGCTGGACTGTTCCCATGAGGCACAGGGTCAGACTGATTTGCATATGGCCATGGCTGAACTGGGGTGGCATAGTGGGCTAAAGCACGGAGATGGATCAAACTCGGATCTGTTGACTGGGTGTCAGTGTTTGATTGGTTCTGATGCTCCTTCCATCACCACCCTCTTTTGTACTGCTTTGTTCGCCATAAGTTGGCAGGGTATGCTCAGACGTGAGTACCTTGCTCACTTTGCCACTGGATTCAAGCAAGCCTGGCTGAAGACGGCTGAAATGCCAGAAACCGGTCCTAGGAAGCTTGTTTCCGGTCCAGGGAAGGAATGGCTTGGCAGTTCGGGCTGGACTGTTCCCATGAGGCACACGGTCAGACTGATTTGCATATGGCCATGTCTGAACTGGGGTAGCAGAGTGGGCTAAAGAACGGTGATGGATCAAACTCGGATCTGTTGACTGGGTGTGAGTGTTTGATTGTTTCTGATGCTCCGTCCATCATCACCGCCTTTTGTACTACTTTGTTCCACATGAGTTGGCAGGGTATGCTCAGACGTGAGTCCCTTGCTCACTTTGCAACTGGATTCAAGCAAGCCTGGCTGAAGACGGCTGAAATGCCAGAAACCGGTCCTGGGAAGCTTGTTTCCGGCCCAGGGAAGGCATGGCATGGCAGTTTGGGCTGGACTGTTCCCATGAGGCACAGGGTTAGACTGATTTGCATATGGCCATGTCTGAACTGGGGTGGCAGAGTGGGCTAAAGAACGGTGATGAATCAAAGTCAGATTTGTTGACTGGGTGTGAGTGTTTGATTGGTTCTGATGCTCCGTCCATCACCACCCCCTTTTGTACTGCTTTGTTCGCCATAAGTTGGCAGGGTATGCTCAGACGTGAGTCCCTTGCTCACTTTGCCACTGGATTCAAGCAACCCTGGCTGAAGACAGCTGAAATGCCAGAAACCGGTCCAAGGACGCTTGTTTCCGGTCCAGGGAAGGCATGGCTTGGCAGTTCGGTCTGGACTGTTCCCATGAGGCACAGGGTAAGACTGATTTGCATATGGCCATGTCTGATCTGGGGTGGCAGAGTGGGCCAAAGAACGGTGATGGATCAAACTCGGATCTGTTGACTGGGTGTGAGTATTTGATTGGTTATGATGCTCCGTCCATCACCACCCCCTTTTGTACCGCTTTGTTCGCCATAAGTTGGCTGGGTATGCTCAGACGTGAGTCCCTTGCTCACTTTGCCACTGGATTCAAGCAAGCCTGGCTGAAGACGGCTGAAATGCCAGAAACCCGTCCTAGGAAACGTGTTTCCTGTCCAGGGCAGGCATTGCTTGGCAATTCGGGCTGGACTGTTCCCATGAGGCACATGGTCAGACTGATTTTCATATGGCCATGTCTGAACTGGGGTGGAAGAGTGGGCTAAAGAACGGTGATGGATCAAAGTCGGATCTGTTGACTGGGTGTGAGTGTTTGATTGGTTCTGATGCTCCGTCCATCACCACCCCCTTTTGTACCGCTTTGTTCGCCATAAGTTGGCAGGGTATGCTCGGACGTGAGTCCCTTGCTCACTTTGCCACTGGATTCAAGCAAGCCTGGCTGAAGACGGCTGAAATGCCAGAAACCCGTCCTAGGAAACTTGTTTCCTGTCCAGGGAAGGCATGTCTTGGCAGTTCGGGCTGGACTGCTCCCATGAGGCACAGGGTCAGACTGATTTGCATATGGCCATGTCTGAACTGGGGTGGCAGAGTGGGCTAAAGATCGGTGATGGATCAAACACGGATCTGTTGACTGGGTGTGAGAGTTTGATTGGTTCTGATGCTCCGTCCATCACCACCCCCTTTTGTACCGCTTTGTTCACCATAAGTTGGCAGGGTATGCTCAGACGTGAGTCCCTTGCTCACTTTGCCACTGGATTCAAGCAAGCCTGGCTGAAGACGGCTGAAATGCTAGAAACCGGTCCTAGGAAGCTTGTTTCCGGTCCAGGGAAGGCATGGCTTGGCAGTTCGGGCTGGACTGTTCCCATGAGGCACAGGGTCAGACTGATTTGCATGTCTGAACTGGGGTGGCAGAGTGGGTTAAAGAACGGTGATGGATCAAACTCGGATCTGTTGACTGGGTATGAGTGTTTGATTGGTTCTGATGCTCCGTCCATCACCACCCCCTTTTGTACCGCTTTGTTCGCCATAAGTTGGCAGGGTATGCTCACACGTGAGTCCCTTGCTCACTTTGTCACTGGATTCAACCAAGCCTGGCTGAAGACGGGTGAATTGCCAGATACCGGTCCTAGGAAGCTTGTTTCCGGTCCAGGGAAGGTATGGCTTGGCAGTTCGGGCTGGACTGTTCCCATGAGGCACAGGGTCAGACTGATTTGCATATGGCCATGTCTGAACTGGGGTGGCAGAGTGGGCTAAAGAACGGTGATGGATCAAACTCGGATCTGTTGACTGGGTGTGAGTGTTTGATTGTTTCTGATGCTCCGTCCATCACCACCCCCTTTTGTACCACTTTGTTCGCCATAAGTTGGCAGGGTATGCTCAGACGTGAGTCCCTTGCTCACTTTGCCACTGGATTTAAGCAAGCCTGGCTGAAGACGGGTAAAATGCCAGAAACCGGTCCTAGGAAGCTTGTTTCCGGTCCAGGGAAGGCATGGCTTGGCAGTTCGGGCTGGACTGTTCTCATGAGGCACAGGGTCAGACTGATTTGCATATGGCCATGTCTGAACTGGGGTGGCAGAGTGGGCTAAAGAACGGTGATGGATCAAACTCGGATCTGTTGACTGGGTGTGAGTGTTTGATTGGTTCTGATGCTCCGTCCATCACCACCCCCTTTTGTACTGCTTTTTTCGCCATAAGTTGGCAGGGTATGCTCAGACGTGAGTCCCTTTCTCACTTTGCCACTGGATTCAAGCAAGCCTGGCTGAAGATGGCTGAAATGCCAGAAACCGGTCCTAGGAAGCTTGTTTCCGGTCCAGGGAAGGCATGGCTTGGCAGTTCGGGCTGGACTGTTCCCATGAGGCACAGGGTCAGACTGATTTGCATATGGCCATGTCTGAACTGGGGTGGCAGAGTGGTCTAAAGAACGGTGATGGATCAAACTCGGATCTGTTGACTGGTTGTGAGTGTTTGATTGGTTCTGATGCTCTGTCCATCACCACCCCCTTTTGTACCGCTTTGTTCGCCATAAGTTGGCAAGGTATGCTCACACGTGAGTCCCTTGCTCACTTTGCCACTGGATTCAAGCAAGCCTGGCTGAAGACGGCTGAAATGCCAGAAACCCGTCCTAGGAAACTTGTTTCCTGTCTAGGGAAGGCATGTCTTGGCAGTTCGGGCTGGACTGCTCCCATGAGGCACAGGGTCAGACTGATTTGCATATGGCCATGTCTGAACTGGTGTGGCAGAGTGGGCTAAAGAACGGTGATGGATCAAACACGGATCTGTTGACTGGGTGTGAGAGTTTGATTGGTTCTGATGCTCCGTCCATCACCACCCCCTTTTGTACCGCTTTGTTCACCATAAGTTGGCAGGGTATGCTCAGACGTGAGTCCCTTGCTGACTTTGCCACTGAATTCAAGCAAGCCTGGCTGAAGACGGCTAAAATGCCAGAAACCGGTCCTAGGAAGCTTGTTTCCGGTCCAGGGAAGGCATGGCTTGGCAGTTCTGGCTGGACTGTTCCCATGAGGCACAGGGTCAGACTGATTTGCATATGGCCATGTCTGAACTGGGGTGGCAGAGTGGGCTAAAGAACGGTGATGGATCAAACTCGGATCTGTTGACTGGGTGTGAGTGTTTTATAGGTTCTGATGCTCCGTCCATCACCACCCCCTTTTGTACCGCTTTGTTCGCCATAAGTTGGCAAGGTATGCTCAGACGTGAGTCCCTTGCTCACTTTGCCACTGGATTCAAGCAAGCCTGGCTGAAGACGGCTGAAATGCCAGAAACCCGTCCTAGGAAACTTGTTTCCTGTCCAGGGAAGGTATGTCTTGGCAGTTCGGGCTGGACTGCTCCCATGAGGCACAGGGTCAGACTGATTTGCATATGGCCATGTCTGAACTGGGGTGGCAGAGTGGGCTAAAGAACGGTGATGGATCAAACACGGATCTGTTGACTGGGTGTGAGAGTTTGATTGGTTCTGATGCTCCGTCCATCACCACCCCCTTTTGTACCGCTTTGTTCACCATAAGTTGGCAGGGTATGCTCAGACGTGAGTCCCTTGCTCACTTTGCCACTGGATTCAAGCAAGCCTGGCTGAAGACGGCTGAAATGCTTGAAACCGGTCCTAGGAAGCTTGTTTCCGGTCCAGGGAAGGCATGGCTTGGCAGTTCGGGCTGGACTGTTCCCATGAGGCACAGGGTCAGACTGATTTGCATATGGCCATGTCTGAACTGGGGTGGCAGAGTGGGCTAAAGAATGGTGATGGACCAAACTCGGATCTGTTGACTGGTTGTGAGTGTTTGATTGGTTTTGATGCTCTGTCCATCACCACCCCCTTTTGTACCGCTTTGTTCGCCATAAGTTGGCAAGGTATGCTCACACGTGAGTCCCTTGCTCACTTTGCCACTGGATTCAAGCAAGCCTGGCTGAAGACGGCTGAAATGCCAGAAACCCGTCCTAGGAAACTTGTTTCCTGTCTAGGGAAGGCATGGCTTGGCAGTTCGGGCTGGACTGCTCCCATGAGGCACAGGGTCAGACTGATTTGCATATGGCCATGTCTGAACTGGTGTGGCAGAGTGGGCTAAAGAACGGTGATGGATCAAACACAGATCTGTTGACTGGGTGTGAGAGTTTGATTGGTTCTGATGCTCCGTCCATCACCACCCCCTTTTGTACCGCTTTGTTCACCATAAGTTGGCAGGGTATGCTCAGACGTGAGTCCCTTGCTGACTTTGCCACTGAATTCAAGCAAGCCTGGCTGAAGACGGCTAAAATGCCAGAAACCGGTCCTAGGAAGCTTGTTTCCGGTCCAGGGAAGGCATGGCTTGGCAGTTCGGGCTGGACTGTTCCCATGAGGCACAGGGTCAGACTGATTTGCATATGGCCATGTCTGAACTGGGGTGGCAGAGTGGGCTAAAGAACGGTGATGGATCAAACTCGGAACTGTTGACTGGGTGTGAGTGTTTTATAGGTTCTGATGCTCCGTCCATCACCACCCCCTTTTGTACCGCTTTGTTCGCCATAAGTTGGCAAGGTATGCTCAGACGTGAGTCCCTTGCTCACTTTGCCACTGGATTCAAGCAAGCCTGGCTGAAGACGGCTGAAATGCCAGAAACCCGTCCTAGGAAACTTGTTTCCTGTCCAGGGAAGGCATGGCTTGGCAGTTCGGGCTGGACTGTTCCCATGAGGCACAGGGTCAGACTGATTTGCATATGGCCATGTCTGAACTGGGGTGGCAGAGTGGGCTAAAGAACGGTGATGGATCAAACTCGGATCTGTTGACTGGGTGTGAGTGTTTTATAGGTTCTGATGCTCCGTCCATCACCACCCCCTTTTGTACCACTTTGTTCGCCATAAGTTGGCAGGGTATGCTCAGACGTGAGTCCCTTGCTCACTTTGCCACTGGATTTAAGCAAGCCTGGCTGAAGACGGGTAAAATGCCAGAAACCGGTCCTAGGAAGCTTGTTTCCGGTCCAGGGAAGGCATGGCTTGGCAGTTCGGGCTGGACTGTTCTCATGAGGCACAGGGTCAGACTGATTTGCATATGGCCATGTCTGAACTGGGGTGGCAGAGTGGGCTAAAGAACGGTGATGGATCAAACTCGGATCTGTTGGCTGGGTGTGAGTGTTTGATTGGTTCTGATGCTCCGTCCATCACCACCCCCTTTTGTACTGCTTTTTTCGCCATAAGTTGGCAGGGTATGCTCAGACGTGAGTCCCTTTCTCACTTTGCCACTGGATTCAAGCAAGCCTGGCTGAAGATGGCTGAAATGCCAGAAACCGGTCCTAGGAAGCTTGTTTCCGGTCCAGGGAAGGCATGGCTTGGCAGTTCGGGCTGGACTGTTCCCATGAGGCACAGGGTCAGACTGATTTGCATATGGCCATGTCTGAACTGGGGTGGCAGAGTGGTCTAAAGAACGGTGATGGATCAAAGTCGGATCTGTTGACTGGTTGTGAGTGTTTGATTGGTTCTGATGCTCTGTCCATCACCACCCCCTTTTGTACCGCTTTGTTCGCCATAAGTTGGCAAGGTATGCTCACACGTGAGTCCCTTGCTCACTTTGCCACTGGATTCAAGCAAGCCTGGCTGAAGACGGCTGAAATGCCAGAAACCCGTCCTAGGAAACTTGTTTCCTGTCTAGGGAAGGCATGTCTTGGCAGTTCGGGCTGGACTGCTCCCATGAGGCACAGGGTCAGACTGATTTGCATATGGCCATGTCTGAACTGGTGTGGCAGAGTGGGCTAAAGAACGGTGATGGATCAAACACGGATCTGTTGACTGGGTGTGAGAGTTTGATTGGTTCTGATGCTCCGTCCATCACCACCCCCTTTTGTACCGCTTTGTTCACCATAAGTTGGCAGGGTATGCTCAGACGTGAGTCCCTTGCTGACTTTGCCACTGAATTCAAGCAAGCCTGGCTGAAGACGGCTAAAATGCCAGAAACCGGTCCTAGGAAGCTTGTTTCCGGTCCAGGGAAGGCATGGCTTGGCAGTTCTGGCTGGACTGTTCCCATGAGGCACAGGGTCAGACTGATTTGCATATGGCCATGTCTGAACTGGGGTGGCAGAGTGGGCTAAAGAACGGTGATGGATCAAACTCGGATCTGTTGACTGGGTGTGAGTGTTTTATAGGTTCTGATGCTCCGTCCATCACCACCCCCTTTTGTACCGCTTTGTTCGCCATAAGTTGGCAAGGTATGCTCAGACGTGAGTCCCTTGCTCACTTTGCCACTGGATTCAAGCAAGCCTGGCTGAAGACGGCTGAAATGCCAGAAACCCATCCTAGGAAACTTGTTTCCTGTCCAGGGAAGGTATGTCTTGGCAGTTCGGGCTGGACTGCTCCCATGAGGCACAGGGTCAGACTGATTTGCATATGGCCATGTCTGAACTGGGGTGGCAGAGTGGGCTAAAGAACGGTGATGGATCAAACACGGATCTGTTGACTGGGTGTGAGAGTTTGATTGGTTCTGATGCTCCGTCCATCACCACCCCCTTTTGTACCGCTTTGTTCACCATAAGTTGGCAGGGTATGCTCAGACGTGAGTCCCTTGCTCACTTTGCCACTGGATTCAAGCAAGCCTGGCTGAAGACGGCTGAAATGCTTGAAACCGGTCCTAGGAAGCTTGTTTCCGGTCCAGGGAAGGCATGGCTTGGCAGTTCGGGCTGGACTGTTCCCATGAGGCACAGGGTCAGACTGATTTGCATATGGCCATGTCTGAACTGGGGTGGCAGAGTGGGCTAAAGAATGGTGATGGACCAAACTCGGATCTGTTGACTGGTTGTGAGTGTTTGATTGGTTTTGATGCTCTGTCCATCACCACCCCCTTTTGTACCGCTTTGTTCGCCATAAGTTGGCAAGGTATGCTCACACGTGAGTCCCTTGCTCACTTTGCCACTGGATTCAAGCAAGCCTGGCTGAAGACGGCTGAAATGCCAGAAACCCGTCCTAGGAAACTTGTTTCCTGTCTAGGGAAGGCATGGCTTGGCAGTTCGGGCTGGACTGCTCCCATGAGGCACAGGGTCAGACTGATTTGCATATGGCCATGTCTGAACTGGTGTGGCAGAGTGGGCTAAAGAACGGTGATGGATCAAACACAGATCTGTTGACTGGGTGTGAGAGTTTGATTGGTTCTGATGCTCCGTCCATCACCACCCCCTTTTGTACCGCTTTGTTCACCATAAGTTGGCAGGGTATGCTCAGACGTGAGTCCCTTGCTGACTTTGCCACTGAATTCAAGCAAGCCTGGCTGAAGACGGCTAAAATGCCAGAAACCGGTCCTAGGAAGCTTGTTTCCGGTCCAGGGAAGGCATGGCTTGGCAGTTCGGGCTGGACTGTTCCCATGAGGCACAGGGTCAGACTGATTTGCATATGGCCATGTCTGAACTGGGGTGGCAGAGTGGGCTAAAGAACGGTGATGGATCAAACTCGGAACTGTTGACTGGGTGTGAGTGTTTTATAGGTTCTGATGCTCCGTCCATCACCACCCCCTTTTGTACCGCTTTGTTCGCCATAAGTTGGCAAGGTATGCTCAGACGTGAGTCCCTTGCTCACTTTGCCACTGGATTCAAGCAAGCCTGGCTGAAGACGGCTGAAATGCCAGAAACCCGTCCTAGGAAACTTGTTTCCTGTCCAGGGAAGGCATGGCTTGGCAGTTCGGGCTGGACTGTTCCCATGAGGCACAGGGTCAGACTGATTTGCATATGGCCATGTCTGAACTGGGGTGGCAGAGTGGGCTAAAGAACGGTGATGGATCAAACTCGGATCTGTTGACTGGGTGTGAGTGTTTTATAGGTTCTGATGCTCCGTCCATCACCACCCCCTTTTGTACCACTTTGTTCGCCATAAGTTGGCAGGGTATGCTCAGACGTGAGTCCCTTGCTCACTTTGCCACTGGATTTAAGCAAGCCTGGCTGAAGACGGGTAAAATGCCAGAAACCGGTCCTAGGAAGCTTGTTTCCGGTCCAGGGAAGGCATGGCTTGGCAGTTCGGGCTGGACTGTTCTCATGAGGCACAGGGTCAGACTGATTTGCATATGGCCATGTCTGAACTGGGGTGGCAGAGTGGGCTAAAGAACGGTGATGGATCAAACTCGGATCTGTTGACTGGGTGTGAGTGTTTGATTGGTTCTGATGCTCCGTCCATCACCACCCCCTTTTGTACCGCTTTGTTCACCATAAGTTGGCAGGGTATGCTCAGACGTGAGTACCTTGCTGACTTTGCCACTGAATTCAAGCAAGCCTGGCTGAAGACGGCTAAAATGCCAGAAACCGGTCCTAGGAAGCTTGTTTCCGGTCCAGGGAAGGCATGGCTTGGCAGTTCGGGCTGGACTGTTCCCATGAGGCACAGGGTCAGACTGATTTGCATATGGCCATGTCTGAACTGGGGTGGCAGAGTGGGCTAAAGAACGGTGATGGATCAAACTCGGATCTGTTGACTGGGTGTGAGTGTTTTATAGGTTCTGATGCTCCGTCCATCACCACCCCCTTTTGTACCGCTTTGTTCGCCATAAGTTGGCAAGGTATGCTCAGACGTGAGTCCCTTGCTCACTTTGCCACTGGATTCAAGCAAGCCTGGCTGAAGACGGCTGAAATGCCAGAAACCCGTCCTAGGAAACTTGTTTCCTGTCCAGGGAAGGCATGGCTTGGCAGTTCGGGCTGGACTGTTCCCATGAGGCACAGGGTCAGACTGATTTGCATATGGCCATGTCTGAACTGGGGTGGCAGAGTGGGCTAAAGAACGGTGATGGATCAAACTCGGATCTGTTGACTGGGTGTGAGTGTTTTATAGGTTCTGATGCTCCGTCCATCACCACCCCCTTTTGTACCGCTTTGTTCGCCATAAGTTGGCAAGGTATGCTCAGACGTGAGTCCCTTGCTCACTTTGCCACTGGATTCAAGCAAGCCTGGCTGAAGACGGCTGAAATGCCAGAAACCCATCCTAGGAAACTTGTTTCCTGTCCAGGGAAGGTATGTCTTGGCAGTTCGGGCTGGACTGCTCCCATGAGGCACAGGGTCAGACTGATTTGCATATGGCCATGTCTGAACTGGGGTGGCAGAGTGGGCTAAAGAACGGTGATGGATCAAACACGGATCTGTTGACTGGGTGTGAGAGTTTGATTGGTTCTGATGCTCCGTCCATCACCACCCCCTTTTGTACCGCTTTGTTCACCATAAGTTGGCAGGGTATGCTCAGACGTGAGTCCCTTGCTCACTTTGCCACTGGATTCAAGCAAGCCTGGCTGAAGACGGCTGAAATGCTTGAAACCGGTCCTAGGAAGCTTGTTTCCGGTCCAGGGAAGGCATGGCTTGGCAGTTCGGGCTGGACTGTTCCCATGAGGCACAGGGTCAGACTGATTTGCATATGGCCATGTCTGAACTGGGGTGGCAGAGTGGGCTAAAGAATGGTGATGGACCAAACTCGGATCTGTTGACTGGTTGTGAGTGTTTGATTGGTTTTGATGCTCTGTCCATCACCACCCCCTTTTGTACCGCTTTGTTCGCCATAAGTTGGCAAGGTATGCTCACACGTGAGTCCCTTGCTCACTTTGCCACTGGATTCAAGCAAGCCTGGCTGAAGACGGCTGAAATGCCAGAAACCCGTCCTAGGAAACTTGTTTCCTGTCTAGGGAAGGCATGGCTTGGCAGTTCGGGCTGGACTGCTCCCATGAGGCACAGGGTCAGACTGATTTGCATATGGCCATGTCTGAACTGGTGTGGCAGAGTGGGCTAAAGAACGGTGATGGATCAAACACAGATCTGTTGACTGGGTGTGAGAGTTTGATTGGTTCTGATGCTCCGTCCATCACCACCCCCTTTTGTACCGCTTTGTTCACCATAAGTTGGCAGGGTATGCTCAGACGTGAGTCCCTTGCTGACTTTGCCACTGAATTCAAGCAAGCCTGGCTGAAGACGGCTAAAATGCCAGAAACCGGTCCTAGGAAGCTTGTTTCCGGTCCAGGGAAGGCATGGCTTGGCAGTTCGGGCTGGACTGTTCCCATGAGGCACAGGGTCAGACTGATTTGCATATGGCCATGTCTGAACTGGGGTGGCAGAGTGGGCTAAAGAACGGTGATGGATCAAACTCGGAACTGTTGACTGGGTGTGAGTGTTTTATAGGTTCTGATGCTCCGTCCATCACCACCCCCTTTTGTACCGCTTTGTTCGCCATAAGTTGGCAAGGTATGCTCAGACGTGAGTCCCTTGCTCACTTTGCCACTGGATTCAAGCAAGCCTGGCTGAAGACGGCTGAAATGCCAGAAACCCGTCCTAGGAAACTTGTTTCCTGTCCAGGGAAGGCATGGCTTGGCAGTTCGGGCTGGACTGTTCCCATGAGGCACAGGGTCAGACTGATTTGCATATGGCCATGTCTGAACTGGGGTGGCAGAGTGGGCTAAAGAACGGTGATGGATCAAACTCGGATCTGTTGACTGGGTGTGAGTGTTTTATAGGTTCTGATGCTCCGTCCATCACCACCCCCTTTTGTACCACTTTGTTCGCCATAAGTTGGCAGGGTATGCTCAGACGTGAGTCCCTTGCTCACTTTGCCACTGGATTTAAGCAAGCCTGGCTGAAGACGGGTAAAATGCCAGAAACCGGTCCTAGGAAGCTTGTTTCCGGTCCAGGGAAGGCATGGCTTGGCAGTTCGGGCTGGACTGTTCTCATGAGGCACAGGGTCAGACTGATTTGCATATGGCCATGTCTGAACTGGGGTGGCAGAGTGGGCTAAAGAACGGTGATGGATCAAACTCGGATCTGTTGACTGGGTGTGAGTGTTTGATTGGTTCTGATGCTCCGTCCATCACCACCCCCTTTTGTACCGCTTTGTTCACCATAAGTTGGCAGGGTATGCTCAGACGTGAGTACCTTGCTGACTTTGCCACTGAATTCAAGCAAGCCTGGCTGAAGACGGCTAAAATGCCAGAAACCGGTCCTAGGAAGCTTGTTTCCGGTCCAGGGAAGGCATGGCTTGGCAGTTCGGGCTGGACTGTTCCCATGAGGCACAGGGTCAGACTGATTTGCATATGGCCATGTCTGAACTGGGGTGGCAGAGTGGGCTAAAGAACGGTGATGGATCAAACTCGGATCTGTTGACTGGGTGTGAGTGTTTTATAGGTTCTGATGCTCCGTCCATCACCACCCCCTTTTGTACCGCTTTGTTCGCCATAAGTTGGCAAGGTATGCTCAGACGTGAGTCCCTTGCTCACTTTGCCACTGGATTCAAGCAAGCCTGGCTGAAGACGGCTGAAATGCCAGAAACCCGTCCTAGGAAACTTGTTTCCTGTCCAGGGAAGGCATGGCTTGGCAGTTCGGGCTGGACTGTTCCCATGAGGCACAGGGTCAGACTGATTTGCATATGGCCATGTCTGAACTGGGGTGGCAGAGTGGGCTAAAGAACGGTGATGGATCAAACTCGGATCTGTTGACTGGGTGTGAGTGTTTTATAGGTTCTGATGCTCCGTCCATCACCACCCCCTTTTGTACCGCTTTGTTCGCCATAAGTTGGCAAGGTATGCTCAGACGTGAGTCCCTTGCTCACTGTGCCACTGGATTCAAGCAAGCCTGGCTGAAGACGGCTGAAATGCCAGAAACCCGTCCTAGAAAACTTGTTTCCTGTCCAGGGAAGGTATGTCTTGGCAGTTCGGGCTGGACTGCTCCCATGAGGCACAGGGTCAGACTGATTTGCATATGGCCATGTCTGAACTGGGGTGGCAGAGTGGGCTAAAGAACGGTGATGGATCAAACACGGATCTGTTGACTGGGTGTGAGAGTTTGATTGGTTCTGATGCTCCGTCCATCACCACCCCCTTTTGTACCGCTTTGTTCACCATAAGTTGGCAGGGTATGCTCAGACGTGAGTCCCTTGCTCACTTTGCCACTGGATTCAAGCAAGCCTGGCTGAAGACGGCTGAAATGCTTGAAACCGGTCCTAGGAAGCTTGTTTCCGGTCCAGGGAAGGCATGGCTTGGCAGTTCGGGCTGGACTGTTCCCATGAGGCACAGGGTCAGACTGATTTGCATATGGCCATGTCTGAACTGGGGTGGCAGAGTGGGCTAAAGAATGGTGATGGACCAAACTCGGATCTGTTGACTGGGTGTGAGTGTTTGATTGGTTCTGATGCTCCGTCCATCACCACCCCCTTTTGTACTGCTTTGTTTGCCATAAGTTGGCAGGGTATGCTCAGACGTGAGTCCCTTGCTCACTTTGCCACTGGATTCAAGCAAGCCTGGCTGAAGACGGCTGAAATGCTAGAAACCGGTCCTAGGAAGCTTGTTTCCGGTCCAGGGAAGGCATGGCTTGGCAGTTCGGGCTGGAATGTTCCCATGAGGCACAGGGTCAGACTGATTTGCATATGGCCATATCTGAACTGGGGTGGCAGAGTGGGCTAAAGAATGGTGATGGATCAAACTCGGATCTGTTGATTGGGTGTGAGTGTTTGATTGGTTCTGATGCTCCGTCCATCACAACCCCCTTTTGTACTGCTTTGTTTGCCATAAGTTAGCAGGGTATGCTCAGACGTGAGTCCCTTGCTCACTTTGCCACTGGATTCAAGCAAGCCTGGCTGAAGACGGCTGAAATGCCAGAAACCCGTCCTAGGAAACTTGTTTCCTGTCCAGGGAAGGCATGTCTTGGCAGTTCGGGCTGGACTGCTCCCATGAGGCACAGGGTCAGACTGATTTGAGTATGGCCATGTCTGAACTGGGGTGGCAGAGTGGGCCAAAGAACGGTGATGGATCAAACTCGGATCTGTTGACTGGGTGTGAGTGTTTGATTGGTTCTGATGCTCCGTCCATCACCACCCTCTTTTGTACCGCTTTGTTCGCCATAAGTTGGCAGGGTATGCTCAGACGTGAGTACCTTGCTCACTTAGCCACTGGATTCAAGCAAGCCTGGCTGAAGACGGCTGAAATGCCAGAAACCGGTCCTAGGAAGCTTGTTTCCGGTCCAGGGAAGGCATGGCTTGGCAGTTCGGGCTGGACTTTCCCCATGAGGCACAGCGTCAGACTGAATTGCATATGGCCATGTCTGAACTGGGGTGGCAGAGTGGGCTAAAGAACGGTGATGGATCAAACTCGGATCTGTTGATTGGGTGTGAGTGTTTGATAGTTTCTGATGCTCCGTCCATCACCACCCCCTTTTGTACCGCTTTGTTCGCCATAAGTTGGCAGGGTATGCTCACACGTGAGTCCCTTGCTCAATTTGTCATTGGATTCAACCAAGCCTGGCTGAAGACGGCTGAAATGCCAGAAACCGGTCCTAGGAAGCTTGTTTCCGGTCCAGGGAAGGTATGGCTTGGCAGTTCGGGCTGGACTGTTCCCATGAGGCACACGGTCAGACTGATTTGCATATGGCCATGTCTGAACTGGGGTGGCAGAGTGGGCTAAAGAACGGTGATGGATCAAACTTGGATCTGTTGACTGGGTGTGAGTGTTTGATTGGTTCTGATGCTCCGTCCATCACCACCCCCTTTTGTACTGCTTTGTTCGCCATAAGTTGGCAGGGTATGCTCAGACGTGAGTCCCTTTCTCACTTTGCCACTGTATTCAAGCAAGCCTGGATGAAGATGGCTGAAATGCCAGAAACCGGTCCTAGGAAGCTTGTTTCCTGTCCAGGGAAGGCATGGTTTGGCAGTTCGGGCTGGACTGTTCCCATGAGGCACAGGGTCAGACTGATTTGCATATGGCCATGTCTGAAATGGGGTGGCAGAGTGGGATAAAGAACGGTGATGGATCAAACTCGGATCTGTTGACTGGGTGTGAGTGTTTTATTGGTTCTGATGCTCCGTCCATCACCACCCCCTTTTGTACCGCTTTGTTCGCCATAAGTTGGCAGGGTATGCTCAGACGTGAGTCCCTTGCTCACTTTGCCACTGGATTCAAGCAAGCCTGGCTGAAGACGGCTGAAATGCCAGAAACCGGTCCTAGGAAGCTTGATTCCGGTCCAGGGAAGGCATGGCTTGGCAGTTCGGGCTGCACTGTTCCCATGAGGCACAGGGTCAGACTGATTTGTATATGGCCATGTCTGAACTGGGGTGGCAGAGTGGGCTAAAGAACGGTGATGGATCAAAGTCGGATCTGTTGACTGGTTTTGAGTGTTTGATTGGTTCTGACGCTCCGTCCATCACCACCCTCTTTTGTACTGCTTTGTTCGCCATAAGTTGGCAGGGTATGCTCAGACGTGAGTCCCTTCCTCACTTTGCCACTGGATTCAAGCAAGCCTGGCTGAAGATGGCTGAAATGCCAGAAACCGGTCCTAGGAAGCTTGTTTCCGGTCCAGGGAAGGCATGGCTTGGCAGTTCGGGCTGGACTGTTCCCAAGAGGCACAGGGTCAGACTGATTTGCATATGGCCATGTCTGAACTGGGGTGGCAGAGTGGGCTAAAGAACGGTGATGGATCAAAGTCGGATCTGTTGACTGGTTGTGAGTGTTTGATTGGTTCTGATGCTCCGTCCATCACCACCACCTTTTGTACCGCTTTGTTCGCCATAAGTTGGCAGGGTATGCTCAGACGTGAGTCCCTTGCTCACTTTGCCGCTGGATTCAAGCAAGCCTGGCTGAAGACGGCTGAAATGCCAGAAACCGGTCCTAGGAAGCGTGTTTCCGGTCCAGGGAAGGCATGGCTTGGCAGTTCGGGCTGGACTGTTCCCATGAGGCACAGGGTCAGACTGATTTGCATATGGCCATGTCTGAAATGGGGTGGCAGAGTGGGCTAAAGAACGGTGATGGATCAAACTCGGATCGGTTGACTGGGTGTGAGTGTTTGATTGTTTCTGATGCTCCGTCCATCACCACCCCCTTTTGTACCGCTTTATTCGCCATAAGTTGGCAGGGTATGCTCAGACGTGAGTCCCTTGCTCACTTTGCCACTGGATTGAAGCAAGCCTGGCTGAAGACGGCTGAAATGCCAGAAACCGGTCCTAGGAAGCTTGTTTCCGGTGCAGGGAAGGCGTGGCTTGGCAGTTCGGGCTGCACTGTTCCCATGAGGCACAGGGTCAGACTGAATTGCATATGGCCATGTCTGAACTGGGGTGGCAGAGTGGGCTAAAGAACGGTGATGGATCAAACTCGTATCTGTTGACTGGGTGTGAGTGTTTGATTGTTTCTGATGATCCATCCATCACCACCCCCTTTTGTACCGCTTTGTTCGCCATAAGTTGGCAGGGTATGCTTAGACGTGAGTCCCTTGCTCACTTTGCCACTGGATTCAAGCAAGCCTGGCTGAAGACGGCTGAAATGCCAGAAACCCGTCCTAGGAAACGTGTTTCCTGTCCAGGGAAGGCATTGCTTGGCAATTCGGGCTGGACTGTTCCCATGAGGCACATGGTCAGACTGATTTTCATATGGCCATGTCTGAACTGGGGTGGCAGAGTGGGCTAAAGAACGGTGATGGATCAAAGTCGGATCTGTTGACTGGGTGTGAGTGTTTGATTGGTTCTGATGCTCCATCCATCACCACCCCCTTTTGTACCGCTTTGTTCACCATAAGTTGGCAGGGTATGCTCAGACGTGAGTCCCTTGCTCACTTTGCCACTGGATTCAAGCAAGCCTGGCTGAAGACGGCTGAAATGCCAGAAACCGGTCCTAAAAAGCTTGTTTCCGGTCCAGGAAAGGCATGGCTTGGCAGTTCGGGCTGGACTGTTCCCATGAGGCACAGGGTCAAACTGATTTGCATATGGCCATGTCTGAACTGAGGTGGCAGAGTGGGTTAAAGAACGGTGATGGATCAAACTCGGATCTGTTGACTGGGTATAAGTGTTTGATTGGTTCTGATGCTCCGTCCATCACCACCCCCTTTTGTACCGCTTTGTTCGCCATAAGTTGGCAGGGTAGGCTCAGGCGTGAGTCCCTTGCTCACTTTGCCACTGGATTCAAGCAAGCCTGGCTGAAGACGGCTGAAATGCCAGAAATCGGTCCTAGGACGCTTGCTTCCGGTCCAGGGAAGGCATGGTTTGGCAGTTCGGGCTGGACTGTTCCCATGAGGCACAGGGTCAGACTGATTTGCATATGGCCATGTCTGAACTGGGGTGGCAGAGTGGGCCAAAGAACGGTGATGGATCAAACTCGGATCTGTTGACTGGGTGTGAGTGTTTGATTGGTTCTGATGCTCCGTCCATCACCACCCCCTTTTGTACCGCTTTGTTCGCCATAAGTTGGCAGGGTATGCTCAGACGAAAGTCCCTTGCTCACTTTGCCACTGGATTCAAGCAAGCCTGGCTGAAGACGGCTGAAATGCCAGAAACCGGTCCTAGGAAGCTTGTTTCCGGTCCAGGGAAGGCATGGCTTGGCAGCTCGGGCTGGACTGTCCCCATGAGGCACAGCGTCAGACTGAATTGCATATGGCCATGTCTGAACTGGGGTGGCAGAGTGGGCTAAAGAACGGTGATGGATCAAACTCGGATCTGTTGATTGGGTGTGAGTGTTTGATTGTTTCTGATGCTCCGTCCATCACCACCCCCTTTTGTACCGCTTTGTTCGCCATAAGTTGGCAGGGTATGCTCACACGTGAGTCCCTTGCTCACTTTGTCATTGGATTCAACCAAGCCTGGCTGAAGACGGCTGAAATGCCAGAAACCGGTCCTAGGAAACTTGTTTCCGGTCCAGGGAAGGTATGGCTTGGCAGTTCGGGCTGGACTGTTCCCATGAGGCACAAGGTCAGACTGATTTGCATATGGCCATGTCTGAACTGGGGTGGCAGAGTGGGCTAAAGAACGGTGATGGATCAAACTCGGATCTGTTGACTGGGTGTGAGTGTTTGATTGTTTCTGATGCTCCGTCCATCACCCCCCCTTTTGTACTGCTTTGTTCGCCATAAGTTGGCAGGGTATGCTCAGACGTGAGTCCCTTTCTCACTTTGCCACTGTATTCAAGCAAGCCTGGATGAAGATGGCTGAAATGCCAGAAACCGGTCCTAGGAAGCTTGTTTCCTGTCCAGGGAAGGCATGGTTTGGCAGTTCGGGCTGGACTGTTCCCATGAGGCACAGGGTCAGACTGATTTGCATATGGCCATGTCTGAAATGGGGTGGCAGAGTGGGCTAAAGAACGGTGATGGATCAAACTCGGATCTGTTGACTGGATGTGAGTGTTTTATTGGTTCTGATGCTCCGTCCATCACCACCCCCTTTTGTACCGCTTTGTTCGCCATAAGTTGGCAGGGTATGCTCAGACATGAGTCCCTTGCTCTTTTTGCCACTGGATTCAAGCAAGCCTGGCTGAAGACGGCTGAAATGCCAGAAACCGGTCCTAGGAAGCTTGATTCCGGTCCAGGGAAGGCATGGCTTGGCAGTTCGGGCTGCACTGTTCCCATGAGGCACAGGGTCAGACTGATTTGCATATGGCCATGTCTGAACTGGGGTGGCAGAGTGGGCTAAAGAACGGTGATGGATCAAAGTTGGATCTGTTGACTGGTTGTGAGTGTTTGATTGGTTCTGATGCTCCGTCCATCACCACTCCCTTTTGTACTGCTTTGTTCGCCAGAAGTTGGCAGGGTATGCTCAGACGTGAGTCCCTTCCTCACTTTGCCACTGGATTCAAGCAAGCCTGGCTGAAGATGGCTGAAATGCCAGAAACCGGTCCTAGGAAGCTTGTTTCCGGTCCAGGGAAGGCATGGCTTGGCAGTTCGGGCTGGACTGTTCCCATGAGGCACAGGGTCAGACTGATTTGCATATGGCCATGTCTGAACTGGGGTGGCAGAGTGGGCTAAAGAACGGTGATGGATCAAAGTCGGATCTGTTGACTGGTTGTGAGTGTTTGATTGGTTCTGATGCTCCGTCCATCACCACAACCTTTTGTACCGCTTTGTTCGCCATAAGTTGGCAGGGTATGCTCAGACGTGAGTCCCTTGCTCACTTTGCCACTGGATTCAAGCAAGCCTGGCTGAAGACGGCTGAAATGCCAGAAACCGGTCCTAGGAAGCGTGTTTCCGGTCCAGGGAAGGCATGGCTTGGCAGTTCGGGCTGGACTGTTCCCATGAGGCACAGGGTCAGACTGATTTGCATATGGCCATGTCTGAACTGGGGTGGCAGAGTGGGCTAAAGAACGGTGATGGATCAAAGTCGGATCTGTTGACTGGTTGTGAGTGTTTGATTGGTTCTGATGCTCCGTACATCACCACCACCTTTTGTACCGCTTTGTTCGCCATAAGTTGGCAGGGTATGCTCAGACGTGAGTCCCTTGCTCACTTTGCCACTGGATTCAAGCAAGCCTGGCTGAAGACGGCTGAAATGCCAGAAACCGGTCCTAGGAAGCGTGTTTCCGATCCAGGGAAGGCATGGCTTGGCAGTTCGGGCTGGACTGTTCCCATGAGGCACAGGGTCAGACTGATTTGCATATGGCCATGTCTGAAATGGGGTGGCAGAGTGGGCTAAAGAACGGTGATGGATCAAACTCGGATCGGTTGACTGGGTGTGAGTGTTTGATTGTTTCTGATGCTCCGTCCATCACCACCCCCTTTTGTACCGCTTTATTCGCCATAAGTTGGCAGGGTATGCTCAGACGTGAGTCCCTTGCTCACTTTGCCACTGGATTGAAGCAAGCCTGGCTGAAGACGGCTGAAATGCCAGAAACTGGTCCTAAGAAGTTTGTTTCCGGTCCAGGGAAGGCATGGCTTGGCAGTTTGGTCTGGACTGTTCCCATGAGGCACAGGGTAAGACTGATTTGCATATGGCCATGTCTGAACTGGGGTGGCAGAGTGGGCCAAAGAACGGTGATGGATCAAACTCGGATCTGTTGACTGGGTGTGAGTATTTGATTGGTTATGATGCTCCGTCCATCACCACCCCCTTTTGTACTGCTTTGTTCACCATAAGTTGGCAGGGTATGCTCAGACGTGAGTCCCTTGCTCACTTTGCCACTGGATTCAAGCAAGCCTGGCTGAAGACGGCTGAAATGCCAGGATCCAGTCCTAGGAAGCTTGTTTCGGGTCCAGGGAAGGCATAGCTTGGCAGTTCGGACTGGACTGTTCCCATGAGGCACACGGTCAGACTGATTTGCATATGGCCATGTCTGAACTGGGGTAGCAGAGTGGGCTAAAGAACGGTGATGGATCAAACTCGGATCTGTTGACTGGGTGTGAGTGTTTGATTGTTTCTGATGCTCCGTCCATCACCACCGCCTTTTGTACTACTTTGTTCCACATGAGTTGGCAGGGTATGCTCAGACGTGAGGCCCTTGCTCACTTTGCCACTGGATTCAAGCAAGCCTGGCTGAAGACGGCTGAAATGCCAGAAACCCATCCTAGGAAACGTGTTTCCTGTCCAGGGAAGGCATTGCTTGGCAGTTCGGGCTGGATTGTTCCCATGAGACACAGGGTCAGACTGATTTTCATATGGCCATGTCTGAACTGGCGTGGCAGAGTGGGCTAAAGAACGGTGATGGATCAAAGTCTGATCTGTTGACTGGGTGTGAGTGTTTGATTGGTTCTCATGCTCCGTCCATCACCACCCTCTTTTGTACCGCTTTGTTCGCCATAAGTTGGCAAGGTATGCTCAGATGTGAGTCCCTTGCTCACTTTGCCACTGGATTCAAGCAAGCCGGGCTGAAGACAGCTGAAACGCCAGAAACCGGTCCTAGGAAGCTTCTTTCCGGTCCAGGGAAGGCATGGCTTGGCAGTTCGGGCTGGACTGTTCCCATGAGGCACAGGGTCAGACTGATTTGCATATGGCCATGTCTGAACTGGGGTGGCAGAGTGGGCTAAAGAACGGTGATGGATCAAACTCGGATCTGTTGACTGGGTGTGAGTGTTTGATTGTTTCTGATGCTCCGTCCATCACCACCCCCTTTTGTACTGCTTTGTTCGCCATGAGTTGGCAGGGTATGCTCAGACTTGAGTCCCTTGCTCACTTTGCCACTGGATTCAAGCAAGCCTGGCTGAAGACGGATGAAATGCCAGAAACCGGTCCTGGGAAGTCTGTTTCCGGTCCAGGGAAGGCATGGCTTGGCAGTTTGGGCTGGACTGTTCCCATGAGGCACAGGTCCAGACTGATTTGCATATGGCCATGTCTGAACTGGGGTGGCAGAGTGGGCTAAAGAACGGTGATGGATCAAAGTCGGATTTGTTGACTGGGTGTGAGTGTTTGATTGGTTCTGATGCTCCGTCCATCACCACCCCCTTTTGTACCGCTTTGTTCGCCATAAGTTGGCAGGGTATGCTCAGACGTGAGTCCCTTGCTCACTTTGCCACTGGATTCAAGCAAGCCTGGCTGAAGACGGCTGAAATGCCAGAAACCCGTCCTAGGAAACGTGTTTCCTGTCCAGGGAAGGCATTGCTTGGCAATTCGGGCTGGACTGTTCCCATGAGGCACATGGTCAGAAAGATTTTCATATGGCCATGTCTGAACTGGGGTGGCAGAGTGGGCTAAAGAACGGTGATGGATCAAAGTTGGATCTGTTGACTGGGTGTGAGTGTTTGATTGGTTCTGATGCTCCGTCCATCACCACCCCCTTTTGTACCGCTTTGTTCGCCATAAGTTGGCAGGGTATGCTCAGACGTGAGTCCCTTGCTCACTTTGCCACTGGATTCAAGCAAGCCTGGCTGAAGACGGCTGAAATGCCAGAAACCGGTCCTAGGAAGCTTGTTTCCGGTCCAGGAAAGGCATGGCTTGGCAGTTCGGGCTGGACTGTTCCCATGAGGCACAGGGTCAGACTGATTTGCATATGGCCATGTCTGAACTGAGGTGGCAGAGTGGGTTAAAGAACGGTGATGGATCAAACTCGGATCTGTTGACTGGGTGTGAGTGTTTGATTGGTTCTGATGCTCCGCCCATCAGCACCCCCTTTTGTACCGCTTTGTTCGCCATAAGTTGGCAGGGTATGCTCAGACGTGAGTTCCTTGCTCACTTTGCCACTGGATTCAAGCAAGCCTGGCTGAAGACGGCTGAAATGCCAGAAACCGGTCCTAGGAAGCTTGTTTCCGGTCCAGGGAAGGCATGGCTTGGCAGTTCGGGCTGGACTGTTCCCATGAGGCACAGGGTCAGACTGATTTGCATATGGCCATGTCTGAACTGGGGTGGCAGAGTGGGCTAAAGCACGGTGATGGATCAAACTCGGATCTGTTGACTGGGTATCAGTGTTTGATTGGTTCTGATGCTCCGTCCATCACCACCCCCTTTTGTTCCACTTTGTTCGCCATAAGTTGGCAGGGTATGCTCAGACGTGAGTCCCTTGCTCACTTTGCCACTGGATTCAAGCAAGCCTGGCTGAAGACGGCTGAAATGCCAGAAACCGGTCCTAGGAAGCTTGTTTCCGGTCCAGGGAAGGCATGGCTTGGCAGTTCGGGCTGGACTGTTCCCATGAGGCACAGGGTCAGACTGATTTGCATATGGCCATGTCTGAACTGGGGTGGCAGAGTGGGCTAAAGAACAGTGATGGATCAAACTCGGATCTGTTGACTGGGTGTGAGTGTTTGATTGGTTCTGATGCTCCGTCCATCACCACCCCCTTTTGTACCGCTTTGTTCGCCATAAGTTGGCAGGGTATGCTCAGACATGAGTCCCTTGCTCACTTTGCCACTGGATTCAAACAAGCCTGGCCGAAGACGGCTGAAATGCCAGAAACCGGTCCTAGGAAGCTTGCTTCCGGTCCAAGGAAGGCATGGCTTGGCAGTTTGGGCTGGACTGTTCCCATGAGGCACAGGGTCAGACTGATTTGCATATGGCCATTTCTGAAATGGGGTGGCAGAGTGGGCTAAAGAACGGTGATGGATCAAACTCGGACCTGTTGACTGGGTGTGAGTGTTTGATTGTTTCTGATGCTCCGTCCATCACCACCCCCTTTTGTACCGCTTTGTTCGCCATAAGTTGGCAGGGTATGCTCAGACGTGAGTCCCTTGCTCACTTTGCCACTGGATTCAAGCATGCCTGACTGAAGACGGCTGAAATGCCAGAAACCGGTCCTAGGAAGCTTGTTTCCGGTCCAGGGAAGGCATGGCTTGGCAGTTCGGGCTGGACTGTTCCCATGAGGCACAGGGTCAGACTGATTTGCATATTGCCATGTCTGAACTGGGGTGGCAGAGTGGGCTAAAGAACGGTGATGGATCAAACTCGGATCTGTTGACTGGGTGTGAGTGTTTGATTGGTTCTGATGCTCCGTCCATCACCACCCCCTTTTGTACCGCTTTGTTCGCCATAAGGTGGCAGGGTATGCTCAGACGTGAGTCCCTTGCTCACTTTGCCACTGGATTCAAGCAAGCCTGGCTGAAGACGGCTGAAATGCCAGAAACCGGTCCTAGGAAGCTTGTTTTCGGTCCAGGGAAGGCATGGCTTGGCAGTTTGGGCTGAACTGACTGTTCCCATGAGGCACAGGGTCAGACTGATTTGCATATGGCCATGTCTGAACTGGGGTGCCAGAGTGGGCCAAAGAACGGTGATGGATCAAACTCGGATTTGTTGACTGGGTGTGAGTGTTTGATTGGTTCTGATGCTCCGCCCATCAGCACCCCCTTTTGTACCGCTTTGTTCGCCATAAGTTGGCAGGGTATGCTCAGACGTGAGTTCCTTGCTCACTTTGCCACTGGATTCAAGCAAGCCTGGCTGAAGACGGCTGAAATGCCAGAAACCGGTCCTAGGAAGCTTGTTTCCGGTCCAGGGAAGGCATGGCTTGGCAGTTCGGGCTGGACTGTTCCCATGAGGCACAGGGTCAGACTGATTTGCATATGGCCATGTCTGAACTGGGGTGGCAGAGTGGGCTAAAGAACGGTGATGGATCAAACTCGGATCTGTTGACTGGGTGTGAGTGTTTGATTGGTTCTGATGCTCCGTCCATCACCACCCCCTTTTGTACCGCTTTGTTCGCCATAAGTTGGCAGGGTATGCTCAGACGTGAGTCACTTGCTCACTTTGCCACTGGATTCAAGCAAGCCTGGCTGAAGACGGCTGAAATGCCCGAAACTGGCCCTAGGAAGCTTGTTTCCGGTCCAGGGAAGGCATGGCTTGGCAGTTCGGGCTGGACTGTTCCCATGAGGCACAGGGTCAGACTGATTTGCATATGGCCATGTATGAACTGGGGTGGCAGAGTGGGCTAAAGCACGGTGATGGATCAAACTCGGATCTGTTGACTGGGTGTGAGTGTTTGATTGGTTCTGATGCTCCGTCCATCACCACCCCCTTTTGTACCGCTTTGTTCGCCATAAGTTGGCAGGGTATGCTCAGACGTGAGTCCCTTGCTCACTTTGCCACTGGATTCAAGCAAGCCTGGCTGAAGACGGCTGAAATGCCAGAAACCGGTCCTAGGAAGCTTGTTTCCGGTCCAGGGAAGGCATGGCTTGGCAGTTCGGGCTGGACTGTTCCCATGAGGCACAGGGTCAGACTGATTTGCATATGGCCATGTATGAACTGGGGTGGCAGAGTGGGCTAAAGCACGGTGATGGATCAAACTCAGATCTGTTGACTGGGTGTGAGTGTTTGATTGGTTCTGATGCTCCGTCCATCACCACCCCCTTTTGTACCGCTTTGTTCGCCATAAGTTGGCAGGGTATGCTCAGACACGAGTCCCTTGCTCACTTTGCCACTGGATTCAAGCAAGCCTGGCTGAAGACGGCTGAAATGCCAGAAACCCGTCCTAGGAAACGTGTTTCCTGTCCAGGGAAGGCATTGCTTGGCAATTCGGGCTGGACTGTTCCCATGAGGCACATGGTCAGACTGATTTTCATATGGCCATGTCTGAACTGGGGTGGCAGAGTGGGCTAAAGAACGGTGATGGATCAAAGTCGGATCTGTTGACTGGGTGTGAGTGTTTGATTGGTTCTGATGCTCCATCCATCACCACCCCCTTTTGTACCGCTTTGTTCACCATAAGTTGGCAGGGTATGCTCAGACGTGAGTCCCTTGCTCACTTTGCCACTGGATTCAAGCAAGCCTGGCTGAAGACGGCTGAAATGCCAGAAACCGGTCCTAAAAAGCTTGTTTCCGGTCCAGGAAAGGCATGGCTTGGCAGTTCGGGCTGGACTGTTCCCATGAGGCACAGGGTCAAACTGATTTGCATATGGCCATGTCTGAACTGAGGTGGCAGAGTGGGTTAAAGAACGGTGATGGATCAAACTCGGATCTGTTGACTGGGTATAAGTGTTTGATTGGTTCTGATGCTCCGTCCATCACCACCCCCTTTTGTACCGCTTTGTTCGCCATAAGTTGGCAGGGTAGGCTCAGGCGTGAGTCCCTTGCTCACTTTGCCACTGGATTCAAGCAAGCCTGGCTGAAGACGGCTGAAATGCCAGAAATCGGTCCTAGGACGCTTGCTTCCGGTCCAGGAAAGGCATGGTTTGGCAGTTCGGGCTGGACTGTTCCCATGAGGCACAGGGTCAGACTGATTTGCATATGGCCATGTCTGAACTGGGGTGGCAGAGTGGGCCAAAGAACGGTGATGGATCAAACTCGGATCTGTTGACTGGGTGTGAGTGTTTGATTGGTTCTGATGCTCCGTCCATCACCACCCCCTTTTGTACCGCTTTGTTCGCCATAAGTTGGCAGGGTATGCTCAGACGAAAGTCCCTTGCTCACTTTGCCACTGGATTCAAGCAAGCCTGGCTGAAGACGGCTGAAATGCCAGAAACCGGTCCTAGGAAGCTTGTTTCCGGTCCAGGGAAGGCATGGCTTGGCAGCTCGGGCTGGACTGTCCCCATGAGGCACAGCGTCAGACTGAATTGCATATGGCCATGTCTGAACTGGGGTGGCAGAGTGGGCTAAAGAACGGTGATGGATCAAACTCGGATCTGTTGATTGGGTGTGAGTGTTTGATTGTTTCTGATGCTCCGTCCATCACCACCCCCTTTTGTACCGCTTTGTTCGCCATAAGTTGGCAGGGTATGCTCACACGTGAGTCCCTTGCTCACTTTGTCATTGGATTCAACCAAGCCTGGCTGAAGACGGCTGAAATGCCAGAAACCGGTCCTAGGAAACTTGTTTCCGGTCCAGGGAAGGTATGGCTTGGCAGTTCGGGCTGGACTGTTCCCATGAGGCACAAGGTCAGACTGATTTGCATATGGCCATGTCTGAACTGGGGTGGCAGAGTGGGCTAAAGAACGGTGATGGATCAAACTCGGATCTGTTGACTGGGTGTGAGTGTTTGATTGTTTCTGATGCTCCGTCCATCACCCCCCCTTTTGTACTGCTTTGTTCGCCATAAGTTGGCAGGGTATGCTCAGACGTGAGTCCCTTTCTCACTTTGCCACTGTATTCAAGCAAGCCTGGATGAAGATGGCTGAAATGCCAGAAACCGGTCCTAGGAAGCTTGTTTCCTGTCCAGGGAAGGCATGGTTTGGCAGTTCGGGCTGGACTGTTCCCATGAGGCACAGGGTCAGACTGATTTGCATATGGCCATGTCTGAAATGGGGTGGCAGAGTGGGCTAAAGAACGGTGATGGATCAAACTCGGATCTGTTGACTGGATGTGAGTGTTTTATTGGTTCTGATGCTCCGTCCATCACCACCCCCTTTTGTACCGCTTTGTTCGCCATAAGTTGGCAGGGTATGCTCAGACATGAGTCCCTTGCTCTTTTTGCCACTGGATTCAAGCAAGCCTGGCTGAAGACGGCTGAAATGCCAGAAACCGGTCCTAGGAAGCTTGATTCCGGTCCAGGGAAGGCATGGCTTGGCAGTTCGGGCTGCACTGTTCCCATGAGGCACAGGGTCAGACTGATTTGCATATGGCCATGTCTGAACTGGGGTGGCAGAGTGGGCTAAAGAACGGTGATGGATCAAAGTTGGATCTGTTGACTGGTTGTGAGTGTTTGATTGGTTCTGATGCTCCGTCCATCACCACTCCCTTTTGTACTGCTTTGTTCGCCAGAAGTTGGCAGGGTATGCTCAGACGTGAGTCCCTTCCTCACTTTGCCACTGGATTCAAGCAAGCCTGGCTGAAGATGGCTGAAATGCCAGAAACCGGTCCTAGGAAGCTTGTTTCCGGTCCAGGGAAGGCATGGCTTGGCAGTTCGGGCTGGACTGTTCCCATGAGGCACAGGGTCAGACTGATTTGCATATGGCCATGTCTGAACTGGGGTGGCAGAGTGGGCTAAAGAACGGTGATGGATCAAAGTCGGATCTGTTGACTGGTTGTGAGTGTTTGATTGGTTCTGATGCTCCGTCCATCACCACAACCTTTTGTACCGCTTTGTTCGCCATAAGTTGGCAGGGTATGCTCAGACGTGAGTCCCTTGCTCACTTTGCCACTGGATTCAAGCAAGCCTGGCTGAAGACGGCTGAAATGCCAGAAACCGGTCCTAGGAAGCGTGTTTCCGGTCCAGGGAAGGCATGGCTTGGCAGTTCGGGCTGGACTGTTCCCATGAGGCACAGGGTCAGACTGATTTGCATATGGCCATGTCTGAACTGGGGTGGCAGAGTGGGCTAAAGAACGGTGATGGATCAAAGTCGGATCTGTTGACTGGTTGTGAGTGTTTGATTGGTTCTGATGCTCCGTACATCACCACCACCTTTTGTACCGCTTTGTTCGCCATAAGTTGGCAGGGTATGCTCAGACGTGAGTCCCTTGCTCACTTTGCCACTGGATTCAAGCAAGCCTGGCTGAAGACGGCTGAAATGCCAGAAACCGGTCCTAGGAAGCGTGTTTCCGATCCAGGGAAGGCATGGCTTGGCAGTTCGGGCTGGACTGTTCCCATGAGGCACAGGGTCAGACTGATTTGCATATGGCCATGTCTGAAATGGGGTGGCAGAGTGGGCTAAAGAACGGTGATGGATCAAACTCGGATCGGTTGACTGGGTGTGAGTGTTTGATTGTTTCTGATGCTCCGTCCATCACCACCCCCTTTTGTACCGCTTTATTCGCCATAAGTTGGCAGGGTATGCTCAGACGTGAGTCCCTTGCTCACTTTGCCACTGGATTGAAGCAAGCCTGGCTGAAGACGGCTGAAATGCCAGAAACTGGTCCTAAGAAGTTTGTTTCCGGTCCAGGGAAGGCATGGCTTGGCAGTTTGGTCTGGACTGTTCCCATGAGGCACAGGGTAAGACTGATTTGCATATGGCCATGTCTGAACTGGGGTGGCAGAGTGGGCCAAAGAACGGTGATGGATCAAACTCGGATCTGTTGACTGGGTGTGAGTATTTGATTGGTTATGATGCTCCGTCCATCACCACCCCCTTTTGTACTGCTTTGTTCACCATAAGTTGGCAGGGTATGCTCAGACGTGAGTCCCTTGCTCACTTTGCCACTGGATTCAAGCAAGCCTGGCTGAAGACGGCTGAAATGCCAGGATCCAGTCCTAGGAAGCTTGTTTCGGGTCCAGGGAAGGCATAGCTTGGCAGTTCGGACTGGACTGTTCCCATGAGGCACACGGTCAGACTGATTTGCATATGGCCATGTCTGAACTGGGGTAGCAGAGTGGGCTAAAGAACGGTGATGGATCAAACTCGGATCTGTTGACTGGGTGTGAGTGTTTGATTGTTTCTGATGCTCCGTCCATCACCACCGCCTTTTGTACTACTTTGTTCCACATGAGTTGGCAGGGTATGCTCAGACGTGAGGCCCTTGCTCACTTTGCCACTGGATTCAAGCAAGCCTGGCTGAAGACGGCTGAAATGCCAGAAACCCATCCTAGGAAACGTGTTTCCTGTCCAGGGAAGGCATTGCTTGGCAGTTCGGGCTGGATTGTTCCCATGAGACACAGGGTCAGACTGATTTTCATATGGCCATGTCTGAACTGGCGTGGCAGAGTGGGCTAAAGAACGGTGATGGATCAAAGTCTGATCTGTTGACTGGGTGTGAGTGTTTGATTGGTTCTCATGCTCCGTCCATCACCACCCTCTTTTGTACCGCTTTGTTCGCCATAAGTTGGCAAGGTATGCTCAGATGTGAGTCCCTTGCTCACTTTGCCACTGGATTCAAGCAAGCCGGGCTGAAGACAGCTGAAACGCCAGAAACCGGTCCTAGGAAGCTTCTTTCCGGTCCAGGGAAGGCATGGCTTGGCAGTTCGGGCTGGACTGTTCCCATGAGGCACAGGGTCAGACTGATTTGCATATGGCCATGTCTGAACTGGGGTGGCAGAGTGGGCTAAAGAACGGTGATGGATCAAACTCGGATCTGTTGACTGGGTGTGAGTGTTTGATTGTTTCTGATGCTCCGTCCATCACCACCCCCTTTTGTACTGCTTTGTTCGCCATGAGTTGGCAGGGTATGCTCAGACTTGAGTCCCTTGCTCACTTTGCCACTGGATTCAAGCAAGCCTGGCTGAAGACGGATGAAATGCCAGAAACCGGTCCTGGGAAGTCTGTTTCCGGTCCAGGGAAGGCATGGCTTGGCAGTTTGGGCTGGACTGTTCCCATGAGGCACAGGTCCAGACTGATTTGCATATGGCCATGTCTGAACTGGGGTGGCAGAGTGGGCTAAAGAACGGTGATGGATCAAAGTCGGATTTGTTGACTGGGTGTGAGTGTTTGATTGGTTCTGATGCTCCGTCCATCACCACCCCCTTTTGTACCGCTTTGTTCGCCATAAGTTGGCAGGGTATGCTCAGACGTGAGTCCCTTGCTCACTTTGCCACTGGATTCAAGCAAGCCTGGCTGAAGACGGCTGAAATGCCAGAAACCCGTCCTAGGAAACGTGTTTCCTGTCCAGGGAAGGCATTGCTTGGCAATTCGGGCTGGACTGTTCCCATGAGGCACATGGTCAGAAAGATTTTCATATGGCCATGTCTGAACTGGGGTGGCAGAGTGGGCTAAAGAACGGTGATGGATCAAAGTTGGATCTGTTGACTGGGTGTGAGTGTTTGATTGGTTCTGATGCTCCGTCCATCACCACCCCCTTTTGTACCGCTTTGTTCGCCATAAGTTGGCAGGGTATGCTCAGACGTGAGTCCCTTGCTCACTTTGCCACTGGATTCAAGCAAGCCTGGCTGAAGACGGCTGAAATGCCAGAAACCGGTCCTAGGAAGCTTGTTTCCGGTCCAGGAAAGGCATGGCTTGGCAGTTCGGGCTGGACTGTTCCCATGAGGCACAGGGTCAGACTGATTTGCATATGGCCATGTCTGAACTGAGGTGGCAGAGTGGGTTAAAGAACGGTGATGGATCAAACTCGGATCTGTTGACTGGGTGTGAGTGTTTGATTGGTTCTGATGCTCCGCCCATCAGCACCCCCTTTTGTACCGCTTTGTTCGCCATAAGTTGGCAGGGTATGCTCAGACGTGAGTTCCTTGCTCACTTTGCCACTGGATTCAAGCAAGCCTGGCTGAAGACGGCTGAAATGCCAGAAACCGGTCCTAGGAAGCTTGTTTCCGGTCCAGGGAAGGCATGGCTTGGCAGTTCGGGCTGGACTGTTCCCATGAGGCACAGGGTCAGACTGATTTGCATATGGCCATGTCTGAACTGGGGTGGCAGAGTGGGCTAAAGCACGGTGATGGATCAAACTCGGATCTGTTGACTGGGTATCAGTGTTTGATTGGTTCTGATGCTCCGTCCATCACCACCCCCTTTTGTTCCACTTTGTTCGCCATAAGTTGGCAGGGTATGCTCAGACGTGAGTCCCTTGCTCACTTTGCCACTGGATTCAAGCAAGCCTGGCTGAAGACGGCTGAAATGCCAGAAACCGGTCCTAGGAAGCTTGTTTCCGGTCCAGGGAAGGCATGGCTTGGCAGTTCGGGCTGGACTGTTCCCATGAGGCACAGGGTCAGACTGATTTGCATATGGCCATGTCTGAACTGGGGTGGCAGAGTGGGCTAAAGAACAGTGATGGATCAAACTCGGATCTGTTGACTGGGTGTGAGTGTTTGATTGGTTCTGATGCTCCGTCCATCACCACCCCCTTTTGTACCGCTTTGTTCGCCATAAGTTGGCAGGGTATGCTCAGACATGAGTCCCTTGCTCACTTTGCCACTGGATTCAAACAAGCCTGGCCGAAGACGGCTGAAATGCCAGAAACCGGTCCTAGGAAGCTTGCTTCCGGTCCAAGGAAGGCATGGCTTGGCAGTTTGGGCTGGACTGTTCCCATGAGGCACAGGGTCAGACTGATTTGCATATGGCCATGTCTGAAATGGGGTGGCAGAGTGGGCTAAAGAACGGTGATGGATCAAACTCGGACCTGTTGACTGGGTGTGAGTGTTTGATTGTTTCTGATGCTCCGTCCATCACCACCCCCTTTTGTACCGCTTTGTTCGCCATAAGTTGGCAGGGTATGCTCAGACGTGAGTTCCTTGCTCACTTTGCCACTGGATTCAAGCAAGCCTGGCTGAAGACGGCTGAAATGCCAGAAACCGGTCCTAGGAAGCTTGTTTCCGGTCCAGGGAAGGCATGGCTTGGCAGTTCGGGCTGGACTGTTCCCATGAGGCACAGGGTCAGACTGATTTGCATATGGCCATGTCTGAACTGGGGTGGCAGAGTGGGCTAAAGAACGGTGATGGATCAAACTCGGATCTGTTGACTGGGTGTGAGTGTTTGATTGGTTCTGATGCTCCGTCCATCACCACCCCCTTTTGTACCGCTTTGTTCGCCATAAGTTGGCAGGGTATGCTCAGACGTGAGTCACTTGCTCACTTTGCCACTGGATTCAAGCAAGCCTGGCTGAAGACGGCTGAAATGCCCGAAACTGGCCCTAGGAAGCTTGTTTCCGGTCCAGGGAAGGCATGGCTTGGCAGTTCGGGCTGGACTGTTCCCATGAGGCACAGGGTCAGACTGATTTGCATATGGCCATGTATGAACTGGGGTGGCAGAGTGGGCTAAAGCACGGTGATGGATCAAACTCGGATCTGTTGACTGGGTGTGAGTGTTTGATTGGTTCTGATGCTCCGTCCATCACCACCCCCTTTTGTACCGCTTTGTTCGCCATAAGTTGGCAGGGTATGCTCAGACGTGAGTCCCTTGCTCACTTTGCCACTGGATTCAAGCAAGCTTGGCTGAAGACGGCTGAAATGCCAGAAACCGGTCCTAGGAAGCTTGTTTCCGGTCCAGGGAAGGCATGGCTTGGCAGTTCGGGCTGGACTGTTCCCATGAGGCACAGGGTCAGACTGATTTGCATATGGCCATGTATGAACTGGGGTGGCAGAGTGGGCTAAAGCACGGTGATGGATCAAACTCAGATCTGTTGACTGGGTGTGAGTGTTTGATTGGTTCTGATGCTCCGTCCATCACCACCCCCTTTTGTACCGCTTTGTTCGCCATAAGTTGGCAGGGTATGCTCAGACACGAGTCCCTTGCTCACTTTGCCACTGGATTCAAGCAAGCCTGGCTGAAGACGGCTGAAATGCCAGAAACCGGTCTTAGGAAGCTTGTTTCCGGTCCAGGGAAGGCATGGCTTGGCAGTTCGGGCTGGACTGTTCCCATGAGGCACAGGGTCAGACTGATTTGCATATGGCCATTTCTGAACTGGGGTGGCAGAGTGGGCTAAAGAATGGTGATGGATCAAACTCGGATCTGTTGACTGGGTGTGAGTGTTTGATTGGTTCTGATGCTCCGTCCATCACCACCCCCTTTCTGTACTGCTTTGTTCGCCATAAGTTGGCAGGGTATGCTCAGACGTGAGTCCCTTGCTCACTTTGCCACTGGATTCAAGCAAGCCTGGCTGAAGACGGCTGAAATGCCAGAAACCGGTCCTAGGAAGCTTGTTTCCGGTCCAGGGAAGGCATGGCTTGGCAGTTCGGGCTGGATCGTTCCCGTGAGGCACAGGGCCAGACTGATTTGCATATGGCCATGTCTGAACTTGGGTGGCAGAGTGGGTTAAAGAACGGTGATGGATAAAACTCCGATCTGTTGACTGGGTATGAGTGTTTGATTGGTTCTGATGCTCCGTCCATCACCACCCCCTTTTGTACCGCTTTGTTTGCCATAAGTTGGCAGGGTATGCTCAGACGTGAGTCCCTTGATCACTTTGCCACTGGATTCAAGCAAGCCTGGCGGAAGACGGCTGAAATGCCAGAAACCGGTCCTAGGACGCTTGTTTCCGGTCCAGGGAAGGCATGGCTTGGCAGTTCGGTCTGGACTGTTCCCATGAGGCACAGGGTCAGACTGATTTTCATATGGCCATGTCTGAAATGGGGTGGCAGAGTGGGCCAAAGAACGGTGATGGATAAAACTCGGATCTGTTGACTGGGTATGAGTGTTTGATTAGTTCTGATGCTCCGTCCATCACCAACCCCTTTTGTACCGCTTTGTTCGCCATAAGTTGGCAGGGTATGCTCAGACGTGAGTCCCTTGCTCACTTTGCCACTGGATTCAAACAAGCCTGGCTGAAGACGGTTGAAATGCCATAAACCGGTCCTAGGATGCTTGTTTCCGGTCCAGGGAAGGCATGGCTTGGCAGTTCGGTCTGGACTGTTCCCATGAGGCACAGGGTCAGACTTATTTGCATATGGCCATGTCTGAACTGGGGTGGCAGAGTGGACTAAAGAACGGTGATGGATCAAACACGGATCTGTTGACTGGGTGTGAGTGTTTGATTGGTTCTGATGCTCCGTCCATCACCACCCCCTTTTGTACTGCTTTGTTCGCCATAAGTTGGCAGGGTATGCTCAGACGTGAGTACCTTGCTCACTTTGCCACTGGATTCAAGCAAGCCTGGCTGAAGACGGCTGAAATGCCAGAAACCGGTCCTAGGAAGCTTGTTTCCGGTACAGGGAAGGCATGGCTTGGCAGTTCGGGCTGGACTGTTCCCATGAGGCACAGGGTCAGACTGATTTGCATATGGCCATGTATGAACTGGGATGGCAGAGTGGGCTAAAGCACGGTGATGGATCAAACTCGGATCTGTTGACTGGGTGTGAGTGTTTGATTGGTTCTGATGCTCCGTCCATCACCACCCCCTTTTGTACCGCTTTGTTCGCCATAAGTTGGCAGGGTATGCTCAGACGTGAGTCACTTGCTCACTTTGCCACTGGATTCAAGCAAGCCTGGCTGAAGACGGCTGAAATGCCCGAAACCGGCCCTAGGAAGCTTGTTTCCGGTCCAGGGAAGGCATGGCTTGGCAGTTCGGGCTGGACTGTTCCCATGAGGCACAGGGTCAGACTGATTTGCATATTGCCATGTCTGAACTGGGGTGGCAGAGTGGGCTAAAGAACGGTGATGGATCAAACTCGGATCTGTTGACTGGGTGTGAGTGTTTGATTGGTTCTGATGCTCCGTCCATCACCACCCCCTTTTGTACCGCTTTGTTCGCCATAAGTTGGCAGGGTATGCTCAGACGTGAGTCCCTTGCTCACTTTGCCACTGGATTCAAGCAAGCCTGGCTGAAGACGGCTGAAATGCCAGAAACCGGTCCTAGGAAGCTTGTTTTTGGTCCAGGGAAGGCATGGCTTGGCAGTTTGGGCTGAACTGACTGTTCCCATGAGGCACAGGGTCAGACTGATTTGCATATGGCCATGTCTGAACTGGGGTGCCAGAGTGGGCCAAAGAACGGTGATGGATCAAACTCGGATTTGTTGACTGGGTGTGAGTGTTTGATTGGTTCTGATGCTCCGCCCATCACCACCCCCTTTTGTACCGCTTTGTTCGCCATAAGTTGGCAGGGTATGCTCAGACGTGAGTTCCTTGCTCACTTTGCCACTGGATTCAAGCAAGCCTGGCTGAAGACGGCTGAAATGCCAGAAACCGGTCCTAGGAAGCTTGTTTCCGGTCCAGGGAAGGCATGGCTTGGCAGTTCGGGCTGGACTGTTCCCATGAGGCACAGGGTCAGACTGATTTGCATATGGCCATGTCTGAACTGGGGTGGCAGAGTGGGCTAAAGAACGGTGATGGATCAAACTCGGATCTGTTGACTGGGTGTGAGTGTTTGATTGGTTCTGATGCTCCGTCCATCACCACCCCCTTTTGTACCGCTTTGTTCGCCATAAGTTGGCAGGGTATGCTCAGACATGAGTCCCTTGCTCACTTTGCCACTGGATTCAAGCAAGCCTGGCTGAAGACGGCTGAAATGCCAGAAACCGGTCCTAGGAAGCTTGTTTCCGGTCCAGGGAAGGCATGGCTTGGCAGTTCGGGCTGGACTGTTCCCATGAGGCACAGGGTCAGACTGATTTGCATATGGCCATGTATGAACTGGGGTGGCAGAGTGGGCTAAAGCACGGTGATGGATCAAACTCGGATCTGTTGACTGGGTGTGAGTGTTTGATTGGTTCTGATGCTCCGTCCATCACCACCCCCTTTTGTACCGCTTTGTTCGCCATAAGTTGGCAGGGTATGCTCAGACACGAGTCGCTTGCTCACTTTGCCACTGGATTCAAGCAAGCCTGGCTGAAGACGGCTGAAATGCCAGAAACCGGTCTTAGGAAGCTTGTTTCCGGTCCAGGGAAGGCATGGCTTGGCAGTTCGGGCTGGACTGTTCCCATGAGGCACAGGGTCAGACTGATTTGCATATGGCCATTTCTGAACTGGGGTGGCAGAGTGGGCTAAAGAATGGTGATGGATCAAACTCGGATCTGTTGACTGGGTGTGAGTGTTTGATTGGTTCTGATGCTCCGTCCATCACCACCCCCTTTTGTACTGCTTTGTTCGCCATAAGTTGGCAGGGTATGCTCAGGCGTGAGTCCCTTGCTCACTTTGCCACTGGATTCAAGCAAGCCTGGCTGAAGACGGCTGAAATGCCAGAAACCGGTCCTAGGAAGCTTGTTTCCGGTCCAGGGAAGGCATGGCTTGGCAGTTCGGGCTGGATCGTTCCCGTGAGGCACAGGGCCAGACTGATTTGCATATGGCCATGTCTGAACTTGGGTGGCAGAGTGGGTTAAAGAACGGTGATGGATAAAACTCCGATCTGTTGACTGGGTATGAGTGTTTGATTGGTTCTGATGCTCCGTCCATCACCACCCCCTTTTGTACCGCTTTGTTCGCCATAAGTTGGCAGGGTATACTCAGACGTGAGTCCCTTGCTCACTTTGCCACTGGATTCAAGCAAGCCTGGCTGAAGACGGATGAAATGCCAGAAACCGGTCCTAGGACGCTTGTTTCCGGTCCAGGGAAGGCATGGCTTGGCAGTTTGGTCTGGACTGTTCCCATGAGGCACAGGGTCAGACTGATTTTCATATGGCCATGTCTGAACTGGGGTGGCAGAGTGGGCCAAAGAACGGTGATGGATAAAACTCGGATCTGTTGACTGGGTATGAGTGTTTGATTAGTTCTGATGCTCCGTCCATCACCAACCCCTTTTGTACCGCTTTGTTCGCCATAAGTTGGCAGGGTATGCTCAGACGTGAGTCCCTTGCTCACTTTGCCACTGGATTCAAACAAGCCTGGCTGAAGACGGCTGAAATGCCATAAACCGGTCCTAGGATGCTTGTTTCCAGTCCAGGGAAGGCATGGCTTGGCAGTTCGGTCTGGACTGTTCCCATGAGGCACAGGGTCAGACTTATTTGCATATGGCCATGTCTGAACTGGGGTGGCAGAGTGGACTAAAGAACGGTGATGGATCAAACACGGATCTGTTGACTGGGTGTGAGTGTTTGATTGGTTCTGATGCTCCGTCCATCACCACCCCCTTTTGTACTGCTTTGTTCGTCATAAGTTGGCAGGGTATGCTCAGACGTGAGTACCTTGCTCACTTTGCCACTGGATTCAAGCAAGCCTGGCTGAAGACGGCTGAAATGCCAGAAACCGGTCCTAGGAAGCTTGTTTCCGGTCCAGGGAACGCATGGCTTGGCAGTTCGGGCTGGACTGTTCCCATGAGGCACAGGGTCAGACTGATTTGCATATGGCCATGTCTGAACTGGGGTAGCAGAGTGGGCTAAAGAACGGTGATGGATCAAACTCGGATCTGTTGACTGGGTGTGAGTGTTTGATTGTTTCTGATGCTCCGTCCATCACCACCGCCTTTTGTACTACTTTGTTCCACATGAGTTGGCAGGGTATGCTCAGACGTAAGTCCCTTGCTCACTTTGCCACTGGATTCAAGCAAGCCTGGCTGAAGACGGTTGAAATGCCAGAAACCCATCCTAGGAAGCTTGTTTCCGGTCCAGGGAACACATGGCTTGGCAGTTCGGGCTGGACTGTTCCCATGAGGCACAGGGTCAGACTGATTTGCATATGGCCATGTCTGAACTGGGGTAGCAGAGTGGGCTAAAGAACGGTGATGGATCAAACTCGGATCTGTTGACTGGGTGTGAGTGTTTAAATGGTTCTGATGCTCCGTCCATCACCACCCCCTTTTGTACCGCTTTGTTCGCCATGAGTTGGCAGGGTATGCTCAGACTTGAGTCCCTTGCTCACTTTGCCACTGGATTCAAGCAAGCCTGGCTGAAGACGGATGAAATGCCAGAAACCGGTCCTGGGAAGTTTGTTTCCGGTCCAGGGAAGGCATGGCTTGGCAGTTTGGGCTGGACTGTTCCCATGAGGCACAGGTCCAGACTGATTTGCATATGGCCATGTCTGAACTGGGGTGGCAGAGTGGGCTAAAGACCGGTGATGGATCAAAGTCGGATTTGTTGACTGGGTGTGAGTGTTTGATTGGTTCTGATGCTCCGTCCATCACCACCCCCTTTTGTACCGCTTTGTTCGCCATAAGTTGGCAGGGTATGCTCAGACGTGAGTCCCTTGCTCACTTTGCCACTGGATTCAAGCAAGCCTGGCTGAAGACGGCTGAAATGGCAGAAACTGGTCCTAGGAAGCTTGTTTCCGGTCCAGGAAAGGCATGGCTTGGCAGTTCGGGCTGGACTGTTCCCATGAGGCACAGGGTCAGACTGATTTGCATATGGCCATGTCTGAACTGAGGTGGCAGAGTGGGTTAAAGAACGGTGATGGATCAAACTCGGATCTGTTGACTGGGTATAAGTGTTTGATTGGTTCTGATGCTCCGTCCATCACCACCCCCTTTTGTACCGCTTTGTTCGCCATAAGTTGGCAGGGTATGCTCAGACGTGAGTCCCTTGCTCACTTTGCCACTGGATTCAAGCAAGCCTGGCTGAAGACGGCTGAAATGCCAGAAATCAGTCCTAGGACGCTTGCTGCCGGTCCAGGGAAGGCATGGTTTGGCAGTTCGGGCTGGACTGTTCCCATGAGGCACAGGGTCAGACTGATTTGCATATGGCCATGTCTGAACTGGGGTGGCAGAGTGGGCCAAAGAACGGTGATGGATCAAACTCGGATCTGTTGACTGGGTGTGAGTGTGTGATTGGTTCTGATGCTCCGTCCATCACCACCCCCTTTTGTACCGCTTTGTTCGCCATAAGTTGGCAGGGTATGCTCAGACGAAAGTCCCTTGCTCACTTTGCCACTGGATTCAAGCAAGCCTGGCTGAAGACGGCTGAAATGCCAGAAACCAGTACTAGGAAGCTTGTTTCCGGTCCAGGGAAGGCATGGCTTGGCAGTTCGGGCTGGACTGTCCCCATGAGGCACAGGGTCAGACTGAATTGCATATGGCCATGTCTGAACTGGGGTGGCAGAGTGGGCTAAAGAACAGTGATGGATCAAACTCGGATCTGTTGACTGGGTGTGAGTGTTTGAATGGTTCTGATGCTCCGTCCATCACCACCCCCTTTTGTACCTCTTTGTTCGCCATAAGTTGGCAGGGTATGCTCAGACATGAGTCCCTTGCTCACTTTGCCACTGGATTCAAACAAGCCTGGCCGAAGACGGCTGAAATGCCAGAAACCGGTCCTAGGAAGCTTGCTTCCGGTCCAAGGAAGGCATGGCTTGGCAGTTCAGGCTGGACTGTTCCCATGAGGCACAGGGTCAGACTGATTTGCATATGGCCATGAATGAAATGGGGTGGCAGAGTGGGCTAAAGAACGGTGATGGATCAAACTCGGATCTGTTGACTGGGTGTGAGTGTTTGATTGTTTCTGATGCTCCGTCCATCACCACCCCCTTTTGTACCGCTTTGTTCGCCATAAGTTGGCAGGGTATGCTCAGACGTGAGTCCCTTGCTCACTTTGCCACTGGATTCAAGCAAGCCTGGCTGAAGACGGCTGAAATGCCAAAAACCTGTCCTAGGAACCTTGTTTCCGGTCCAGGGAAGGCATGGCTTGGCAGTTCGGGCTGGACTGTTCCCATGAGGCACAGGGTCAGACTGATTTGCATATTGCCATGTCTGAACTGGGGTGGCAGAGTGGGCTAAAGAACGGTGATGGATCAAACTCAAATCTGTTGACTGAGTGTGAGTGTTTGATTGGTTCTGATGCTCCGTCCATCACCACCCCCTTTTGTACCGCTTTGTTCGCCATAAGTTGGCAGGGTATGCTCAGACGTGAGTCCCTTGCTCACTTGCCACTGGATTCAAGCAAGCCTGGCTGAAGACGGCTGAAATGCCAGAAACCGGTCCTAGGAAGCTTGTTTTCGGTCCAGGGAAGGCATGGCTTGGCAGTTTGGGCTGAACTGTTCCCATGAGGCACAGGGTCAGACTGATTTGCATATGGCCATGTCTGAACTGGGGTGCCAGAGTGGGCCAAAGAACGGTGATGGATCAAACTCGGATTTGTTGACTGGGTGTGAGTGTTTGATTGGTTCTGATGCTCCGCCCATCAGCACCCCCTTTTGTACCGCTTTGTTCGCCATAAGTTGGCAGGGTATGCTCAGACGTGAGTCACTTGCTCACTTTGCCACTGGATTCAAGCAAGCCTGCCTGAAGACGGCTGAAATGCCCGAAACCGGCCCTAGGAAGCTTGTTTCCGGTCCAGGGAAGGCATGGCTTGGCAGTTCGGGCTGGACTGTTCCCATGAGGCACAGGGTCAGACTGATTTGCATATGGCCATGTATGAACTGGGGTGGCAGAGTGGGCTAAAGCACGGTGATGGATCAAACTCGGATCTGTTGACTGGGTGTGAGCGTTTGATTGGTTCTGATGCTCCGTCCATCACCACCCCCTTTTGTACCGCTTTGTTCGCCATAAGTTGGCAGGGTATGCTCAGACGTGAGTCCCTTGCTCACTTTGCCACTGGATTCAAGCAAGCCTGGCTGAAGACGGCTGAAATGCCAGAAACCGGTCCTAGGAAGCTTGTTTCCGGTCCAGGGAAGGCATGGCTTGGCAGTTCGGGCTGGACTGTTCCCATGAGGCACAGGGTCAGACTGATTTGCATATGGCCATGTATGAACTGGGGTGGCAGAGTGGGCTAAAGCACGGTGATGGATCAAACTCGGATCTGTTGACTGGGTGTGAGTGTTTGATTGGTTCTGATGCTCCGTCCATCACCACCCCCTTTTGTACCGCTTTGTTCGCCATAAGTTGGCAGGGTATGCTCAGACACGAGTCCCTTGCTCACTTTGCCACTGGATTCAAGCAAGCCTGGCTGAAGACGGCTGAAATGCCAGAAACCGGTCTTAGGAAGCTTGTTTCCGGTCCAGGGAAGGCATGGCTTGGCAGTTCGGGCTGGACTGTTCCCATGAGGCACAGGGTCAGACTGATTTGCATATGGCCATTTCTGAACTGGGGTGGCAGAGTGGGCTAAAGAATGGTGATGGATCAAACTCGGATCTGTTGACTGGGTGTGAGTGTTTGATTGGTTCTGATGCTCCGTCCATCACCACCCCCTTTTGTACTGCTTTGTTCGCCATAAGTTGGCAGGGTATGCTCAGACGTGAGTCCCTTGCTCACTTTGCCACTGGATTCAAGCAAGCCTGGCTGAAGACGGCTGAAATGCCAGAAACCGGTCCTAGGAAGCTTGTTTCCGGTCCAGGGAAGGCATGGCTTGGCAGTTCGGGCTGGATCGTTCCCGTGAGGCACAGGGCCAGACTGATTTGCATATGGCCATGTCTGAACTGGGGTGGCAGAGTGGGTTAAAGAACGGTGATGGATAAAACTCCGATCTGTTGACTGGGTATGAGTGTTTGATTGGTTCTGATGCTCCGTCCATCACCACCCCCTTTTGTACCGCTTTGTTCGCCATAAGTTGGCAGGGTATGCTCAGACGTGAGTCCCTTGCTCACTTTGCCACTGGATTCAAGCAAGCCTGGCGGAAGACGGCTGAAATGCCAGAAACCGGTCCTAGGACGCTTGTTTCCGGTCCAGGGAAGGCATGGCTTGGCAGTTCGGTCTGGACTGTTCCCATGAGGCACAGGGTCAGACTGATTTTCATATGGCCATGTCTGAACTGGGGTGGCAGAGTGGGCCAAAGAACGGTGATGGATAAAACTCGGATCTGTTGACTGGGTATGAGTGTTTGATTAGTTCTGATGCTCCGTCCATCACCAACCCCTTTTGTACCGCTTTGTTCGCCATAAGTTGGCAGGGTATGCTCAGACGTGAGTCCCTTGCTCACTTTGCCACTGGATTCAAGCAAGCCTGGCTGAAGACGGCTGAAATGCCATAAACCGGTCCTAGGATGCTTGTTTCCGGTCCAGGGAAGGCATGGCTTGGCAGTTCGGTCTGGACTGTTCCCATGAGGCACAGGGTCAGACTTATTTGCATATGGCCATGTCTGAACTGGGGTGGCAGAGTGGACTAAAGAACGGTGATGGATCAAACACGGATCTGTTGACTGGGTATGAGTGTTTGATTGGTTCTGATGCTCCGTCCATCACCACCCCCTTTTGTACTGCTTTGTTCGCCATAAGTTGGCAGGGTATGCTCAGACGTGAGTACCTTGCTCACTTTGCCACTGGATTCAAGCAAGCCTGGCTGAAGACGGCTGAAATGCCAGAAACCGGTCCTAGGAAGCTTGTTTCCGGTCCAGGGAACGCATGGCTTGGCAGTTCGGGCTGGACTGTTCCCATGAGGCACAGGGTCAGACTGATTTGCATATGGCCATGTCTGAACTGGGGTAGCAGAGTGGGCTAAAGAACGGTGATGGATCAAACTCGGATCTGTTGACTGGGTGTGAGTGTTTGATTGTTTCTGATGCTCCGTCCATCACCACCGCCTTTTGTACTACTTTGTTCCACATGAGTTGGCAGGGTATGCTCAGACGTGAGTCCCTTGCTCACTTTGCCACTGGATTCAAGCAAGCCTGGCTGAAGACGGTTGAAATGCCAGAAACGCATCCTAGGAAGCTTGTTTCCGGTCCAGGGAACGCATGGCTTGGCAGTTCAGGCTGGACTGTTCCCATGAGGCACAGGGTCAGACTGATTTGCATATGGCCATGTCTGAACTGGGGTAGCAGAGTGGGCTAAAGAACGGTGATGGATCAAACTCGGATCTGTTGACTGGGTGTGAGTGTTTAAATGGTTCTGATGCTCCGTCCATCACCACCCCCTTTTGTACCGCTTTGTTCGCCATGAGTTGGCAGGGTATGCTCAGACTTGAGTCCCTTGCTCACTTTGCCACTGGATTCAAGCAAGCCTGGCTGAAGACGGATGAAATGCCAGAAACCGGTCCTGGGAAGTTTGTTTCCGGTCCAGGGAAGGCATGGCTTGGCAGTTTGGGCTGGACTGTTCCCATGAGGCACAGGTCCAGACTGATTTGCATATGGCCATGTCTGAACTGGGGTGGCAGAGTGGGCTAAAGACCGGTGATGGATCAAAGTCGGATTTGTTGACTGGGTGTGAGTGTTTGATTGGTTCTGATGCTCCGTCCATCACCACCCCCTTTTGTACCGCTTTGTTCGCCATAAGTTGGCAGGGTATGCTCAGACGTGAGTCCCTTGCTCACTTTGCCACTGGATTCAAGCAAGCCTGGCTGAAGACAGCTGAAATGGCAGAAACCGGTCCTAGGAAGGTTGTTTCCGGTCCAGGGAAGGCATGGCTTGGCAGTTCGGGCTGGACTGTTCCCATGAGGCACAGGGTCAGACTGATTTGCATATGGCCATGTCTGAACTGGGGTGGCAGAGTGGGCTAAAGCACGGTGATGGATCAAACTCGGATCTGTTGACTGGGTATGAGTGTTTGATTGGTTCTGATGCTCCGTCCATCACCACCCCCTTTTGTTCCACTTTGTTCGCCATAAGTTGGCAGGGTATGCTCAGACGTGAGTCCCTTGCTCACTTTGCCACTGGATTCAAGCAAGCCTGGCTGAAGACGGCTGAAATGCCAGAAACCGGTCCTAGGAAGCTTGTTTCCGGTCCAGGGAAGGCATGGCTTGGTAGTTCGGGCTGGACTGTTCCCAAGAGGCACAGGGTCAGACTGATTTGCATATGGCCATGTCTGAACTGGGGTGGCAGAGTGGGCTAAAGAACGGTGATGGATCAAACTCGGATCTGTTGACTGGGTGTGAGTGTTTGATTGGTTCTGATGCTCCGTCCATCACCACCCCCTTTTGTACCGCTTTGTTCGCCATAAGTTGGCAGGGTATGCTCAGACATGAGTCCCTTGCTCACTTTGCCACTGGATTCAAACAAGCCTGGCCGAAGACGGCTGAAATGCCAGAAACCGGTCCTAGGAAGCTTGCTTCCGGTCCAAGGAAGGCATGGCTTGGCAGTTCAGGCTGGACTGTTCCCATGAGGCACAGGGTCAGACTGATTTGCATATGGCCATGTCTGAAATGGGGTGGCAGAGTGGGCTAAAGAACGGTGATGGATCAAACTCGGATCTGTCGACTGGGTGTGAGTGTTTGATTGTTTCTGATGCTCCGTCCATCACCACCCCCTTTTGTACCGCTTTTTTCACCATAAGTTGGCAGGGTATGCTCAGACGTGAGTCCCTTGCTCACTTTGCCACTGGATTCAAGCAAGCCTGGCTGAAGACGGCTGAAATGCCAGAAACCGGTCCTAGGAAGCTTGTTTCCAGTCCAGGGAAGGCATGGCTTGGCAGTTCGGGCTGGACTGTTCCCATAAGGCACAGGGTCAAACTGATTTGCATATGGCCATGTCTGAACTGGGGTGGCAGAGTGGGCTAAAGAACGGTGATGGATCAAACTTGGATCTGTTGACTGGGTGTGAGTGTTTGATTGGTTCTGATGCTCCGTCCATCACAACCCCCTTTTGTACCGCTTTGTTCGTCATAAGTTGGCAGGGTATGCTCAGACGTGAGTCCCTTGCTCACTTTGCCACTGGATTCAAGCAAGCCTGGCTGAAGACGACTGAAATGCCAAAAACCTGTCCTAGGAACCTTGTTTCCGGTCCAGGGAAGGCATGGCTTGGCAGTTCGGGCTGGACTGTTCCCATGAGGCACAGGGTCAGACTGATTTGCATATTGCCATGTCTGAACTGGGGTGGCAGAGTGGGCTAAAGAACGGTGATGGATCAAACTCGGATCTGTTGACTGGGTGTGAGTGTTTGATTGGTTCTGATGCTCCGTCCATCACCACCCCCTTTTGTACCGCTTTGTTCGCCATAAGTTGGCAGGGTATGCTCAGACGTGAGTCCCTTGCTCACTTTGCCACTGGATTCAAGCAAGCCTGGCTGAAGACGGCTGAAATGCCAGAAACCGGTCCTAGGAAGCTTGTTTTCGGTCCAGGGAAGGCATGGCTTGGCAGTTTGGGCTGAACTGTTCCCATGAGGCACAGGGTCAGACTGATTTGCATATGGCCATGTCTGAACTGGGGTGGCAGAGTGGGCTAAAGCACGGTGATGGATCAAACTCGGATCTGTTGACTGGGTGTGAGTGTTTGATTGGTTCTGATGCTCCGTCCATCACCACCCCCTTTTGTACCGCTTTGTTCGCCATAAGTTGGCAGGGTATGCTCAGACGTGAGTCCCTTGCTCACTTTGCCACTGGATTCAAGCAAGCCTGGCTGAAGACTGCTGAAATGCCAGAAACCTGTCCTAGGAAGCTTGTTTCCGGTCCAGGGAAGGCATGGCTTGGCAGTTCGGGCTGGACTGTTCCCATGAGGCACAGGGTCAGACTGATTTGCATATGGCCATGTATGAACTGGGGTGGCAGAGTGGGCTAAAGCACGGTGATGGATCAAACTCGGATCTGTTGACTGGGTGTGAGTGTTTGATTGGTTCTGATGCTCCGTCCATCACCACCCCCTTTTGTACCGCTTTGTTCGCCATAAGTTGGCAGGGTATGCTCAGACATGAGTCCCTTGCTCACTTTGCCACTGGATTCAAGCAAGCCTGGCTGAAGACGGCTGAAATGCCAGAAACCGGTCTTAGGAAGCTTGTTTCCGGTCCAGGCAAGGCATGGCTTGGCAGTTCGGGCTGGACTGTTCCCATGAGGCACAGGGCCAGACTGATTTGCATATGGCCATTTCTGAACTGGGGTGGCAGAGTGGGCTAAAGAATGGTGATGGATCAAACTCGGATCTGTTGACTGGGTGTGAGTGTTTGATTGGTTCTGATGCTCCGTCCATCACCACCCCCTTTTGTACTGCTTTGTTTGCCATAAGTTGGCAGGGTATGCTCAGACGTGAGTCCCTTGCTCACTTTGCCACTGGATTCAAGCAAGCCTGGCTGAAGACGGCTGAAATGCCAGAAACCGGTCCTAGGAAGCTTGTTTCCGGTCCAGGGAAGGCATGGCTTGGCAGTTTGGGCTGGATCGTTCCCGTGAGGCACAGGGCCAGACTGATTTGCATATGGCCATGTCTGAACTGGGGTGGCAGAGTGGGTTAAAGAACGGTGATGGATAAAACTCCAATCTGTTGACTGGGTATGAGTGTTTGATTGGTTCTGATGCTCCGTCCATCACCACCCCCTTTTGTACCGCTTTGTTCGCCATAAGTTGGCAGGGTATGCTCAGACGTGAGTCCCTTGCTCACTTTGCCAGTGGATTCAAGCAAGCCTGGCTGAAGACGGCTGAAATGCCAGAAACCGGTCCTAGGACGCTTGTTTCCGGTCCAGGGAAGACATGGCTTGGCAGTTCGGTCTGGACTGTTCCCATGAGGCACAGGGTCAGACTGATTTTCATATGGCCATGTCTGAACTGGGGTGGCAGAGTGGGCCAAAGAACGGTGATGGATAAAACTCGGATCTGTTGACTGGGTATGAGTGTTTGATTAGTTCTGATGCTCCGTCCATCACCAACCCCTTTTGTACCGCTTTGTTCACCATAAGTTGGCAGGGTATGCTCAGACGTGAGTCCCTTGCTCACTTTGCCACTGGATTCAAGCAAGCCTGGCTGAAGACGGCTGAAATGCCAGAAACCGGTCCTAGGAAGCTTGTTTCCGGTCCAGGGAAGGCATGGCTTGGCAGTTCGGGTTGGACTGACCCCATGAGTCACAGGATCAGACTGAATGGCATATGGCCATGTCTGAACTGCGGTGGCAGAGTGGGCTCAAGAACGATGATGGATCAAACTCGGATCTGTTGACTGGGTGTGAGTGTTTGATTGTTTCTGATGCTCCGTCCATCACCACCCCCTTTTGTACCGCTTTGTTCGCCATAAGTTGGCAGGGTATGCTCAGACATGAGTCCCTTGCTCACTTTGCCACTGGATTCAAACAAGCCTGGCCGAAGACGGCTGAAATGCCAGAAACCGGTCCTAGGAAGCTTGCTTCCGGTCCAAGGAAGGCATGGCTTGGCAGTTCAGGCTGGACTGTTCCCATGAGGCACAGGGTCAGACTGATTTGCATATGGCCATGAATGAAATGGGGTGGCAGAGTGGGCTAAAGAACGGTGATGGATCAAACTCGGATCTGTTGACTGGGTGTGAGTGTTTGATTGTTTCTGATGCTCCGTCCATCACCACCCCCTTTTGTACCGCTTTGTTCGCCATAAGTTGGCAGGGTATGCTCAGACGTGAGTCCCTTGCTCACTTTGCCACTGGATTCAAGCAAGCCTGGCTGAAGACGGCTGAAATGCCAGAAACCGGTCCTAGGAAGCTTGTTTCCAGTCCAGGGAAGGCATGGCTTGGCAGTTCGGGCTGGACTGTTCCCATAAGGCACAGGGTCAGACTGATTTGCATATGGCCATGTCTGAACTGGGGTGGCAGAGTGGGCTAAAGAACGGTGATGGATCAAACTTGGATCTGTTGACTGGGTGTGAGTGTTTGATTGGTTCTGATGCTCCGTCCATCACCACCCCCTTTTGTACCGCTTTGTTCGTCATAAGTTGGCAGGGTATGCTCAGACGTGAGTCCCTTGCTCACTTTGCCACTGGATTCAAGCAAGCCTGGCTGAAGACGGCTGAAATGCCAAAAACCTGTCCTAGGAACCTTGTTTCCGGTCCAGGGAAGGCATGGCTTGGCAGTTCGGGCTGGACTGTTCCCATGAGGCACAGGGTCAGACTGATTTGCATATTGCCATGTCTGAACTGGGGTGGCAGAGTGGGCTAAAGAACGGTGATGGATCAAACTCGGATCTGTTGACTGGGTGTGAGTGTTTGATTGGTTCTGATGCTCCGTCCATCACCACCCCCTTTTGTACCGCTTTGTTCGCCATAAGTTGGCAGGGTATGCTCAGACGTGAGTCCCTTGCTCACTTGCCACTGGATTCAAGCAAGCCTGGCTGAAGACGGCTGAAATGCCAGAAACCGGTCCTAGGAAGCTTGTTTTCGGTCCAGGGAAGGCATGGCTTGGCAGTTTGGGCTGAACTGTTCCCATGAGGCACAGGGTCAGACTGATTTGCATATGGCCATGTCTGAACTGGGGTGCCAGAGTGGGCCAAAGAACGGTGATGGATCAAACTCGGATTTGTTGACTCGGTGTGAGTGTTTGATTGGTTCTGATGCTCCGCCCATCAGCACCCCCTTTTGTACCGCTTTGTTCGCCATAAGTTGGCAGGGTATGCTCAGACGTGAGTCACTTGCTCACTTTGCCACTGGATTCAAGCAAGCCTGCCTGAAGACGGCTGAAATGCCCGAAACCGGCCCTAGGAAGCTTGTTTCCGGTCCAGGGAAGGCATGGCTTGGCAGTTCGGGCTGGACTGTTCCCATGAGGCACAGGGTCAGACTGATTTGCATATGGCCATGTATGAACTGGGGTGGCAGAGTGGGCTAAAGCACGGTGATGGATCAAACTCGGATCTGTTGACTGGGTGTGAGTGTTTGATTGGTTCTGATGCTCCGTCCATCACCACCCCCTTTTGTACCGCTTTGTTCGCCATAAGTTGGCAGGGTATGCTCAGACACGAGTCCCTTGCTCACTTTGCCACTGGATTCAAGCAAGCCTGGCTGAAGACGGCTGAAATGCCAGAAACCGGTCTTAGGAAGCTTGTTTCCGGTCCAGGGAAGGCATGGCTTGGCAGTTCGGGCTGGACTGTTCCCATGAGGCACAGGGTCAGACTGATTTGCATATGGCCATTTCTGAACTGGGGTGGCAGAGTGGGCTAAAGAATGGTGATGGATCAAACTCGGATCTGTTTACTGGGTGTGAGTGTTTGATTGGTTCTGATGCTCCGTCCATCACCACCCCCTTTTGTACTGCTTTGTTCGCCATAAGTTGGCAGGGTATGCTCAGACGTGAGTCCCTTGCTCACTTTGCCACTGGATTCAAGCAAGCCTGGCTGAAGACGGCTGAAATGCCAGAAACCGGTCCTAGGAAGCTTGTTTCCGGTCCAGGGAAGGCATGGCTTGGCAGTTCGGGCTGGATCGTTCCCGTGAGGCACAGGGCCAGACTGATTTGCATATGGCCATGTCTGAACTGGGGTGGCAGAGTGGGTTAAAGAACGGTGATGGATAAAACTCCGATCTGTTGACTGGGTATGAGTGTTTGATTGGTTCTGATGCTCCGTCCATCACCACCCCCTTTTGTACCGCTTTGTTCGCCATAAGTTGGCAGGGTATGCTCAGACGTGAGTCCCTTGCTCACTTTGCCACTGGATTCAAGCAAGCCTGGCGGAAGACGGCTGAAATGCCAGAAACCGGTCCTAGGACGCTTGTTTCCGGTCCAGGGAAGGCATGGCTTGGCAGTTCGGTCTGGACTGTTCCCATGAGGCACAGGGTCAGACTGATTTTCATATGGCCATGTCTGAACTGGGGTGGCAGAGTGGGCCAAAGAACGGTGATGGATAAAACTCGGATCTGTTGACTGGGTATGAGTGTTTGATTAGTTCTGATGCTCCGTCCATCACCAACCCCTTTTGTACCGCTTTGTTCGCCATAAGTTGGCAGGGTATGCTCAGACGTGAGTCCCTTGCTCACTTTGCCACTGGATTCAAGCAAGCCTGGCTGAAGACGGCTGAAATGCCATAAACCGGTCCTAGGATGCTTGTTTCCGGTCCAGGGAAGGCATGGCTTGGCAGTTCGGGTTGGACTGTTCCCATGAGGCACAGGGTCAGACTTATTTGCATATGGCCATGTCTGAACTGGGGTGGCAGAGTGGACTAAAGAACGGTGATGGATCAAACACGGATCTGTTGACTGGGTATGAGTGTTTGATTGGTTCTGATGCTCCGTCCATCACCACCCCCTTTTGTACTGCTTTGTTCGCCATAAGTTGGCAGGGTATGCTCAGACATGAGTCCCTTGCTCACTTTGCCACTGGATTCAAACAAGCCTGGCCGAAGACGGCTGAAATGCCAGAAACCGGTCCTAGGAAGCTTGCTTCCGGTCCAAGGAAGGCATGGCTTGGCAGTTCAGGCTGGACTGTTCCCATGAGGCACAGGGTCAGACTGATTTGCATATGGCCATGAATGAAATGGGGTGGCAGAGTGGGCTAAAGAACGGTGATGGATCAAACTCGGATCTGTTGACTGGGTGTGAGTGTTTGATTGTTTCTGATGCTCCGTCCATCACCACCCCCTTTTGTACCGCTTTGTTCGCCATAAGTTGGCAGGGTATGCTCAGACGTGAGTCCCTTGCTCACTTTGCCACTGGATTCAAGCAAGCCTGGCTGAAGACGGCTGAAATGCCAGAAACCGGTCCTAGGAAGCTTGTTTCCAGTCCAGGGAAGGCATGGCTTGGCAGTTCGGGCTGGACTGTTCCCATAAGGCACAGGGTCAGACTGATTTGCATATGGCCATGTCTGAACTGGGGTGGCAGAGTGGGCTAAAGAACGGTGATGGATCAAACTTGGATCTGTTGACTGGGTGTGAGTGTTTGATTGGTTCTGATGCTCCGTCCATCACCACCCCCTTTTGTACCGCTTTGTTCGTCATAAGTTGGCAGGGTATGCTCAGACGTGAGTCCCTTGCTCACTTTGCCACTGGATTCAAGCAAGCCTGGCTGAAGACGGCTGAAATGCCAAAAACCTGTCCTAGGAACCTTGTTTCCGGTCCAGGGAAGGCATGGCTTGGCAGTTCGGGCTGGACTGTTCCCATGAGGCACAGGGTCAGACTGATTTGCATATTGCCATGTCTGAACTGGGGTGGCAGAGTGGGCTAAAGAACGGTGATGGATCAAACTCGGATCTGTTGACTGGGTGTGAGTGTTTGATTGGTTCTGATGCTCCGTCCATCACCACCCCCTTTTGTACCGCTTTGTTCGCCATAAGTTGGCAGGGTATGCTCAGACGTGAGTCCCTTGCTCACTTGCCACTGGATTCAAGCAAGCCTGGCTGAAGACGGCTGAAATGCCAGAAACCGGTCCTAGGAAGCTTGTTTTCGGTCCAGGGAAGGCATGGCTTGGCAGTTTGGGCTGAACTGTTCCCATGAGGCACAGGGTCAGACTGATTTGCATATGGCCATGTCTGAACTGGGGTGCCAGAGTGGGCCAAAGAACGGTGATGGATCAAACTCGGATTTGTTGACTCGGTGTGAGTGTTTGATTGGTTCTGATGCTCCGCCCATCAGCACCCCCTTTTGTACCGCTTTGTTCGCCATAAGTTGGCAGGGTATGCTCAGACGTGAGTCACTTGCTCACTTTGCCACTGGATTCAAGCAAGCCTGCCTGAAGACGGCTGAAATGCCCGAAACCGGCCCTAGGAAGCTTGTTTCCGGTCCAGGGAAGGCATGGCTTGGCAGTTCGGGCTGGACTGTTCCCATGAGGCACAGGGTCAGACTGATTTGCATATGGCCATGTATGAACTGGGGTGGCAGAGTGGGCTAAAGCACGGTGATGGATCAAACTCGGATCTGTTGACTGGGTGTGAGTGTTTGATTGGTTCTGATGCTCCGTCCATCACCACCCCCTTTTGTACCGCTTTGTTCGCCATAAGTTGGCAGGGTATGCTCAGACACGAGTCCCTTGCTCACTTTGCCACTGGATTCAAGCAAGCCTGGCTGAAGACGGCTGAAATGCCAGAAACCGGTCTTAGGAAGCTTGTTTCCGGTCCAGGGAAGGCATGGCTTGGCAGTTCGGGCTGGACTGTTCCCATGAGGCACAGGGTCAGACTGATTTGCATATGGCCATTTCTGAACTGGGGTGGCAGAGTGGGCTAAAGAATGGTGATGGATCAAACTCGGATCTGTTTACTGGGTGTGAGTGTTTGATTGGTTCTGATGCTCCGTCCATCACCACCCCCTTTTGTACTGCTTTGTTCGCCATAAGTTGGCAGGGTATGCTCAGACGTGAGTCCCTTGCTCACTTTGCCACTGGATTCAAGCAAGCCTGGCTGAAGACGGCTGAAATGCCAGAAACCGGTCCTAGGAAGCTTGTTTCCGGTCCAGGGAAGGCATGGCTTGGCAGTTCGGGCTGGATCGTTCCCGTGAGGCACAGGGCCAGACTGATTTGCATATGGCCATGTCTGAACTGGGGTGGCAGAGTGGGTTAAAGAACGGTGATGGATAAAACTCCGATCTGTTGACTGGGTATGAGTGTTTGATTGGTTCTGATGCTCCGTCCATCACCACCCCCTTTTGTACCGCTTTGTTCGCCATAAGTTGGCAGGGTATGCTCAGACGTGAGTCCCTTGCTCACTTTGCCACTGGATTCAAGCAAGCCTGGCGGAAGACGGCTGAAATGCCAGAAACCGGTCCTAGAACGCTTGTTTCCGGTCCAGGGAAGGCATGGCTTGGCAGTTCGGTCTGGACTGTTCCCATGAGGCACAGGGTCAGACTGATTTTCATATGGCCATGTCTGAACTGGGGTGGCAGAGTGGGCCAAAGAACGGTGATGGATAAAACTCGGATCTGTTGACTGGGTATGAGTGTTTGATTAGTTCTGATGCTCCGTCCATCACCAACCCCTTTTGTACCGCTTTGTTCGCCATAAGTTGGCAGGGTATGCTCAGACGTGAGTCCCTTGCTCACTTTGCCACTGGATTCAAGCAAGCCTGGCTGAAGACGGCTGAAATGCCATAAACCGGTCCTAGGATGCTTGTTTCCGGTCCAGGGAAGGCATGGCTTGGCAGTTCGGTCTGGACTGTTCCCATGAGGCACAGGGTCAGACTTATTTGCATATGGCCATGTCTGAACTGGGGTGGCAGAGTGGACTAAAGAACGGTGATGGATCAAACACGGATCTGTTGACTGGGTATGAGTGTTTGATTGGTTCTGATGCTCCGTCCATCACCACCCCCTTTTGTACTGCTTTGTTCGCCATAAGTTGGCAGGGTATGCTCAGACGTGAGTACCTTGCTCACTTTGCCACTGGATTCAAGCAAGCCTGGCTGAAGACGGCTGAAATGCCAGAAACCGGTCCTAGGAAGCTTGTTTCCGGTCCAGGGAACGCATGGCTTGGCAGTTCGGGCTGGACTGTTCCCATGAGGCACAGGGTCAGACTGATTTGCATATGGCCATGTCTGAACTGGGGTAGCAGAGTGGGCTAAAGAACGGTGATGGATCAAACTCGGATCTGTTGACTGGGTGTGAGTGTTTGATTGTTTCTGATGCTCCGTCCATCACCACCGCCTTTTGTACTACTTTGTTCCACATGAGTTGGCAGGGTATGCTCAGACGTGAGTCCCTTGCTCACTTTGCCACTGGATTCAAGCAAGCCTGGCTGAAGACGGTTGAAATGCCAGAAACCCATCCTAGGAAGCTTGTTTCCGGTCCAGGGAACGCATGGCTTGGCAGTTCAGGCTGGACTGTTCCCATGAGGCACAGGGTCAGACTGATTTGCATATGGCCATGTCTGAACTGGGGTAGCAGAGTGGGCTAAAGAACGGTGATGGATCAAACTCGGATCTGTTGACTGGGTGTGAGTGTTTAAATGGTTCTGATGCTCCGTCCATCACCACCCCCTTTTGTACCGCTTTGTTCGCCATGAGTTGGCAGGGTATGCTCAGACTTGAGTCCCTTGCTCACTTTGCCACTGGATTCAAGCAAGCCTGGCTGAAGACGGATGAAATGCCAGAAACCGGTCCTGGGAAGTTTGTTTCCGGTCCAGGGAAGGCATGGCTTGGCAGTTTGGGCTGGACTGTTCCCATGAGGCACAGGTCCAGACTGATTTGCATATGGCCATGTCTGAACTGGGGTGGCAGAGTGGGCTAAAGACCGGTGATGGATCAAAGTCGGATTTGTTGACTGGGTGTGAGTGTTTGATTGGTTCTGATGCTCCGTCCATCACCACCCCCTTTTGTACCGCTTTGTTCGCCATAAGTTGGCAGGGTATGCTCAGACGTGAGTCCCTTGCTCACTTTGCCACTGGATTCAAGCAAGCCTGGCTGAAGACAGCTGAAATGGCAGAAACCGGTCCTAGGAAGCTTGTTTCCGGTCCAGGGAAGGCATGGCTTGGCAGTTCGGGCTGGACTGTTCCCATGAGGCACAGGGTCAGACTGATTTGCATATGGCCATGTCTGAACTGGGGTGGCAGAGTGGGCTAAAGCACGGTGATGGATCAAACTCGGATCTGTTGACTGGGTATGAGTGTTTGATTGGTTCTGATGCTCCGTCCATCACCACCCCCTTTTGTTCCACTTTGTTCGCCATAAGTTGGCAGGGTGTGCTCAGACGTGAGTCCCTTGCTCACTTTGCCACTGGATTCAAGCAAGCCTGGCTGAAGACGGCTGAAATGCCAGAAACCGGTCCTAGGAAGCTTGTTTCCGGTCCAGGGAAGGCATGGCTTGGTAGTTCGGGCTGGACTGTTCCCAAGAGGCACAGGGTCAGACTGATTTGCATATGGCCATGTCTGAACTGGGGTGGCAGAGTGGGATAAAGAACGGTGATGGATCAAACTCGGATCTGTTGACTGGGTGTGAGTGTTTGATTGGTTCTGATGCTCCGTCTATCACCACCCCCTTTTGTACCGCTTTGTTCGCCATAAGTTGGCAGGGTATGCTCAGACATGAGTCCCTTGCTCACTTTGCCACTGGATTCAAACAAGCCTGGCCGAAGACGGCTGAAATGCCAGAAACCGGTCCTAGGAAGCTTGCTTCCGGTCCAAGGAAGGCATGGCTTGGCAGTTCAGGCTGGACTGTTCCCATGAGGCACAGGGTCAGACTGATTTGCATATGGCCATGTCTGAAATGGGGTGGCAGAGTGGGCTAAAGAACGGTGATGGATCAAACTCGGATCTGTCGACTGGGTGTGAGTGTTTGATTGTTTCTGATGCTCCGTCCATCACCACCCCCTTTTGTACCGCTTTTTTCGCCATAAGTTGGCAGGGTATGCTCAGACGTGAGTCCCTTGCTCACTTTGCCACTGGATTCAAGCAAGCCTGGCTGAAGACGGCTGAAATGCCAGAAACCGGTCCTAGGAAGCTTGTTTCCAGTCCAGGGAAGGCATGGCTTGGCAGTTCGGGCTGGACTGTTCCCATAAGGCACAGGGTCAAACTGATTTGCATATGGCCATGTCTGAACTGGGGTGGCAGAGTGGGCTAAAGAACGGTGATGGATCAAACTTGGATCTGTTGACTGGGTGTGAGTGTTTGATTGGTTCTGATGCTCCGTCCATCACAACCCCCTTTTGTACCGCTTTGTTCGTCATAAGTTGGCAGGGTATGCTCAGACGTGAGTCCCTTGCTCACTTTGCCACTGGATTCAAGCAAGCCTGGCTGAAGACGACTGAAATGCCAAAAACCTGTCCTAGGAACCTTGTTTCCGGTCCAGGGAAGGCATGGCTTGGCAGTTCGGGCTGGACTGTTCCCATGAGGCACAGGGTCAGACTGATTTGCATATTGCCATGTCTGAACTGGGGTGGCAGAGTGGGCTAAAGAACGGTGATGGATCAAACTCGGATCTGTTGACTGGGTGTGAGTGTTTGATTGGTTCTGATGCTCCGTCCATCACCACCCCCTTTTGTACCGCTTTGTTCGCCATAAGTTGGCAGGGTATGCTCAGACGTGAGTCCCTTGCTCACTTTGCCACTGGATTCAAGCAAGCCTGGCTGAAGACGGCTGAAATGCCAGAAACCGGTCCTAGGAAGCTTGTTTTCGGTCCAGGGAAGGCATGGCTTGGCAGTTTGGGCTGAACTGTTCCCATGAGGCACAGGGTCAGACTGATTTGCATATGGCCATGTCTGAACTGGGGTGCCAGAGTGGGCCAAAGAACGGTGATGGATCAAACTCGGATTTGTTGACTGGGTGGGAGTGTTTGATTGGTTCTGATGCTCCGCCCATCAGCACCCCCTTTTGTACCGCTTTGTTCGCCATAAGTTGGCAGGGTATGCTCAGACGTGAGTTCCTTGCTCACTTTGCCACTGGATTCAAGCAAGCCTGGCTGAAGACGGCTGAAATGTCAGAAACCGGTCCTAGGAAGCTTGTTTCCGGTCCAGGGATGGCATGGCTTGGCAGTTCGGGCTGGACTGTTCCCATGAGGCACAGGGTCAGACTGATTTGCATATGGCCATGTCTGAACTGCGGTGGCAGAGTGGGCTAAAGAACGGTGATGGATCTAACTCGGATCTGTTGACTGGGTGTGAGTGTTTGATTGGTTCTGATGCTCCGTCCATCACCACCCCCTTTTGTACCGCTTTGTTCGCCATAAGTTGGCAGGGTATGCTCAGACGTGAGTCACTTGCTCACTTTGCCACTGGATTCAAGCAAGCCTGGCTGAAGACGGCTGAAATGCCCGAAACCGGCCCTAGGAAGCTTGTTTCCGGTCCAGGGAAGGCATGGCTTGGCAGTTCGGGCTGGACTGTTCCCATGAGGCACAGGGTCAGACTGATTTGCATATGGCCATGTATGAACTGGGGTGGCAGAGTGGGCTAAAGCACGGTGATGGATCAAACTCGGATCTGTTGACTGGGTGTGAGTGTTTGATTGGTTCTGATGCTCCGTCCATCACCACCCCCTTTTGTACCGCTTTGTTCGCCATAAGTTGGCAGGGTATGCTCAGACGTGAGTCCCTTGCTCACTTTGCCACTGGATTCAAGCAAGCCTGGCTGAAGACGACTGAAATGCCAAAAACCTGTCCTAGGAACCTTGTTTCCGGTCCAGGGAAGGCATGGCTTGGCAGTTCGGGCTGGACTGTTCCCATGAGGCACAGGGTCAGACTGATTTGCATATTGCCATGTCTGAACTGGGGTGGCAGAGTGGGCTAAAGAACGGTGATGGATCAAACTCGGATCTGTTGACTGGGTGTGAGTGTTTGATTGGTTCTGATGCTCCGTCCATCACCACCCCCTTTTGTACCGCTTTGTTCGCCATAAGTTGGCAGGGTATGCTCAGACGTGAGTCCCTTGCTCACTTTGCCACTGGATTCAAGCAAGCCTGGCTGAAGACGGCTGAAATGCCAGAAACCGGTCCTAGGAAGCTTGTTTTCGGTCCAGGGAAGGCATGGCTTGGCAGTTTGGGCTGAACTGTTCCCATGAGGCACAGGGTCAGACTGATTTGCATATGGCCATGTCTGAACTGGGGTGCCAGAGTGGGCCAAAGAACGGTGATGGATCAAACTCGGATTTGTTGACTGGGTGGGAGTGTTTGATTGGTTCTGATGCTCCGCCCATCAGCACCCCCTTTTGTACCGCTTTGTTCGCCATAAGTTGGCAGGGTATGCTCAGACGTGAGTTCCTTGCTCACTTTGCCACTGGATTCAAGCAAGCCTGGCTGAAGACGGCTGAAATGTCAGAAACCGGTCCTAGGAAGCTTGTTTCCGGTCCAGGGATGGCATGGCTTGGCAGTTCGGGCTGGACTGTTCCCATGAGGCACAGGGTCAGACTGATTTGCATATGGCCATGTCTGAACTGCGGTGGCAGAGTGGGCTAAAGAACGGTGATGGATCTAACTCGGATCTGTTGACTGGGTGTGAGTGTTTGATTGGTTCTGATGCTCCGTCCATCACCACCCCCTTTTGTACCGCTTTGTTCGCCATAAGTTGGCAGGGTATGCTCAGACGTGAGTCACTTGCTCACTTTGCCACTGGATTCAAGCAAGCCTGGCTGAAGACGGCTGAAATGCCCGAAACCGGCCCTAGGAAGCTTGTTTCCGGTCCAGGGAAGGCATGGCTTGGCAGTTCGGGCTGGACTGTTCCCATGAGGCACAGGGTCAGACTGATTTGCATATGGCCATGTATGAACTGGGGTGGCAGAGTGGGCTAAAGCACGGTGATGGATCAAACTCGGATCTGTTGACTGGGTGTGAGTGTTTGATTGGTTCTGATGCTCCGTCCATCACCACCCCCTTTTGTACCGCTTTGTTCGCCATAAGTTGGCAGGGTATGCTCAGACGTGAGTCCCTTGCTCACTTTGCCACTGGATTCAAGCAAGCCTGGCTGAAGACGGCTGAAATGCCAGAAACCGGTCCTAGGAAGCTTGTTTCCGGTCCAGGCAAGGCATGGCTTGGCAGTTCGGGCTGGACTGTTCCCATGAGGCACAGGGCCAGACTGATTTGCATATGGCCATTTCTGAACTGGGGTGGCAGAGTGGGCTAAAGAATGGTGATGGATCAAACTCGGATCTGTTGACTGGGTGTGAGTGTTTGATTGGTTCTGATGCTCCGTCCATCACCACCCCCTTTTGTACTGCTTTGTTCGCCATAAGTTGGCAGGGTATGCTCAGACGTGAGTCCCTTGCTCACTTTGCCACTGGATTCAAGCAAGCCTGGCTGAAGACGGCTGAAATGCCAGAAACCGGTCCTAGGAAGCTTGTTTCCGGTCCAGGGAAGGCATGGCTTGGCAGTTTGGGCTGGATCGTTCCCGTGAGGCACAGGGCCAGACTGATTTGCATATGGCCATGTCTGAACTGGGGTGGCAGAGTGGGTTAAAGAACGGTGATGGATAAAACTCCAATCTGTTGACTGGGTATGAGTGTTTGATTGGTTCTGATGCTCCGTCCATCACCACCCCCTTTTGTACCGCTTTGTTCGCCATAAGTTGGCAGGGTATGCTCAGACGTGAGTCCCTTGCTCACTTTGCCAGTGGATTCAAGCAAGCCTGGCTGAAGACGGCTGAAATGCCAGAAACCGGTCCTAGGACGCTTGTTTCCGGTCCAGGGAAGACATGGCTTGGCAGTTCGGTCTGGACTGTTCCCATGAGGCACAGGGTCAGACTGATTTTCATATGGCCATGTCTGAACTGGGGTGGCAGAGTGGGCCAAAGAACGGTGATGGATAAAACTCGGATCTGTTGACTGGGTATGAGTGTTTGATTAGTTCTGATGATCCGTCCATCACCAACCCCTTTTGTACCGCTTTGTTCACCATAAGTTGGCAGGGTATGCTCAGACGTGAGTCCCTTGCTCACTTTGCCACTGGATTCAAGCAAGCCTGGCTGAAGACGGCTGAAATGCCAGAAACCGGTCCTAGGAAGCTTGTTTCCGGTCCAGGGAAGGCATGGCTTGGCAGTTCGGGTTGGACTGACCCCATGAGTCACAGGATCAGACTGAATGGCATATGGCCATGTCTGAACTGCGGTGGCAGAGTGGGCTCAAGAACGATGATGGATCAAACTCGGATCTGTTGACTGGGTGTGAGTGTTTGATTGTTTCTGATGCTCCGTCCATCACCACCCCCTTTTGTACCGCTTTGTTCGCCATAAGTTGGCAGGGTATGCTCAGACATGAGTCCCTTGCTCACTTTGCCACTGGATTCAAACAAGCCTGGCCGAAGACGGCTGAAATGCCAGAAACCGGTCCTAGGAAGCTTGCTTCCGGTCCAAGGAAGGCATGGCTTGGCAGTTCAGGCTGGACTGTTCCCATGAGGCACAGGGTCAGACTGATTTGCATATGGCCATGAATGAAATGGGGTGGCAGAGTGGGCTAAAGAACGGTGATGGATCAAACTCGGATCTGTTGACTGGGTGTGAGTGTTTGATTGTTTCTGATGCTCCGTCCATCACCACCCCCTTTTGTACCGCTTTGTTCGCCATAAGTTGGCAGGGTATGCTCAGACGTGAGTCCCTTGCTCACTTTGCCACTGGATTCAAGCAAGCCTGGCTGAAGACGGCTGAAATGCCAGAAACCGGTCCTAGGAAGCTTGTTTCCAGTCCAGGGAAGGCATGGCTTGGCAGTTCGGGCTGGACTGTTCCCATAAGGCACAGGGTCAGACTGATTTGCATATGGCCATGTCTGAACTGGGGTGGCAGAGTGGGCTAAAGAACGGTGATGGATCAAACTTGGATCTGTTGACTGGGTGTGAGGGTTTGATTGGTTCTGATGCTCCGTCCATCACCACCCCCTTTTGTACCGCTTTGTTCGTCATAAGTTGGCAGGGTATGCTCAGACGTGAGTCCCTTGCTCACTTTGCCACTGGATTCAAGCAAGCCTGGCTGAAGACGGCTGAAATGCCAAAAACCTGTCCTAGGAACCTTGTTTCCGGTCCAGGGAAGGCATGGCTTGGCAGTTCGGGCTGGACTGTTCCCATGAGGCACAGGGTCAGACTGATTTGCATATTGCCATGTCTGAACTGGGGTGGCAGAGTGGGCTAAAGAACGGTGATGGATCAAACTCGGATCTGTTGACTGGGTGTGAGTGTTTGATTGGTTCTGATGCTCCGTCCATCACCACCCCCTTTTGTACCGCTTTGTTCGCCATAAGTTGGCAGGGTATGCTCAGACGTGAGTCCCTTGCTCACTTGCCACTGGATTCAAGCAAGCCTGGCTGAAGACGGCTGAAATGCCAGAAACCGGTCCTAGGAAGCTTGTTTTCGGTCCAGGGAAGGCATGGCTTGGCAGTTTGGGCTGAACTGTTCCCATGAGGCACAGGGTCAGACTGATTTGCATATGGCCATGTCTGAACTGGGGTGCCAGAGTGGGCCAAAGAACGGTGATGGATCAAACTCGGATTTGTTGACTCGGTGTGAGTGTTTGATTGGTTCTGATGCTCCGCCCATCAGCACCCCCTTTTGTACCGCTTTGTTCGCCATAAGTTGGCAGGGTATGCTCAGACGTGAGTCACTTGCTCACTTTGCCACTGGATTCAAGCAAGCCTGCCTGAAGACGGCTGAAATGCCCGAAACCGGCCCTAGGAAGATTGTTTCCGGTCCAGGGAAGGCATGGCTTGGCAGTTCGGGCTGGACTGTTCCCATGAGGCACAGGGTCAGACTGATTTGCATATGGCCATGTATGAACTGGGGTGGCAGAGTGGGCTAAAGCACGGTGATGGATCAAACTCGGATCTGTTGACTGGGTGTGAGTGTTTGATTGGTTCTGATGCTCCGTCCATCACCACCCCCTTTTGTACCGCTTTGTTCGCCATAAGTTGGCAGGGTATGCTCAGACGTGAGTCCCTTGCTCACTTTGCCACTGGATTCAAGCAAGCCTGGCTGAAGACGGCTGAAATGCCAGAAACCGGTCCTAGGAAGCTTGTTTCCGGTCCAGGGAAGGCATGGCTTGGCAGTTCGGGCTGGACTGTTCCCATGAGGCACAGGGTCAGACTGATTTGCATATGGCCATGTATGAACTGGGGTGGCAGAGTGGGCTAAAGCACGGTGATGGATCAAACTCGGATCTGTTGACTGGGTGTGAGTGTTTGATTGGTTCTGATGCTCCGTCCATCACCACCCCCTTTTGTACCGCTTTGTTCGCCATAATTTGGCAGGGTATGCTCAGACACGAGTCCCTTGCTCACTTTGCCACTGGATTCAAGCAAGCCTGGCTGAAGACGGCTGAAATGCCAGAAACCAGTCTTAGGAAGCTTGTTTCCGGTCCAGGGAAGGCATGGCTTGGCAGTTCGGGCTGGACTGTTCCCATGAGGCACAGGGTCAGACTGATTTGCATATGGCCATTTCTGAACTGGGGTGGCAGAGTGGGCTAAAGAATGGTGATGGATCAAACTCGGATCTGTTGACTGGGTGTGAGTGTTTGATTGGTTCTGATGCTCCGTCCATCACCACCCCCTTTTGTACTGCTTTGTTCGCCATAAGTTGGCAGGGTATGCTCAGACGTGAGTCCCTTGCTCACTTTGCCACTGGATTCAAGCAAGCCTGGCTGAAGACGGCTGAAATGCCAGAAACCGGTCCTAGGAAGCTTGTTTCCGGTCCAGGGAAGGCATGGCTTGGCAGTTCGGGCTGGATCGTTCCCGTGAGGCACAGGGCCAGACTGATTTGCATATGGCCATGTCTGAACTGGGGTGGCAGAGTGGGTTAAAGAACGGTGATGGATAAAACTCCGATCTGTTGACTGGGTATGAGTGTTTGATTGGTTCTGATGCTCCGTCCATCACCACCCCCTTTTGTACCGCTTTGTTCGCCATAAGTTGGCAGGGTATGCTCAGACGTGAGTCCCTTGCTCACTTTGCCACTGGATTCAAGCAAGCCTGGCGGAAGACGGCTGACATGCCAGAAACCGGTCCTAGGACGCTTGTTTCCGGTCCAGGGTCGGCATGGCTTGGCAGTTCGGTCTGGACTGTTCCCATGAGGCACAGGGTCAGACTGATTTTCATATGGCCATGTCTGAACTGGGGTGGCAGAGTGGGCCAAAGAACGGTGATGGATAAAACTCGGATCTGTTGACTGGGTATGAGTGTTTGATTAGTTCTGATGCTCCGTCCATCACCAACCCCTTTTGTACCGCTTTGTTCGCCATAAGTTGGCAGGGTATGCTCAGACGTGAGACCCTTGCTCACTTTGCCACTGGATTCAAGCAAGCCTGGCTGAAGACGGCTGAAATGCCATAAACCGGTCCTAGGATGCTTGTTTCCGGTCCAGGGAAGGCATGGCTTGGCAGTTCGGTCTGGACTGTTCCCATGAGGCACAGGGTCAGACTTATTTGCATATGGCCATGTCTGAACTGGGGTGGCAGAGTGGACTAAAGAACGGTGATGGATCAAACACGGATCTGTTGACTGGGAATGAGTGTTTGATTGGTTCTGATGCTCCGTCCATCACCACCCCCTTTTGTACTGCTTTGTTCGCCATAAGTTGGCAGGGTATGCTCAGACGTGAGTACCTTGCTCACTTTGCCACTGGATTCAAGCAAGCCTGGCTGAAGACGGCTGAAATGCCAGAAACCGGTCCTAGGAAGCTTGTTTCCGGTCCAGGGAACGCATGGCTTGGCAGTTTGGGCTGGACTGTTCCCATGAGGCACAGGGTCAGACTGATTTGCATATGGCCATGTCTGAACTGGGGTAGCAGAGTGGGCTAAAGAACGGTGATGGATCAAACTCGGATCTGTTGACTGGGTGTGAGTGTTTGATTGTTTCTGATGCTCCGTCCATCACCACCGCCTTTTGTACTACTTTGTTCCACATGAGTTGGCAGGGTATGCTCAGACGTGAGTCCCTTGCTCACTTTGCCACTGGATTCAAGCAAGCCTGGCTGAAGACGGTTGAAATGCCAGAAACCCATCCTAGGAAGCTTGTTTCCGGTCCAGGGAACGCATGGCTTGGCAGTTCGGGCTGGACTGTTCCCATGAGGCACAGGGTCAGACTGATTTGCATATGGCCATGTCTGAACTGGGGTAGCAGAGTGGGCTAAAGAACGGTGATGGATCAAACTCGGATCTGTTGACTGGGTGTGAGTGTTTAAATGGTTCGGATGCTCCGTCCATCACCACCCCCTTTTGTACCGCTTTGTTCGCCATGAGTTGGCAGGGTATGCTCAGACTTGAGTCCCTTGCTCACTTTGCCACTGGATTCAAGCAAGCCTGGCTGAAGACGGATGAAATGCCAGAAACCGGTCCTGGGAAGATTGTTTCCGGTCCAGGGAAGGCATGGCTTGGCAGTTTGGGCTGGACTGTTCCCATGAGGCACAGGTCCAGACTGATTTGCATATGGCCATGTCTGAACTGGGGTGGCAGAGTGGGCTAAAGACCGGTGATGGATCAAAGTCGGATTTGTTGACTGGGTGTGAGTGTTTGATTGGTTCTGATGCTCCGTCCATCACCACCCCCTTTTGTACCGCTTTGTTCGCCATAAGTTGGCAGGGTATGCTCAGACGTGAGTCCCTTGCTCACTTTTCCACTGGATTCAAGCAAGCCTGGCTGAAGACGGCTGAAATGCCAGAAACTGGTCCTAGGAAGCTTGTTTCCGGTCCAGGAAAGGCATGGCTTGGCAGTTCGGGCTGGACTGTTCCCATGAGGCACAGGGTCAGACTGATTTGCATATGGCCATGTCTGAACTGAGGTGGCAGAGTGGGTTAAAGAACGGTGATGGATCAAACTCGGATCTGTTGACTGGGTATAAGTGTTTGATTGGTTCTGATGCTCCGTCCATCACCACCCCCTTTTGTACCGCTTTGTTCGCCATAAGTTGGCAGGGTATGCTCAGACGTGAGTCCCTTGCTCACTTTGCCACTGGATTCAAGCAAGCCTGGCTGAAGACGGCTGAAATGCCAGAAATCAGTCCTAGGACGCTTGCTGCCGGTCCAGGGAAGGCATGGTTTGGCAGTTCGGGCTGGACTGTTCCCATGAGGCACAGGGTCAGACTGATTTGCATATGGCCATGTCTGAACTGGGGTGGCAGAGTGGGCCAAAGAACGGTGATGGATCAAACTCGGATCTGTTGACTGGGTGTGAGTGTTTGATTGGTTCTGATGCTCCGTCCATCACCACCCCCTTTTGTACCGCTTTGTTCGCCATAAGTTGGCAGGGTATGCTCAGACGAAAGTCCCTTGCTCACTTTGCCACTGGATTCAAGCAAGCCTGGCTGAAGACGGCTGAAATGCCAGAAACCAGTCCTAGGAAGCTTGTTTCCGGTCCAGGGAAGGCATGGCTTGGCAGTTCGGGCTGGACTGTCCCCATGAGGCACAGGGTCAGACTGAATTGCATATGGCCATGTCTGAACTGGGGTGGCAGAGTGGGCTAAAGAACAGTGATGGATCAAACTCGGATCTGTTGACTGGGTGTGAGTGTTTGAATGGTTCTGATGCTCCGTCCATCATCACCCCCTTTTGTACCGCTTTGTTCGCCATAAGTTGGCAGGGTATGCTCAGACGTGAGTCCCTTGCTCACTTTGCCACTGGATTCAAGCAAGCCTGGCTGAAGACAGCTGAAATGGCAGAAACCGGTCCTAGGAAGCTTGTTTCCGGTCCAGGGAAGGCATGGCTTGGCAGTTCGGGCTGGACTGTTCCCATGAGGCACAGGGTCAGACTGATTTGCATATGGCCATGTCTGAACTGGGGTGGCAGAGTGGGCTAAAGCACGGTGATGGATCAAACTCGGATCTGTTGACTGGGTATGAGTGTTTGATTGGTTCTGATGCTCCGTCCATCACCACCCCCTTTTTTTCCACTTTGTTCGCCATAAGTTGGAAGGGTATGCTCAGACGTGAGTCCCTTGCTCACTTTGCCACTGGATTCAAGCAAGCCTGGCTGAAGACGGCTGAAATGCCAGAAACCGGTCCTAGGAAGCTTGTTTCCGGTCCAGGGAAGGCATGGCTTGGCAGTTCAGGCTGGACAGTTCCCAAGAGGCACAGGGTCAGACTGATTTGCATATGGCCATGTCTGAACTGGGGTGGCAGAGTGGGCTAAAGAAGGGTGATGGATCAAACTCGGATCTGTTGACTGGGTGTGAGTGTTTGATTGGTTCTGATGCTCCGTCCATCACCACCCCCTTTTGTACCGCTTTGTTCGCCATAAGTTGGCAGGGTATGCTCAGACATGAGTCCCTTGCTCACTTTGCCACTGGATTCAAACAAGCCTGGCCGAAGACGGCTGAAATGCCAGAAACCGGTCCTAGGAAGCTTGCTTCCGGTCCAAGGAAGGCATGGCTTGGCAGTTCAGGCTGGACTGTTCCCATGAGGCACAGGGTCAGACTGATTTGCATATGTCCATGTCTGAAATGGGGTGGCAGAGTGGGCTAAAGAACGGTGATGGATCAAACTCGGATCTGTCGACTGGGTGTGAGTGTTTGATTGTTTCTGATGCTCCGTCCATCACCACCCCCTTTTGTACCGCTTTGTTCGCCATAAGTTGGCAGGGTATGCTCAGACGTGAGTCCCTTGCTCACTTTGCCACTGGATTCAAGCAAGCCTGGCTGAAGACGGCTGAAATGCCTGAAACCGGTCCTAGGAAGCTTGTTTCCAGTCCAGGGAAGGCATGGCTTGGCAGTTCGGGCTGGACTGTTCCCATAAGGCACAGGGTCAGACTGATTTGCATATGGCCATGTCTGAACTGGGGTGGCAGAGTGGGCTAAAGAACGGTGATGGATCAAACTTGGATCTGTTGACTGGGTGTGAGTGTTTGATTGGTTCTGATGCTCCGTCCATCACCAACCCCCTTTTGTACCGCTTTGTTCGTCATAAGTTGGCAGGGTATGCTCAGACGTGAGTCCCTTGCTCACTTTGCCACTGGATTCAAGCAAGCCTGGCTGAAGACGACTGAAATGCCAAAAACCTGTCCTAGGAACCTTGTTTCCGGTCCAGGGAAGGCATGGCTTGGCAGTTCGGGCTGGACTGTTCCCATGAGGCACAGGGTCAGACTGATTTGCATATTGCAATGTCTGAACTGGGGTGGCAGAGTGGGCTAAAGAACGGTGATGGATCAAACTCGGATCTGTTGACTGGGTGTGAGTGTTTGATTGGTTCTGATGCTCCGTCCATCACCACCCCCTTTTGTACCGCTTTGTTCGCCATAAGTTGGCAGGGTATGCTCAGACGTGAGTCCCTTGCTCACTTTGCCACTGGATTCAAGCAAGCCTGGCTGAAGACGGCTGAAATGCCAGAAATCAGTCCTAGGACGCTTGCTGCCGGTCCAGGGAAGGCATGGTTTGGCAGTTCGGGCTGGACTGTTCCCATGAGGCACAGGGTCAGACTGATTTGCATATGGCCATGTCTGAACTGGGGTGGCAGAGTGGGCCAAAGAACGGTGATGGATCAAACTCGGATCTGTTGACTGGGTGTGAGTGTTTGATTGGTTCTGATGCTCCGTCCATCACCACCCCCTTTTGTACCGCTTTGTTCGCCATAAGTTGGCAGGGTATGCTCAGACGAAAGTCCCTTGCTCACTTTGCCACTGGATTCAAGCAAGCCTGTCTGAAGACGGCTGAAATGCCAGAAACCAGTCCTAGGAAGCTTGTTTCCGGTCCAGGGAAGGCATGGCTTGGCAGTTCGGGCTGGACTGTCCCCATGAGGCACAGGGTCAGACTGAATTGCATATGGCCATGTCTGAACTGGGGTGGCAGAGTGGGCTAAAGAACAGTGATGGATCAAACTCGGATCTGTTGACTGGGTGTGAGTGTTTGAATGGTTCTGATGCTCCGTCCATCATCACCCCCTTTTGTACCGCTTTGTTCGCCATAAGTTGGCAGGGTATGCTCAGACGTGAGTCCCTTGCTCACTTTGCCACTGGATTCAAGCAAGCCTGGCTGAAGACAGCTGAAATGGCAGAAACCGGTCCTAGGAAGCTTGTTTCCGGTCCAGGGAAGGCATGGCTTGGCAGTTCGGGCTGGACTGTTCCCATGAGGCACAGGGTCAGACTGATTTGCATATGGCCATGTCTGAACTGGGGTGGCAGAGTGGGCTAAAGCACGGTGATGGATCAAACTCGGATCTGTTGACTGGGTATGAGTGTTTGATTGGTTCTGATGCTCCGTCCATCACCACCCCCTTTTTTTCCACTTTGTTCGCCATAAGTTGGCAGGGTATGCTCAGACGTGAGTCCCTTGCTCACTTTGCCACTGGATTCAAGCAAGCCTGGCTGAAGACGGCTGAAATGCCAGAAACCGGTCCTAGGAAGCTTGTTTCCGGTCCAGGGAAGGCATGGCTTGGCAGTTCAGGCTGGACAGTTCCCAAGAGGCACAGGGTCAGACTGATTTGCATATGGCCATGTCTGAACTGGGGTGGCAGAGTGGGCTAAAGAAGGGTGATGGATCAAACTCGGATCTGTTGACTGGGTGTGAGTGTTTGATTGGTTCTGATGCTCCGTCCATCACCACCCCCTTTTGTTCCGCTTTGTTCGCCATAAGTTGGCAGGGTATGCTCAGACATGAGTCCCTTGCTCACTTTGCCACTGGATTCAAACAAGCCTGGCCGAAGACGGCTGAAATGCCAGAAACCGGTCCTAGGAAGCTTGCTTCCGGTCCAAGGAAGGCATGGCTTGGCAGTTCAGGCTGGACTGTTCCCATGAGGCACAGGGTCAGACTGATTTGCATATGTCCATGTCTGAAATGGGGTGGCAGAGTGGGCTAAAGAACGGTGATGGATCAAACTCGGATCTGTCGACTGGGTGTGAGTGTTTGATTGTTTCTGATGCTCCGTCCATCACCACCCCCTTTTGTACCGCTTTGTTCGCCATAAGTTGGCAGGGTATGCTCAGACGTGAGTCCCTTGCTCACTTTGCCACTGGATTCAAGCAAGCCTGGCTGAAGACGGCTGAAATGCCTGAAACCGGTCCTAGGAAGCTTGTTTCCAGTCCAGGGAAGGCATGGCTTGGCAGTTCGGGCTGGACTGTTCCCATAAGGCACAGGGTCAGACTGATTTGCATATGGCCATGTCTGAACTGGGGTGGCAGAGTGGGCTAAAGAACGGTGATGGATCAAACTTGGATCTGTTGACTGGGTGTGAGTGTTTGATTGGTTCTGATGCTCCGTCCATCACCAACCCCCTTTTGTACCGCTTTGTTCGTCATAAGTTGGCAGGGTATGCTCAGACGTGAGTCCCTTGCTCACTTTGCCACTGGATTCAAGCAAGCCTGGCTGAAGACGACTGAAATGCCAAAAACCTGTCCTAGGAACCTTGTTTCCGGTCCAGGGAAGGCATGGCTTGGCAGTTCGGGCTGGACTGTTCCCATGAGGCACAGGGTCAGACTGATTTGCATATTGCAATGTCTGAACTGGGGTGGCAGAGTGGGCTAAAGAACGGTGATGGATCAAACTCGGATCTGTTGACTGGGTGTGAGTGTTTGATTGGTTCTGATGCTCCGTCCATCACCACCCCCTTTTGTACCGCTTTGTTCACCATAAGTTGGCATGGTATGCTCAGACGTGAGTCCCTTGCTCACTTTGCCACTGGATTCAAGCAAGCCTGGCTGAAGACAGCTGAAACGCCAGAAACCGGTCCTAGGAAGCTTCTTTCCGGTCCAGAGAAGGCATGGCTTGGCAGTTTGGGCTGGACTGTTCCCATGAGGCACAGGGTCAGACTGATTTTCATATGGCCATGTCTGAACTGGGGTGGCAGAGTGGGCTAAAGAATGGTGATGGATCAAACTCGGATCTGTTGACTGGGTGTGAGTGTTTGATTGGTTCTGATGCTCCGTCCATCACCACCCCCTTTTGTACCGCTTTGTTCGCCATAAGTTGGCAGGGTATGCTCAGACGTGAGTCCCTTGCTCACTTTGCCACTGGATTCAAGCAAGCCTGGCTGAAGACGGCTGAAATGCCAGAAACCGGTCCTAGGAAGCTTGTTTTCGGTCCAGGGAAGGCATGGCTTGGCAGTTTGGGCTGAACTGTTCCCATGAGGCACAGGGTCAGACTGATTTGCATATGGCCATGTCTGCACTGGGGTGCCGGAGTGGGCCAAAGAACGGTGATGGATCAAACTCGGATTTGTTGACTGGGTGTGAGTGTTTGATTGGTTCTGATGCTCCACCCATCAGCACCCCCTTTTGTACCGCTTTGTTCGCCATAAGTTGGCAGGGTATGCTCAGACGTGAGTTCCTTGCTCACTTTGCCACTGGATTCAAGCAAGCCTGGCTGAAGACGGCTGAAATGTCAGAAACCAGTCCTAGGAAGCTTGTTTCCGGTCCAGGGATGGCATGGCTTGGCAGTTCGGGCTGGACTGTTCCCATGAGGCACAGGGTCAGACTGATTTGCATATGGCCATGTCTGAACTGCGGTGGCAGAGTGGGCTAAAGAACGGTGATGGATCTAACTCGGATCTGTTGACTGGGTGTGAGTTTTTGATTGGTTCTGATGCTCCGTCCATCACCACCCCCTTTTGTACCGCTTTGTTCGCCATAAGTTGGCAGGGTATGCTCAGACGTGAGTCACTTGCTCACTTTGCCACTGGATTCAAGCAAGCCTGGCTGAAGACGGCTGAAATGCCCAAAACCGGCCCTAGGAAGCTTGTTTCCGGTCCAGGGAAGGCATGGCTTGGCAGTTCGGGCTGGACTGTTCCCATGAGGCACAGGGTCAGACTGATTTGCATATGGCCATGTATGAACTGGGGTGGCAGAGTGGGCTAAAGCACGGTGATGGATCAAACTCGGATCTGTTGACTGGGTGTGAGTGTTTGATTGGTTCTGATGCTCCGTCCATCACCACCCCCTTTTGTACCGCTTTGTTCGCCATAAGTTGGCAGGGTATGCTCAGACGTGAGTCCCTTGCTCACTTTGCCACTGGATTCAAGCAAGCCTGGCTGAAGACGGCTGAAATGCCAGAAACCGGTCCTAGGAAGCTTGTTTCCGGTCCAGGGAAGGCATGGCTTGGCAGTTCGGGCTGGACTGTTCCCATGAGGCACAGGGTCAGACTGATTTGCATATGGCCATGTATGAACTGGGGTGGCAGAGTGGGCTAAAGCACGGTGATGGATCAAACTCGGATCTGTTGACTGGGTGTGAGTGTTTGATTGGTTCTGATGCTCCGTCCATCACCACCCCCTTTTGTACCGCTTTGTTCGCCATAAGTTGGCAGGGTATGCTCAGACATGAGTCCCTTGCTCACTTTGCCACTGGATTCAAGCAAGCCTGGCTGAAGATGGCTGAAATGCCAGAAACCGGTCTTAGGAAGCTTGTTTCCGGTCCAGGCAAGGCATGGCTTGGCAGTTCGGGCTGGACTGTTCCCATGAGGCACAGGGCCAGACTGATTTGCATATGGCCATTTCTGAACTGGGGTGGCAGAGTGGGCTAAAGAATGGTGATGGATCAAACTCGGATCTGTTGACTGGGTGTGAGTGTTTGATTGGTTCTGATGCTCCGTCCATCACCACCCCCTTTTGTACTGCTTTGTTCGCCATAAGTTGGCAGGGTATGCTCAGACGTGAGTCCCTTGCTCACTTTGCCACTGGATTCAAGCAAGCCTGGCTAAAGACGGCTGAAATGCCAGAAACCGGTCCTAGGAAGCTTGTTTCCGGTCCAGGGAAGGCATGGCTTGGCAGTTTGGGCTGGATCGTTCCCGTGAGGCACAGGGCCAGACTGATTTGCATATGGCCATGTCTGAACTGGGGTGGCAGAGTGGGTTAAAGAACGGTGATGGATAAAACTCCGATCTGTTGACTGGGTATGAGTGTTTGATTGGTTCTGATGCTCCGTCCATCACCACCCCCTTTTGTACCGCTTTGTTCGCCATAAGTTGGCAGGGTATGCTCAGACGTGAGTCCCTTGCTCACTTTGCCAGTGGATTCAAGCAAGCCTGGCTGAAGACGGCTGAAATGCCAGAAACCGGTCCTAGGACGCTTGTTTCCGGTCCAGGGAAGACATGGCTTGGCAGTTCGGTCTGGACTGTTCCCATGAGGCACAGGGTCAGACTTATTTGCATATGGCCATGTCTGAACTGGGGTGGCAGAGTGGGCCAAAGAACTGTGATGGATCAAACTCGGATCTGTTGACTGGGTGTGAGTGTTTGATTGGTTCTGATGCTACGTCCATCACCACCCCCTTTTGTACCGCTTTGTTCACCATAAGTTGGCAGGGTATGCTCAGACGTGAGTCCCTTGCTCACTTTGCCACTGGATTCAAGCAAGCCTGGCTGAAGACGGCTGAAATGCCAGAAACCGGTCCTAGGAAGCTTGTTTCCGGTCCAGGGAAGGCATGGCTTGGCAGTTCGGGTTGGACTGACCCCATGAGTCACAGGATCAGACTGAATGGCATATGGCCATGTCTGAACTGCGGTGGCAGAGTGGGCTCAAGAACGGTGATGGATCAAACTCGGATCTGTTGACTGGGTGTGAGTGTTTGATTGTTTCTGATGCTCCGTCCATCACCACCCCCTTTTGTACCGCTTTGTTCGCCATAAGTTGGCAGGGTATGCTCAAACGTGAGTCCCTTGCTCACTTTGCCACTGGATTCAACCAAGCCTGGCTGAAGACGGCTGAAATGCCAGAAACCGGTCCTAGGAAGCTTGTTTCCGGTCCAGGGAAGGTATGGCTTGGCAGTTTGCGCTGGACCGTTCCCATGAGGCACAGGGTCAGACTGATTTGCATATGGCCATGTCTGAACTGGGGTGGCAGAGTGGGCTAAAGAACGGTGATGGATCAAACTCGGATCTGTTGACTGGGTGTGAGTGTTTGATTGTTTCTGATGCTCCGTCCATCACCACCCCCTTTTGTACCGCTTTGTTCGCCATAAGTTGGCAGGGTATGCTCAGATGTGAGTCCCTTGCTCACTTTGCCACTGGATTCAAGCAAGCCTGGCTGAAGACGGCTGAAATGCTAGAAACCGGTCCTAGGAAGCTTGTTTCCGGTCCAGGGAAGGCATGGCTTGGCAGTTCGGGCTGGACTGTCCCTATGAGGCACAGGGTCAGACTCAATTGCATATGGCCATGTCTGAACTGGGGTGGCAGAGTGGGCTAAAGAACGGTGATGGATCAAACTCGGATCTGTTGACTGGGTGTGAGTGTTTGATTGGTTCTGATGCTCCGTCCATCACCACCCCCTTTTGTACCGCTTTGTTCGCCATAAGTTGGCAGGGTATGCTCAGACGTGAGTCCCTTGCTCACTTTGCCACTGGATTCAAGCAAGCCTGGCTGAAGACAGCTGAAATGCAAGAAACCGGTCCTCGAAAGCTTGTTTCCGGTCCAGGGAAGGCATGGCTTGGCAGTTCGGGCTGGACTGTTCCCATGAGGCACAGGGTCAGACTGATTTGCATATGGCCATGTCTGAACTGGGGTGGCAGAGTGGGTTAAAGAACGGTGATGGATAAAACTCGGATCTGTTGACTGGGTATGAGTGTTTGATTAGTTCTGATGCTCCGTCCATCACCACCCCCTTTTGTACCGCTTTGTTCGCCATAATTTGGCAGGGTATGCTCAGACGTGAGTCCCTTGCTCACTTTGCCACTGGATTCAAGCAAGCCTGGCTGAAGACGGCTGAAATGCCATAAACCGGTCCTAGGACGCTTGTTTCCGGTCCAGGGAAGGCATAGCTTGGCAGTTCGGTCTGGACTGTTCCCATGAGGCACAGGGTCAGACTTATTTGCATATGGCCATGTCTGAACTGGGGTGGCAGAGTGGGCCAAAGAACGGTGATGGATCAAACTCAGATCTGTTGACTGGGTGTGAGTGTTTGATTGGTTCTGATGCTCCGTCCATCACCACCCCCTTTTGTACCGCTTTGTTCACCATAAGTTGGCAGGGTATGCTCAGACGTGAGTCCCTTGCTCACTTTGCCACTGGATTCAAGCAAGCCTGGCTGAAGACAGCTGAAATGCCAGAAACCAGTCCTAGGAAGCTTGTTTCCGGTCCAGGGAAGGCATGGCTTGGCAGTTCGGGCTGGACTGACCCCATGAGGCACAGGATCAGACTGAATTGCATATGGCCATGTCTGAACTGGGGTGGCAGAGTGGGCTCAAGAACGGTGATGGATCAAACTCGGATCTGTTGACTGGGTGTGAGTGTTTGATTGTTTCTGATGCTCCGTCCATCACCACCCCCTTTTGTACCGCTTTGTTCGCCATAAGTTGGCAGGGTATGCTCAAACGTGAGTCCCTTGCTCACTTTGCCACTGGATTCAACCAAGCCTGGCTGAAGACGGCTGAAATGCCAGAAACCGGTCCTAGGAAGCTTGTTTCCGGTCCACGGAAGGTATGGCTGGCCAGTTTGGGCTGGACTGTTCCCATGAGGCACAGGGTCAGACTGATTTGCATATGGCCATGTCTGAACTGGGGTGGCAGAGTGGGCTCAAGAACGGTGATGGATCAAACTCGGATCTGTTGACTGGGTGTGAGTGTTTGATTGTTTCTGATGCTCCGTCCATCACCACCCCCTTTTGTACCGCTTTGTTCGCCATAAGTTGGCAGGGTATGCTCAGACATGAGTCCCTTGCTCACTTTGCCACTGGATTCAAGCAAGCCTGGCTGAAGACGGCTGAAATGCCAGAAACCGGTCCTAGGAAGCTTGTTTCCGGTCCAGGGAAGGCATGGCTTGGCAGTTCGGGCTGGATCGTTCCCGTGAGGCACAGGGTCAGACTGATTTGCATATGGCCATGTCTGAACTGGGGTGGCAGAGTGGGTTAAAGAATGGTGATGGATAAAACTCCGATCTGTTGACTGGGTATGAGTGTTTGATTGGTTCTGATGCTCCGTCCATCACCACCCCCTTTTGTACCGCTTTGTTCGCCATAAGTTGGCAGGGTATGCTCAGACGTGAGTCCGTTGCTCACTTTGCCACTGGATTCAAGCAAGCCTGTCTGAAGACGGCTGAAATGCCAGAAACCGGTCCTAGGACGCTTGTTTCCGGTCCAGGGAAGGCATGGCTTGGCAGTTCGGTCTGGACTGTTCCCATGAGGCACAGGGTCAGACTGATTTGCATATGGCCATGTCTGAACTGGGGTGGCAGAGTGGGTCAAACAACGGTGATGGATCAAACTCGGATCTGTTGACTGGGTATGAGTGTTTGATTAGTTCTGATGCTCCGTCCATCACCACCCCCTTTTGTACCGCTTTGTTCGCCATAAGTTGGCAGGGTATGCTCAGACGTGAGTCCCTTGCTCACTTTGCCACTGGATTCAAGCAAGCCTGGCTGAAGACGGCTGAAATGCCCGAAACCGGCCCTAGGAAGATTGTTTCCGGTCCAGGGAAGGCATGGCTTGGCAGTTCGGGCTGGACTGTTCCCATGAGGCACAGGGTCAGACTGATTTGCATATGGCCATGTATGAACTGGGGTGGCAGAGTGGGCTAAAGCACGGTGATGGATCAAACTCGGATCTGTTGACTGGGTGTGAGTGTTTGATTGGTTCTGATGCTCCGTCCATCACCACCCCCTTTTGTACCGCTTTGTTCGCCATAAGTTGACAGGGTATGCTCAGACGTGAGTCCCTTGCTCACTTTGCCACTGGATTCAAGCAAGCCTGGCTGAAGACGGCTGAAATGCCAGAAACCGGTCCTAGGAAGCTTGTTTCTGGTCCAGGGAAGGCATGGCTTGGCAGTTTGGGCTGGACTGTTCCCATGAGGCACAGGGTCAGACTGATTTGCATATGGCCATGTATGAACTGGGGTGGCAGAGTGGGCTAAAGCACGGTGATGGATCAAACTCGGATCTGTTGACTGGGTGTGAGTGTTTGATTGGTTCTGATGCTCCGTCCATCACCACCCCCTTTTGTACCGCTTTGTTCGCCATAAGTTGGCAGGGTATGCTCAGACACGAGTCCCTTGCTCACTTTGCCACTGGATTCAAGCAAGCCTGGCTGAAGACGGCTGAAATGCCAGAAACCAGTCTTAGGAAGCTTGTTTCCGGTCCAGGGAAGGCATGGCTTGGCAGTTCGGGCTGGACTGTTCCCATGAGGCACAGGGTCAGACTGATTTGCATATGGCCATTTCTGAACTGGGGTGGCAGAGTGGGCTAAAGAATGGTGATGGATCAAACTCGGATCTGTTGACTGGGTGTGAGTGTTTGATTTGTTCTGATGCTCCGTCCATCACCACCCCCTTTTGTACTGCTTTGTTCGCCATAAGTTGGCAGGGTATGCTCAGACGTGAGTCCCTTGCTCACTTTGCCACTGGATTCAAGCAAGCCTGGCTGAAGACGGCTGAAATGCCAGAAACCGGTCCTAGGAAGCTTGTTTCCGGTCCAGGGAAGGCATGGCTTGGCAGTTCGGGCTGGATCGTTCCCGTGAGGCACAGGGCCAGACTGATTTGCATATGGCCATGTCTGAACTGGGGTGGCAGAGTGGGTTAAAGAACGGTGATGGATAAAACTCCGATCTGTTGACTGGGTATGAGTGTTTGATTAGTTCTGATGCTCCGTCCATCACCAACCCCTTTTGTACCGCTTTGTTCGCCATAAGTTGGCAGGGTATGCTCAGACGTGAGTCCCTTGCTCACTTTGCCACTGGATTCAAGCAAGCCTGGCTGAAGACGGCTGAAATGCCATAAACCGGTCCTAGGACGCTTGTTTCCGGTCCAGGGAAGGCATGGCTTGGCAGTTCGGTCTGGACTGTTCCCATGAGGCACAGGGTCAGACTGATTTTCATATGGCCATGTCTGAACTGGGGTGGCAGAGTGGGCCAAAGAACGGTGATGGATAAAACTCGGATCTGTTGACTGGGTATGAGTGTTTGATTAGTTCTGATGCTCCGTCCATCACCAACCCCTTTTGTACCGCTTTGTTCGCCATAAGTTGGCAGGGTATGCTCAGACGTGAGTCCCTTGCTCACTTTGCCACTGGATTCAAGCAAGCCTGGCTGAAGACGGCTGAAATGCCATAAACCGGTCCTAGGATGCTTGTTTCCGGTCCAGGGAAGGCATGGCTTGGCAGTTCGGTCTGGACTGTTCCCATGAGGCACAGGGTCAGACTTATTTGCATATGGCCATGTCTGAACTGGGGTGGCAGAGTGGACTAAAGAACGGTGATGGATCAAACACGGATCTGTTGACTGGGTATGAGTGTTTGATTGGTTCTGATGCTCCGTCCATCACCACCCCCTTTTGTACTGCTTTGTTCGCCATAAGTTGGCAGGGTATGCTCAGACGTGAGTACCTTGCTCACTTTGCCACTGGATTCAAGCAAGCCTGGCTGAAGACGGCTGAAATGCCAGAAACCGGTCCTAGGAAGCTTGTTTCCGGTCCAGGGAACGCATGGCTTGGCAGTTCGGGCTGGACTGTTCCCATGAGGCACAGGGTCAGACTGATTTGCATATGGCCATGTCTGAACTGGGGTAGCAGAGTGGGCTAAAGAACGGTGATGGATCAAACTCGGATCTGTTGACTGGGTGTGAGTGTTTGATTGTTTCTGATGCTCCGTCCATCACCACCGCCTTTTGTACTACTTTGTTCCACATGAGTTGGCAGGGTATGCTCAGACGTGAGTCCCTTGCTCACTTTGCCACTGGATTCAAGCAAACCTGGCTGAAGACGGTTGAAATGCCAGAAACCCATCCTAGGAAGCTTGTTTCCGGTCCAGGGAAGGCATGGCTTGGCAGTTCGGGCTGGACTGTTCCCATGAGGCACAGGTCCAGACTGATTTGCATATGGCCATGTCTGAACTGGGGTGGCAGAGTGGGCTAAAGACCGGTGATGGATCAAAGTCGGATTTGTTGACTGGGTGTGAGTGTTTGATTGGTTCTGATGCTCCGTCCATCACCACCCCCTTTTGTACCGCTTTGTTCGCCATAAGTTGGCAGGGTATGCTCAGACGTGAGTCCCTTGCTCACTTTTCCACTGGATTCAAGCAAGCCTGGCTGAAGACGGCTGAAATGCCAGAAACTGGTCCTAGGAAGCTTGTTTCCGGTCCAGGAAAGGCATGGCTTGGCAGTTCGGGCTGGACTGTTCCCATGAGGCACAGGGTCAGACTGATTTGCATATGGCCATGTCTGAACTGAGGTGGCAGAGTGGGTTAAAGAACGGTGATGGATCAAACTCAGATCTGTTGACTGGGTATAAGTGTTTGATTGGTTCTGATGCTCCGTCCATCACCACCCCCTTTTGTACCGCTTTGTTCGCCATAAGTTGGCAGGGTATGCTCAGACGTGAGTCCCTTGCTCACTTTGCCACTGGATTCAAGCAAGCCTGGCTGAAGACGGCTGAAATGCCAGAAATCAGTCCTAGGACGCTTGCTGCCGGTCCAGGGAAGGCATGGTTTGGCAGTTCGGGCTGGACTGTTCCCATGAGGCACAGGGTCAGACTGATTTGCATATGGCCATGTCTGAACTGGGGTGGCAGAGTGGGCCAAAGAACGGTGATGGATCAAACTCGGATCTGTTGACTGGGTGTGAGTGTTTGATTGGTTCTGATGCTCCGTCCATCACCACCCCCTTTTGTACAGCTTTGTTCGCCATAAGTTGGCAGGGTATGCTCAGACGAAAGTCCCTTGCTCACTTTGCCACTGGATTCAAGCAAGCCTGGCTGAAGACGGCTGAAATGCCAGAAACCAGTCCTAGGAAGCTTGTTTCCGGTCCAGGGAAGGCATGGCTTGGCAGTTCGGGCTGGACTGTCCCCATGAGGCACAGGGTCAGACTGAATTGCATATGGCCATGTCTGAACTGGGGTGGCAGAGTGGGCTAAAGAACAGTGATGGATCAAACTCGGATCTGTTGACAGGGTGTGAGTGTTTGAATGGTTCTGATGCTCCGTCCATCATCACCCCCTTTTGTACCGCTTTGTTCGCCATAAGTTGGCAGGGTATGCTCAGACGTGAGTCCCTTGCTCACTTTGCCACTGGATTCAAGCAAGCCTGGCTGAAGACAGCTGAAATGGCAGAAACCGGTCCTAGGAAGCTTGTTTCCGGTCCAGGGAAGGCATGGCTTGGCAGTTCGGGCTGGACTGTTCCCATGAGGCACAGGGTCAGACTGATTTGCATATGGCCATGTCTGAACTGGGGTGGCAGAGTGGGCTAAAGCACGGTGATGGATCAAACTCGGATCTGTTGACTGGGTATGAGTGTTTGATTGGTTCTGATGCTCCGTCCATCACCACCCCCTTTTTTTCCACTTTGTTCGCCATAAGTTGGCAGGGTATGCTCAGACGTGAGTCCCTTGCTCACTTTGCCACTGGATTCAAGCAAGCCTGGCTGAAGACGGCTGAAATGCCAGAAACCGGTCCTAGGAAGCTTGTTTCCGGTCCAGGGAAGGCATGGCTTGGCAGTTCAGGCTGGACTGTTCCCAAGAGGCACAGGGTCAGACTGATTTGCATATGGCCATGTCTGAACTGGGGTGGCAGAGTGGGCTAAAGAAGGGTGATGGATCAAACTCGGATCTGTTGACTGGGTGTGAGTGTTTGATTGGTTCTGATGCTCCGTCCATCACCACCCCCTTTTGTACCGCTTTGTTCACCATAAGTTGGCAGGGTATGCTCAGACATGAGTCCCTTGCTCACTTTGCCACTGGATTCAAACAAGCCTGGCCGAAGACGGCTGAAATGCCAGAAACCGGTCCTAGGAAGCTTGCTTCCGGTCCAAGGAAGGCATGGCTTGGCAGTTCAGGCTGGACTGTTCCCATGAGGCACAGGGTCAGACTGATTTGCATATGGCCATGTCTGAAATGGGGTGGCAGAGTGGGCTAAAGAACGGTGATGGATCAAACTCGGATCTGTCGACTGGGTGTGAGTGTTTGATTGTTTCTGATGCTCCGTCCATCACCACCCCCTTTTGTACCGCTTTGTTCGCCATAAGTTGGCAGGGTATGCTCAGACGTGAGTCCCTTGCTCACTTTGCCACTGGATTCAAGCAAGCCTGGCTGAAGACGGCTGAAATGCCTGAAACCGGTCCTAGGAAGCTTGTTTCCAGTCCAGGGAAGGCATGGCTTGGCAGTTCGGGCTGGACTGTTCCCATAAGGCACAGGGTCAGACTGATTTGCATATGGCCATGTCTGAACTCGGGTGGCAGAGTGGGCTAAAGAACGGTGATGGATCAAACTTGGATCTGTTGACTGGGTGTGAGTGTTTGATTGGTTCTGATGCTCCGTCCATCACCACCCCCTTTTGTACCGCTTTGTTCGTCATAAGTTGGCAGGGTATGCTCAGACGTGAGTCCCTTGCTCACTTTGCCACTGGATTCAAGCAAGCCTGGCTGAAGACGACTGAAATGCCAAAAACCTGTCCTAGGAACCTTGTTTCCGGTCCAGGGAAGGCATGGCTTGGCAGTTCGGGCTGGACTGTTCCCATGAGGCACAGGGTCAGACTGATTTGCATATTGCCATGTCTGAACTGGGGTGGCAGAGTGGGCTAAAGAACGGTGATGGATCAAACTCGGATCTGTTGACTGGGTGTGAGTGTTTGATTGGTTCTGATGCTCCGTCCATCACCACCCCCTTTTGTACCGCTTTGTTCGCCATAAGTTGGCAGGGTATGCTCAGACGTGAGTCCCTTGCTCACTTTGCCACTGGATTCAAGCAAGCCTGGCTGAAGACGGCTGAAATGCCAGAAACCGGTCCTAGGAAGCTTGTTTTCGGTCCAGGGAAGGCATGGCTTGGCAGTTTGGGCTGAACTGTTCCCATGAGGCACAGGGCCAGACTGATTTGCATATGGCCATGTCTGCACTGGGGTGCCAGAGTGGGCCAAAGAACGGTGATGGATCAAACTCGGATTTGTTGACTGGGTGTGAGTGTTTGATTGGTTCTGATGCTCCGCCCATCAGCACCCCCTTTTGTACCGCTTTGTTCGCCATAAGTTGGCAGGGTATGCTCAGACGTGAGTTCCTTGCTCACTTTGCCACTGGATTCAAGCAAGCCTGGCTGAAGACGGCTGAAATGTCAGAAACCGGTCCTAGGAAGCTTGTTTCCGGTCCAGGGATGGCATGGCTTGGCAGTTCGGGCTGGACTGTTCCCATGAGGCACAGGGTCAGACTGATTTGCATATGGCCATGTCTGAACTGCGGTGGCAGAGTGGGCTAAAGAACGGTGATGGATCTAACTCGGATCTGTTGACTGGGTGTGAGTGTTTGATTGGTTCTGATGCTCCGTCCATCACCACCCCCTTTTGTACCGCTTTGTTCGCCATAAGTTGGCAGGGTATGCTCAGACGTGAGTCACTTGCTCACTTTGCCACTGGATTCAAGCAAGCCTGGCTGAAGACGGCTGAAATGCCCGAAACCGGCCCTAGGAAGCTTGTTTCCGGTCCAGGGAAGGCATGGCTTGGCAGTTCGGGCTGGACTGTTCCCATGAGGCACAGGGTCAGACTGATTTGCATATGGCCATGTATGAACTGGGGTGGCAGAGTGGGCTAAAGCACGGTGATGGATCAAACTCGGATCTGTTGACTGGGTGTGAGTGTTTGATTGGTTCTGATGCTCCGTCCATCACCACCCCCTTTTGTACCGCTTTGTTCGCCATAAGTTGGCAGGGTATGCTCAGACGTGAGTCCCTTGCTCACTTTGCCACTGGATTCAAGCAAGCCTGGCTGAAGACGGCTGAAATGCCAGAAACCGGTCCTAGGAAGCTTGTTTCCGGTCCAGGGAAGGCATGGCTTGGCAGTTCGGGCTGGACTGTTCCCATGAGGCACAGGGTCAGACTGATTTGCATATGGCCATGTATGAACTGGGGTGGCAGAGTGGGCTAAAGCACGGTGATGGATCAAACTCGGATCTGTTGACTGGGTGTGAGTGTTTGATTGGTTCTGATGCTCCGTCCATCACCACCCCCTTTTGTACCGCTTTGTTCGCCATAAGTTGGCAGGGTATGCTCAGACATGAGTCCCTTGCTCACTTTGCCACTGGATTCAAGCAAGCCTGGCTGAAGACGGCTGAAATGCCAGAAACCGGTCTTAGGAAGCTTGTTTCCGGTCCAGGCAAGGCATGGCTTGGCAGTTCGGGCTGGACTGTTCCCATGAGGCACAGGGCCAGACTGATTTGCATATGGCCATTTCTGAACTGGGGTGGCAGAGTGGGCTAAAGAATGGTGATGGATCAAACTCGGATCTGTTGACTGGGTGTGAGTGTTTGATTGGTTCTGATGCTCCGTCCATCACCACCCCCTTTTGTACTGCTTTGTTCGCCATAAGTTGGCAGGGTATGCTCAGACGTGAGTCCCTTGCTCACTTTGCCACTGGATTCAAGCAAGCCTGGCTGAAGACGGCTGAAATGCCAGAAACCGGTCCTAGGAAGCTTGTTTCCGGTCCAGGGAAGGCATGGCTTGGCAGTTTGGGCTGGATCGTTCCCGTGATGCACAGGGCCAGACTGATTTGCATATGGCCATGTCTGAACTGGGGTGGCAGAGTGGGTTAAAGAACGGTGATGGATAAAACTCCGATCTGTTGACTGGGTATGAGTGTTTGATTGGTTCTGATGCTCCGTCCATCACCACCCCCTTTTGTACCGCTTTGTTCGCCATAAGTTGGCAGGGTATGCTCAGACGTGAGTCCCTTGCTCACTTTGCCAGTGGATTCAAGCAAGCCTGGCTGAAGACGGCTGAAATGCCAGAAACCGGTCCTAGGACGCTTGTTTCCGGTCCAGGGAAGACATGGCTTGGCAGTTCGGTCTGGACTGTTCCCATGAGGCACAGGGTCAGACTGATTTTCATATGGCCATGTCTGAACTGGGGTGGCAGAGTGGGCCAAAGAACGGTGATGGATAAAACTCGGATCTGTTGACTGGGTATGAGTGTTTGATTAGTTCTGATGCTCCGTCCATCACCAACCCCTTTTGTACCGCTTTGTTCGCCATAAGTTGGCAGGGTATGCTCAGACGTGAGTCCCTTGCTCACTTTGCCACTGGATTCAAACAAGCCTGGCTGAAGACGGCTGAAATGCCATAAACCGGTCCTAGGATGCTTGTTTCCGGTCCAGGGAAGGCATGGCTTGGCAGTTCGGGTTGGACTGACCCCATGAGTCACAGGATCAGACTGAATGGCATATGGCCATGTCTGAACTGCGGTGGCAGAGTGGGCTCAAGAACGGTGATGGATCAAACTCGGATCTGTTGACTGGGTGTGAGTGTTTGATTGTTTCTGATGCTCCGTCCATCACCACCCCCTTTTGTACCGCTTTGTTCGCCATAAGTTGGCAGGGTATGCTCAAACGTGAGTCCCTTGCTCACTTTGCCACTGGATTCAACCAAGCCTGGCTGAAGACGGCTGAAATGCCAGAAACCGGTCCTAGGAAGCTTGTTTCCGGTCCAGGGAAGGTATGGCTTGGCAGTTTGCGCTGGACTGTTCCCATGAGGCACAGGGTCAGACTGATTTGCATATGGCCATGTCTGAACTGGGGTGGCAGAGTGGGCTAAAGAACGGTGATGGATCAAACTCGGATCTGTTGACTGGGTGTGAGTGTTTGATTGTTTCTGATGCTCCGTCCATCACCACCCCCTTTTGTACCGCTTTGTTCGCCATAAGTTGGCAGGGTATGCTCAGATGTGAGTCCCTTGCTCACTTTGCCACTGGATTCAAGCAAGCCTGGCTGAAGACGGCTGAAATGCTAGAAACCGGTCCTAGGAAGCTTGTTTCCGGTCCAGGGAAGGCATGGCTTGGCAGTTCGGGCTGGACTGTCCCTATGAGGCACAGGGTCAGACTCAATTGCATATGGCCATGTCTGAACTAGGGTGGCAGAGTGGGCTAAAGAACGGTGATGGATCAAACTCGGATCTTTTGACTGGGTGTGAGTGTTTGATTGGTTCTGATGCTCCGTCCATCACCACCCCCTTTTGTACCGCTTTGTTCGCCATAAGTTGGCAGGGTATGCTCAGACGTGAGTCCCTTGCTCACTTTGCCACTGGATTCAAGCAAGCCTGGCTGAAGACAGCTGAAATGCAAGAAACCGGTCCTCGAAAGCTTGTTTCCGGTCCAGGGAAGGCATGGCTTGACAGTTCGGGCTGGACTGTTCCCATGAGGCACAGGGTCAGACTGATTTGCATATGGCCATGTCTGAACTGGGGTGGCAGAGTGGGTTAAAGAACGGTGATGGATAAAACTCGGATCTGTTGACTGGGTATGAGTGTTTGATTAGTTCTGATGCTCCGTCCATCACCACCCCCTTTTGTACCGCTTTGTTCGCCATAATTTGGCAGGGTATGCTCAGACGTGAGTCCCTTGCTCACTTTGCCACTGGATTCAAGCAAGCCTGGCTGAAGACGGCTGAAATGCCATAAACCGGTCCTAGGACGCTTGTTTCCGGTCCAGGGAAGGCATAGCTTGGCAGTTCGGTCTGGACTGTTCCCATGAGGCACAGGGTCAGACTTATTTGCATATGGCCACGTCTGAACTGGGGTGGCAGAGTGGGCCAAAGAACGGTGATGGATCAAACTCAGATCTGTTGACTGGGTGTGAGTGTTTGATTGGTTCTGATGCTCCGTCCATCACCACCCCCTTTTGTACCGCTTTGTTCACCATAAGTTGGCAGGGTATGCTCAGACGTGAGTCCCTTGCTCACTTTGCCACTGGATTCAAGCAAGCCTGGCTGAAGACGGCTGAAATGCCAGAAACCAGTCCTAGGAAGCTTGTTTCCGGTCCAGGGAAGGCATGGCTTGGCAGTTCGGGCTGGACTGACCCATTGAGGCACAGGATCAGACTGAATTGCATATGGCCATGTCTGAACTGGGGTGGCAGAGTGGGCTCAAGAACGGTGATGGATCAAACTCGGATCTGTTGACTGGGTGTGAGTGTTTGATTGTTTCTGATGCTCCGTCCATCACCACCCCCTTTTGTACCGCTTTGTTCGCCATAAGTTGGCAGGGTATGCTCAAACGTGAGTCCCTTGCTCACTTTGCCACTGGATTCAACCAAGCCTGGCTGAAGACGGCTGAAATGCCAGAAACCGGTCCTAGGAAGCTTGTTTCCGGTCCACGGAAGGTATGGCTTGCCAGTTTGGGCTGGACTGTTCCCATGAGGCACAGGGTCAGACTGATTTGCATATGGCCATGTCTGAACTGGGGTGGCAGAGTGGGCTAAAGAACGGTGATGGATCAAACTCGGATCTGTTGACTGGGTGTGAGTGTTTGATTGTTTCTGATGCTCCGTCCATCACCACCCCCTTTTGTACCGCTTTGTTCGCCATAAGTTGGCAGGGTATGCTCAGACATGAGTCCCTTGCTCACTTTGCCACTGGATTCAAGCAAGCCTGGCTGAAGACGGCTGAAATGCCAGAAACCGGTCCTAGGAAGCTTGTTTCCGGTCCAGGGAAGGTATGGCTTGGCAGTTCGGGCTGGATCGTTCCCGTGAGGCACAGGGTCAGACTGATTTGCATATGGCCATGTCTGAACTGGGGTGGCAGAGTGGGTTAAAGAACGGTGATGGATAAAACTCCGATCTGTTGACTGGGTATGAGTGTTTGATTGGTTCTGATGCTCCGTCCATCACCACCCCCTTTTGTACCGCTTTGTTCGCCATAAGTTGGCAGGGTATGCTCAGACGTGAGTCCGTTGCTCACTTTGCCACTGGATTCAAGCAAGCCTGTCTGAAGACGGCTGAAATGCCAGAAACCGGTCCTAGGACGCTTGTTTCCGGTCCAGGGAAGGCATGGCTTGGCAGTTCGGTCTGGACTGTTCCCATGAGGCACAGGGTCAGACTGATTTGCATATGGCCATGTCTGAACTGGGGTGGCAGAGTGGGTCAAACAACGGTGATGGATAAAACTCGGATCTGTTGACTGGGTATGAGTGTTTGATTAGTTCTGATGCTCCGTCCATCACCACCCCCTTTTGTACCGCTTTGTTCGCCATAAGTTGGCAGGGTATGCTCAGACGTGAGTCCCTTGCTCACTTTGCCACTGGATTCAAGCAAGCCTGGCTGAAGACGGCTGAAATGCCATAAACCGGTCCTAGGAGGACGCTTGTTTCCGGTCCAGGGAAGGCATGGCTTGGCAGTTCGGTCTGGACTGTTCCCATGAGGCACAGGGTCAGACTTATTTGCATATGGCCATGTCTGAAATGGGGTGGCAGAGTGGGCCAAAGAACGGTGATGGATCAAACTCGGATCTGTTGACTGGGTGTGAGTGTTTGATTGGTTCTGATGCTCCGTCCATCACCACCCCCTTTTGTACCGCTTTTTTCACCATAAGTTGGCAGGGTATGCTCAGACGTGAGTCCCTTGCTCACTTTGCCTCTGGATTCAAGCAAGCCTGGCTGAAGACGGCTGAAATGCCAGAAACCGGTCCTAGGAAGCTTGTTTCCGGTCCAGGGAAGGCATGGCTTGGCAGTTCGGTCTGGACTGACCCCATGAGTCACAGGATCAGACTGAATGGCATATGGCCATGTCTGAACTGGGGTGACAGAGTGGGCTCAAGAACGGTGATGGATCAAACTCGGATCTGTTGACTGGGTGTGAGTGTTTGATTGTTTCTGATGCTCCGTCCATCACCACCCCCTTTTGTACCGCTTTGTTCGCCATAAGTTGGCAGGGTATGCTCAAACGTGAGTCCCTTGCTCACTTTGCCACTGGATTCAACCAAGCCTGGCTGAAGACGGCTGAAATGCCAGAAACCGGTCCTAGGAAGCTTGTTTCCGGTCCAGGGAAGGTATGGCTTGGCAGTTTGGGCTGGACTGTTCCCTTGAGGCACAGGGTCAGACTGATTTGCCTATGGCCATGTCTGAACTGGGGTGGCAGAGTGGGCTAAAGAACGGTGATGGATCAAACTCAGATCTGTTGACTGGGTGTGAGTGTTTGATTGTTTCTGATGCTCCGTCCATCACTACCCCCTTTTGCACCGCTTTGTTCGCCATAAGTTGGCAGGGTATGCTCAGACGTGAATCCCTTGCTCACTTTGCCACTGGATTCAAGCAAGCCTGGCTGAAGACGGCTGAAATGCCAGAAACCGGTCCTCGAAAGCTTGTTTCCGGTCCAGGGAAGGCATGGCTTGGCAGTTCGGGCTGGACTGTTCCCATGAGGCACAGGGTCAGACTGATTTGCATATGACCATGTCTGAACTGGGGTGGCAGAGTGGGTTAAAGAACGGTGATGGATAAAACTCGGATCTGTTGACTGGGTATGAGTGTTTGATTAGTTCTGATGCTCCGTCCATCACCACCCCCTTTTGTACCGCTTTGTTCGCCATAAGTTGGCAGGGTATGCTCAGACGTGAGTCCCTTGCTCACTTTGCCACTGGATTCAAGCAAGCCTGGCTGAAGATGGCTGAAATGCCATAAACCGGTCCTAGGACGCTTGTTTCCGGTCCAGGGAAGGCATGGCTTGGCAGTTTGGTCTGGACTGTTCCCATGAGGCACAGGATCAGACTTATTTGTATATGGCCATGTCTGAACTGGGGTGGCAGAGTGGGCCAAAGAACGGTGATGGATCAAACTCGGATCTGTTGACTGGGTGTGAGTGTTTGATTGGTTCTGATGCTCCGTCCATCACCACCCCCTTTTGTACCGCTTTGTTCACCATAAGTTGGCAGGGTATGCTCAGACGTGAGTCCCTTGCTCACTTTGCCACTGGATTCAAGCAAGCCTGGCTGAAGACGGCTGAAATGCCAGAAACCGGTCCTAGGAAGCTTGTTTCCGGTCCAGGGAAGGCATGGCTTGGCAGTTCGGGCTGGACTGACCCCATGAGGCACAGGATCAGACTGAATTGCATATGGCCAAGTCTGAACTGGGGTGGCAGAGTGGGCTCAAGAACGGTGATGGATCAAACTCGGATCTGTTGACTGGGTGTGAGTGTTTGATTGTTTCTGATGCTCCGTCCATCACCACCCCCTTTTGTACCACTTTAATCGCCTTAGGTTGGCAGGGTATGCTCAAACGTGAGTCCCTTGCTCACTTTGCCACTGGATTCAACCAAGCCTGGCTGAAGACGGCTGAAATGCCAGAAACCGGTCCTAGGAAGCTTGTTTCCGGTCCAGGGAAGGTATGGCTTGGCAGTTTGGGCTGGACTGTTCCCATGAGGCACAGGGTCAGACTGATTTGCATATGGCCATGTCTGAACTGGGGTGGCAGAGTGGGCTAAAGAACAGTGATGGATCAAACTCGGATCTGTTGACTGGGTGTGAGTGTTTGATTGTTTCTGATGCTCCGTCCATCACCACCCCCTTTTGTACCGCTTTGTTAGCCATAAGTTGGCAGGGTATGCTCAGATGTGAGTGCCTTGCTCACTTTGCCACTGGATTCAAGCAAGCCTGGCTGAAGACGGCTGAAATGCTAGAAACCGGAACTAGGAAGCTTGTTTCCGGACCAGGGAAGGCATGGCTTGGCAGTTTGGGCTGGACTGTTCCCATGAGGCACAGGGTCAGACTGGTTTGCATATGGCCATGTCTGAACTGGGGTGGCAGAGTGGGCTAAAGAACGGTGATGGATCAAACTCGGATCTGTTGACTGGGTGTGAGTGTTTTATTGGTTCTGATGCTCCGTTCATCACCACCCCCTTTTGTACCGCTTTGTTCGCCATTAGTTGGCAGGGTATGCTCAGACGTGAGTCCCTTGCTCACTTTGCCACTGGATTCAAGCAAGCCTGGCTGAAGACGGCTGAAATGCCAGAAACCGGTCCTCGAAAGCTTGTTTCCGGTCCAGGGAAGGCATGGCTTGGCAGTTCGGGCTGGACTGTTCCCATGAGGCACAGGGTCAGACTGATTTGCATATGGCCATGTCTGAACTGGGGTGGCAGAGTGGGCTAAAGAACGGTGATGGATCAAACTCGGATCTGTTGACTGGGTGTGAGTGTTTGATTGGTTCTGATGCTCCGTCCATCACCACACCCTTTTATACCGCTTTGTTCGCCATAAGTTGGCAGGGTATGCTCAGACGTGAGTCCCTTGCTCACTTTGCCACTGGATTCAAGCAAGCCTGGCTGAAGACGGCTGAAATGCCAGAAACCGGTCCTAGGAAGCTTGTTTCCGGGCCAGGGAAGGCATGGCTTGGCAGTTCGGGCTGGACTGTTCCCATGAAGCACAGGGTCAGACTGATTTTCATATGGCCATGTCTGAACTGGGGTGGCAGAGTGGGTTAAAGAACGGTGATGGATAAAACTCGGATCTGTTGAATGGGTATGAGTGTTTGATTAGTTCTGATGCTCCATCCATCACCACCCCCTTTTGTACCGCTTTGTGCGCCATAAGTTGGCAGGGTATGCTCAGACGTGAGTCCCTTGCTCACTTTGCCACTGGATTCAAGCAAGCCTGGCTGAAGACGGCTGAAATGCCATAAACCGGTCCTAGGAAGCTTGTTTCCGGTCCAGGGAAGGCATGGCTTGGCAGTTCGGGCTGGACTGACCCCATGAGGCACAGGATCAGACTGAATTGCATATGGCCATGTCTGAACTGGGTTGGCAGAGTGGGCTCAAGAACGGTGATGGATCAAACTCGGATCTGTTGACTGGGTGTGAGTGTTTGATTGGTTCTGATGCTCCGTCCATCACCACCCCCTTTTGTACCGCTTTGTTCACCATAAGTTGGCAGGGTATGCTCAGACGTGAGTCCCTTGCTCACTTTGCCACTGGATTCAAGCAAGCCTGGCTGAAGACGGCTGAAATGCCAGAAACCGGTCCTAGGAAGCTTGTTTCCGGTCCAGGGAAGGCATGGCTTGGCAGTTCGGGCTGGACTGACCTCATGAGGCACAGGATCAGACTGAATTGCATATGGCCAGTCTGAACTGGGGTGGCAGAGTGGGCTCAAGAACGGTGATGGATCAAACTCGGATCTGTTGACTGGGTGTGAGTGTTTGATTGTTTCTGATGCTCCGTCCATCACCACCCCCTTTTGTACCGCTTTGTTCGCCATAGGTTGGCAGGGTATGCTCAAACGTGAGTCCCTTGCTAACTTTGCCACTGGATTCAACCAAGCCTGGCTGAAGACGGCTGAAATGCCAGAAACCGGTCCTAGGAAGCTTGTTTCCGGTCCAGGGAAGGTATGGCTTGGCAGTTTGGGCTGGACTGTTCCCATGAGGCACAGGGTCAGACTGATTTGCATATGGCCATGTCTGAACTGGGGTGGCAGAGTGGGCTAAAGAACGGTGATGGATCAAACTCGGATCTGTTGACTGGGTGTGAGTGTTTGATTGTTTCTGATGCTCCGTCCATCACCACCCCCTTTTGTACCGCTTTGTTAGCCATAAGTTGGCAGGGTATGCTCAGATGTGAGTGCCTTGCTCACTTTGCCACTGGATTCAAGCAAGCCTGGCTGAAGACGGCTGAAATGCTAGAAACCGGAACTAGGAAGCTTGTTTCCGGTCCAGGGAAGGCATGGCTTGGCAGTTCGGGCTGGACTGTCCCCATGAGGCACAGGGTCAGACTGAATTGCATATGGCCATGTCTGAACTGGGGTGGCAGAGTGGGCTCAAGAACGGTGATGGATCAAACTCGGATCTGTTGACTGGGTGCGAGTGTTTGATTGTTTCTGATGCTCCGTCCATCACCACCCCCTTGTGTACCGCTTTGTACGCCATAAGTTGGCAGGGTATGCTCAGACGTGAGTCCCTTGCTCACTTTGCCACTGGATTCAAGAAAGCCTGGCTGAAGACGGCTGAAATGCCAGAAACCGGTCCTAGGAAGCTTGTTTCCGGACCAGGGAAGGCATGGCTTGGCAGTTTGGGCTGGACTGTTCCCATGAGGCACAGGGTCAGACTGGTTTGCATATGGCCATGTCTGAACTGGGGTAGCAGAGTGGGCTAAAGAACGGTGATGGATCAAACTCGGATCTGTTGACTGGGTGTGAGTGTTTGATTGGTTCTGATGCTCCGTCCATCACCACACCCTTTTATACCGCTTTGTTCGCCATAAGTTGGCAGGGTATGCTCAGACGTGAGTCCCTTGCTCACTTTGCCACTGGATTCAAGCAAGCCTGGCTGAAGACGGCTGAAATGCCAGAAACCGGTCCTAGGAAGCTTGTTTCCGGGCCAGGGAAGGCATGGCTTGGCAGTTCGGGCTGGACTGCTCCCATGAGGCACAGGGTCAGACTGATTTGCATATGGCCATGTCTGAACTGGGGTGGTAGAGTGGGCTAAAGAACGGTGATGGATCAAACTCGGATCTGTTGACTGGGTGTGAGTATTTGATTGGTTCTGATGCTCTGTCCATCACCACCCCCTTTTGTACTGCTTTGTTCGCCATAAGTTGGCAGGGTATGCTCAGACGTGAGTCCCTTCCTCACTTTGCCACTGGATTCAAGCAAGCCTGGCTGAAGACGGCTGAAATGCCAGAAACCGGTCCTAGGAAGCTTGTTTCCGGTCCAGGGAAGGCATGGCTTGGCAGTTCGGGCTGGACTTTTCCCATGAAGCACAGGGTCAGACTGATTTTCATATGGCCATGTCTGAACTGGGGTGGCAGAGAGGGTTAAAGAACGGTGATGGATAAAACTCGGATCTGTTGAATGGGTATGAGTGTTTGATTAGTTCTGATGCTCCGTCCATCACCACCCCCTTTTGTACCGCTTTGTTCGCCATAAGTTGGCAGGGTATGCTCAGACGTGAGTCCCTTGCTCACTTTGCCACTGGATTCAAGCAAGCCTGGCTGAAGACGGCTGAAATGCCATAAACCGGTCCTAGGACGCTTGTTTCCGGTCCAGGGAAGGCATGGCTTGGCAGTTCGGTCTGGACTGTTCCCATGAGGCACAGGATCAGACTTATTTGCATATGGCCATGTCTGAACTGGGGTGGCAGAGTGGGCCAAAGAACGGTGATGGATCAAACTCGGATCTGTTGACTGGGTCTGAGTGTTTGATTGGTTCTGATGCTCAGTCCATCACCACCCCCTTTTGTACCGCTTTGTTCACCATAAGTTGGCAGGGTATGCTCAGACGTGAGTCCCTTGCTCACTTTGCCACTGGATTCAAGCAAGCCTGGCTGAAGACGGCTGAAATGCCAGAAACCGGTCCTAGGAAGCTTGTTTCCTGTCCAGGGAAGGCATGGCTTGGCAGTTCGGGCTGGACTGACCCCATGAGGCACAGGATCAGACTGAATTGCATATGGCCATGTCTGAACTGGGGTGGCAGAGTGGGCTCAAGAACGGTGATGGATCAAACTCGGATCTGTTGACTGGGTGTGAGTGTTTGATTGTTTCTGATGCTCCGTCCATCACCACCCCCTTTTGTACCGCTTTGTTCGTCATAGGTTGGCAGGGTATGCTCAAACGTGAGTCCCTTGCTCACTTTGCCACTGGATTCAACCAAGCCTGGCTGAAGACGGCTGAAATGCCAGAAACCGGTCCTAGGAAGCTTGTTTCCGGTCCAGGGAAGGTATGGCTTGGCAGTTCCGGCTGGACTGTTCCCATGAAGCACAGGGTCAGACTGATTTTCATATGGCCATGTCTGAACTGGGGTGGCAGAGTGGGTTAAAGAACGGTGATGGATAAAACTCGGATCTGTTGAATGGGTATGAGTGTTTGATTAGTTCTGATGCTCCGTCCATCACCACCCCCTTTTGTACCGCTTTGTTCGCCATAAGTTGGCAGGGTATGCTCAGACGTGAGTCCCTTGCTCACTTTGCCACTGGATTCAAGCAAGCCTGGCTGAAGACGGCTGAAATGCCATAAACCTGTCCTAGGACGCTTGTTTCCGGTCCAGGGAAGGCATGGCTTGGGAGTTCGGTCTGGACTGTTCCCATGAGGCACAGGATCAGACTTATTTGCATATGGCCATGTCTGAACTGGGGTGGCAGAGTGGGCCAATGAACGGTGATGGATCAAACTCGGATCTGTTGACTGGGTCTGAGTGTTTGATTGGTTCTAATGCTCTGTCCATCACCACCCCCTTTTGTACCGCTTTGTTCACCATAAGTTGGCAGGGTATGCTCAGACGTGAGTCCCTTGCTCACTTTGCCACTGGATTCAAGCAAGCCTGGCTGAAGACGGCTGAAATGCCAGAAACCGGTCCTAGGAAGCTTGTTTCCGGTCCAGGGAAGGCATAGCTTGGCAGTTCGGGCTGGACTGACCCCATGAGGCACAGGATCAGACTGAATTGCATATGGCCATGTCTGAACTGGGGTGGCAGAGTGGGCTCAAGAACGGTGATGGATCAAACTCGGATCTGTTGACTGGGTGTGAGTGTTTGATTGTTTCTGATGCTCCGTCCATCACCACCCCCTTTTGTACCGCTTTGTTCGCCATAGGTTGGCAGGGTATGCTCAGACGTGAGTCCCTTGCTCACTTTGCCACTGGATTCAAGCAAGCCTGGCTGAAGACGGCTGAAATGCCAGAAACCGGTCCTCGAAAGCTTGTTTCCGGTCCAGGGAAGGCATGGCTTGGCAGTTCGGGCTGGACTGTTCCCATGAGGCACAGGGTCAGACTGATTTGCATATGGCCATGTCTGAACTGGGGTGGCAGAGTGGGCTAAAGAACGGTGATGGATCAAACTCGGATCTGTTGACTGGGTGTGAGAGTTTGATTGGTTCTGATGCTCCGTCCATCACCACACCCTTTTGTACCGCTTTGTTCGCCATAAGTTGGCAGGGTATGCTCAGACGTGAGTCCCTTGCTCACTTTGCCACTGGATTCAAGCAAGCCTGGCTGAAGACGGCTGAAATGCCAGAAACCGGTCCTAGGAAGCTTTTTTCCGGGCCAGGGAAGGCATGGCTTGGCAGTTCGGGCTGGACTGCTCCCATGAGGCACAGGGTCAGACTGATTTGCATATGGCCATGTCTGAACTGGGGTGGCAGAGTGGGCTAAAGAACGGTGATGGATCAAACTCGGATCTGTTGACTGGGTGTGAGTATTTGATTGCTTCTGATGCTCCGTCCATCACCACCCCCTTTTGTACTGCTTTGTTCGCCATAAGTTGGCAGGGTATGCTCAGACGTGAGTCCCTTCCTCACTTTGCCACTGGATTCAAGCAAGCCTGGCTGAAGACGGCTGAAATGCCAGAAACCGGTCCTAGGAAGCTTGTTTCCGGTCCAGGGAAGGCATGGCTTGGCAGTTCGGGCTGGACTGTTCCCATGAAGCACAGGGTCAGACTGATTTTCATATGGCCATGTCTGAACTGGGGTGGCAAAGTGGGCTAAAGAACGGTGATGGATCAAAGTCGGATCTGTTGACTGGTTGTGAGTGTTTGATTGGTTCTGATGCTCCGTCCATCACCACCCCCTTTTGTACTGCTTTGTTCACCATAAGTTGGCAGGGTATGCTCACACGTGAGTCACTTGCTCACTTTGCCACTGGATTCAACCAAGCCTGGCTGAAGACGGCTGAAATGCCAGAAACCGGTCCTAGGAAGCTTGTTTCCGGTCCAGGGAAGGTATGGCTTGGCAGTTCGGGCTGGACTGTTCCCATGAGGCACAGGGTCAGACTGATTTGCATATGGCCGTGTCTGAACTAGGGTGGCAGAGTGGGCTAAAGAACGGTGATGGATGAAACTCGGATCTGTTGACTGGGTGCGAGTGTTTGATTGGTTCTGATGCTCCGTCCATCACCACCCCCTTTTGTACCGCTTTGTTTGCCATAAGTTGACAGGGTATGCTCAGACGTGAGTCCCTTGCTCACTTTGCCACTGGATTCAAGCAAGCCTGGCTGAAATGCCAGAAACCGGTCCTAGGAAGCTTGTTTCCGGTCCAGGGAAGACATGGCTTGGCAGTTCAGGCTGGACTGCTCCCATGAGGCACAGGGTCAGACTGGTTTGCATATGGCCATGTCTGAAATGGGCTGGCAGAGTGGGCTAAAGAACGGTGATGGATCAAACTCGGATCTGTTGACTGGGTGTGTGTGTTTGATTGGTTCTGATGCTCCGTCCATCACCACCCACTTTTGTTCCGCTTTGTTCGCCATAAGTTGGCAGGGTATGCTCAGACGTGAGTCACTTGCTCACTTTGCCACTGGATTCAAGCAAGCCTGGCTGAAGACGGCTGAAATGCCCGAAACCGGCCCTAGGAAGCTTGTTTCCGGTCCAGGGAAGGCATGGCTTGGCAGTTCGGGCTGGACTGTTCCCATGAGGCACAGGGTCAGACTGATTTGTATATGGCCATGTATGAACTGGGGTGGCAGAGTGGGCTAAAGCACGGTGATGGATCAAACTCGGATCTGTTGACTGGGTGTGAGTGTTTGATTGGTTCTGATGCTCCGTCCATCACCACCCCCTTTTGTACCGCTTTGTTCGCCATAAGTTGGCAGGGTATGCTCAGACGTGAGTCCCTTGCTCACTTTGCCACTGGATTCAAGCAAGCCTGGCTGAAGACGGCTGAAATGCCAGAAACTGGTCCTAGGATACTTTTTTCCGGTCCAGGGAAGGCATGGCTTGGCAGTTCAGTCTGGACTGTTCCCATGAGGCACAGGGTCAGACTGATTTGCATATGGCCATGTCTGAACTGGGGTGGCAGAGTGGGCCAAAGAACGGTGATGGATCAAACTCGGATCTGTTGACTGGGTGTGAGTGTTTGATTGGTTCTGATGCTCCGTCCATCACCACCCCCTTTTGTACCGCTTTGTTCACCATAAGTTGGCAGGGTATGCTCAGACGTGAGTCCCTTGCTCACTTTGCCACTGGATTCAAGCAAGCCTGGCTGAAGACGGCTGAAATGCCAGAAACCGGTCCTAGGAAGCTTGTTTCCGGTCCAGGGAAGGCATGGCTTGGCAGTTCGGGTTGGACGGTCCCCATGAGGCACAGGGTCAGACTGAATTGCATATGGCCATGTCTGAACTGGGGTGGCAGAGTGGGCTAAAGAACGGTGATGGATCAAACTCGGATCTGTTGACTGGGTGTGAGTATTTGATTGTTTCTGAAGCTCCGTCCATCACCACCCCCTTTTGTATCGCTTTGTTCGCCATAAGTTGGCAGGGTATGCTCACACGTGAGTCCCTTGCTCACTTTGCCACTGGATTTAACCAAGCCTGGCTGAAGACGGCTGAAATGCCAGAAACCGGTCCTAGGAAGCTTGTTTCCGGTCCAGGGAAGGTATGGCTTGGCAGTTCGGGCTGGACTGTTCCCATGAGGCACAGGGTCAGACTGATTTGCACATAACCATGTCTGAACAGGGGTGGCAGAGTGGGCTAAAGAACGTTGATGGATCAAACTCGGATCTGTTGACTGGGTGTGAGTGTTTGATTGTTTCTGATGCTCTGTCCATCACCACCACCTTTTGTACCGCTTTGTTCACCATAAATTCACAGGGTATGCTCAGACGTGAGTCCCTTGCTCACTTTGCCACTGGATTCAAGCAAGCCTGGCTGAAGACGGCTAAAATGCCAGAAACCGGTCCTAGGAAGCTTGTTTGCGGTCCAGGGAAGGCATGGCTTGGCAGTTCGGCTGGACTGTTCCCATGAGGCACAGGGTCAGACTGATTTGCATATGGCCTTGTCTGAACTGGGGTGGCAGAGTGGGCCAAAGAACGGTGATGGATCAAACTCGGATCTGTTGACTGGGTGTGAGTGTTTGATTGGTACTGATGCTCCGTCCATCACCACCTCCTTTTGTACTGCTTTGTTTGCCATAAGTTGGCAGGGTATGCTCAGACGTGAGTCCCTTGCTCACTTTGCCACTGGATTCAAGCAAGCCTGGCTGAAGACGGCTGAAATGCCAGAAACCGGTCCTAGGAAGCTAGTTTCCGGTCCAGGGAAAGCATGGCTTGGCAGTTCGAGCTGGACTGTTCCCATGAGGCACAGGGTCAGACTGATTTGCACATGGCCATGTCTGAACTGGGGTGGCAGAGTGGGTTAAAGAACGGTGATGGATAAAACTCGCATCTGTTGACTGGGTATGAGTGTTTGATTAGTTCTGATGCTCCGTCCATCACCACCCCCTTTTGTACCGCTTTGTTCGCCATAAGTTGGCAGGGTATGCTCAGACGTGAGTCCCTTGCTCACTTTGCTACTGGATTCAAGCAAGCCTGGCTAAAGACTGCTGAAATGCCAGAAACCGGTCCTAGGACGCTTGTTTCCGGTCCAGGGAAGGCATGGCTTGGCAGTTCGGTCTGGACTGTTCCCATGAGGCACAGTGTCAGACTTATTTGCATATGGCCATGTCTGAACTGGGGTGGCAGAGTGGGCCAAAGAACGGTGATGGATCAAACTCGGATCTGTTGACTGGGTGTGAGTGTTTGATTGGTTCTGATGCTCCGTCCATCACCACCCCCTTTTGTACCGCTTTGTTCACCATAAGTTGGCAGGGTATGCTCAGACGTGAGTCCCTTGCTCACTTTGCCACTGGATTCAAGCAAGCCTGGCTGAAGATGGCTGAAATGCCAGAAACCGGTCCTAGGAAGCTTGTTTCCGGTCCAGGGAAGGCATGGCTTGGCAGTTCGGGCTGGATCGTTCCCGTGAGGCACAGGGTCAGACTGATTTGCATATGGCCATGTCTGAACTGGGGTGGCAGAGTGGGCCAAAGAACGGTGATGGATCAAACTCGGATCTGTTGACTGGGTGTGAGTGTTTGATTGGTTCTGATGCTCCGTCCATCACCACCCCCTTTTGTACCGCTTTGTTCACCATAAGTTGGCAGGGTATGCTCAGACGTGAGTCCCTTGCTCACTTTGCCACTGGATTCAAGCAAGCCTGGCTGAAGACAGCTGAAATGCCAGAAACCGGTCCTACGAAGCTTGTTTCCGGTCCAGGGAAGGCATGGCTTGGCAGGTCGGGCTGGACTGTCCCCATGAGGCACAGGGTCAGACTGAATTGCATATGGCCATGTCTGAACTGGGGTGGCAGAGTGGGCTAAAGAACAGTGATGGATCAAACTCGGATCTGTTGACTGGGTGTGAGTGTTTGATTGTTTCTGATGCTCCGTCCATCACCACCCCCTTTTGTACCGCTTTGTTCGCCATAAGTTGGCAGGGTATGCTCACACGTGAGTCCCTTGCTCACTTTGCCACTGGATTCAACCAAGCCTGGCTGAAGACGGCTGAAATGCCAGAAACCGGTCCTAGGAAGCTTGTTTCCGGTCCAGGGAAGGTATGGCTTGGCAGTTCGGGCTGGACTGTTCCCATGAGGCACAGGGTCAGACTGATTTGCACATAACCATGTCTTAACTGGGGTGGCAGAGTGGGCTAAAGAACGTTGATGGATCAAACTCGGATCTGTTGACTGGGTGTGAGTGTTTGATTGTTTCTGATGCTCCGTCCATCACCACCCCCTTTTGTACCGCTTTGTTCGCCATAAGTTCACAGGGTATGCTCAGACGTGAGTCCCTTGCTCACTTTGCCACTGGATTCAAGCAAGCCTGGCTGAAGACGGCTGAAATGCCAGAAACCGGTCCTAGGAAGCTTGTTTCCGGTCCAGGGAAGGCATGGCTTGGCAGTTCGGGTTGGACTGTCCCCATGAGGCACAGGGTCAGACTGAATTGCATATGGCCATGTCTGAACTGGGGTGGCAGAGTGGGCTAAAGAACGGTGATGGATCAAACTCGGATCTGTTGACTGGGTGTGAGTATTTGATTGTTTCTGAAGCTCCGTCCATCACCACCCCCTTTTGTATCGCTTTGTTCGCCATAAGTTGGCAGGGTATGCTCACACGTGAGTCCCTTGCTCACTTTGCCACTGGATTTAACCAAGCCTGGCTGAAGACGGCTGAAATGCCAGAAACCGGTCCTAGGAAGCTTGTTTCCGGTCCAGGGAAGGTATGGCTTGGCAGTTCGGGCTGGACTGTTCCCATGAGGCACAGGGTCAGACTGATTTGCACATAACCATGTCTGAACAGGGGTGGCAGAGTGGGCTAAAGAACGTTGATGGATCAAACTCGGATCTGTTGACTGGGTGTGAGTGTTTGATTGTTTCTGATGCTCTGTCCATCACCACCACCTTTTGTACCGCTTTGTTCACCATAAATTCACAGGGTATGCTCAGACGTGAGTCCCTTGCTCACTTTGCCACTGGATTCAAGCAAGCCTGGCTGAAGACGGCTAAAATGCCAGAAACCGGTCCTAGGAAGCTTGTTTGCGGTCCAGGGAAGGCATGGCTTGGCAGTTCGGCTGGACTGTTCCCATGAGGCACAGGGTCAGACTGATTTGCATATGGCCTTGTCTGAACTGGGGTGGCAGAGTGGGCCAAAGAACGGTGATGGATCAAACTCGGATCTGTTGACTGGGTGTGAGTGTTTGATTGGTACTGATGCTCCGTCCATCACCACCTCCTTTTGTACTGCTTTGTTTGCCATAAGTTGGCAGGGTATGCTCAGACGTGAGTCCCTTGCTCACTTTGCCACTGGATTCAAGCAAGCCTGGCTGAAGACGGCTGAAATGCCAGAAACCGGTCCTAGGAAGCTAGTTTCCGGTCCAGGGAAAGCATGGCTTGGCAGTTCGAGCTGGACTGTTCCCATGAGGCACAGGGTCAGACTTATTTGCACATGGCCATGTCTGAACTGGGGTGGCAGAGTGGGTTAAAGAACGGTGATGGATAAAACTCGCATCTGTTGACTGGGTATGAGTGTTTGATTAGTTCTGATGCTCCGTCCATCACCACCCCCTTTTGTACCGCTTTGTTCGCCATAAGTTGGCAGGGTATGCTCAGACGTGAGTCCCTTGCTCACTTTGCTACTGGATTCAAGCAAGCCTGGCTAAAGACTGCTGAAATGCCAGAAACCGGTCCTAGGACGCTTGTTTCCGGTCCAGGGAAGGCATGGCTTGGCAGTTCGGTCTGGACTGTTCCCATGAGGCACAGTGTCAGACTTATTTGCATATGGCCATGTCTGAACTGGGGTGGCAGAGTGGGCCAAAGAACGGTGATGGATCAAACTCGGATCTGTTGACTGGGTGTGAGTGTTTGATTGGTTCTGATGCTCCGTCCATCACCACCCCCTTTTGTACCGCTTTGTTCACCATAAGTTGGCAGGGTATGCTCAGACGTGAGTCCCTTGCTCACTTTGCCACTGGATTCAAGCAAGCCTGGCTGAAGATGGCTGAAATGCAGAAACCGGTCCTAGGAAGCTTGTTTCCGGTCCAGGGAAGGCATGGCTTGGCAGTTCGGGCTGGATCGTTCCCGTGAGGCACAGGGTCAGACTGATTTGCATATGGCCATGTCTGAACTGGGGTGGCAGAGTGGGCCAAAGAACGGTGATGGATCAAACTCGGATCTGTTGACTGGGTGTGAGTGTTTGATTGGTTCTGATGCTCCGTCCATCACCACCCCCTTTTGTACCGCTTTGTTCACCATAAGTTGGCAGGGTATGCTCAGACGTGAGTCCCTTGCTCACTTTGCCACTGGATTCAAGCAAGCCTGGCTGAAGACAGCTGAAATGCCAGAAACCGGTCCTACGAAGCTTGTTTCCGGTCCAGGGAAGGCATGGCTTGGCAGGTCGGGCTGGACTGTCCCCATGAGGCACAGGGTCAGACTGAATTGCATATGGCCATGTCTGAACTGGGGTGGCAGAGTGGGCTAAAGAACAGTGATGGATCAAACTCGGATCTGTTGACTGGGTGTGAGTGTTTGATTGTTTCTGATGCTCCGTCCATCACCACCCCCTTTTGTACCGCTTTGTTCGCCATAAGTTGGCAGGGTATGCTCACACGTGAGTCCCTTGCTCACTTTGCCACTGGATTCAACCAAGCCTGGCTGAAGACGGCTGAAATGCCAGAAACCGGTCCTAGGAAGCTTGTTTCCGGTCCAGGGAAGGTATGGCTTGGCAGTTCGGGCTGGACTGTTCCCATGAGGCACAGGGTCAGACTGATTTGCACATAACCATGTCTTAACTGGGGTGGCAGAGTGGGCTAAAGAACGTTGATGGATCAAACTCGGATCTGTTGACTGGGTGTGAGTGTTTGATTGTTTCTGATGCTCCGTCCATCACCACCCCCTTTTGTACCGCTTTGTTCGCCATAAGTTCACAGGGTATGCTCAGACGTGAGTCCCTTGCTCACTTTGCCACTGGATTCAAGCAAGCCTGGCTGAAGACGGCTGAAATGCCAGAAACCGGTCCTAGGAAGTTTGTTTCCGGTCCAGGGAAGGCATGGCTTGGCAGTTCGGGCTGGACTGTTCCCATGAGGCACAGTGTCAGACTGATTTGCATATGGCCATGTCTGAACTGGGGTGGCAGAGTGGGTTAAAGAACAGTGATGGATAAAACTCGGATCTGTTGAATGGGTATGAGTGTTTGATTAGTTCTGATGCTCCGTCCATCACCACCCCCTTTTGTACCGCTTTGTTCGCCATAAGTTGGCAGGGTATGCTCAGACGGGAGTCCCTTGCTCACTTTGCCACTGGATTCAAGCAAGCCTGGCTGAAGACGGCTGAAATGCCAGAAACCGGTCCTAGGACGCTTGTTTCCGGTCCAGGGAAGGCATGGCTTGGCAGTTCGGTCTGGACTGTTCCCATGAGGCACAGGGTCAGACTTATTTGCATATGGCCATGTCTGAACTGGGGTGGCAGAGTGGGCCAAAGAACGGTGATGGATCAAACTCGGATCTGTTGACTGGGTGTGAGTGTTTGATTGGTTCTGATGCTCCGTCCATCACCACCCCCTTTTGTACCGCTTTGTTCGCCATAAGTTGGCAGGGTATGCTCAAACGTGAGTCCCTTGCTCACTTTGCCACTGGATTCAACCAAGCCTGGCTGAAGACGGCTGAAATGCCAGAAACCGGTCCTAGGAAGCTTGTTTCCGGTCCAGGGAAGGTATGGCTTGGCAGTTTGGGCTGGACTGTTCCCATGAGGCACAGGGTCAGACTGATTTGCATATGGCCATGTCTGAACTGGGGTGGCAGAGTGGGCTAAAGAACGGTGATGGATCAAACTCGGATCTGTTGACTGGGTGTGAGTGTTTGATTGTTTCTGATGCTTCGTCCATCACCACCCCCTTTTGTACCGCTTTGTTCGCCATAAGTTGGCAGGGTATGCTCAGATGTGAGTCCCTTGCTCACTTTGCCACTGGATTCAAGCAAGCCTGGCTGAAGACGGCTGAAATGCCAGAAACCGGTCCTAGGAAGCTTGTTTCCGGTCCAGGGAAGGCATAGCTTGGCAGTTCGGGCTGGACTGTTCCCATGAGGCACAGAGTCAGACTGATTTGCATATGGCCATGTCTGAACTGGGGTGGCAGAGTGGGCCAAAGAACGGTGATGGATCAAACTCGGATCTATTGACTGGGTGTGAGTGTTTGATTGGTTCTGATGCTCCGTCCATCACCACCCCCTTTTGTACCGCTTTGTTCGCCATAAGTTGGCAGGGTATGCTCAGACGAAAGTCCCTTGCTCACTTTGCCACTGGATTCAAGCAAGCCTGGCTGAAGACGGCTAAAATGCCAGAAATCAGTCCTAGGAAGCTTGTTTCCGGTCCAGGGAAGGCATGGCTTGGCAGTTCGGGCTGGACTGTCCCCATGAGGCACAGGGTCAGACTGAATTGCATATGGCCATGTCTGAACTGGGGTGGCAGAGTGGGCTAAAGAACGGTGATGGATCAAACTCGGATCTGTAGACTGGGTGTGAGTGTTTGAATGGTTCTGATGCTCCGTCCATCACCACCCCCTTTTGTACCGCTTTGTTTGCCATAAGTTGGCAGGGTATGCTCAGACGTGAGTCCCTTGCTCACTTTGCCACTGGATTCAAGCAAGCCTGGCTGAAGACAGCTGAAATGCCAGAAACCGGTCCTAGGACGCTTGTTTCCGGTCCAGGGAAGGCATGGCTTGGCAGTTCGGTCTGGACTGTTCCCATGAGGCACAGGGTCAGACTGATTTGCATATGGCCATGTCTGAACTGGGGTGGCAGAGTGGGCCAAAGAACGGTGATGGATCAAACTCGGATCTGTTAACTGGATGTGAGTATTTGATTGGTTCTGATGCTCCGTCCATCACCACCCCCTTTTGTACTGCTTTGTTCACCATAAGTTGGCAGGGTATGCTCAGACGTGAGTCCCTTGCTCACTTTGCCACTGGATTCAAGCAAGCCTGGCTGAAGACGGCTGAAATGCCAGAAACTGGTCCTAGGAAGCTTGTTTGCGGTGCAGGGAAGGCATGGTTTGGCAGTTCGGGCTGGACTGTCCCCATGAGGCACAGGGTCAGACTGAATTGCATATGGCCATGTCTGAACTGGGGTGGCAGAGTGGGCCAAAGAACGGTGATGGATCAAACTCGGATCTGTTAACTGGATGTGAGTATTTGATTGGTTCTGATGCTCCGTCCATCACCACCCCCTTTTGTACTGCTTTGTTCACCATAAGTTGGCAGGGTATGCTCAGACGTGAGTCCCTTGCTCACTTTGCCACTGGATTCAAGCAAGCCTGGCTGAAGACGGCTGAAATGCCAGAAACTGGTCCTAGGAAGCTTGTTTGCGGTGCAGGGAAGGCATGGTTTGGCAGTTCGGGCTGGACTGTCCCCATGAGGCACAGGGTCAGACTGAATTGCATATGGCCATGTCTGAACTGGGGTGGCAGAGTGGGCTAAAGAACGGTGATGGATCAAACTCGGATCTGTTGACTGGGTGTGAGTGTTTGATTGTTTCTGATGCTCCGTCCATCACCACCCCCTTTTGTACCGCTTTGTTCGCCATAAGTTGGCAGGGTATGCTCCCACATGAGTCCCTTGCTCACTTTGCCACTGGATTCAACCAAGCCTGGCTGAAGACGGCTGAAATGCAAGAAGCCGGTCCTAGGAAGCTTGTTTCCGGTCCAGGGAAGGCATGGCTTGGCAGTTCGGGCTGGACTGTTCCCATGAGGCACAGGGTCAGACTGATTTGCATATGGCCATGTCTGAACTGGGGTGGCAGAGTGGGCAAAAGAACGGTGATGGATCAAACTCGGATCTGTTGACTGGGTGTGAGTGTTTGATTGTTTCTGATGCTCCGTCCATCACCACCCCCTTTTGTACCGCTTTGTTCGCCATAAGTTGGCATGGTATGCTCAGACGTGAGTCCCTTGCTCACTTTGCCACTGGATTCAAGCAAGCCTGGCTGAAGACGGCTAAAATGACAGAAACCGGTCCTAGGAAGCTTGTTTCCGGTCCAGGGAAGGCATGGCTTGGCAGTTCGGGCTGGACTGTTCCCAAGAGGCACAGGGTCAGACTGATTTGCATATGGCCATGTCTGAACTGGGGTGGCAGAGTGGGCTAAAAAACGGTGATGGATCAAACTCGGATCTGTTGACTGGGTGTGTGTGTTTGATTGGTTCTGATGCTCCGTCCATCACCACCCCCTTTTTTACCGCTTTGTTCGCCATAAGTTGGCAGGGTATGCTCAGACGTGAGTCCCTTGCTCACTTTGCCACTGGATTCAAGCAAGCCTGGCTGAAGACAGCTGAAATGCCAGAAACCGGTCCTAGGAAGCTTGTTTCCGGTCCAGGGAAGGCATGGCTTGGCAGTTCGGGCTGGACTGCTCCCATGAGGCACAGGGTCAGACTGATTTGCATATGGCCATGTCTGAACTGGGGTGGCAGAGTGGACTAAAGAACGGTGATGGATCAAACACGGATCTGTTGACTGGGTGTGAGTGTTTGATTGGTTCTGATGCTCCGTCCATCACCACCCCCTTTTGTACTGCTTTGTTCGCCATAAGTTGGCAGGGTATGCTCAGACGTGAGTACCTTGCTCACTTTGCCACTGGATTCAAGCAAGCCTGGCTGAAGACGGCTGAAATGCCAGAAACCGGTCCTAGGAAGCTTGTTTCCAGTCCAGGGAACGCATGGCTTGGCAGTTCGGGCTGGACTGTTCCCATGAGGCACAGGGTCAGACTGATTTGCATATGGCCATGTCTGAACTGGGGTGGCAGAGTGGGCAAAAGAACGGTGATGGATCAAACTCGGATCTGTTGACTGGGTGTGAGTGTTTGATTGGTTCTGATGCTCCGTCCATCACCACCCCCTTTTGAACCACTTTGTTCGCCATAAGTTGGCAGGGTATGCTCAGACATGAGTCTCTTGCTCACTTTGCCACTGGATTCAAACAAGCCTGGCCGAAGATGGCTGAAATGCCAGAAACCGGTCCTAGGAAGCTTGTTTCCGGTCCAGGGAAGGCATGGCTTGGCAGTTCGGGCTGGACTGTTCCCATGAGGCACAGTGTCAGACTGATTTGCATATGGCCATGTCTGAAATGGGGTGGCAGAGTGGGCTAAAGAACGATGATGGATCAAACTCGGATCTGTTGACTGGGTGTGAGTGTTTGATTGGTTCTGATGCTCCGTCCATCACCACCCCCTTTTGTACCGCTTTGTTCGCCATAAGTTGGCAGGGTATACTCAGACGTGAGTCCCTTGCTCACTTTGCCACTGGATTCAAGCAAGCCTGGCTGAAGATGGCTGAAATGCCAGAAACCGGTCCTAGGAAGCTTGTTTCCGGTCCAGGGAAGGCATGGCTTGGCAGTTCGGGCTGGACTGTTCCCATGAGGCACAGGGTCAGACTGATTTGCATATGGCCATGTCTGAACTGGGGTGGCAGAGTGGGCTAAAGAACGGTGATGGATCAAACTTGGATCTGTTGACTGGGTGTGAGTGTTTGATTGGTTCTGATGCTCCGTCCATCACCACCCCCTTTTGTACCGCTTTGTTCGCCATAAGTTGGCAGGGTATACTCAGACGTGAGTCCCTTGCTCACTTTGCCACTGGATTCAAGCAAGCCTGGCTAAAAACGGCTGAAATGCCAGAAACCGGTCCTAGGAAGCGTGTTTGCGGTCCAGGGAAGGCATGGCTTGGCAGTTTGGGCTGGACTGTTCCCATGAGGCACAGGGTCAGACTGATTTGCATATGGCCATGTCTGAACTGGGGTGGCAGAGTGGGCTAAAGCACGGTGATGGATCAAACTCGGATCTGTTGACTGGGTGTGAGTATTTGATTGGTTCTGATGCTCCGTCCATCACCACCCCCTTTTGTACCGCTTTGTTCGCCATAAGTTGGCAGGGTATGCTCAGACATGAGTCCCTTGCTCACTTTGCCACTGGATTCAAGCAAGCCGGGCTGAAGACAGCTGAAACACCAGAAACGGGTCCTAGAAAGCTTCTTTCCGGTCCAGGGAAGGCATGGCTTGGCTTTTCGGGCTGGACTGTTCCCATGAGGCACAGGGTCAGACCGATTTGCATATGGCCATATCTGAACTGGGGTGGCAGAGTGGGGTAAAGAACGGTGATGGATCAAACTCGGATCTGTTGACTGGGTGTGAGTGTTTGATTGGTTCTGATGCTCCATCCATCACCATCCCCTTTTGTACCGCTTTGTTCGCCATAAGTTGGCAGGGTATGCTCAGACGTGAGTCCCTTGCTCACATTGCCACTGGATTCAAGCAAGCCTGGCTGAAGACGGCTGAAATGCCAGAAACCGGTCCTAGGAAGCTTGTTTCCGGTCCAGGGAAGGCATGGCTTGGCAGTTCGGGCTGGACTGTTCCCATGAGGCACAGGGTCAGACTGATTTGCATATGGCCATGTCTGAACTGGGGTGGCAGAGTGGGCTAAAGAACGGTGATGGATCAAACTCGGATCTGTTGACTGGGTGTGAGTATTTGATTGGTTCTGATGCTCCGTCCATCACCACCCCCTTTTGTACCGCTTTGTTCGCCATAAGTTGGCAGGGTATGCTCAGACATGAGTCCCTTTCTCAATTTGCCACTGGATTCAAGCAAGCCGGGCTGAAGACAGCTGAAACGCCAGAAACCGGTCCTAGGAAGCTTCTTTCCGGTCCAGGGAAGGCATGGCTTGGCAGTCCGGGCTGGACTGTTCCCATGAGGCACAGTGTCAGACTGATTTGCATATGGCCATGTCTGAAATGGGGTGGCAGAGTGGGCTAAAGAACAATGATGGATCAAACTCGGATCTGTTGACTGGGTGTGAGTGTTTGATTGGTTCTGATGCTCCGTCTATCACCACCCCCTTTTGTACCGCTTTGTTCGCCATAAGTTGGCAGGGTATGCTCAGACGTGAGTCCCTTGCTCACTTTGCCACTGGATTCAAGCAAGCCTGGCTGAAGACGGCTGAAATGCCAGAAACCGGTCCTAGGAAGCTTGTTTCCGGTCCAGGGAAGGCATGGCTTGGCAGTTCGGGCTGGACTGTTCCCATGAGGCACAGGGTCAGACTGATTTGCATATGGCCATGTCTGAACTGGGGTGGCAGAGTGGGCTAAAGAACGGTGATGGATCAAACTCGGATCTGTTGACTGGGTGTGAGTATTTGATTGGTTCTGATGCTCCGTCCATCACCACCCCCTTTTGTACCGCTTTGTTCGCCATAAGTTGGCAGGGTATGCTCAGACATGCGTCCCTTGCTCACTTTGCCACTGGATTCAAGCAAGCCGGGCTGAAGACAGCTGAAACGCCAGAAACCGGTCCTAGAAAGCTTCTTTCCGGTCCAGGGAAGGCATGGCTTGGCTTTTCGGGCTGGACTGTTCCCATGAGGCACAGGGTCAGACCGATTTGCATATGGCCATATCTGAACTGGGGTGGCAGAGTGGGGTAAAGAACGGTGATGGATCAAACTCGGATCTGATGACTGGGTGTGAGTGTTTGATTGGTTCTGATGCTCCGTCCATCACCACCCCCTTTTGTACCGCTTTGTTCGCCATAAGTTGGCAGTTTATGCTCAGACTTGAGTCCCTTGCTCACTTTGCCACTGGATTCAAGCAAGCCTGGCTGAAGGCGGCTGAAATGCCATAAACCGGTCCTAGGAAGCTTGTTTCCGGTCCAGGCAAGGCATGGCTTGGCAGTTTGGGCTGAACTGTTCCCATGAGGCACAGGGTCAGACTGATTTGGATATGGCCATGTCTGAACTGGGGTGGCAGAGTGGGCTAAAGAACGGTGATGGATCAAACTCGGATCTGTTGACTGGGTGTGAGTGATTGATTGGTTCTGATGCTCCGTCCATCACCACCCCCTTTTGTACCGCTTTGTTCGCCATAAGTTGGCAGGGTATGCTCAGAAGTGAGTCCCTTGCTCACTTTGCCACTGGATTCAAGCAAGCCTGGCTGAAGACGGCTGAAATGCCAGGCACCGGTCCTAGGAAGCTTGTTTCTGGTCCAGGGAAGGCATGGCTTGGCAGTTCCGTCTGGACTGTTCCCATGAGGCACAGGGTCAGACTGATTTGCATATGGCCATGTCTGAACTGGGGTGGCAGAGTGGGCTAAAGAACGGTGATGGATCAAACTCGGATCTGTTGACTGGGTGTGAGTGATTGATTGGTTCTGATGCTCCGTCCATCACCACCCCCTTTTGTACCGCTTTGTTCGCCATAAGTTGGCAGGGTATGCTCAGAAGTGAGTCCCTTGCTCACTTTGCCACTGGATTCAAGCAAGCCTGGCTGAAGGCGGCTGAAATGCCATAAACCGGTCCTAGGAAGCTTGTTTCCGGTCCAGGCAAGGCATGGCTTGGCAGTTTGGGCTGAACTGTTCCCATGAGGCACAGGGTCAGACTGATTTGGATATGGCCATGTCTGAACTGGGGTGGCAGAGTGGGCTAAAGAACGGTGATGGATCAAACTCGGATCTGTTGACTGGGTGTGAGTGATTGATTGGTTCTGATGCTCCGTCCATCACCACCCCCTTTTGTACCGCTTTGTTCGCCATAAGTTGGCAGGGTATGCTCAGAAGTGAGTCCCTTGCTCACTTTGCCACTGGATTCAAGCAAGCCTGGCTGAAGACAGCTGAAATGCCAGAAACCGGTCCTAGGAAGCTTGATTCCGGTCCAGGGATGGCATGGCTTGGCAGTTCGGGCTGGATCGTTCCCGTGAGGCACTGGGTCAGACTGATTTGCATATGGCCATGTCTGAACTGGGGTGGTAGAGTGGGTTAAAGAACGGTGATGGATAAAACTCCGATCTGTTGACTGGGTATGAGTGTTTGATTGGTTCTGATGCTCCGTCCATCACCACCCCCTTTTGTACCGCTTTGTTCGCCATAAATTGGCAGGGTATGCTCAGACGTGAGTCCCTTGCTCACTTTGCCACTGGATTCAAGCAAGCCTGGCTGAAGACGGCTGATATGCCAGAAACTGGTCCTAGGACACTTGTTTCCAGTCCAGGGAAGGCATGGCTTGGCAGTTCGGTCTGGACTGTTCCCATGAGGCACAGGGTCAGACTGATTTGCATATGGCCATGTCTGAACTGGGGTGGCAGAGTGGGCCAAAGAACGGTGATGGATCAAACTCGGATCTGTTGACTGGGTGTGAGTGTTTGATTGGTTCTGATGCTCCGTCCATCACCACCCCCTTTTGGACCGCTTTGTTCACCATAAGTTGGCAGGGTATGCTCAGACGTGAGTCCCTTGCTCACTTTGCCACTGGATTCAAGCAAGCCTGGCTGAAGACGGCTGAAATGCCAGAAACCGGTCCTAGGAAGCTTGTTTCCGGTCCAGGGAAGGCATGGCTTGGCATTTCGGGCTGGACTGTCCCCATGAGGCACAGGGTCAGACTGAATTGCATATGGCCATGTCTGAACTGGGGTGGCAGAGTGGGCTAAAGAACGTTGATGGATCAAACTCGGATCTGTTGACTGGGTGTGAGTGTTTGATTGTTTCTGATGCTCCGTCCATCACCACCCCTTTTTGTACCGCTTTGTTCGCCATAAGTTCACAGGGTATGCTCAGACGTGAGTCCCTTGCTCACTTTGCCACTGGATTCAAGCAAGCCTGGCTGAAGACGGCTAAAATGCCAGAAACCGGTCCTAGGAAGCTTGTTTCCGGTCCAGGGAAGGCATGGCTTGGCAGTTCGGCTGGACTGTTCCCATGAGGCACAGGATCAGACTGATTTGCATATGGCCATGTCTGAACTGGGGTGGCAGAGTGGGCCATAGAACGGTGATGGATAAAACTCGGATCTGTTGACTGGGTGTGAGGGTTTGATTGGTACTGATGCTCCGTCCATCACCACCCCCTTTTGTACTGCTTTGTTCGCCATAAGTTGGCAGGGTATGCTCAGACGTGAGTCCCTTGCTCACTTTGCCACTGGATTCAAGCAAGCCTGGCTGAAGACGGCTGAAATGCCAGAAACCGGTCCTAGGAAGCTTGTTTCCGGTCCAGGGAAGGCATGGCTTGGCAGTTCGGGCTGGACTGTTACCATGAGGCACAGGGTCAGACTGATTTGCATATGGCCATGTCTGAACTGGGGTGGCAGAGTGGGTTAAAGAACGGTGATGGATAAAACTCGGATCTGTTGACTGGGTATGAGTGTTTGATTAGTACTGATGCTCCGTCCATCACCACCCCCTTTTGTACCGCTTTGTTCGCCATAAGTTGGCAGGGCATGCTCAGACGTGAGTCCCTTGCTCACTTTGCCACTGGATTCAAGCAAGCCTGGCTGAAGACGGCTGAAATGCCAGAAACCGGTCCTAGGAAGCTTGTTTCCGGTCCAGGGAAGGCATGGCGTGGCAGTTCGGGCTGGACTGTTCCCATGAGGCACAGGGTCAGACTGATTTGCATATGGCCATGTCTGAACTGGGGTGGCAGAGTGGGCCAAAGAACGGTGATGGATCAAACTCGGATCTGTTGACTGGGTGTGAGTGTTTGATTGGTTCTGATGCTCCGTCCATCACCACCCCCTTTTGTACCGCTTTGTTCACCATAAGTTGGCAGGGTATGCTCAGACGTGAGTCCCTTGCTTACTTTGCCACTGGATTCAAGCAAGCCTGGCTGAAGACGGCTGAAATGCCAGAAACCGGTCCTAGGAAGCTTGTTTCCGGTCCAGGGAAGGCATGGCTTGGCAGTTCGGGCTGGACTGTCCCCATGAGGCACAGGGTCAGACTGAATTGAATATGGCCATGTCTGAACTGGGGTGGTAGAGTGGGCTAAAGAACGGTGATGGATCAAACTCAGATCTGTTGACTGGGTGTGAGTGTTTGATTGTTTCTGATGCTCCGTCCATCACCACCCCCTTTTGTACCGCTTTGTTCGCCATAAGTTGGCAGGGTATGCTCACACGTGAGTCCCTTGCTCACTTTGCCACTGGATTTAACCAAGCCTGGCTGAAGACGGCTGAAATGCCAGAAACCGGTCCTAGGAAGCTTGTTTCCGGTCCAGGGAAGGTATGGCTTGGCAGTTCGGGCTGGACTGTTCCCATGAGGCACAGGGTCAGACTGATTTGCACATAACCATGTCTGAACTGGGGTGGCAGAGTGGGCTAAAGAACGTTGATGGATCAAACTCGGATCTGTTGACTGGGTGTGAGTGTTGTTTGATTGTTTCTGATGCTCCGTCCATCACCACCCCCTTTTGTACCGCTTTGTTCGCCATAAGTTGACAGGGTATGCTCAGACGTGAGTCCCTTGCTCACTTTGCCACTGGATTCATGCAAGCCTGGCTGAAGACGGCTAAAATGCCAGAAACCGGTCCTAGGAAGCTTGTTTGCGGTCCAGGGAAGGCATGGCTTGGCAGTTCGGCTGGACTGTTCCCATGAGGCACAGGGTCAGACTGATTTGCATATGGCCATGTCTGAACTGGGGTGGCAGAGTGGGCCAAAGAACGGTGATGGATCAAACTCGGATCTGTTGACTGGGTGTGAGTGTTTGATTGGTACTGATGCTCCGTCCATCACCTCCCCCTTTTGTACTGCTTTGTTCGCCATAAGTTGGCAGGGTATGCTCAGACGTGAGTCCCTTGCTCACTTTGCCACTGGATTCAAGCAAGCCTGGCTGAAGACGGCTGAAATGCCAGAAACCGGTCCTAGGAAGTTTGTTTCCGGTCCAGGGAAGGCATGGCTTGGCAGTTCGGGCTGGACTGTTCCCATGAGGCACAGGGTCAGACTGATTTGCATATGGCCATGTCTGAACTGGGGTGGCAGAGTGGGTTAAAGAACGGTGATGGATAAAACTCGGATCTGTTGAATGGGTATGAGTGTTTGATTAGTTCTGATGCTCCGTCCATCACCACCCCCTTTTGTACTGCGTTGTTCACCATGAGTTGGCAGGGTATGCTCAGACGTGAGTCCCTTGCTCACTTTGCCACTGGGTTCAAGCAAGCCTGGCTGAAGACGTCTGAAATGCCAGAAACCGGTCCTAGGAAGCTTGTTTCCGGTCCAGGGAAGGCATGGCTTGGCAGTTCGGGCTGGACTGACCCCATGAGGCACAGGATCAGACTGAATTGCATATGGCCATGTCTGAATTGGGGTGGCAGAGTGGGCTCAAGAACGGTGATGGATCAAACTCGGATCTGTTGACTGGGTGTGAGTGTTTGATTGTTTCTGATGCTCCGTCCATCACCACCCCCTTTTGTACCGCTTTGTTCGCCATAAGTTGGCAGGGTATGCTCAAACGTGAGTCCCTTGCTCACTTTGCCACTGGATTCAACCAAGCCTGGCTGAAGACGGCTGAAATGCCAGAAACCGGTCCTAGGAAGCTTGTTTCCGGTCCAGCGAAGGTATGGCTTGGCAGTTTGGGCTGGACTGTTCCCATGAGGCACAGGGTCAGACTGATTTGCATATGGCCATGTCTGAACTGGGGTGGCAGAGTGGGCTAAAGAACGGTGATGGATCAAACTCGGATCTGTTGACTGGGTGTGAGTGTTTGATTGTTTCTGATGCTTCGTCCATCACCACCCCCTTTTGTACCGCTTTGTTCGCCATAAGTTGGCAGGGTATGCTCAGAGGTGAGTCCCTTGCTCACTTTGCCACTGGATTCAAGCAAGCCTGGCTGAAGACAGTTGAAATGCCAGAAACCGGTCCTAGGAAGCTTGTTTCCGGTCCAGGGAAGGCATGGCTTGGCAGTTCGGACTGGACTGTTCCCATGAGGCACAGGGTCAGACTGAATTGCATGTGGCCATGTCTGAACTGGGGTGGCAGAGTGGGCTAAAGAACGGTGATGGATCAAACTCGGATCTGTAGACTGGGTGTGAGTGTTTGAATGGTTCTGATGCTCCGTCCATCACCACCCCCTTTTGTACCGCTTTGTTCGCCATAAGTTGGCAGGGTATGCTCAGACGTGAGTCCCTTGCTCACTTTGCCACTGGATTCAAGCAAGCCTGGCTGAAGACAGCTGAAATGCCAGAAACCGGTCCTAGGACGCTTGTTTCCGGTCCAGGGAAGGCATGGCTTGGCAGTTCGGTCTGGACTGTTCCCATGAGGCACAGGGTCAGACTGATTTGCATATGGCCATGTCTGAACTGGGGTGGCAGAGTGGGCCAAAGAACGGTGATGGATCAAACTCGGATCTGTTAACTGGATGTGAGTATTTGATTGGTTCTGATGCTCCGTCCATCACCACCCGCTTTTGTACTGCTTTGTTCACCATAAGTTGGCAGGGTATGCTCAGACGTGAGTCCCTTGCTCACTTTGCCACTGGATTCAAGCAAGCTTGGCTGAAGACGGCTGAAATGCCAGAAACCGGTCCTAGGAAGCTTGTTTGCGGTCCAGGGAAGGCATGGTTTGGCAGTTCGGGCTGGACTGTCCCCATGAGGCACAGGGTCAGACTGAATTGCATATGGCCATGTCTGAACTGGGGTGGCAGAGTGGGCTAAAGAACGGTGATGGATCAAACTCGGATCTGTTGACTGGGTGTGAGTGTTTGATTGTTTCTGATGCTCCGTCCATCACCACCCCCTTTTGTACCGCTTTGTTCGCCATAAGTTGGCAGGGTATGCTCACACGTGAGTCCCTTGCTCACTTTGCCACTGGATTCAACCAAGCCTGGCTGAAGACGGCTGAAATGCAAGAAAGCGGTCCTAGGAAGCTTGTTTCCGGTCCAGGGAAGGCATGGCTTGGCAGTTCGGGCTGGACTGTTCCCATGAGGCACAGGGTCAGACTGATTTGCATATGGCCATGTCTGAACTGGGGTGGCAGAGTGGGCAGAAGAACGGTGATGGATCAAACTCGGATCTGTTGACTGGGTGTGAGTGTTTGATTGTTTCTGATGCTCCGTCCATCACCACCCCCTTTTGTACCGCTTTGTTCGCCATAAGTTGGCAGGGTATGCTCAGACGTGAGTCCCTTGCTCACTTTGCCACTGGATTCAAGCAAGCCTGTCTGAAGATGGCTAAAATGCCAGAAACCGGTCCTAGGAAGCTTGTTTCCGGCCCAGGGAAGGCATGGCTTGGCAGTTCGGGCTGGACTGTTCCCATGAGGCACAGGGTCAGACTGATTTGCATATGGCCATGTCTGAACTGGGGTGGCAGAGTGGGCTAAAGAACGGTGATGGATCAAACTCGGATCTGTTGACTGGGTGTGAGTGTTTGATTGGTTCTGATGCTCCGTCCATCACCACCCCCTTTTGTACCGCTTTGTTCGCCATAAGTTGGCAGGGTATGCTCAGACGTGAGTCCCTTGCTCACTTTGCCACTGGATTCAAGCAAGCCTGGCTGAAGACGGCTAAAATGGCAGAAACTGGTCCTAGGAAGCTTGTTTCTGGTCCAGGTAAGGCATGGCTTGGAAGTTCAGGCTGGACTGTTCCCATGAGGCACAGGGTCAGACTGATTTGCATATGGCCATGTCTGAAATGGGGTGGCAGAGTGGGCTAAAAAATGGTGATGGATCAAACTCGGATCTGTTGACTGGGTGTGTGTGTTTGATTGGTTCTGATGCTCCGTCCATCACCACCCCCTTTTTTACCGCTTTGTTCGCCATAAGTTGGCAGGGTATGCTCAGACGTGAGTCCCTTGCTCACTTTGCCACTGGATTCAAGCAAGCCTGGCTGAAGACAGCTGAAATGCCAGAAACCGGTCCTAGGAAGCTTGTTTCCGGTCCAGGGAACGCATGGCTTGGCAGTTCCGTCTGGACTGTTCCCATGAGGCACAGGGTCAGACTGATTTGCATATGGCCATGTCTGAACTGGGGTGGCAGAGTGGGCAAAAGAACGGTGTTGGATCAAACTCGGATCTGTTGACTGGGTGTGAGTGTTTGATTGGTTCTGATGCTCCGTCCATCACCACCCCCTTTTGTACCACTTTGTTCGCCATAAGTTGGCAGGGTATGCTCAGACATGAGTCTCTTGCTCACTTTGCCACTGGATTAAAACAAGCCTGGCCGAAGATGGCTGAAATGCCAGAAACCGGTCCTAGGAAGCTTGTTTCCGGTCCAGGGAAGGCATGGCTTGGCAGTTCGGGCTGGACTGTTCCCATGAGGCACAGTGTCAGACTGATTTGCATATGGCCATGTCTGAAATGGGGTGGCAGAGTGGGCTAAAGAAGGATGATGGATCAAACTCGGATCTGTAGACTGGGTGTGAGTGTTTGAATGGTTCTGATGCTCCGTCCATCACCACCCCCTTTTGTACCGCTTTGTTCGCCATAAGTTGGCAGGGTATGCTCAGACGTGAGTCCCTTGCTCACTTTGCCACTGGATTCAAGCAAGCCTGGCTGAAGACAGCTGAAATGCCAGAAACCGGTCCTAGGACGCTTGTTTCCGGTCCAGGGAAGGCATGGCTTGGCAGTTCGGTCTGGACTGTTCCCATGAGGCACAGGGTCAGACTGATTTGCATATGGCCATGTCTGAACTGGGGTGGCAGAGTGGGCCAAAGAACGGTGATGGATCAAACTCGGATCTGTTAACTGGATGTGAGTATTTGATTGGTTCTGATGCTCCGTCCATCACCACCCGCTTTTGTACTGCTTTGTTCACCATAAGTTGGCAGGGTATGCTCAGACGTGAGTCCCTTGCTCACTTTGCCACTGGATTCAAGCAAGCTTGGCTGAAGACGGCTGAAATGCCAGAAACCGGTCCTAGGAAGCTTGTTTGCGGTCCAGGGAAGGCATGGTTTGGCAGTTCGGGCTGGACTGTCCCCATGAGGCACAGGGTCAGACTGAATTGCATATGGCCATGTCTGAACTGGGGTGGCAGAGTGGGCTAAAGAACGGTGATGGATCAAACTCGGATCTGTTGACTGGGTGTGAGTGTTTGATTGTTTCTGATGCTCCGTCCATCACCACCCCCTTTTGTACCGCTTTGTTCGCCATAAGTTGGCAGGGTATGCTCACACGTGAGTCCCTTGCTCACTTTGCCACTGGATTCAACCAAGCCTGGCTGAAGACGGCTGAAATGCAAGAAAGCGGTCCTAGGAAGCTTGTTTCCGGTCCAGGGAAGGCATGGCTTGGCAGTTCGGGCTGGACTGTTCCCATGAGGCACAGGGTCAGACTGATTTGCATATGGCCATGTCTGAACTGGGGTGGCAGAGTGGGCAGAAGAACGGTGATGGATCAAACTCGGATCTGTTGACTGGGTGTGAGTGTTTGATTGTTTCTGATGCTCCGTCCATCACCACCCCCTTTTGTACCGCTTTGTTCGCCATAAGTTGGCAGGGTATGCTCAGACGTGAGTCCCTTGCTCACTTTGCCACTGGATTCAAGCAAGCCTGGCTGAAGACAGCTGAAATGCCAGAAACCGGTCCTAGGAAGCTTGTTTCCGGTCCAGGGAAGGCATGGCTTGGCAGTTCGGGCTGGACTGCTCCCATGAGGCACAGGATCAGACTGATTTGCATATGGCCATGTCTGAACTGGGGTGGCAGAGTGGACTAAAGAACGGTGATGGATCAAACACGGATCTGTTGACTGGGTGTGAGTGTTTGATTGGTTCTGATGCTCCGTCCATCACCACCCCCTTTTGTACTGCTTTGTTCGCCATAAGTTGGCAGGGTATGCTCAGACGTGAGTCCCTTGCTCACTTTGCCACTGGATTCAAGCAAGCCTGGCTGAAGACGGCTGAAATGCCAGAAACCGGTCCTAGGAAGCTTGTTTCCGGTCCAGGGAACGCATGGCTTGGCAGTTCCGTCTGGACTGTTCCCATGAGGCACAGGGTCAGACTGATTTGCATATGGCCATGTCTGAACTGGGGTGGCAGAGTGGGCAAAAGAACGGTGATGGATCAAACTCGGATCTGTTGACTGGGTGTGAGTGTTTGATTGGTTCTGATGCTCCGTCCATCACCACCCCCTTTTGTACCACTTTGTTCGCCATAAGTTGGCAGGGTATGCTCAGACATGAGTCTCTTGCTCACTTTGCCACTGGATTAAAACAAGCCTGGCCGAAGATGGCTGAAATGCCAGAAACCGGTCCTAGGAAGCTTGTTTCCGGTCCAGGGAAGGCATGGCTTGGCAGTTCGGGCTGGACTGTTCCCATGAGGCACAGTGTCAGACTGATTTGCATATGGCCATGTCTGAAATGGGGTGGCAGAGTGGGCTAAAGAAGGATGATGGATCAAACTCGGATCTGTAGACTGGGTGTGAGTGTTTGAATGGTTCTGATGCTCCGTCCATCACCACCCCCTTTTGTACCGCTTTGTTCGCCATAAGTTGGCAGGGTATGCTCAGACGTGAGTCCCTTGCTCACTTTGCCACTGGATTCAAGCAAGCCTGGCTGAAGACAGCTGAAATGCCAGAAACCGGTCCTAGGACGCTTGTTTCCGGTCCAGGGAAGGCATGGCTTGGCAGTTCGGTCTGGACTGTTCCCATGAGGCACAGGGTCAGACTGATTTGCATATGGCCATGTCTGAACTGGGGTGGCAGAGTGGGCCAAAGAACGGTGATGGATCAAACTCGGATCTGTTAACTGGATGTGAGTATTTGATTGGTTCTGATGCTCCGTCCATCACCACCCGCTTTTGTACTGCTTTGTTCACCATAAGTTGGCAGGGTATGCTCAGACGTGAGTCCCTTGCTCACTTTGCCACTGGATTCAAGCAAGCTTGGCTGAAGACGGCTGAAATGCCAGAAACCGGTCCTAGGAAGCTTGTTTGCGGTCCAGGGAAGGCATGGTTTGGCAGTTCGGGCTGGACTGTCCCCATGAGGCACAGGGTCAGACTGAATTGCATATGGCCATGTCTGAACTGGGGTGGCAGAGTGGGCTAAAGAACGGTGATGGATCAAACTCGGATCTGTTGACTGGGTGTGAGTGTTTGATTGTTTCTGATGCTCCGTCCATCACCACCCCCTTTTGTACCGCTTTGTTCGCCATAAGTTGGCAGGGTATGCTCACACGTGAGTCCCTTGCTCACTTTGCCACTGGATTCAACCAAGCCTGGCTGAAGACGGCTGAAATGCAAGAAAGCGGTCCTAGGAAGCTTGTTTCCGGTCCAGGGAAGGCATGGCTTGGCAGTTCGGGCTGGACTGTTCCCATGAGGCACAGGGTCAGACTGATTTGCATATGGCCATGTCTGAACTGGGGTGGCAGAGTGGGCAGAAGAACGGTGATGGATCAAACTCGGATCTGTTGACTGGGTGTGAGTGTTTGATTGTTTCTGATGCTCCGTCCATCACCACCCCCTTTTGTACCGCTTTGTTCGCCATAAGTTGGCAGGGTATGCTCAGACGTGAGTCCCTTGCTCACTTTGCCACTGGATTCAAGCAAGCCTGTCTGAAGATGGCTAAAATGCCAGAAACCGGTCCTAGGAAGCTTGTTTCCGGCCCAGGGAAGGCATGGCTTGGCAGTTCGGGCTGGACTGTTCCCATGAGGCACAGGGTCAGACTGATTTGCATATGGCCATGTCTGAACTGGGGTGGCAGAGTGGGCTAAAGAACAGTGATGGATCAAACTCGGATCTGTTGACTGGGTGTGAGTGTTTGATTGGTTCTGATGCTCCGTCCATCACCACCCCCTTTTGTACCGCTTTGTTCGCCATAAGTTGGCAGGGTATGCTCAGACGTGAGTCCCTTGCTCACTTTGCCACTGGATTCAAGCAAGCCTGGCTGAAGACGGCTAAAATGGCAGAAACTGGTCCTAGGAAGCTTGTTTCTGGTCCAGGTAAGGCATGGCTTGGAAGTTCAGGCTGGACTGTTCCCATGAGGCACAGGGTCAGACTGATTTGCATATGGCCATGTCTGAAATGGGGTGGCAGAGTGGGCTAAAAAATGGTGATGGATCAAACTCGGATCTGTTGACTGGGTGTGTGTGTTTGATTGGTTCTGATGCTCCGTCCATCACCACCCCCTTTTTTACCGCTTTGTTCGCCATAAGTTGGCAGGGTATGCTCAGACGTGAGTCCCTTGCTCACTTTGCCACTGGATTCAAGCAAGCCTGGCTGAAGACAGCTGAAATGCCAGAAACCGGTCCTAGGAAGCTTGTTTCCGGTCCAGGGAAGGCATGGCTTGGCAGTTCGGGCTGGACTGCTCCCATGAGGCACAGGATCAGACTGATTTGCATATGGCCATGTCTGAACTGGGGTGGCAGAGTGGACTAAAGAACGGTGATGGATCAAACACGGATCTGTTGACTGGGTGTGAGTGTTTGATTGGTTCTGATGCTCCGTCCATCACCACCCCCTTTTGTACTGCTTTGTTCGCCATAAGTTGGCAGGGTATGCTCAGACGTGAGTCCCTTGCTCACTTTGCCACTGGATTCAAGCAAGCCTGGCTGAAGACGGCTGAAATGCCAGAAACCGGTCCTAGGAAGCTTGTTTCCGGTCCAGGGAACGCATGGCTTGGCAGTTCCGTCTGGACTGTTCCCATGAGGCACAGGGTCAGACTGATTTGCATATGGCCATGTCTGAACTGGGGTGGCAGAGTGGGCAAAAGAACGGTGATGGATCAAACTCGGATCTGTTGACTGGGTGTGAGTGTTTGATTGGTTCTGATGCTCCGTCCATCACCACCCCCTTTTGTACCACTTTGTTCGCCATAAGTTGGCAGGGTATGCTCAGACATGAGTCTCTTGCTCACTTTGCCACTGGATTAAAACAAGCCTGGCCGAAGATGGCTGAAATGCCAGAAACCGGTCCTAGGAAGCTTGTTTCCGGTCCAGGGAAGGCATGGCTTGGCAGTTCGGGCTGGACTGTTCCCATGAGGCACAGTGTCAGACTGATTTGCATATGGCCATGTCTGAAATGGGGTGGCAGAGTGGGCTAAAGAAGGATGATGGATCAAACTTGGATCTGTTGACTGGGTGTGAGTGTTTGATTGGTTCTGATGCTCCGTCCATCACCACCCCCTTTTGTACCGCTTTGTTCGCCATAAGTTGGCAGGGTATGCTCAGACGTGAGTCCCTTGCTCACTTTGCCACTGGATTCAAGCAAGCCTGGCTGAAGACGGCTGAAATGCCAGAAACCGGTCCTAGGAAGCTTGTTTCCGGTCCAGGGAAGGCATGGCTTGGCAGTTCGGGCTGGACTGTTCCCATGAGGCACAGGGTCAGACTGATTTGCATATGGCCATGTCTGAACTGGGGTGGCAGAGTGGGCTAAAGCACGGTGATGGATCAAACTCGGATCTGTTGACTGGGTGTCAGTGTTTGATTGGTTCTGATGCTAAGTCCATCACCACCCTCTTTTGTACTGCTTTATTCGCCATAAGTTGGCAGGGTATGCTCAGATGTGAGTCCCTTGCTCACTTTGCCACTGGATTCAAGCAAGCCTGGCTGAAGACGGCTGAAATGCCAGAAACCGGTCCTAGGAAGCTTGTTTCCGGTCCAGGGAACGCATGGCTTGGCAGTTCGGGCTGGACTGTTCCCATGAGGCACAGGGTCAGACTGATTTGCATATGGCCATGTCTGAACTGGGGTGGCAGAGTGGGCTAAAGAACGGTGATGGATCAAACTCGGATCTGTTGACTGGGTGTGAGTATTTGATTGGTTCTGATGCTCCGTCCATCACCACCCCCTTTTGTACCGCTTTCTTCGCCATAAGTTGGCAGGGTATGCTCAGACATGAGTCCCTTTCTCAATTTGCCACTGGATTCAAGCAAGCCGGGCTGAAGACAGCTGAAACGCCAGAAACCGGTCCTAGGAAGCTTCTTTCCGGTCCAGGGAAGGCATGGCTTGGCAGTTCGGGCTGGACTGTTCCCATGAGGCACAGGGTCAGACCGATTTGCGTACGGCCATATCTGAACTGGGATGGCAGAGTGGGTTAAAGAACGGTGATGGATCAAACTTGGATCTGTTGACTGGGTGTGAGTGTTTGATTGGTTCTGATGCTCCGTCCATCACCACCCCCTTTTGTACCGCTTTGTTCGCCATAAGTTGGCAGGGTATGCTCAGACATGAGTCCCTTGCTCACTTTGCCACTGGATTCAAACAAGCCTGGCCGAAGACGGCTGAAATGCCAGAAACCGGTCCTAGGAAGCTTGTTTCCGGTCCAGGGAAGGCATGGCTTGGCAGTTCGGGCTGGACTGTTCCCATGAGGCACAGTGTCAGACTGATTTGCATATGGCCATGTCTGAAATGGGGTGGCAGAGTGGGCTAAAGAACGATGATGGATCAAACTCGGATCTGTTGACTGGGTGTGAGTGTTTGATTGGTTCTGATGCTCCGTCCATCACCACCCCCTTTTGTACCGCTTTGTTCGCCATAAGTTGGCAGGGTATGCTCAGACGTGAGTCCCTTGCTCACTTTGCCACTGGATTCAAGCAAGCCTGGCTGAAGACGGCTGAAATGCCAGAAACAGGTCCTAGGAAGTTTGTTTCCGGTCCAGGGAAGGCATGGCTTGGCAGTTTGGGCTGGACTGTTCCCATGAGGCACAGGGTCAGACTGATTTGCATATGGCCATGTCTAAACTTGGGTGGCAGAGTGGGCTAAAGCACGGTGATGGATCAAACTCGGATCTGTTGACTGGGTGTGAGTGTTTGATGGGTTCTGATGCTCCGTCCATCACCACCCCCTTTTGTACTGCTTTATTCGCCATAAGTTGGCAGGGTATGCTCAGACGTGAGTCCCTTGCTCACTTTCCCACTGGATTCAAGCAAGCCTGGCTGAAGACGGCTGAAATGCCAGAAACCGGTCCTAGGAAGCTTGTTTCCAGTCCAGGGAACGCATGGCTTGGCAGTTCGGGCTGGACTGTTCCCATGAGGCACAGGGTCAGACTGATTTGCATATGGCCAAGTCTGAACTGGGGTGGCAGAGTGGGCTAAAGAACGGTGATGGATCAAACTCGGATCTGTTGACTGGGTGTGAGTATTTGATTGGTTCTGATGCTCCGTCCATCACCACCCCCTTTTGTACCGCTTTGTTCGCCATAAGTTGGCAGGGTATGCTCAGACATGAGTCCCTTGCTCACTTTGCCACTGGATTCAAGCAAGCCGGGCTGAAGACAGCTGAAACGCCAGAAACCGGTCCTAGGAAGCTTCTTTCCGGTCCAGGGAAGGCATGGCTTGGCTTTTCGGGCTGGACTGTTCCCATGAGGCACAGGGTCAGACCGATTTGCATATGGCCATATCTGAACTGGGGTGGCAGAGTGGGGTAAAGAACGGTGATGGATCAAACTCGGATCTGTTGACTGGGTGTGAGTGTTTGATTGGTTCTGATGCTCCATCCATCACCATCCCCTTTTGTACCGCTGTGTTCGCCATAAGTTGGCAGGGTATGCTCAGACGTGAGTCCCTTGCTCACATTGCCACTGGATTCAAGCAAGCCTGGCTGAAGACGGCTGAAATGCAAGAAACCGGTCCTAGGAAGCTTGTTTCCGGTCCAGGGAAGGCATGGCTTGGCAGTTCGGGCTGGACTGTTACCATGAGGCACAGGGTCAGACTGATTTGCATATGGCCATGTCTGAACTGGGGTGGCAGAGTGGGCTAAAGAACGGTGATGGATCAAACTTGGATCTGTTGACTGGGTGTGAGTGTTTGATTGGTTCTGATGCTCCGTCCATCACCACCCCCTTTTGTACCGCTATGTTCGCCATAAGTTGGCAGGGTATACTCAGACGTGAGTCCCTTGCTCACTTTGCCACTGGATTCAAGCAAGCCTGGCTGAAAACGGCTGAAATGCCAGAAACCGGTCCTAGGAAGCTTGTTTGCGGTCCAGGGAAGGCATGGCTTGGCAGTTTGGGCTGGACTGTTCCCATGAGGCACAGGGTCAGACTGATTTGCATATGGCCATGTCTGAACTGGGGTGGCAGAGTGGGCTAAAGCACGGTGATGGATCAAACTCGGATCTGTTGACTGGGTGTGAGTGTTTGATTGGTTCTGATGCTCCGTCCATCACCACCCCCTTTTGTACTGCTTTATTCGCCATAAGTTGGCAGGGTATGCTCAGACGTGAGTCCTTTGCTCACTTTGCCACTGGATTCAAGCAAGCCTGGCTGAAGACGGCTGAAATGCCAGAAACCGGTCCTAGGAAGCTTGTTTCCGGTCCAGGGAACGCATGGCTTGGCAGTTCGGGCTGGACTGTTCCCATGAGGCACAGGGCCAGACCGATTTGCATATGGCCATATCTGAACTGGGGTGGCAGAGTGGGCTAAAGAACGGTGATGGATCAAACTCGGATCTGTTGACTGGGTGTGAGTGTTTGATTGGTTCTGATGCTCCATCCATCACCATCCCCTTTTGTGCCGCTTTGTTTGCCATAAGTTGGCAGGGTATGCTCAGACGTGAGTCCCTTGCTCACATTGCCACTGGATTCAAGCAAGCCTGGCTGAAGACGGCTGAAATACAAGAAACCAGTCCTAGGAAGCTTGTTTCCGGTCCAGGGAAGGCATGGCTTGGCAGTTTGGGCGGAACTGTTCCCATGATGCACAGGGTCAGACTGATTTGCATATGGCCATGTCTGAACTGGGGTGGCAGAGTGGGCCAAAGAACGGTGATGGATCAAATTCGGATCTGTTGACTGGGTGTGAGTGTTTGATTGGTTCTGATGCTCCGTCCATCACAACCCCCTTTTGTACCGCTTTGTTTGCCATAAGTTGGCAGGGTATGCTCAGACGTGAGTCCCTTGCTCACTTTGCCACTGGATTCAAGCAAGCCTAGCTGAAAACGGCTGAAATGCCAGAAACCGGTCCTAGGAAGCTTGTTTGCGGTCCAGGGAAGGCATGGCTTGGCAGTTTGGGCTGGACTGTTCCCATGAGGCACAGGGTCAGACTGATTTGCATATGGCCATGTATGCACTGGGGTGGCAGAGATGGCTAAAGCACGGTGATGGATCAAACTCGGATCTGTTGACTGGGTGTGAGTGTTTGATTGGTTCTGATGCTCCGTCCATCACCACCCCCTTTTGTACCGCTATGTTCGCCATAAGTTGGCAGGGTATACTCAGACGTGAGTCCCTTGCTCACTTTGCCACTGGATTCAAGCAAGCCTGGCTGAAAACGGCTGAAATGCCAGAAACCGGTCCTAGGAAGCTTGTTTGCGGTCCAGGGAAGGCATGGCTTGGCAGTTTGGGCTGGACTGTTCCCATGAGGCACAGGGTCAGACTGATTTGCATATGGCCATGTCTGAACTGGGGTGGCAGAGTGGGCTAAAGCACGGTGATGGATCAAACTCGGATCTGTTGACTGGGTGTGAGTGTTTGATTGGTTCTGATGCTCCGTCCATCACCACCCCCTTTTGTACTGCTTTATTCGCCATAAGTTGGCAGGGTATGCTCAGACGTGAGTCCTTTGCTCACTTTGCCACTGGATTCAAGCAAGCCTGGCTGAAGACGGCTGAAATGCCAGAAACCGGTCCTAGGAAGCTTGTTTCCGGTCCAGGGAACGCATGGCTTGGCAGTTCGGGCTGGACTGTTCCCATGAGGCACAGGGCCAGACCGATTTGCATATGGCCATATCTGAACTGGGGTGGCAGAGTGGGCTAAAGAACGGTGATGGATCAAACTCGGATCTGTTGACTGGGTGTGAGTGTTTGATTGGTTCTGATGCTCCATCCATCACCATCCCCTTTTGTGCCGCTTTGTTTGCCATAAGTTGGCAGGGTATGCTCAGACGTGAGTCCCTTGCTCACATTGCCACTGGATTCAAGCAAGCCTGGCTGAAGACGGCTGAAATACAAGAAACCAGTCCTAGGAAGCTTGTTTCCGGTCCAGGGAAGGCATGGCTTGGCAGTTTGGGCGGAACTGTTCCCATGATGCACAGGGTCAGACTGATTTGCATATGGCCATGTCTGAACTGGGGTGGCAGAGTGGGCCAAAGAACGGTGATGGATCAAATTCGGATCTGTTGACTGGGTGTGAGTGTTTGATTGGTTCTGATGCTCCGTCCATCACAACCCCCTTTTGTACCGCTTTGTTTGCCATAAGTTGGCAGGGTATGCTCAGACGTGAGTCCCTTGCTCACTTTGCCACTGGATTCAAGCAAGCCTGGCTGAAAACGGCTGAAATGCCAGAAACCGGTCCTAGGAAGCTTGTTTGCGGTCCAGGGAAGGCATGGCTTGGCAGTTTGGGCTGGACTGTTCCCATGAGGCACAGGGTCAGACTGATTTGCATATGGCCATGTATGCACTGGGGTGGCAGAGATGGCTAAAGCACGGTGATGGATCAAACATGGATCTGTTGACTGGGTGTGAGTGTTTGAATGGTTCTGATGCTCCGTCCATCACCACCACCTTTTGTACCGCTTTGTTCGCCATAAGTTGGCAGGGTATGCTCAGACGTGAGTCCCTTGCTCACATTGCCACTGGATTCAAGCAAGCCTGGCTGAAGACGGCTGAAATGCAAGAAACCGGTCCTAGGAAGCTTGTTCCCGATTCAGGGAAGGCATGGCTTAGCAGTTTGGGCTGAACTGTTACCATGATGCACAGGGTCAGACTGATTTGCATATGGCCATGTCTGCACTGGGGTGGCAGAGTGGGCCAAAGAACGGTGATGGATCAAACTCGGATCTGTGACTGGGTGTGAGTGTTTGATTGGCTCTGATGCTCCGTCCATCACCACCCCCTTTTGTACCGCTTTGTTCGCCATAAGTTGGCAGGGTATGCTCATACGTGAGTCCCTTGCTCACTTTGCCACTGGATTCAAGCAAGCCTGGCTGAAGACGGCTGAAATGCCAGAAACCGGTCCTAGGACGCTTGTTTCCGTTCCAGGGAAGGCATGGCTTGGCAGTTCAGGCTGGACTGTTCCCATGAGGCACAGGGTCAGACCGATTTGCATATGGCCATGTCTGAAATGGGGTGGCAGAGTGGGCTAAAGAACGGTGATGGATCAAACTCGGATCTGTTGACTCGGTGTGTGTGTTTGATTGGTTCTGATGCCCCGTCCATCACCATCCCCTTTTGTACCGCTTTGTTCGCCATAAGTTGGCAGGGTATGCTCAGACGTGAGTCCCTTGCTCACATTGCCACTGGCTTCAAGCAAGCCTGGCTGAAGATGGCTGAAATGCAAGAAACCGGTCCTAGGAAGCTTGTTTCCTTTCCAGGGAAGGCATGGCTTGGCAGTTTGGGCTGAACTGTTCCCATGAGGCACAGGGTCAGACTGATTTGCATATGGCCATGTCTGAACTGGGGTGGCAGAGTGGGCCAAAGAACGGTGATGGATCAAACTCGGATCTGTTGACTGGGTGTGAGTGTTTGATTGGTTCTGACGCTCCGTCCATTACCACCACCCCCTTTTGTACCGCTTTGTTTGCCATAAGTTGGCAGGGTATGCTCAGACGTGAGTCCCTTGCTCACTTTGCCACTGGATTCAAGCAAGCCTGGCTGAAGACGGCTAAAATGCCAGAAACTGGTCTTAGGAAGCTTGTTTCCGGTCCAGGGAAGGCATGGCTTGGCAGTTCAGGCTGGACTGTTCCCATGAGGCACAGGGTCAGACTGATTTACATATGGCCATGTCTGAAATGGGGTGGCAGAGTGGGCTAAAGAACGGTGATAGATCAAACTCGGATCTGTTGACTGGGTGTGTGTGTTTGATTGGTTCTGATGCTCCGTCCATCACCACCCCCTTTTGTTCTGCTTTGTTCGCCATAAGTTGGCAGGGTATGCTCAGACGTGAGTCCCTTGCTCACTTTGCCACTGGATTCAAGCAATCCTGGCTGAAGACGGCTGAAATGCACGAAACCGGCCCTAGGAAGCTTGTTTCCGGTCAAGGGAAGGCATGGCTTGGCAGTTCGGGCTGGACTGTTCCCATGAGGCACAGGGTCAGACTGATTTGCATATGGCCATGTCTGAACTGGGGTGGCAGAGTGGGCAAAAGAACGGTGATGGATCAAACTCGGATCTGTTGACTGGGTGTGAGTGTTTGATTGGTTCTGATGCTCCGTCCATCACCACCCCCTTTTGTACCACTTTGTTCGCCATAAGTTGGCAGGGTATGCTCAGACATGAGTCTCTTGCTCACTTTGCCACTGGATTAAAACAAGCCTGGCCGAAGATGGCTGAAATGCCAGAAACCGGTCCTAGGAAGCTTGTTTCCGGTCCAGGGAAGGCATGGCTTGGCAGTTCGGGCTGGACTGTTCCCATGAGGCACAGTGTCAGACTGATTTGCATATGGCCATGTCTGAAATGGGGTGGCAGAGTGGGCTAAAGAAGGATGATGGATCAAACTCGGATCTGTAGACTGGGTGTGAGTGTTTGAATGGTTCTGATGCTCCGTCCATCACCACCCCCTTTTGTACCGCTTTGTTCGCCATAAGTTGGCAGGGTATGCTCAGACGTGAGTCCCTTGCTCACTTTGCCACTGGATTCAAGCAAGCCTGGCTGAAGACAGCTGAAATGCCAGAAACCGGTCCTAGGACGCTTGTTTCCGGTCCAGGGAAGGCATGGCTTGGCAGTTCGGTCTGGACTGTTCCCATGAGGCACAGGGTCAGACTGATTTGCATATGGCCATGTCTGAACTGGGGTGGCAGAGTGGGCCAAAGAACGGTGATGGATCAAACTCGGATCTGTTAACTGGATGTGAGTATTTGATTGGTTCTGATGCTCCGTCCATCACCACCCGCTTTTGTACTGCTTTGTTCACCATAAGTTGGCAGGGTATGCTCAGACGTGAGTCCCTTGCTCACTTTGCCACTGGATTCAAGCAAGCTTGGCTGAAGACGGCTGAAATGCCAGAAACCGGTCCTAGGAAGCTTGTTTGCGGTCCAGGGAAGGCATGGTTTGGCAGTTCGGGCTGGACTGTCCCCATGAGGCACAGGGTCAGACTGAATTGCATATGGCCATGTCTGAACTGGGGTGGCAGAGTGGGCTAAAGAACGGTGATGGATCAAACTCGGATCTGTTGACTGGGTGTGAGTGTTTGATTGTTTCTGATGCTCCGTCCATCACCACCCCCTTTTGTACCGCTTTGTTCGCCATAAGTTGGCAGGGTATGCTCACACGTGAGTCCCTTGCTCACTTTGCCACTGGATTCAACCAAGCCTGGCTGAAGACGGCTGAAATGCAAGAAAGCGGTCCTAGGAAGCTTGTTTCCGGTCCAGGGAAGGCATGGCTTGGCAGTTCGGGCTGGACTGTTCCCATGAGGCACAGGGTCAGACTGATTTGCATATGGCCATGTCTGAACTGGGGTGGCAGAGTGGGCAGAAGAACGGTGATGGATCAAACTCGGATCTGTTGACTGGGTGTGAGTGTTTGATTGTTTCTGATGCTCCGTCCATCACCACCCCCTTTTGTACCGCTTTGTTCGCCATAAGTTGGCAGGGTATGCTCAGACGTGAGTCCCTTGCTCACTTTGCCACTGGATTCAAGCAAGCCTGTCTGAAGATGGCTAAAATGCCAGAAACCGGTCCTAGGAAGCTTGTTTCCGGCCCAGGGAAGGCATGGCTTGGCAGTTCGGGCTGGACTGTTCCCATGAGGCACAGGGTCAGACTGATTTGCATATGGCCATGTCTGAACTGGGGTGGCAGAGTGGGCTAAAGAACGGTGATGGATCAAACTCGGATCTGTTGACTGGGTGTGAGTGTTTGATTGGTTCTGATGCTCCGTCCATCACCACCCCCTTTTGTACCGCTTTGTTCGCCATAAGTTGGCAGGGTATGCTCAGACGTGAGTCCCTTGCTCACTTTGCCACTGGATTCAAGCAAGCCTGGCTGAAGACGGCTAAAATGGCAGAAACTGGTCCTAGGAAGCTTGTTTCTGGTCCAGGTAAGGCATGGCTTGGAAGTTCAGGCTGGACTGTTCCCATGAGGCACAGGGTCAGACTGATTTGCATATGGCCATGTCTGAAATGGGGTGGCAGAGTGGGCTAAAAAATGGTGATGGATCAAACTCGGATCTGTTGACTGGGTGTGTGTGTTTGATTGGTTCTGATGCTCCGTCCATCACCACCCCCTTTTTTACCGCTTTGTTCGCCATAAGTTGGCAGGGTATGCTCAGACGTGAGTCCCTTGCTCACTTTGCCACTGGATTCAAGCAAGCCTGGCTGAAGACAGCTGAAATGCCAGAAACCGGTCCTAGGAAGCTTGTTTCCGGTCCAGGGAAGGCATGGCTTGGCAGTTCGGGCTGGACTGCTCCCATGAGGCACAGGATCAGACTGATTTGCATATGGCCATGTCTGAACTGGGGTGGCAGAGTGGACTAAAGAACGGTGATGGATCAAACACGGATCTGTTGACTGGGTGTGAGTGTTTGATTGGTTCTGATGCTCCGTCCATCACCACCCCCTTTTGTACTGCTTTGTTCGCCATAAGTTGGCAGGGTATGCTCAGACGTGAGTCCCTTGCTCACTTTGCCACTGGATTCAAGCAAGCCTGGCTGAAGACGGCTGAAATGCCAGAAACCGGTCCTAGGAAGCTTGTTTCCGGTCCAGGGAACGCATGGCTTGGCAGTTCCGTCTGGACTGTTCCCATGAGGCACAGGGTCAGACTGATTTGCATATGGCCATGTCTGAACTGGGGTGGCAGAGTGGGCAAAAGAACGGTGATGGATCAAACTCGGATCTGTTGACTGGGTGTGAGTGTTTGATTGGTTCTGATGCTCCGTCCATCACCACCCCCTTTTGTACCACTTTGTTCGCCATAAGTTGGCAGGGTATGCTCAGACATGAGTCTCTTGCTCACTTTGCCACTGGATTAAAACAAGCCTGGCCGAAGATGGCTGAAATGCCAGAAACCGGTCCTAGGAAGCTTGTTTCCGGTCCAGGGAAGGCATGGCTTGGCAGTTCGGGCTGGACTGTTCCCATGAGGCACAGTGTCAGACTGATTTGCATATGGCCATGTCTGAAATGGGGTGGCAGAGTGGGCTAAAGAAGGATGATGGATCAAACTTGGATCTGTTGACTGGGTGTGAGTGTTTGATTGGTTCTGATGCTCCGTCCATCACCACCCCCTTTTGTACCGCTTTGTTCGCCATAAGTTGGCAGGGTATGCTCAGACGTGAGTCCCTTGCTCACTTTGCCACTGGATTCAAGCAAGCCTGGCTGAAGACGGCTGAAATGCCAGAAACCGGTCCTAGGAAGCTTGTTTCCGGTCCAGGGAAGGCATGGCTTGGCAGTTCGGGCTGGACTGTTCCCATGAGGCACAGGGTCAGACTGATTTGCATATGGCCATGTCTGAACTGGGGTGGCAGAGTGGGCTAAAGCACGGTGATGGATCAAACTCGGATCTGTTGACTGGGTGTCAGTGTTTGATTGGTTCTGATGCTAAGTCCATCACCACCCTCTTTTGTACTGCTTTATTCGCCATAAGTTGGCAGGGTATGCTCAGATGTGAGTCCCTTGCTCACTTTGCCACTGGATTCAAGCAAGCCTGGCTGAAGACGGCTGAAATGCCAGAAACCGGTCCTAGGAAGCTTGTTTCCGGTCCAGGGAACGCATGGCTTGGCAGTTCGGGCTGGACTGTTCCCATGAGGCACAGGGTCAGACTGATTTGCATATGGCCATGTCTGAACTGGGGTGGCAGAGTGGGCTAAAGAACGGTGATGGATCAAACTCGGATCTGTTGACTGGGTGTGAGTATTTGATTGGTTCTGATGCTCCGTCCATCACCACCCCCTTTTGTACCGCTTTCTTCGCCATAAGTTGGCAGGGTATGCTCAGACATGAGTCCCTTTCTCAATTTGCCACTGGATTCAAGCAAGCCGGGCTGAAGACAGCTGAAACGCCAGAAACCGGTCCTAGGAAGCTTCTTTCCGGTCCAGGGAAGGCATGGCTTGGCAGTTCGGGCTGGACTGTTCCCATGAGGCACAGGGTCAGACCGATTTGCGTACGGCCATATCTGAACTGGGATGGCAGAGTGGGTTAAAGAACGGTGATGGATCAAACTTGGATCTGTTGACTGGGTGTGAGTGTTTGATTGGTTCTGATGCTCCGTCCATCACCACCCCCTTTTGTACCGCTTTGTTCGCCATAAGTTGGCAGGGTATGCTCAGACATGAGTCCCTTGCTCACTTTGCCACTGGATTCAAACAAGCCTGGCCGAAGACGGCTGAAATGCCAGAAACCGGTCCTAGGAAGCTTGTTTCCGGTCCAGGGAAGGCATGGCTTGGCAGTTCGGGCTGGACTGTTCCCATGAGGCACAGTGTCAGACTGATTTGCATATGGCCATGTCTGAAATGGGGTGGCAGAGTGGGCTAAAGAACGATGATGGATCAAACTCGGATCTGTTGACTGGGTGTGAGTGTTTGATTGGTTCTGATGCTCCGTCCATCACCACCCCCTTTTGTACCGCTTTGTTCGCCATAAGTTGGCAGGGTATGCTCAGACGTGAGTCCCTTGCTCACTTTGCCACTGGATTCAAGCAAGCCTGGCTGAAGACGGCTGAAATGCCAGAAACAGGTCCTAGGAAGTTTGTTTCCGGTCCAGGGAAGGCATGGCTTGGCAGTTTGGGCTGGACTGTTCCCATGAGGCACAGGGTCAGACTGATTTGCATATGGCCATGTCTAAACTTGGGTGGCAGAGTGGGCTAAAGCACGGTGATGGATCAAACTCGGATCTGTTGACTGGGTGTGAGTGTTTGATTGGTTCTGATGCTCCGTCCATCACCACCCCCTTTTGTACTGCTTTATTCGCCATAAGTTGGCAGGGTATGCTCAGACGTGAGTCCCTTGCTCACTTTCCCACTGGATTCAAGCAAGCCTGGCTGAAGACGGCTGAAATGCCAGAAACCGGTCCTAGGAAGCTTGTTTCCAGTCCAGGGAACGCATGGCTTGGCAGTTCGGGCTGGACTGTTCCCATGAGGCACAGGGTCAGACTGATTTGCATATGGCCAAGTCTGAACTGGGGTGGCAGAGTGGGCTAAAGAACGGTGATGGATCAAACTCGGATCTGTTGACTGGGTGTGAGTATTTGATTGGTTCTGATGCTCCGTCCATCACCACCCCCTTTTGTACCGCTTTGTTCGCCATAAGTTGGCAGGGTATGCTCAGACATGAGTCCCTTGCTCACTTTGCCACTGGATTCAAGCAAGCCGGGCTGAAGACAGCTGAAACGCCAGAAACCGGTCCTAGGAAGCTTCTTTCCGGTCCAGGGAAGGCATGGCTTGGCTTTTCGGGCTGGACTGTTCCCATGAGGCACAGGGTCAGACCGATTTGCATATGGCCATATCTGAACTGGGGTGGCAGAGTGGGGTAAAGAACGGTGATGGATCAAACTCGGATCTGTTGACTGGGTGTGAGTGTTTGATTGGTTCTGATGCTCCATCCATCACCATCCCCTTTTGTACCGCTGTGTTCGCCATAAGTTGGCAGGGTATGCTCAGACGTGAGTCCCTTGCTCACATTGCCACTGGATTCAAGCAAGCCTGGCTGAAGACGGCTGAAATGCAAGAAACCGGTCCTAGGAAGCTTGTTTCCGGTCCAGGGAAGGCATGGCTTGGCAGTTCGGGCTGGACTGTTACCATGAGGCACAGGGTCAGACTGATTTGCATATGGCCATGTCTGAACTGGGGTGGCAGAGTGGGCTAAAGAACGGTGATGGATCAAACTTGGATCTGTTGACTGGGTGTGAGTGTTTGATTGGTTCTGATGCTCCGTCCATCACCACCCCCTTTTGTACCGCTATGTTCGCCATAAGTTGGCAGGGTATACTCAGACGTGAGTCCCTTGCTCACTTTGCCACTGGATTCAAGCAAGCCTGGCTGAAAACGGCTGAAATGCCAGAAACCGGTCCTAGGAAGCTTGTTTGCGGTCCAGGGAAGGCATGGCTTGGCAGTTTGGGCTGGACTGTTCCCATGAGGCACAGGGTCAGACTGATTTGCATATGGCCATGTCTGAACTGGGGTGGCAGAGTGGGCTAAAGCACGGTGATGGATCAAACTCGGATCTGTTGACTGGGTGTGAGTGTTTGATTGGTTCTGATGCTCCGTCCATCACCACCCCCTTTTGTACTGCTTTATTCGCCATAAGTTGGCAGGGTATGCTCAGACGTGAGTCCTTTGCTCACTTTGCCACTGGATTCAAGCAAGCCTGGCTGAAGACGGCTGAAATGCCAGAAACCGGTCCTAGGAAGCTTGTTTCCGGTCCAGGGAACGCATGGCTTGGCAGTTCGGGCTGGACTGTTCCCATGAGGCACAGGGCCAGACCGATTTGCATATGGCCATATCTGAACTGGGGTGGCAGAGTGGGCTAAAGAACGGTGATGGATCAAACTCGGATCTGTTGACTGGGTGTGAGTGTTTGATTGGTTCTGATGCTCCATCCATCACCATCCCCTTTTGTGCCGCTTTGTTTGCCATAAGTTGGCAGGGTATGCTCAGACATGAGTCCCTTGCTCACATTGCCACTGGATTCAAGCAAGCCTGGCTGAAGACGGCTGAAATACAAGAAACCAGTCCTAGGAAGCTTGTTTCCGGTCCAGGGAAGGCATGGCTTGGCAGTTTGGGCGGAACTGTTCCCATGATGCACAGGGTCAGACTGATTTGCATATGGCCATGTCTGAACTGGGGTGGCAGAGTGGGCCAAAGAACGGTGATGGATCAAATTCGGATCTGTTGACTGGGTGTGAGTGTTTGATTGGTTCTGATGCTCCGTCCATCACAACCCCCTTTTGTACCGCTTTGTTTGCCATAAGTTGGCAGGGTATGCTCAGACGTGAGTCCCTTGCTCACTTTGCCACTGGATTCAAGCAAGCCTGGCTGAAAACGGCTGAAATGCCAGAAACCGGTCCTAGGAAGCTTGTTTGCGGTCCAGGGAAGGCATGGCTTGGCAGTTTGGGCTGGACTGTTCCCATGAGGCACAGGGTCAGACTGATTTGCATATGGCCATGTATGCACTGGGGTGGCAGAGATGGCTAAAGCACGGTGATGGATCAAACTCGGATCTGTTGACTGGGTGTGAGTGTTTGATTGGTTCTGATGCTCCGTCCATCACCACCCCCTTTTGTACCGCTATGTTCGCCATAAGTTGGCAGGGTATACTCAGACGTGAGTCCCTTGCTCACTTTGCCACTGGATTCAAGCAAGCCTGGCTGAAAACGGCTGAAATGCCAGAAACCGGTCCTAGGAAGCTTGTTTGCGGTCCAGGGAAGGCATGGCTTGGCAGTTTGGGCTGGACTGTTCCCATGAGGCACAGGGTCAGACTGATTTGCATATGGCCATGTCTGAACTGGGGTGGCAGAGTGGGCTAAAGCACGGTGATGGATCAAACTCGGATCTGTTGACTGGGTGTGAGTGTTTGATTGGTTCTGATGCTCCGTCCATCACCACCCCCTTTTGTACTGCTTTATTCGCCATAAGTTGGCAGGGTATGCTCAGACGTGAGTCCTTTGCTCACTTTGCCACTGGATTCAAGCAAGCCTGGCTGAAGACGGCTGAAATGCCAGAAACCGGTCCTAGGAAGCTTGTTTCCGGTCCAGGGAACGCATGGCTTGGCAGTTCGGGCTGGACTGTTCCCATGAGGCACAGGGCCAGACCGATTTGCATATGGCCATATCTGAACTGGGGTGGCAGAGTGGGCTAAAGAACGGTGATGGATCAAACTCGGATCTGTTGACTGGGTGTGAGTGTTTGATTGGTTCTGATGCTCCATCCATCACCATCCCCTTTTGTGCCGCTTTGTTTGCCATAAGTTGGCAGGGTATGCTCAGACGTGAGTCCCTTGCTCACATTGCCACTGGATTCAAGCAAGCCTGGCTGAAGACGGCTGAAATACAAGAAACCAGTCCTAGGAAGCTTGTTTCCGGTCCAGGGAAGGCATGGCTTGGCAGTTTGGGCGGAACTGTTCCCATGATGCACAGGGTCAGACTGATTTGCATATGGCCATGTCTGAACTGGGGTGGCAGAGTGGGCCAAAGAACGGTGATGGATCAAACTCGGATCTGTTGACTGGGTGTGAGTGTTTGATTGGTTCTGATGCTCCGTCCATCACCACCCCCTTTTGTACCGCTTTGTTCGCCATAAGTTGGCAGGGTATGCTCAGACGTGAGTCCCTTGCTCACTTTGCCACTGGATTCAAGCAAGCCTGGCTGAAAACGGCTGAAATGCCAGAAACCGGTCCTAGGAAGCTTGTTTGCGGTCCAGGGAAGGCATGGCTTGGCAGTTTGGGCTGGACTGTTCCCATGAGGCACAGGGTCAGACTGATTTGCATATGGCCATGTATGCACTGGGGTGGCAGAGATGGCTAAAGCACGGTGATGGATCAAACATGGATCTGTTGACTGGGTGTGAGTGTTTGAATGGTTCTGATGCTCCGTCCATCACCACCACCTTTTGTACCGCTTTGTTCGCCATAAGTTGGCAGGGTATGCTCAGACGTGAGTCCCTTGCTCACATTGCCACTGGATTCAAGCAAGCCTGGCTGAAGACGGCTGAAATGCAAGAAACCGGTCCTAGGAAGCTTGTTCCCGATCCAGGGAAGGCATGGCTTAGCAGTTTGGGCTGAACTGTTACCATGATGCACAGGGTCAGACTGATTTGCATATGGCCATGTCTGCACTGGGGTGGCAGAGTGGGCCAAAGAACGGTGATGGATCAAACTCGGATCTGTGACTGGGTGTGAGTGTTTGATTGGCTCTGATGCTCCGTCCATCACCACCCCCTTTTGTACCGCTTTGTTCGCCATAAGTTGGCAGGGTATGCTCATACGTGAGTCCCTTGCTCACTTTGCCACTGGATTCAAGCAAGCCTGGCTGAAGACGGCTGAAATGCCAGAAACCGGTCCTAGGACGCTTGTTTCCGGTCCAGGGAAGGCATGGCTTGGCAGTTCAGGCTGGACTGTTCCCATGAGGCACAGGGTCAGACCGATTTGCATATGGCCATGTCTGAAATGGGGTGGCAGAGTGGGCTAAAGAACGGTGATGGATCAAACTCGGATCTGTTGACTCGGTGTGTGTGTTTGATTGGTTCTGATGCCCCGTCCATCACCATCCCCTTTTGTACCGCTTTGTTCGCCATAAGTTGGCAGGGTATGCTCAGACGTGAGTCCCTTGCTCACATTGCCACTGGCTTCAAGCAAGCCTGGCTGAAGATGGCTGAAATGCAAGAAACCGGTCCTAGGAAGCTTGTTTCCTTTCCAGGGAAGGCATGGCTTGGCAGTTTGGGCTGAACTGTTCCCATGAGGCACAGGGTCAGACTGATTTGCATATGGCCATGTCTGAACTGGGGTGGCAGAGTGGGCCAAAGAACGGTGATGGATCAAACTCGGATCTGTTGACTGGGTGTGAGTGTTTGATTGGTTCTGACGCTCCGTCCATCACCACCCCCTTTTGTACCGCTTTGTTTGCCATAAGTTGGCAGGGTATGCTCAGACGTGAGTCCCTTGCTCACTTTGCCACTGGATTCAAGCAAGCCTGGCTGAAGACGGCTAAAATGCCAGAAACTGGTCTTAGGAAGCTTGTTTCCGGTCCAGGGAAGGCATGGCTTGGCAGTTCAGGCTGGACTGTTCCCATGAGGCACAGGGTCAGACTGATTTACATATGGCCATGTCTGAAATGGGGTGGCAGAGTGGGCTAAAGAACGGTGATAGATCAAACTCGGATCTGTTGACTGGGTGTGTGTGTTTGATTGGTTCTGATGCTCCGTCCATCACCACCCCCTTTTGTTCTGCTTTGTTCGCCATAAGTTGGCAGGGTATGCTCAGACGTGAGTCCCTTGCTCACTTTGCCACTGGATTCAAGCAATCCTGGCTGAAGACGGCTGAAATGCACGAAACCGGCCCTAGGAAGCTTGTTTCCGGTCAAGGGAAGGCATGGCTTGGCAGTTCGGGCTGGACTGTTCCCATGAGGCACAGGGTCAGACTGATTTGCATATGGCCATGTATGAACTGGGGTGGCAGAGTGGGCTAAAGCACGGTGATGGATCAAACTCGGATCTGTTGACTGGGTGTGAGTGTTTGATTGGTTCTGATGCTCCGTCCATCACCACCCCCTTTTGTACCGCTTTGTTCGCCATAAGTTGGCAGGGTATGCTCAGACGTGAGTCCCTTGCTCACTTTGCCACTGGATTCAAGCAAGCCTGGCTGAAGACGGCTGAAATGCCAGAAACCGGTCCAAGGAAGCTTGTTTCCAGGCCAGGGAAGGCATGGCTTGGCAGTTCGGGCTGGACTGTCCCCATGAGGCACAGGGTAAGACTGAATTGCACATGGCCATGTCTGAACTGGGGTGGCAGAGTGGGCTAAAGAACGGTGATGGATCAAACTCGGATCTGTTGACTGTGTGTAAGTGTTTGATTGGTTCTGATGCTCCGTCCATCACCACCCCCTTTTGTACCGCTTTGTTCGCCATAAGTTGGCAGGGTATGCTCAGACGTGAGTCCCTTGCTCACTTTGCCACTGGATTCAAGCAAGTCTGGCTGAAGACGGCTAAAATGCCAAAAACCGGTCCTAGGAACCTTGTTTCCGGTCCAGGGAAGGCATGGCTTGGCAGTTCGGGCTGGACTGTTCCCATGAGGCACAGGGTCAGACTGATTTGCATATGGCCATGTCTGAACTGGGGTGGCAGATTGGGCTAAAAAACGGTGATGGATCAAACTCGGATCTGTTGACTGGGTGTGAGTGTTTGATTGGTTTTGATGCTCCGTCTATCACCACCCCCTTTTGTACCGCTTTGTTCACCATAAGTTGGCAGGGTATGCTCAGACTTGAGTCCCTTGCTCACTTTGCCACTGGATTCAAGCAAGCCTGGCTGAAGACGGCTGAAATGCCAGAAACCGGTCCTAGAAAGCTTGTTTCCGGTCCAGGGAAGGCATGGCTTGGCAGTTCGGGCTGGACTGTTCCCATGAGGCACAGGGTCAGACTGATTTGCATATGGCCATGTCTGAACTGGGGTGGCAGAGTGGGCTAAAGAACGGTGATGGATCTGTTGACTGGGTGTGAGTGTTTGATTGGTTCTGATGCTCCGTCCATCACTACCCCCTTTTGTACCACTTTGTTCGCCATAAGTTGGCAGGGTATGCTCAGACGTGAGTCCCTTGCTCACTTTGCCACTGAATTGAAGCAAGCCTGGCTGAAGACGGCGAAAATTCCAGAAACTGGTCCTAGGAAGCTTGTTTCTGGTCCAGGGAAGGCATGGCTTGGCAGATCAGGCTGGACTGTTCCCATGAGGCACAGGGTCAGACCGATTTGCATATGGCCATATCTGAACTGGGGTGGCAGAGTGGGCTAAAGAACGGTGATGGATCAAACTCGGATCTGTTGACTGGGTGTGAGTGTTTGATTGGTTCTGATGCTCCGTCCATCACCATCCCCTTTTGTACCGCTTTGTTCGCCATAAGTTGGCAGGGTATGCTCAGACGTGAGGCCCTTGCTCACATTGCCACTGGATTCAAGCAAGCCTGGCTGAAGACGGCTGAAATGCAAGAAACCGGCCCAAGGAGCTTGTTTCCGGTCCAGGGAAGGCATGGCTTGGCAGTTCGGGCTGGACTGTTCCCATGAGGCACAGGGTCAGACTGATTTGCATATGGCCATGTATGAACTGGGGTGTCAGAGTGGGCTAAAGAACGGTGATGGATCAAACTCGGAACTGTTGACTGTGTGTAAGTGTTTGATTGGTTCTGATGCTCCGTCCATCACCACCCACTTTTGTACCACTTTGTTCGCCATAAGTTGGCAGGGTATGCTCAGACGTGAGCCCTTGCTCACTTTGCCACTGGATTCAAGCAAGTCTGGCTGAAGACGGCTAAAATGCCAGAAACCGGTCTTGGAAGCTTGTTTCCGGTCCAGGGAAGGCATGGCTTGGCAGTTCGGGCTGGACTGTTCCCATGAGGCACAGGGTCAGATTGATTTGCATATGGCCATGTCTGAACTGGGGTGGCAGAGTGGGCTAAAGAACGGTGATGGATCAAACTCGGATCTGTTGACTGGGTGTGAGTGTTTGATGGGTTTTGATGCTCCGTCTATCACCACCCCCTTTTGTACCGCTTTGCTCGCCATAAGTTGGCAGGGTATGCTCAGACTTGAGTCCCTTGCTCACTTTGCCACTGGATTCAAGCAAGCCTGGCTGAAGACGGATGAAATGCCAGAAACCGGTCCTAGAAAGCTTGTTTCCGGTCCAGGGAAGGCATGGCTTGGCAGTTCGGGCTGGACTGTTCCCATGAGGCACAGGGTCAGACTGATTTGCATATGGCCATGTCTGAACTGGGGTGGCAGAGTGGGCCAAAGAACGGTGATGGATCAAACTTGGATCTGTTGACTGGGTGTGAGTGTTTGATTGGTTCTGATGCTCCGTCCATCACCACCCCCTTTTGTACCGCTTTGTTTGCCATAGGTTGGCAGGGTATTCTCAGACGTGAGTCCCTTGCTCACTTTGCCACTGGATTCAAGCAAGCCTGGCTGAAGATGGCTAAAATGCCAGAAACCGGTCTTAGGAAGCTTGTTTCCAGTCCAGGGGAGGCATGGCTTGGCAGTTCAGGCTGGACTGTTCCCATGAGGCACAGGGTCAGACTGATTTGCATATGGCCATGTCTGAAATGGGGTGGCAGAGTGGGCTAAAGAACGGTGATGGATCAAACTCGGATCTGTTGACTGGGTGTGTGTGTTTGATTGGTTCTGATGCTCGGTCCATCACCACCCCCTTCTGTTCCGCTTTGTTCGCCATAAGTTGGCAGGGTATGCTCAGACGTGAGTCCCTTGCTCACTTTGCCACTGGATTCAAGCAATCCTGGCTGAAGACGGCTGAAATGCCCGAAACCGGCCCTAGGAAGCTTGTTTCCGGTCCAGCAAAGGCATGGCTTGGCAGTTCGGGCTGGACTGTTCCCATGAGGCACAGGGTCAGACTGATTTGCATATGGCCATGTATGAACTGGGGTGGCAGAGTGGGCTAAAGCACGGTGATGGATCAAACTCGGATCTGTTGACTGGGTGTGAGTGTTTGATTGGTTCTGATGCTCCGTCCATCACCACCCCCTTTTGTACTGCTTTGTTCGCCATAAGTTGGCAGGGTATGCTCAGACGTGAGTCCCTTGCTCACTTTGCCACTGGATTCAAGCAAGCCTGGCTGAAGACGGCTGAAATGCCAGAAACCGGTCCTAGGAAGCTTGTTTCCAGTCCAGGGAAGGCATGGCTTGGCAGTTCGGGCTGGACTGTCCCCATGAGGCACAGGGTAAGACTGAATTGCACATGGCCATGTCTGAACTGGGGTGGCAGAGTGGGCTAAAGAACGGTGATGGATCAAACTCGGATCTGATGACTGTGTGTAAGTGTTTGATTGGTTCTGATTCTCCGTCCATCACCACCCCCTTTTGTACCTCTTTGTTCGCCATAAGTTGGCAGGGCATGCTCAGACGTGAGTCCCTTGCTCACTTTGCCACTGGATTCAAGCAAGTCTGGCTGAAGACGGCTAAAATGCCAGAAACCGGTCCTAGGAAGCTTGTTTCCGGTCCAGGGAAGGCATGGCTTGGCAGTTCGGGCTGGACTGTTCCCATGAGGCACAGGGTCAGACTGATTTGCATATGGCCATGTCTGAACTGGGGTGGCAGATTGGGCTAAAGAACGGTGATGGATCAAACTCGGATCTGTTGACTGGGTGTGAGTGTTTGATTGGTTTTGATGCTCCGTCTATCACCACCCCCTTTTGTACCGCTTTGTTCGCCATAAGTTGGCAGGGTATGCTCAGACTTGAGTCCCTTGCTCACTTTGCCACTGGATTCAAGCAAGCCTGGCTGAAGACGGCTGAAATGCCAGAAACCGGTCCTAGAAAGCTTGTTTCCGGTCCAGGGAAGGCATGGCTTGGCAGTTCGGGCTGGACTGTTCCCATGAGGCACAGGGTCAGACTGATTTGCATATGGCCATGTCTGAACTGGGGTGGCAGAGTGGGCTAAAGAACGGTGATGGATCTGTTGACTGGGTGTGAGTGTTTGATTGGTTCTGATGCTCCGTCCAGCACTACTCCCTTTTATACCGCTTTGTTCGCCATAAGTTGGCAGGGTATGCTCAGATGTGAGTCCCTTGCTCACTTTGCCACTGAATTCAAGCAAGCCTGGCTGAAGACGGCGAAAATTCCAGAAACTGGTCCTAGGAAGCTTGTTTCTGGTCCAGGGAAGGCATGGCTTGGCAGATCAGGCTGGACTGTCCCCATGAGGCACAGGGTAAGGCTGAATTGCATATGGCCATGTCTGAACTGGGGTGGCAGAGTGGGCTAAAGAACGGTGATGGATCAAACTCGGATCTGTTGAATGTGTGTAAGTGTTTGATTGGTTCTGATGCTCCGTCCATCACCACCCCCTTTTGTACCACTTTGTTCGCCATAAGTTGGCAGGGTATGCTCAGACGTGAGCCCTTGCTCACTTTGCCACTGGATTCAAGCAAGTCTGGCTGAAGACGGCTAAAATGCCAGAAACCGGTCCTAGGAAGCTTGTTGCCGGTCCAGGGAAGGCATGGCTTGGCAGTTCGGGCTGGACTGTTCCCATGAGGCACAGGGTCAGACTGATTTGCATATGGCCATGTCTGAACTGGGGTGGCAGAGTGGGCTAAAGAACGGTGATGGATCAAACTCGGATCTGTTGACTGGGTGTGAGTGTTTGATTGGTTTTGATGCTCCGTCTATCACCACCCCCTTTTGTACCGCTTTGCTCGCCATAAGTTGGCAGGGTATGCTCAGACTTGAGTCCCTTGCTCACTTTGCCACTGGATTCAAGCAAGCCTGGCTGAAGACGGCTGAAATGCCAGAAACTGGTCCTAGAAAGCTTGTTTCCGGTCCAGGGAAGGCATGGCTTGGCAGTTCGGGCTGGACTGTTCCCATGAGGCACAGGGTCAGACTGATTTGCATATGGCCATGTCTGAACTGGGGTGGCAGAGTGGGCTAAAGAACGGTGATGGATCAAACTCGGATCTGTTGACTGGGTGTGAGTGTTTGATTGGTTCTGATGCTCCATCCATCACCACCCCCTTTTGGACCGCTTTGTTCGCCATAAGTCGGCAGGGTATGCTCAGACGTGAGTCCCTTGCTCACTTTGCCACTGAATTCAAGCAAGCCTGGCTGAAGACGGCTAAAATGCCAGAAACTGGTCCTAGGAAGCTTGTTTCTAGTCCAGGGAAGGCATGGCTTGGCAGATCAGGCTGGACTGTTCCCATGAGGCACAGGGTCAGACTGATTTGCATATGGCCATGTCTGAACTGGGGTGGCAGAGTGGGCCAAAGAACGGTGATGGATCAAACTCGGATCTGTTGACTGGGTGTGAGTGTTTGATTGGTTCTGATGCTCCGTCCATCACCACCCCCTTTTGTACCGCTTTGTTCGCCATAAGTTGACAGGGTATGCTCAGACGTGAGTCCCTTGCTCACTTTGCCACTGGATTCAAGCAAGCCTGGCTGAAGACGGCTGAAATGCCAGAAACCGGTCCTAAGAAGCTTGTTTCCGGTCCAGGGAAGGCATGGCTTGGCAGTTCGGGTTGGACTGCTCCCATGAGGCACAGGGTCAGACTGATTTGCATATGGCCATGTCTGAACTGGGGTGGCAGAGGGGGCTAAAGAATGGTGATGGATCAAACACGGATCTGTTGACTGGGTGTGAGTGTTTGATTGGTTCTGATGCTCCGTCCATCACCACCCCCTTTTGTACTGCTTTGTTCGCCATAAGTTGGCAGGGTATGCTCAGACGTGAGTCCCTTGCTCACTTTGCCACTGGATTCAAGCAAGCCTGGCTGAAGACGGCTGAAATGCCAGAAACCGGTCCTAGGAAGCTTGTTTCCGGTCCAGGGAAGGCATGGCTTGGCAGTTCGGGCTGGACTGTTCCCACGAGGCACATGGTCAGACTGATTTGCATATGGCCATGTCTGAACTGGAGTGGCAGAGTGGGCTAAAGAACGGTGATGGATCAAACTCAGATCTTTTGACTGGGTGTGAGTGTTTGATTGGTTCTGATGCTCCGTCCATCACCACCCCCTTTTGTACCGCTTTGTTCGCCGTAAGTTGGCAGGGTATGCTCAGACATGAGTCCCTTGCTCACTTTGCCACTGGATTCAAACAAGCCTGGCCGAAGACGGCTGAAATGCCAGAAACCGGTCCTAGGAAGCTTGTTACCAGTCCAGGGAAGGCATGGCTTGACAGTTCGGGCTGGACTGTTCCCATGAGGCACAGGGTCAGACTGATTTGCATATGGCCATGTCTGAAATGGGGTGGCAGAGTAGGCTAAAGAACGGTGATGGATCAAACTCGGATCTGTTGACTGGGTGTGAGTGTTTGTTTGGTTCTGATGCTCCGTCCATCACCACCCCCTTTTGTACCGCTTTGTTCGCAATAAGTTGGCAGGGTATGCTCCGACATGAGTCCCTTGCTCACTTTGCCACTGGATTCAAACAAGCCTGGCCGAAGACGGCTGAAATGCCAGAAACCGGTCCTAGGAAGCTTGTTTCCGGTCCAGGGAAGGCATGGCTTGGCAGTTCGGGCTGGACTGTTCCTATGAGGCACAGGGTCAGACTGATTTGCATATGGCCATGTCTGAACTAGGGTGGCAGAGTGGGCTAAAGAACGGTGATGGATCAAACTTGGATCTGTTGACTGGGTGTGAGTGTTTGATTGGTTCTGATGCTCCGTCCATCACTACCCCCTTTTGTACCGCTTTGTTCGCCATAAGTTGGCAGGGTATGCTCAGACGTGAGTCCCTTGCTCACTTTGCCACTGAATTCAAGCAAGCCTGGCTGAAGACGGCGAAAATTCCAGAAACTGGTCCTAGGAAGCTTGTTTCTGGTCCAGGGAAGGCATGGCTTGGCAGATCAGGCTGGACTGTTCCCATGAGGCACAGGGTCAGACCGATTTGCATATGGCCATATCTGAACTGGGGTGGCAGAGTGGGCTAAAGAACGGTGATGGATCAAACTCGGATCTGTTGACTGGGTGTGAGTGTTTGATTGGTTCTGATGCTCCGTCCATCACCATCCCTTTTGTACCGCTTTGTTCGCCATAAGTTGGCAGGGTATGCTCAGACGTGAGTCCCTTGCTCACATTGCCACTGGATTCAAGCAAGCCTGGCTGAAGACGGCTAAAATGCAAGAAACCGGTCCTAGGAAGCTTGTTTCCGGTCCAGGGAAGGCATGGCTTGGCAGTTTGAGCTGAACTGTTCCCATGAGGCACAGGGTCAGACTGATCTGCATATGGCCATGTCTGAACTGGGGTGGCAGAGTGGGCCAAAGAACGGTGATGGATCAAACTCGGATCTGTTGACTGGGTGTGAGTGTTTGATTGGTTCTGATGCTCCGTCCATCACCACCCCCTTTTGTACCGCTTTGTTCGCCATAAGTTGGCAGGGTATGCTCAGATGTGAGTCCCTTGCTCACTTTGCCACTGGATTCAAGCAAGCCTGGCTGAAGACGGCTAAAATGCCAGAAACCGGTCTTAGGAAGCTTGTTTCCGGTCCAGGGAAGGCATGGCTTGGCAGTTCAGGCTGGACTGTTCCCATGAGGCACAGGGTCAGACTGATTTGCATATGGCCATGTCTGAAATGGGGTGGCAGAGTGAGCTAAAGAACGGTGATGGATCAAACTCGGATCTGTTGACTGGGTGTGTGTGTTTGATTGGTTCTGATGCTCCGTCCATCACCACCCCCCCTCTGTTCCGCTTTGTTCGCCATAAGTTGGCAGGGTATGCTCAGACGTGAGTCCCTTGCTCACTTTGCCACTGGATTCAAGCAATCCTGGCTGAAGAAGGCTGAAATGCCCGAAACCGGCCCTAGGAAGCTTGTTTCCGGTCCAGGGAAGGCATGGCTTGGCAGTTCGGGCTGGACTGTTCCCATGAGGCACAGGGTCAGACTGATTTGCATATGGCCATGTATGAACTGGGGTGGCAGAGTGGGCTAAAGCACGGTGATGGATCAAACTCGGATCTGTTGACTGGGTGTGAGTGTTTGATTGGTTCTGATGCTCCGTCCATCACCACCCCCTTTTGTACCGCTTTGTTCGCCATAAGTTGGCAGGGTATGCTCAGACGTGAGTCCCTTGCTCACTTTGCCACTGGATTCAAGCAAGCCTGGCTGAAGACGGCTGAAATGCCAGAAACCGGTCCTAGGAAGCTTGTTTCCAGTCCAGGGAAGGCATGGCTTGGCAGTTCGGGCTGGACTGTCCCCATGAGGCACAGGGTAAGACTGAATTGCATATGGCCATGTCTGAACTGGGGTGGCAGAGTGGGCTAAAGAACGGTGATGGATCAAACTCGGATCTGTTGACTGTGTGTAAGTGTTTGATTGGTTCTGATGCTCCGTCCATCACCACCCTCTTTTGTACCACTTTGTTCGCCATAAGTTGGCAGGGTATGCTCAGACGTGAGCCCTTGCTCACTTTGCCACTGGATTCAAGCAAGTCTGGCTGAAGACGGCTAAAATGCCAGAAACCGGTCCTAGGAAGCTTGTTTCCGGTCCAGGGAAGGCATGGCTTGGCAGTTCGGGCTGGACTGTTCCCATGAGGCACAGGGTCAGACTGATTTGCATATGGCCATGTCTGAACTGGGGTGGCAGAGTGGGCTAAAGAACGGTGATGGATCAAACTCGGATCTGTTGACTGGGTGTGAGTGTTTGATTGGTTCTGATGCTCCGTCCATCACCACCCCCTTTTGGACCGCTTTGTTCGCCATAAGTTGGCAGGGTATGCTCAGACGTGAGTCCCTTGCTCACTTTGCCACTGAATTCAAGCAAGCCTGGCTGAAGACGGCTAAAATGCCAGAAACTGGTCCTAGGAAGCATGTTTCTGGTCCAGGGAAGGCATGGCTTGGCAGATCAGGCTGGACTGTTCCCATGAGGCACAGGGTCAGACTGATTTGCATATGGCCATGTCTGAACTGGGGTGGCAGAGTGGGCCAAAGAACGGTGATGGATCAAACTCGGATCTGTTGACTGGGTGTGAGTGTTTGATTGGTTCTGATGCTCCGTCCTTCACCACCCCCTTTTGTACCGCTTTGTTCGCCATAAGTTGACAGGGTATGCTCAGACGTGAGTCCCTTGCTCACTTTGCCACTGGATTCAAGCAAGCCTGGCTGAAGACGGCTGAAATGCCAGAAACCGGTCCTAAGAAGCTTGTTTCCGGTCCAGGGAAGGCATGGCTTGGCAGTTCGGGTTGGACTGCTCCCATGAGGCACAGGGTCAGACTGATTTGCATATGGCCATGTCTGAACTGGGGTGGCAGAGGGGGCTAAAGAATGGTGATGGATCAAACTCAGATCTTTTGACTGGGTGTGAGTGTTTGATTGGTTCTGATGCTCCGTCCATCACCACCCCCTTTTGTACCGCTTTGTTCGCCGTAAGTTGGCAGGATATGCTCAGACATGAGTCCCTTGCTCACTTTGCCACTGGATTCAAACAAGCCTGGCCGAAGACGGCTGAAATGCCAGAAACCGGTCCTAGGAAGCTTGTTTCCGGTCCAGGGAAGGCATGGCTTGACAGTTCGGGCTGGACTGTTCCCATGAGGCACAGGGTCAGACTGATTTGCATATGGCCATGTCTGAACTGGGGTGGCAGAGTGGGCTAAAGAACGGTGATGGATCAAACTCGGATCTGTTGACTGGGTGTGAGTGTTTGATTGGTTCTGATGCTCCGTCCATCACCACCCCCTTTTGTACCGCTTTGTTCGCAATAAGTTGGCAGGGTATGCTCCGACATGAGTCCCTTGCTCACTTTGCCACTGGATTCAAACAAGCCTGGCCGAAGACGGCTGAAATGCCAGAAACCGGTCCTAGGAAGCTTGTTTCCGGTCCAGGGAAGGCATGGCTTGGCAGTTCGGGCTGGACTGTTCCTATGAGGCACAGGGTCAGACTGATTTGCATATGGCCATGTCTGAACTAGGGTGGCAGAGTGGGCTAAAGAACGGTGATGGATCAAACTTGGATCTGTTGACTGGGTGTGAGTGTTTGATTGGTTCTGATGCTCCGTCCATCACTACCCCCTTTTGTACCGCTTTGTTCGCCATAAGTTGGCAGGGTATGCTCAGACGTGAGTCCCTTGCTCACTTTGCCACTGAATTCAAGCAAGCCTGGCTGAAGACGGCGAAAATTCCAGAAACTGGTCCTAGGAAGCTTGTTTCTCGTCCAGGGAAGGCATGGCTTGGCAGATCAGGCTGGACTGTTCCCATGAGGCACAGGGTCAGACCGATTTGCATATGGCCATATCTGAACTGGGGTGGCAGAGTGGGCTAAAGAACGGTGATGGATCAAACTCGGATCTGTTGACTGGGTGTGAGTGTTTGATTGGTTCTGATGCCCCGTCCATCACCATCCCCTTTTGTACCGCTTTGTTCGCCATAAGTTGGCAGGGTATGCTCAGACGTGAGTCCCTTGCTCACATTGCCACTGGATTCAAGCAAGCCTGGCTGAAGACGGCTAAAATGCAAGAAACCGGTCCTAGGAAGCTTGTTTCCGGTCCAGGGAAGGCATGGCTTGGCAGTTTGAGCTGAACTGTTCCCATGAGGCACAGGGTCAGACTGATCTGCATATGGCCATGTCTGAACTGGGGTGGCAGAGTGGGCCAAAGAACGGTGATGGATCAAACTCGGATCTGTTGACTGGGTGTGAGTGTTTGATTGGTTCTGATGCTCCGTCCATCACCACCCCCTTTTGTACCGCTTTGTTCGCCATAAGTTGGCAGGGTATGCTCAGATGTGAGTCCCTTGCTCACTTTGCCACTGGATTCAAGCAAGCCTGGCTGAAGACGGCTAAAATGCCAGAAACCGGTCTTAGGAAGCTTGTTTCCGGTCCAGGGAAGGCATGGCTTGGCAGTTCAGGCTGGACTGTTCCCATGAGGCACAGGGTCAGACTGATTTGCATATGGCCATGTCTGAAATGGGGTGGCAGAGTGGGCTAAAGAACGGTGATGGATCAAACTCGGATCTGTTGACTGGGTGTGTGTGTTTGATTGGTTCTGATGCTCCGTCCATCACCACCCCCCCTCTGTTCCGCTTTGTTCGCCATAAGTTGGCAGGGTATGCTCAGACGTGAGTCCCTTGCTCACTTTGCCACTGGATTCAAGCAATCCTGGCTGAAGAAGGCTGAAATGCCCGAAACCGGCCCTAGGAAGCTTGTTTCCGGTCCAGGGAAGGCATGGCTTGGCAGTTCGGGCTGGACTGTTCCCATGAGGCACAGGGTCAGACTGATTTGCATATGGCCATGTATGAACTGGGGTGGCAGAGTGGGCTAAAGCACGGTGATGGATCAAACTCGGATCTGTTGACTGGGTGTGAGTGTTTGATTGGTTCTGATGCTCCGTCCATCACCACCCCCTTTTGTACCGCTTTGTTCGCCATAAGTTGGCAGGGTATGCTCAGACGTGAGTCCCTTGCTCACTTTGCCACTGGATTCAAGCAAGCCTGGCTGAAGACGGCTGAAATGCCAGAAACCGGTCCTAGGAAGCTTGTTTCCAGTCCAGGGAAGGCATGGCTTGGCAGTTCGGGCTGGGCTGTCCCCATGAGGCACAGGGTAAGACTGAATTGCATATGGCCATGTCTGAACTGGGGTGGCAGAGTGGGCTAAAGAACGGTGATGGATCAAACTCGGATCTGTTGACTGTGTGTAAGTGTTTGATTGGTTCTGATGCTCCGTCCATCACCACCCTCTTTTGTACCACTTTGTTCGCCATAAGTTGGCAGGGTATGCTCAGACGAGAGCCCTTGCTCACTTTGCCACTGGATTCAAGCAAGTCTGGCTGAAGACGGCTAAAATGCCAGAAACCGGTCCTAGGAAGCTTGTTTCCGGTCCAGGGAAGGCATGGCTTGGCAGTTCGGGCTGGACTGTTCCCATGAGGCACAGGGTCAGACTGATTTGCATATGGCCATGTCTGAACTGGGGTGGCAGAGTGGGCTAAAGAACGGTGATGGATCAAACTCGGATCTGTTGACTGGGTGTGAGTGTTTGATTGGTTCTGATGCTCCGTCCATCACCACCCCCTTTTGGACCGCTTTGTTCGCCATAAGTTGGCAGGGTATGCTCAGACGTGAGTCCCTTGCTCACTTTGCCACTGAATTCAAGCAAGCCTGGCTGAAGACGGCTAAAATGCCAGAAACTGGTCCTAGGAAGCATGTTTCTGGTCCAGGGAAGGCATGGCTTGGCAGATCAGGCTGGACTGTTCCCATGAGGCACAGGGTCAGACTGATTTGCATATGGCCATGTCTGAACTGGGGTGGCAGAGTGGGCCAAAGAACGGTGATGGATCAAACTCGGATCTGTTGACTGGGTGTGAGTGTTTGATTGGTTCTGATGCTCCGTCCTTCACCACCCCCTTTTGTACCGCTTTGTTCGCCATAAGTTGACAGGGTATGCTCAGACGTGAGTCCCTTGCTCACTTTGCCACTGGATTCAAGCAAGCCTGGCTGAAGACGGCTGAAATGCCAGAAACCGGTCCTAAGAAGCTTGTTTCCGGTCCAGGGAAGGCATGGCTTGGCAGTTCGGGTTGGACTGCTCCCATGAGGCACAGGGTCAGACTGATTTGCATATGGCCATGTCTGAACTGGGGTGGAAGAGGGGGCTAAAGAATGGTGATGGATCAAACACGGATCTGTTGACTGGGTGTGAGTGTTTGATTGGTTCTGATGCTCCGTCCATCACCACCCCCTTTTGTACTGCTTTGTTCGCCATAAGTTGGCAGGGTATGCTCAGACGTGAGTCCCTTGCTCACTTTGCCACTGGATTCAAGCAAGCCTGGCTGAAGACGGCTGAAATGCCAGAAACCGGTCCTAGGAAGCTTGTTTCCGGTCCAGGGAAGGCATGGCTTGGCAGTTCGGGCCGGACTGTTCCCATGAGGCACATGGTCAGACTGATTTGCATATGGCCATGTCTGAACTGGGGTGGCAGAGTGGGCTAAAGAACGGTGATGGATCAAACTCAGATCTTTTGACTGGGTGTGAGTGTTTGATTGGTTCTGATGCTCCGTCCATCACCACCCCCTTTTGTACCGCTTTGTTCGCCGTAAGTTGGCAGGATATGCTCAGACATGAGTCCCTTGCTCACTTTGCCACTGGATTCAAACAAGCCTGGCCGAAGACGGCTGAAATGCCAGAAACCGGTCCTAGGAAGCTTGTTTCCGGTCCAGGGAAGGCATGGCTTGACAGTTCGGGCTGGACTGTTCCCATGAGGCACAGGGTCAGACTGATTTGCATATGGCCATGTCTGAACTGGGGTGGCAGAGTGGGCTAAAGAACGGTGATGGATCAAACTCGGATCTGTTGACTGGGTGTGAGTGTTTGATTGGTTCTGATGCTCCGTCCATCACCACCCCCTTTTGTACCGCTTTGTTCGCAATAAGTTGGCAGGGTATGCTCCGACATGAGTCCCTTGCTCACTTTGCCACTGGATTCAAACAAGCCTGGCCGAAGACGGCTGAAATGCCAGAAACCGGTCCTAGGAAGCTTGTTTCCGGTCCAGGGAAGGCATGGCTTGGCAGTTCGGGCTGGACTGTTCCTATGAGGCACAGGGTCAGACTGATTTGCATATGGCCATGTCTGAACTAGGGTGGCAGAGTGGGCTAAAGAACGGTGATGGATCAAACTTGGATCTGTTGACTGGGTGTGAGTGTTTGATTGGTTCTGATGCTCCGTCCATCACCACCCCCCCTCTGTTCCGCTTTGTTCGCCATAAGTTGGCAGGGTATGCTCAGACGTGAGTCCCTTGCTCACTTTGCCACTGGATTCAAGCAATCCTGGCTGAAGAAGGCTGAAATGCCCGAAACCGGCCCTAGGAAGCTTGTTTCCGGTCCAGGGAAGGCATGGCTTGGCAGTTCGGGCTGGACTGTTCCCATGAGGCACAGGGTCAGACTGATTTGCATATGGCCATGTATGAACTGGGGTGGCAGAGTGGGCTAAAGCACGGTGATGGATCAAACTCGGATCTGTTGACTGGGTGTGAGTGTTTGATTGGTTCTGATGCTCCGTCCATCACCACCCCCTTTTGTACCGCTTTGTTCGCCATAAGTTGGCAGGGTATGCTCAGACGTGAGTCCCTTGCTCACTTTGCCACTGGATTCAAGCAAGCCTGGCTGAAGACGGCTGAAATGCCAGAAACCGGTCCTAGGAAGCTTGTTTCCAGTCCAGGGAAGGCATGGCTTGGCAGTTCGGGCTGGACTGTCCCCATGAGGCACAGGGTAAGACTGAATTGCATATGGCCATGTCTGAACTGGGGTGGCAGAGTGGGCTAAAGAACGGTGATGGATCAAACTCGGATCTGTTGACTGTGTGTAAGTGTTTGATTGGTTCTGATGCTCCGTCCATCACCACCCTCTTTTGTACCACTTTGTTCGCCATAAGTTGGCAGGGTATGCTCAGACGTGAGCCCTTGCTCACTTTGCCACTGGATTCAAGCAAGTCTGGCTGAAGACGGCTAAAATGCCAGAAACCGGTCCTAGGAAGCTTGTTTCCGGTCCAGGGAAGGCATGGCTTGGCAGTTCGGGCTGGACTGTTCCCATGAGGCACAGGGTCAGACTGATTTGCATATGGCCATGTCTGAACTGGGGTGGCAGAGTGGGCTAAAGAACGGTGATGGATCAAACTCGGATCTGTTGACTGGGTGTGAGTGTTTGATTGGTTCTGATGCTCCGTCCATCACCACCCCCTTTTGGACCGCTTTGTTCGCCATAAGTTGGCAGGGTATGCTCAGACGTGAGTCCCTTGCTCACTTTGCCACTGAATTCAAGCAAGCCTGGCTGAAGACGGCTAAAATGCCAGAAACTGGTCCTAGGAAGCATGTTTCTGGTCCAGGGAAGGCATGGCTTGGCAGATCAGGCTGGACTGTTCCCATGAGGCACAGGGTCAGACTGATTTGCATATGGCCATGTCTGAACTGGGGTGGCAGAGTGGGCCAAAGAACGGTGATGGATCAAACTCGGATCTGTTGACTGGGTGTGAGTGTTTGATTGGTTCTGATGCTCCGTCCTTCACCACCCCCTTTTGTACCGCTTTGTTCGCCATAAGTTGACAGGGTATGCTCAGACGTGAGTCCCTTGCTCACTGTGCCACTGGATTCAAGCAAGCCTGGCTGAAGACGGCTGAAATGCCAGAAACCGGTCCTAAGAAGCTTGTTTCCGGTCCAGGGAAGGCATGGCTTGGCAGTTCGGGTTGGACTGCTCCCATGAGGCACAGGGTCAGACTGATTTGCATATGGCCATGTCTGAACTGGGGTGGCAGAGGGGGCTAAAGAATGGTGATGGATCAAACTCAGATCTTTTGACTGGGTGTGAGTGTTTGATTGGTTCTGATGCTCCGTCCATCACCACCCCCTTTTGTACCGCTTTGTTCGCCGTAAGTTGGCAGGATATGCTCAGACATGAGTCCCTTGCTCACTTTGCCACTGGATTCAAACAAGCCTGGCCGAAGACGGCTGAAATGCCAGAAACCGGTCCTAGGAAGCTTGTTTCCGGTCCAGGGAAGGCATGGCTTGACAGTTCGGGCTGGACTGTTCCCATGAGGCACAGGGTCAGACTGATTTGCATATGGCCATGTCTGAACTGGGGTGGCAGAGTGGGCTAAAGAACGGTGATGGATCAAACTCGGATCTGTTGACTGGGTGTGAGTGTTTGATTGGTTCTGATGCTCCGTCCATCACCACCCCCTTTTGTACCGCTTTGTTCGCAATAAGTTGGCAGGGTATGCTCCGACATGAGTCCCTTGCTCACTTTGCCACTGGATTCAAACAAGCCTGGCCGAAGACGGCTGAAATGCCAGAAACCGGTCCTAGGAAGCTTGTTTCCGGTCCAGGGAAGGCATGGCTTGGCAGTTCGGGCTGGACTGTTCCTATGAGGCACAGGGTCAGACTGATTTGCATATGGCCATGTCTGAACTAGGGTGGCAGAGTGGGCTAAAGAACGGTGATGGATCAAACTTGGATCTGTTGACTGGGTGTGAGTGTTTGATTGGTTCTGATGCTCCGTCCATCACTACCCCCTTTTGTACCGCTTTGTTCGCCATAAGTTGGCAGGGTATGCTCAGACGTGAGTCCCTTGCTCACTTTGCCACTGAATTCAAGCAAGCCTGGCTGAAGACGGCGAAAATTCCAGAAACTGGTCCTAGGAAGCTTGTTTCTGGTCCAGGGAAGGCATGGCTTGGCAGATCAGGCTGGACTGTTCCCATGAGGCACAGGGTCAGACCGATTTGCATATGGCCATATCTGAACTGGGGTGGCAGAGTGGGCTAAAGAACGGTGATGGATCAAACTCGGATCTGTTGACTGGGTGTGAGTGTTTGATTGGTTCTGATGCCCCGTCCATCACCATCCCCTTTTGTACCGCTTTGTTCGCCATAAGTTGGCAGGGTATGCTCAGACGTGAGTCCCTTGCTCACATTGCCACTGGATTCAAGCAAGCCTGGCTGAAGACGGCTAAAATGCAAGAAACCGGTCCTAGGAAGCTTGTTTCCGGTCCAGGGAAGGCATGGCTTGGCAGTTTGAGCTGAACTGTTCCCATGAGGCACAGGGTCAGACTGATCTGCATATGGCCATGTCTGAACTGGGGTGGCAGAGTGGGCCAAAGAACGGTGATGGATCAAACTCGGATCTGTTGACTGGGTGTGAGTGTTTGATTGGTTCTGATGCTCCGTCCATCACCACCCCCTTTTGTACCGCTTTGTTCGCCATAAGTTGGCAGGGTATGCTCAGATGTGAGTCCCTTGCTCACTTTGCCACTGGATTCAAGCAAGCCTGGCTGAAGACGGCTAAAATGCCAGAAACCGGTCTTAGGAAGCTTGTTTCCGGTCCAGGGAAGGCATGGCTTGGCAGTTCAGGCTGGACTGTTCCCATGAGGCACAGGGTCAGACTGATTTGCATATGGCCATGTCTGAAATGGGGTGGCAGAGTGGGCTAAAGAACGGTGATGGATCAAACTCGGATCTGTTGACTGGGTGTGTGTGTTTGATTGGTTCTGATGCTCCGTCCATCACCACCCCCCCTCTGTTCCGCTTTGTTCGCCATAAGTTGGCAGGGTATGCTCAGACGTGAGTCCCTTGCTCACTTTGCCACTGGATTCAAGCAATCCTGGCTGAAGAAGGCTGAAATGCCCGAAACCGGCCCTAGGAAGCTTGTTTCCGGTCCAGGGAAGGCATGGCTTGGCAGTTCGGGCTGGACTGTTCCCATGAGGCACAGGGTCAGACTGATTTGCATATGGCCATGTATGAACTGGGGTGGCAGAGTGGGCTAAAGCACGGTGATGGATCAAACTCGGATCTGTTGACTGGGTGTGAGTGTTTGATTGGTTCTGATGCTCCGTCCATCACCACCCCCTTTTGTACCGCTTTGTTCGCCATAAGTTGGCAGGGTATGCTCAGACGTGAGTCCCTTGCTCACTTTGCCACTGGATTCAAGCAAGCCTGGCTGAAGACGGCTGAAATGCCAGAAACCGGTCCTAGGAAGCTTGTTTCCAGTCCAGGGAAGGCATGGCTTGGCAGTTCGGGCTGGACTGTCCCCATGAGGCACAGGGTAAGACTGAATTGCATATGGCCATGTCTGAACTGGGGTGGCAGAGTGGGCTAAAGAACGGTGATGGATCAAACTCGGATCTGTTGACTGTGTGTAAGTGTTTGATTGGTTCTGATGCTCCGTCCATCACCACCCTCTTTTGTACCACTTTGTTCGCCATAAGTTGGCAGGGTATGCTCAGACGAGAGCCCTTGCTCACTTTGCCACTGGATTCAAGCAAGTCTGGCTGAAGACGGCTAAAATGCCAGAAACCGGTCCTAGGAAGCTTGTTTCCGGTCCAGGGAAGGCATGGCTTGGCAGTTCGGGCTGGACTGTTCCCATGAGGCACAGGGTCAGACTGATTTGCATATGGCCATGTCTGAACTGGGGTGGCAGAGTGGGCTAAAGAACGGTGATGGATCAAACTCGGATCTGTTGACTGGGTGTGAGTGTTTGATTGGTTCTGATGCTCCGTCCATCACCACCCCCTTTTGGACCGCTTTGTTCGCCATAAGTTGGCAGGGTATGCTCAGACGTGAGTCCCTTGCTCACTTTGCCACTGAATTCAAGCAAGCCTGGCTGAAGACGGCTAAAATGCCAGAAACTGGTCCTAGGAAGCATGTTTCTGGTCCAGGGAAGGCATGGCTTGGCAGATCAGGCTGGACTGTTCCCATGAGGCACAGGGTCAGACTGATTTGCATATGGCCATGTCTGAACTGGGGTGGCAGAGTGGGCCAAAGAACGGTGATGGATCAAACTCGGATCTGTTGACTGGGTGTGAGTGTTTGATTGGTTCTGATGCTCCGTCCTTCACCACCCCCTTTTGTACCGCTTTGTTCGCCATAAGTTGACAGGGTATGCTCAGACGTGAGTCCCTTGCTCACTTTGCCACTGGATTCAAGCAAGCCTGGCTGAAGACGGCTGAAATGCCAGAAACCGGTCCTAAGAAGCTTGTTTCCGGTCCAGGGAAGGCATGGCTTGGCAGTTCGGGTTGGACTGCTCCCATGAGGCACAGGGTCAGACTGATTTGCATATGGCCATGTCTGAACTGGGGTGGAAGAGGGGGCTAAAGAATGGTGATGGATCAAACACGGATCTGTTGACTGGGTGTGAGTGTTTGATTGGTTCTGATGCTCCGTCCATCACCACCCCCTTTTGTACTGCTTTGTTCGCCATAAGTTGGCAGGGTATGCTCAGACGTGAGTCCCTTGCTCACTTTGCCACTGGATTCAAGCAAGCCTGGCTGAAGACGGCTGAAATGCCAGAAACCGGTCCTAGGAAGCTTGTTTCCGGTCCAGGGAAGGCATGGCTTGGCAGTTCGGGCCGGACTGTTCCCATGAGGCACATGGTCAGACTGATTTGCATATGGCCATGTCTGAACTGGGGTGGCAGAGTGGGCTAAAGAACGGTGATGGATCAAACTCAGATCTTTTGACTGGGTGTGAGTGTTTGATTGGTTCTGATGCTCCGTCCATCACCACCCCCTTTTGTACCGCTTTGTTCGCCGTAAGTTGGCAGGATATGCTCAGACATGAGTCCCTTGCTCACTTTGCCACTGGATTCAAACAAGCCTGGCCGAAGACGGCTGAAATGCCAGAAACCGGTCCTAGGAAGCTTGTTTCCGGTCCAGGGAAGGCATGGCTTGACAGTTCGGGCTGGACTGTTCCCATGAGGCACAGGGTCAGACTGATTTGCATATGGCCATGTCTGAACTGGGGTGGCAGAGTGGGCTAAAGAACGGTGATGGATCAAACTCGGATCTGTTGACTGGGTGTGAGTGTTTGATTGGTTCTGATGCTCCGTCCATCACCACCCCCTTTTGTACCGCTTTGTTCGCAATAAGTTGGCAGGGTATGCTCCGACATGAGTCCCTTGCTCACTTTGCCACTGGATTCAAACAAGCCTGGCCGAAGACGGCTGAAATGCCAGAAACCGGTCCTAGGAAGCTTGTTTCCGGTCCAGGGAAGGCATGGCTTGGCAGTTCGGGCTGGACTGTTCCTATGAGGCACAGGGTCAGACTGATTTGCATATGGCCATGTCTGAACTAGGGTGGCAGAGTGGGCTAAAGAACGGTGATGGATCAAACTTGGATCTGTTGACTGGGTGTGAGTGTTTGATTGGTTCTGATGCTCCGTCCATCACCACCCCCCCTCTGTTCCGCTTTGTTCGCCATAAGTTGGCAGGGTATGCTCAGACGTGAGTCCCTTGCTCACTTTGCCACTGGATTCAAGCAATCCTGGCTGAAGAAGGCTGAAATGCCCGAAACCGGCCCTAGGAAGCTTGTTTCCGGTCCAGGGAAGGCATGGCTTGGCAGTTCGGGCTGGACTGTTCCCATGAGGCACAGGGTCAGACTGATTTGCATATGGCCATGTATGAACTGGGGTGGCAGAGTGGGCTAAAGCACGGTGATGGATCAAACTCGGATCTGTTGACTGGGTGTGAGTGTTTGATTGGTTCTGATGCTCCGTCCATCACCACCCCCTTTTGTACCGCTTTGTTCGCCATAAGTTGGCAGGGTATGCTCAGACGTGAGTCCCTTGCTCACTTTGCCACTGGATTCAAGCAAGCCTGGCTGAAGACGGCTGAAATGCCAGAAACCGGTCCTAGGAAGCTTGTTTCCAGTCCAGGGAAGGCATGGCTTGGCAGTTCGGGCTGGACTGTCCCCATGAGGCACAGGGTAAGACTGAATTGCATATGGCCATGTCTGAACTGGGGTGGCAGAGTGGGCTAAAGAACGGTGATGGATCAAACTCGGATCTGTTGACTGTGTGTAAGTGTTTGATTGGTTCTGATGCTCCGTCCATCACCACCCTCTTTTGTACCACTTTGTTCGCCATAAGTTGGCAGGGTATGCTCAGACGTGAGCCCTTGCTCACTTTGCCACTGGATTCAAGCAAGTCTGGCTGAAGACGGCTAAAATGCCAGAAACCGGTCCTAGGAAGCTTGTTTCCGGTCCAGGGAAGGCATGGCTTGGCAGTTCGGGCTGGACTGTTCCCATGAGGCACAGGGTCAGACTGATTTGCATATGGCCATGTCTGAACTGGGGTGGCAGAGTGGGCTAAAGAACGGTGATGGATCAAACTCGGATCTGTTGACTGGGTGTGAGTGTTTGATTGGTTCTGATGCTCCGTCCATCACCACCCCCTTTTGGACCGCTTTGTTCGCCATAAGTTGGCAGGGTATGCTCAGACGTGAGTCCCTTGCTCACTTTGCCACTGAATTCAAGCAAGCCTGGCTGAAGACGGCTAAAATGCCAGAAACTGGTCCTAGGAAGCATGTTTCTGGTCCAGGGAAGGCATGGCTTGGCAGATCAGGCTGGACTGTTCCCATGAGGCACAGGGTCAGACTGATTTGCATATGGCCATGTCTGAACTGGGGTGGCAGAGTGGGCCAAAGAACGGTGATGGATCAAACTCGGATCTGTTGACTGGGTGTGAGTGTTTGATTGGTTCTGATGCTCCGTCCTTCACCACCCCCTTTTGTACCGCTTTGTTCGCCATAAGTTGACAGGGTATGCTCAGACGTGAGTCCCTTGCTCACTTTGCCACTGGATTCAAGCAAGCCTGGCTGAAGACGGCTGAAATGCCAGAAACCGGTCCTAAGAAGCTTGTTTCCGGTCCAGGGAAGGCATGGCTTGGCAGTTCGGGTTGGACTGCTCCCATGAGGCACAGGGTCAGACTGATTTGCATATGGCCATGTCTGAACTGGGGTGGCAGAGGGGGCTAAAGAATGGTGATGGATCAAACTCAGATCTTTTGACTGGGTGTGAGTGTTTGATTGGTTCTGATGCTCCGTCCATCACCACCCCCTTTTGTACCGCTTTGTTCGCCGTAAGTTGGCAGGATATGCTCAGACATGAGTCCCTTGCTCACTTTGCCACTGGATTCAAACAAGCCTAGCCGAAGACGGCTGAAATGCCAGAAACCGGTCCTAGGAAGCTTGTTTCCGGTCCAGGGAAGGCATGGCTTGACAGTTCGGGCTGGACTGTTCCCATGAGGCACAGGGTCAGACTGATTTGCATATGGCCATGTCTGAACTGGGGTGGCAGAGTGGGCTAAAGAACGGTGATGGATCAAACTCGGATCTGTTGACTGGGTGTGAGTGTTTGATTGGTTCTGATGCTCCGTCCATCACCACCCCCTTTTGTACCGCTTTGTTCGCAATAAGTTGGCAGGGTATGCTCCGACATGAGTCCCTTGCTCACTTTGCCACTGGATTCAAACAAGCCTGGCCGAAGACGGCTGAAATGCCAGAAACCGGTCCTAGGAAGCTTGTTTCCGGTCCAGGGAAGGCATGGCTTGGCAGTTCGGGCTGGACTGTTCCTATGAGGCACAGGGTCAGACTGATTTGCATATGGCCATGTCTGAACTAGGGTGGCAGAGTGGGCTAAAGAACGGTGATGGATCAAACTTGGATCTGTTGACTGGGTGTGAGTGTTTGATTGGTTCTGATGCTCCGTCCATCACTACCCCCTTTTGTACCGCTTTGTTCGCCATAAGTTGGCAGGGTATGCTCAGACGTGAGTCCCTTGCTCACTTTGCCACTGAATTCAAGCAAGCCTGGCTGAAGACGGCGAAAATTCCAGAAACTGGTCCTAGGAAGCTTGTTTCTGGTCCAGGGAAGGCATGGCTTGGCAGATCAGGCTGGACTGTTCCCATGAGGCACAGGGTCAGACCGATTTGCATATGGCCATATCTGAACTGGGGTGGCAGAGTGGGCTAAAGAACGGTGATGGATCAAACTCGGATCTGTTGACTGGGTGTGAGTGTTTGATTGGTTCTGATGCCCCGTCCATCACCATCCCCTTTTGTACCGCTTTGTTCGCCATAAGTTGGCAGGGTATGCTCAGACGTGAGTCCCTTGCTCACATTGCCACTGGATTCAAGCAAGCCTGGCTGAAGACGGCTAAAATGCAAGAAACCGGTCCTAGGAAGCTTGTTTCCGGTCCAGGGAAGGCATGGCTTGGCAGTTTGAGCTGAACTGTTCCCATGAGGCACAGGGTCAGACTGATCTGCATATGGCCATGTCTGAACTGGGGTGGCAGAGTGGGCCAAAGAACGGTGATGGATCAAACTCGGATCTGTTGACTGGGTGTGAGTGTTTGATTGGTTCTGATGCTCCGTCCATCACCACCCCCTTTTGTACCGCTTTGTTCGCCATAAGTTGGCAGGGTATGCTCAGATGTGAGTCCCTTGCTCACTTTGCCACTGGATTCAAGCAAGCCTGGCTGAAGACGGCTAAAATGCCAGAAACCGATCTTAGGAAGCTTGTTTCCGGTCCAGGGAAGGCATGGCTTGGCAGTTCAGGCTGGACTGTTCCCATGAGGCACAGGGTCAGACTGATTTGCATATGGCCATGTCTGAAATGGGGTGGCAGAGTGGGCTAAAGAACGGTGATGGATCAAACTCGGATCTGTTGACTGGGTGTGTGTGTTTGATTGGTTCTGATGCTCCGTCCATCACCACCCCCCCTCTGTTCCGCTTTGTTCGCCATAAGTTGGCAGGGTATGCTCAGACGTGAGTCCCTTGCTCACTTTGCCACTGGATTCAAGCAATCCTGGCTGAAGAAGGCTGAAATGCCCGAAACCGGCCCTAGGAAGCTTGTTTCCGGTCCAGGGAAGGCATGGCTTGGCAGTTCGGGCTGGACTGTTCCCATGAGGCACAGGGTCAGACTGATTTGCATATGGCCATGTATGAACTGGGGTGGCAGAGTGGGCTAAAGCACGGTGATGGATCAAACTCGGATCTGTTGACTGGGTGTGAGTGTTTGATTGGTTCTGATGCTCCGTCCATCACCACCCCCTTTTGTACCGCTTTGTTCGCCATAAGTTGGCAGGGTATGCTCAGACGTGAGTCCCTTGCTCACTTTGCCACTGGATTCAAGCAAGCCTGGCTGAAGACGGCTGAAATGCCAGAAACCGGTCCTAGGAAGCTTGTTTCCAGTCCAGGGAAGGCATGGCTTGGCAGTTCGGGCTGGACTGTCCCCATGAGGCACAGGGTAAGACTGAATTGCATATGGCCATGTCTGAACTGGGGTGGCAGAGTGGGCTAAAGAACGGTGATGGATCAAACTCGGATCTGTTGACTGTGTGTAAGTGTTTGATTGGTTCTGATGCTCCGTCCATCACCACCCTCTTTTGTACCACTTTGTTCGCCATAAGTTGGCAGGGTATGCTCAGACGAGAGCCCTTGCTCACTTTGCCACTGGATTCAAGCAAGTCTGGCTGAAGACGGCTAAAATGCCAGAAACCGGTCCTAGGAAGCTTGTTTCCGGTCCAGGGAAGGCATGGCTTGGCAGTTCGGGCTGGACTGTTCCCATGAGGCACAGGGTCAGACTGATTTGCATATGGCCATGTCTGAACTGGGGTGGCAGAGTGGGCTAAAGAACGGTGATGGATCAAACTCGGATCTGTTGACTGGGTGTGAGTGTTTGATTGGTTCTGATGCTCCGTCCATCACCACCCCCTTTTGGACCGCTTTGTTCGCCATAAGTTGGCAGGGTATGCTCAGACGTGAGTCCCTTGCTCACTTTGCCACTGAATTCAAGCAAGCCTGGCTGAAGACGGCTAAAATGCCAGAAACTGGTCCTAGGAAGCATGTTTCTGGTCCAGGGAAGGCATGGCTTGGCAGATCAGGCTGGACTGTTCCCATGAGGCACAGGGTCAGACTGATTTGCATATGGCCATGTCTGAACTGGGGTGGCAGAGTGGGCCAAAGAACGGTGATGGATCAAACTCGGATCTGTTGACTGGGTGTGAGTGTTTGATTGGTTCTGATGCTCCGTCCTTCACCACCCCCTTTTGTACCGCTTTGTTCGCCATAAGTTGACAGGGTATGCTCAGACGTGAGTCCCTTGCTCACTTTGCCACTGGATTCAAGCAAGCCTGGCTGAAGACGGCTGAAATGCCAGAAACCGGTCCTAAGAAGCTTGTTTCCGGTCCAGGGAAGGCATGGCTTGGCAGTTCGGGTTGGACTGCTCCCATGAGGCACAGGGTCAGACTGATTTGCATATGGCCATGTCTGAACTGGGGTGGAAGAGGGGGCTAAAGAATGGTGATGGATCAAACACGGATCTGTTGACTGGGTGTGAGTGTTTGATTGGTTCTGATGCTCCGTCCATCACCACCCCCTTTTGTACTGCTTTGTTCGCCATAAGTTGGCAGGGTATGCTCAGACGTGAGTCCCTTGCTCACTTTGCCACTGGATTCAAGCAAGCCTGGCTGAAGACGGCTGAAATGCCAGAAACCGGTCCTAGGAAGCTTGTTTCCGGTCCAGGGAAGGCATGGCTTGGCAGTTCGGGCCGGACTGTTCCCATGAGGCACATGGTCAGACTGATTTGCATATGGCCATGTCTGAACTGGGGTGGCAGAGTGGGCTAAAGAACGGTGATGGATCAAACTCAGATCTTTTGACTGGGTGTGAGTGTTTGATTGGTTCTGATGCTCCGTCCATCACCACCCCCTTTTGTACCGCTTTGTTCGCCGTAAGTTGGCAGGATATGCTCAGACATGAGTCCCTTGCTCACTTTGCCACTGGATTCAAACAAGCCTGGCCGAAGACGGCTGAAATGCCAGAAACCGGTCCTAGGAAGCTTGTTTCCGGTCCAGGGAAGGCATGGCTTGACAGTTCGGGCTGGACTGTTCCCATGAGGCACAGGGTCAGACTGATTTGCATATGGCCATGTCTGAACTGGGGTGGCAGAGTGGGCTAAAGAACGGTGATGGATCAAACTCGGATCTGTTGACTGGGTGTGAGTGTTTGATTGGTTCTGATGCTCCGTCCATCACCACCCCCTTTTGTACCGCTTTGTTCGCAATAAGTTGGCAGGGTATGCTCCGACATGAGTCCCTTGCTCACTTTGCCACTGGATTCAAACAAGCCTGGCCGAAGACGGCTGAAATGCCAGAAACCGGTCCTAGGAAGCTTGTTTCCGGTCCAGGGAAGGCATGGCTTGGCAGTTCGGGCTGGACTGTTCCTATGAGGCACAGGGTCAGACTGATTTGCATATGGCCATGTCTGAACTAGGGTGGCAGAGTGGGCTAAAGAACGGTGATGGATCAAACTTGGATCTGTTGACTGGGTGTGAGTGTTTGATTGGTTCTGATGCTCCGTCCATCACTACCCCCTTTTGTACCGCTTTGTTCGCCATAAGTTGGCAGGGTATGCTCAGACGTGAGTCCCTTGCTCACTTTGCCACTGAATTCAAGCAAGCCTGGCTGAAGACGGCGAAAATTCAAGAAACTGGTCCTAGGAAGCTTGTTTCTGGTCCAGGGAAGGCATGGCTTGGCAGATCAGGCTGGACTGTTCCCATGAGGCACAGGGTCAGACTGATTTGCATATGGCCATATCTGAACTGGAGTGGCAGAGTGGGCTAAAGAACGGTGATGGATCAAACTCGGATCTGTTGACTGGGTGTGAGTGTTTGATTGGTTCTGATGCTCCGTCCATCACCATCCCCTTTTGTACCGCTTTGTTCGCCATAAGTTGGCAGGGTATGCTCAGACGTGAGTCCCTTGCTCACATTGCCACTGGATTCAAGCAAGCCTGGCTGAAGACGGCTAAAATGCAAGAAACCGGTCCTAGGAAGCTTGTTTCCGGTCCAGGGAAGGCATGGCTTGGCAGTTTGAGCTGAACTGTTCCCATGAGGCACAGGGTCAGACTGATCTGCATATGGCCATGTCTGAACTGGGGTGGCAGAGTGGGCCAAAGAACGGTGATGGATCAAACTCGGATCTGTTGACTGGGTGGGAGTGTTTGATTGGTTCTGATGCTCCGTCCATCACCACCCCCTTTTGTACCGCTTTGTTCGCCATAAGTTGGCAGGGTATGCTCAGATGTGAGTCCCTTGCTCACTTTGCCACTGGATTCAAGCAAGCCTGGCTGAAGACGGCTAAAATGCCAGAAACCGGTCTTAGGAAGCTTGTTTCCGGTCCAGGGAAGGCATGGCTTGGCAGTTCAGGCTGGACTGTTCCCATGAGGCACAGGGTCAGACTGATTTGCATATGGCCATGTCTGAAATGAGGTGGCAGAGTGGGCTAAAGAACGGTGATGGATCAAACTCGGATCTGTTGACTGGGTGTGTGTGTTTGATTGGTTCTGATGCTCCGTCCATCACCACCCCCCCTCTGTTCCGCTTTGTTCGCCATAAGTTGGCAGGGTATGCTCAGACGTGAGTCCCTTGCTCACTTTGCCACTGGATTCAAGCAATCCTGGCTGAAGAAGGCTGAAATGCCCGAAACCGGCCCTAGGAAGCTTGTTTCCGGTCCAGGGAAGGCATGGCTTGGCAGTTCGGGCTGGACTGTTCCCATGAGGCACAGGGTCAGACTGATTTGCATATGGCCATGTATGAACTGGGGTGGCAGAGTGGGCTAAAGCACGGTGATGGATCAAACTCGGATCTGTTGACTGGGTGTGAGTGTTTGATTGGTTCTGATGCTCCGTCCATCACCACCCCCTTTTGTACCGCTTTGTTCGCCATAAGTTGGCAGGGTATGCTCAGACGTGAGTCCCTTGCTCACTTTGCCACTGGATTCAAGCAAGCCTGGCTGAAGACGGCTGAAATGCCAGAAACCGGTCCTAGGAAGCTTGTTTCCAGTCCAGGGAAGGCATGGCTTGGCAGTTCGGGCTGGACTGTCCCCATGAGGCACAGGGTAAGACTGAATTGCATATGGCCATGTCTGAACTGGGGTGGCAGAGTGGGCTAAAGAACGGTGATGGATCAAACTCGGATCTGTTGACTGTGTGTAAGTGTTTGATTGGTTCTGATGCTCCGTCCATCACCACCCTCTTTTGTACCACTTTGTTCGCCATAAGTTGGCAGGGTATGCTCAGACGTGAGCCCTTGCTCACTTTGCCACTGGATTCAAGCAAGTCTGGCTGAAGACGGCTAAAATGCCAGAAACCGGTCCTAGGAAGCTTGTTTCCGGTCCAGGGAAGGCATAGCTTGGCAGTTCGGGCTGGACAGTTCCCATGAGGCACAGGGTCAGACTGATTTGCATATGGCCATGTCTGAACTGGGGTGGCAGAGTGGGCTAAAGAACGGTGATGGATCAAACTCGGATCTGTTGACTGGGTGTGAGTGTTTGATTGGTTCTGATGCTCCGTCCATCACCACCCCCTTTTGGACCGCTTTGTTCGCCATAAGTTGGCAGGGTATGCTCAGACGTGAGTCCCTTGCTCACTTTGCCACTGAATTCAAGCAAGCCTGGCTGAAGACGGCTAAAATGCCAGAAACTGGTCCTAGGAAGCATGTTTCTGGTCCAGGGAAGGCATGGCTTGGCAGATCAGGCTGGACTGTTCCCATGAGGCACAGGGTCAGACTGATTTGCATATGGCCATGTCTGAACTGGGGTGGCAGAGTGGGCCAAAGAACGGTGATGGATCAAACTCGGATCTGTTGACTGGGTGTGAGTGTTTGATTGGTTCTGATGCTCCGTCCTTCACCACCCCCTTTTGTACCGCTTTGTTCGCCATAAGTTGACAGGGTATGCTCAGACGTGAGTCCCTTGCTCACTTTGCCACTGGATTCAAGCAAGCCTGGCTGAAGACGGCTGAAATGCCAGAAACCGGTCCTAAGAAGCTTGTTTCCGGTCCAGGGAAGGCATGGCTTGGCAGTTCGGGTTGGACTGCTCCCATGAGGCACAGGGTCAGACTGATTTGCATATGGCCATGTCTGAACTGGGGTGGCAGAGGGGGCTAAAGAATGGTGATGGATCAAACACGGATCTGTTGACTGGGTGTGAGTGTTTGATTGGTTCTGATGCTCCGTCCATCACCACCCCCTTTTGTACTGCTTTGTTCGCCATAAGTTGGCAGGGTATGCTCAGACGTGAGTCCCTTGCTCACTTTGCCACTGGATTCAAGCAAGCCTGGCTGAAGACGGCTGAAATGCCAGAAACCGGTCCTAGGAAGCTTGTTTCCGGTCCAGGGAAGGCATGGCTTGGCAGTTCGGGCCGGACTGTTCCCATGAGGCATATGGTCAGACTGATTTGCATATGGCCATGTCTGAACTGGGGTGGCAGAGTGGGCTAAAGAACGGTGATGGATCAAACTCAGATCTTTTGACTGGGTGTGAGTGTTTGATTGGTTCTGATGCTCCGTCCATCACCACCCCCTTTTGTACCGCTTTGTTCGCCGTAAGTTGGCAGGATATGCTCAGACATGAGTCCCTTGCTCACTTTGCCACTGGATTCAAACAAGCCTGGCCGAAGACGGCTGAAATGCCAGAAACCGGTCCTAGGAAGCTTGTTTCCGGTCCAGGGAAGGCATGGCTTGACAGTTCGGGCTGGACTGTTCCCATGAGGCACAGGGTCAGACTGATTTGCATATGGCCATGTCTGAACTGGGGTGGCAGAGTGGGCTAAAGAATGGTGATGGATCAAACTTGGATCTGTTGACTGGGTGTGAGTGTTTGATTGGTTCTGATGCTCCGTCCATCACCACCCCCTTTTGTACCGCTTTGTTCGCCATAAGTTGGCAGGGTATGCTCAGACGTGAGTCCCTTGCTCACTTTGCCACTGGATTCAAGCAAGCCTGGCTGAAGACGGCTGAAATGCCAGAAACTTGTCCTAGGAAGCTTGTTTGCGGTCCAGGGAAGGCATGGCTTGGCAGTTCGGGATGGACTGTTCCCATGAGGCACAGGGTCAGACTGATTTGCATATGGCCATGTCTGAACTGGGGTGGCAGAGTGGGCTAAAGCACGGTGATGGATCAAATTCGGATCTGTTGACTGGGTGTGAGTGTTTGATTGGTTGTGATGCTCCGTACATCACCACCCCCTTTTGTTCTGCTTTGTTCGCCATAAGTTGGCAGGGTATGCTCAGACGTGAGTCCCTTGCTCACTTTGCCACTGGATTCAAGCAAGCCTGGCTGAAGACGGCTGAAATGCCAGAAACTGGTCCTAGGAAGCTTGTTTCCGGTCCAGGGAACGCATGGCTTGGCAGTTCGGGCTGGACTGTTCCCATGAGGCACAGGGTCAGACTGATTTGCATATGGCTATGTCTGAACTGGGGTGGCAGAGTGGGCTAAAGAACGGTGATGGATCAAACTCGGATCTGTTGACTGGGTGTGAGTGTTTGATTGGTTCTGATGCTCCGTCCATCACCACCCCCTTTTGTACCGCTTTGTTCGCCATAAATTGGCAGTGTATGCTCAGACGTGAGTCCCTTGCTTACTTTGCCACTGGATTCAAACAAGCCTGGCTGAAGGCGGCTGAAATGCCAGAAACCGGTCCTAGGAAGCTTGTTTCCGGTCCAGGGAAGGCATGGCTTGGCAGTTCGGGCTGGACTGTTCCCATGAGGCACAGGGTCAGACTGATTTGCATATGGCCAGGTCTGAACTGTAGTGGCAGAGTGGGCTAAAGAACAGTGATGGATCAAACTCGGATCTGTTGACTGGGTGTGAGTGTTTGATTGGTTCTGATGCTCCGTCCATCGTCACCTCCTTTTGTACCGCTTTGTTCGCCATAAGTTGGCAGGGTATGCTCAGACGTGAGTCCTTTGCTCACTTTGCCACTGGATTCAAGCAGGTCTGGCTGAAGACGGCTGAAACACCAGAAACCGGTCCTCGGAAGCTTGTTTCCCGTCCAGGGAAGGCATGACTTGGCAGTTCGGGCTGGACTGTTCCAATGAGGCACAGGGTCAGCATGATTTGCATATGGTCATGTCTGAACTGGGGTGGCAGAGTGGGCTAAAGAATGGTGATGGATCAAACTCGGATCTGTTGACTGGGTGTGAGTATTTGATTGGTTCTGATGCTCCGTCCATCACCACCCCCTTTTGTACCGCTTTGTTCACCATAAGTTGGCAGGGTATGCTCAGACATGAGTCCCTTGCTCACTTTGCCACTGGATTAAAGCAAGCCGGGCTGAAGACAGCTGAAACGCCAGAAACCGGTTCTAGGAAGCTTCTTTCCGGTCCAGGGAAGGCATGGCTTGGCAGTTCGGGCTGGACTGTTCCCATGAGGCACAGGGTCAGACCGATTTGCATATGGCCATGTCTGAACTGGGGTGGCAGAGTGGGCTAAAGAACGGTGATGGATCAAACTCGGATCTGTTGACTGGGTGTGAGTGTTTGATTGGTTCTGATGCTCCGTCCATCACCATCCCCTTTTGTACCGCTTTTTCGTCATGAGTTGGCAGGGTATGCTCAGACGTGAGTCCCTTGCTCACTTTGCCACTGGATTCAAGCAAGCCTAGCTGAAGACGGCTGAAATGCCAGAAACCGGTCCTAGGAAGCTTGTTTCCGGTCCAGGGAAGGCATGGCTTGGCATTTCGGGCTGGACTGTTCCCATGAGGCACAGGGTCAGACTGATTTGCATATGGCCATGTCTTAACTGGGGTGGCAGAGTGGGCTAAAGAACGGTGATGGATCAAACTCGGATCTGTTGACTGGGTGTGAGTGTTTGATTGGTTCTGATGCTCCGTCCATCACCACCCCCTTTTGTACCGCTTTGTTCGCCATAAGTTGGCAGGGTATGCTCAGACGTGAGTCCCTTGCTCACTTTGCCACTGGATTCAAGCAAGCCTAGCTGAAGACGGCTGAAATGCCAGAAACCGGTCCTAGGAAGCTTGTTTCCGATCCAGGGAAGGCATGGCTTCGCAGTTCGGGCTGGACTGCTCCCATGAGGCACAGGGTCAGACTGATTTGCATATGGCCATGTCTGAACTGGGGTGGCAGAGTGGGCTAAAGAACGGTGATGGATCAAACACGGATCTGTTGACTGGGTGTGAGTGTTTGATTGGTTCTGATGCTCCGTCCATCACCACCCCCTTTTGTACTGCTTTGTTCGCCATAAGTTGGCAGGGTATGCTCAGACGTGAGTCCCTTGCTCACTTTGCCACTGGATTCAAGCAAGCCTGGCTGAAAACGGCTGAAATGCCAGAAACCGGTCCTAGGAAGCTTGTTTCCGGTCCAGGGAAGGCATGGCTTGGCAGTTCGGTCTGGACTGTTCCCATGAGGCACAGGGTCAGACTGATTTGCATATGGCCATGTCTGAACTGGGGTGGCAGAGTGGGCCACAGAACGGTGATGGATCAAACTCGGATCTGATGACTGGGTGTGAGTGTTTGATTGGTTCTGATGCTCCGTCCATCACCACCCCCTTTTGTACCGCTTTGTTCCCCATAAGTTGGCAGGGTATGCTCAGACGTGAGTCCCTTGCTCACTTTGCTACTGGATTCAAGCAAGCCTGGCTGAAAATGGCTGAAATGCCAGAAACCGGTCCTAGGAAGCTTGTTTCCGGTCCAGGGAAGGCATGGCTTGGCAGTTTGGGCTGAACTGTTCCCATGAGGGACAGGGTCAGACTGATTTGCATATGGCCATGTCTGAACTGGGGTGGCAGAGTGGGCCAAAGAACGGTGATGGATCAAACTCAGATCTGATGACTGGGTGTGAGTGTTTGATTGGTTCTGATGCTCCGTCCATCACCACCCCCTTTTGTACCGCTTTGTTCGCCATAAGTTGGCAGGGTATGCTCAGACGTGAGTCCCTTGCTCACTTTGCCACTGGATTCAAGCAAGCCTGGCTGAAGACGGCTGAAATGCCAGAAACCGGTCCTAGGAAGCTTGTTTCCGGTCCAGGGATGGCATTGCTTCGCAGTTCGGGCTGGACTGCTCCCATGAGGCACAGGGTCAGACTGATTTGCATATGGCCATGTCTGAACTGGGGTGGCAGAGTGGGCTAAAAACGGTGATGGATCAAACTCGGATCTGTTGACTGGGTGTGAGTGTTTGATTGGTTCTGATGCTCCGTCCATCACCACCCCCTTTTGTACCGCTTTGTTCGCCATAAGTTGGCAGGGTATGCTCAGACGTGAGTCCCTTGCTCACTTTGCCACTGGATTCAAGCAAGCCTGGCTGAAGACGGCTAAAATGCCAGAAACCGGTCCTAGGAAGCTTGTTTCCGGTCCAGGGAAGGCATGGCTTGGCAGTTCGGGCTGGACTGTTCCCATGAGGCACAGTGTCAGACTGATTTGCATATGGCCATGTCTGAACTGGGGTGGCAGAGTGGGCTAAAGCACAGTGATGGATCAAACTCGGATCTGTTGACTGGGTGTGAGTGTTTGATTGGTTCTGATGCTCCGTCCATCACCACCCCCTTTTGTACCGCTTTGTTCGCCATAAGTTGGCAGGGTATGCTCAGACATGAGTCCCTTGCTCACTTTGCCACTGGATTCAAACAAGCCTGGCCGAAGACGGCTGAAATGCCAGAAACCGGTCCTAGGAAGCTTGTTTCCGGTCCAGGGAAGGCATAGCTTGACAGTTCGGGCTGGACTGTTCCCATGAGACACAGGGTCAGACTGATTTGCATATGGCCATGTCTGAAATGGGGTGGCAGAGTGGGCTAAAGAACGGTTATGGATCAAACTCGGATCTGTTGACTCGGTGTGAGTGTTTGATTGGTTCTGATGCTCCGTCCATCACCACCCCCTTTTGTACTGCTTTGTTCGCCATAAGTTGGCAGGATATGCTCAGACGTGAGTCCCTTGCTCACTTTGCCACTGGATTCAAGCAAGCCTGGCTGAAGACGTCTGAAATGCCAGAAACCGGTCCTAGGAAGCTTGTTTCCGGTCCAGGGAACGCATGGCTTGGCAGTTCGGGCTGGACTGTTCCCATGAGGCACAGGGTCAGACTGATTTGCATATGGCCATGTCTGAACTGGGGTGGCAGAGTGGGTTAAAGAACGGTGATGGATCAAACTCGGATCTGTTGACTGGGTGTGAGTGTTTGATTGGTTCTGATGCTCCGTCCATCACCACCCCCTTTTATACCGCTTTGTTCGCCATAAGTTGGCAGGGCATGCTCAGACGTGAGTCCCTTGCTCACTTTGCCACTGGATTCAAGCAAGCCTGGCTGAAGACGGCTGAAATGCCAGAAACCGGTCCTAGGAAGCTTTTTTCCGGTCCAGCATGGCTTGGCAGTTCGAGCTGGACTGTTCCCATGAGGCACAGGGTCAGACTGATTTGCATATGGCCAGGTCTGAACTGTGGTGGCAGAGGGGGCTAAAGAACGGTGATGGCTCAAACTCGGATCTGTTGACTGGGTGTGAGTGTTTGATTGGTTCTGATGCTCCGTCCATCACCACCCCCTTTTGTACCGCTTTGTTCGCCATAAGTTGGCAGGGCATGCTCAGACGTGAGTCCCTTGCTCACTTTGCCACTGGATTCAAGCAAGCGTGGCTGAAAACGGCTGAAATGCCAGAAACCGGTCCTAGGAAGCTTGTTTCCGGTCCAGGGAAGGCATGGCTTGGCAGTTTGGGCTGAACTGTTCCCATGAGGCACAGGGTCAGACTGATCTGCATATGGCCATGTCTGAACTGGGGTGGCAGAGTGGGTTATAGAACGGTGATGGATCAAACTCGGATCTGTTGACTGGGTGTGAGTGTTTTTGATTGGTTCTGATGCTCCGTCCATCACCACCCCCGTTTGTACCGCTTTGTTCACCATAAATTGGCAGGGTATGCTCAGACGTGAGTCCCTTGCTCACTTTGCCACTGGATTCAAGCAAGCCTGGCTGAAGACGTCTGAAATGCCAGAAACCGGTCCTAGGAAGCTTGTTTCCGGTCCAGGGAAGGCATGGCTTGGCATTTCGGGCTGGACTGTTCCCATGAGGCACCGGGTCAGACTGATTTGCATATGGCCAGGTATGAACTGTGGTGGCAGAGTGGGCTAAAGAACGGTGATTGCTCAAACTCGGATCTGTTGACTGGGTGTGAGTGTTTGATTGGTTCTGATGCTCCGTCCATCACCACCCCCTTTTGTACCGCTTTGTTCGCCATAAGTTGGCAGGGCATGCTCAGACGTGAGTCCCTTGCTCACTTTGCCACTGGATTCAAGCAAGCCTGGCTGAAGACGGCTGAAATGCCAGAAACCGGTCCTAGGAAGCTTGTTTCCGTTCCAGGGAAGGCATGGCTTGGCAGTTCGGTCTGGACTGTTCCCATGAGGCACAGGGTCAGACTGATTTGCATATGGCCATGTCTGAAGTGGAGTGGCAGAGTGGGCCAAAGAACAGTGATGGATCAAACTCGGATCTGATGACTGGGTGTGAGTGTATGATTGGTTCTGATGCTCCGTCTATCACCACCCCTTTTGTACCACTTTGTTCGCCATAAGTTGGCAGGGTATGCTCAGACGTGAGTCCCTTGCTCACTTCGCCACTGGATTCAAGCAAGCCTGGCTGAAAACGGCTGAAATGCCAGAAACCGGTCCTAGGAAGCTTGTTTCCGGTCCAGGGAAGGCATGGCTTGGCAGTTTGGGCTGAACTGTTCCCATGAGGCACAGGGTCAGACTGATTTGCATATGGCCATTTCTGAACTGGGGTGGCAGAGTGGGCTAAAGAACGGTGATCCATCAAACTCGGATCTGATGACTGGGTGTGAGTGTTTGATTGGTTCTGATGCTCCGTCCATCACCACCCCCTTTTGTACCGCTTTGTTCGCCATAAGTTGGCAGTTTATGCTCAGACTTGAGTCCCTTGCTCACTTTGCCACTGGATTCAAGCAAGCCTGGCTGAAGGCGGCTGAAATGCCAGAAACCGGTCCTAGGAAGCTTGTTTCCGGTCCAGGGAAGGCATAGCTTGACAGTTCGGGCTGGACTGTTCCCATGAGACACAGGGTCAGACTGATTTGCATATGGCCATGTCTGAAATGGGGTGGCAGAGTGGGCTAAAGAACGGTTATGGATCAAACTCGGATCTGTTGACTGGGTGTGAGTGTTTGATTGGTTCTGATGCTCCGTCCATCACCACCCCCTTTTGTACTGCTTTGTTCGCCATAAGTTGGCAGGATATGCTCAGACGTGAGTCCCTTGCTCACTTTGCCACTGGATTCAAGCAAGCCTGGCTGAAGACGTCTGAAATGCCAGAAACCGGTCCTAGGAAGCTTGTTTCCGGTCCAGGGAACGCATGGCTTGGCAGTTCGGGCTGGACTGTTCCCATGAGGCACAGGGTCAGACTGATTTGCATATGGCCATGTCTGAACTGGGGTGGCAGAGTGGGTTAAAGAACGGTGATGGATCAAACTCGGATCTGTTGACTGGGTGTGAGTGTTTGATTGGTTCTGATGCTCCGTCCATCACCACCCCCTTTTATACCGCTTTGCTCGCCATAAATTGGCAGGGTATGCTCAGGCGTGAGTCCCTTGCTCACTTTGCCACTGGATTCAAGCAAGCCTGTTTGAAGACGGCTGAAATGCCAGAAACCGGTCCTAGGAAGCTTTTTTCCGGTCCAGCATGGCTTGGCAGTTCGAGCTGGACTGTTCCCATGAGGCACAGGGTCAGACTGATTTGCATATGGCCAGGTCTGAACTGTGGTGGCAGAGGGGGCTAAAGAACGGTGATGGCTCAAACTCGGATCTGTTGACTGGGTGTGAGTGTTTGATTGGTTCTGATGCTCCGTCCATCACCACCCCCTTTTGTACCGCTTTGTTCGCCATAAGTTGGCAGGGCATGTTCAGACGTGAGTCCCTTGCTCACTTTGCCACTGGATTCAAGCAAGCGTGGCTGAAAACGGCTGAAATGCCAGAAACCGGTCCTAGGAAGCTTGTTTCTGGTCCAGGGAAGGCATGGCTTGGCAGTTTGGGCTGAACTGTTCCCATGAGGCACAGGGTCAGACTGATTTGCATATGGCCATGTCTGAACTGGGGTGGCAGAGTGGGTTATAGAACGGTGATGGATAAAACTCGGATCTGTTGACTGGGTGTGAGTGTTTTTGATTGGTTCTGATGCTCCGTCCATCACCACCCCCGTTTGTACCGCTTTGTTCACCATAAATTGGCAGGGTATGCTCAGACGTGAGTCCCTTGCTCACTTTGCCACTGGATTCAAGCAAGCCTGGCTGAAGACGTCTGAAATGCCAGAAACCGGTCCTAGGAAGCTTGTTTCCGGTCCAGGGAAGGCATGGCTTGGCAGTTCGGGCTGGACTGTTCCCATGAGGCACCGGGTCAGACTGATTTGCATATGGCCAGGTATGAACTGTGGTGGCAGAGTGGGCTAAAGAACGGTGATTGCTCAAACTCGGATCTGTTGACTGGGTGTGAGTGTTTGATTGGTTCTGATGCTCCGTCCATCACCACCCCCTTTTGTACCGCTTTGTTCGCCATAAGTTGGCAGGGCATGCTCAGACGTGAGTCCCTTGCTCACTTTGCCACTGGATTCAAGCAAGCCTGGCTGAAGACGGCTGAAATGCCAGAAACCGGTCCTAGGAAGCTTGTTTCCGTTCCAGGGAAGGCATGGCTTGGCAGTTCGGTCTGGACTGTTCCCATGAGGCACAGGGTCAGACTGATTTGCATATGGCCATGTCTGAAGTGGAGTGGCAGAGTGGGCCAAAGAACAGTGATGGATCAAACTCGGATCTGATGACTGGGTGTGAGTGTATGATTGGTTCTGATGCTCCGTCTATCACCACCCCCTTTTGTACCACTTTGTTCGCCATAAGTTGGCAGGGTATGCTCAGACGTGAGTCCCTTGCTCACTTCGCCACTGGATTCAAGCAAGCCTGGCTGAAAACGGCTGAAATGCCAGAAACCGGTCCTAGGAAGCTTGTTTGCGGTCCAGGGAAGGCATGGCTTGGCAGTTTGGGCTGAACTGTTCCCGTGAAGCACAGGGTCAGACTGATTTGCATGTGGCCATGTCTGAACTGGGGTGGCAGAGTGGGCCAAAGAACGGTGATGGATCAAACTCGGATCTGTTGACTGGGTGTGAGTGTTTGATTGGTTCTGATGCTCCGTCCATCACCACCCCCTTTTGTACCGCTTTGTTCGCCATAAGTTGGCAGGGTATGCTCAGACATGAGTCCCTTGCTCACTTTGCCACTGGATTCAAGCAAGCCGGGCTGAAGACAGCTGAAACGCCAGAAACCGGTCCTAGGAAGCTTCTTTCCGGTCCAGAGAAGGTATGGCTTGGCAGTTCGGGCTGGACTGTTCCCATAAGGCACAGGGTCAGACCGATTTGCATATGGCCATGTCTGAACTGGGGTGGCAGAGTGGGCTAAAGAACGGTGATGGATCAAACTCGGATCTGTTGACTGGGTGTGAGTGTTTGATTGGTTCTGATGCTCCGTCCATCACCATCCCCTTTTGTTCCGCTTTGTTCGCCATAAGTTGGCAGGGTATGCTCAGACGTGAGTCCCTTGCTCACATTGCCACTGGATTCAAGCAAGCCTGGCTGAAGACGGCTAAAATGCCAGGCACCGGTCCTAGGAAGCTTGTTTCCGGTCCAGGGAAGGCATGGCTTGGCCGTTCCGTCTGGACTGATCCCATGAGGCACAGGGTCAGACTGATTTGCATATGGCCATGTCTGAACTGGGGTGGCAGAGTGGGCTAAAGAACGGTGATGGATCAAACTCGGATCTGATGACTGGGTGTGAGTGTTTGATTGGTTCTGATGCTCCGTCCATCACCACCCCCTTTTGTACTGATTTGTTCACCATAAGTTGGCAGTTTATGCTCAGACGTGAGTCCCTTGCTCACTTTGCCACTGGATTCCAGCAAGCCTGGCTGAAGGCGGCTGAAATACCATAAACCGGTCCTAGGAAGCTTGTTTCCGGTCCAGGGAAGGCATGGCTTGGCAGTTTGGGCTGAACTGTTCCCATGAGGCACAGGGTCAGACTGATTTGCATATGGCCATGTCTGAACTGGGGTGGCAGAGTGGGCCAAAGAACGGTGATGGATCAAACTCGGATCTGTTGACTGGGTGTGAGTGTTTGATTGGTTCTGATGCTCCGTCCATCACCACCCCCTTTTGTACAACTTTGTTCGCCATAAGTTGGCAGGGTATGCTCAGACATGAGTCCCTTGCTCACTTTGCCACTGGATTCAAGCAAGCCGGGCTGAAGACAGCTGAAACGCCAGAAACCGGTCCTAGGAAGCTTGTTTCTGGTCCAGGGAAGGTATGGCTTGGCAGTTCTGGCTGGACTGTTCCCATGAGGCACAGGGTCAGACCGATTTGCATATGGCCATGTCTGAACTGGGGTGGCAGAGTGGGCTAAAGAACGGTGATGGATCAAACTCGGATCTGTTGACTGGGTGTGAGTGTTTGATTGGTTCTGATGCTCCGTCCATCACCATCCCCTTTTTTACTGCTTTGTTCGCCATAAGTTGGCAGGGTATGCTCAGACGTGAGTCCCTTGCTCACATTGCCACTGGATTCAAGCAAGCCTGGCTGAAGACGGCTGAAATGCCAGAAACCGGTCCTAGGAAGCTTGTTTCCGGTCCAGGGAAGGCATGGCTTGGCAGTTCGGGCTGGACTGTTCCCATAAGGAACAGGGTCAGACCGATTTGCATATGGCCATGTCTGAACTGGGGTGGCAGAGTGGGCTAAAGAACGGTGATGGATCAAACTCGGATCTGTTGACTGGGTGTGAGTGTTTGATTGGTTCTGATGCTCCGTCCATCACCATCCCCTTTTGTACCGCTTTGTTCGCCATAAGTTAGCAGGGTATGCTCAGACGTGAGTCCCTTGCTCACTTCGCCACTGGATTCAAGCAAGCCTGGCTGAAAACGGCTGAAATGCCAGAAACCGGTCCTAGGAAGCTTGTTTCCGGTCCAGGGAAGGCATGGCTTGGCAGTTTGGGCTGAACTGTTCCCATGAGGCACAGGGTCAGACTGATTTGCATATGGCCATGTCTGAACTGGGGTGGCAGAGTGGGCTAAAGAACGGTGATCCATCAAACTCGGATCTGATGACTGGGTGTGAGTGTTTGATTGGTTCTGATGCTCCGTCCATCACCACCCCCTTTTGTACCGCTTTGTTCGCCATAAGTTGGCAGGGTATGCTCAGACGTGAGTCCCTTGCTCACTTTGCCACTGGATTCAAGCAAGCCTGGCTGAAGACGGCTGAAATGCCAGAAACCGGTCCTAGGAAGCTTGTTTCCGGTCCAGGGAAGGCATGGCTTGGCAGTTCGGGCTGGACTGTTCCCATGAAGCACAGGGTCAGACTGATTTGCAAATGGCCATGTCTGAACTGGGGTGGCAGAGTGGGCTAAAGAACGGTGATGGATCAAACTTGGATCTGTTGACTGGGTGTGAGTGTTTGATTGGTTCTGATGCTCCGTCCATCACCATCCCCTTTTGTACCGCTTTGTTCGCCATAAGTTGGCAGGGTATGCTCAGACGTGAGTCCTTTGCTCACATTGCCACTGAATTCAAGCAAGCCTGGCTGAAGACGGCTGAAATGCCAGAAACCGGTCCTAGGAAGCTTGTTTCCGGTCCAGGGAAGGTATGGCTTGGCAGTTCGGGCTGTACTGTTCCCATGAGGCACAGGGTCAGACTGATTTGCATATGGCCATGTCTGATCTGGGGTGGCAGAGTGGGATAAGGAACGGTGATGGATCAAACTCAGATCTGTTGACTGGGTGTGAGTGTTTGGTTGGTTCTGATGCTCCGTTCATCACCACCCCCTTTTTTACCGCTTTGTTCGCCATAAGTTGGCAGTTTATGCTCAGACGTGAGTCCCTTGCTCACTTTGCCACTGGATTCAAGCAAGCCTGGCTGAAGGCGGCTGAAATGCAAGAAACCGGTCCTAGGAAGCTTGTTTCCGGTCCAGGGAAGGCATGTCTTGGCAGTTTGGGCTGAACTGTTCCCATGAGGCACAGGGTCAGACTGATTTGCATATGGCCATGTCTGAACTGGGGTGGCAGAGTGGGCCAAAGAACGGTGATGGATCAAACTCCGATCTGTTGACTGGGTGTGAGTGTTTGATTGGTTCTGATGCTCTGTCCATCACCACCCCCTTTTGTACCGCTTTGTTCGCCATAAGTTGGCAGGGTATGCTCAGACGTGAGTCCCTTGCTCACTTTGCCACTGGATTCAAGCAAGCCTGGCTGAAGACGGCTGAAATGCCAGAAACCGGTCCTAGGAAGCTTGTTTGCGGTCCAGGGAAGGCATGGCTTGGCAGTTCGGGCTGGACTGTTCCCATGAGGCACACGGTCAGACCGATTTGCATATGGCCATGTCTGAACTGGGGTGGCAGAGTGGGCTAAAGAACGGTGATGGATCAAACTCGGATCTGTTGACTGGGTGTGAGTGTTTGATTGGTTCTGATGCTCCGTCCATCACCATCCCCTTTTGTACCGCTTTGTTCGCCAAAAGTTAGCAGGGTATGCTCAGACGTGAGTTCCTTGCTCACTTCGCCACTGGATTCAAGCAAGCCTGGCTGAAAACGGCTGAAATGCCAGAAACCGGTCCTAGGAAGCTTGTTTCCGGTCCAGGGAAGGCATGGCTTGGCAGTTTGGGCTGAACTGTTCCCATGAGGCACAGGGTCAGACTGATTTGCATATGGCCATGTCTGAACTGGGGTGGCAGAGTGGGCTAAAGAACGGTGATCCATCAAACTCGGATCTGATGACTGGGTGTGAGTGTTTGATTGGTTCTGATGCTCCGTCCATCACCACCCCCTTTTGTACCGCTTTGTTCGCCATAAGTTGGCAGGGTATGCTCAGACGTGAGTCCCTTGCTCACTTTGCCACTGGATTCAAGCAAGCCTGGCTGAAGACGGCTGAAATGCCAGAAACCGGTCCTAGGAAGCTTGTTTCCGGTCCAGGGAAGGCATGGCTTGGCAGTTCGGGCTGGACTATTCCCATGAAGCACAGGGTCAGACTGATTTGCAAATGGCCATGTCTGAACTGGGGTGGCAGAGTGGGCTAAAGAACGGTGATGGATCAAACTTGGATCTGTTGACTGGGTGTGAGTGTTTGATTGGTTCTGATGCTCCGTCCATCACCATCCCCTTTTGTACCGCTTTGTTCGCCATAAGTTGGCAGGGTATGCTCAGACGTGAGTCCTTTGCTCACATTGCCACTGGATTCAAGCAAGCCTGGCTGAAGACGGCTGAAATGCCAGAAACCGGTCCTAGGAAGCTTGTTTCCGGTCCAGGGAAGGTATGGCTTGGCAGTTCGGGCTGTACTGTTCCCATGAGGCACAGGGTCAGACCGATTTGCATATGGCCATGTCTGATCTGGGGTGGCAGAGTGGGATAAGGAACGGTGATGGATCAAACTCAGATCTGTTGACTGGGTGTGAGTGTTTGGTTGGTTCTGATGCTCCGTCCATCACCACCCCCTTTTTTACCGCTTTGTTCGCCATAAGTTGGCAGTTTATGCTCAGACGTGAGTCCCTTGCTCACTTTGCCACTGGATTCAAGCAAGCCTGGCTGAAGGCGGCTGAAATGCAAGAAACCGGTCCTAGGAAGCTTGTTTCCGGTCCAGGGAAGGCATGTCTTGGCAGTTTGGGCTGAACTGTTCCCATGAGGCACAGGGTCAGACTGATTTGCATATGGCCATGTCTGAACTGGGGTGGCAGAGTGGGCCAAAGAACGGTGATGATCAAACTCCGATCTGTTGACTGGGTGTGAGTGTTTGATTGGTTCTGATGCTCTGTCCATCACCCCCCCCTTTTGTACCGCTTTGTTCGCCATAAGTTGGCAGGGTATGCTCAGACGTGAGTCCCTTGCTCACTTTGCCACTGGATTCAAGCAAGCCTGGCTGAAGATGGCTGAAATGCCAGAAACCGGTCCTAGGAAGCTTGTTTGCGGTCCAGGGAAGGCATGGCTTGGCAGTTCGGGCTGGACTGTTCCCATGAGGCACAGGGTCAGACTGATTTGCATATGGCCATGTCTGAACTGGGGTGGCAGAGTGGGCTAAAGAATGGTGATGGATCAAACTTGGATCTGTTGACTGGGTGTGAGTGTTTGATTGGTTCTGATGCTCCATCCATCACCACCCCCTTTTGTACCGCTTTGTTCGCCATAAGTTGGCAGGGTATGCTCAGACATGAGTCCCTTGCTCACTTTGCCACTGGATTCAAGCAAGCCGGGCTGAAGACAGCTGAAACGCCAGAAACCGGTCCTAGGAAGCTTCTTTCCGGTCCAGAGAAGGTATGGCTTGGCAGTTCGGGCTGGACTGTTCCCATAAGGCACAGGGTCAGACCGATTTGCATATGGCCATGTCTGAACTGGGGTGGCAGAGTGGGCTAAGGAACGGTGATGGATCAAACTCGGATCTGTTGACTGGGTGTGAGTGTTTGATTGGTTCTGATGCTCCGTCCATCACCATCCCCTTTTGTTCCGCTTTGTTCGCCATAAGTTGGCAGGGTATGCTCAGACGTGAGTCCCTTGCTCACATTGCCACTGGATTCAAGCAAGCCTGGCTGAAGACGGCTGAAATGCCAGAAACCGGTCCTAGGAAGCTTGTTTCCGGTCCAGGGAAGGCATGGCTTGGCAGTTCGGGCTGGACTGTTCCCATAAGGAACAGGGTCAGACCGATTTGCATATGGCCATGTCTGAACTGGGGTGGCAGAGTGGGCTAAAGAACGGTGATGGATCAAACTCGGATCTGTTGACTGGGTGTGAGTGTTTGATTGGTTCTGATGCTCCGTCCATCACCATCCCCTTTTGTACCGCTTTGTTCGCCATAAGTTAGCAGGGTATGCTCAGACGTGAGTCCCTTGCTCACTTCGCCACTGGATTCAAGCAAGCCTGGCTGAAAACGGCTGAAATGCCAGAAACCGGTCCTAGGAAGCTTGTTTCCGGTCCAGGGAAGGCATGGCTTGGCAGTTTGGGCTGAACTGTTCCCATGAGGCACAGGGTCAGACTGATTTGCATATGGCCATGTCTGAACTGGGGTGGCAGAGTGGGCTAAAGAACGGTGATCCATCAAACTCGGATCTGATGACTGGGTGTGAGTGTTTGATTGGTTCTGATGCTCCGTCCATCACCACCCCCTTTTGTACCGCTTTGTTCGCCATAAGTTGGCAGGGTATGCTCAGACGTGAGTCCCTTGCTCACTTTGCCAATGGATTCAAGCAAGCCTGGCTGAAGACGGCTGAAATGCCAGAAACCGGTCCTAGGAAGCTTGTTTCCGGTCCAGAGAAGGCATGGCTTGGCAGTTCGGGCTGGACTGTTCCCATGAAGCACAGGGTCAGACTGATTTGCAAATGGCCATGTCTGAACTGGGGTGGCAGAGTGGGCTAAAGAACGGTGATGGATCAAACTTGGATCTGTTGACTGGGTTTGAGTGTTTGATTGGTTCTGATGCTCCGTCCATCACCATCCCCTTTTGTACCGCTTTGTTCGCCATAAGTTGGCAGGGTATGCTCAGACGTGAGTCCTTTGCTCACATTGCCACTGGATTCAAGCAAGCCTGGCTGAAGACGGCTGAAATGCCAGAAACCGGTCCTAGGAAGCTTGTTTCCGGTCCAGGGAAGGTATGGCTTGGCAGTTCGGGCTGTACTGTTCCCATGAGGCACAGGGTCAGACTGATTTGCATATGGCCATGTCTGATCTGGGGTGGCAGAGTGGGATAATGAACGGTGATGGATCAAACTCAGATCTGTTGACTGGGTTTGAGTGTTTGGTTGGTTCTGATGCTCCGTCCATCACCACCCCTTTTTTTACCGCTTTGTTCGCCATAAGTTGGCAGTTTATCCTCAGACGTGAGTCCCTTGCTCACTTTGCCACTGGATTCAAGCAAGCCTGGATGAAGGCGGCTGAAATGCAAGAAACCGGTCCTAGGAAGCTTGTTTCCGGTCCAGGGAAGGCATGTCTTGGCAGTTTGGGCTGAACTGTTCCCATGAGGCACAGGGTCAGACTGATTTGCATATGGCCATGTCTGAACTGGGCTGGCAGAGTGGGCCAAAGAACGGTGATGGATCAAACTCCGATCTGTTGACTGGGTGTGAGTGTTTGATTGGTTCTGATGCTCTGTCCATTACCACCCCCTTTTGTACCGCTTTGTTCGCCATAAGTTGGCAGGGTATGCTCAGACGTGAGTCCCTTGCTTACTTTGCCACTGGATTCAAGCAAGCCTGGCTGAAGACGGCTGAAATGCCAGAAACCGGTCCTAGGAAGCTTGTTTGCGGTCCAGGGAAGGCATGGCTTGGCAGTTCGGGCTGGACTGTTCCCATGAGGCACAGGGTCAGACTGATTTGCATATGGCCATGTCTGAACTGGGGTGGCAGAGTGGGCTAAAGAATGGTGATGGATCAAACTCGGATCTGTTGACTGGGTGTGAGTGTTTGATTGGTTCTGATGCTCCGTCCATCACCACCCCCTTTTGTACCGCTTTGTTCGCCATAAGTTGGCAGGGTATGCTCAGACATGAGTCCCTTGCTCACTTTGCCACTGGATTCAAGCAAGCCGGGCTGAAGACAGCTGAAACGCCAGAAACCGGTCCTAGGAAGCTTCTTTCCGGTCCAGAGAAGGTATGGCTTGGCAGTTCGGGCTGGACTGTTCCCATAAGGCACAGGGTCAGACCGATTTGCATATGGCCATGTCTGAACTGGGGTGGCAGAGTGGGCTAAGGAACGGTGATGGATCAAACTCGGATCTGTTGACTGGGTGTGAGTGTTTGATTGGTTCTGATGCTCCGTCCATCACCTTCCCCTTTTGTTCCGCTTTGTTCGCCATAAGTTGGCAGGGTATGCTCAGACGTGAGTCCCTTGCTCAAATAGCCACTGGATTCAAGCAAGCCTGGCTGAAGACGGCTGAAATGCCAGGCACCGGTCCTAGGAAGCTTGTTTCCGGTCCAGGGAAGGCATGGCTTAGCAGTTCCGTCTGGACTGATCCCATGAGGCACAGGGTCAGACTGATTTGCATATGGCCATGTCTGAACAGGGGTGGCAGAGTGGGCTAAAGAACGGTGATGGATCAAACTCGGATCTGATGACTGGGTGTGAGTGTTTGATTGGTTCTGATGCTCCGTCCATCACCACCCCCTTTTGTACTGTTTTGTTCGCCATAAGTTGGCAGTTTATGCTCAGACGTGAGTCCCTTGCTCACTTTGCCACTGAATTCAATCAAGCCTGGCTGAAGGCGGCTGAAATACCATAAACCGGTCCTAGGAAGCTTGTTTCCGGTCCAGGGAAGGCATGGCTTGGCAGTTTGGGCTGAACTGTTCCCATGAGGCACAGGGTCAGACTGATTTGCATATGGCCATGTCTGAACTGGGGTGGCAGAGTGGGCCAAAGAACGGTGATCGATCAAACTCGGATCTGTTGACTGGGTGTGAGTGTTTGATTGGTTCTGATGCTCCGTCCATCACCACCCCCTTTTGTACCGCTTTGTTCGCCATAAGTTGGCAGGGTATGCTCAGACGTGAGGCCCTTGCTCACTTTGCCACTGGATTCAAGCGAGCCTGGCTGAAGAAGGCTGAAATGCCAGAAACCGGTCCTAGGAAGCTTGTTTTCGGTCCAGGGAAAGCATGGCTTGGCAGTTCGGGCTGGACTGTTCCCATGAGGCACAGGGTCAGACTGATTTGCATATGGCCATGTCTGAACTGGGGTGGCAGAGTGGGCTAAAGAATGGTGATGGATCAAACTCGGATCTGTTGACTGGGTGTGAGCGTTTGATTGGTTCTGATGCTCCGTCCATCACCACCCCCTTTTGTACCGCTTTGTTCGCCATAAGTTTGCAGGGTATGCTCAGACATGAGTCCCTTGCTCATTTTGCCACTGGATTCAAGCAAGCCGGGCTGAAGGCAGCTGAAACGCCAGAAACCGGTCCTAGGAAGCTTGTTTCCGGTCCAGGGAAGGTATGGCTTGGCAGTTCTGGCTGGACTGTTCCCATGAGGCACAGGGTCAGACCGATTTGCATATGGCCATGTCTGAACTGGGGTGGCAGAGTGGGCTAAAGAACGGTGATGGATTAAACTCGGATCTGTTGACTGGGTGTGAGTGTTTGATTGGTTCTGATGCTCCGTCCCTCACCATCCCCTTTTGTACTGCTTTGTTCGCCCTAAGTTGGCAGGGTATGCTCAGACGTGAGTCCCTTGCTCACTTTGCCACTGGATTCAAGGAAGCCTGGCTGAAGACGGCTGAAATGCCAGAAACCGGTCCTAGGAAGCTTGTTTCCGGTCCAGGGAAGGTATGGCTTGGCAGTTCGGGCTGTACTGTTCCCATGAGGCACAGGGTCAGACTGATTTGCATATGGCCATGTCTGATCTGGGGTGGCAGAGTGGGCTAAAGAACGGTGATGGATCAAACTCAGATCTGTTGACTGGGTGTGAGTGTTTGGTTGGTTCTGATGCTCCGTCCATCACCACCCCCTTTTGTACCGCTTTGTTCGCCATAAGTTGGCAGGGTATGCTCGGACGTGAGTCCCTTGCTCACTTTGCCACTGTATTCAAGCAAGCCTGGCTGAAGACGGCTGAAATGCCAGAAACCGGTCCTAGGAAGCTTGTTTCCGGTCCAGGGAAGGCATGGCTTGGCAGTTCGGTCTGGACTGTTCCCATGAGGCACAGGGTCAGACTGATTTGCATATGGCCATGTCTGAACTGGGGTTGCAGAGTGGGCCAAAGAACGGTGATGGATCAAATTCGGATCTGATGACTGGGTGTGAGTGTTTGATTGGTTCTGATGCTCCGTCCATCGCCACCCCCTTTTGTACTGCTTTGTTTGCCATAAGTTGGCAGTTTATGCTCAGACGTGAGTCCCTTGCTCACTTTGCCACTGGATTCAAGCGAGCCTGGCTGAAGAAGGCTGAAATGCCAGAAACCGGTCCTAGGAAAATTGTTTCCGGTCCAGGGAAAGCATGGCTTGGCAGATCGGGCTGGACTGTTCCCATGAGGCACAGGGTCAGACTGATTTGCATATGGCCATGTCTGAACTGGGGTGGCAGAGTGGGCTAAAGAATGGTGATGGATCAAACTCGGATCTGTTGACTGGGTGTGAGTGTTTGATTGGTTCTGATGCTCCGTCCATCACCACCCCCTTTTGTACCGCTTTGTTCGCCATAAGTTGGCAGGGTATGCTCAGACATGAGTCCCTTGCTCACTTTGCCACTGGATTCAAGCAAGCCGGGCTGAAGGCAGCTGAAACGCCAGAAACCGGTCCTAGGAAGCTTGTTTCCGGTCCAGGGAAGGTATGGCTTGGCAGTTCTGGCTGGACTGTTCCCATGAGGCACAGGGTCAGACCGATTTGCATATGGCCATGTCTGAACTGGGATGGCAGAGTGGGCTAAAGAACGGTGATGGATTAAACTCGGATCTGTTGACTGGGTGTGAGTGTTTGATTGGTTCTGATGCTCCGTCCCTCACCATCCCCTTTTGTACTGCTTTGTTCGCCCTAAGTTGGCAGGGTATGCTCGGACGTGAGTCCCTTGCTCACTTTGCCACTGTATTCAAGCAAGCCTGGCTGAAGACGGCTGAAATGCCAGAAACCGGTCCTAGGAAGCTTGTTTCCGGTCCAGGGAAGGCATGGCTTGGCAGTTCGGTCTGGACTGTTCCCATGAGGCACAGGGTCAGACTGATTTGCATATGGCCATGTCTGAACTGGGGTGGCAGAGTGGGCCAAAGAACGGTGATGGATCAAATTCGGATCTGATGACTGGGTGTGAGTGTTTGATTGGTTCTGATGCTCCGTCCATCACCACCCCCTTTTGTACTGCTTTGTTCGCCATAAGTTGGCAGTTTATGCTCAGACGTGAGTCCCTTGCTCACTTTGCCACTGGATTCAAGCAAGCCTGGCTGAAGGCGGCTGAAATGCCAGAAACCGGTCCTAGGAAGCTTGTTTCCGGTCCAGGCAAGGCAGGCTTGGCAGTTTGGGCTGAACTGTTCCCATGAGGCACAGGGTCAGACTGATTTGCATATGGCCATGTCTGAACTGGGGTGGCAGAGTGGGCCAAAGAACGGTGATGGATCAAACTCGGATCTGTTGACTGGGTGTGAGTGTTTGATTGGTTCTGATGCTCCATCCATCACCACCCCCTTTTGTACCACTTTGTTCGCCATAAGTTGGCAGGGTATGCTCAGACGTGAGTCCCTTGCTCACTTTGCCACTGGATTCAAGCAAGCCTGGCTGAAGACGGCTGAAACGCCAGAAACCGGTCCTAGGAAGCTTGTTTCCGGTCCATGGAAGGCATGGCTTGGCAGTTCGGGCTGGACTGTTCCCATGAGGCACAGGGTCAGACTGATTTGCATATGGCCATGTCTGAACTGGGGTGGCAGAGTGGGCTAAAGAACGGTGATCGATCAAACTCAGATCTGTTGACTGGGTGTGAGTGTTTGGTTGGTTCTGATGCTCCGTCCATCACCACCCCCTTTTGTACCGCTTTGTTCGCCATAAGTTGGCAGGGTATGCTCGGACGTGAGTCCCTTGCTCACTTTGCCACTGTATTCAAGCAAGCCTGGCTGAAGACGGCTGAAATGCCAGAAACCGGTCCTAGGAAGCTTTTTTCCGGTCCAGGGAAGGCATGGCTTGGCAGTTCGGTCTGGACTGTTCCCATGAGGCACAGGGTCAGACTGATTTGCATATGGCCATGTCTGAACTGGGGTGGCAGAGTGGGCCAAAGAACGGTGATGGATCAAATTCGGATCTGATGACTGGGTGTGAGTGTTTGATTGGTTCTGATGCTCCGTCCATCACCACCCCCTTTTGTACTGCTTTGTTCGCCATAAGTTGGCAGTTTATGCTCAGACGTGAGTCCCTTGCTCACTTTGCCACTGGATTCAAGCAAGCCTGGCTGAAGGCGGCTGAAATGCCAGAAACCGGTCCTAGGAAGCTTGTTTCCGGTCCAGGCAAGGCAGGCTTGGCAGTTTGGGCTGAACTGTTCCCATGAGGCACAGGGTCAGACTGATTTGCATATGGCCATGTCTGAACTGGGGTGGCAGAGTGGGCCAAAGAACGGTGATGGATCAAACTCGGATCTGTTGACTGGGTGTGAGTGTTTGATTGGTTCTGATGCTCCATCCATCACCACCCCCTTTTGTACCACTTTGTTCGCCATAAGTTAGCAGGGTATGCTCAGACGTGAGTCCCTTGCTCACTTTGCCACTGGATTCAAGCAAGCCTGGCTGAAGACGGCTGAAATGCCAGAAACCGGTCCTAGGAAGCTTGTTTCCGATCCAGGGAAGGCATGGCTTGGCAGTTCGGGCTGGACTGTTCCCATGAGGCACAGGGTCAGACTGATTTGCATATGGCCATGTCTGAACTGGGGTGGCAGAGTGGGCTAAAGAATGGTGATGGATCAAACTCGGATCTGTTGACTGGGTGTGAGTGTTTGATTTGTTCTGATGCTCCGTCCATCACCACCCCCTTTTGTACTGCTTTGTTCGCCATAAGTTGGCAGGGTATGCTCAGACGTGAGTCCCTTGCTCACTTTGCCACTGGATTCAAGCAAGCCTGGCTGAAGACGGCTGAAATGCCAGAAACCGGTCCTGGGAAGCTTGTTTCCGGTCCAGGGAAGGCATGGCTTGGCAGTTTTAGCTGGACTGTTCCCATGAGGCACAGGGTCAGACTGATTTGCATATGGCCATGTGTGAACTGGGGTGGCAGAGTGGGCTAAAGACTGGTGATGGATCAAGCTCGGATCTGTTGACTGGGTGTGAGTGTTTGATTGGTTCTGATGCTCCGTCCATCACCACCCCCTTTTGTACCGCTTTGTTCACCATAAGTTGGCAGGGTATGCTCAGACGTGAGACCCTTGCTCACTTTGCCACTGGATTCAAGCAAGCCTGGCTGAAGACGGCTGAAATGCCAGCAACCGGTCCTAAGAAGATTGTTTCCGGTCCAGGGAAGGCATGGCTTGGCAGTTCGGGCTGGACTGTTCCCATGAGGCACAGGGTCAGACTGATTTGCATATGGCCATGTCTGAACTGGGGTGGCAGAGTGGGCTAAAGAACGGTGAAGGATCAAACTCGGATCTGTTGACTGGGTGTGAGTGTTTGATTGTTTCTGATGCTCCGTCCATCACCACCCCCTTTTGTACTGCTTTGTTCGCCATAAGTTGGCAGGGTATGCTCAGACGTGAGTCCCTTGCTCATTTGGCCACTGGATTCAAGCAAGCCTGGCTGAAGACGGCTGAAATGCCAGAAACCGGTCCTAGGAAGCTTGTTTCCGGTCCAGGGAAGGCATGGCTTGGCAGTTTGGGCCGGACTGTTCCCATGAGGCACAGGGTCAGACTGATTTGCATATGGCCATGTCTGAACTGGGGTGGCAGAGTGGGCTAAAGAACGGTGATGGATCAAAGTCGGATTTGTTGACTGGGTGTGAGTGTTTGATTGTTTCTGATGCTATGTCCATCACCACCCCCTTTTGTACCGCTTTGTTCGCCATAAGTTGGCAGAGTATGCTCAGACGTGAGTCCCTTGCTCACTTTGCCTCTGGATTCAAGCAAGACTGGCTAAAGACGGCTGAAATGCCAGAAACCGGTCCTAGGAAGCTTGTTTCCGGTCCAGGGAAGGCATGGCTTGGCAGTTTGGGCTGGACTGTTCCCATGAGGCACAGGGTCATACTGATTTGCATATGGCCATGTCTGAACTGGGGTGGCAGAGTGGGCTAAAGAATGGTGATGGATCAAACTCCGATCTGTTGACTGTGTGTGAGTGTTTGATTGGTTCTGATGCTCCGTCCATCACCACCCCCTTTTGTACCGCTTTGTTCGCCATAAGTTGGCAGGGTATGCTCAGACATGAGTCCCTTGCTCACTTTGCCACTGGATTCAAGCAAGCCGGGCTGAAGACAGCTAAAATGCCAGAAACTGGTGCTAGGAAGCTTCTTTCCGGTCCAGGGAAGGTATGGCTTGGCAGTTCGGGATGGACTGTTCCCATGAGGCACAGGGTCAGACTGATTTGCATATGGCCATGTCTGGACTGGGGTGGCAGAGTGGGCTAAAGAACGGTGATGGATCAAACTCGGATCTGTTGACTGGGTGTGAGTGTTTGATTGGTTCTGATGCTCCGTCCATCACCATCCCCTTTTGTACCGCTTTGTTCGCCATAAGTTGGCAGGGTATGCTCAGACGTGAGTCCCTTGCTCACTTTGCCACTGGATTCAAACAAGCCTGGCTGAAGACGGCTGAAATGCCAGAAACCGGTCCTAGGAAGCTTGTTTCCTGTCCAGGGAAGGTATGGCTTGGCAGTTCGGGCTGTACTGTTCCCATGAGGCACAGGGTCAGACTGATTTGCATATGGCCATGTCTGATCTGGGGTAGCAGAGTGGGCTAAACAACGGTGATGGATCAAACTCAGATCTGTTGACTGGGTGTGAGTGTTTTGTTGGTTCTGATGCTCCGTCCATCACCACCCCCTTTTGTATCGCTTTGTTCGCCATAAGTTGGCAGGGTATGCTCAGACGTGAGTCCCTTGCTCACTTTGCCACTGGATTCAAGCAAGCCTGGCTGAAGACGGCTGAAATGCCAGAAACCGGTCCTAGGAAGCTTGTTTCCGGTACAGGGAAGGCATGGCTTGGCAGTTCGGTTTGGACTGTTCGCATGAGGCACAGAGTCAGACTGATTTGCATATGGCCATGTCTGAACTGGGGTGGCAGAGTGGGCTAAAGAAGGGTGATGGATCAAACTCAGATCTGATGACTGGGTGTGAGTGTTTGATTGGTTCTGATGCTCCGTCCATCACCACCCCCTTTTGTACCACTTTGTTCGCCATAAGTTGGCAGTTTATGCTCAGACGTGAGTTCCTTGCTCACTTTGCCACTGGATTCAAGCAAGCCTGGCTGAAGGCGGCTGAAATGCCAGAAACCGGTACTAGGAAGCTTGTTTCCGGTCCAGGGAAGGCATGGCTTGGCAGTTTGGGCTGAACTGTTCCCATGAGGCACAGGGTCAGACTGATTTGCATCTGGCCATGTCTGAACTGGGGTGGCAGAGTGGGCCCAAGAACGGTGATGGATCAAACTCGGATCTGATGACTGGGTGTGAGTGTTTGATTGGTTCTGATGCTCCGTCCATCACCACCCCCTTTTGTACCGCTTTCTTCGCCTTTAGTTGGCAGGGTATGCTCAGACGTGAGTCCCTTGCTCACTTTGCCACTAGATTCAAGCAAGCCTGGCTGAAAACGGCTGAAATGCCAGAAACCGGTCCTAGGAAGCTTGTTTCCGGTCCAGGGAAGGCATGGCTTGGCAGTTTGGGCTGAACTGTTCCCATGAGGCACAGGGTCAGACTGATTTGCATATGGCCATGTCTGAACTGGGGTGGCAGAGTGGGCTAAAGAACGGTGATGGATCAAACTCGGATCTGATGACTGGGTGTGAGTGTTTGATTGGTTCTGATGCTCCGTCCATCACCACCCCCTTTTGTACCGCTTTGTTCACCATAAGTTGGCAGTTTATGCTCAGACTTGAGTCCCTTGCTCACTTTGCCACTGGATTCAAGCAAGCCTGGCTGAAGGCGGCTGAAATGCCAGAAACCGGTCCTAGGAAGCTTGTTTCCGGTCCAGGGAAGGCATGGCTTGGCAGTTTGGGCTGAACTGTTCCCATGAGGCACAGGGTCAGACTGATTTGCATATGGCCATGTCTGAACTGGGGTGGCAGAGTGGGCCAAAGAACGGTGATGGATCAAACTCGGATCTGTTGACTGGGTGTGAGTGTTTGATTGGTTCTGATGCTCCGTCCATCACCATCCCCTTTTGTACCGCTTTTTTCGCCATAAGTTGGCAGGGTATGCTCAGACGTGAGTCCCTTGCTCACATTGCCACTGGATTCAAGCAAGCCTGGCTGAAGACGGCTGAAATGCCAGAAACCGGTCGTAGGAAGCTTGTTTCCGGTCCAGGGAAGGTATGGCTTGGCAGTTCGGGCTGTACTGTTCCCATGAGGCACAGGGTCAGACTGATTTGCATATGGCCATGTCTGATCTGGGGTGGCAGAGTGGGCTAAAGAACGGTGATGGATCAAACTCAGATCTGTTGACTGGGTGTGAGTGTTTGGTTGGTTCTGATGCTCCGTCCATCACCACCCCCTTTTGTACCACTTTGTTCGCCATAAGTTGGCAGGGTATGCTCAGACGTGAGTCCCTTGCTCACTTTGCCACTGGATTCAAGCTAGCCTGGCTGAAGACGGCTGAAATGCCAGAAACCGGTCCTCGGAAGCTTGTTTCCGGTCCAGGGAAGGCATGGCTTGGCAGTTTGGGCTGAACTGTTCCCATGAGGCACAGGGTCAGACTGATTTGCATATGGCCATGTCTGAACTGGGGTGGCAGAGTGGGCCAAAGATCGGTGATGGATCAAACTCGGATCTGTTGACTGGGTGTGAGTGTTTGATTGGTTCTGATGCTCCGTCCATCACCACCCCCTTTTTCTACCGCTTTGTTCGCCATAAGTTGGCAGTTTATGCTCAGACTTGAGTCCCTTGCTCACTTTGCCACAGGATTCAAGCAAGCCTGGCTGAAGGCGGCTGAAATGCCAGAAACCGGTCCTAGGAAGCTTGTTTCCGGTCCAGGGAATCCATGGCTTGGCAGTTTGGGCTGAACTGTTCCCATGAGGCACAGGGTCAGACTGATTTGCATATGGCCATGTCTCAACTGGGGTGGCAGTGTGGGCTAAAGAATGGTGATGGATCAAACTCGGATCTGTTGAATGGGTGTGAGTGTTTGATTGGTTCTGATGCTCCGTCCATCACCACCCCCTTTTGTACCGCTTTGTTCGCCATAAGTTGGCAGGGTATGCTCAGACATGAGTCCCTTGCTCACTTTGCCACTGGATTCAAGCAAGCCGGGCTGAAGACAGCTGAAACGACAGAAACCGGTCCTAGGAAGCTTCTTTCCGGTCCAGAGAAGGTTTGGCTTGGCAGTTCGGGCTGGACTGTTCCCATAAGGCACAGGGTCAGACCGATTTGCATATGGCCATGTCTGAACTGGAGTGGCAGAGTGGGCTAAAGAACGGTAATGGATCAAACTCGGATCTGTTGACTGGGTGTGAGTGTTTGATTGGTTCTGATGCTCCGTCCATCACCATCCCCTTTTGTACCGCTTTGTTCGCCATAAGTTGGCAGGGTATGCTCAGACGTGAGTCCCTTTCTCACATTGCCACTGGATTCAAGCAAGCCTGGTTGAAGACGGCTGAAATGCCAGGCACCGGTCCTAGGAAGCTTGTTTCTGGTCCAGGGAAAGCATGGCTTGGCAGTTCGGGATGGACTATTCCCATGAGGCACAGGGTCAGACTGATTTGCATATGGCTATGTCTGGACTGGGGTGGCAGAGTGGGCTAAAGAACGGTGATGGATCAAACTCGGATCTGTTGACTGGGTGTGAGTGTTTGATTGGTTCTGATGCTCCGTCCATCACCATCCCCTTTTGTACCGCTTTGTTCGCCATAAGTTGGCAGGGTATGCTCAGACATGAGTCCCTTGCTCACTTTGCCACTGGATTCAAGCAAGCCGGGCTGAAGACAGCTATAATGCCAGAAACTGGTGCTAGGAAGCTTCTTTCCGGTCCAGGGAAGGTATGGCTTGGCAGTTCGGGATGGACTGTTCCCATGAGGCACAGGGTCAGACTGATTTGCATATGGCCATGTCTGGACTGGGGTGGCAGAGTGGGCTAAAGAACGGTGATGGATCAAACTCGGATCTGTTGACTGGGTGTGAGTGTTTGATTGGTTCTGATGCTTCGTCCATCACCATCCCCTTTTGTACCGCTTTGTTCGCCATAAGTTGGCAGGGTATGCTCAGACGTGAGTCCCTTGCTCACTTTGCCACTGGATTCAAGCAAGCCGGGCTGAAGACAGCTGAAACGACAGAAACCGGTCCTAGGAAGCTTGTTTCCGGTACAGGGAAGGCATGGCTTGGCAGTTCGGTTTGGACTGTTCGCATGAGGCACAGGGTCAGACTGATTTGCATATGGCCATGTCTGAACCGGGGTGGCAGAGTGGGCTAAAGAAGGGTGATGGATCAAACTCAGATCTGATGACTGGGTGTGAGTGTTTGATTGGTTCTGATGCTCCGTCCATCACCACCCCCTTTTGTACCACTTTGTTCGCCATAAGTTGGCAGTTTATGCTCAGACGTGAGTCCCTTGCTCACTTTGCCACTGGATTCAAGCAAGCCTGGCTGAAGGCGGCTGAAATGCCAGAAACCGGTCCTAGGAAGCTTGTTTCCGGTCCAGGGAAGGCATGGCTTGGCAGTTTGGGCTGAACTGTTCCCATGAGGCACAGGGTCAGACTGATTTGCATATGGCCATGTCTGAACTGGGGTGGCAGAGTGGGCCCAAGAACGGTGATGGATCAAACTCGGATCTGATGACTGGGTGTGAGTGTTTGATTGGTTCTGATGCTCCGTCCATCACCGCCCCCTTTTGTACCGCTTTCTTCGCCTTTAGTTGGCAGGGTATGCTCAGACGTGAGTCCCTTGCTCACTTTGCCACTAGATTCAAGCAAGCCTGGCTGAAAACATCTGAAATGCCAGAAACCGGTCCTAGGAAGCTTGTTTCCGGTCCAGGGAAGGCATGGCTTGGCAGTTTGGGCTGAACTGTTCCCATGAGGCACAGGGTCAGACTGATTTGCATATGGCCATGTCTGAACTGGGGTGGCAGAGTGGGCTAAAGAACGGTGATGGATCAAACTCGGATCTGATGACTGGGTGTGAGTGTTTGATTGGTTCTGATGCTCCGTCCATCACCACCCCCTTTTGTACCGCTTTGTTCGCCATAAGTTGGCAGTTTATGCTCAGACTTGAGTCCCTTGCTCACTTTGCCACTGGATTCAAGCAAGCCTGGCTGAAGACGGCTGAAATGCCAGAAACCGGTCGTAGGAAGCTTGTTTCCGGTCCAGGGAAGGTATGGCTTGGCAGTTCGGGCTGTACTGTTCCCATGAGGCAAAGGGTCAGACTGATTTGCATATGGCCATGTCTGATCTGGGGTGGCAGAGTGGGCTAAAGAACGGTGATGGATCAAACTCAGATCTGTTGACTGGGTGTGAGTGTTTGGTTGGTTCTGATGCTCCGTCCATCACCACCCCCTTTTGTACCACTTTGTTCGCCATAAGTTGGCAGGGTATGCTCAGACGTGAGTCCCTTGCTCACTTTGCCACTGGATTCAAGCTAGCCTGGCTGAAGACAGCTGAAATGCCAGAAACCGGTCCTCGGAAGCTTGTTTCTGGTCCAGGGAAGGCATGGCTTGGCAGTTCGGTCTGGACTGTTCCCATGAGGCACAGGGTCAGACTGATTTGCATATGGCCATGTCTGAACTGGGGTGGCAGAGTGGGCTAAAGAACGGTGATGGATCAAACTCGGATCTGATGACTGGGTGTGAGTGTTTGATTGGTTCTGATGCTCCGTCCATCACCACCCCCTTTTGTACTGCTTTGTTCGCCATAAGTTGGCAGTTTATGCTCAGACGTGAGTCCCTTGCTCACTTTGCCACTGGATTCAAGCAAGCCTGGCTGAAGGCGGCTGAAATGCCAGAAACCGGTCCTAGGAAGCTTGTTTCCGGTCCAGGGAATGCATGGCTTGGCAGTTTGGGCTGAACTGTTCCCATGAGGCACAGGGTCAGACTGATTTGCATATGGCCATGTCTGAACTGGGGTGGCAGAGTGGGCCAAAGAACGGTGATGGATCAAACTCGGATCTGTTGACTGGGTGTGAGTGTTTGATTGGTTCTGATGCTCCGTCCATCACCACCCCCTTTTTCTACAGCTTTGTTCGCCATAAGTTGGCAGTTTATGCTCAGACTTGAGTCCCTTGCTCACTTTGCCACTGGATTCAAGCAAGCCTGGCTGAAGGCGGCTGAAATGCCAGAAACCGGTCCTAGGAAGCTTGTTTCCGGTCCAGGGAATGCATGGCTTGGCAGTTTGGGCTGAACTGTTCCCATGAGGCACAGGGTCAGACTGATTTGCATATGGCCATGTCTCAACTGGGGTGGCAGAGTGGGCTAAAGAATGGTGATGGATCAAACTCGGATCTGTTGAATGGGTGTGAGTGTTTGATTGGTTCTGATGCTCCGTCCATCACCACCCCCTTTTGTACCGCTTTGTTCGCCATAAGTTGGCAGGGTATGCTCAGACATGAGTCCCTTGCTCACTTTGCCACTGGATTCAAGCAAGCCGGGCTGAAGACAGCTGAAACGACAGAAACCGGTCCTAGGAAGCTTCTTTCCGGTCCAGAGAAGGTTTGGCTTGGCAGTTCGGGCTGGACTGTTCCCATAAGGCACAGGGTCAGACCGATTTGCATATGGCCATGTCTGAACTGGAGTGGCAGAGTGGGCTAAAGAACGGTAATGGATCAAACTCGTATCTGTTGACTGGGTGTGAGTGTTTGATTGGTTCTGATGCTCCGTCCATCACCATCCCCTTTTGTACCGCTTTGTTCGCCATAAGTTGGCAGGGTATGCTCAGACGTGAGTCCCTTTCTCACATTGCCACTGGATTCAAGCAAGCCTGGTTGAAGACGGCTGAAATGCCAGGCACCGGTCCTAGGAAGCTTGTTTCTGGTCCAGGGAAAGCATGGCTTGGCAGTTCCGTCTGGACTGTTCCCATGAGGCACAGGGTCAGACTGATTTGTATATGGCCATGTCTGAACTGGGGTGGCAGAGTGGGCGAAAGAACGGTGATGGATCAAACTCGGATCTGATGACTGGGTGTGAGTGTTTGATTGGTTCTGATGCTCCGTCCATCACCACCCCCTTTTGTACCGCTTTGTTCGCCATAAGTTGGCAGTTTATGCTCAGACTTGAGTCCCTTGCTCACTTTGCCACTGGATTCAAGCAAGCCTTGCTGAAGGCGGCTGAAATGCCATAAACCGGTCCTAGGAAGCTTGTTTCCGGTCCAGGCAAGGCATGGCTTGGCAGTTTGGGCTGAACTGTTCCCAGGAAGCACAGGGTCAGACTGATTTGCATATGGCCATGTCTGAACTGGGGTGGCAGAGTGGGCCCAAGAACGGTGATGGATCAAACTCGGATCTGATCACTGGGTGTGAGTGTTTGATTGGTTCTGATGCTCCGTCCATCACCGCCCCCTTTTGTACCGCTTTCTTTGCCTTTAGTTGGCAGGGTATGCTCAGACGTGAGTCCCTTGCTCACTTTGCCATTGGATTCAAGCAAGCCTGGCTGAATGCGGCTGAAATGCCAGAAACCGGTCCTAGGAAGCTTGTTCCCGGTCCAGGGAAGGCAGGCTTGGCAGTTTGGGCTGAACTGTTCCCATGAGGCACAGGGTCAGACTGATTTGCATATGGCCATGTCTGAACTGGGGTGGCAGAGTGGGCCAAAGAACGGTGATAGATCAAACTCGGATCTGTTGACTGGGTGTGAGTGTTTGATTTGTTCTGATGCTCCGTCCATCACCATCCCCTTTTGTACCGCTTTGTTCGCCATAAGTTGGCAGGGTATGCTCAGACGTGAGTCCCTTGCTCACTTTGCCACTGGATTCAAGCAAGCCTGGCTGAAGGCGGCTGAAATGCCAGAAACCGGTCCTAGGAAGCTTGTTCCCGGTCCAGGGAAGGCAGGCTTGGCAGTTTGGGATGAACTGTTCCCATGAGGCACAGGGTCAGACTGATTTGCATATGGCCATGTCTGAACTGGGGTGGCAGAGTGGGCTAAAGAACGGTGATGGATCAAACTCGGATCTGATGACTGGGTGTGAGCGTTTGATTGGTTCTGATGCTCCGTCCATCACCACCCCCTTTTGTACTGCTTTGTTCGCCATAAGTTGGCAGTTTATGCTCAGACGTGAGTCCCTTGCTCACTTTGCCACTGGATTCAAGCAAGCCTGGCTGAAGGCGGCTGAAATGCCAGAAACCGGTCCTAGGAAGCTTGTTCCCGGTCCAGGGAAGGCAGGCTTGGCAGTTTGGGCTGAACTGTTCCCATGAGGCACAGGGTCAGACTGATTTGCATATGGCCATGTCTGAACTGGGGTGGCAGAGTGGGCCAAAGAACGGTGATAGATCAAACTCGGATCTGTTGACTGGGTGTGAGTGTTTGATTGGTTCTGATGCTCCGTCCATCACCACCCCCTTTTGTACTGCTTTGTTCGCCATAAGTTAGCAGGGTATGCTCAGACGTGAGTCCCTTGCTCATTTTGCCACTGGATTCAAGCAAGCCTGGCTGAAGACGGCTGCAATGCCAGAAACCGGTCCTAGGAAGCTTGTTTCCGGTCCAGGGAAGGCATGGCTTGGCATTTTGGGCTGGACTGTTCCCATGAGGCACAGGGTCAGACTGATTTGCATATGGCCATGTCTGAACTGGGGTGGCAGAGTGGGCCAAAGAACGGTGATGGATCAAACTCGGATCTGTTGACTGGGTGTGAGTGTTTGATTGGTTCTGATGCTCCGTCCATCACCACCCCCTTTTGTACCGCTTTGTTCGCCATAAGTTGGCAGTTTATGCTCAGACTTGAGTCCCTTGCTCACTTTGCCACTGGATTCAAGCAAGCCTGGCTGAAGGCGGCTGAAATGCCAGAAACCGGTCCTAGGAAGCTTGTTTCCGGTCCAGGGAAGGCATGGCTTGGCAGTTTGGGCTGAACTGTTCCCATGAGGCACAGGGTCAGACTGATTTGCATATGGCCATGTCTCAACTGGGGTGGCAGAGTGGGCTAAAGAATGGTGATGGATCAAACTCGGATCTGTTGAATGGGTGTGAGTGTTTGATTGGTTCTGATGCTCCGTCCATCACCACCCCCTTTTGTACCGCTTTGTTCGCCATAAGTTGGCAGGGTATGCTCAGACATGAGTCCCTTGCTCACTTTGCCACTGGATTCAAGCAAGCCGGGCTGAAGACAGCTGAAACGACAGAAACCGGTCCTAGGAAGCTTGTTTCCGGTCCAGGCAAGGCATGGCTTGGCAGTTCGGGCTGGACTGTTCCCATGAGGCACAGGGTCAGACTGATTTGCATATGGCCATGTGTGAACTGGGGTGGCAGAGTGGGCTAAAGACTGGTGATGGATCAAGCTCGGATCTGTTGACTGGGTGTGAGTGTTTGATTGGTTCTGATGCTCCGTCCATCACCACCACCTTTTGTACTGCTTTGTTCGCCATAAGTTGGCAGGGTATGCTCAGACGTGAGTCCCTTGCTCATTTTGCCACTGGATTCAAGCAAGCCTGGCTGAAGACGGCTGAAATGCCAGAACCCGGTCCTAGGAAGCTTGTTTCCGGTCCAGGGAAGGCATGGCTTGGCAGTTTGGGCTGGACTGTTCCCATGAGGCACAGGGTCAGACTGATTTGCATATGGCCATGTCTGAACTGGGGAGGCAGAGTGGGCTAAAGAACGGTGATGGATCAAAGTCGGATTTGTTGACTGGGTGTGAGTGTTTGATTGGTTCTGATGCTATGTCCATCACCACCCCCTTTTGTACCGCTTTGTTCGCCATAAGTTGGCAGAGTATGCTCAGACGTGAGTCCCTTGCTCACTTTGCCACTGGATTCAAGCAAGCCTGGCTAAAGACGGCTGAAATTCCAGAAACCGGTCCTAGGAAGCTTGTTTCCGGTCCAGGGAAGGCATGGCTTGGCAGTTTGGGCTGGACTGTTCCCATGAGGCACAGGGTCATACTGATTTGCATATGCCCATGTCTGAACTGGGGTGGCAGAGTGGGCTAAAGAATGGTGATGGATCAAACTCCGATCTGTTGACTGGGTTTGAGTGTTTGATTGGTTCTGATGCTCCGTCCATCACCACCCCCTTTTGTACCACTTTGTTCGCCATAAGTTGGCAGGGTATGCTCAGACGTGAGTCCCTTGCTCACTTTGCCACTGGATTCAAGCAAGCCTGGCTGAAGGCGGCTGAAATGCCAGAAACCGGTCCTAGGAAGCTTGTTTCCGGTACAGGGAAGGCATGGCTTGGCAGTTCGGTCTGGACTGTTCGCATGAGGCACAGGGTCAGACTGATTTGCATATGGCCATGTCTGAACTGGGGTGGCAGAGTGGGCTAAAGAAGGGTGATGGATCAAACTCGGATCTGATGACTGGGTGTGAGTGTTTGATTGGTTCTGATGCTCCGTCCATCACCACCCCCTTTTGTACCACTTTGTTCGCCATAAGTTGGCAGTTTATGCTCAGACGTGAGTCCCTTGCTCACTTTGCCACTGGATTCAAGCAAGCCTGGCTGAAGGCGGCTGAAATGCCAGAAACCGGTCCTAGGAAGCATGTTTCCGGTCCAGGGAAGGCATGGCTTGGCAGTTTGGGCTGAACTGTTCCCATGAGGCACAGGGTCAGACTGATTTGCATATGGCCATGTCTGAACTGGGGTGGCAGAGTGGGCCCAAGAACGGTGATTGATCAAACTCGGATCTGATGACTGGGTGTGAGTGTTTGATTGGTTCTGATGCTCCGTCCATCACCACCCCCTTTTGTACCGCTTTCTTCGCCTTTAGTTGGCAGGGTATGCTCAGACGTGAGTCCCTTGCTCACTTTGCCACTAGATTCAAGCAAGCCTGGCTGAAAACGGCTGAAATGCCAGAAACCGGTCCTAGGAAGCTTGTTTCCGGTCCAGGGAAGGCATGTCTTGGCAGTTTGGGCTGAACTGTTCCCATGAGGCACAGGGTCAGACTGATTTGCATATGGCCATGTCTGAACTGGGGTGGCAGAGTGGGCTAAAGAACGGTGATGGATCAAACTCGGATCTGATGACTGGGTGTGAGTGTTTGATTGGTTCTGATGCTCCGTCCATCACCACCCCCTTTTGTACCGCTTTGTTCGCCATAAGTTGGCAGTTTATGCTCAGACTTGAGTCCCTTGCTCACTTTGCCACTGGATTCAAGCAAGCCTGGCTGAAGGCGGCTGAAATGCCAGAAACCGGTCCTAGGAAGCTTGTTTCCGGTCCAGGGAAGGCATGGCTTGGCAGTTTGGGCTGAACTGTTCCCATGAGGCACAGGGTCAGACTGATTTGCATATGGCCATGTCTGGACTGGGGTGGCAGAGTGGGCTAAAGAATGGTGATGGATCAAACTCTGATCTGTTGACTGGGTGTGAGTGTTTGATTGGTTCTGATGCTCCGTCCATCACCACCCCCTTTTGAACCGCTTTGTTCGCCATAAGTTGGCAGGGTATGCTCAGACATGAGTCCCTTGCTCACTTTGCCACTGGATTCAAGCAAGCCGGGCTGAAGACAGCTGAAACGCCAGAAACCGGTCCTAGGAAGCTTCTTTCCGGTCCAGGGAAGGTATGGCTTGGCAGTTCGGGCTGGACTGTTCCCATGAGGCACAGGGTCAGACCGATTTGCATATGGCCATGTCTGAACTGGGGTGGCAGAGTGGGCTAAAGAACGGTGATGGATCAAACTCGGATCTGTTGACTGGGTGTGAGTGTTTGATTGGTTCTGATGCTCCGTCCATCACCATCCCCTTTTGTACCGCTTTGTTCGCCATAAGTTGGCAGGGTATGCTCAGACGTGAGTCCCTTGCTCACATTGCCACTGGATTCAAGCAAGCCTGGCTGAAGACGGCTGAAATGCCAGAAACCGGTCCTAGGAAGCTTGTTTCCGGTCCAGGGAAGGTATGGCTTGGCAGTTCGGGCTGTACTGTTCCCATGAGGCACAGGGTCCGACTGATTTGCATATGGCCATGTCTGATCTGGGGTGGCAGAGTGGGCTAAAGAACGGTGATGGATCAAACTCGGATCTGTTGACTGGGTGTGAGTGTTTGGTTGGTTCTGATGCTCCGTCCATCACCACCCCCTTTTGTACCGCTTTGTTCGCCATAAGTTGGCAGGGTATGCTCAGACGTGAGTCCCTTGCTCACTTTGCCACTGGATTCAAGCAAGCCTGGCTGAAGACGGCTAAAATGCCAGAAACCGGTCCTAGGAAGCTTGTTTCCGGTCCAGGGAAGGCATGGCTTGGCAGTTCGGTCTGGACTGTTCCCATGAGGCACAGGGTCAGACTGATTTGCATATGGCCATGTCTGAACTGGGGTGGCAGAGTGGGCTAAAGAACGGTGATGGATCAAACTCGGATCTGATGACTGGGTGTGAGTGTTTGATTGGTTCTGATGCTCCGTCCATCACCACCCCCTTTTGTACTGCTTTGTTCGCCATAAGTTGGCAGTTTATGCTCAGACGTGAGTCCCTTGCTCACTTTGCCACTGGATTCAAGCAAGCCTGGCTGAAGGCGGCTGAAATGCCAGAAACCGGTCCTAGGAAGCTTGTTTCCGGTCCAGGGAAGGCATGGCTTGGCAGTTTGGGCTGAACTGTTCCCATGAGGCACAGGGTCAGACTGATTTGCAGATGGCCATGTCTGAACTGGGGTGGCAGAGTGGGCCAAAGAACGGTGATGGATCAAACTCGGATCTGTTGACTGGGTGTGAGTGTTTGATTGGTTCTGATGCTCCGTCCATCACCACCCCCTTTTGTACCGCTTTGTTCGCCATAAGTTGGCAGTTTATGCTGAGACTTGAGTCCCTTGCTCACTTTGCCACTGGATTCAAGCAAGCCTGGCTGAAGACGGCTGAAATGCCAGAAACCGGTCGTAGGAAGCTTGTTTCCGGTCCAGGGAAGGTATGGCTTGGCAGTTCGGGCTGTACTGTTCCCATGAGGCAAAGGGTCAGACTGATTTGCATATGGCCATGTCTGATCTGGGGTGGCAGAGTGGGCTAAAGAACGGTGATGGATCAAACTCAGATCTGTTGACTGGGTGTGAGTGTTTGGTTGGTTCTGATGCTCCGTCCATCACCACCCCCTTTTGTACCACTTTGTTCGCCATAAGTTGGCAGGGTATGCTCAGACGTGAGTCCCTTGCTCACTTTGCCACTGGATTCAAGCTAGCCTGGCTGAAGACGGCTGAAATGCCAGAAACCGGTCCTCGGAAGCTTGTTTCTGGTCCAGGGAAGGCATGGCTTGGCAGTTCGGTCTGGACTGTTCCCATGAGGCACAGGGTCAGACTGATTTGCATATGGCCATGTCTGAACTGGGGTGGCAGAGTGGGCTAAAGAACGGTGATGGATCAAACTCGGATCTGATGACTGGGTGTGAGTGTTTGATTGGTTCTGATGCTCCGTCCATCACCACCCCCTTTTGTACTGCTTTGTTCGCCATAAGTTGGCAGTTTATGCTCAGACGTGAGTCCCTTGCTCACTTTGCCACTGGATTCAAGCAAGCCTGGCTGAAGGCGGCTGAAATGCCAGAAACCGGTCCTAGGAAGCTTGTTTCCGGTCCAGGGAATGCATGGCTTGGCAGTTTGGGCTGAACTGTTCCCATGAGGCACAGGGTCAGACTGATTTGCATATGGCCATGTCTGAACTGGGGTGGCAGAGTGGGCCAAAGAACGGTGATGGATCAAACTCGGATCTGTTGACTGGGTGTGAGTGTTTGATTGGTTCTGATGCTCCGTCCATCACCACCCCCTTTTTCTACAGCTTTGTTCGCCATAAGTTGGCAGTTTATGCTCAGACTTGAGTCCCTTGCTCACTTTGCCACTGGATTCAAGCAAGCCTGGCTGAAGGCGGCTGAAATGCCAGAAACCGGTCCTAGGAAGCTTGTTTCCGGTCCAGGGAATGCATGGCTTGGCAGTTTGGGCTGAACTGTTCCCATGAGGCACAGGGTCAGACTGATTTGCATATGGCCATGTCTCAACTGGGGTGGCAGAGTGGGCTAAAGAATGGTGATGGATCAAACTCGGATCTGTTGAATGGGTGTGAGTGTTTGATTGGTTCTGATGCTCCGTCCATCACCACCCCCTTTTGTACCGCTTTGTTCGCCATAAGTTGGCAGGGTATGCTCAGACATGAGTCCCTTGCTCACTTTGCCACTGGATTCAAGCAAGCCGGGCTGAAGACAGCTGAAACGACAGAAACCGGTCCTAGGAAGCTTCTTTCCGGTCCAGAGAAGGTTTGGCTTGGCAGTTCGGGCTGGACTGTTCCCATAAGGCACAGGGTCAGACCGATTTGCATATGGCCATGTCTGAACTGGAGTGGCAGAGTGGGCTAAAGAACGGTAATGGATCAAACTCGTATCTGTTGACTGGGTGTGAGTGTTTGATTGGTTCTGATGCTCCGTCCATCACCATCCCCTTTTGTACCGCTTTGTTCGCCATAAGTTGGCAGGGTATGCTCAGACGTGAGTCCCTTTCTCACATTGCCACTGGATTCAAGCAAGCCTGGTTGAAGACGGCTGAAATGCCAGGCACCGGTCCTAGGAAGCTTGTTTCTGGTCCAGGGAAAGCATGGCTTGGCAGTTCCGTCTGGACTGTTCCCATGAGGCACAGGGTCAGACTGATTTGTATATGGCCATGTCTGAACTGGGGTGGCAGAGTGGGCGAAAGAACGGTGATGGATCAAACTCGGATCTGATGACTGGGTGTGAGTGTTTGATTGGTTCTGATGCTCCGTCCATCACCACCCCCTTTTGTACCGCTTTGTTCGCCATAAGTTGGCAGTTTATGCTCAGACTTGAGTCCCTTGCTCACTTTGCCACTGGATTCAAGCAAGCCTTGCTGAAGGCGGCTGAAATGCCATAAACCGGTCCTAGGAAGCTTGTTTCCGGTCCAGGCAAGGCATGGCTTGGCAGTTTGGGCTGAACTGTTCCCAGGAAGCACAGGGTCAGACTGATTTGCATATGGCCATGTCTGAACTGGGGTGGCAGAGTGGGCCCAAGAACGGTGATGGATCAAACTCGGATCTGATCACTGGGTGTGAGTGTTTGATTGGTTCTGATGCTCCGTCCATCACCGCCCCCTTTTGTACCGCTTTCTTTGCCTTTAGTTGGCAGGGTATGCTCAGACGTGAGTCCCTTGCTCACTTTGCCATTGGATTCAAGCAAGCCTGGCTGAATGCGGCTGAAATGCCAGAAACCGGTCCTAGGAAGCTTGTTCCCGGTCCAGGGAAGGCAGGCTTGGCAGTTTGGGCTGAACTGTTCCCATGAGGCACAGGGTCAGACTGATTTGCATATGGCCATGTCTGAACTGGGGTGGCAGAGTGGGCCAAAGAACGGTGATAGATCAAACTCGGATCTGTTGACTGGGTGTGAGTGTTTGATTTGTTCTGATGCTCCGTCCATCACCATCCCCTTTTGTACCGCTTTGTTCGCCATAAGTTGGCAGGGTATGCTCAGACGTGAGTCCCTTGCTCACTTTGCCACTGGATTCAAGCAAGCCTGGCTGAAGGCGGCTGAAATGCCAGAAACCGGTCCTAGGAAGCTTGTTCCCGGTCCAGGGAAGGCAGGCTTGGCAGTTTGGGATGAACTGTTCCCATGAGGCACAGGGTCAGACTGATTTGCATATGGCCATGTCTGAACTGGGGTGGCAGAGTGGGCTAAAGAACGGTGATGGATCAAACTCGGATCTGATGACTGGGTGTGAGCGTTTGATTGGTTCTGATGCTCCGTCCATCACCACCCCCTTTTGTACTGCTTTGTTCGCCATAAGTTGGCAGTTTATGCTCAGACGTGAGTCCCTTGCTCACTTTGCCACTGGATTCAAGCAAGCCTGGCTGAAGGCGGCTGAAATGCCAGAAACCGGTCCTAGGAAGCTTGTTCCCGGTCCAGGGAAGGCAGGCTTGGCAGTTTGGGCTGAACTGTTCCCATGAGGCACAGGGTCAGACTGATTTGCATATGGCCATGTCTGAACTGGGGTGGCAGAGTGGGCCAAAGAACGGTGATAGATCAAACTCGGATCTGTTGACTGGGTGTGAGTGTTTGATTGGTTCTGATGCTCCGTCCATCACCACCCCCTTTTGTACTGCTTTGTTCGCCATAAGTTAGCAGGGTATGCTCAGACGTGAGTCCCTTGCTCATTTTGCCACTGGATTCAAGCAAGCCTGGCTGAAGACGGCTGCAATGCCAGAAACCGGTCCTAGGAAGCTTGTTTCCGGTCCAGGGAAGGCATGGCTTGGCATTTTGGGCTGGACTGTTCCCATGAGGCACAGGGTCAGACTGATTTGCATATGGCCATGTCTGAACTGGGGTGGCAGAGTGGGCCAAAGAACGGTGATGGATCAAACTCGGATCTGTTGACTGGGTGTGAGTGTTTGATTGGTTCTGATGCTCCGTCCATCACCACCCCCTTTTGTACCGCTTTGTTCGCCATAAGTTGGCAGTTTATGCTCAGACTTGAGTCCCTTGCTCACTTTGCCACTGGATTCAAGCAAGCCTGGCTGAAGGCGGCTGAAATGCCAGAAACCGGTCCTAGGAAGCTTGTTTCCGGTCCAGGGAAGGCATGGCTTGGCAGTTTGGGCTGAACTGTTCCCATGAGGCACAGGGTCAGACTGATTTGCATATGGCCATGTCTCAACTGGGGTGGCAGAGTGGGCTAAAGAATGGTGATGGATCAAACTCGGATCTGTTGAATGGGTGTGAGTGTTTGATTGGTTCTGATGCTCCGTCCATCACCACCCCCTTTTGTACCGCTTTGTTCGCCATAAGTTGGCAGGGTATGCTCAGACATGAGTCCCTTGCTCACTTTGCCACTGGATTCAAGCAAGCCGGGCTGAAGACAGCTGAAACGACAGAAACCGGTCCTAGGAAGCTTGTTTCCGGTCCAGGCAAGGCATGGCTTGGCAGTTCGGGCTGGACTGTTCCCATGAGGCACAGGGTCAGACTGATTTGCATATGGCCATGTGTGAACTGGGGTGGCAGAGTGGGCTAAAGACTGGTGATGGATCAAGCTCGGATCTGTTGACTGGGTGTGAGTGTTTGATTGGTTCTGATGCTCCGTCCATCACCACCACCTTTTGTACTGCTTTGTTCGCCATAAGTTGGCAGGGTATGCTCAGACGTGAGTCCCTTGCTCATTTTGCCACTGGATTCAAGCAAGCCTGGCTGAAGACGGCTGAAATGCCAGAACCCGGTCCTAGGAAGCTTGTTTCCGGTCCAGGGAAGGCATGGCTTGGCAGTTTGGGCTGGACTGTTCCCATGAGGCACAGGGTCAGACTGATTTGCATATGGCCATGTCTGAACTGGGGAGGCAGAGTGGGCTAAAGAACGGTGATGGATCAAAGTCGGATTTGTTGACTGGGTGTGAGTGTTTGATTGGTTCTGATGCTATGTCCATCACCACCCCCTTTTGTACCGCTTTGTTCGCCATAAGTTGGCAGAGTATGCTCAGACGTGAGTCCCTTGCTCACTTTGCCACTGGATTCAAGCAAGCCTGGCTAAAGACGGCTGAAATTCCAGAAACCGGTCCTAGGAAGCTTGTTTCCGGTCCAGGGAAGGCATGGCTTGGCAGTTTGGGCTGGACTGTTCCCATGAGGCACAGGGTCATACTGATTTGCATATGCCCATGTCTGAACTGGGGTGGCAGAGTGGGCTAAAGAATGGTGATGGATCAAACTCCGATCTGTTGACTGGGTTTGAGTGTTTGATTGGTTCTGATGCTCCGTCCATCACCACCCCCTTTTGTACCACTTTGTTCGCCATAAGTTGGCAGGGTATGCTCAGACGTGAGTCCCTTGCTCACTTTGCCACTGGATTCAAGCAAGCCTGGCTGAAGGCGGCTGAAATGCCAGAAACCGGTCCTAGGAAGCTTGTTTCCGGTACAGGGAAGGCATGGCTTGGCAGTTCGGTCTGGACTGTTCGCATGAGGCACAGGGTCAGACTGATTTGCATATGGCCATGTCTGAACTGGGGTGGCAGAGTGGGCTAAAGAAGGGTGATGGATCAAACTCGGATCTGATGACTGGGTGTGAGTGTTTGATTGGTTCTGATGCTCCGTCCATCACCACCCCCTTTTGTACCACTTTGTTCGCCATAAGTTGGCAGTTTATGCTCAGACGTGAGTCCCTTGCTCACTTTGCCACTGGATTCAAGCAAGCCTGGCTGAAGGCGGCTGAAATGCCAGAAACCGGTCCTAGGAAGCATGTTTCCGGTCCAGGGAAGGCATGGCTTGGCAGTTTGGGCTGAACTGTTCCCATGAGGCACAGGGTCAGACTGATTTGCATATGGCCATGTCTGAACTGGGGTGGCAGAGTGGGCCCAAGAACGGTGATTGATCAAACTCGGATCTGATGACTGGGTGTGAGTGTTTGATTGGTTCTGATGCTCCGTCCATCACCACCCCCTTTTGTACCGCTTTCTTCGCCTTTAGTTGGCAGGGTATGCTCAGACGTGAGTCCCTTGCTCACTTTGCCACTAGATTCAAGCAAGCCTGGCTGAAAACGGCTGAAATGCCAGAAACCGGTCCTAGGAAGCTTGTTTCCGGTCCAGGGAAGGCATGGCTTGGCAGTTTGGGCTGAACTGTTCCCATGAGGCACAGGGTCAGACTGATTTGCATATGGCCATGTCTGAACTGGGGTGGCAGAGTGGGCTAAAGAACGGTGATGGATCAAACTCGGATCTGATGACTGGGTGTGAGTGTTTGATTGGTTCTGATGCTCCGTCCATCACCACCCCCTTTTGTACCGCTTTGTTCGCCATAAGTTGGCAGTTTATGCTCAGACTTGAGTCCCTTGCTCACTTTGCCACTGGATTCAAGCAAGCCTGGCTGAAGGCGGCTGAAATGCCAGAAACCGGTCCTAGGAAGCTTGTTTCCGGTCCAGGGAAGGCATGGCTTGGCAGTTTGGGCTGAACTGTTCCCATGAGGCACAGGGTCAGACTGATTTGCATATGGCCATGTCTGGACTGGGGTGGCAGAGTGGGCCAAAGAACGGTGATGGATCAAATTCGGATCTGTTGACTGGGTGTGAGTGTTTGATTGGTTCTGATGCTCCGTCCATCACCACCCCCTTTTGTACCGCTTTGTTCGCCATAAGTTGGCAGGGTATGCTCAGACGTGAGTCCCTTGCTCACTTTGCCACTGGATTCAAGCAAGCCTGGCTGAAGACGGCTGAAATGCCAGAAACCTGTCCTAGGAAGCTTGTTTCTTGTCCAGGGAAGGCATGGCTTGGCAGTTCGGGCTGGACTGTTCCCATGAGGCACAGGGTCAGACTGATTTGCATATAGCCATGTCTGAACTGGGGTGGCAGAGTGGGCTAAAGAATGGTGATGGATCAAACTCTGATCTGTTGACTGGGTGTGAGTGTTTGATTGGTTCTGATGCTCCGTCCATCACCACCCCCTTTTGAACCGCTTTGTTCGCCATAAGTTGGCAGGGTATGCTCAGACATGAGTCCCTTGCTCACTTTGCCACTGGATTCAAGCAAGCCGGGCTGAAGACAGCTGAAACGCCAGAAACCGGTCCTAGGAAGCTTCTTTCCGGTCCAGGGAAGGTATGGCTTGGCAGTTCGGGCTGGACTGTTCCCATGAGGCACAGGGTCAGACCGATTTGCATATGGCCATGTCTGAACTGGGGTGGCAGAGTGGGCTAAAGAACGGTGATGGATCAAACTCGGATCTGTTGACTGGGTGTGAGTGTTTGATTGGTTCTGATGCTCCGTCCATCACCATCCCCTTTTGTACCGCTTTGTTCGCCATAAGTTGGCAGGGTATGCTCAGACGTGAGTCCCTTGCTCACATTGCCACTGGATTCAAGCAAGCCTGGCTGAAGACGGCTGAAATGCCAGAAACCGGTCCTAGGAAGCTTGTTTCCGGTCCAGGGAAGGTATGGCTTGGCAGTTCGGGCTGTACTGTTCCCATGAGGCACAGGGTCCGACTGATTTGCATATGGCCATGTCTGATCTGGGGTGGCAGAGTGGGCTAAAGAACGGTGATGGATCAAACTCGGATCTGTTGACTGGGTGTGAGTGTTTGGTTGGTTCTGATGCTCCGTCCATCACCACCCCCTTTTGTACCGCTTTGTTCGCCATAAGTTGGCAGGGTATGCTCAGACGTGAGTCCCTTGCTCACTTTGCCACTGGATTCAAGCAAGCCTGGCTGAAGACGGCTAAAATGCCAGAAACCGGTCCTAGGAAGCTTGTTTCCGGTCCAGGGAAGGCATGGCTTGGCAGTTCGGTCTGGACTGTTCCCATGAGGCACAGGGTCAGACTGATTTGCATATGGCCATGTCTGAACTGGGGTGGCAGAGTGGGCTAAAGAACGGTGATGGATCAAACTCGGATCTGATGACTGGGTGTGAGTGTTTGATTGGTTCTGATGCTCCGTCCATCACCACCCCCTTTTGTACTGCTTTGTTCGCCATAAGTTGGCAGTTTATGCTCAGACGTGAGTCCCTTGCTCACTTTGCCACTGGATTCAAGCAAGCCTGGCTGAAGGCGGCTGAAATGCCAGAAACCGGTCCTAGGAAGCTTGTTTCCGGTCCAGGGAAGGCATGGCTTGGCAGTTTGGGCTGAACTGTTCCCATGAGGCACAGGGTCAGACTGATTTGCAGATGGCCATGTCTGAACTGGGGTGGCAGAGTGGGCCAAAGAACGGTGATGGATCAAACTCGGATCTGTTGACTGGGTGTGAGTGTTTGATTGGTTCTGATGCTCCGTCCATCACCACCCCCTTTTGTACCGCTTTGTTCGCCATAAGTTGGCAGTTTATGCTGAGACTTGAGTCCCTTGCTCACTTTGCCACTGGATTCAAGCAAGCCTGGCTGAAGGCGGCTGAAATGCCAGAAACCGGTCCTAGGAAGCTTGTTTCAGGTCCAGGGAAGGCATGGCTTGGCAGTTTGGACTGAACTGTTCCCATGAGGCACAGGGTCAGACTGATTTGCATATGGCCATGTCTCAACTGGGGTGGCAGAGTGGGCTAAAGAATGGTGATGGATCAAACTCTGATCTGTTGAATCGGTGTGAGTGTTTGATTGGTTCTGATGCTCCGTCCATCACCACCCCCTTTTGTACCGCTTTGTTCACCATAAGTTGGCAGGGTATGCTCAGACATGAGTCCCTTGCTCACTTTGCCACTGGATTCAAGCAAGCCGGGCTGAAGACAGCTGAAACGACAGAAACCGGTCCTAGGAAGCTTCTTTCCGGTCCAGAGAAGGTATGGCTTGGCAGTTCGGGATGGACTGTTCCCATAAGGCACAGGGTCAGACCGATTTGCATATGGCCATGTCTGAACTGGGGTGGCAGAGTGGGCTAAAGAACGGTGATGGATCAAACTCGGATCTGTTGACTGGGTGTGAGTGTTTGATTGGTTCTGATGCTCCGTCCATCACCATCCCCTTTTGTACCGCTTTGTTCGCCATAAGTTGGCAGGGTATGCTCAGACGTGAGTCCCTTGCTCACATTGCCACTGGATTCAAGCAAGCCTTGTTGAAGACGGCTCAAATGCCAGGCACCGGTCCTAGGAAGCTTGTTTCTGGTCCAGGGAAAGCATGGCTTGGCAGTTCCGTCTGGACTGTTCCCATGAGGCACAGGGTCAGACTGATTTGCATATGGCCATGTCTGAACTGGGGTGGCAGAGTGGGCGAAAGAACGGTGATGGATCAAACTCGGATCTGATGACTGGGTGTGAGTGTTTGATTGGTTCTGATGCTCCGTCCATCACCACCCCCTTTTGTACCGCTTTGTTCGCCATAAGTTGGCAGTTTATGCTCAGACTTGAGTCCCTTGCTCACTTTGCCACTGGATTCAAGCAAGCCTGGCTGAAGGCGGCTGAAATGCCATAAACCGGTCCTAGGAAGCTTGTTTCCGGTCCAGGCAAGGCATGGCTTGGCAGTTTGGGCTGAACTGTTCCCATGAGGCACAGGGTCAGACTGATTTGCATATGTCCATGTCTGAACTGGGGTGGCAGAGTGGGCCAAAAAACAATGATGGATCAAACTCGGATCTGTTGACTGGGTGTGAGTGTTTGATTGGTTCTGATGCTCCGTCCATCACCACCCCCTTTTGTACCACTTTGTTCGCCATAAGTTTGCAGGGTATGCTCAGACGTGAGTCCCTTGCTCACTTTGCCACTGGATTCAAGCAAGCCTGGCTGAAGAAGGCTGAAATGCCAGAAACCGGTCCTAGGAAGCTTGTTTCCGGTCCAGGGAAGGCATGGCTTGGCAGTTCGGGCTGGACTGTTCCCATGAGGCACAGGGTCAGACTGATTTGCATATGGCCATTTCTGAACTGGGGTGGCAGAGTGGGCTAAAGAATGGTGATGGATCAAACTCGGATCTGTTGACTGGGTGTGAGTGTTTGATTGGTTCTGATGCTCCGTCCATCACCACCCCCTTTTGTACCGCTTTGTTCGCTATAAGTTGGCAGGGTATGCTCAGACATGAGTCCCTTGCTCACTTTGCCACTGGATTCAAGCAAGCCGGGCTGAAGACAGCTGAAACGCCAAAAACCGGTCCTAGGAAGCTTGTTTCCGGTCCAGGGAAGGTATGGCTCGGCAGTTCGGGCTGGACTGTTTCCATGAGGCACAGGGTCAGACCGATTTGCATATGGCCATGTCTGAACTGGGGTGGCAGAGTGGGCTAAAGAACGGTGATGGATCAAACTCGGATCTGTTGACTGGGTGTGAGTGTTTGATTGGTTCTGATGCTCCGTCCATCACCATCCCCCTTTGTACTGCTTTGTTCGCCATAAGTTGGCAGGGTATGCTCAGACTTGAGTCCCTTGCTCAAATTGCCACTGGATTCAAGCAAGCCTGGCTGAAGACGGCTGAAATGCCAGAAACCGGTCCTAGGAAGCTTGTTTCCGGTCCAGGGAAGGTATGGCTTGGCAGTTCAGGCTGTACTGTTTCCATGAGGCACAGGGTCAGACTGATTTGCATATGGCCATGTCTGATCTGGGGTGGCAGAGTGGGCTAAAGAACGGTGATGGATCAAACTCAGATCTGTTGACTGGGTGTGAGTGTTTGGTTGGTTCTGATGCTCCGTCCATCACCACCCCCTATTGTACCGCTTTGTTCGCCATAAGTTGGCAGGGTATGCTCAGACGTGAGTCCCTTGCTCACTTGCCACTGTATTCAAGCAAGCCTGGCTGAAGACGGCTGAAATGCCAGAAACCGGTCCTAGGAAGCTTGTTTCCGGTCCAGGGAAAGCATGGCTTGGCAGTTTGGGATGAACTGTTCCCATGAGGCACAGGGTCAGACTGATTTGCATATGGCCATGTCTCAACTGGGGTGGCAGAGTGGGCTAAAGAATGGTGATGGATCAAACTCGGATCTGTTGAATGGGTGTGAGTGTTTGATTGGTTCTGATGCTCCGTCCATCAGCACCCCCTTTTGTACCGCTTTGTTCGCCATAAGTTGGCAGGGTATGCTCAGACATGAGTCCCTTGCACACTTTGCCACTGGATTCAAGCAAGCCGGGCTGAAGACAGCTGAAACGCCAGAAACCGGTCCTAGGAAGCTTCTTTCCGGTCCAGAGAAGGTATGGCTTGGCAGTTCGGGCTGGACTGTTCCCATAAGGCACAGGGTCAGACCGATTTGCATATGGCCATGTCTGAACTGGGATGGCAGAGTGGGCTAAAGAACGGTGATGGATCAAACTCGGATCTGTTGACTGGGTGTGAGTGTTTGATTGGTTCTGATGCTACGTCCATCACCATCCCCTTTTGGAACGCTTTGTTCGCCATAAGTTGGCAGGGTATGCTCAGACGTGAGTCCCTTGCTCACATTGCCACTGGATTCAAGCAAGCCTGGTTGAAGACGGCTGAAATGCCAGGCACCGGTCCTAGGAAGCTTGTTTCTGGTCCAGGGAAGGCATGGCTTGGCAGTTCCGTCTGGACTGTTCCCATGAGGCACAGGGTCAGACTGATTTGCATATGGCCATGTCTGAACTGGGGTGGCAGAGTGGGCTAAAGAACGGTGATGGATCAAACTCGGATCTGATGACTGGGTGTGAGTGTTTGATTGGTTCTGATGCTCCGTCCATCACCACCCCCTTTTGTACCGCTTTGTTCGCCATAAGTTGGCAGTTTATGCTCAGACTTGAGTCCCTTGCTCACTTTGCCACTGGATTCAAGCAAGCCTGGCTGAAGGCGGCTGAAATGCCATAAACCGGTCCTAGGAAGCTTGTTTCCAGTCCAGGCAAGGCATGGCTTGGCAGTTTGGGCTGAACTGTTCCCATGAGGCACAGGGTCAGACTGATTTGCATATGGCCATGTCTGAACTGGGGTGGCAGAGTGGGCTAAAGAACGGTGATGGATCAAACTCGGATCTGTTGACTGGGAGTGAGTGATTGATTGGTTCTGATGCTCCGTCCATCACCACCCCCTTTTGTACTGCTTTGTTCGCCATAAGTTGGGAGTTTATGCTCAGACGTGAGTCCCTTGCTCACTTTGCCACTGGATTCAAGCAAGCCTGGCTGAAGGCGGCTGAAATGCCAGAAACCGGTCCTAGGAAGCTTGTTTCCGGTCCAGGGAAGGCAGGCTTGGCAGTTTGGGCTGAACTGTTCCCATGAGGCACAGGGTCAGACTGATTTGCATATGGCCATGTCTGAACTGGGGTGGCAGAGTGGGCCAAAGAACGGTGATGGATCAAACTCGGATCTGTTGACTGGGTGTGAGTGTTTGATTGGTTCTGATGCTCCGTCCATCACCACCCCCTTTTGTACCGCTTTGTTCGCCATAAGTTGGCAGGGTATGCTCAGACGTGAGTCCCTTGCTCACTTTGCCACTGGATTCAAGCAAGCCTGGCTGAAGACGGCTGAAATGCCAGAAACCGGTCCTAGGAAGCTTGTTTCCGGTCCAGGGAAGGCATGGCTTGGCAGTTCGGGCTGGACTGTTCCCATGAGGCACAGGGTCAGACTGATTTGCATATGGCCATGTCTGAACTGGGGTGGCAGAGTGGACTAAAGAACGGTGATGGATCAAACACGGATCTGTTGACTGGGTATGAGTGTTTGATTGGTTCTGATGCTCCGTCCATCACCATCCCCTTTTGTACCGCTTTGTTCGCCATAAGTTGGCAGGGTATGCTCAGACGTGAGTCCCTTGCTCACTTTGCCACTGGATTCAAGCAAGCCTAGCTGAAGACGGCTGAAATGCCAGAAACCGGTCCTAGGAAGCTTGTTTCCGGTCCAGGGAAGGTATGGCTTGGCAGTTCGGGCTGTACTGTTCCCATGAGGCACAGGGTCAGACTGATTTGCATATGGCCATGTCTGATCTGGGGTAGCAGAGTGGGCTAAAGAACGGTGATGGATCAAACTCAGATCTGTTGACTGGGTGTGAGTGTTTGGTTGGTTCTGATGCTCCGTCCATCACCACCCCCTTTTGTACCGCTTTGTTCACCATAAGTTGGCAGGGTATGCTCAGACGTGAGTCCCTTGCTCACTTTGCCACTGGATTCAAGCAAGCCTGGCTGAAGGCGGCTGAAATGCCAGAAACCGGTCCTAGGAAGCTTGTTTCCGGTCCAGGGAAGGCATGGCTTGGCAGTTTGGGCTGACCTGTTCCCATGAGGCACAGGGTCAGACTGATTTGCATATGGCCATGTCTGAACTGGGGTGGCAGAGTGGGCCAAAGAACGGTGATGGATCAAACTCGGATCTGTTGACTGGGTGTGAGTGTTTGATTGGTTCTGATGCTCCGTCCATCACCACCCCCTTTTGTACCGCTTTGTTCGCCATAAGTTGGCAGTTTATGCTCAGACTTGAGTCCCTTGCTCACTTTGCCACTGGATTCAAGCAAGCCTGGCTGAAGGCGGATGAAATGCCAGAAACCGGTCCTAGGAAGCTTGTTTCCGGTCCAGGGAAGGCATGGCTTGGCAGTTTGGGCTGAACTGTTCCCATGAGGCACAGGGTCAGACTGATTTGCATATGGCCATGTCTGAACTGGGGTGGCAGAGTGGGCCAAAGAACGGTGATGGATCAAACTCGGATCTGTTGAATGGGTGTGAGTGTTTGATTGGTTCTGATGCTCTGTCCATCACCACCCCCTTTTGTACTGCTTTGTTCGCCATAAGTTTGCAGGGTATGCTCAGACGTGAGTCCCTTGCTCACTTTGCCACTGGATTCAAGCAAGCCTGGCTGAAGAAGGCTGAAATGCCAGAAACCGGTCCTAGGAAGCTTGTTTCCGGTCCAGGGAAGGCATGGCTTGGCATTTCGGGCTGGACTGTTCCCATGAGGCACAGGGTCAGACTGATTTGCATATGGCCATGTCTGAACTGGGGTGGCAGAGTGGGCTAAAGAATGGTGATGGATCAAACTCGGATCTGTTGACTGGGTGTGAGTGTTTGATTGGTTCTGATGCTCCGTCCATCACCACCCCCTTTTGTACCGCTTTGTTCGCCATAAGTTGGCAGGGTATGCTCAGACATGAGACCCTTGCTCACTTTGCCACTGGATTCAAGCAAGCCGGGCTGAAGACAGCTGAAACGCCAGAAACCGGTCCTAGGAAGCTTGTTTCCGGTCCAGGGAAGGTATGGCTCGGCAGTTCGGGCTGGACTGTTTCCATGAGGCACAGGGTCAGACCGATTTGCATATGGCCATGTCTGAACTGGGGTGGCAGAGTGGGCTAAAGAACGGTGATGGATCAAACTCGGATCTGTTGACTGGGTGTGAGTGTTTGATTGGTTCTGATGCTCCGTCCATCACCATACCCCTTTGTACTGCTTTGTTCGCCATAAGTTGGCAGGGTATGCTCAGACGTGAGTCCCTTGCTCACATTGCCACTGGATTCAAGCAAGCCTGGCTGAAGACGGCTGAAATGCCAGAAACCGGTCCTAGGAAGCTTGTTTCCGGTCCAGGGAAGGTATGGCTTGGCAGTTCGGGCTGTACTGTTCCCATGAGGCACAGGGTCAGACTGATTTGCATATGGCCATGTCTGATCTGGGGTGGCAGAGTGGGCTAAAGAACGGTGATGGATCAAACTCAGATCTGTTGACTGGGTGTGAGTGTTTGGTTGGTTCTGATGCTCCGTCCATCACCACCCCCTATTGTACCGCTTTGTTCGCCAGAAGTTGGCAGGGTATGCTCAGACGTGAGTCCCTTGCTCACTTTGCCACTGTATTCAAGCAAGCCTGGCTGAAGACGGCTGAAATGCCAGAAACCGGTCCTAGGAAGCTTGTTTCCGGTTCAGGGAAAGCATGACTTGGCAGTTTGGGATGAACTGTTCCCATGAGGCACAGGGTCAGACTGATTTGCATATGGCCATGTCTCACCTGGGGTGGCAGAGTGGGCTAAAGAATGGTGATGGATCAAACTCGGATCTGTTGAATGGGTGTGAGTGTTTGATTGGTTCTGATGCTCCGTCCATCAGCACCCCCTTTTGTACCGCTTTGTTCGCCATAAGTTGGCAGGGTATGCTCAGACATGAGTCCCTTGCTCACTTTGCCACTGGATTCAAGCAAGCCGGGCTGAAGACAGCTGAAACGCCAGAAACCGGTCCTAGGAAGCTTCTTTCCGGTCCAGAGAAGGTATGGCTTGGCAGTTCGGGCTGGACTGTTCCCATAAGGCACAGGGTCAGACCGATTTGCATATGGCCATGTCTGAACTGGGGTGGCAGAGTGGGCTAAAGAATGGTGATGGATCAAACTCGGATCTGTTGACTGGGTGTGAGTGTTTGATTGGTTCTGATGCTACGTCCATCACCATCCCCTTTTGTACCGCTTTGTTCGCCATAAGTTGGCAGGGTATGCTCAGACGTGAGTCCCTTGCTCACATTGCCACTGGATTCAAGCAAGCCTGGTTGAAGACGGCTGAAATGCCAGGCACCGGTCCTAGGAAGCTTGTTTCTGGTCCAGGGAAGGCATGGCTTGGCAGTTCCGTCTGGACTGTTCCCATGAGGCACAGGGTCAGACTGATTTGCATATGGCCATGTCTGAACTGGGGTGGCAGAGTGGGCTAAAGAACGGTGATGGATCAAACTCGGATCTGATGACTGGGTGTGAGTGTTTGATTGGTTCTGATGCTCCGTCCATCACCACCCCCTTTTGTACCGCTTTGTTCGCCATAAGTTGGCAGTTTATGCTCAGACTTGAGTCCCTTGCTCACTTTGCCACTGGATTCAAGCAAGCCTGGCTGAAGGCGGCTGAAATGCCATAAACCGGTCCTAGGAAGCTTGTTTCCGGTCCAGGCAAGGCATGGCTTGGCAGTTTGGGCTGAACTGTTCCCATGAGGCACAGGGTCAGACTGATTTGCATATGGCCATGTCTGAACTGGGGTGGCAGAGTGGGCTGAAGAACGGTGATGGATCAAACTCGGATCTGTTGACTGGGAGTGAGTGATTGATTGGTTCTGATGCTCCGTCCATCACCACCCCCTTTTGTACTGCTTTGTTCGCCATAAGTTGGGAGTTTATGCTCAGACGTGAGTCCCTTGCTCACTTTGCCACTAGATTCAAGCAAGCCTGGCTGAAGGCAGCTGAAATGCCAGAAACCGGTCCTAGGAAGCTTGTTTCCGGTCCAGGGAAGGCAGGCTTGGCAGTTTGGGCTGAACTGTTCCCATGAGGCACAGGGTCAGACTGATTTGCATATGGCCATGTCTGAACTGGGGTGGCAGAGTGGGCCAAAGAACGGTGATGGATCAAACTCGGATCTGTTGACTGGGTGTGAGTGTTTGATTGGTTCTGATGCTCCGTCCATCACCACCCCCTTTTGTACCGCTTTGTTCGCCATAAGTTGGCAGGGTATGCTCAGACGTGAGTCCCTTGCTCACTTTGCCATTGGATTCAAGCAAGCCTGGCTGAAGACGGCTGAAATGCCAGAAACCGGTCCTAGGAAGCTTGTTTCCGGTCCAGGGAAGGCATGGCTTGGCAGTTCGGGCTGGACTGTTCCCATGAGGCACAGGGTCAGACTGATTTGCATATGGCCATGTCTGAACTGGGGTGGCAGAGTGGGCTAAAGAATGGTGATGGATCAAACTCGGATCTGTTGACTGGGTGTGAGTGTTTGATTGGTTCTGATGCTCGGTCCATCTCCAACCCCTTTTGTACTGCTTTGTTCGCCATAAGTTGGCAGGGTATGCTCAGACGTGAGTCCCTTGCTCACTTTGCCACTGGATTCAAGCAAGCCTGGCTGAAGACGGCTGAAATGCCAGAAACCGGTCCGAGGAAGCTTGTTTCCGGTCCAGGGAAGGCATGGCTTGGCAGTTCGGGCTGGCCTGTTCCCATGAGGCACAGGGTCAGACTGATTTGCATATGGCCATGTGTGAACTGGGGTGGCAGAGTGGGCTAAAGACTGGTGATGGATCAAGCTCGGATCTGTTGACTGGGTGTGAGTGTTTGATTGGTTCTGATGCTCCGTCCATCACCACCCCATTTTGTACCGCTTTGTTCGCCATTAGTTGGCAGGGTATGCTCAGACGTGAGACCCTTGCTCAATTTGCCACTGGATTCAAGCCAGCCTGGCTGAAGATGGCTGAAATGCCAGCAACCGATCCTAGGAAGCTTGTTTCCGGTCCAGGGAAGGCATGGCTTGGCAGTTCGGGCTGGACTGTTCCCATGAGGCACAGGGTCAGACTGATTTGCATATGGCCATGTCTGAACTGGGGTGGCAGAGTGGGCTAAAGAACGGTGATGGATCAAACTCGGATCTGTTGACTGGGTGTGAGTGTTTGATTGTTTCTGATGCTCCGTCCATCACCACCCCCTTTTGTACTGCTTTGTTCGCCATAAGTTAGCAGGGTATGCTCAGACGTGAGTCCCTTGCTCATTTTGCCACTGGATTCAAGCAAGCCTGGCTGAAGACGGCTGCAATGCCAGAAACCGGTCCTAGGAAGCTTGTTTCCGGTCCAGGGAAGGCATGGCTTGGCAGTTTGGGCTGGACTGTTCCCATGAGGCACAGGGTCAGACTGATTTGCATATGGCCATGTCTGAACTGGGGTGGCAGAGTGGGCTAAAGAACGGTGATGGATCAAAGTCGGATTGGTTGACTGGGTGTGAGTGTTTGATTGGTTCTGATGCTATGTCCATCACCACCCCCTTTTGTACCGCTTTGTTCGCCATAAGTTGGCAGGGTATGCTCAGACGTGAGTCCCTTGCTCACTTTGCCACTGGATTCAAGCAAGCCTAGCTGAAGACGGCTGAAATGCCAGAAACCGGTCCTAGGAAGCTTGTTTCTGGTCCAGGGAAGGTATGGCTTGGCAGTTCGGGCTGTACTGTTCCCATGAGGCACAGGGTCAGACTGATTTGCATATGGCCATGTCTGATCTGGGGTAGCAGAGTGGGCTAAAGAACGGTGATGGTCAAACTCAGATCTGTTGACTGGGTGTGAGTGTTTGGTTGGTTCTGATGCTCCGTCCATCACCACCCCCTTTTGTACCGCTTTGTTCGCCATAAGTTGGCAGGGTATGCTCAGACGTGAGTCCCTTGCTCACTTTTCCACTGGATTCATGCAAGTCTGGCTGAAGATGGCTGAAATGCCAGAAACCGGTCCTAGGAAGCTTGTTTCCAGTCCAGGGAAGGCATGGCTTGGCAGTTCGGGCTGGACTGTTCCCATGAGGCACAGGGTCAGACTGATTTGCATATGGCCATGTCTGAACTGGGGTGGCAGAGTGGGCTAAAGAATGGTGATGGATCAAACTCGGATCTGTTGACTGGGTGTGAGTGTTTGATTGGTTCTGATGGTCCGTCCATAACCACCCCCTTTTGTACCGCTTTGTTCGCCATAAGTTGGCAGGGTATGCTCAGACATGAGTCCCTTGCTCACTTTGCCACTGGATTCAAGCAAGCCGGGCTGAAGACAGCTGAAATGCCAGAAACTGGTGCTAGGAAGCTTCTTTCCGGTCCAGGGAAGGTATGGCTTGGCAGTTCGGGCTGGACTGTTCCCATGAGGCACAGGGTCAGACTGATTTGCATATGGCCATGTCTGAACTGGGGTGGCAGAGTGGGCTAAAGAACGGTGATGGATCAAACTCGGATCTGTTGACTGGGTGTGAGTGTTTGATTTGTTCTGATGCTCCGTCCATCACCATCCCCATTTGTACCGCTTTGTTCGCCATAAGTTGGCAGGGTATGCTCAGACGTGAGTCCCTTGCTCACTTTGCCACTGGATTCAAGCAAGCCTAGCTGAAGACGGCTGAAATGCCAGAAACCGGTCCTAGGAAGCTTGTTTCCGGTCCAGGGAAGGTATGGCTTGGCAGTTCGGGCTGTACTGTTCCCATGAGGCACAGGGTCAGACTGATTTGCATATGGCCATGTCTGAACTGGGGTGGCAGAGTGGGCCAAAGAACGGTGATGGATCAAACTCGGATCTGTTGACTGGGTGTGAGTGTTTGATTGGTTCTGATGCTCCGTCCATCACCACCCCCTTTTGTACCGCTTTGTTCGCCATAAGTTGGCAGTTTATGCTCAGACTTGAGTCCCTTGCTCACTTTGCCACTGGATTCAAGCAAGCCTGGCTGAAGGCGGCTGAAATGCCAGAAACCGGTCCTAGGAAGCTTGTTTCCGGTCCAGGGAAGGCATGGCTTGGCAGTTTGGGCTGAACTGTTCCCATGAGGCACAGGGTCAGACTGATTTGCATATGGCCATGTCTCAACTGGGGTGGGATGAGTGGGCTAAAGAATGGTGATGGATCAAACTCGGATCTGTTGAATGGGTGTGAGTGTTTGATTGATTCTGATGCTCCGTCCATCACCACCCCCTTTTGTACCGCTTTGTTCGCCATAAGTTTGCAGGGTATGCTCAGACGTGAGTCCCTTGCTCACTTTGCCACTGGATTCAAGCAAGCCTAGCTGAAGACGGCTGAAATGCCAGAAACCGGTCCTAGGAAGCTTGTTTCCGGTCCAGGGAAGGTATGGCTTGGCAGTTCGGGCTGTACTGTTCCCATGAGGCACAGGGTCAGACTGATTTGCATATGGCCATGTCTGATCTGGGGTAGCAGAGTGGGCTAAAGAACGGTGATGGATCAAACTCAGATCTGTTGACTGGGTGTGAGTGTTTGGTTGGTTCTGATGCTCCGTCCATCACCACCCCCTTTTGTACCGCTTTGTTCGCCATAAGTTGGCAGGGTATGCTCAGACGTGAGTCCCTTGCTCACTTTTCCACTGGATTCATGCAAGTCTGGCTGAAGATGGCTGAAATGCCAGAAACCGGTCCTAGGAAGCTTGTTTCCGGTCCAGGGAAGGCATGGCTTGGCAGTTCGGGCTGGACTGTTCCCATGAGGCACAGGGTCAGACTGATTTGCATATGGCCATGTCTGAACTGGGGTGGCAGAGTGGGCTAAAGAATGGTGATGGATCAAACTCGGATCTGTTGACTGGGTGTGAGTGTTTGATTGGTTCTGATGGTCCGTCCATAACCACCCCCTTTTGTACCGCTTTGTTCGCCATAAGTTGGCAGGGTATGCTCAGACATGAGTCCCTTGCTCACTTTGCCACTGGATTCAAGCAAGCCGGGCTGAAGACAGCTGAAATGCCAGAAACTGGTGCTAGGAAGCTTCTTTCCGGTCCAGGGAAGGTATGGCTTGGCAGTTCGGGCTGGACTGTTCCCATGAGGCACAGGGTCAGACTGATTTGCATATGGCCATGTCTGAACTGGGGTGGCAGAGTGGGCTAAAGAACGGTGATGGATCAAACTCGGATCTGTTGACTGGGTGTGAGTGTTTGATTTGTTCTGATGCTCCGTCCATCACCATCCCCATTTGTACCGCTTTGTTCGCCATAAGTTGGCAGGGTATGCTCAGACGTGAGTCCCTTGCTCACTTTGCCACTGGATTCAAGCAAGCCTAGCTGAAGACGGCTGAAATGCCAGAAACCGGTCCTAGGAAGCTTGTTTCCGGTCCAGGGAAGGTATGGCTTGGCAGTTCGGGCTGTACTGTTCCCATGAGGCACAGGGTCAGACTGATTTGCATATGGCCATGTCTGAACTGGGGTGGCAGAGTGGGCCAAAGAACGGTGATGGATCAAACTCGGATCTGTTGACTGGGTGTGAGTGTTTGATTGGTTCTGATGCTCCGTCCATCACCACCCCCTTTTGTACCGCTTTGTTCGCCATAAGTTGGCAGTTTATGCTCAGATTTGAGTCCCTTGCTCACTTTGCCACTGGATTCAAGCAAGCCTGGCTGAAGGCGGCTGAAATGCCAGAAACCGGTCCTAGGAAGCTTGTTTCCGGTCCAGGGAAGGCATGGCTTGGCAGTTTGGGCTGAACTGTTCCCATGAGGCACAGGGTCAGACTTATTTGCATATGGCCATGTCTCAACTGGGGTGGGATGAGTGGGCTAAAGAATGGTGATGGATCAAACTCAGATCTGTTGAATGGGTGTGAGTGTTTGATTGGTTCTGATGCTCCGTCCATCACCACCCCCTTTTGTACCGCTTTGTTCGCCATAAGTTTGCAGGGTATGCTCAGACGTGAGTCCCTTGCTCACTTTGCCACTGGATTCAAGCAAGCCTGGCTGAAGATGGCTGAAATGCCAGCAACCGATCCTAGGAAGCTTGTTTCCGGTCCAGGGAAGGCATGGCTTGGCACTTCGGGCTGGACTGTTCCCATGAGGCACAGGGTCAGACTGATTTGCATATGGCCATGTCTGAACTGGGGTGGCAGAGTGGGCTAAAGTACGGTGATGGATCAAACTCGGATCTGTTGACTGGGTGTGAGTGTTTGATTGTTTCTGATGCTCCGTCCATCACCACCCCCTTTTGTACTGCTTTGTTCGCCATAAGTTAGCAGGGTATGCTCAGACGTGAGTCCCTTGCTCATTTTGCCACTGGATTCAAGCAAGCCTGGCTGAAGACGGCTGCAATGCCAGAAACCGGTCCTAGGAAGCTTGTTTCCGGTCCAGGGAAGGCATGGCTTGGCAGTTTGGGCTGGACTGTTCCCATGAGGCACAGGGTCAGACTGATTTGCATATGGCCATGTCTGAACTGGGGTGGCAGAGTGGGCTAAAGAACGGTGATGGATCAAAGTCGGATTGGTTGACTGGGTGTGAGTGTTTGATTTGTTCTGATGCTCCGTCCATCACCATCCCCATTTGTACCGCTTTGTTCGCCATAAGTTGGCAGGGTATGCTCAGACGTGAGTCCCTTGCTCACTTTGCCACTGGATTCAAGCAAGCCTAGCTGAAGACGGCTGAAATGCCAGAAACCGGTCCTAGGAAGCTTGTTTCCGGTCCAGGGAAGGTATGGCTTGGCAGTTCGGGCTGTACTGTTCCCATGAGGCACAGGGTCAGACTGATTTGCATATGGCCATGTCTGAACTGGGGTGGCAGAGTGGGCCAAAGAACGGTGATGGATCAAACTCGGATCTGTTGACTGGGTGTGAGTGTTTGATTGGTTCTGATGCTCCGTCCATCACCACCCCCTTTTGTACCGCTTTGTTCGCCATAAGTTGGCAGTTTATGCTCAGACTTGAGTCCCTTGCTCACTTTGCCACTGGATTCAAGCAAGCCTGGCTGAAGGCGGCTGAAATGCCAGAAACCGGTCCTAGGAAGCTTGTTTCCGGTCCAGGGAAGGCATGGCTTGGCAGTTTGGGCTGAACTGTTCCCATGAGGCACAGGGTCAGACTTATTTGCATATGGCCATGTCTCAACTGGGGTGGGATGAGTGGGCTAAAGAATGGTGATGGATCAAACTCGGATCTGTTGAATGGGTGTGAGTGTTTGATTGGTTCTGATGCTCCGTCCATCACCACCCCCTTTTGTACCGCTTTGTTCGCCATAAGTTTGCAGGGTATGCTCAGACGTGAGTCCCTTGCTCACTTTGCCACTGGATTCAAGCAAGCCTGGCTGAAGATGGCTGAAATGCCAGCAACCGATCCTAGGAAGCTTGTTTCCGGTCCAGGGAAGGCATGGCTTGGCACTTCGGGCTGGACTGTTCCCATGAGGCACAGGGTCAGACTGATTTGCATATGGCCATGTCTGAACTGGGGTGGCAGAGTGGGCTAAAGTACGGTGATGGATCAAACTCGGATCTGTTGACTGGGTGTGAGTGTTTGATTGTTTCTGATGCTCCGTCCATCACCACCCCCTTTTGTACTGCTTTGTTCGCCATAAGTTAGCAGGGTATGCTCAGACGTGAGTCCCTTGCTCATTTTGCCACTGGATTCAAGCAAGCCTGGCTGAAGACGGCTGCAATGCCAGAAACCGGTCCTAGGAAGCTTGTTTCCGGTCCAGGGAAGGCATGGCTTGGCAGTTTGGGCTGGACTGTTCCCATGAGGCACAGGGTCAGACTGATTTGCATATGGCCATGTCTGAACTGGGGTGGCAGAGTGGGCTAAAGAACGGTGATGGATCAAAGTCGGATTGGTTGACTGGGTGTGAGTGTTTGATTGGTTCTGATGCTATGTCCATCACCACCCCCTTTTGTACCGCTTTGTTCGCCATAAGTTGGCAGGGTATGCTCAGACGTGAGTCCCTTGCTCACTTTGCCACTGGATTCAAGCAAGCCTGGCTAAAGACAGCTGAAATGCCAGAAACCGGTCCTAGGAAGCTTGTTTCCTGTCCAGGGAAGGCATGGCTTGGCAGTTTGGGCTGGACTGTTCCCATGAGGCACAGGGTCATACTGATTTGCATATGGCCATGTCTGAACTGGGGTGGCAGAGTGGGCCAAAGAACGGTGATGGATCAAACTCCGATCTGTTGACTGGGTGTGAGTGTTTGATTGGTTCTGATGCTCCGTCCATCACCACCCCCTTTTGTACCGCTTTGTTCGACATAAGTTGGCAGGGTATGCTCAGACGTGAGTCCCTTGCTCACTTTTCCACTGGATTCATGCAAGTCTGGCTGAAGATGGCTGAAATGCCAGAAACCGGTCCTAGGAAGCTTGTTTCCGGTCCAGGGAAGGCATGGCTTGGCAGTTCGGGCTGGACTGTTCCCATGAGGCACAGGGTCAGACTGATTTGCATATGGCCATGTCTGAACTGGGGTGGCAGAGTGGGCTAAAGAATGGTGATGGATCAAACTCGGATCTGTTGACTGGGTGTGAGTGTTTGATTGGTTCTGATGGTCCGTCCATAACCACCCCCTTTTGTACCGCTTTGTTCGCCATAAGTTGGCAGGGTATGCTCAGACATGAGTCCCTTGCTCACTTTGCCACTGGATTCAAGCAAGCCGGGCTGAAGACAGCTGAAATGCCAGAAACTGGTGCTAGGAAGCTTCTTTCCGGTCCAGGGAAGGTATGGCTTGGCAGTTCGGGCTGGACTGTTCCCATGAGGCACAGGGTCAGACTGATTTGCATATGGCCATGTCTGAACTGGGGTGGCAGAGTGGGCTAAAGAACGGTGATGGATCAAACTCGGATCTGTTGACTGGGTGTGAGTGTTTGATTTGTTCTGATGCTCCGTCCATCACCATCCCCTTTTGTACCGCTTTGTTCGCCATAAGTTGGCAGGGTATGCTCAGACGTGAGTCCCTTGCTCACTTTGCCACTGGATTCAAGCAAGCCTAGCTGAAGACGGCTGAAATGCCAGAAACCGGTCCTAGGAAGCTTGTTTCCGGTCCAGGGAAGGTATGGCTTGGCAGTTCGGGCTGTACTGTTCCCATGAGGCACAGGGTCAGACTGATTTGCATATGGCCATGTCTGATCTGGGGTAGCAGAGTGGGCTAAAGAACGGTGATGGATCAAACTCAGATCTGTTGACTGGGTGTGAGTGTTTGGTTGGTTCTGATGCTCCGTCCATCACCACCCCCTTTTGTACCGCTTTGTTCACCATAAGTTGGCAGGGTATGCTCAGACGTGAGTCCCTTGCTCACTTTGCCACTGGATTCAAGCAAGCCTGGCTGAAGACGGCTGAAATGCCAGAAACCGGTCCTAGGAAGCTTGTTTCCGGTCCAGGGAAGGCATGGCTTGGCAGTTTGGGCTGACCTGTTCCCATGAGGCACAGGGTCAGACTGATTTGCATATGGCCATGTCTGAACTGGGGTGGCAGAGTGGGCCAAAGAACGGTGATGGATCAAACTCGGATCTGTTGACTGGGTGTGAGTGTTTGATTGGTTCTGATGCTCCGTCCATCACCACCCCCTTTTGTACCGCTTTGTTCGCCATAAGTTGGCAGTTTATGCTCAGACTTGAGTCCCTTGCTCACTTTGCCACTGGATTCAAGCAAGCCTGGCTGAAGGCGGCTGAAATGCCAGAAACCGGTCCTAGGAAGCTTGTTTCCGGTCCAGGGAAGGCATGGCTTGGCAGTTTGGGCTGAACTGTTCCCATGAGGCACAGGGTCAGACTGATTTGCATATGGCCATGTCTCAACTGGGGTGGGATGAGTGGGCTAAAGAATGGTGATGGATCAAACTCGGATCTGTTGAATGGGTGTGAGTGTTTGATTGGTTCTGATGCTCCGTCCATCACCACCCCCTTTTGTACCGCTTTGTTCGCCATAAGTTTGCAGGGTATGCTCAGACGTGAGTCCCTTGCTCACTTTGCCACTGGATTCAAGCAAGCCTGGCTGAAGAAGGCTGAAATGCCAGAAACCGGTCCTAGGAAGCTTGTTTCCGGTCCAGGGAAGGCATGGCTTGGCAGTTCGGGCTGGACTGTTCCCATGAGGCACAGGGTCAGACTGATTTGCATATGGCCATGTCTGAACTGGGGTGGCAGAGTGGGCTAAAGAATGGTGATGGATCAAACTCGGATCTGTTGACTGGGTGTGAGTGTTTGATTGGTTCTGATGCTCCGTCCATCACCACCCCCTTTTGTACCGCTTTGTTCGCCATAAGTTGGCAGGGTATGCTCAGACGTGAGTCCCTTGCTCACTTTTCCACTGGATTCATGCAAGTCTGGCTGAAGATGGCTGAAATGCCAGAAACCGGTCCTAGGAAGCTTGTTTCCGGTCCAGGGAAGGCAGGGCTTGGCAGTTCGGGCTGGACTGTTCCCATGAGGCACAGGGTCAGACTGATTTGCATATGGCCATGTCTGAACTGGGGTGGCAGAGTGGGCTAAAGAATGGTGATGGATCAAACTCGGATCTGTTGACTGGGTGTGAGTGTTTGATTGGTTCTGATGGTCCGTCCATAACCACCCCCTTTTGTACCGCTTTGTTCGCCATAAGTTGGCAGGGTATGCTCAGACATGAGTCCCTTGCTCACTTTGCCTCTGGATTCAAGCAAGCCGGGCTGAAGACAGCTGAAATGCCAGAAACTGGTGCTAGGAAGCTTCTTTCCGGTCCAGGGAAGGTATGGCTTGGCAGTTCGGGCTGGACTGTTCCCATGAGGCACAGGGTCAGACTGATTTGCATATGGCCATGTCTGAACTGGGGTGGCAGAGTGGGCCAAAGAACGGTGATGGATCAAACTCGGAACTGTTGACTGGGTGTGAGTGTTTGATTGGTTCTGATGCTCCGTCCATCACCACCCCCTTTTGTACCGCTTTGTTCGCCATAAGTTGGCAGTTTATGCTCAGACTTGAGTCCCTTGCTCACTTTGCCACTGGATTCAAGCAAGCCTGGCTGAAGGCGGCTGAAATGCCAGAAACCGGTCCTAGGAAGCTTGTTTCCGGTCCAGGGAAGGCATGGCTTGGCAGTTTGGGCTGAACTGTTCCCAAGAGGCACAGGGTCAGACTGATTTGCATATGGCCATGTCTCAACTGGGGTGGGATGAGTGGGCTAAAGAATGGTGATGGATCAAACTCGGATCTGTTGAATGGGTGTGAGTGTTTGATTGGTTCTGATGCTCCGTCCATCACCACCCCCTTTTGTACCGCTTTGTTCGCCATAAGTTTGCAGGGTATGCTCAGACGTGAGTCCCTTGCTCACTTTGCCACTGGATTCAAGCAAGCCTGGCTGAAGAAGGCTGAAATGCCAGAAACCGGTCCTAGGAAGCTTGTTTCCGGTCCAGGGAAGGCATGGCTTGGCAGTTCGGGCTGGACTGTTCTCATGAGGCACAGGGTCAGACTGATTTGCATATGGCCATGTCTGAACTGGGGTGGCAGAGTGGGCTAAAGAATGGTGATGGATCAAACTCGGATCTGTTGACTGGGTGTGAGTGTTTGATTGGTTCTGATGCTCGGTCCATCTCCAACCCCTTTTGTACTGCTTTGTTCGCCATAAGTTGGCAGGGTATGCTCAGACGTGAGTCCCTTGCTCACTTTGCCACTGGATTCAAGCAAGCCTGGCTGAAGACGGCTGAAATGCCAGAAACCGGTCCGAGGAAGCTTGTTTCCGGTCCAGGGAAGGCATGGCTTGGCAGTTCGGGCTGGCCTGTTCCCATGAGGCACAGGGTCAGACTGATTTGCATATGGCCATGTCTGAACTGGGGTGGCAGAGTGGGCTAAAGAATGGTGATGGATCAAACTCGGATCTGTTGACTGGGTGTGAGTGTTTGATTGGTTCTGATGGTCCGTCCATAACCACCCCCTTTTGTACCGCTTTGTTCGCCATAAGTTGGCAGGGTATGCTCAGACATGAGTCCCTTGCTCACTTTGCCTCTGGATTCAAGCAAGCCGGGCTGAAGACAGCTGAAATGCCAGAAACTGGTGCTAGGAAGCTTCTTTCCGGTCCAGGGAAGGTATGGCTTGGCAGTTCGGGCTGGACTGTTCCCATGAGGCACAGGGTCAGACTGATTTGCATATGGCCATGTCTGAACTGGGGTGGCAGAGTGGGCTAAAGAACGGTGATGGATCAAACTCGGATCTGTTGACTTGGTTTTGAGTGTTTGATTTGTTCTGATGCTCCGTCCATCACCATCCCCTTTTGTACCGCTTTGTTCGCCATAAGTTGGCAGGGTATGCTCAGACGTGAGTCCCTTGCTCACTTTGCCACTGGATTTAAGCAAGCCTAGCTGAAGACGGCTGAAATGCCAGAAACCGGTCCTAGGAAGCTTGTTTCCGGTCCAGGGAAGGTATGGCTTGGCAGTTCGGGCTGTACTGTTCCCATGAGGCACAGGGTCAGACTGATTTGCATATGGCCATGTCTGATCTGGGGTAGCAGAGTGGGCTAAAGAACGGTGATGGATCAAACTCAGATCTGTTGACTGGGTGTGAGTGTTTGGTTGGTTCTGATGCTCCGTCCATCACCACCCCCTTTTGTACCGCTTTGTTCACCATAAGTTGGCAGGGTATGCTCAGACGTGAGTCCCTTGCTCACTTTGCCACTGGATTCAAGCAAGCCTGGCTGAAGACGGCTGAAATGCCAGAAACCGGTCCTAGGAAGCTTGTTTCCGGTCCAGGGAAGGCATGGCTTGGCAGTTTGGGCTGGACTGTTCCCATGAGGCACAGGGTCAGACTGATTTGCATATGGCCATGTCTGAACTGGGGTGGCAGAGTGGGCCAAAGAACGGGGATGGATCAAACTCGGATCTGTTGACTGGGTGTGAGTGTTTGATTGGTTCTGATGCTCCGTCCATCACCACCCCCTTTTGTACCGCTTTGTTCGCCATAAGTTGGCAGTTTATACTCAGACTTGAGTCCCTTGCTCACTTTGCCACTGGATTCAAGCAAGCCTGGCTGAAGGCGGCTGAAATGCCAGAAACCGGTCCTAGGAAGCTTGTTTCCGGTCCAGGGAAGGCATGGCTTGGCAGTTTGGGCTGAACTGTTCCCAAGAGGCACAGGGTCAGACTGATTTGCATATGGCCATGTCTCAACTGGGGTGGGATGAGTGGGCTAAAGAATGGTGATGGATCAAACTCGGATCTGTTTAATGGGTGTGAGTGTTTGATTGGTTCTGATGCTCCGTCCATCACCACCCCCTTTTGTACCGCTTTGTTCGCCATAAGTTTGCAGGGTATGCTCAGACGTGAGTCCCTTGCTCACTTTGCCACTGGATTCAAGCAAGCCTGGCTGAAGAAGGCTGAAATGCCAGAAACCGGTCCTAGGAAGCTTGTTTCCGGTCCAGGGAAGGCATGGCTTGTCAGTTCGGGCTGGACTGTTCTCATGAGGCACAGGGTCAGACTGATTTGCATATGGCCATGTCTGAACTGGGGTGGCAGAGTGGGCTAAAGAATGGTGATGGATCAAACTCGGATCTGTTGACTGGGTGTGAGTGTTTGATTGGTTCTGATGCTCGGTCCATCTCCAACCCCTTTTGTACTGCTTTGTTCGCCATAAGTTGGCAGGGTATGCTCAGACGTGAGTCCCTTGCTCACTTTGCCACTGGATTCAAGCAAGCCTGGCTGAAGACGGCTGAAATGCCAGAAACCGGTCCGAGGAAGCTTGTTTCCGGTCCAGGGAAGGCATGGCTTGGCAGTTCGGAATGGCCTGTTCCCATGAGGCACAGGTTCAGACTGATTTGCATATGGCCATGTGTGAACTGGGGTGGCAGAGTGGGCTAAAGACTGGTGATGGATCAAGCTCGGATCTGTTGACTGGGTGTGAGTGTTTGATTGGTTCTGATGCTCCGTCCATCACCACCCCATTTTGTACCGCTTTGTTTGCCATTAGTTGGCAGGGTATGCTCAGACGTGAGACCCTTGCTCAATTTGCCACTGGATTCAAGCAAGCCTGGCTGAAGGTGGCTGAAATGCCAGCAACCGATCCTAGGAAGCTTGTTTCCGGTCCAGGGAAGGCATGGCTTGGCAGTTCGGGCTGGACTGTTCCCATGAGGCACAGGGTCAGACTGATTTGCATATGGCCATGTCTGAACTGGGGTGGCAGAGTGGGCTAAAGAACGGTGATGGATCAAACTCGGATCTGTTGACTGGGTGTGAGTGTTTGATTGTTTCTGAGGCTCCGTCCATCACCACCCCCTTTTGTACTGCTTTGTTCGCCATAAGTTAGCAGGGTATGCTCAGACGTGAGTCCCTTGCTCACATTGCCACTGGATTCAAGCAAGCCTTGTTGAAGACGGCTGAAATGCCAGGCACCGGTCCTAGGAAGCTTGTTTCTGGTCCAGGGAAGGCATGGCTTGGCAGTTCCGTCTGGACTGTTCCCATGAGGCACAGGGTCAGACTGATTTGCATATGGCCATGTCTGAACTGGGGTGGCAGAGTGGGCTAAAGAACGGTGATGGATCAAACTCGGATCTGATGACTGGGTGTGAGTGTTTGATTGGTTCTGATGCTCCGTCCATCACCACCCCCTTTTGTACTGCTTTGTTCACCATAAGTTGGGAGTTTATGCTCAGACGTGAGTCCCTTGCTCACTTTGCCACTGGATTCAAGCAAGCCTGGCTGAAGGCGGCTGAAATGCCAGAAACCGGTCCTAGGAAGCTTGTTTCCGGTCCAGGGAAGGCAGGCTTGGCAGTTTGGGCTGAACTGTTCCCATGAGGCACAGGGTCAGACTGATTTGCATATGGCCATGTCTGAACTGGGGTGGCAGAGTGGGCCAAAGAACGGTGATGGATCAAACTCAGATCTGTTGACTGGGTGTGAGTGTTTGATTGGTTCTGATGCTCCGTCCATCACCACCCCCTTTTGTACCGCTTTGTTCGCCATAAGTTGGCAGGGTATGCTCAGACGTGAGTCCCTTGCTCACTTTGCCATTGGATTCAAGCAAGCCTGGCTGAAGACGGCTGAAATGCCAGAAACCGGTCCTAGGAAGCTTGTTTCCGGTCCAGGGAAGGCATGGCTTGGCAGTTCGGGCTGGACTGTTCCCATGAGGCACAGGGTCAGACTGATTTGCATATGGCCATGTCTGAACTGGGGTGGCAGAGTGGGCTAAAGAATGGTGATGGATCAAACTCGGATCTGTTGACTGGGTGTGAGTGTTTGATTGGTTCTGATGCTCGGTCCATCTCCAACCCCTTTTGTACTGCTTTGTTCGCCATAAGTTGGCAGGGTATGCTCAGACGTGAGTCCCTTGCTCACTTTGCCACTGGATTCAAGCAAGCCTGGCTGAAGACGGCTGAAATGCCAGAAACCGGTCCGAGGAAGCTTGTTTCCGGTCCAGGGAAGGCATGGCTTGGCAGTTCGGGCTGGCCTGTTCCCATGAGGCACAGGGTCAGACTGATTTGCATATGGCCATGTGTGAACTGGGGTGGCAGAGTGGGCTAAAGACTGGTGATGGATCAAGCTCGGATCTGTTGACTGGGTGTGAGTGTTTGATTGGTTCTGATGCTCCGTCCATCACCACCCCATTTTGTACCGCTTTGTTCGCCATTAGTTGGCAGGGTATGCTCAGACGTGAGACCCTTGCTCAATTTGCCACTGGATTCAAGCAAGCCTGGCTGAAGATGGCTGAAATGCCAGCAACCGATCCTAGGAAGCTTGTTTCCGGTCCAGGGAAGGCATGGCTTGGCAGTTCGGGCTGGACTGTTCCCATGAGGCACAGGGTCAGACTGATTTGCATATGGCCATGTCTGAACTGGGGTGGCAGAGTGGGCTAAAGAACGGTGATGGATCAAACTCGGATCTGTTGACTGGGTGTGAGTGTTTGATTGTTTCTGATGCTCCGTCCATCACCACCCCCTTTTGTACTGCTTTGTTCGCCATAAGTTAGCAGGGTATGCTCAGACGTGAGTCCCTTGCTCATTTTGCCACTGGATTCAAGCAAGCCTGGCTGAAGACGGCTGCAATGCCAGAAACCGGTCCTAGGAAGCTTGTTTCCGGTCCAGGGAAGGCATGGCTTGGCAGTTTGGGCTGGACTGTTCCCATGAGGCACAGGGTCAGACTGATTTGCATATGGCCATGTCTGAACTGGGGTGGCAGAGTGGGCTAAAGAACGGTGATGGATCAAAGTCGGATTGGTTGACTGGGTGTGAGTGTTTGATTGGTTCTGATGCTATGTCCATCACCACCGCTTTGTTCGCCATAAGTTGGCAGGGTATGCTCAGACGTGAGTCCCTTGCTCACTTTGCCACTGGATTCAAGCAAGCCTGGCTAAAGACAGCTGAAATGCCAGAAACCGGTCCTAGGAAGCTTGTTTCCTGTCCAGGGAAAGCATGGCTTGGCAGTTTGGGCTGGACTGTTCCCATGAGGCACAGGGTCATACTGATTTGCATATGGCCATGTCTGAACTGGGGTGGCAGAGTGGGCCAAAGAACGGTGATGGATCAAACTCCGATCTGTTGACTGGGTGTGAGTGTTTGATTGGTTCTGATGGTCCGTCCATAACCACCCCCTTTTGAACCGCTTTGTTCGCCATAAGTTGGCAGGGTATGCTCAGACATGAGTCCCTTGCTCACTTTTCCACTGGATTCATGCAAGTCTGACTGAAGATGGCTGAAATGCCAGAAACCGGTCCTAGGAAGCTTGTTTCCGGTCCAGGGAAGGCATGGCTTGGCAGTTCGGGCTGGACTGTTCCCATGAGGCACAGGGTCAGACTGATTTGCATATGGCCATGTCTGAACTGGGGTGGCAGAGTGGGCTAAAGAATGGTGATGGATCAAACTCGGATCTGTTGACTGGGTGTGAGTGTTTGATTGGTTCTGATGGTCCGTCCATAACCACCCCCTTTTGTACCGCTTTGTTCGCCATAAGTTGGCAGGGTATGCTCAGACATGAGTCCCTTGCTCACTTTGCCACTGGATTCAAGCAAGCCGGGCTGAAGACAGCTGAAATGCCAGAAACTGGTGCTAGGAAGCTTCTTTCCGGTCCAGGGAAGGTATGGCTTGGCAGTTCGGGCTGGACTGTTCCCATGAGGCACAGGGTCAGACTGATTTGCATATGGCCATGTCTGAACTGGGGTGGCAGAGTGGGCTAAAGAACGGTGATGGATCAAACTCGGATCTGTTGACTGGGTGTGAGTGTTTGATTTGTTCTGATGCTCCGTCCATCACCATCCCCTTTTGTACCGCTTTGTTCGCCATAAGTTGGCAGGGTATGCTCAGACGTGAGTCCCTTGCTCACTTTGCCACTGGATTCAAGCAAGCCTAGCTGAAGACGGCTGAAATGCCAGAAACCGGTCCTAGGAAGCTTGTTTCCGGTCCAGGGAAGGCATGGCTTGTCAGTTTGGGCTGAACTGTTCCCATGAGGCACAGGGTCAGACTGATTTGCATATGGCCATGTCTCAACTGGGGTGGCAGAGTGGGCTAAAGAATGGTGATGGATCAAACTCGGATCTGTTGAATGGGTGTGAGTGTTTGATTGGTTCTGATGCTCCGTCCATCACCACCCCCTTTTGTACCACTTTGTTCGCCATAAGTTGGCAGGGTATGCTCAGACATGAGTCCCTTGCTCACTTTGCCACTGGATTCAAGCAAGCCGGGCTGAAGACAGCTGAAACGCCAGAAACCGGTCCTAGGAAGCTTCTTTCCGGTCCAGAGAAGGTATGGCTTGGCAGTTCGGGCTGGACTGTTCCCATAAGGCACAGGGTCAGACCGATTTGCATATGGCCATGTCTGAACTGGGGTGGCAGAGTGGGCTAAAGAACTGTGATGGATCAAACTCGGATCTGTTGACTGGGTGTGAGTGTTTGATTGGTTCTGATGCTCCGTCCATCACCATTCCCCTTTTGTACCGCTTTGATCGCCATAAGTTGGCAGGGTATGCTCAGACGTGAGTCCCTTGCTCACATTGCCACTGGATTCAAGCAAGCCTGGTTGAAGACGGCTGAAATGCCAGGCACCGGTCCTAGGAAGCTTGTTTCTGGTCCAGGGAAGGCATGGCTTGGCAGTTCCGTCTGGACTGTTCCCATGAGGCACAGGGTCAGACTGATTTGCATATGGCCATGTCTGAACTGGGGTGGCAGAGTGGGCTAAAGAACGGTGATGGATCAAACTCGGATCTGATGACTGGGTGTGAGTGTTTGATTGGTTCTGATGCTCCGTCCATCACCACCCCCTTTTGTACCGCTTTGTTCGCCATAAGTTGGCAGTTTATGCTCAGACTTGAGTCCCTTGCTCACTTTGCCACTGGATTCAAGCAAGCCTGGCTGAAGGCGGCTGAAATGCCATAAACCGGTCCTAGGAAGCTTGTTTCCGGTCCAGGCAAGGCATGGCTTGGCAGTTTGGGCTGAACTGTTCCCATGAAGCACAGGGTCAGACTGATTTGGATATGGCCATGTCTGAACTGGGGTGGCAGAGTGGGCTAAAGAACGGTGATGGATCAAACTCGGATCTGTTGACTGGGTGTGAGTGATTGATTGGTTCTGATGCTCCGTCCATCACCACCCCCTTTTGTACCGCTTTGTTCGCCATAAGTTGGCAGGGTATGCTCAGAAGTGAGTCCCTTGCTCACTTTGCCACTGGATTCAAGCAAGCCTGGCTGAAGAAGGCTGAAATGCCAGAAACCGGTCCTAGGAAGCTTGTTTCCGGTCCAGGGAAGGCAGGCTTGGCAGTTTGGGCTGAACTGTTCCCATGAGGCACAGGGTCAGACTGATTTGCATATGGCCATGTCTGAACTGGGGTGGCAGAGTGGGCTAAAGAATGGTGATGGATCAAACTCGGATCTGTTGACTGGGTGTGAGTGTTTGATTGGTTCTGATGCTCGGTCCATCTCCAACCCCTTTTGTACTGCTTTGTTCGCCATAAGTTGGCAGGGTATGCTCAGACGTGAGTCCCTTGCTCACTTTGCCACTGGATTCAAGCAAGCCTGGCTGAAGACGGCTGAAATGCCAGAAACCGGTCCGAGGAAGCTTGTTTCCGGTCCAGGGAAGGCATGGCTTGGCAGTTCGGGCTGGCCTGTTCCCATGAGGCACAGGGTCAGACTGATTTGCATATGGCCATGTGTGAACTGGGGTGGCAGAGTGGGCTAAAGACTGGTGATGGATCAAGCTCGGATCTGTTGACTGGGTGTGAGTGTTTGATTGGTTCTGATGCTCCGTCCATCACCACCCCATTTGGTACCGCTTTGTTCGCCATTAGTTGGCAGGGTATGCTCAGACGTGAGACCCTTGCTCAATTTGCCACTGGATTCAAGCAAGCCTGGCTGAAGATGGCTGAAATGCCAGCAACCGATCCTAGGAAGCTTGTTTCCGGTCCAGGGAAGGCATGGCTTGGCAGTTCGGGCTGGACTGTTCCCATGAGGCACAGGGTCAGACTGATTTGCATATGGCCATGTCTGAACTGGGGTGGCAGAGTGGGCTAAAGAACGGTGATGGATCAAACTCGGATCTGTTGACTGGGTGTGAGTGTTTGATTGTTTCTGATGCTCCGTCCATCACCACCCCCTTTTGTACTGCTTTGTTCACCATAAGTTAGCAGGGTATGCTCAGTCGTGAGTCCCTTGCTCATTTTGCCACTGGATTCAAGCAAGCCTGGCTGAAGACGGCTGCAATGCCAGAAACCGGTCCTAGGAAGCTTGTTTCCGGTCCAGGGAAGGCATGGCTTGGCAGTTTGGGCTGGACTGTTCCCATGAGGCACAGGGTCAGACTGATTTGCATATGGCCATGTCTGAACTGGGGTGGCAGAGTGGGCTAAAGAACGGTGATGGATCAAAGTCGGATTGGTTGACTGGGTGTGAGTGTTTGATTGGTTCTGATGCTATGTCCATCACCACCCCCTTTTGTACCGCTTTGTTCGCCATAAGTTGGCAGGGTATGTTCAGACGTGAGTCCCTTGCTCACTTTGCCACTGGATTCAAGCAAGCCTGGCTAAAGACAGCTGAAATGCCAGAAACCGGTCCTAGGAAGCTTGTTTCCTGTCCAGGGAAGGCATGGCTTGGCAGTTTGGGCTGGACTGTTCCCATGAGGCACAGGGTCATACTGATTTGCATATGGCCATGTCTGAACTTGGGTGGCAGAGTGGGCCAAAGAACGGTGATGGATCAAACTCCGATCTGTTGACTGGGTGTGAGTGTTTGATTGGTTCTGATGCTCCGTCCATCACCACCCCCTTTTGTACCGCTTTGTTCTCCATAAGTTGGCAGGGTATGCTCAGACGTGAGTCCCTTGCTCACTTTTCCACTGAATTCATGCAAGTCTGGCTGAAGATGGCTGAAATGCCAGAAACCGGTCCTAGGAAGCTTGTTTCCGGTCCAGGGAAGGCATGGCTTGGCAGTTCGGGCTGGACTGTTCCCATGAGGCACAGGGTCAGACTGATTTGCATATGTCCATGTCTGAACTGGGGTGGCAGAGTGGGCTAAAGAATGGTGATGGATCAAACTCGGATCTGTTGACTGGGTGTGAGTGTTTGATTGGTTCTGATGGTCCGTCCATAACCACCCCCTTTTGTACCGCTTTGTTCGCCATAAGTTGGCAGGGTATTCTCAGACATGAGTCCCTTGATCACTTTGCCACTGGATTCAAGCAAGCCGGACTGAAGACAGCTGAAATGCCAGAAACTGGTGCTAGGAAGCTTCTTTCCGGTCCAAGGAAGGTATGGCTTGGCAGTTCGGGCTGGACTGTTCCCATGAGGCACAGGGTCAGACTGATTTGCATATTGCCATGTCTGAACTGGGGTGGCAGAGTGGGCTAAAGAACGGTGATGGATCAAACTCGGATCTGTTGACTGGGTGTGAGTGTTTGATTTGTTCTGATGCTCCGTCCATCACCATCCCCTTTTGTACCGCTTTGTTCGCCATAAGTTGGCAGGGTATGCTCAGACGTGAGTCCCTTGCTCACTTTGCCACTGGATTCAAGCAAGCCTAGCTGAAGACGGCTGAAATGCCAGAAACCGGTCCTAGGAAGCTTGTTTCCGGTCCAGGAAAGGTATGGCTTGGCAGTTCGGGCTGTACTGTTCCCATGAGGCACAGGGTCAGACTGATTTGCATATGGCCATGTCTGATCTGGGGTAGCAGAGTGGGCTAAAGAACGGTGATGGATCAAACTCAGATCTGTTGACTGGGTGTGAGTGTTTGGTTGGTTCTGATGCTCCGTCGATTACCACCCCCTTTTGTACCGCTTTGTTCACCATAAGTTGGCAGGGTATGCTCAGACGTGAGTCCCTTGCTCACTTTGCCACTGGATTCAAGCAAGCCTGGCTGAAGACGGCTGAAATGCCAGAAACCGGTCCTAGGAAGCTTGTTTCCGGTCCAGGGAAGGCATGGCTTGGCAGTTTGGGCTGACCTGTTCCCATGAGGCACAGGGTCAGACTGATTTGCATATGGCCATGTCTGAACTGGGGTGGCAGAGTGGGCCAAAGAACGGTGATGGATCAAACTCGGATCTGTTGACTGGGTGTGAGTGTTTGATTGGTTCTGATGCTCCGTCCATCACCACCCTCTTTTGTACCGCTTTGTTCGCCATAAGTTGGCAGTTTATGCTCAGACTTGAGTCCCTTGCTCACTTTGCCACTGGATTCAAGCAAGCCTGGCTGAAGGCGGCTGAAATGCCAGAAACCGGTCCTAGGAAGCTTGTTTCCGGTCCAGGGAAGGCATGGCTTGGCAGTTTGGGCTGAACTGTTCCCATGAGGCACAGGGTCAGACTGATTTGCATATGGCCATGTCTCAACTGGGGTGGGATGAGTGGGCTAAAGAATGGTGATGGATCAAACTCGGATCTGTTGAATGGGTGTGAGTGTTTGATTGGTTCTGATGCTCCGTCCATCACCACCCCCTTTTGTACCGCTTTGTTCGCCATAAGTTTGCAGGGTATGCTCAGACGTGAGTCCCTTGCTCACTTTGCCACTGGATTCAAGCAAGCCTGGCTGAAGAAGGCTGAAATGCCAGAAACCGGTCCTAGGAAGCTTGTTTCCGGTCCAGGGAAGGCATGGCTTGGCAGTTCGGGCTGGACTGTTCCCATGAGGCACAGGGTCAGACTGATTTGCATATGGCCATGTCTGAACTGGGGTGGCAGAGTGGGCTAAAGAATGGTGATGGATCAAACTCGGATCTGTTGACTGGGTGTGAGTGTTTGATTGGTTCTGATGCTCCGTCCATCACCACCCCCTTTTGTACCGCTTTGTTCGCCATAAGTTGGCAGGGTATGCTCAGACGTGAGTCCCTTGCTCACTTTTCCATTGGATTCATGCAAGTCTGGCTGAAGATGGCTGAAATGCCAGAAACCGGTCCTAGGAAGCTTGTTTCCGGTCCAGGGAAGGCATGGCTTGGCAGTTCGGGCTGGACTGTTCCCATGAGGCACAGGGTCAGACTGATTTGCATATGGCCATGTCTGAACTGGGGTGGCAGAGTGGGCTAAAGAATGGTGATGGATCAAACTCGGATCTGTTGACTGGGTGTGAGTGTTTGATTGGTTCTGATGGTCCGTCCATAACCACCCCCTTTTGTACCGCTTTGTTCGCCATAAGTTGGCAGGGTACGCTCAGACATGAGTCCCTTGCTCACTTTGCCTCTGGATTCAAGCAAGCCGGGCTGAAGACAGCTGAAATGCCAGAAACTGGTGCTAGGAAGCTTCTTTCCGGTCCAGGGAAGGTATGGCTTGGCAGTTCGGGCTGGACTGTTCCCATGAGGCACAGGGTCAGACTGATTTGCATATGGCCATGTCTGAACTGGGGTGGCAGAGTGGGCTAAAGAACGGTGATGGATCAAACTCGGATCTGTTGACTGGGTGTGAGTGTTTGATTTGTTCTGATGCTCCGTCCATCACCATCCCCTTTTGTACCGCTTTGTTCGCCATAAGTTGGCAGGGTATGCTCAGACGTGAGTCCCTTGCTCACTTTGCCACTGGATTCAAGCAAGCCTGGCTGAAGACGGCTGAAATGCCAGAAACCGGTCCTAGGAAGCTTGTTTCCGGTCCAGGGAAGGCATGGCTTGGCAGTTTGGGCTGACCTGTTCCCATGAGGCACAGGGTCAGACTGATTTGCATATGGCCATGTCTGAACTGGGGTGGCAGAGTGGGCCAAAGAACGGTGATGGATCAAACTCGGATCTGTTGACTGGGTGTGAGTGTTTGATTGGTTCTGATGCTCCGTCCATCACCACCCCCTTTTGTACCGCTTTGTTCGCCATAAGTTGGCAGTTTATGCTCAGACTTGAGTCCCTTGCTCACTTTGCCACTGGATTCAAGCAAGCCTGGCTGAAGGCGGCTGAAATGCCAGAAACCGGTCCTAGGAAGCTTGTTTCCGGTCCAGGGAAGGCATGGCTTGGCAGTTTGGGCTGAACTGTTCCCAAGAGGCACAGGGTCAGACTGATTTGCATATGGCCATGTCTCAACTGGGGTGGGATGAGTGGACTAAAGAATGGTGATGGATCAAACTCGGATCTGTTGAATGGGTGTGAGTGTTTGATTGGTTCTGATGCTCCGTCCATCACCACCCCCTTTTGTACCGCTTTGTTCGCCATAAGTTTGCAGGGTATGCTCAGACGTGAGTCCCTTGCTCACTTTGCCACTGGATTCAAGCAAGCCTGGCTGAAGAAGGCTGAAATGCCAGGAACCGGTCCTAGGAAGCTTGTTTCCGGTCCAGGGAAGGCATGGCTTGGCAGTTCGGGCTGGACTGTTCCCATGAGGCACAGGGTCAGACTGATTTGCATATGGCCATGTCTGAACTGGGGTGGCAGAGTGGGCTAAAGAATGGTGATGGATCAAACTCGGATCTGTTGACTGGGTGTGAGTGTTTGATTGGTTCTGATGCTCCGTCCATCACCACCCCCTTTTGTACCGCTTTGTTCGCCATAAGTTGGCAGGGTTTGCTCAGACATGAGACCCTTGCTCACTTTGCCACTGGATTCAAGCAAGCCGGGCTGAAGACAGCTGAAACGCCAGAAACCGGTCCTAGGAAGCTTGTTTCCGGTCCAGGGAAGGTATGGCTCGGCAGTTTGGGCTGGACTGTTCACATGAGGCACAGGGTCAGACCGATTTGCATATGGCCATGTTTGAACTGGGGTGGCAGAGTCGGCTAAAGAACGGTGATGGATCAAACTCGGATCTGTTGACTGGGTGTGAGTGTTTGATTGGTTCTGATGCTCCGTCCATCACCATTCCCCTTTTGTACCGCTTTGATCGCCATAAGTTGGCAGGGTATGCTCAGACGTGAGTCCCTTGCTCACATTGCCACTGCATTCAAGCAAGCCTGGTTGAAGACGGCTGAAATGCCAGGCACCAGTCCTAGGAAGCTTGTTTCTGGTCCAGGGAAGGCATGGCTTGGCAGTTCCGTCTGGACTGTTCCCATGAGGCACAGGGTCAGACTGATTTGCATATGGCCATGTCTGAACTGGGGTGGCAGAGTGGGCTAAAGAACGGTGATGGATCAAACTCGGATCTGATGACTGGGTGTGAGTGTTTGATTGGTTCTGATGCTCCGTCCATCACCACCCCCTTTTGTACCGCTTTGTTCGCCATAAGTTGGCAGTTTATGCTCAGACTTGAGTCCCTTGCTCACTTTGCCACTGGATTCAAGCAAGCCTGGCTGAAGGCGGCTGAAATGCCATAAACCGGTCCTAGGAAGCTTGTTTCCGGTCCAGGCAAGGCATGGCTTGGCAGTTTGGGCTGAACTGTTCCCATGAGGCACAGGGTCAGACTGATTTGGATATGGCCATGTGTGAACTGGGGTGGGAGAGTGGGCTAAAGAACGGTGATGGATCAAACTCGGATCTGTTGACTGGGTGTGAGTGATTGATTGGTTCTGATGCTCCGTCCATCACCACCCCCTTTTGTACCGCTTTGCTCGCCATAAGTTGGCAGGGTATGCTCAGAAGTGAGTCCCTTGCTCACTTTGCCACTGGATTCAAGCAAGCCTGGCTGAAGAAGGCTGAAATGCCAGAAACCGGTCCTAGGAAGCTTGTTTCCGGTCCAGGGAAGGCATGGCTTGGCAGTTCGGGCTGGACTGTTCCCATGAGGCACAGGGTCAGACTGATTTGCATATGGCCATGTCTGAACTGGGGTGGCAGAGTGGGCTAAAGAACGGTGATGGATCAAATTCGGATCTGATGACTGGGTGTGAGTGTTTGATTGGTTCTGATGCTCCGTCCATCACCACCCCCTTTTGTACTGCTTTGTTCGCCATAAGTTGGCAGTTTATGCTCAGACGTGAGTCCCTTGCTCACTTTGCCACTGGATTCAAGCAAGCCTTGCTGAAGGCGGCTGAAATGCCAGAAACCGGTCCTAGGAAGCTTGTTTCCGGTCCAGGGAAGGCAGGCTTGGCAGTTTGGGCTGAACTGTTCCCATGAGGCACAGGCTCAGACTGATTTGCATATGGCCATGTCTGAACTGGGGTGGCAGAGTGGGCCAAAGAACGGTGATGGATCAAACTCGGATCTGTTGACTGGGTGTGAGTGTTTGATTGGTTCTGATGCTTCGTCCATCACCACCCCCTTTTGTACCGCTTTGTTCGCCATAAGTTGGCAGGGTATGCTCAGACGTGAGTCCCTTGCTCACTTTGCCACTGGATTCAAGCAAGCCTGGCTGAAGACGGCTGAAATGCCAGAAACCGGTCCTAGGAAGCTTGTTTCCGGTCCAGGGAAGGCATGGCTTGGCAGTTCGGGCTGGACTGTTCACATGAGGCACAGGGTCAGACCGATTTGCATATGGCCATGTTTGAACTGGGGTGGCAGAGTGGGCTAAAGAACGGTGATGGATCAAACTCGGATCTGTTGACTGGGTGTGAGTGTTTGATTGGTTCTGATGCTCCGTCCATCACCATCCCCTTTTGTACTGCTTTGTTCACCATAAGTTGGCAGGGTATGCTCAGACGTGAGTCCCTTGCTCACATTGCCACTGGATTCAAGCAAGCCTGGCTGAAGACGGCTGAAATGCCAGAAACCGGTCCTAGGAAGCTTGTTTCCGGTCCAGGGAAGGTATGGCTTGGCAGTTCGGGCTGTACTGTTCCCATGAGGCACAGGGTCAGACTGATTTGCATATGGCCATGTCTGATCTGGGGTGGCAGAGTGGGCTAAAGAACGGTGATGGATCAAACTCAGATCTGTTGACTGGGTGTGAGTGTTTGGTTGGTTCTGATGCTCCGTCCATCACCACCCCCTTTTGTACCGCTTTGTTCGCCATAAGTTGGCAGGGTATGCTCAGACGTGAGTCTCTTGCTCACTTTGCCACTGGATTCAAGCAAGCCGGGCTGAAGACACCTGAAACGCCAGAAACCGGTCCTAGGAAGCTTCTTTCCGGTCCAGAGAAGGTATGGCTTGGCAGTTCGGGCTGGACTGTTCCCATAAGGCACAGGGTCAGACCGATTTGCATATGGCCATGTCTGAACTGGGGTGGCAGAGTAGGCTAAAGAACTGTGATGGATCAAACTCGGATCTGATGACTGGGTGTGAGTGTTTGATTGGTTCTGATGCTCCGTCCATCACCATTCCCCTTTTGTACCGCTTTGATCGCCATAAGTTGGCAGGGTATGCTCAGACGTGAGTCCCTTGCTCACATTGCCACTGGATTCAAGCAAGCCTGGTTGAAGACGGCTGAAATGCCAGGCACCGGTCCTAGGAAGCTTGTTTCTGGTCCAGGGAAGGCATGGCTTGGCAGTTCCGTCTGGACTGTTCCCATGAGGCACAGGGTCAGACTGATTTGCATATGGCCATGTCTGAACTGGGGTGGCAGAGTGGGCTAAAGAACGGTGATGGATCAAACTCGGATCTGATGACTGGGTGTGAGTGTTTGATTGGTTCTGATGCTCCGTCCATCACCACCCCCTTTTGTACCGCTTTGTTCGCCATAAGTTGGCAGTTTATGCTCAGACTTGAGTCCCTTGCTCACTTTGCCACTGGATTCAAGCAAGCCTGGCTGAAGGCGGCTGAAATGCCATAAACCGGTCCTAGGAAGCTTGTTTCCGGTCCAGGCAAGGCATGGCTTGGCAGTTTGGGCTGAACTGTTCCCATGAGGCACAGGGTCAGACTGATTTGGATATGGCCATGTCTGAACTGGGGTGGCAGAGTGGGCTAAAGAACGGTGATGGATCAAACTCGGATCTGTTGACTGGGTGTGAGTGATTGATTGGTTCTGATGCTCCGTCCATCACCACCCCCTTTTGTACCGCTTTGTTCGCCATAAGTTGGCAGGGTATGCTCAGAAGTGAGTCCCTTGCTCACTTTGCCACTGGATTCAAGCAAGCCTGGCTGAAGACGGCTGAAATGCCAGAAACCGGACCTAGGAAGCTTGTTTCCGGTCCAGGGAAGGCATGGCTTGGCAGTTCGGGCTGGACTGTTCCCATGAGGCACAGGGTCAGACTGATTTGCATATGGCCATGTCTGAACTGGGGTGGCAGAGTGGGCTAAAGAACGGTGATGGATCAAATTCGGATCTGATGACTGGGTGTGAGTGTTTGATTGGTTCTGATGCTCCGTCCATCACCACCCCCTTTTGTACTGCTTTGTTCGCCATAAGTTGGCAGTTTATGCTCAGACGTGAGTCCCTTGCTCACTTTGCCACTGGATTCAAGCAAGCCTTGCTGAAGGCGGCTGAAATGCCAGAAACCGGTCCTAGGAAGCTTGTTTCCGGTCCAGGGAAGGCAGGCTTGGCAGTTTGGGCTGAACTGTTCCCATGAGGCACAGGGTCAGACTGATTTGCATATGGCCATGTCTGAACTGGGGTGGCAGAGTGGGCCAAAGAACGGTGATGGATCAAACTCGGATCTGTTGACTGGGTGTGAGTGTTTGATTGGTTCTGATGCTCCGTCCATCACCACCCCCTTTTGTACCGCTTTGTTCGCCATAAGTTGGCAGGGTATGCTCAGACGTGAGTCCCTTGCTCACTTTGCCACTGGATTCAAGCAAGCCTGGCTGAAAACGGCTGAAATGCCAGAAACCGGTCCTAGGAAGCTTGTTTCCGGTCCAGGGAAGGCATGGCTTGGCAGTTCGGGCTGGACTGTTCCCATGAGGCACAGGGTCAGACTGATTTGCATATGGCCATGTCTGAACTGGGGTGGCAGAGTGGGCTAAAGAATGGTGATGGATCAAACTCGGATCTGTTGACTGGGTGTGAGTGTTTGATTGGTTCTGATGCTCGGTCCATCTCCAACCCCTTTTGTACTCCTTTGTTCGCCATAAGTTGGCAGGGTATGCTCAGACGTGAGTCCCTTGCTCACTTTGCCACTGGATTCAAGCAAGCCTAGCTGAAGACGGCTGAAATGCCAGAAACCGGTCCTAGGAAGCTTGTTTCCGGTCCAGGGAAGGTATGGCTTGGCAGTTCGGGCTGTACTGTTCCCATGAGGCACAGGGTCAGACTGATTTGCATATGGCCATGTCTGATCTGGGGTAGCAGAGTGGGCTAAAGAACGGTGATGGATCAAACTCAGATCTGTTGACTGGGTGTGAGTGTTTGGTTGGTTCTGATGCTCCGTCCATCACCACCCCCTTTTGTACCGCTTTGTTCACCATAAGTTGGCAGGGTATGCCCAGACGTGAGTCCCTTGCTCACTTTGCCACTGGATTCAAGCAAGCCTGGCTGAAGACGGCTGAAATGCCAGAAACCGGTCCTAGGAAGCTTGTTTCCGGTCCAGGGAAGGCATGGCTTGGCAGTTTGGGCTGACCTGTTCCCATGAGGCACAGGGTCAGACTGATTTGCATATGGCCATGTCTGAACTGGGGTGGCAGAGTGGGCCAAAGAACGGTGATGGATCAAACTCGGATCTGTTGACTGGGTGTGAGTGTTTGATTGGTTCTGATGCTCCGTCCATCACCACCCCCTTTTGTACCGCTTTGTTCGCCATAAGTTGGCAGTTTATGCTCAGACTTGAGTCCCTTGCTCACTTTGCCACTGGATTCAAGCAAGCCTGGCTGAAGGCGGCTGAAATGCCAGAAACCGGTCCTAGGAAGCTTGTTTCCGGTCCAGGGAAGGCATGGCTTGCCAGTTTGGGCTGAACTGTTCCCATGAGGCACAGGGTAAGACTGATTTGCATATGGCCATGTCTCAACTGGGGTGGGATGAGTGGGCTAAAGAATGGTGATGGATCAAACTCGGATCTGTTGAATGGGTGTGAGTGTTTGATTGGTTCTGATGCTCCGTCCATCACCACCCCCTTTTGTACCGCTTTGTTCGCCATAAGTTTGCAGGGTATGCTCAGACGTGAGTCCCTTGCTCACTTTGCCACTGGATTCAAGCAAGCCTGGCTGAAGAAGGCTGAAATGCCAGAAACCGGTCCTAGGAAGCTTGTTTCCGGTCCAGGGAAGGCATGGCTTGGCAGTTCGGGCTGGACTGTTCCCATGAGGCACAGGGTCAGACTGATTTGCATATGGCCATGTCTGAACTGGGGTGGCAGAGTGGGCTAAAGAATGGTGATGGATCAAACTCGGATCTGTTGACTGGGTGTGAGTGTTTGATTGGTTCTGATGCTCCGTCCATCACCACCCCCTTTTGTACCGCTTTGTTCGCCATAAGTTGGCAGGGTATGCTCAGACGTGAGTCCCTTGCTCACTTTGCCACTGGATTCAAGCAAGCCTGGCTGAAGACGGCTGAAATGCCAGAAACCGGTCCTAGGAAGCTTGTTTCCGGTCCAGGGAAGGCATGGCTTGGCAGTTTGGGCTGACCTGTTCCCATGAGGCACAGGGTCAGACTGATTTGCATATGGCCATGTCTGAACTGGGGTGGCAGAGTGGGATAAAGAATGGTGATGGATCAAACTCGGATCTGTTGACTGGGTGTGAGGGTTTGATTGGTTCTGATGCTCCGTCCATCACCACCCCCTTTTGTACCGCTTTGTTCGCCATAAGGTGGCAGGGAATGCTCAGACATGAGTCCCTTGCTCACTTTGCCTCTGGATTCAAGCAAGCCGGGCTGAAGACAGCTGAAATGCCAGAAACTGGTGCTAGGAAGCTTCTTTCCGGTCCAGGGAAGGTATGGCTTGGCAGTTCGGGCTGGACTGTTCCCATGAGGCACAGGGTCAGACTGATTTGCATATGGCCATGTCTGAACTGGGGTGGCAGAGTGGGCTAAAGAACGGTGATGGATCAAACTTGGATCTGTTGACTGGGTGTGAGTGTTTGATTTGTTCTGATGCTCCGTCCATCACCATCCCCTTTTGTACCGCTTTGTTCGCCATAAGTTGGCAGGGTATGCTCAGACGTGAGTCCCTTGCTCACTTTGCCACTGGATTCAAGCAAGCCTTGCTGAAGGCGGCTGAAATGCCAGAAACCGGTCCTAGGAAGCTTGTTTCCGAACCAAGGAAGGCAGGCTTGGCAGTTTGGGCTGAACTGTTCCCATGAGGCACAGGCTCAGACTGATTTGCATATGGCCATGTCTGAACTGGGGTGGCAGAGTGGGCCAAAGAACGGTGATGGATCAAACTCGGATCTGTTGACTGGGTGTGAGTGTTTGATTGGTTCTGATGCTTCGTCCATCACCACCCCCTTTTGTACCGCTTTGTTCGCCATAAGTTGGCAGGGTATGCTCAGACGTGAGTCCCTTGCTCACTTTGCCACTGGATTCAAGCAAGCCTGGCTGAAGACGGCTGAAATGCCAGAAACCGGTCCTAGGAAGCTTGTTTCCGGTCCAGGGAAGGCATGGCTTGGCAGTTCGGGCTGGACTGTTCACATGAGGCACAGGGTCAGACCGATTTGCATATGGCCATGTTTGAACTGGGGTGGCAGAGTGGGCTAAAGAACGGTGATGGATCAAACTCGGATCTGTTGACTGGGTGTGAGTGTTTGGTTGCTTCTGATGCTCCGTCCATCACCATCCCCTTTTGTACTGCTTTGTTCGCCATAAGTTGGCAGGGTATGCTCAGACGTGAGTCCCTTGCTCACTTTGCCACTGTATTCAAGCAAGCCTGGCTGAAGACGGCTGAAATGCCAGAAACCGGTCCTAGGAAGCTTGTTTCCGGTCCAGGGAAGGCATGGCTTGGCAGTTTGGGCTGAACTGTTCCCATGAGGCACAGGGTCAGACTGATTTGCATATGGCCATGTCTCAACTGGGGTGGCAGAGTGGGCTAAAGAATGGTGATGGATCAAACTCGGATCTGTTGAATGGGTGTGAGTGTTTGATTGGTTCTGATGCTCCGTCCATCACCACCCCCTTTTGTACCGCTTTGTTCGCCATAAGTTGGCAGGGTATGCTCAGACATGAGTCCCTTGCTCACTTTGCAACTGGATTCAAGCAAGCCGGGCTGAAGACAGCTGAAACGCCAAAAACCGGTCCTAGGAAGCTTCTTTCCGGTCCAGAGAAGGTATGGCTTGGCAGTTCGGGCTGGACTGTTCCCATAAGGCACAGGGTCAGACCGATTTGCATATGGCCATGTCTGAACTGGGGTGGCAGAGTGGGCTAAAGAACTGTGATGGATCAAACTCGGATCTGTTGACTGGGTGTGAGTGTTTGATTGGTTCTGATGCTCCGTCCATCACCATTCCCCTTTTGTACCGCTTTGATCGCCATAAGTTGGCAGGGTATGCTCAGACGTGAGTCCCTTGCTCACATTGCCACTGGATTCAAGCAAGCCTGGTTGAAGACGGCTGAAATGCCAGGCACCGGTCCTAGGAAGCTTGTTTCTGGTCCAGGGAAGGCATGGCTTGGCAGTTCCGTCTGGACTGTTCCCATGAGGCACAGGGTCAGACTGATTTGCATATGGCCATGTCTGAACTGGGGTGGCAGAGTGGGCTAAAGAACGGTGATGGATCAAACTCGGATCTGATGACTGGGTGTGAGTGTTTGATTGGTTCTGATGCTCCGTCCATCACCACCCCCTTTTGTACCGCTTTGTTCGCCATAAGTTGGCAGTTTATGCTCAGACTTGAGTCCCTTGCTCACTTTGCCACTGGATTCAAGCAAGCCTGGCTGAAGGCGGCTGAAATGCCATAAACCGGTCCTAGGAAGCTTGTTTCCGGTCCAGGCAAGGCATGGCTTGGCAGTTTGGGCTGAACTGTTCCCATGAGGCACAGGGTCAGACTGATTTGGATATGGCCATGTCTGAACTGGGGTGGCAGAGTGGGCTAAAGAACGGTGATGGATCAAACTCGGATCTGTTGACTGGGTGTGAGTGATTGATTGGTTCTGATGCTCCGTCCATCACCACCCCCTTTTGTACCGCTTTGTTCGCCATAAGTTGGCAGGGTATGCTCAGAAGTGAGTCCCTTGCTCTCTTTGCCACTGGATTCAAGCAAGCCTGGCTGAAGACGGCTGAAATGCCAGAAACCGGTCCTAGGAAGCTTGTTTCCGGTCCAGGGAAGCCATGGCTTGGCAGTTCGGGCTGGACTGTTCCAATGAGGCACAGGGTCAGACTGATTTGCATATGGCCATGTCTGAACTGGGGTGGCAGAGTGGGCTAAAGAACGGTGATGGATCAAATTCGGATCTGATGACTGGGTGTGAGTGTTTGATTGGTTCTGATGCTCCGTCCATCACCACCCCCTTTTGTACTGCTTTGTTCGCCATAAGTTGGCAGTTTATGCTCAGACGTGAGTCCCTTGCTCACTTTGCCACTGGATTCAAGCAAGCCTTGCTGAAGGCGGCTGAAATGCCAGAAACCGGTCCTAGGAAGCTTGTTTCCGGTCCAGGGAAGGCAGGCTTGGCAGTTTGGGCTGAACTGTTCCCATGAGGCACAGGGTCAGACTGATTTGCATATGGCCATGTCTGAACTGGGGTGGCAGAGTCGGCCAAAGAACGGTGATGGATCAAACTCGGATCTGTTGACTGGGTGTGAGTGTTTGATTGGTTCTGATGCTCCGTCCATCACCACCCCCTTTTGTACCGCTTTGTTCGCCATAAGTTGGCAGGGTATGCTCAGACGTGAGTCCCTTGCTCACTTTGCCACTGGATTCAAGCAAGCCTGGCTGAAGACGGCTGAAATGCCAGAAACCGGTCCTAGGAAGCTTGTTTCCGGTCCAGGGAAGGCATGGCTTGGCAGTTCGGGCTGGACTGTTCCCATGAGGCACAGGGTCAGACTGATTTGCATATGGCCATGTCTGAACTGGGGTGGCAGAGTGGGCTAAAGAATGGTGATGGATCAAACTCGGATCTGTTGACTGGGTGTGAGTGTTTGATTGGTTCTGATGCTCGGTCCATCTCCAACCCCTTTTGTACTCCTTTGTTCGCCATAAGTTGGCAGGGTATGCTCAGACGTGAGTCCCTTGCTCACTTTGCCACTGGATTCAAGCAAGCCTAGCTGAAGACAGCTGAAATGCCAGAAACCGGTCCTAGGAAGCTTGTTTCCGGTCCAGGGAAGGTATGGCTTGGCAGTTCGGGCTGTACTGTTCCCATGAGGCACAGGGTCAGACTGATTTGCATATGGCCATGTCTGATCTGGGGTAGCAGAGTGGGCTAAAGAACGGTGATGGATCAAACTCAGATCTGTTGACTGGGTGTGAGTGTTTGGTTGGTTCTGATGCTCCGTCCATCACCACCCCCTTTTGTACCGCTTTGTTCACCATAAGTTGGCAGGGTATGCCCAGACGTGAGTCCCTTGCTCACTTTGCCGCTGGATTCAAGCAAGCCTGGCTGAAGACGGCTGAAATGCCAGAAACCGGTCCTAGGAAGCTTGTTTCCGGTCCAGGGAAGGCATGGCTTGGCAGTTTGGGCTGACCTGTTCCCATGAGGCACAGGGTCAGACTGATTTGCATATGGCCATGTCTGAACTGGGGTGGCAGAGTGGGCCAAAGAACGGTGATGGATCAAACTCGGATCTGTTGACTGGGTGTGAGTGTTTGATTGGTTCTGATGCTCCGTCCATCACCACCCCCTTTTGTACCGCTTTGTTCGCCATAAGTTGGCAGTTTATGCTCAGACTTGAGTCCCTTGCTCACTTTGCCACTGGATTCAAGCAAGCCTGGCTGAAGGCGGCTGAAATGCCAGAAACCGGTCCTAGGAAGCTTGTTTACGGTCCAGGGAAGGCATGGCTTGCCAGTTTGGGCTGAACTGTTCCCATGAGGCACAGGGTAAGACTGATTTGCATATGGCCATGTCTCAACTGGGGTGGGATGAGTGGGCTAAAGAATGGTGATGGATCAAACTCGGATCTGTTGAATGGGTGTGAGTGTTTGATTGGTTCTGATGCTCCGTCCATCACCACCCCCTTTTGTACCGCTTTGTTCGCCATAAGTTTGCAGGGTATGCTCAGACGTGAGTCCCTTGCTCACTTTGCCACTGGATTCAAGCAAGCCTGGCTGAAGAAGGCTGAAATGCCAGAAACCGGTCCTAGGAAGCTTGTTTCCGGTCCAGGGAAGGCATGGCTTGGCAGTTCGGGCTGGACTGTTCCCATGAGGCACAGGGTCAGACTGATTTGCATATGGCCATGTCTGAACTGGGGTGGCAGAGTGGGCTAAAGAATGGTGATGGATCAAACTCGGATCTGTTGACTGGGTGTGAGTGTTTGATTGGTTCTGATGCTCCGTCCATCACCACCCCCTTTTGTACCGCTTTGTTCGCCATAAGTTGGCAGGGTATGCTCAGACGTGAGTCCCTTGCTCACTTTGCCACTGGATTCAAGCAAGCCTGGCTGAAGACGGCTGAAATGCCAGAAACCGGTCCTAGGAAGCTTGTTTCCGGTCCAGGGAAGGCATGGCTTGGCAGTTTGGGCTGACCTGTTCCCATGAGGCACAGGGTCAGACTGATTTGCATATGGCCATGTCTGAACTGGGGTGGCAGAGTGGGATAAAGAATGGTGATGGATCAAACTCGGATCTGTTGACTGGGTGTGAGGGTTTGATTGGTTCTGATGCTCCGTCCATCACCACCCCCTTTTGTACCGCTTTGTTCGCCATAAGGTGGCAGGGAATGCTCAGACATGAGTCCCTTGCTCACTTTGCCTCTGGATTCAAGCAAGCCGGGCTGAAGACAGCTGAAATGCCAGAAACTGGTGCTAGGAAGCTTCTTTCCGGTCCAGGGAAGGTATGGCTTGGCAGTTCGGGCTGGACTGTTCCCATGAGGCACAGGGTCAGACTGATTTGCATATGGCCATGTCTGAACTGGGGTGGCAGAGTGGGCTAAAGAACGGTGATGGATCAAACTTGGATCTGTTGACTGGGTGTGAGTGTTTGATTTGTTCTGATGCTCCGTCCATCACCATCCCCTTTTGTACCGCTTTGTTCGCCATAAGTTGGCAGGGTATGCTCAGACGTGAGTCCCTTGCTCACTTTGCCACTGGATTCAAGCAAGCCTTGCTGAAGGCGGCTGAAATGCCAGAAACCGGTCCTAGGAAGCTTGTTTCCGAACCAAGGAAGGCAGGCTTGGCAGTTTGGGCTGAACTGTTCCCATGAGGCACAGGCTCAGACTGATTTGCATATGGCCATGTCTGAACTGGGGTGGCAGAGTGGGCCAAAGAACGGTGATGGATCAAACTCGGATCTGTTGACTGGGTGTGAGTGTTTGATTGGTTCTGATGCTTCGTCCATCACCACCCCCTTTTGTACCGCTTTGTTCGCCATAAGTTGGCAGGGTATGCTCAGACGTGAGTCCCTTGCTCACTTTGCCACTGGATTCAAGCAAGCCTGGCTGAAGACGGCTGAAATGCCAGAAACCGGTCCTAGGAAGCTTGTTTCCGGTCCAGGGAAGGCATGGCTTGGCAGTTCGAGCTGGACTGTTCACATGAGGCACAGGGTCAGACCGATTTGCATATGGCCATGTTTGAACTGGGGTGGCAGAGTGGGCTAAAGAACGGTGATGGATCAAACTCGGATCTGTTGACTGGGTGTGAGTGTTTGGTTGGTTCTGATGCTCCGTCCATCACCATCCCCTTTTGTACTGCTTTGTTCGCCATAAGTTGGCAGGGTATGCTCAGACGTGAGTCCCTTGCTCACTTTGCCACTGTATTCAAGCAAGCCTGGCTGAAGACGGCTGAAATGCCAGAAACCGGTCCTAGGAAGCTTGTTTCCGGTCCAGGGAAGGCATGGCTTGGCAGTTTGGGCTGAACTGTTCCCATGAGGCACAGGGTCAGACTGATTTGCATATGGCCATGTCTCAACTGGGGTGGCAGAGTGGGCTAAAGAATGGTGATGGATCAAACTCGGATCTGTTGAATGGGTGTGAGTGTTTGATTGGTTCTGATGCTCCGTCCATCACCACCCCCTTTTGTACCGCTTTGTTCGCCATAAGTTGGCAGGGTATGCTCAGACATGAGTCCCTTGCTCACTTTGCAACTGGATTCAAGCAAGCCGGGCTGAAGACAGCTGAAACGCCAAAAACCGGTCCTAGGAAGCTTCTTTCCGGTCCAGAGAAGGTATGGCTTGGCAGTTCGGGCTGGACTGTTCCCATAAGGCACAGGGTCAGACCGATTTGCATATGGCCATGTCTGAACTGGGGTGGCAGAGTGGGCTAAAGAACTGTGATGGATCAAACTCGGATCTGTTGACTGGGTGTGAGTGTTTGATTGGTTCTGATGCTCCGTCCATCACCATTCCCCTTTTGTACCGCTTTGATCGCCATAAGTTGGCAGGGTATGCTCAGACGTGAGTCCCTTGCTCACATTGCCACTGGATTCAAGCAAGCCTGGTTGAAGACGGCTGAAATGCCAGGCACCGGTCCTAGGAAGCTTGTTTCTGGTCCAGGGAAGGCATGGCTTGGCAGTTCCGTCTGGACTGTTCCCATGAGGCACAGGGTCAGACTGATTTGCATATGGCCATGTCTGAACTGGGGTGGCAGAGTGGGCTAAAGAACGGTGATGGATCAAACTCGGATCTGATGACTGGGTGTGAGTGTTTGATTGGTTCTGATGCTCCGTCCATCACCACCCCCTTTTGTACCGCTTTGTTCGCCATAAGTTGGCAGTTTATGCTCAGACTTGAGTCCCTTGCTCACTTTGCCACTGGATTCAAGCAAGCCTGGCTGAAGGCGGCTGAAATGCCATAAACCGGTCCTAGGAAGCTTGTTTCCGGTCCAGGCAAGGCATGGCTTGGCAGTTTGGGCTGAACTGTTCCCATGAGGCACAGGGTCAGACTGATTTGGATATGGCCATGTCTGAACTGGGGTGGCAGAGTGGGCTAAAGAACGGTGATGGATCAAACTCGGATCTGTTGACTGGGTGTGAGTGATTGATTGGTTCTGATGCTCCGTCCATCACCACCCCCTTTTGTACCGCTTTGTTCGCCATAAGTTGGCAGGGTATGCTCAGAAGTGAGTCCCTTGCTCTCTTTGCCACTGGATTCAAGCAAGCCTGGCTGAAGACGGCTGAAATGCCAGAAACCGGTCCTAGGAAGCTTGTTTCCGGTCCAGGGAAGCCATGGCTTGGCAGTTCGGGCTGGACTGTTCCAATGAGGCACAGGGTCAGACTGATTTGCATATGGCCATGTCTGAACTGGGGTGGCAGAGTGGGCTAAAGAACGGTGATGGATCAAATTCGGATCTGATGACTGGGTGTGAGTGTTTGATTGGTTCTGATGCTCCGTCCATCACCACCCCCTTTTGTACTGCTTTGTTCGCCATAAGTTGGCAGTTTATGCTCAGACGTGAGTCCCTTGCTCACTTTGCCACTGGATTCAAGCAAGCCTTGCTGAAGGCGGCTGAAATGCCAGAAACCGGTCCTAGGAAGCTTGTTTCCGGTCCAGGGAAGGCAGGCTTGGCAGTTTGGGCTGAACTGTTCCCATGAGGCACAGGGTCAGACTGATTTGCATATGGCCATGTCTGAACTGGGGTGGCAGAGTCGGCCAAAGAACGGTGATGGATCAAACTCGGATCTGTTGACTGGGTGTGAGTGTTTGATTGGTTCTGATGCTCCGTCCATCACCACCCCCTTTTGTACCGCTTTGTTCGCCATAAGTTGGCAGGGTATGCTCAGACGTGAGTCCCTTGCTCACTTTGCCACTGGATTCAAGCAAGCCTGGCTGAAGACGGCTGAAATGCCAGAAACCGGTCCTAGGAAGCTTGTTTCCGGTCCAGGGAAGGCATGGCTTGGCAGTTCGGGCTGGACTGTTCCCATGAGGCACAGGGTCAGACTGATTTGCATATGGCCATGTCTGAACTGGGGTGGCAGAGTGGGCTAAAGAATGGTGATGGATCAAACTCGGATCTGTTGACTGGGTGTGAGTGTTTGATTGGTTCTGATGCTCGGTCCATCACCACCCCCTTTTGTACCGCTTTGTTCGCCATAAGTTGGCAGTTTATGCTCAGACTTGAGTCCCTTGCTCACTTTGCCACTGGATTCAAGCAAGCCTGGCTGAAGGCGGCTGAAATGCCAGAAACCGGTCCTAGGAAGCTTGTTTCCGGTCCAGGGAAGGCATGGCTTGGCAGTTTGGGCTGAACTGTTCCCATGAGGCACAGGGTCAGACTGATTTGCATATGGCCATGTCTCAACTGGGGTGGGATGAGTGGGCTAAAGAATGGTGATGGATCAAACTCGGATCTGTTGAATGGGTATGAGTGTTTGATTGGTTCTGATGCTCCGTCCATCACCACCCCCTTTTGTACCGCTTTGTTCGCCATAAGTTTGGAGGGTATGCTCAGACGTGAGTCCCTTGCTCACTTTGCCACTGGATTCAAGCAAGCCTGGCTGAAGAAGGCTGAAATGCCAGAAACCGGTCCTAAGAAGCTTGTTTCCGGTCCAGGGAAGGCATGGCTTGGCAGTTCGGGCTGGACTGTTCCCATGAGGCACAGGGTCAGACTGATTTGCATATGGCCATGTCTGAACTGGGGTGGCAGAGTGGGCTAAAGAATGGTGATGGATCAAACTCGGATCTGTTGACTGGGTGTGAGTGTTTGATTGGTTCTGATGCTCCGTCCATCACCACCCCCTTTTGTACCGCTTTGTTCGCCATAAGTTGGCAGGGTATGCTCAGACGTGAGTCCCTTGCTCACTTTTCCACTGGATTCATGCAAGTCTGGCTGAAGATGGCTGAAATGCCAGAAACCGGTCCTAGGAAGCTTGTTTCCGGTCCAGGGAAGGCATGGCTTGGCAGTTCGGGCTGGACTGTTCCCATGAGGCACAGGGTCAGACTGATTTGCATGTGGCCATGTCTGAACTGGGGTGGCAGAGTGGGCTAAAGAATGGTGATGGATCAAACTCGGATCTGTTGACTGGGTGTGAGTGTTTGATTGGTTCTGATGGTCCGTCCATAACCACCCCCTTTTGTACCGCTTTGTTCGCCATAAGTTGGCAGGGTATGCTCAGACATGAGTCCCTTGCTCACTTTGCCTCTGGATTCAAGCAAGCCGGGCTGAAGACAGCTGAAATGCCAGAAACTGGTGCTAGGAAGCTTCTTTCCGGTCCAGGGAAGGTATGGCTTGGCAGTTCGGGCTGGACTGTTCCCATGAGGCACAGGGTCAGACTGATTTGCATATGGCCATGTCTGAACTGGGGTGGCAGAGTGGGCTAAAGAACGGTGATGGATCAAACTCGGATCTGTTGACTGGGTGTGAGTGTTTGATTTGTTCTGATGCTCCGTCCATCACCATCCCCTTTTGTACCGCTTTGTTCGCCATAAGTTGGCAGGGTATGCTCAGACGTGAGTCTCTTGCTCACTTTGCCACTGGATTCAAGCAAGCCTAGCTGAAGACGGCGGAAATACCAGAAACCGGTCCTAGGAAGCTTGTTTCCGGTCCAGGGAAGGTATGGCTTGGCAGTTCGGGCTGTACTGTTCCCATGAGGCACAGGGTCAGACTGATTTGCATATGGCCATGTCTGATCTGGGGTAGCAGAGTGGGCTAAAGAACGGTGATGGATCAAACTCAGATCTGTTGACTGGGTGTGAGTGTTTGGTTGGTTCTGATGCTCCGTCCATCACCACCCCCTTTTGTACCGCTTTGTTTACCATAAGTTGGCAGGGTATGCTCAGACGTGAGTCCCTTGCTCACTTTGCCACTGGATTCAAGCAAGCCTGGCTGAAGACGGCTGAAATGCCAGAAACCGGTCCTAGGAAGCTTGTTTCCGGTCCAGGGAAGGCATGGCTTGGCAGTTTGGGCTGAACTGTTCCCAAGAGGCACAGGGTCAGACTGATTTGCATATGGCCATGTCTCAACTGGGGTGGGATGAGTGGGCTAAAGAATGGTGATGGATCAAACTCGGATCTGTTGAATGGGTGTGAGTGTTTGATTGGTTCTGATGCTCCGTCCATCACCACCCCCTTTTGTACCGCTTTGTTCGCCATAAGTTTGCAGGGTATGCTCAGACGTGAGTCCCTTGCTCACTTTGCCACTGGATTCAAGCAAGCCTGGCTGAAGAAGGCTGAAATGCCAGAAACCGGTCCTAGGAAGCTTGTTTCCGGTCCAGGGAAGGCATGGCTTGGCAGTTCGGGCTGGACTGTTCCCATGAGGCACAGGGTCAGACTGATTTGCATATGGCCATGTCTGAACTGGGGTGGCAGAGTGGGCTAAAGAATGGTGATGGATCAAACTCGGATCTGTTGACTGGGTGTGAGTGTTTGATTGGTTCTGATGCTCCGTCCATCACCACCCCCTTTTGTACCGCTTTGTTCGCCATAAGTTGGCAGGGTATGCTCAGACATGAGACCCTTGCTCACTTTGCCACTGGATTCAAGCAAGCCGGGCTGAAGACAGCTGAAACGCCAGAAACCGGTCCTAGGAAGCTTGTTTCCGGTCCAGGGAAGGTATGGCTCGGCAGTTCGGGCTGGACTGTTCACATGAGGCACAGGGTCAGACCGATTTGCATATGGCCATGTTTGAACTGGGGTGGCAGAGTGGGCTAAAGAACGGTGATGGATCAAACTCGGATCTGTTGACTGGGTGTGAGTGTTTGATTGGTTCTGATGCTCCGTCCATCACCATCCCCTTTTGTACTGCTTTGTTCGCCATAAGTTGGCAGGGTATGCTCAGACGTGAGTCCCTTGCTCACATTGCCACTGGATTCAAGCAAGCCTGGCTGAAGACGGCTGAAATGCCAGAAACCGGTCCTAGGAAGCTTGTTTCCGGTCCAGGGAAGGTATGGCTTGGCAGTTCGGGCTGTACTGTTCCCATGAGGCACAGGGTCAGACTGATTTGCATATGGCCATGTCTGATCTGGGGTGGCAGAGTGGGCTAAAGAACGGTGATGGATCAAACTCAGATCTGTTGACTGGGTGTGAGTGTTTGGTTGGTTCTGATGCTCCGTCCATCACCACCCCCTTTTGTACCGCTTTGTTCGCCATAAGTTGGCAGGGTATGCTCAGACGTGAGTCCCTTGCTCACGTTGCCACTGGATTCAAGCAAGCCTGGCTGAAGACGGCTGAAATGCCAGAAACCGGTCCTAGGAAGCTTGTTTCCGGTCCAGGGAAGGCATGGCTTGGCAGTTTGGGCTGAACTGTTCCCATGAGGCACAGGGTCAGACTGATTTGCATATGGCCATGTCTGAACTGGGGTGGCAGAGTGGGCTAAAGAACGGTGATGGATCAAATTCGGATCTGATGACTGGGTGTGAGTGTTTGATTGGTTCTGATGCTCCGTCCATCACCACCCCCTTTTGTACTGCTTTGTTCGCCATAAGTTGGCAGTTTATGCTCAGACGTGAGTCCCTTGCTCACTTTGCCACTGGATTCAAGCAAGCCTTGCTGAAGGCGGCTGAAATGCCAGAAACCGGTCCTAGGAAGCTTGTTTCCGGTCCAGGGAAGGCAGGCTTGGCAGTTTGGGCTGAACTGTTCCCATGAGGCACAGGGTCAGACTGATTTGCATATGGCCATGTCTGAACTGGGGTGGCAGAGTGGGCCAAAGAACGGTGATGGATCAAACTCGGATCTGTTGACTGGGTGTGAGTGTTTGATTGGTTCTGATGCTCCGTCCATCACCACCCCCTTTTGTACCGCTTTGTTCGCCATAAGTTGGCAGGGTATGCTCAGACGTGAGTCCCTTGCTCACTTTGCCACTGGATTCAAGCAAGCCTGGCTGAAGACGGCTGAAATGCCAGAAACCGGTCCTAGGAAGCTTGTTTCCGGTCCAGGGAAGGCATGGCTTGGCAGTTCGGGCTAGACTGTTCCCATGAGGCACAGGGTCAGACTGATTTGCATATGGCCATGTCTGAACTGGGGTGGCAGAGTGGGCTAAAGAATGGTGATGGATCAAACTCGGATCTGTTGACTGGGTGTGAGTGTTTGATTGGTTCTGATGCTCGGTCCATCTCCAACCCCTTTTGTACTGCTTTGTTCGCCATAAGTTGGCAGGGTATGCTCAGACGTGAGTCCCTTGCTCACTTTGCCACTGGATTCAAGCAAGCCTGGCTGAAGACGGCTGAAATGCCAGAAACCGGTCCTAGGAAGCTTGTTTCCGGTCCAGGGAAGGCATGGCTTGGCAGTTCGGGCTGGACTGTTCCCATGAGGCACAGGGTCAGACTGATTTGCATATGGCCATCTGTGAACTGGGGTGGCAGAGTGGGCTAAAGACTGGTGATGGATCAAGCTCGGATCTGTTGACTGGGTGTGAGTGTTTGATTAGTTCTGATGCTCCGTCCATCACCACCCCCTTTTGTACCGCTTTGTTCGCCATAAGTTGGCAGGGTATGCTCAGACGTGAGTCCCTTGCTCATTTTGCCACTGGATTCAAGCAAGCCTGGCTAAAGACAGCTGAAATGCCAGAAACCGGTCCTAGGAAGCTTGTTTCCGGTCCAGGGAAGGCATGGCTTGGCAGTTTGGGCTGGACTGTTCCCATGAGGCACAGGGTCATACTGATTTGCATATGGCCATGTCTGAACTGGGGTGGCAGAGTGGGCCAAAGAACGGTGATGGATCAAACTCCGATCTGTTGACTGGGTGTGAGTGTTTGATTGGTTCTGATGCTCCGTCCATCACCACCCCCTTTTGTACCGCTTTGTTCACCATAAGTTGGCAGGGTATGCTCAGACGTGAGTCCCTTGCTCACTTTTCCACTGGATTCATGCAAGTCTGGCTGAAGATGGCTGAAATGCCAGAAACCGGTCCCAGGAAGCTTGTTTCCGGTCCATGGAAGGCATGGCTTGGCAGTTCGGGCTGGACTGTTCCCATGAGGCACAGGGTCAGACTGATTTGCATATGGCCATGTCTGAACTGGGGTGGCAGAGTGGGCTAAAGAATGGTGATGGATCAAACTCGGATCTGTTGACTGGGTGTGAGTGTTTGATTGGTTCTGATGCTCCGTCCATAACCACCCCCTTTTGTACCGCTTTGTTCGCCATAAGTTGGCAGGGTATGCTCAGAAATGAGTCCCTTGCTCACTTTGCCACTGGATTCAAGCAAGCTGGGCTGAAGACAGCTGAAATGCCAGAAACTGGTGCTAGGAAGCTTCTTTCTGGTCCAGGGAAGGTATGGCTTGGCAGTTCGGGCTGGACTGTTCCCATGAGGCACAGGGTCAGACTGATTTGCATATGGCCATGTCTGAACTGGGGTGGCAGAGTGGGCTAAAGAACGGTGATGGATCAAACTCGGATCTGTTGACTGGGTGTGAGTGTTTGATTTGTTCTGATGCTCCGTCCATCACCATCCCCTTTTGTACCGCTTTGTTCGCCATAAGTTGTCAGGGTATGCTCAGACGTGAGTCCCTTGCTCACTTTGCCACTGTATTCAAGCAAGCCTGGCTGAAGACGGCTGAAATGCCAGAAACCGGTCCTAGGAAGCTTGTTTCCGGTCCAGGGAAGGCATGGCTTGGCAGTTCGGTCTGGACTGTTCCCATGAGGCACAGGGTCATACTGATTTGCATATGGCCATATCTGAACTGGGGTGGCAGAGTGGGCCAAAGAACGGTGATGGATCAAACTCCGATCTGTTGACTGGGTGTGAGTGTTTGATTGGTTCTGATGCTCCGTCCATCACCACCCCCTTTTGTCCCGCTTTGTTCGCCATAAGTTGGCAGGGTATGCTCAGACGTGAGTCCCTTGCTCACTTTTCCACTGGATTCATGCAAGCCTGGCTGAAGATTGCTGAAATGCCAGAAACTGGTCCTAGGAAGCTTGTTTCCGGTCCAGGGAAGGCATGGCTTGGCAGTTCGGGCTGGACTGTTCCCATGAGGCACAGGGTCAGACTGATTTGCATATGGCCATGTCTGAACTGGGGTGGCAGAGTGGGCTAAAGAACGGTGATGGATCAAACTCGGATCTGTTGACTGGGTGTGAGTGTTTGATTGGTTCTGATGCTCCGTCCATCACCATCCCCTTTTGTACCGCTTTGTTCGCCATAAGTTGGCATGGTATGCTCAGACGTGAGTCCCTTGCTCACTTTGCCACTGGATTCAAGCAAGCCTAGCTGAAGACGGCTGAAATGCCAGAAACCGGTCCTAGGAAGCTTGTTTCCGTTCCAGGGAAGGTATGGCTTGGCAGTTCGGGCTGTACTGTTCCCATGAGGCACAGGGTCAGACTGATTTGCATATGGCCATGTCTGATCTGGGGTAGCAGAGTGGGCTAAAGAACGGTGATGGATCAAACTCAGATCTGTTGACTGGGTGTGAGTGTTTGGTTGGTTCTGATGCTCCGTCCATCACCACCCCCTTTTGTACCACTTTGTTCGCCATAATTTGGCAGGGTATGCTCAGACGTGAGTCCCTTGCTCACTTTGCCACTGGATTCAAGCAAGCGTGGCTGAAGGCGGCTGAAATGCCAGAAACCGGTCCTAGGAAGCTTGTTTTCGGTCCAGGGAAGGCATGGCTTGGCAGTTTGGGCTGAACTGTTCCCATGAGGCACAGGGTCAGATTGATTTGCATATGGCCACGTCTGAACTGGGGTGGCAGAGTGGGCCAAAGAACGATGATGGATCAAACTCGGATCTGTTGACTGGGTGTGAGTGTTTGATTGGTTCTGATGCTCAGTCCATCACCACCTCCTTTTGTACCGCTTTGTTCGCCATAAGTTGGCAGGGTATGCTCAGACCTGAGTCCCTTGATCACTTTGCCACTGGATTCAAGCAAGCCTGGCTGAAGACGGCTGAAATGCCAGAAACCGGTCCTAGGAAGCTTGTTTCCGGTCCAGGGAAGGTATGGCTTGGCAGTTCGGGCTTGACTGTTCCCATGAGGCACAGGGTCAGACTGATTTGCATATGGCCATGTCTGAACTGGGGTGGCAGAGTGGGCTAAAGAATGGTGATGGATCAAACTCGGATCTGTTGACTGGGTGTGAGTGTTTGATTGGTTCTGATGCTCCGTCCATCACCATCCCCTTTTGTACCGCTTTGTTCGCCATAAGTTGGCAGGGTATGCTCAGACGTGAGTCCCTTGCTCACATTGCCACTGGATTCAAGCAAGCCTGGCTGAAGACGGCTGAAATGCCAGAAACCGGTCCTAGGAAGCTTGTTTCCGGTCCAGGGAAGGTATGGCTTGGCAGTTCGGGCTGTACTGTTCCCACGAGGCACAGGGTCAGACTGATTTGTATATGGCCATGTCTGATCTGGGGTGGCAGAGTGGGCTAAAGAACGGTGATGGATCAAACTCGGATCTGATTACTGGGTGTGAGTGTTTGATTGGTTCTGATGCTCCGTCTATCACCACCCCCTTTTGTACTGCTTTGTTCGCCATAAGTTGGCAGTTTATGCTCAGACGTGAGTCCCTTGCTCACTTTGCCACTGGATTCAAGCAAGCCTGGCTGAAGGCGGCTGAAATGCCAGAAACCGGTCCTAGGAAGCTTGTTTCCGGTCCAGGGAAGGCATGGCTTGGCAGTTTGGGCTGAACTGTTCCCATGAGGCACAGGGTCAGACTGATTTGCATATGGCCATGTCTGAACTGGGGTGGCAGAGTGGGCCAAAGAACGGTGATGGATCAAACTCGGATCTGTTGACTGGGTGTGAGTGTTTGATTGGTTCTGATGCTCCGTCCATCACCACCCCTTTTTGTACCGCTTTGTTCGCCATAATTTGGCAGGGTATGCTCAGACGTGAGTGCCTTGCTCACTTTGCCACTGGATTCAAGCAAGCCTGGCTGAAGATGGCTGAAATGCCAGAAACCGGTCCTAGGAAGCTTGTTTCCGGTCCAGGGAAGGCATGGCTTGGCAGTTTGGGCTGGACTGTTCCCATGAGGCACAGGGTCAGACTGATTTGCATATGGCCATGTCTGAACTGGGGTGGCAGAGTGGGCTAAAGAATGGTGATGGATCAAACTCGGATCTGTTGACTGGGTGTGAGTGTTTGATTGGTTCTGATGCTCCGTCCATCACCACTCCCTTTTGTACCGCTTTGTTCGCCATAAGTTGGCAGGGTATGCTCAGACATGAGTCCCTTGCTCACTTTGCCACTGGATTCAAGCAAGCCGGGCTGAAGACAGCTGAAACGCCAGAAACCGGTCCTCGGAAGCTTCTTTCCGGTCCAGAGAAGGTATGGCTTGGCAGTTCGGGCTGGACTGTTCCCATGAGGCACAGGGTCAGACCGATTTACATATGGCCATGTCTGAACTGGGGTGGCAGAGTGGGCTAAAGAATGGTGATGGATCAAACTCGGATCTGTTGACTGGGTGTGAGTGTTTGATTGGTTCTGATGCTCCGTCCATCACCATCCCCTTTTGTACCGCTTTGTTCGCCATAAGTTGGCAGGGTATGCTCAGACGTGAGTCCCTTGCTCACATTGCCACTGGATTCAAGCAAGCCTGGTTGAAGACGGCTGAAATGCCAGGCACCGGTCCTAGGAAGCTTGTTTCTGGTCCAGGGAAGGCATGGCTTGGCAGTTCCGTCTGGACTGTTCCCATGAGGCACAGGGTCAGACTGATTTGCATATGGCCATGTCTGAACTGGGGTGGCAGAGTGGGCTAAAGAACGGTGATGGATCAAACTCGGATCTGATGACTGGGTGTGAGTGTTTGATTGGTTCTGATGCTCCGTCCATCACCACCCCCTTTTGGACCGCTTTGTTCGCCATAAGTTGGCAGTTTATGCTCTGACTTGAGTCCCTTGCTCACTTTGCCACTGGATTCAAGCAAGCCTGGCTGAAGGCGGCTGAAATGCCATAAACCGGTCCTAGGAAGCTTGTTTCCGGTCCAGGCAAGGCAAGGCAAGGCATGGCTTGGCAGTTTGGGCTGAACTGTTCCCATGAGGCACAGGGTCAGACTGATTTGCATATGGCCATGTCTGAACTGGGGTGGCAGAGTGGGCTAAAGAACGGTGATGGATCAAACTCGGATCTGTTGACTGGGTGTGAGTGTTTGATTGGTTCTGATGCTCCGTCCATCACCACCCCCTTTTGTACCGCTTTGTTCGCCATAAGTTGGCAGGGTATGCTCAGAAGTGAGTCCCTTGCTCACTTTGCCACTGGATTCAAGCAAGCCTGGCTGAAGAAGGCTGAAATGCCAGAAACCGGTCCTAGGAAGCTTGTTTCCGGTCCAGGGAAGGCATGGCTTGGCAGTTCGGGCTGGACTGTTCCCATGAGGCACAGGGTCAGACTGATTTGCATATGGCCATGTCTGAACTGGGGTGGGAGAGTGGGCTAAAGAACGGTGATGGATCAAATTCGGATCTGATGACTGGGTGTGAGTGTTTGATTGGTTCTGATGCTCTGTCCATCACCACCCCCTTTTGTACTGCTTTGTTTGCCATAAGTTAGCAGTTTATGCTCAGACGTGAGTCCCTTGCTCACTTTGCCACTGGATTCAAGCAAGCCTGGCTGAAGGTGGCTGAAATGCCAGAAACCGGTCCTAGGAAGCTTGTTTCCGGTCCAGGGAAGGCAGGCTTGGCAGTTTGGGCTGAACTGTTCCCATGAGGCACAGGGTCAGACTGATTTGCATATGGCCATGTCTGAACTGGGGTGGCAGAGTGGGCCAAAGAACGGTGATGGATCAAACTCGGATCTGTTGACTGGGTGTGAGTGTTTGATTGGTTCTGATGCTCCGTCCATCACCACCCCCTTTTGTACCGCTTTGTTCGCCATAAGTTGGCAGGGTATGCTCAGACGTGAGTCCCTTGCTCACTTTGCCACTGGATTCAAGCAAGCCTGGCTGAAGACGGCTGAAATGCCAGAAACCGGTCCTAGGAAGCTTGTTTCCGGTCCAGGGAAGGCATGGCTTGGCAGTTCGGGCTGGACTGTTCCCATGAGGCACAGGGTCAGACTGATTTGCATATGGCCATGTCTGAACTGGGGTGGCAGAGTGGGCTAAAGAATGGTGATGGATCAAACTCGGATCTGTTGACTGGGTGTGAGTGTTTGATTGGTTCTGATGCTCGGTCCATCTCCAACCCCTTTTGTACTGCTTTGTTCACCATAAGTTGGCAGGGTATGCTCAGACGTGAGTCCCTTGCTCACTTTGCCACTGGATTCAAGCAAGCCTGGCTGAAGATGGCTGAAATGCCAGCAACCGGTCCTAGGAAGCTTGTTTCCGGTCCAGGGAAGGCATGGCTTGGCAGTTCGGGCTGGACTGTTCCCATGAGGCACAGGGTCAGACTGATTTGCATATGGCCATGTCTGAACTGGGGTGGCAGAGTGGGCTAAAGAACGGTGATGGATCAAACTCGGATCTGTTGACTGGGTGTGAGTGTTTGATTGTTTATGATGCTCCGTCCATCACCACCCCCTTTTGTACTGCTTTGTTCACCATAAGTTGGCAGGGTATGCTCAGACGTGAGTCCCTTGCTCATTTTGCCACTGGATTCAAGCAAGCCTGGCTAAAGACGGCTGAAATGCCAGAAACCTGTCCTAGGAAGCTTGTTTCCGGTCCAGGGAAGGCATGGCTAGGCAGTTTGGGCTGGACTGTTCCCATGAGGCACAGGGTCATACTGATTTGCATATGGCCATGTCTGAACTGGGGTGGCAGAGTGGGCCAAAGAACGGTGATGGATCAAACTCCGATCTGTTGACTGGGTGTGAGTGTTTGATTGGTTCTAATGCTATGCCCATCACCACCCCCTTTTGTCCCGCTTTGTTCGCCATAAGTTGGCAGGGTATGCTCAGACGTGAGTCCCTTGCTCACTTTTCCACTGGATTCATGCAAGCCTGGCTGAAGATTGCTGAAATGCCAGAAACTGGTCCTAGGAAGCTTGTTTCCGGTCCAGGGAAGGCATGGCTTGGCAGTTCGGGCTGGACTGTTCCCATGAGGCACAGGGTCAGACTGATTTGCATATGGCCATGTCTGAACTGGGGTGGCAGAGTGGGCTAAAGAACGGTGATGGATCAAACTCGGATCTGTTGACTGGGTGTGAGTGTTTGATTGGTTCTGATGCTCCGTCCATCACCATCCCCTTTTGTACCGCTTTGTTCGCCATAAGTTGGCATGGTATGCTCAGACGTGAGTCCCTTGCTCACTTTGCCACTGGATTCAAGCAAGCCTAGCTGAAGACGGCTGAAATGCCAGAAACCGGTCCTAGGAAGCTTGTTTCCGTTCCAGGGAAGGTATGGCTTGGCAGTTCGGGCTGTACTGTTCCCATGAGGCACAGGGTCAGACTGATTTGCATATGGCCATGTCTGATCTGGGGTAGCAGAGTGGGCTAAAGAACGGTGATGGATCAAACTCAGATCTGTTGACTGGGTGTGAGTGTTTGGTTGGTTCTGATGCTCCGTCCATCACCACCCCCTTTTGTACCACTTTGTTCGCCATAATTTGGCAGGGTATGCTCAGACGTGAGTCCCTTGCTCACTTTGCCACTGGATTCAAGCAAGCGTGGCTGAAGGCGGCTGAAATGCCAGAAACCGGTCCTAGGAAGCTTGTTTTCGGTCCAGGGAAGGCATGGCTTGGCAGTTTGGGCTGAACTGTTCCCATGAGGCACAGGGTCAGATTGATTTGCATATGGCCACGTCTGAACTGGGGTGGCAGAGTGGGCCAAAGAACGATGATGGATCAAACTCGGATCTGTTGACTGGGTGTGAGTGTTTGATTGGTTCTGATGCTCAGTCCATCACCACCTCCTTTTGTACCGCTTTGTTCGCCATAAGTTGGCAGGGTATGCTCAGACCTGAGTCCCTTGATCACTTTGCCACTGGATTCAAGCAAGCCTGGCTGAAGACGGCTGAAATGCCAGAAACCGGTCCTAGGAAGCTTGTTTCCGGTCCAGGGAAGGTATGGCTTGGCAGTTCGGGCTTGACTGTTCCCATGAGGCACAGGGTCAGACTGATTTGCATATGGCCATGTCTGAACTGGGGTGGCAGAGTGGGCTAAAGAATGGTGATGGATCAAACTCGGATCTGTTGACTGGGTGTGAGTGTTTGATTGGTTCTGATGCTCCGTCCATCACCATCCCCTTTTGTACCGCTTTGTTCGCCATAAGTTGGCAGGGTATGCTCAGACGTGAGTCCCTTGCTCACATTGCCACTGGATTCAAGCAAGCCTGGCTGAAGACGGCTGAAATGCCAGAAACCGGTCCTAGGAAGCTTGTTTCCGGTCCAGGGAAGGTATGGCTTGGCAGTTCGGGCTGTACTGTTCCCACGAGGCACAGGGTCAGACTGATTTGTATATGGCCATGTCTGATCTGGGGTGGCAGAGTGGGCTAAAGAACGGTGATGGATCAAACTCGGATCTGATTACTGGGTGTGAGTGTTTGATTGGTTCTGATGCTCCGTCTATCACCACCCCCTTTTGTACTGCTTTGTTCGCCATAAGTTGGCAGTTTATGCTCAGACGTGAGTCCCTTGCTCACTTTGCCACTGGATTCAAGCAAGCCTGGCTGAAGGCGGCTGAAATGCCAGAAACCGGTCCTAGGAAGCTTGTTTCCGGTCCAGGGAAGGCATGGCTTGGCAGTTTGGGCTGAACTGTTCCCATGAGGCACAGGGTCAGACTGATTTGCATATGGCCATGTCTGAACTGGGGTGGCAGAGTGGGCCAAAGAACGGTGATGGATCAAACTCGGATCTGTTGACTGGGTGTGAGTGTTTGATTGGTTCTGATGCTCCGTCCATCACCACCCCTTTTTGTACCGCTTTGTTCGCCATAATTTGGCAGGGTATGCTCAGACGTGAGTGCCTTGCTCACTTTGCCACTGGATTCAAGCAAGCCTGGCTGAAGATGGCTGAAATGCCAGAAACCGGTCCTAGGAAGCTTGTTTCCGGTCCAGGGAAGGCATGGCTTGGCAGTTTGGGCTGGACTGTTCCCATGAGGCACAGGGTCAGACTGATTTGCATATGGCCATGTCTGAACTGGGGTGGCAGAGTGGGCTAAAGAATGGTGATGGATCAAACTCGGATCTGTTGACTGGGTGTGAGTGTTTGATTGGTTCTGATGCTCCGTCCATCACCACTCCCTTTTGTACCGCTTTGTTCGCCATAAGTTGGCAGGGTATGCTCAGACATGAGTCCCTTGCTCACTTTGCCACTGGATTCAAGCAAGCCGGGCTGAAGACAGCTGAAACGCCAGAAACCGGTCCTCGGAAGCTTCTTTCCGGTCCAGAGAAGGTATGGCTTGGCAGTTCGGGCTGGACTGTTCCCATGAGGCACAGGGTCAGACCGATTTACATATGGCCATGTCTGAACTGGGGTGGCAGAGTGGGCTAAAGAATGGTGATGGATCAAACTCGGATCTGTTGACTGGGTGTGAGTGTTTGATTGGTTCTGATGCTCCGTCCATCACCATCCCCTTTTGTACCGCTTTGTTCGCCATAAGTTGGCAGGGTATGCTCAGACGTGAGTCCCTTGCTCACATTGCCACTGGATTCAAGCAAGCCTGGTTGAAGACGGCTGAAATGCCAGGCACCGGTCCTAGGAAGCTTGTTTCTGGTCCAGGGAAGGCATGGCTTGGCAGTTCCGTCTGGACTGTTCCCATGAGGCACAGGGTCAGACTGATTTGCATATGGCCATGTCTGAACTGGGGTGGCAGAGTGGGCTAAAGAACGGTGATGGATCAAACTCGGATCTGATGACTGGGTGTGAGTGTTTGATTGGTTCTGATGCTCCGTCCATCACCACCCCCTTTTGGACCGCTTTGTTCGCCATAAGTTGGCAGTTTATGCTCTGACTTGAGTCCCTTGCTCACTTTGCCACTGGATTCAAGCAAGCCTGGCTGAAGGCGGCTGAAATGCCATAAACCGGTCCTAGGAAGCTTGTTTCCGGTCCAGGCAAGGCAAGGCAAGGCATGGCTTGGCAGTTTGGGCTGAACTGTTCCCATGAGGCACAGGGTCAGACTGATTTGCATATGGCCATGTCTGAACTGGGGTGGCAGAGTGGGCTAAAGAACGGTGATGGATCAAACTCGGATCTGTTGACTGGGTGTGAGTGTTTGATTGGTTCTGATGCTCCGTCCATCACCACCCCCTTTTGTACCGCTTTGTTCGCCATAAGTTGGCAGGGTATGCTCAGAAGTGAGTCCCTTGCTCACTTTGCCACTGGATTCAAGCAAGCCTGGCTGAAGAAGGCTGAAATGCCAGAAACCGGTCCTAGGAAGCTTGTTTCCGGTCCAGGGAAGGCATGGCTTGGCAGTTCGGGCTGGACTGTTCCCATGAGGCACAGGGTCAGACTGATTTGCATATGGCCATGTCTGAACTGGGGTGGGAGAGTGGGCTAAAGAACGGTGATGGATCAAATTCGGATCTGATGACTGGGTGTGAGTGTTTGATTGGTTCTGATGCTCTGTCCATCACCACCCCCTTTTGTACTGCTTTGTTTGCCATAAGTTAGCAGTTTATGCTCAGACGTGAGTCCCTTGCTCACTTTGCCACTGGATTCAAGCAAGCCTGGCTGAAGGTGGCTGAAATGCCAGAAACCGGTCCTAGGAAGCTTGTTTCCGGTCCAGGGAAGGCAGGCTTGGCAGTTTGGGCTGAACTGTTCCCATGAGGCACAGGGTCAGACTGATTTGCATATGGCCATGTCTGAACTGGGGTGGCAGAGTGGGCCAAAGAACGGTGATGGATCAAACTCGGATCTGTTGACTGGGTGTGAGTGTTTGATTGGTTCTGATGCTCCGTCCATCACCACCCCCTTTTGTACCGCTTTGTTCGCCATAAGTTGGCAGGGTATGCTCAGACGTGAGTCCCTTGCTCACTTTGCCACTGGATTCAAGCAAGCCTGGCTGAAGACGGCTGAAATGCCAGAAACCGGTCCTAGGAAGCTTGTTTCCGGTCCAGGGAAGGCATGGCTTGGCAGTTCGGGCTGGACTGTTCCCATGAGGCACAGGGTCAGACTGATTTGCATATGGCCATGTCTGAACTGGGGTGGCAGAGTGGGCTAAAGAATGGTGATGGATCAAACTCGGATCTGTTGACTGGGTGTGAGTGTTTGATTGGTTCTGATGCTCGGTCCATCTCCAACCCCTTTTGTACTGCTTTGTTCACCATAAGTTGGCAGGGTATGCTCAGACGTGAGTCCCTTGCTCACTTTGCCACTGGATTCAAGCAAGCCTGGCTGAAGATGGCTGAAATGCCAGCAACCGGTCCTAGGAAGCTTGTTTCCGGTCCAGGGAAGGCATGGCTTGGCAGTTCGGGCTGGACTGTTCCCATGAGGCACAGGGTCAGACTGATTTGCATATGGCCATGTCTGAACTGGGGTGGCAGAGTGGGCTAAAGAACGGTGATGGATCAAACTCGGATCTGTTGACTGGGTGTGAGTGTTTGATTGTTTATGATGCTCCGTCCATCACCACCCCCTTTTGTACTGCTTTGTTCACCATAAGTTGGCAGGGTATGCTCAGACGTGAGTCCCTTGCTCATTTTGCCACTGGATTCAAGCAAGCCTGGCTAAAGACGGCTGAAATGCCAGAAACCTGTCCTAGGAAGCTTGTTTCCGGTCCAGGGAAGGCATGGCTAGGCAGTTTGGGCTGGACTGTTCCCATGAGGCACAGGGTCATACTGATTTGCATATGGCCATGTCTGAACTGGGGTGGCAGAGTGGGCCAAAGAACGGTGATGGATCAAACTCCGATCTGTTGACTGGGTGTGAGTGTTTGATTGGTTCTGATGCTCCGTCCATAACCACCCCCTTTTGTACCGCTTTGTTCGCCATAAGTTGGCAGGGTATGCTCAGACATGAGTCCCTTGCTCACTTTGCCACTGGATTCAAGCAAGCTGGGCTGAAGACAGCTGAAATGCCAGAAACTGGTGCAGGAAGCTTCTTTCCGGTCCAGGGAAGGTATGGCTTGGCAGTTCGGGCTGGACTGTTCCCATGAGGCACAGGGTCAGACTGATTTGCATATGGCCATGTCTGAACTGGGGTGGCAGAGTGGGCTAAAGAACGGTGATGGATCAAACTCGGATCTGTTGACTGGGTGTGAGTGTTTGATTGGTTCTGATGCTCCGTCCATCACCATCCCCTTTTGTACCGCTTTGTTCGCCATAAGTTGGCAGGGTATGCTCAGACGTGAGTCCCTTGCTCACTTTGCCACTGGATTCAAGCAAGCCTGGCTGAAGACGCCTGAAATGCCAAAAACCGGTCCTAGGAAGCTTGTTTCCGGTCCAGGGAAGCCATGGCTTGGCAGTTCGGGCTGGACTGTTCCCATGAGGCACAGGGTCAGACTGATTTGCATATGGCCATGTCTGAACTGGGGTGGCAGAGTGGGCTAAAGAACGGTGATGGATCAAACTCGGATCTGTTGACTGGGTGTGAGTGTTTGATTGTTTATGATGCTCCGTCCATCACCACCCCCTTTTGTACTGCTTTGTTCACCATAAGTTGGCAGGGTATGCTCAGACGTGAGTCCCTTGCTCATTTTGCCACTGGATTCAAGCAAGCCTGGCTAAAGACGGCTGAAATGCCAGAAACCTGTCCTAGGAAGCTTGTTTCCGGTCCAGGGAAGGCATGGCTTGGCAGTTTGGGCTGGACTGCTCCCTTGAGGCACAGGGTCAGACTGATTTGCATATGGTCATGTCTGAACTGGGGTGGCAGAGTGGGCTAAAGAACGGTAATAGATCAAAGTCGGATTTGTTGACTGGGTGTGAGTGTTTGATTGGTTCTAATGCTATGCCCATCACCACCCCCTTTTGTACCGCTTTGTTCGCCATAAGTTGGCAGGGTATGCTCAGACGTGAGTCCCTTGCTCACTTTGCCACTGGATTCAAGCAAGTCTGGCTAAAGACAGCTGAAATGCCAGAAACCGGTCCTAGGAAGCTTGTTTCCGGTCCAGGGAAGGCATGGCTAGGCAGTTTGGGCTGGACTGTTCCCATGAGGCACAGGGTCATACTGATTTGCATATGGCCATGTCTGAACTGGGGTGGCAGAGTGGGCCAAAGAACGGTGATGGATCAAGCTCCGATCTGTTGACTGGGTGTGAGTGTTTGATTGGTTCTGATGCTCCGTCCATAACCACCCCCTTTTGTACCGCTTTGTTCGCCATAAGTTGGCAGGGTATGCTCAGACATGAGTCCCTTGCTCACTTTGCCACTGGATTCAAGCAAGCCTAGCTGAAGACGGCTGAAATGCCAGAAACCGGTCCTAGGAAGCTTGTTTCCGGTCCAGGGAAGGTATGGCTTGGCAGTTCGGGCTGGACTGTTCCCATGAGGCACAGGGTCAGACTGATTTGCATATGGCCATGTCTGAACTGGGGTGGCAGAGTGGGCTAAAGAACGGTGATGGATCAAACTCGGATCTGTTGACTGGGTGTGAGTGTTTGATTGGTTCTGATGCTCCGTCCATCACCATCCCCTTTTGTACCGCTTTGTTCGCCATAAGTTGGCAGGGTATGCTCAGACGTGAGTCCCTTGCTCACTTTGCCACTGGATTCAAGCAAGCCTGGCTGAAGACGCCTGAAATGCCAAAAACCGGTCCTAGGAAGCTTGTTTCCGGTCCAGGGAAGCCATGGCTTGGCTGTTCGGGCTGGACTGTTCCCATGAGGCACAGGGTCAGACTGATTTGCATATGGCCATGTCTGAACTGGGGTGGCAGAGTGGGCTAAAGAACGGTGATGGATCAAACCTGGATCTGTTGACTGGGTGTGAGTGTTTTATTGGTTCTGATGCTCCGTCCATCACCACCCCCTTTTGTACTGCTTTGTTCGCCATAAGTTGGCAGGGTATGCTCAGACGTGAGTCCCTTGCTCACTTTGCCACTGGATTCAAGCCAGCCTGGCTGAAGACGGCTGAAATGCCAGAAACCGGTCCTAGGAAGCTTGTTTCCGGTCCAGGGAAGGCATGGCTTGGCAGTTCGGGCTGGACTGTTCCCATGAGGCACAGGGTCAGACTGATTTGCATATGGCCATGTCTGAACTGGGGTGGCAGAGTGGGCTAAAGAACGGTGATGGATCAAACTCGGATCTGTTGACTGGGTGTGAGTGTTTGATTGGTTCTGATGCTCTGTCCATCATCACCCCCTTTTGTACCGCTTTGTTCGCCATAAATTGGCAGGGTATGCTCAGACGTGAGTCCCTTGCTCACTTTGCCACTGGATTCAAGCAAACCTGGCTGAAGACGGCTGAAATGCCAGAAACCGGTCCTAGGAAGCTTGTTTCCGGTCCAGGGAAGGCATGGCTTGGCAGTTCGGGCTGGACTGTTCCCATGAGGCACAGGGTCAGACTGATTTGCATATGGCCATGTCTGAACTGGGGTGGCAGAGTGGGCTAAAGAACGGTGATGGATCAAACTCGGATCTGTTGACTGGGTGTGAGTGTTTGATTGGTTCTGATGCTCCGTCCATCACCATCCCCTTTTGTACCGCTTTGTTCGCCATAAGTTGGCAGGGTATGCTCAGACGTGAGTCCCTTGCTCACTTTGCCACTGGATTCAAGCAAGCCTAGCTGAAGACGGCTGAAATGCCAGAAACCGGTCCTAGGAAGCTTGTTTCCGGTCCAGGGAAGGTATGGCTTGGCAGTTCGGGCTGTACTGTTCCCATGAGGCACAGGGTCAGACTGATTTGCATATGGCCATGTCTGATCTGGGGTAGCAGAGTGGGCTAAAGAATGGTGATGGATCAAACTCGGACCTGTTGACTGGGTGTGAGTGTTTGATTGGTTCTGATGCTCCGTCCATAACCACCCCCTTTTGTACCGCTTTGTTCGCCATAAGTTGGCAGGGTATGCTCAGACATGAGTCCCTTGCTCACTTTGCCACTGGATTCAAGCAAGCTGGGCTGAAGACAGCTGAAATGCCAGAAACTGGTGCAAGGAAGCTTCTTTCCGGTCCAGGGAAGGTATGGCTTGGCAGTTCGGGCTGGACTGTTCCCATGAGGCACAGGGTCAGACTGATTTGCATATGGCCATGTCTGAACTGGGGTGGCAGAGTGGGCTAAAGAACGGTGATGGATCAAACTCGGATCTGTTGACTGGGTGTGAGTGTTTGATTGGTTCTGATGCTCCGTCCATCACCATCCCCTTTTGTACCGCTTTGTTCGCCATAAGTTGGCAGGGTATGCTCAGACGTGAGTCCCTTGCTCACTTTGCCACTGGATTCAAGCAAGCCTGGCTGAAGACGCCTGAAATGCCAAAAACCGGTCCTAGGAAGCTTGTTTCCGGTCCAGGGAAGCCATGGCTTGGCAGTTCGGGCTGGACTGTTCCCATGAGGCACAGGGTGAGACTGATTTGCATATGGCCATGTCTGAACTGGGGTGGCAGAGTGGGCTAAAGAACGGTGATGGATCAAACTTGGATCTGTTGACTGGGTGTGAGTGTTTTATTGGTTCTGATGCTCCGTCCATCACCACCCCCTTTTGTACCACTTTGTGCGCCATAAGTTGGCAGGGTATGCTCAGACGTGAGTCCCTTGCTCACTTTGCCACTGGATTCAAGCAAGCCGGGCTGAAGACAGCTGAAACGCCAGAAACCGGTCCTAGGAAGCTTCTTTCCGGTCCAGGGAAGGTATGGCTTGGCAGTTCGGGCTGGACTGTTCCCATGAGGCACAGGGTCAGACCGATTTGCATATGGCCATGTCTGAACTGGGGTGGCAGAGTGGGCTAAAGAACGGTGATGGATCAAACTCGGATCTGTTGACTGGGTGTGAGTGTTTGATTGGTTCTGATGCTCCGTCCATCACCATCCCGTTTTGTACCGCTTTGTTCGCCATAAGTTGGCAGGGTATGCTCAGACGTGAGTCCCTTACTCACATTGCCACTGGATTCAAGCAAGCCTGGCTGAAGACGGCTGAAATGCCAGAAACCGGTCCTAGGAAGCTTGTTTCCGGTCCAGGGAAGGTATGGCTTGGCAGTTCAGGCTGTACTGTTCCCACGAGGCACAGGGCCAGACTGATTTGCATATGGCCATGTCTGATCTGGGGTGGCAAAGTGGGCTAAAGAACGGTGATGGATCAAACTCAGATCTGTTGACTGGGTGTGAGTGTTTGGTTGGTTCTGATGCTCCGTCCATCACCACCCCCTTTTGTACCGCTTTGTTCGCCATAAGTTGGCAGGGTATGCTCAGACGTGAGTCCCTTGCTCACTTTGCCACTGGATTCAAGCAAGCCTGGCTGAAGACGGCTGAAATGCCAGAAACCGGTCCTAGGAAGCTTGTTTACGGTCCAGGGAAGGCATGGCTTGGCAGTTCGGTCTGGACTGTTCCCATGAGGCACAGGGTCAGACTGATTTGCATATGGCCATGTCTGAACTGGGGTGGCAGAGTGGGCTAAAGAACGGTGATGGATCAAACTCGGATCTGATTACTGGGTGTGAGTGTTTGATTGATTCTGATGCTCCGTCCATCACCACCCCATTTTGTACTGCTTTGTTCGCCATAAGTTGGCAGTTTATGCTCAGAGGTGAGTCCCTTGCTCACTTTGCCACTGGATTCAAGCAAGCCTGGCTGAAGGCGGCTGAAATGCCAGAAACCGGTCCTAGGAAGCTTGTTTCCGGTCCAGGGAAGGCATGGCTTGGCAGTTTGGGCTGAACTGTTCCCATGAGGCACAGGGTCAGACTGATTTGCATATGGCCATGTCTGAACTGGCGTGGCAGAGTGGGCCAAAGAACGGTGATGGATCAAACTCGGATCTGTTGACTGGGTGTGAGTGTTTGATTGGTTCTGATGCTCCGTCCATCACCACCCCCTGTTGTACCGCTTTGTTCGCCATAAGTTGGCAGGGTATGCTCAGACGTGAGTCCCTTGCTCACTTTGCCACTGGATTCAAGCAAGCCTGGCTGAAGACGGCTGAAATGCCAGAAACCGGTCCTAGGAAGCTTGTTTCCGGTCCAGGGAAGGCATGGCTTGGCAGTTCGGGCTGGACTGTTCCCATGAGGCACAGGGTCAGACTGATTTGCTTATGGCCATGTGTGAACTGGGGTGGCAGAGTGGGCTAAAGACTGGTGATGGATCAAGCTCAGATCTGTTGACTGGGTGTGAGAGTTTGATTGGTTCTGATGCTCCGTCCATCACCACCCCCTTTTGTACCGCTTTGTTCGCCATAAGTTGGCAGGGTATGCTCAGCCATGAGTCCCTTGCTCACTTTGCCACTGTATTCAAACAAGCCTGGCCGAAGACGGCTGAAATGCCAGAAACCGGTCCTAGGAAGCTTGTTTCCGGTCCAGGGAAGGCATGGCTTGGCAGTTCGGGCTGGACTGTTCCCATGAGGCACAGGGTCAGACTGATTTGCATATGGCCATGTCTGAACTGGGGTGGCAGAGTGGGCTAAAGAACAGTGATGGATCAAACTTGGATCTGTTGACTGGGTGTGAGTGTTTTATTGGTTCTGATGCTCCGTCCATCACCATCCCCTTTTGTACCGCTTTGTTCGACATAAGTTGGCAGGGTATGCTCAGACGTGAGTCCCTTGCTCACTTTGCCACTGGATTCAAGCAAGCCTGGCTGAAGACGCCTGAAATGCCAAAAACCGGTCCTAGGAAGCTTGTTTCCGGTCCAGGGAAGCCATGGCTTGGCAGTTCGGGCTGGACTGTTCCCATGAGGCACTGGGTCAGACTGATTTGCATATGGCCATGTCTGAACTGGGGTGGCAGAGTGGGCTAAAGAACGGTGATGGATCAAACTTGGATCTGTTGACTGGGTGTGAGTGTTTTATTGGTTCTGATGCTCCGTCCATCACCACCCCCTTTTGTACCGCTTTGTTCGCCATAAGTTGGCAGGGTATGCTCAGACTTGAGTCCCTTGCTCACTTTGCCACTGGATTCAAGCAAGCCTGGCTGAAGACGGCTGAAATGCCAGAAACCGGTCCTAGGAAGCTTGTTTGCGGTCCAGGGAAGGCATGGCTTGGCAGTTCGGGCTGGACTGTTCCCATGAGGCACAGGGTCAGACTGATTTGCATATGGCCATGTCTGAACTGGGGTGGCAGAGTGGGCTAAAGAACGGTGATGGATCAAACTCGGATCTGATTACTGGGTGTGAGTGTTTGATTGATTCTGATGCTCCGTCCATCACCACCCCATTTTGTGCTGCTTTGTTCGCCATAAGTTGGCAGTTTATGCTCAGAGGTGAGTCCCTTGCTCACTTTGCCACTGGATTCAAGCAAGCCTGGCTGAAGGCGGCTGAAATGCCAGAAACCGGTCCTAGGAAGCTTGTTTCCGGTCCAGGGAAGGCATGGCTTGGCAGTTTGGGCTGAACTGTTCCCATGAGGCACAGGGTCAGACTGATTTGCATATGGCCATGTCTGAACTGGCGTGGCAGAGTGGGCCAAAGAACGGTGATGGATCAAACTCGGATCTGTTGACTGGGTGTGAGTGTTTGATTGGTTCTGATGCTCCGTCCATCACCACCCCCTGTTGTACCGCTTTGTTCGCCATAAGTTGGCAGGGTATGCTCAGACGTGAGTCCCTTGCTCACTTTGCCACTGGATTCAAGCAAGCCTGGCTGAAGACGGCTGAAATGCCAGAAACCGGTCCTAGGAAGCTTGTTTCCGGTCCAGGGAAGGCATGGCTTGGCAGTTCGGGCTGGACTGTTCCCATGAGGCACAGGGTCAGACTGATTTGCATATGGCCATGTGTGAACTGGGGTGGCAGAGTGGGCTAAAGACTGGTGATGGATCAAGCTCAGATCTGTTGACTGGGTGTGAGAGTTTGATTGGTTCTGATGCTCCGTCCATCACCACCCCCTTTTGTACCGCTTTGTTCGCCATAAGTTGGCAGGGTATGCTCAGCCATGAGTCCCTTGCTCACTTTGCCACTGTATTCAAACAAGCCTGGCCGAAGACGGCTGAAATGCCAGAAACCGGTCCTAGGAAGTTTGTTTCTGGTCCAGGGAAGGCATGGCTTGGCAGTTCGGGCTGGACTGTTCCCATGAGGCACAGGGTCAGACTGATTTGCATATGGCCATGTCTGAACTGGGGTGGCAGAGTGGGCTAAAGAACAGTGATGGATCAAACTCGGATCTGTTGACTGGGTGTGAGTGTTTGATTGGTTCTGATGCTCCGTCCATCACCATCCCCTTTTGTACCGCTTTGTTCGCCATAAGTTGGCAGGGTATGCTCAGACTTGAGTCCCTTGCTCACTTTGCCACTGGATTCAAGCAAGCCTGGCTGAAGACGGCTGAAATGCCAGAAACCGGTCCTAGGAAGCTTGTTTGCGGTCCAGGGAAGGCATGGCTTGGCAGTTCGGGCTGGACTGTTCCCATGAGGCACAGGGTCAGACTGATTTGCATATGGCCATGTCTGAACTGGGGTGGCAGAGTGGGCTAAAGCACGGTGATGGATCAAACTCGGATCTGTTGACTGGGTGTGAGTGTTTGATTGGTTCTGATGCTCGGTCCATCTCCAACCCCTTTTGTACTGCTTTGTTCGCCATAAGTTGGCAGGGTATGCTCAGACGTGAGTCCCTTGCTCACTTTGCCACTGGATTCAAGCAAGCCTGGCTGAAGATGGCTGAAATGCCAGCAACCGGTCCTAGGAAGCTTGTTTCCGGTCCAGGGAAGGCATGGCTTGGCAGTTCGGGCTGGACTGTTCCCGTGAGGCACAGGGTCAGACTGATTTGCATATGGCCATGTCTGAACTGGGGTGGCAGAGTGGGCTAAAGAACGGTGATGGATCAAACTCGGATCTGTTGACTGGGTGTGAGTGTTTGATTGTTTCTGATGCTCCGTCCATCACCACCCCCTTTTGTACTGCTTTGTTCACCATAAGTTGGCAGGGTATGCTCAGACGTGAGTCCCTTGCTCATTTTGCCACTGGATTCAAGCAAGCCTGGCTAAAGACGGCTGAAATGCCAGAAACCTGTCCTAGGAAGCTTGTTTCCGGTCCAGGGAAGGCATGGCTTGGCAGTTTGGGCTGGACTGCTCCCTTGAGGCACAGGGTCAGACTGATTTGCATATGGTCATGTCTGAACTGGGGTGGCAGAGTGGGCTAAAGAACGGTAATAGATCAAAGTCGGATTTGTTGACTGGGTGTGAGTGTTTGATTGGTTCTGATGCTATGCCCATCACCACCCCCTTTTGTACCGCTTTGTTCGCCATAAGTTGGCAGGGTATGCTCAGACGTGAGTCCCTTGCTCACTTTGCCACTGGATTCAAGCAAGTCTGGCTAAAGACAGCTGAAATGCCAGAAACCGGTCCTAGGAAGCTTGTTTCCGGTCCAGGGAAGGCATGGCTAGGCAGTTTGGGCTGGACTGTTCCCATGAGGCACAGGGTCATACTGATTTGCATATGGCCATGTCTGAACTGGGGTGGCAGAGTGGGCCAAAGAACGGTGATGGATCAAACTCCGATCTGTTGACTGGGTGTGAGTGTTTGATTGGTTCTGATGCTCCGTCCATAACCACCCCCTTTTGTACCGCTTTGTTCGCCATAAGTTGGCAGGGTATGCTCAGACATGAGTCCCTTGCTCACTTTGCCACTGGATTCAAGCAAGCCTAGCTGAAGACGGCTGAAATGCCAGAAACCGGTCCTAGGAAGCTTGTTTCCGGTCCAGGGAAGGTATGGCTTGGCAGTTCGGGCTGTACTATTCCCATGAGGCACAGGGTCAGACTGATTTGCATATGGCCATGTCTGAACTGGGGTGGCAGAGTGGGCTAAAGAATGGTGATGGAACAAACTCGGATCTGTTGACTGGGTGTGAGTGTTTGATTGGTTCTGATGCTCCGTCCATAACCACCCCCTTTTGTACCGCTTTGTTCGCCATAAGTTGGCAGGGTATGCTCAGACATGAGTCCCTTGCTCACTTTGCCACTGGATTCAAGCAAGCTGGGCTGAAGACAGCTGAAATGCCAGAAACTGGTGCTAGGAAGCTTCTTTCCGGTCCAGGGAAGGTATGGCTTGGCAGTTCGGGCTGGACTGTTCCCATGAGGCACAGGGTCAGACTGATTTGCATATGGCCATGTCTGAACTGGGGTGGCAGAGTGGGCTAAAGAACGGTGATGGATCAAACTCGGATCTGTTGACTGGGTGTGAGTGTTTGATTGGTTCTGATGCTCCGTCCATCACCATCCCCTTTTGTACCGCTTTGTTCGCCATAAGTTGGCAGGGTATGCTCAGACGTGAGTCCCTTGCTCACTTTGTCACTGGATTCAAGCAAGCCTGGCTGAAGACGCCTGAAATGCCAAAAACCGGTCCTAGGAAGCTTGTTTCCGGTCCAGGGAAGCCATGGCTTGGCAGTTCGGGCTGGACTGTTCCCATGAGGCACAGGGTCAGACTGATTTGCATATGGCCATGTCTGAACTGGGGTGGCAGAGTGGGCTAAAGAACGGTGATGGATCAAACCTGGATCTGTTGACTGGGTGTGAGTGTTTTATTGGTTCTGATGCTCCGTCCATCACCACCCCCTTTTGTACTGCTTTGTTCGCCATAAGTTGGCAGGGTATGCTCAGACGTGAGTCCCTTGCTCACTTTGCCACTGGATTCAAGCCAGCCTGGCTGAAGACGGCTGAAATGCCAGAAACCGGTCCTAGGAAGCTTGTTTCCGGTCCAGGGAAGGCATGGCTTGGCAGTTCGGGCTGGACTGTTCCCATGAGGCACAGGGTCAGACTGATTTGCATATGGCCATGTCTGAACTGGGGTGGCAGAGTGGGCTAAAGAACGGTGATGGATCAAACTCGGATCTGTTGACTGGGTGTGAGTGTTTGATTGGTTCTGATGCTCTGTCCATCATCACCCCCTTTTGTACCGCTTTGTTCGCCATAAATTGGCAGGGTATGCTCAGACGTGAGTCCCTTGCTCACTTTGCCACTGGATTCAAGCAAACCTGGCTGAAGACGGCTGAAATGCCAGAAACCGGTCCTAGGAAGCTTGTTTCCGGTCCAGGGAAGGCATGGCTTGGCAGTTCGGGCTGGACTGTTCCCATGAGGCACAGGGTGAGACTGATTTGCATATGGCCATGTCTGATCTGGGGTGGCAAAGTGGGCTAAAGAACGGTGATGGATCAAACTTGGATCTGTTGACTGGGTGTGAGTGTTTTATTGGTTCTGATGCTCCGTCCATCACCACCCCCTTTTGTACCGCTGTGTTCGCCATAAGTTGGCAGGGTATGCTCAGACGTGAGTCCCTTGCTCACTTTGCCACTGGATTCAAGCAAGCCGGGCTGAAGACAGCTGAAACGCCAGAAACCGGTCCTAGGAAGCTTCTTTCCGGTCCAGGGAAGGTATGGCTTGGCAGTTCGGGCTGGACTGTTCCCATGAGGCACAGGGTCAGACCGATTTGCATATGGCCATGTCTGAACTGGGGTGGCAGAGTGGGCTAAAGAACGGTGATGGATCAAACTCGGATCTGTTGACTGGGTGTGAGTGTTTGATTGGTTCTGATGCTCCGTCCATCACCATCCCGTTTTGTACCGCTTTGTTCGCCATAAGTTGGCAGGGTATGCTCAGACGTGAGTCCCTTACTCACATTGCCACTGGATTCAAGCAAGCCTGGCTGAAGACGGCTGAAATGCCAGAAACCGGTCCTAGGAAGCTTGTTTCCGGTCCAGGGAAGGTATGGCTTGGCAGTTCAGGCTGTACTGTTCCCACGAGGCACAGGGTCAGACTGATTTGCATATGGCCATGTCTGAACTGGGGTGGCAGAGTGGGCTAAAGAACGGTGATGGATCAAACTCGGATCTGATTACTGGGTGTGAGTGTTTGATTGATTCTGATGCTCCGTCCATCACCACCCCATTTTGTACTGCTTTGTCCGCCATAAGTTGGCAGTTTATGCTCAGACGTAAGTCCCTTGCTCACTTTGCCACTGGATTCAAGCAAGCCTGGCTGAAGGCGGCTGAAATGCCAGAAACCGGTCCTAGGAAGCTTGTTTCCGGTCCAGGGAAGGCATGGCTTGGCAGTTTGGGCTGAACTGTTCCCATGAGGCACAGGGTCAGACTGATCTGCATATGGCCATGTCTGAACTGGCGTGGCAGAGTGGGCCAAAGAACGGTGATGGGTCAAACTCGGATCTGTTGACTGGGTGTGAGTGTTTGATTGGTTCTGATGCTCCGTCCATCACCACCCCCTGTTGTACCGCTTTGTTCGCCATAAGTTGGCAGGGTATGCTCAGACGTGAGTCCCTTGCTCACTTTGCCACTGGATTCAAGCAAGCCTGGCTGAAGACGGCTGAAATGCCAGAAACCGGTCCTAGGAAGCTTGTTTCCGGTCCAGGGAAGGCATGGCTTGGCAGTTCGGGCTGGACTGTTCCCATGAGGCACAGGGTCAGACTGATTTGCATATGGCCATGTGTGAACTGGGGTGGCAGAGTGGGCTAAAGACTGGTGATGGATCAAGCTCAGATCTGTTGACTGGGTGTGAGAGTTTGATTGGTTCTGATGCTCCGTCCATCACCACCCCCTTTTGTACCGCTTTGTTCACCATAAGTTGGCAGGGTATGCTCAGCCATGAGTCCCTTGCTCACTTTGCCACTGTATTCAAACAAGCCTGGCCGAAGACGGCTGAAATGCCAGAAACCGGTCCTAGGAAGTTTGTTTCTGGTCCAGGGAAGGCATGGCTTGGCAGTTCGGGCTGGACTGTTCCCATGAGGCACAGGGTCAGACTGATTTGCATATGGCCATGTCTGAACTGGGGTGGTAGAGTGGGCTAAAGAACAGTGATGGATCAAACTCGGATCTGTTGACTGGGTGTGAGTGTTTGATTGGTTCTGATGCTCCGTCCATCACCATCCCCTTTTGTACCGCTTTGTTCGACATAAGTTGGCAGGGTATGCTCAGACGTGAGTCCCTTGCTCACTTTGCCACTGGATTCAAGCAAGCCTGGCTGAAGACGCCTGAAATGCCAAAAACCGGTCCTAGGAAGCTTGTTTCCGGGTCAGGGAAGCCATGGCTTGGCAGTTCGGGCTGGACTGTTCCCATGAGGCACTGGGTCAGACTGATTTGCATATGGCCATGTCTGAACTGGGGTGGCAGAGTGGGCTAAAGAACGGTGATGGATCAAACTTGGATCTGTTGACTGGGTGTGAGTGTTTTATTGGTTCTGATGCTCCGTCCATCACCACCCCCTTTTGTACCGCTTTGTTCGCCATAAGTTGGCAGGGTATGCTCAGACTTGAGTCCCTTGCTCACTTTGCCACTGGATTCAAGCAAGCCTGGCTGAAGACGGCTGAAATGCCAGAAACCGGTCCTAGGAAGCTTGTTTGCGGTCCAGGGAAGGCATGGCTTGGCAGTTCGGGCTGGACTGTTCCCATGAGGCACAGGGTCAGACTGATTTGCATATGGCCATGTCTGAACTGGGGTGGCAGAGTGGGCTAAAGCACGGTGATGGATCAAACTCGGATCTGTTGACTGGGTGTGAGTGTTTGATTGGTTCTGATGCTCCGTCCATCACCATCCCCTTTTGTACTGCTTTGTTCGCCATAAGTTGGCAGGGTATGCTCAGACGTGAGTCCCTTGCTCACTTTGCCACTGGATTCAAGCAAGCCTAGCTGAAGACGGCTGAAATGCCAGAAACCGGTCCTAGGAAGCTTGTTTCCGGTCCAGGGAAGGTATGGCTTGGCAGTTCGGGCTGTACTGTTCCCATGAGGCACAGGGTCAGACTGATTTGCATATGGCCATGTCTGATCTGGGGTAGCAGAGTGGGCTAAAGAATGGTGATGGATCAAACTCGGATCTGTTGACTGGGTGTGAGTGTTTGATTGGTTCTGATGCTCCGTCCATAACCACCCCCTTTTGTACTGCTTTGTTCGCCATAAGTTGGCAGGGTATGCTCAGACTTGAGTCCCTTGCTCACTTTGCCACTGGATTCAAGCAAGCTGGGCTGAAGACAGCTGAAATGCCAGAAACTGGTGCAAGGAAGCTTCTTTCCGGTCCAGGGAAGGTATGGCTTGGCAGTTCGGGCTGGACTGTTTCCATGAGGCACAGGGTCAGACTGATTTGCATATGGCCATGTCTGAACTGGGGTGGCAGAGTGGGCTAAAGAATGGTGATGGATCAAACTCGGATCTGTTGACTGGGTGTGAGTGTTTGATTGGTTCTGATGCTCCGTCCATCACCATCCCCTTTTGTACCGCTTTGTTCGCCATAAGTTGGCAGGGTATGCTCAGACGTGAGTCCCTTGCTCACTTTGCCACTGGATTCAAGCAAGCCTGGCTGAAGACGCCTGAAATGCCAAAAACCGGTCCTAGGAAGCTTGTTTCCGGTCCAGGGAAGCCATGGCTTGGCAGTTCGGGCTGGACTGTTCCCATGAGGCACAGGGTGAGACTGATTTGCATATGGCCATGTCTGAACTGGGGTGGCAGAGTGGGCAAAAGAACGGTGATGGATCAAACTTGGATCTGTTGACTGGGTGTGAGTGTTTTATTGGTTCTGATGCTCCGTCCATCACCACCCCCTTTTGTACCGCTTTGTTCGCCATAAGTTGGCAGGGTATGCTCAGACGTGAGTCCCTTGCTCACTTTGCCACTGGATTCAAGCAAGCCGGGCTGAAGACAGCTGAAACGCCAGAAACCGGTCCTAGGAAGCTTCCTTCCGGTCCAGGGAAGGTATGGCTTGGCAGTTCGGGCTGGACTGTTCCCATGAGGCACAGGGTCAGACCGATTTGCATATGGCCATGTCTGAACTGGGGTGGCAGAGTGGGCTAAAGAACGGTGATGGATCAAACTCGGATCTGTTGACTGGGTGTGAGTGTTTGATTGGTTCTGATGCTCCGTCCATCACCATCCCGTTTTGTACCGCTTTGTTCGCCATAAGTTGGCAGGGTATGCTCAGACTTGAGTCCCTTACTCACATTGCCACTGGATTCAAGCAAGCCTGGCTGAAGACGGCTGAAATGCCAGAAACCGGTCCTAGGAAGCTTGTTTCCGGTCCAGGGAAGGTATGGCTTGGCAGTTCAGGCTGTACTGTTCCCACGAGGCACAGGGTCAGACTGATTTGCATATGGCCATGTCTGATCTGGGGTGGCAAAGTGGGCTAAAGAACGGTGATGGATCAAACTCAGATCTGTTGACTGGGTGTGAGTGTTTGGTTGGTTCTGATGCTCCGTCCATCACCACCCCCTTTTGTACCGCTTTGTTCGCCATAAGTTGGCAGGGTATGCTCAGACGTGAGTCCCTTGCTCACTTTGCCACTGGATTCAAGCAAGCCTGGCTGAAGACGGCTGAAATGCCAGAAACCGGTCCTAGGAAGCTTGTTTACGGTCCAGGGAAGGCATGGCTTGGCAGTTCGGTCTGGACTGTTCCCATGAGGCACAGGGTCAGACTGATTTGCATATGGCCATGTCTGAACTGGGGTGGCAGAGTGGGCTAAAGAACGGTGATGGATCAAACTCGGATCTGATTACTGGGTGTGAGTGTTTGATTGATTCTGATGCTCCGTCCATCACCACCCCCTTTTGTACTGCTTTGTTCGCCATAAGTTGGCAGTTTATGCTCAGACGTGAGTCCCTTGCTCACTTTGCCACTGGATTCAAGCAAGCCTGGCTGAAGGCGGCTGAAATGCCAGAAACCGGTCCTAGGAAGCTTGTTTCCGGTCCAGGGAAGGCATGGCTTGGCAGTTTGGGCTGAACTGTTCCCATGAGGCACAGGGTCAGACTGATTTGCATATGGCCATGTCTGAACTGGCGTGGCAGAGTGGGCCAAAGAACGGTGATGGATCAAACTCGGATCTGTTGACTGGGTGTGAGTGTTTGATTGGTTCTGATGCTCCTTCCATCACCACCCCCTGTTGTACCGCTTTGTTCGCCATAAGTTGGCAGGGTATGCTCAGACGTGAGTCCCTTGCTCACTTTGCCACTGGATTCAAGCAAGCCTGGCTGAAGACGGCTGAAATGCCAGAAACCGGTCCTAGGAAGCTTGTTTCCGGTCCAGGGAAGGCATGGCTTGGCAGTTCGGGCTGGACTGTTCCCATGAGGCACAGGGTCAGACTGATTTGCATATGGCCATGTGTGAACTGGCGTGGCAGAGTGGGCTAAAGACTGGTGATGGATCAAGCTCGGATCTGTTGACTGGGTGTGAGAGTTTGATTCGTTCTGATGCTCCGTCCATCACCACCCCCTTTTGTACCGCTTTGTTCGCCATAAGTTGGCAGGGTATGCTCAGACATGAGTCCCTTGCTCACTTTGCCACTGGATTCAAACAAGCCTGGCCGAAGACGGCTGAAATGCCAGAAACCGGTCCTAGGAAGTTTGTTTCTGGTCCAGGGAAGGCATGGCTTGGCAGTTCGGGCTGGACTGTTCCCATGAGGCACAGGGTCAGACTGATTTGCATATGGCCATGTCTGAACTGGGGTGGCAGAGTGGGCTAAAGAACAGTGATGGATCAAACTCGGATCTGTTGACTGAGTGTGAGTGTTTGATTGGTTCTGATGCTCCGTCCATAACCACCCCCTTTTGTACCGCTTTGTTCGCCATAAGTTGGCAGGGTATGCTCAGACATGAGTCCCTTGCTCACTTTGCCACTGGATTCAAGCAAGCTGGGCTGAAGACAGCTGAAATGCCAGAAACTGGTGCAAGGAAGCTTCTTTCCGGTCCAGGGAAGGTATGGCTTGGCAGTTCGGGCTGGACTGTTCCCATGAGGCACAGGGTCAGACTGATTTGCATATGGCCATGTCTGAACTGGGGTGGCAGAGTGGGCTAAAGAACGGTGATGGATCAAACTCGGATCTGTTGACTGGGTGTGAGTGTTTGATTGGTTCTGATGCTCCGTCCATCACCATCCCCTTTTGTACCGCTTTGTTCGCCATAAGTTGGCAGGGTATGCTCAGACGTGAGTCCCTTGCTCACTTTGCCACTGGATTCAAGCAAACCTGGCTGAAGACGCCTGAAATGCCAAAAACCGGTCCTAGGAAGCTTGTTTCCGGTCCAGGGAAGCCATGGCTTGGCAGTTCGGGCTGGACTGTTCCCATGAGGCACAGGGTGAGACTGATTTGCATATGGCCATGTCTGAACTGGGGTGGCAGAGTGGGCTAAAGAACGGTGATGGATCAAACTTGGATCTGTTGACTGGGTGTGAGTGTTTTATTGGTTCTGATGCTCCGTCCATCACCACCCCCTTTTGTACCGCTTTGTTCGCCATAAGTTGGCAGGGTATGCTCAGACGTGAGTCCCTTGCTCACTTTGCCACTGGATTCAAGCAAACCGGGCTGAAGACAGCTGAAACGCCAGAAACCGGTCCTAGGAAGCTTCCTTCCGGTCCAGGGAAGGTATGGCTTGGCAGTTCGGGCTGGACTGTTCCCATGAGGCACAGGGTCAGACCGATTTGCATATGGCCATGTCTGAACTGGGGTGGCAGAGTGGGCTAAAGAACGGTGATGGATCAAACTCGGATCTGTTGACTGGGTGTGAGTGTTTGATTGGTTGTGATGCTCCGTCCATCTCATCCCGTTTTGTACCGCTTTGTTCGCCATAAGTTGGCAGGGTATGCTCAGACGTGAGTCCCTTACTCACATTGCCACTGGATTCAAGCAAGCCTGGCTGAAGACGGCTGAAATGCCAGAAACCGGTCCTAGGAAGCTTGTTTCCGGTCCAGGGAAGGTATGGCTTGGCAGTTCAGGCTGTACTGTTCCCACGAGGCACAGGGTCAGACTGATTTGCATATGGCCATGTCTGATCTGGGGTGGCAAAGTGGGCTAAAGAACGGTCATGGATCAAACTCAGATCTGTTGACTGGGTGTGAGTGTTTGGTTCGTTCTGATGCTCCGTCCATCACCACCCCCTTTTGTACCGCTTTGTTCGCCATAAGTTGGCAGGGTATGCTCAGACGTGAGTCCCTTGCTCACTTTGCCACTGGATTCAAGCAAGCCTGGCTGAAGACGGCTGAAATGCCAGAAACCGGTCCTAGGAAGCTGGTTTACGGTCCAGGGAAGGCATGGCTTGGCAGTTCGGTCTGGACTGTTCCCATGAGGCACAGGGTCAGACTGATTTGCATATGGCCATGTCTGAACTGGGGTGGCAGAGTGGGCTAAAGAACGGTGATGGATCAAACTCGGATCTGATTACTGGGTGTGAGTGTTTGATTGATTCTGATGCTCCGTCCATCACCACCCCCTTTTGTACTGCTTTGTTCGCCATAAGTTGGCAGTTTATGCTCAGACGTGAGTCCCTTGCTCACTTTGCCACTGGATTCAAGCAAGCCTGGCTGAAGGCGGCTGAAATGCCAGAAACCGGTCCCAGGAAGCTTGTTTCCGGTCCATGGAAGGCATGGCTTGGCAGTTTGGGCTGAACTGTTCCCATGAGGCACAGGGTCAGACTGATTTGCATATGGCCATGTCTGAACTGGCGTGGCAGAGTGGGCCAAAGAACGGTGATGGATCAAACTCGGATCTGTTGACTGGGTGTGAGTGTTTGATTGGTTCTGATGCTCCGTCCATCACCACCCCCTGTTGTACCGCTTTGTTCGCCATAAGTTGGCAGGGTATGCTCAGACGTGAGTCCCTTGCTCACTTTGCCACTGGATTCAAGCAAGCCTGGCTGAAGACGGCTGAAATGCCAGAAACTGGTCCTAGGAAGCTTGTTTCCGGTCCAGGGAAGGCATGGCTTGGCAGTTCGGGCTGGACTGTTCCCATGAGGCACAGGGTCAGACTGATTTGCATATGGCCATGTGTGAACTGGGGTGGCAGAGTGGGCTAAAGACTGGTGATGGATCAAGCTCGGATCTGTTGACTGGGTGTGAGAGTTTGATTGGTTCTGATGCTCCGTCCATCACCACCCCCTTTTGTACCGCTTTGTTCGCCATAAGTTGGCAGGGTATGCTCAGACATGAGTCCCTTGCTCACTTTGCCACTGGATTCAAACAAGCCTGGCCGAAGACGGCTGAAATGCAAGAAACCGGTCCTAGGAAGTTTGTTTCTGGTCCAGGGAAGGCATGGCTTGGCAGTTCGGGCTGGACTGTTCCCATGAGGCACAGGGTCAGACTGATTTGCATATGGCCATGTCTGAACTGGGGTGGCAGAGTGGGCTAAAGAACAGTGATGGATCAAACTCGGATCTGTTGACTGGGTGTGAGTGTTTGATTGGTTCTGATGCTCCGTCCATCACCATCCCCTTTTGTACCGCTTTGTTCGCCATAAGTTGGCAGGGTATGCTCAGACGTGAGTCCCTTGCTCACTTTGCCACTGGATTCAAGCAAGCCTGGCTGAAGACGCCTGAAATGCCAAAAACCGGTCCTAGGAAGCTTGTTTCCGGTCTAGGGAAGCCATGGCTTGGCAGTTCGGGCTGGACTGTTCCCATGAGGCACTGGGTCAGACTGATTTGCATATGGCCATGTCTGAACTGGGGTGGTAGAGTGGGCTAAAGAACGGTGATGGATCAAACTTGGATCTGTTGACTGGGTGTGAGTGTTTTATTGGTTCTGATGCTCCGTCCATCACCACCCCCTTTTGTACCGCTTTGTTCGCCATAAGTTGGCAGGGTATGCTCAGACTTGAGTCCCTTGCTCACTTTGCCACTGGATTCAAGCAAGCCTGGCTGAAGACGGCTGAAATGCCAGAAACCGGTCCTAGGAAGCTTGTTTGCGGTCCAGGGAAGGCATGGCTTGGCAGTTCGGGCTGGACTGTTCCCATGAGGCACAGGGTCAAACTGATTTGCATATGGCCATGTCTGAACTGGGGTGGCAGAGTGGGCTAAAGCACGGTGATGGATCAAACTCGGATCTGTTGACTGGGTGTGAGTGTTTGATTGGTTCTGATGCTCCGTCCATCACCACCCCCTTTTGTACTGCTTTGTTCGCCATAAGTTGGCAGGGTATGCTCAGACGTGAGTCCCTTGCTCACTTTGCCACTGGATTCAAGCCAGCCTGGCTGAAGACGGCTGAAATGCCAGAAACCGGTCCTAGGAAGCTTGTTTCCGGTCCAGGGAAGGCATGGCTTGGCAGTTCGGGCTGGACTGTTCCCATGAGGCACAGGGTCAGACTGATTTGCATATGGCCATGTCTGAACTGGGGTGGCAGAGTGGGCTAAAGAACGGTGATGGATCAAACTCGGATCTGTTGACTGGGTGTGAGTGTTTGATTGGTTCTGATGCTCTGTCCATCATCACCCCCTTTTGTACCGCTTTGTTCGCCATAAATTGGCAGGGTATGCTCAGACGTGAGTCCCTTGCTCACTTTGCCACTGGATTCAAGCAAACCTGGCTGAAGACGGCTGAAATGCCAGAAACCGGTCCTAGGAAGCTTGTTTCCGGTCCAGGGAAGGCATGGCTTGGCAGTTCGGGCTGGACTGTTCCCATGAGGCACAGGGTCAGACTGATTTGCATATGGCCATGTCTGAACTGGGGTGGCAGAGTGGGCTAAAGAACGGTGATGGATCAAACTCGGATCTGTTGACTGGGTGTGAGTGTTTGATTGGTTCTGATGCTCCGTCCATCACCATCCCCTTTTGTACCGCTTTGTTTGCCATAAGTTGGCAGGGTATGCTCAGACGTGAGTCCCTTGCTCACTTTGCCACTGGATTCAAGCAAGCCTAGCTGAAGACGGCTGAAATGCCAGAAACCGGTCCTAGGAAGCTTGTTTCCGGTCCAGGGAAGGTATGGCTTGGCAGTTCGGGCTGTACTGTTCCCATGAGGCACAGGGTCAGACTGATTTGCATATGGCCATGTCTGATCTGGGCTAGCAGAGTGGGCTAAAGAACGGTGATGGATCAAACTCAGATCTGTTGACTGGGTGTGAGTGTTTGGTTGGTTCTGATGCTCCGTCCATCACCACCCCCTTTTGTACCGCTTTGTTCGCCATAAGTTGGCAGGGTATGCTCAGACGTAAGTCCCTTGCTCACTTTGCCACTGGATTCAAGCAAGCGTGGCTGAAGGCGGCTGAAATGCCAGAAACCGGTCCTAGGAAGCTTGTTTTCGGTCCAGGGAAGGCATGGTTTGGCAGTTTGGGCTGAACTGTTCCCATGAGGCACAGGGTCAGACTGATTTGCATATGGCCATGTCTGAACTGGGGTGGCAGAGTGGGCCAAAGAACGGTGATGGATCAAACTCGGATCTGTTGACTGGGTGTGAGTGTTTGATTGGTTCTGATGCTCCGTCCATCACCACCCCCTTTTGTACCGCTTTGTTCGCCATAAGTTGGCAGGGTATGCTCAGACGTGAGTCCCTTGATCACTTTGCCACTGGATTCAAGCAAGCCTGGCTGAAGACGGCTGAAATGCCAGAAACCGGTCCTAGGAAGCTTGTTTCCGGTCCAGGGAAGGCATGGCTTGGCAGTTCGGGCTGGACTGTTCCCATGAGGCACAGGGTCAGACTGATTTGCATATGGCCATGTCTGAACTGGGGTGGCAGAGTGGGCTAAAGATTGGTGATGGATCAAACTCGGATATGTTGACTGGGTGTGAGTGTTTGATTGGTTCTGATGCTCCGTCCATCACCACCCCCTTTTGTACCGCTTTGTTCGCCGTAAGTTGGCAGGGTATGCTCAGACATGAGTCCCTTGCTCACTTTGCCACTGGATTCAAGCAAGCCGGGCTGAAGACAGCTGAAACGCCAGAAACCGGTCCTAGGAAGCTTCTTTCCGGTCCAGGGAAGGTATGGCTTGGCAGTTCGGGCTGGACTGTTCCCATGAGGCACAGGGTCAGACCGATTTGCATATGGCCATGTCTGAACTGGGGTGGCAGAGTGGGCTAAAGAACGGTGATGGATCAAACTCGGATCTGTTGACTGGGTGTGAGTGTTTGATTGGTTCTGATGCTCCGTCCATCACCATCCCCTTTTGTACCGCTTTGTTCGCCATAAGTTGGCAGGGTATGCTCAGACGTGAGTCCCTTGCTCACTTTGCCACTGGATTCAAGCAAGCCTGGCTGAAGACGGCTGAAATGCCAGAAACCGGTCCTAGGAAGCTTGTTTGCGGTCCAGGGAAGGCATGGCTTGGCAGTTCGGGCTGGACTGTTCCCATGAGGCACAGGGTCAGACTGATTTGCATATGGCCATGTCTGAACTGGGGTGGCAGAGTGGGCTAAAGCACGGTGATGGATCAAACTCGGATCTGTTGACTGGGTGTGAGTGTTTGATTGGTTCTGATGCTCCGTCCATCACCACCCCCTTTTGTACTGCTTTGTTCGCCATAAGTTGGCAGGGTATGCTCAGACGTGAGTCCCTTGCTCACTTTGCCACTGGATTCAAGCCAGCCTGGCTGAAGACGGCTGAAATGCCAGAAACCGGTCCTAGGAAGCTTGTTTCCGGTCCAGGGAAGGCATGGCTTGGCAGTTCGGGCTGGACTGTTCCCATGAGGCACAGGGTCAGACTGATTTGCATATGGCCATGTCTGAACTGGGGTGGCAGAGTGGGCTAAAGAACGGTGATGGATCAAACTCGGATCTGTTGACTGGATGTGAGTGTTTGATTGGTTCTGATGCTCTGTCCATCATCACCCCCTTTTGTACCGCTTTTTTCGCCATAAATTGGCAGGGTATGCTCAGACGTGAGTCCCTTGCTCACTTTGCCACTGGATTCAAGCAAACCTGGCTGAAGACGGCTGAAATGCCAGAAACCGGTCCTAGGAAGCTTGTTTCCGGTCCAGGGAAGGCATGGCTTAGCAGTTCGGGCTGGACTGTTCCCATGAGGCACAGCGTCAGACTGATTTGCATATGGCCATGTCTGAACTGGGGTGGCAGAGTGGGCTAAAGAACGGTGATGGATCAAACTCGGATCTGTTGACTGGGTGTGAGTGTTTGATTGGTTCTGATGCTCCGTCCATCACCATCCCCTTTTGTACCGCTTTGTTCGCCATAAGTTGGCAGGGTATGCTCAGACGTGAGTCCCTTGCTCACTTTGCCACTGGATTCAAGCAAGCCTAGCTGAAGACGGCTGAAATGCCAGAAACCAGTCCTAGGAAGCTTGTTTCCGGTCCAGGGAAGGTATGGCTTGGCAGTTCGGGCTGTACTGTTCCCATGAGGCACAGGGTCAGACTGATTTGCATATGGCCATGTCTGATCTGGGGTAGCAGAGTGGGCTAAAGAACGGTGATGGATCAAACTCAGATCTGTTGACTGGGTGTCAGTGTTTGGTTGGTTCTGATGCTCCGTCCATCACCACCCCCTTTTGTACCGCTTTGTTCGCCATAAGTTGGCAGGGTATGCTCAGACGTGAGTCCCTTGCTCACTTTGCCACTGGATTCAAGCAAGCGTGGCTGAAGGCGGCTGAAATGCCAGAAACCGGTCCTAGGAAGCTTGTTTTCGGTCCAGGGAAGGCATGGCTTGGCAGTTTGGGCTGAACTGTTCCCATGAGGCACAGGGTCAGACTGATTTGCATATGGCCATGTCTGAACTGGGGTGGCAGAGTGGGCCAAAGAACGGTGATGGATCAAACTCGGATCTGTTGACTGGGTGTGAGTGTTTGATTGGTTCTGATGCTCCGTCCATCACCACCCCCTTTTGTACCGCTTTGTTCGCCATAAGTTGGCAGGGTATGCTCAGACGTGAGTCCCTTGCTCACTTTGCCACTGGATTCAAGCAAGCCGGGCTGAAGACAGCTGAAATGCCAGAAACCGGTCCTAGGAAGCTTCTTTCCGGTCCAGGGGAGGTATGGCTTGGCAGTTCGGGCTGGACTGTTCCCATGAGGCACAGGGTGAGACCGATTTGCATATGGCCATGTCTGAACTGGGGTGGCAGAGTGGGCTAAAGAACGGTGATGGATCAAACTCGGATCTGTTGACTGGGTGTGAGTGTTTGATTGGTTCTGATGCTCCGTCCATCACCATCCCCTTTTGTACCGCTTCGTTCGCCATAAGTTGGCAGGGTATGCTCAGACGTGAGTCCCTTGCTCACATTGCCACTGGATTCAAGCAAGCCTGTCTGAAGACGGCTGAAATGCCAGAAACCGGTCCTAGGAAGCTTGTTTCCGGTCCAGGGAAGGTATGGCTTGGCAGTTCGGGCTGTACTGTTCCCACGAGGCATAGGGTCAGACTGATTTGCATATGGCCATGTCTGATCCGGGGTGGCAGAGTGGGCTAAAGAACGGTGATGGATCAAACTCAGATCTGTTGACTGGGTGTGAGTGTTTGGTTGGTTCTGATGCTCCGTCCATCACCACCCCCTTTTGTACCGCTTTGTTCGCCATAAGTTGGCAGGGTATGCTCAGACGTGAGTCCCTTGCTCACTTTGCCACTGGATTCAAGCAAGCCTGGCTGAAGACGGCTGAAATGCCAGAAACCGGTCCTAGGAAGCTTGTTTACGGTCCAGGGAAGGCATGGCTTGGCAGTTCGGTCTGGACTGTTCCCATGAGGCACAGGGTCAGACTGATTTGCATATGGCCATGTCTGAACTGGGGTGGCAGAGTGGGCTAAAGAACGGTGATGGATCAAACTCGGATCTGATTACTGGGTGTGAGTGTTTGATTGGTTCTGATGCTCCGTCCATCACCACCCCCTTTTGTACTGCTTTGTTCGCCATAAGTTTTCAGTTTATGCTCAGACGTGAGTCCCTTGCTCACTTTGCCACTGGATTCAAGCAAGCCTGGCTGAACGCGGCTGAAATGCCAGAAACCGGTCCTAGGAAGCTTGTTTCCGGTCCAGGGAAGGCATGGCTTGGCAGTTTGGGCTGAACTGTTCCCATGAGGCACAGGGTCAGACTTATTTGCATATGGCCATGTCTGAACTGGGGTGGCAGAGTGGGCAAAAGAACGGTGATGGATCAAACTCGGATCTGTTGACTGGGTGTGAGTGTTTGATTGGTTCTGATGCTCCGTCCATCACCATCCCCTTTTGTACCGCTTTGGTCGCCATAAGTTGGCAGGGTATGCTCAGACGTAAGTCCCTTGCTCACTTTGCCACTGGATTCAAGCAAGCGTGGCTGAAGGCGGCTGAAATGCCAGAAACCGGTCCTAGGAAGCTTGTTTTCGGTCCAGGGAAGGCATGGTTTGGCAGTTTGGGCTGAACTGTTCCCATGAGGCACAGGGTCAGACTGATTTGCATATGGCCATGTCTGAACTAGGGTGGCAGAGTGGGCCAAAGAACGGTGATGGATCAAACTCGGATCTGTTGACTGGGTGTGAGTGTTTGATTGGTTCTGATGCTCCGTCCATCACCACCCCCTTTTGTACCGCTTTGTTCGCCATAAGTTGGCAGGGTATGCTCAGACGTGAGTCCCTTGATCACTTTGCCACTGGATTCAAGCAAGCCTGGCTGAAGACGGCTGAAATGCCAGAAACCGGTCCTAGGAAGCTTGTTTCCGGTCCAGGGAAGGCATGGCTTGGCAGTTCGGGCTGGACTGTTCCCATGAGGCACAGGGTCAGACTGATTTGCATATGGCCATGCCTGAACTGGGGTGGCAGAGTGGGCTAAAGATTGGTGATGGATCAAACTCGGATATGTTGACTGGGTGTGAGTGTTTGATTGGTTCTGATGCTCCGTCCATCACCACCCCCTTTTGTACCGCTTTGTTCGCCGTAAGTTGGCAGGGTATGCTCAGACATGAGTCCCTTGCTCACTTTGCCACTGGATTCAAGCAAGCCGGGCTGAAGACAGCTGAAACGCCAGAAACCGGTCCTATGAAGCTTCTTTCCGGTCCAGGGAAGGTATGGCTTGGCAGTTCGGGCTGGACTGTTCCCATGAGGCACATGGTCAGACCGATTTGCATATGGCCATGTCTGAACTGGGGTGGCAGAGTGGGCTAAAGAACGGTGATGGATCAAACTCGGATCTGTTGACTGGGTGTGAGTGTTTGATTGGTTCTGATGCTCCGTCCATCACCATCCCCTTTTGTACCGCTTTGTTCGCCATAAGTTGGCAGGGTATGCTCAGACGTGAATCCCTTGCTCACTTTTCCACTGGATTCAAGCAAGCCTGGCTGAAGAAGGCTGAAATGCCAGAAACCGGTCCTAGGAAGCTTGTTTGCGGTCCAGGGAAGGCATGGCTTGGCAGTTCGGGCTGGACTGTTCCCATGAGGCACAGGGTCAGACTGATTTGCATATGGCCATGTCTGAACTGGGGTGGCAGAGTGGGCTAAAGCACGGTGATGGATCAAACTCGGATCTGTTGACTGGGTGTGAGTGTTTGATTGGTTCTGATGCTCCGTCCATCACCACCCCCTTTTGTACTGCTTTGTTCGCCATAAGTTGGCAGGGTATGCTCAGACGTGAGTCCCTTGCTCACTTTGCCACTGGATTCAAGCCAGCCTGGCTGAAGACGGCTGAAATGCCAGAAACCGGTCCTAGGAAGCTTGTTTCCGGTCCAGGGAAGGCATGGCTTGGCAGTTCGGGCTGGACTGTTCCCATGAGGCATAGGGTCAGACTGATTTGCATATGGCCATGTCTGAACTGGGGTGGCAGAGTGGGCTAAAGAACGGTGATGGATCAAACTCGGATCTGTTGACCGGGTGTGAGTGTTTGATTGGTTCTGATGCTCTGTCCATCATCACCCCCTTTTGTACCGCTTTGTTCGCCATAAATTGGCAGGGTATGCTCAGACGTGAGTCCCTTGCTCACTTTGCCACTGGATTCAAGCAAACCTGGCTGAAGACGGCTGAAATGCCAGAAACCGGTCCTAGGAAGCTTGTTTCCGGTCCAGGGAAGGCATGGCTTGGCAGTTCGAGCTGGACTGTTCCCATGAGGCACAGGGTCAGACTGATTTGCATATGGCCATGTCTGAACTGGGGTGGCAGAGTGGGCTAAAGAACGGTGATGGATCAAACTCGGATCTGTTGACTGGGTGTGAGTGTTTGATTGGTTCTGATGCTCCATCCATCACCATCCCCTTTTGTACCGCTTTGTTCGCCATAAGTTGGCAGGGTATGCTCAGACGTGAGTCCCTTGCTCACTTTGCCACTGGATTCAAGCAAGCCTAGCTGAAGACGGCTGAAATGCCAGAAACCGGTCCTAGGAAGCTTGTTTCCGGTCCAGGGAAGGTATGGCTTGGCAGTTCGGGCTGTACTGTTCCCATGAGGCACAGGGTCAGACTGATTTGCATATGGCCATGTCTGATCTGGGGTAGCAGAGTGGGCTAAAGAACGGTGATGGATCAAACTCAGATCTGTTGACTGGGTGTGAGTGTTTGGTTGGTTCTGATGCTCCGTCCATCACCACCCCCTTTTGTACCGCTTTGTTCGCCATAAGTTGGCAGGGTATGCTCAGACGTGAGTCCCTTGCTCACTTTGCCACTGGATTCAAGCAAGCGTGGCTGAAGGCGGCTGAAATGCCAGAAACCGGTCCTAGGAAGCTTGTTTCCGGTCCAGGGAAGGCATGGCTTGGCAGTTCGGGCTGGACTGTTCCCATGAGGCACAGGGTCAGACTGATTTGCATATGGCCATGTCTGAACTGGGGTGGCAGAGTGGGCTAAAGAATGGTGATGGATCAAACTCGGATATGTTGACTGGGTGTGAGTGTTTGATTGGTTCTGATGCTCCGTCCATCACCACCCCCTTTTGTACCGCTTTGTTCGCCGTAAGTTGGCACGGTATGCTCAGACATGAGTCCCTTGCTCACTTTGCCACTGGATTCAAGCAAGCCGGGCTGAAGACAGCTGAAATGCCAGAAACCGGTCCTAGGAAGCTTCTTTCCGGTCCAGGGGAGGTATGGCTTGGCAGTTCGGGCTGGACTGTTCCCATGAGGCACAGGGTCAGACCGATTTGCATATGGCCATGTCTGAACTGGGGTGGCAGAGTGGGCTAAAGAACGGTGATGGATCAAACTCGGATCTGTTGACTGGGTGTGAGTGTTTGATTGGTTCTGATGCTCCGTCCATCACCATCCCCTTTTGTACCACTTCGTTCGCCATAAGTTGGCAGGGTATGCTCAGACGTGAGTCCCTTGCTCACATTGCCACTGGATTCAAGCAAGCCTGGCTGAAGACGGCTGAAATGCCAGAAACCGGTCCTAGGAAGCTTGTTTCCGGTCCAGGGAAGGTATGGCTTGGCAGTTCGGGCTGTACTGTTCCCACGAGGCATAGGGTCAGACTGATTTGCATATGGCCATGTCTGATCCGGGGTGGCAGAGTGGGCTAAAGAACGGTGATGGATCAAACTCAGATCTGTTGACTGGGTGTGAGTGTTTGGTTGGTTCTGATGCTCCGTCCATCACCACCCCCTTTTGTACCGCTTTGTTCGCCATAAGTTGGCAGGGTATGCTCAGACGTGAGTCCCTTGCTCACTTTGCCACTGGATTCAAGCAAGCCTGGCTGAAGACGGCTGAAATGCCAGAAACCGGTCCTAGGAAGCTTGTTTACGGTCCAGGGAAGGCATGGCTTGGCAGTTCGGTCTGGACTGTTCCCATGAGGCACAGGGTCAGACTGATTTGCATATGGCCATGTCTGAACTGGGGTGGCAGAGTGGGCTAAAGAACGGTGATGGATCAAACTCGGATCTGATTACTGGGTGTGAGTGTTTGATTGGTTCTGATGCTCCGTCCATCACCACCCCCTTTTGTACTGCTTTGTTCGCCATAAGTTTTCAGTTTATGCTCAGACGTGAGTCCCTTGCTCACTTTGCCACTGGATTCAAGCAAGCCTGGCTGAAGGCGGCTGAAATGCCAGAAACCGGTCCTAGGAAGCTTGTTTCCGGTCCAGGGAAGGCATGGCTTGGCAGTTTGGGCTGAACTGTTCCCATGAGGCACAGGGTCAGACTGATTTGCATATGGCCATGTCTGAACTGGGGTGGCAGAGTGGGCAAAAGAACGGTGATGGATCAAACTCGGATCTGTTGACTGGGTGTGAGTGTTTGATTGGTTCTGATGCTCCGTCCATCACCACCCCCTGTTGTACCGCTTTGTTCGCCATAAGTTGGCAGGGTATGCTCAGACGTGAGTCCCTTGCTCACTTTGCCACTGGATTCAAGCAAGCCTGGCTGAAGACGGCTGAAATGCCAGAAACCGGTCCTAGCAAGTTTGTTTCTGGTCCAGGGAAGGCATGGCTTGGCAGTTCGGGCTGGACTGTTCCCATGAGGCACAGGGTCAGACTGATTCGCATATGGCCATGTCTGAAATGGGGTGGCAGAGTGGGCTAAAGAACGGTGATGGATCAAACTCGGATCTGTTGACTGGGTGTGAGTGTTTGATTGGTTCTGATGCTCCGTCCATCACCATCCCCTTTTGTACCGCTTTGTTCGCCATAAGTTGGCAGGGTATGCTCAGACATGAGTCCCTTGCTCACTTTGCCACTGGATTCAAGCAAGCCTAGCTGAAGATGGCTGAAATGCCAGAAACCGGTCCTAGGAAGCTTGTTTCCGGTCCAGGGAAGGTATGGCTTGGCAGTTCGGGCTGTACTGTTCCCATAAGGCACAGGGTCAGACTGATTTGCATATGGCCATGTCTGATCTGGGGTAGCAGAGTGGGCTAAAGAACGGTGATGGATCAAACTCGGATCTGATGACTGGGTGTGAGTGTTTGATTGGTTCTGATCTCCGTCCATCACCACCCCCTTTTGTACCACTTTGTTCGCCATAAGTTGGCAGTTTATGCTCAGACATGAGTCCCTTGCTCACTTTGCAACTGGATTCAAGCAAGCGTGGCTGAAGGCGGCTGAAATGCCAGAAACTGGTCCTAGGAAGCTTGTTTTCGGTCCAGGGAAGGCATGGCTTGGCAGTTTGGGCTGAACTGTTCCCATGAGGCACAGGGTCAGACTGATTTGCATATGGCCATGTCTGAACTGGGGTGGCAGAGTGGGCCAAGGAACGGTGATGCATCAAACTCGGATCTGTTGACTGGCTGTGAGTGTTTGATTGGTTCTGATGCTCCGTCCATCACCACCCCCTTTTGTACCGCTTTGTTCGCCATAAGTTGGCAGGGTATGCTCAGACGTGAGTCCCTTGATCACTTTGCCACTGGATTCAAGCAAGCCTGGCTGAAGACAGCTGAAATGCAAGAAACCGGTCCTAGGAAGCTTGTTTCCGGTCCAGGGAAGGCATGGCTTGGCAGTTCGGGCTGGACTGTTCCCATGAGGCACAGGGTCAGACTGATTTGCATATGGCCATGTCTGAACTGGGGTGGCAGAGTGGGCTAAAGAACGGTGATGGATCAAACTCGGATCTGTTGACTGGGTGTGAGTGTTTGATTGGTTCTGATGCTCCGTCCATCACCATCCCCTTTTGTACCGCTTTGTTCGCCATAAGTTGGCAGCGTATGCTCAGACGTGAGTCCCTTGCTCACTTTGCCACTGGATTCAAGCAAGCCTGGCTGAAGACGCCTGAAATGCCAAAAACCGGTCCTAGGAAGCTTGTTTCCGGTCCAGGGAAGCCATGGCTTGGCAGTTCGGGCTGGACTGTTCCCATGAGGCACAGGGTCAGACTGATTTGCATATGGCCATGTCTGAACTGGGGTGGCAGAGTGGGCTAAAGAACGGTGATGGATCAAACTCGGATCTGTTGACTGGGTGTGAGTGTTTGATTGTTTCTGATGCTCCGTCCATCACCACCCCCTTTTGTACTGCTTTGTTCGCCATAAGTTGGCAGGGTACTCTCAGACGTGAGTCCCTTGCTCACTTTGCCACTGGATTCAAGCAAGCCTGGCTGAAGATGGCTGAAATGCCAGAAACCGTTCCTAGGAAGCTTGTTTCCAGTCCAGGGAAGGCATGGCTTGGCAGTTCGGGTTGGACTGTTCCCATGAGGCACAGGTTCAGACTGATTTGCATATGGCCATGTCTGAACTGGGGTGGCAGAGTGGGCTAAAGAACGGTGATGGATCAAAGTCGGATCAGTTGACTGGGGTGAGTGTTTGATTGGTTCTGATGCTCCGTCGATCACCACCCCCTTTTGTACCGCTTTGTTCGCCATAAGTTGGCAGGGTATGCTCAGACGTGAGTCCCTTGCTCACTTTGCCACTGGATTCAAGCAAGCCTGGCTGAAGACGGCTGAAATGCCAGAAACCTGTCTTCGGAAACTTGTTTCCTGTCCAGGGAAGGCATGGCTTGGCAATTCGGGCTGGACTGTTCCCATGAGGCACAGGGTCAGACTGATTTTCATATGGCCATGTCTGAACTGGGGTGGCCGAGTGGGCTAAAGAATGGTGATGGATCAAACTCGGATCTGTTGACTGGGTGTGAGTGTTTGATTGGTTCTGATGCTCCGTCCATCACCACCCCCTTTTGTACCGCTTTGTTCGCCCTAAGTTGGCAGGGTATGCTCAGACGTGAGTCCCTTGCTCACTTTGCCACTGGGTTCAAGCAAGCCTGGCTGAAGACGTCTGAAATGCCAGAAACCGGTCCTAGGATGCTTGTTTCCGGTCCTGGGAAGGCATGGCTTGACAGTTCGGGCTGGACTGTTCCCATGAAGCACAGGGTCAGACTGATTTGCATATGGCCATGTCTGAACTGGGGTGGCAGAGTGGGCTAAAGATTGGTGATGGATCAAACTCGGATATGTTGACTGGGTGTGAGTGTTTGATTGGTTCTGATGCTCCGTCCATCACCACCCCCTTTTGTACCGCTTTGTTCGCCGTAAGTTGGCAGGGTATGCTCAGACATGAGTCCCTTGCTCACTTTGCCACTGGATTCAAGCAAGCCGGGCTGAAGACAGCTGAAACGCCAGAAACCGGTCCTAGGAAGCTTCTTTCCGGTCCAGGGAAGGTATGGCTTGGCAGTTCGGGTTGGACTGTTCCCATGAGGCACATGGTCAGACCGATTTGCATATGGCCATGTCTGAACTGGGGTGGCAGAGTGGGCTAAAGAACGGTGATGGATCAAACTCGGATCTGTTGACTGGGTGTGAGTGTTTGATTGGTTCTGATGCTCCGTCCATCACCATCCCCTTTTGTACCGCTTTGTTCGCCATAAGTTGGCAGGGTGTGCTCAGACGTGAGTCCCTTGCTCACTTTTCCACTGGATTCAAGCAAGCCTGGCTGAAGACGGCTGAAATGCCAGAAACCGGTCCTAGGAAGCTTGTTTGCGGTCCAGGGAAGGCATGGCTTGGCAGTTCGGGCTGGACTGTTCCCATGAGGCACAGGGTCAGACTGATTTGCATATGGCCATGTCTGAACTGGGGTGGCAGAGTGGGCTAAAGCACGGTGATGGATCAAACTCGGATCTGTTGACTGGGTGTGAGTGTTTGATTGGTTCTGATGCTCCGTCCATCACCACCCCCTTTTGTACTGCTTTGTTCGCCATAAGTTGGCAGGGTATGCTCAGACGTGAGTCCCTTGCTCACTTTGCCACTGGATTCAAGCCAGCCTGGCTGAAGACGGCTGAAATGCCAGAAACCGGTCCTAGGAAGCTTGTTTCCGGTCCAGGGAAGGCATGGCTTGGCAGTTCGGGCTGGACTGTTCCCATGAGGCACAGGGTCAGACTGATTTGCATATGGCCATGTCTGAACTGGGGTGGCAGAGTGGGCTAAAGCACGGTGATGGATCAAACTCGGATCTGTTGACTGGGTGTGAGTGTTTGATTGGTTCTGATGCTCTGTCCATCATCACCCCCTTTTGTACCACTTTGTTCGCCATAAGTTGGCAGGGTATGCTCAGACGTGAGTCCCTTGCTCACTTTGCCACTGGATTCAAGCCAGCCTGGCTGAAGACGGCTGAAATGCCAGAAACCGGTCCTAGGAAGCTTGTTTCCGGTCCAGGGAAGGCATGGCTTGGCAGTTCGGGCTGGACTGTTCCCATGAGGCATAGGGTCAGACTGATTTGCATATGGCCATGTCTGAACTGGGGTGGCAGAGTGGGCTAAAGAACGGTGATGGATCAAACTCGGATCTGTTGACTGGGTGTGAGTGTTTGATTGGTTCTGATGCTCTGTCCATCATCACCCCCTTTTGTACCGCTTTGTTCGCCATAAATTGGCAGGGTATGCTCAGACATGAGTCCCTTGCTCACTTTGCCACTGGATTCAAGCAAACCTGGCTGAAGACGGCTGAAATGCCAGAAACCGGTCCTAGGAAGCTTGTTTCCGGTCCAGGGAAGGCATGGCTTGGCAGTTCGAGCTGGACTGTTCCCATGAGGCACAGGGTCAGACTGATTTGCATATGGCCATGTCTGAACTGGGGTGGCAGAGTGGGCTAAAGAACGGTGATGGATCAAACTCGGATCTGTTGACTGGGTGTGAGTGTTTGATTGGTTCTGATGCTCCATCCATCACCATCCCCTTTTGTACCGCTTTGTTCGCCATAAGTTGGCAGGGTATGCTCAGACGTGAGTCCCTTGCTCACTTTGCCACTGGATTCAAGCAAGCCTAGCTGAAGACGGCTGAAATGCCAGAAACCGGTCCTAGGAAGCTTGTTTCCGGTCCAGGGAAGGTATGGCTTGGCAGTTCGGGCTGTACTGTTCCCATGAGGCACAGGGTCAGACTGATTTGCATATGGCCATGTCTGATCTGGGGTAGCAGAGTGGGCTAAAGAACGGTGATGGATCAAACTCAGATCTGTTGACTGGGTGTGAGTGTTTGGTTGGTTCTGATGCTCCGTCCATCACCACCCCCTTTTGTACCGCTTTGTTCGCCATAAGTTGGCAGGGTATGCTCAGACGTGAGTCCCTTGCTCACTTTGCCACTGGATTCAAGCAAGCGTGGCTGAAGGCGGCTGAAATGCCAGAAACCGGTCCTAGGAAGCTTGTTTCCGGTCCAGGGAAGGCATGGCTTGGCAGTTCGGGCTGGACTGTTCCCATGAGGCACAGGGTCAGACTGATTTGCATATGGCCATGTCTGAACTGGGGTGGCAGAGTGGGCTAAAGAATGGTGATGGATCAAACTCGGATATGTTGACTGGGTGTGAGTGTTTGATTGGTTCTGATGCTCCGTCCATCACCACCCCCTTTTGTACCGCTTTGTTCGCCGTAAGTTGGCAGGGTATGCTCAGACATGAGTCCCTTGCTCACTTTGCCACTGGATTCAAGCAAGCCGGGCTGAAGACAGCTGAAATGCCAGAAACCGGTCCTAGGAAGCTTCTTTCCGGTCCAGGGGAGGTATGGCTTGGCAGTTCGGGCTGGACTGTTCCCATGAGGCACAGGGTCAGACCGATTTGCATATGGCCATGTCTGAACTGGGGTGGCAGAGTGGGCTAAAGAACGGTGATGGATCAAACTCGGATCTGTTGACTGGGTGTGAGTGTTTGATTGGTTCTGATGCTCCGTCCATCACCATCCCCTTTTGTACCACTTCGTTCGCCATAAGTTGGCAGGGTATGCTCAGACGTGAGTCCCTTGCTCACATTGCCACTGGATTCAAGCAAGCCTGGCTGAAGACGGCTGAAATGCCAGAAACCGGTCCTAGGAAGCTTGTTTCCGGTCCAGGGAAGGTATGGCTTGGCAGTTCGGGCTGTACTGTTCCCACGAGGCATAGGGTCAGACTGATTTGCATATGGCCATGTCTGATCCGGGGTGGCAGAGTGGGCTAAAGAACGGTGATGGATCAAACTCAGATCTGTTGACTGGGTGTGAGTGTTTGGTTGGTTCTGATGCTCCGTCCATCACCACCCCCTTTTGTACCGCTTTGTTCGCCATAAGTTGGCAGGGTATGCTCAGACGTGAGTCCCTTGCTCACTTTGCCACTGGATTCAAGCAAGCCTGGCTGAAGACGGCTGAAATGCCAGAAACCGGTCCTAGGAAGCTTGTTTACGGTCCAGGGAAGGCATGGCTTGGCAGTTCGGTCTGGACTGTTCCCATGAGGCACAGGGTCAGACTGATTTGCATATGGCCATGTCTGAACTGGGGTGGCAGAGTGGGCTAAAGAACGGTGATGGATCAAACTCGGATCTGATTACTGGGTGTGAGTGTTTGATTGGTTCTGATGCTCCGTCCATCACCACCCCCTTTTGTACTGCTTTGTTCGCCATAAGTTTTCAGTTTATGCTCAGACGTGAGTCCCTTGCTCACTTTGCCACTGGATTCAAGCAAGCCTGGCTGAAGGCGGCTGAAATGCCAGAATCCGGTCCTAGGAAGCTTGTTTCCGGTCCAGGGAAGGCATGGCTTGGCAGTTTGGGCTGAACTGTTCCCATGAGGCACAGGGTCAGACTGATATGCATATGGCCATGTCTGAAATGGGGTGGCAGAGTGGGCTAAAGAACGGTGATGGATCAAACTCGGATCTGATGACTGGGTGTGAGTGTTTGATTGGTTCTGATGCTCCGTCCATCACCACCCCCTTTTGTACCACTTTGTTCGCCATAAGTTGGCAGTTTATGCTCAGACATGAGTCCCTTGCTCACTTTGCCACTGGATTCAAGCAAGCGTGGCTGAAGGCGGCTGAAATGCCAGAAACTGGTCCTAGGAAGCTTGTTTTCGGTCCAGGGAAGGCATGGCTTGGCAGTTTGGGCTGAACTGTTCCCATGAGGCACAGGGTCAGACTGATTTGCATATGGCCATGTCTGAACTGGGGTGGCAGAGTGGGCCAAAGAACGGTGATGCATCAAACTCGGATCTGTTGACTGGCTGTGAGTGTTTGATTGGTTCTGATGCTCCGTCCATCACCACCCCCTTTTGTACCGCTTTGTTCGCCATAAGTTGGCAGGGTATGCTCAGACGTGAGTCCCTTGATCACTTTGCCACTGGATTCAAGCAAGCCTACTGAAGACAGCTGAAATGCAAGAAACCGGTCCTAGGAAGCTTGTTTCCGGTCCAGGGAAGGCATGGCTTGGCAGTTCGGGCTGGACTGTTCCCATGAGGCACAGGGTCAGACTGATTTGCATATGGCCATGTCTGAACTGGGGTGGCAGAGTGGGCTAAAGAACGGTGATGGATCAAACTCGGATCTGTTGACTGGGTGTGAGTGTTTGATTGGTTCTGATGCTCCGTCCATCACCATCCCCTTTTGTACCGCTTTGTTCGCCATAAGTTGGCAGCGTATGCTCAGACGTGAGTCCCTTGCTCACTTTGCCACTGGATTCAAGCAAGCCTGGCTGAAGACGCCTGAAATGCCAAAAACCGGTCCTAGGAAGCTTGTTTCCGGTCCAGGGAAGCCATGGCTTGGCAGTTCGGGCTGGACTGTTCCCATGAGGCACAGGGTCAGACTGATTTGCATATGGCCATGTCTGAACTGGGGTGGCAGAGTGGGCTAAAGAACGGTGATGGATCAAACTCGGATCTGTTGACTGGGTGTGAGTGTTTGATTGTTTCTGATGCTCCGTCCATCACCACCCCCTTTTGTACTGCTTTGTTCGCCATAAGTTGGCAGGGTACTCTCAGACGTGAGTCCCTTGCTCACTTTGCCACTGGATTCAAGCAAGCCTGGCTGAAGATGGCTGAAATGCCAGAAACCGTTCCTAGGAAGCTTGTTTCCAGTCCAGGGAAGGCATGGCTTGGCAGTTCGGGTTGGACTGTTCCCATGAGGCACAGGTTCAGACTGATTTGCATATGGCCATGTCTGAACTGGGGTGGCAGAGTGGGCTAAAGAACGGTGATGGATCAAAGTCGGATCTGTTGACTGGGGTGAGTGTTTGATTGGTTCTGATGCTCCGTCGATCACCACCCCCTTTTGTACCGCTTTGTTCGCCATAAGTTGGCAGGGTACGCTCAGACGTGAGTCCCTTGCTCACTTTGCCACTGGATTCAAGCAAGCCTGGCTGAAGACGGCTGAAATGCCAGAAACCTGTCTTCGGAAACTTGTTTCCTGTCCAGGGAAGGCATGGCTTGGCAATTCGGGCTGGACTGTTCCCATGAGGCACAGGGTCAGACTGATTTTCATATGGCCATGTCTGAACTGGGGTGGCAGAGTGGGCTAAAGAATGGTGATGGATCAAACTCGGATCTGTTGACTGGGTGTGAGTGTTTGATTGGTTCTGATGCTCCGTCCATCACCACCCCCTTTTGTACCGCTTTGTTCGCCCTAAGTTGGCAGGGTATGCTCAGACGTGAGTCCCTTGCTCACTTTGCCACTGGGTTCAAGCAAGCCTGGCTGAAGACGTCTGAAATGCCAGAAACCGGTCCTAGGATGCTTGTTTCCGGTCCTGGGAAGGCATGGCTTGACAGTTCGGGCTGGACTGTTCCCATGAAGCACAGGGTCAGACTGATTTGCATATGGCCATGTCTGAACTGGGGTGGCAGAGTGGGCTAAAGATTGGTGATGGATCAAACTCGGATATGTTGACTGGGTGTGAGTGTTTGATTGGTTCTGATGCTCCGTCCATCACCACCCCCTTTTGTACCGCTTTGTTCGCCGTAAGTTGGCAGGGTATGCTCAGACATGAGTCCCTTGCTCACTTTGCCACTGGATTCAAGCAAGCCGGGCTGAAGACAGCTGAAACGCCAGAAACCGGTCCTAGGAAGCTTCTTTCCGGTCCAGGGAAGGTATGGCTTGGCAGTTCGGGCTGGACTGTTCCCATGAGGCACATGGTCAGACCGATTTGCATATGGCCATGTCTGAACTGGGGTGGCAGAGTGGGCTAAAGAACGGTGATGGATCAAACTCGGATCTGTTGACTGGGTGTGAGTGTTTGATTGGTTCTGATGCTCCGTCCATCACCATCCCCTTTTGTACCGCTTTGTTCGCCATAAGTTGGCAGGGTGTGCTCAGACGTGAGTCCCTTGCTCACTTTTCCACTGGATTCAAGCAAGCCTGGCTGAAGACGGCTGAAATGCCAGAAACCGGTCCTAGGAAGCTTGTTTGCGGTCCAGGGAAGGCATGGCTTGGCAGTTCGGGCTGGACTGTTCCCATGAGGCACAGGGTCAGACTGATTTGCATATGGCCATGTCTGAACTGGGCTGGCAGAGTGGGCTAAAGTACGGTGATGGATCAAACTCGGATCTGTTGACTGGGTGTGAGTGTTTGATTGGTTCTGATGCTCTGTCCATCATCACCCCCTTTTGTACCGCTTTGTTCGCCATAAATTGGCAGGGTATGCTCAGACGTGAGTCCCTTGCTCACTTTGCCACTGGATTCAAGCAAACCTGGCTGAAGACGGCTGAAATGCCAGAAACCGGTCCTAGGAAGCTTGTTTCCGGTCCAGGGAAGGCATGGCTTGGCAGTTCGGGCTGGACTGTTCCCATGAGGCACAGGGTCAGACTGATTTGCATATGGCCATGTCTGAACTGGGATGGCAGAGTGGGCTAAAGAACGGTGATGGATCAAACTCGGATCTGTTGACTAGGTGTGAGTGTTTGATTGGTTCTGATGCTCCGTCCATCACCATCCCCTTTTGTACCGCTTTGTTCGCCATAAGTTGGCAGGGTATGCTCAGACGTGAGTCCCTTGCTCACTTTGCCACTGGATTCAAGCAAGCCTAGCTGAAGACGGCTGAAATGCCAGAAACCGGTCCTAGGAAGCTTGTTTCCGGTCCAGGGAAGGTATGGCTTGGCAGTTCGGGCTGTACTGTTCCCATGAGGCACAGGGTCAGACTGATTTGCATATGGCCATGTCTGATCTGGGGTAGCAGAGTGGGCTAAAGAACGGTGATGGATCAAACTCAGATCTGTTGACTGGGTGTGAGTGTTTGGTTGGTTCTGATGCTCCGTCCATCACCACCCCCTTTTGTACCGCTTTGTTCGCCATAAGTTGGCAGGGTATGCTCAGACGTGAGTCCCTTGCTCACTTTGCCACTGGATTCAAGCAAGCGTGGCTGAAGGCGGCTGAAATGCCAGAAACCGGTCCTAGGAAGCTTGTTTTCGGTCCAGGGAAGGCATGGCTTGGCAGTTTGGGCTGAACTGTTCCCATGAGGCACAGGGTCAGACTGATTTGCATATGGCCATGTCTGAACTGGGGTGGCAGAGTGGGCCAAAGAACGGTGATGGATCAAACTCGGATCTGTTGACTGGGTGTGAGTGTTTGATTGGTTCTGATGCTCCGTCCATCACCACCCCCTTTTGAACCGCTTTGTTCGCCATAAGTTGGCAGGGTATGCTCAGACGTGAGTCCCTTGATCACTTTGCCACTGGATTCAAGCAAGCCTAGCTGAAGACGGCTGAAATGCTAGAAACCGGTCCTAGGAAGCTTGTTTCCGGTCCAGGGAAGGCATGGCTTGGCAGTTCGGGCTGGACTGTTCCCATGAGGCACAGGGTCAGACTGATTTGCATATGGCCATGTCTGAACTGGGGTGGCAGAGTGGGCTAAAGAACGGTGATGGATCAAAGTCGGATCTGTTGACTGGGGTGAGTGTTTGATTGGTTCTGATGCTCCGTCGATCACCACCCCCTTTTGTACCGCTTTGTTCGCCATAAGTTGGCAGGGTATGCTCAGACGTGAGTCCCTTGCTCACTTTGCCACTGGATTCAAGCAAGCCTGGCTGAAGACGGCTGAAATGCCAGAAACCTGTCTTCGGAAACTTGTTTCCTGTCCAGGGAAGGCATGGCTTGGCAATTCGGGCTGGACTGTTCCCATGAGGCACTGGGTCAGACTGATTTTCATATGGCCATGTCTGAACTGGGGTGGCAGAGTGGGCTAAAGAATGGTGATGGATCAAACTCGGATCTGTTGACTGGGTGTGAGTGTTTGATTGGTTCTGATGCTCCGTCCATCACCACCCCCTTTTGTACCGCTTTGTTCGCCCTAAGTTGGCAGGGTATGCTCAGACGTGAGTCCCTTGCTCACTTTGCCACTGGGTTCAAGCAAGCCTGGCTGAAGACGTCTGAAATGCCAGAAACCGGTCGTAGGATGCTTGTTTCCGGTCCTGGGAAGGCATGGCTTGACAGTTCGGGCTGGACTGTTCCCATGAAGCACAGGGTCAGACTGATTTGCATATGGCCATGTCTGAACTGGGGTGGCAGAGTGGGCTAAAGATTGGTGATGGATCAAACTCGGATATGTTGACTGGCTGTGAGTGTTTGATTGGTTCTGATGCTCCGTCCATCACCACCCCCTTTTGTACCGCTTTGTTCGCCGTAAGTTGGCAGGGTATGCTCAGACATGAGTCCCTTGCTCACTTTGCCACTGGATTCAAGCAAGCCGGGCTGAAGACAGCTGAAACGCCAGAAACCGGTCCTAGGAAGCTTCTTTCCGGTCCAGGGAAGGTATGGCTTGGCAGTTCAGGCTGGACTGTTCCCATGAGGCACATGGTCAGACCGATTTGCATATGGCCATGTCTGAACTGGGGTGGCAGAGTGGGCTTAAGAACGGTGATGGATCAAACTCGGATCTGTTGACTGGGTGTGAGTGTTTGATTGGTTCTGATGCTCCGTCCATCACCATCCCCTTTTGTACCGCTTTGTTCGACATAAGTTGGCAGGGTATGCTCAGACGTGAGTCCCTTGCTCACTTTTCCACTGGATTCAAGCAAGCCTGGCTGAAGACGGCTGAAATGCCAGAAACCGGTCCTAGGAAGCTTGTTTGCGGTCCAGGGAAGGCATGGCTTGGCAGTTCGGGCTGGACTGTTCCCATGAGGCACAGGGTCAGAGTGATTTGCATATGGCCATGTCTGAACTGGGGTGGCAGAGTGGGCTAAAGCACGGTGATGGATCAAACTCGGATCTGTTGACTGGGTGTGAGTGTTTGATTGGTTCTGATGCTCCGTCCATCACCACCCCCTTTTGTACTGCTTTGTTCGCCATAAGTTGGCAGGGTATGCTCAGACGTGAGTCCCTTGCTCACTTTGCCACTGGATTCAAGCCAGCCTGGCTGAAGACGGCTGAAATGCCAGAAACCGGTCCTAGGAAGCTTGTTTCCGGTCCAGGGAAGGCATGGCTTGGCAGTTCGGGCTGGACTGTTCCCATGAGGCACAGGGTCAGACTGATTTGCATATGGCCATGTCTGAACTGGGGTGGCAGAGTGGGCTAAAGAACGGTGATGGATCAAACTCGGATCTGTTGACTGGGTGTGAGTGTTTGATTGGTTCTGATGCTCTGTCCATCAATTTTGTACCGCTTTGTTCGCCATAAATTGGCAGGGTATGCTCAGACGTGAGTCCCTTGCTCACTTTGCCACTGGATTCAAGCAAACCTGGCTGAAGACGGCTGAAATGCCAGAAACCGGTCCTAGGAAGCTTGTTTCCAGTCCAGGGAAGGCATGGCTTGGCAGTTCGGGCTGGACTGTTCCCATGAGGCACAGGGTCAGACTGATTTGCATATGGCCATGTCTGAACTGGGGTGGCAGAGTGGGCTAAAGAACGGTGATGGATCAAACTCGGATCTGTTGACTAGGTGTGAGTGTTTGATTGGTTCTGATGCTCCGTCCATCACCATCCCCTTTTGTACCGCTTTGTTCACCAAAAGTTGGCAGGGTATGCTCAGACGTGAGTCCCTTGCTCACTTTGCCACTGGATTCAAGCAAGCCTAGCTGAAGACGGCTGAAATGCCAGAAACCGGTCCTAGGAAGCTTGTTTCCGGTCCAGGGAAGGTATGGCTTGGCAGTTCGGGCTGTACTGTTCCCATGAGGCACAGGGTCAGACTGATTTGCATATGACCATGTCTGATCTGGGGTAGCAGAGTGGGCTAAAGAACGGTGATGGATCAAACTCAGATCTGTTGACTGGGTGTGAGTGTTTGGTTGGTTCTGATGCTCCGTCCATCACCACCCCCTTTTGTACCGCTTTGTTCGCCATAAGTTGGCAGGGTATGCTCAGACGTGAGTCCCTTGCTCACTTTGCCACTGGATTCAAGCAAGCGTGGCTGAAGGCGGCTGAAATGCCAGAAACCGGTCCTAGGAAGCTTGTTTTCGGTCCAGGGAAGGCATGGCTTGGCAGTTTGAGCTGAACTGTTCCCATGAGGCACAGGGTCAGACTGATTTGCATATGGCCATGTCTGAACTGGGGTGGCAGAGTGGGCCAAAGAACGGTGATGGATCAAACTCGGATCTGTTGACTGGGTGTGAGTGTTTGATTGGTTCTGATGCTCCGTCCATCACCACCCCCTTTTGTACCGCTTTGTTCGCCATAAGTTGGCAGGGTATGCTCAGACGTGAGTCCCTTGATCACTTTGCCACTGGATTCAAGCAAGCCTAGCTGAAGACGGCTGAAATGCCAGAAACCGGTCCTAGGAAGCTTGTTTCCGGTCCAGGGAAGGCATGGCTTGGCAGTTCGGGCTGGACTGTTCCCATGAGGCACAGGGTCAGACTGATTTGCATATGGCCATGTCTGAACTGGGGTGGCAGAGTGGGCTAAAGAATGGTGATGGATCAAACTCGGATATGTTGACTGGGTGTGAGTGTTTGATTGGTTCTGATGCTCCGTCCATCACCATCCCCTTTTGTACCGCTTTGTTCGCCGTAAGTTGGCAGGGTATGCTCAGACATGAGTCCCTTGCTCACTTTGCCACTGGATTCAAGCAAGCCGGGCTGAAGACAGCTGAAATGCCAGAAACCGGTCCTAGGAAGCTTCTTTCCGGTCCAGGGTAGGTATGGCTTGGCAGTTCGGGCTGGACTGTTCCCATGAGGCACAGGGTCAGATCGATTTGCATATGGCCATGTCTGAACTGGGGTGGCAGAGTGGGCTAAAGAACGGTGATGGATCAAACTCGGATCTGTTGACTGGGTGTGAGTGTTTGATTGGTTCTGATGCTCCGTCCATCACCATCCCCTTTTGTACCGCTTCGTTCGCCATAAGTTGGCAGGGTATGCTCATACGTGAGTCCCTTGCTCACATTGCCACTGGATTCAAGCAAGCCTGGCTGAAGACGGCTGAAATGCCAGAAACCGGTCCTAGGAAGCTTGTTTCCGGTCCACTGAAGGTATGGCTTGGCAGTTCGGGCTGTACTGTTCCCACGAGGCATAGGGTCAGACTGATTTGCATATGGCCATGTCTGATCCGGGGTGGCAGAGTGGGCTAAAGAACGGTGATGGATCAAACTCAGATCTGTTGACTGGGTGTGAGTGTTTGGTTGGTTCTGATGCTCCGTCCATCACCACCCCCTTTTGTACCGCTTTGTTCGCCATAAGTTGGCAGGGTATGCTCAGACGTGAGTCCCTTGCTCACTTTGCCACTGGATTCAAGCAAGCCTGGCTGAAGACGGCTGAAATGCCAGAAACCGGTCCTAGGAAGCTTGTTTACGGTCCAGGGAAGGCATGGCTTGGCAGTTCGGTCTGGACTGTTCCCATGAGGCACAGGGTCAGACTGATTTGCATATGGCCATGTCTGAACTGGGGTGGCAGAGTGGGCTAAAGAACGGTGATGGATCAAACTCGGATCTGATTACTGGGTGTGAGTGTTTGATTGGTTCTGATGCTCCGTCCATCACCACCCCCTTTTGTACTGCTTTGTTCGCCATAAGTTTTCAGTTTATGCTCAGACGTGAGTCCCTTGCTCACTTTGCCACTGGATTCAAGCAAGCCTGGCTGAAGGCGGCTGAAATGCCAGAAACCGGTCCTAGGAAGCTTTTTTCCGGTCCAGGGAAGGCATGGCTTGGCAGTTTGGGCTGAACTGTTTCCATGAGGCACAGGGTCAGACTGATTTGCATATGGCCATGTCTGAACTGGGGTGGCAGAGTGGGCAAAAGAACGGTGATGGATCAAACTCGGATCTGTTGACTGGGTGTGAGTGTTTGATTGGTTCTGATGCTCCGTCCATCACCACCCCCTGTTGTACCGCTTTGTTCGCCATAAGTTGGCAGGGTATGCTCAGACGTGAGTCCCTTGCTCACTTTGCCACTGGATTCAAGCAAGCCTGGCTGAAGACGGCTGAAATGCCAGAAACCGGTCCTAGGAAGCTTGTTTCCGGTCCAGGGAAGGCATGGCTTGGCAGTTCGGGCTGGACTGTTCCCATGAGGCACAGGGTCAGACTGATTTGCATATGGCCATGTGTGAACTGGGGTGGCAGAGTGGGCTAAAGACTGGTGATGGATCAAGCTCGGATCTGTTGACTGGGTGTGAGAGTTTGATTGGTTCTGATGCTCCGTCCATCACCACCCCCTTTTGTACCGCTTTGTTCGCCATAAGTTGGCAGGGTATGCTCAGACATGAGTCCCTTTCTCACTTTGCCACTGGATTCAAACAAGCCTGGCCGAAGACGGCTGAAATGCCAGAAACCGGTCCTAGCAAGTTTGTTTCTGGTCCAGGGAAGGCATGGCTTGGCAGTTCGGGCTGGACTGTTCCCATGAGGCACAGGGTCAGACTGATTTGCATATGGCCATGTCTGAAATGGGGTGGCAGAGTGGGCTAAAGAACGGTGATGGATCAAACTCGGATCTGTTGACTGGGTGTGAGTGTTTGATTGGTTCTGATGCTCCGTCCATCACCATCCCCTTTTGTACCGCTTTGTTCGCTATAAGTTGGCAGGGTATGCTCAGACATGAGTCCCTTGCTCACTTTGCCACTGGATTCAAGCAAGCCTAGCTGAAGATGGCTGAAATGCCAGAAACCGGTCCTAGGAAGCTTGTTTCCGGTCCAGGGAAGGTATGGCTTGGCAGTTCGGGCTATACTGTTCCCATAAGGCACAGGGTCAGACTGATTTGCATATGGCCATGTCTGATCTGGGGTAGCAGAGTGGGCTAAAGAACGGTGATGGATCAAACTCAGATCTGTTGACTGGGTGTGAGTGTTTGGTTGGTTCTGGTGCTCCGTCCATCACCACCCCCTTTTGTACCGCTTTGTTCGCCATAAGTTGGCAGGGTATGCTCAGACGTGAGTCCCTTGCTCACTTTGCCACTGGATTCAAGCAAGCCTGGCTGAAGACGGCTGAAATGCCAGAAACCGGTCCTAGAAAGCTTGTTTCCGGTCCAGGGAAGGCATGGCTTGGCAGTTCGGTATGGACTGTTCGCATGAGGCACAGGGTCAGACTGATTTGCATATGGCCATGTCTGAACTGTGGTGGCAGAGTGGGCTAAAGAACGGTGATGGATCAAACTCGGATCTGATGACTGGGTGTGAGTGTTTGATTGGTTCTGATGCTCCGTCCATCACCACCCCCTTTTGTACCACTTTGTTCGCCATAAGTTGGCAGTTTATGCTCAGACATGAGTCCCTTGCTCACTTTGCCACTGGATTCAAGCAAGCGTGGCTGAAGGCGGCTGAAATGCCAGAAACTGGTCCTAGGAAGCTTGTTTTCGGTCCAGGGAAGGCATGGCTTGGCAGTTTGGGCTGAACTGTTCCCATGAGGCACAGGGTCAGACTGATTTGCATATGGCCATGTCTGAACTGGGGTGGCAGAGTGGGCCAAAGAACGGTGATGGATCAAACTCGGATCTGTTGACTGGCTGTGAGTGTTTGATTGGTTCTGATGCTCCGTACATCACCACCCCATTTTGTACCGCTTTGTTCGCCATAAGTTGGCAGCGTATGCTCAGACGTGAGTCCCTTGCTCACTTTGCCACTGGATTCAAGCAAGCCTGGCTGAAGACTCCTGAAATGCCAAAAACCGGTCCTAGGAAGCTTGTTTCCGGTCCAGGGAAGCCATGGCTTGGCAGTTCGGGCTGGACTGTTCCCATGAGGCACAGGGTCGGACTGATTTGCATATGGCCATGTCTGAACTGGGGTGGCAGAGTGGGCTAAAGAACGGTGATGGATCAAACTTGGAGCTGTTGACTGGGTGTGAGTGTTTTATTGGTTCTGATGCTCCGTCCATCACCACCCCCTTTTGTACCGCTTTGTTCGCCATAAGTTGGCAGGGTATGCTCAGACGTGAGTCCCTTGCTCACTTTGCAACTGGATTCAAGCAAGCCTGGCTGAAGACGGCTGAAAAGCCAGAAACCGGTCCTAGGAAGCTTGTTTGCGGTCCAGGGAAGGCATGGCTTTGTAGTTCGGGCTGGACTGTTCCCATGAGGCACAGGGTCAGACTGATTTGCATATGGCCATGTCTGAACTGGGGTGGCAGAGTGGGCTAAAGCACGGTGATGGATCAAACTCGGATCTGTTGACTGGGTGTGAGTGTTTGATTGGTTCTGATGCTCCGTCCATCACCACCCCCTTTTGTACTGCTTTGTTCGCCATAAGTTGGCAGGGTATGCTCAGACGTGAGTCCCTTGCTCACTTTGCCACTGGATTCAAGCCAGCCTGGCTGAAGACGGCTGAAATGCCAGAAACCGGTCCTAGGAAGCTTGTTTCCGGTCCAGGGAAGGCATGGCTTGGCAGTTCGGGCTGGACTGTTCCCATGAGGCACAGGGTCAGACTGATTTGCATATGGCCATGTCTGAACTGGGGTGGCAGAGTGGGCTAAAGAACGGTGATGGATCAAACTCGGATCTGTTGACTGGGTGTGAGTGTTTGATTGGTTCTGATGCTCTGTCCATCATCACCCCCTTTTGTACCGCTTTGTTCGCCATAAATTGGCAGGGTATGCTCAGACGTGAGTCCCTTGCTCACTTTGCCACTGGATTCAAGCAAACCTGGCTGAAGACGGCTGAAATGCCAGAAACCGGTCCTAGAAAGCTTGTTTCCGGTCCAGGGAAGGCATGGCTTGACAGTTCGGGCTGGACTGTTCCCATGAGGCACAGGGTCAGACTGATTTGCATATGGCCATGTCTGAACTGGGGTGGCAGAGTGGGCTAAAGAACGGTGATGGATCAAACTCGGATCTGTTGACTGGGTGTGAGTATTTGATTGGTTCTGATGCTCCGTCCATCACCATCCCCTTTTGTACCGCTTTGTTCGCCATAAGTTGGCAGGGTATGCTCAGACGTGAGTCCCTTGCTCACTTTGCCACTGGATTCAAGCAAGCCTAGCTGAAGACGGCTGAAATGCCAGAAACCGGTCCTAGGAAGCTTGTTTCCGGTCCAGGGAAGGTATGGCTTGGCAGTTCGGGCTGTACTGTTCCCATGAGGCACAGGGTCAGACTGATTTGCATATGGCCATGTCTGATCTGGGGTAGCAGAGTGGGCTAAAGAACGGTGATGGATCAAACTCAGATCTGTTGACTGGGTGTGAGTGTTTGGATGGTTCTGATGCTCCGTCCATCACCACCCACTTTTGTACCGCTTTGTTCACCATAAGTTGGCAGGGTATGCTCAGACGTGAGTCCCTTGCTCACTTTGCCACTGGATTCAAGCAAGCGTGGCTGAAGGCGGCTGAAATGCCAGAAACCGGTCCTAGGAAGCTTTTTTTCGGTCCAGGGAAGGCATGGCTTGGCAGTTTGGGCTGAACTGTTCCCATGAGGCACAGGGTCAGACTGATTTGCATATGGCCATGTCTGAACTGGGGTGGCAGAGTGGGCCAAAGAACGGTGATGGATCAAACTCGGATCTGTTGACTGGGTGTGAGTGTTTGATTGGTTCTGATGCTCCATCCATCACCACCCCCTTTTGTACCGCTTTGTTCGCCATAAGTTGGCAGGGTATGCTCAGACGTGAGTCCCTTGATCACTTTGCCACTGGATTCAAGCAAGCCTGGCTGAAGACGGCTGAAATGCCAGAAACCGGTCCTAGGAAGCTTGTTTCCGGTCCAGGGAAGGCATGGCTTGGCAGTTCGGGCTGGACTGTTCCCATGCGGCACAGGGTCAGACTGATTTGCATATGGCCATGTCTGAACTGGGGTGGCAGAGTGGGCTAAAGAATGGTGATGGATCAAACTCGGATATGTTGACTGGGTGTGAGTGTTTGATTGGTTCTGATGCTCCGTCCATCACCACCCCCTTTTGTACCGCTTTGTTCGCCGTAAGTTGGCAGGGTATGCTCAGACATGAGTCCCTTGCTCACTTTGCCACTGGATTCAAGCAAGCCGGGCTGAAGACAGCTGAAACGCCAGAAACCGGTCCTAGGAAGCTTCTTTCCGGTCCAGGGAAGGTATGGCTTGGCAGTTCGGGCTGGACTGTTCCCATGAGGCACAGGGTCAGACCGATTTGCATATGGCCATGTCTGAACTGGGGTGGCAGAGTGGGTAAAGAATGGTGATGGATCAAACTCGGATCTGTTGACTGGGTGTGAGTGTTTGGTTGGTTCTGATGCTCCGTCCATCACCACCCCCTTTTGTACCGCTTTGTTCACCATAAGTTGGCAGGGTATGCTCAGACGTGAGTCCCTTGCTCACTTTGCCACTGGATTCAAGCAAGCCTGACTGAAGACGGCTAAAATGCCAGAAACCGGTCCTAGGAAGCTTGTTTCCGTTCCAGGGAAGGCATGGCTTGGCAGTTCGGTCTGGACTGTTCCCATGAGGCACCGGGTCAGACTGATTTGCATATGGCCATGTCTGAACTGGGGTAGCAGAGTGGGCTAAAGAACGGTGATGGATCAAACTCGGATCTGATTACTGGGTGTGAGTGTTTGATTGGTTCTGATGCTCCGTCCATCACCACCCCCTTTTGTACTGCTTTGTTCGCCATAAGTTGGCAGTTTATGCTCAGACGTGAGTCCCTTGCTCACTTTGCCACTGGATTCAAGCAAGCCTGGCTGAAGGCGGCTGAAATGCCAGAAACCGGTCCTAGGAAGCTTGTTTCCGGTCCAGGGAAGGCATTGCTTGGCAGTTTGGGCTGAACTGTTCCCATGAGGCACAGGGTCAGACTGATTTGCATATGGCCATGTGTGAACTGGGGTGGCAGAGTGGGCTAAAGACTGGTGATGGATCAAGCTCGGATCTGTTGACTCGGTGTGAGAGTTTGATTGGTTCTGATGCTCCGTCCATCACCACCCCCTTTTGTACCGCTTTGTTCGCCATAAGTTGGCAGGGTATGCTCAGACATGAGTCCCTTGCTCACTTTGCCTCTGGATTCAAACAAGCCTGGCCGAAGACGGCTGAAATGCCAGAAACCGGTCCTAGGAAGTTTGTTTCCGGTCCAGGGAAGGCATGGTTTGGCAGTTCGGGCTGGACTGTTCCCATGAGGCACAGGGTCAGACTGATTTGCATATGGCCATGTCTGAACTGGGGTGGCAGAGTGGGCTAAAGAATGGTGATGGATCAAACTCGGATATGTTGACTGGGTGTGAGTGTTTGATTGGTTCTGATGCTCCGTCCATCACCACCCCCTTTTGTACCGCTTTGTTCGCCGTAAGTTGGCAGGGTATGCTCAGACATGAGTCCCTTGCTCACTTTGCCACTGGATTCAAGCAAGCCGGGCTGAAGACAGCTGAAACGCCAGAAACCGGTCCTAGGAAGCTTCTTTCCGGTCCAGGGAAGGTATGGCTTGGCAGTTCGGGCTGGACTGTTCCCATGAGGCACAGGGTCAGACCGATTTGCATATGGCCATGTCTGAACTGGGGTGGCAGAGTGGGTAAAGAACGGTGATGGATCAAACTCGGATCTGTTGACTGGGTGTGAGTGTTTGGTTGGTTCTGATGCTCCGTCCATCACCACCCCCTTTTGTACCGCTTTGTTCACCATAAGTTGGCAGGGTATGCTCAGACGTGAGTCCCTTGCTCACTTTGCCACTGGATTCAAGCAAGCCTGACTGAAGACGGCTAAAATGCCAGAAACCGGTCCTAGGAAGCTTGTTTCCGTTCCAGGGAAGGCATGGCTTGGCAGTTCGGTCTGGACTGTTCCCATGAGGCACCGGGTCAGACTGATTTGCATATGGCCATGTCTGAACTGGGGTAGCAGAGTGGGCTAAAGAACGGTGATGGATCAAACTCGGATCTGATTACTGGGTGTGAGTGTTTGATTGGTTCTGATGCTCCGTCCATCACCACCCCCTTTTGTACTGCTTTGTTCGCCATAAGTTGGCAGTTTATGCTCAGACGTGAGTCCCTTGCTCACTTTGCCACTGGATTCAAGCAAGCCTGGCTGAAGGCGGCTGAAATGCCAGAAACCGGTCCTAGGAAGCTTGTTTCCGGTCCAGGGAAGGCATTGCTTGGCAGTTTGGGCTGAACTGTTCCCATGAGGCACAGGGTCAGACTGATTTGCATATGGCCATGTGTGAACTGGGGTGGCAGAGTGGGCTAAAGACTGGTGATGGATCAAGCTCGGATCTGTTGACTCGGTGTGAGAGTTTGATTGGTTCTGATGCTCCGTCCATCACCACCCCCTTTTGTACCGCTTTGTTCGCCATAAGTTGGCAGGGTATGCTCAGACATGAGTCCCTTGCTCACTTTGCCTCTGGATTCAAACAAGCCTGGCCGAAGACGGCTGAAATGCCAGAAACCGGTCCTAGGAAGTTTGTTTCCGGTCCAGGGAAGGCATGGTTTGGCAGTTCGGGCTGGACTGTTCCCATGAGGCACAGGGTCAGACTGATTTGCATATGGCCATGTCTGAAATGGGGAGGCAGAGTGGGCTAAAGAACGGTGATGGATTAAACTCGGATCTGTTGACTGGGTGTGAGTGTTTGATTGGTTCTGATGCTCCGTCCATCACCATCCCCTTTTGTACCGCTTTGTTCGCCATAAGTTGGCAGGGTATGCTCAGACGTGAGTCCCTTGCTCACTTTGCCACTGGATTCAAGCAAGCCTAGCTGAAGATGGCTGAAATGCCAGAAACCGGTCCTAGGAAGCTTGTTTCCGGTCCAGAGAAGGTATGGCTTGGCAGTTCGGGCTGTACTGTTCCCATGAGGCACATGGTCAGACTGATTAGCATATGGCCATGTCTGATCTGGGGTAGCAGAGTGGGCTAAAGAACGGTGATGGATCAAACTCAGATCTGTTGACTGGGTGTGAGTGTTTGGTTGGTTCTGATGCTCTGTCCATCACCACCCCCTTTTGTACCGCTTTGTTCGCCATAAGTTGGCAGGGTATGCTCAGACGTGAGTCCCTTGCTCACTTTGCCACTGGATTCAAGCAAGCCTGGCTGAAGACGGCTGAAATGCCAGAAACCGGTCCTAGGAAGCTTGTTTCCGGTCCAGGGAAGGCATGGCTTGGCAGTTCGGTCTGGACTGTTCGCATGAGGCACAGGGTCAGACTGATTTGCATATGGCCATGTCTGAACTGGGGTGGCAGAGTGGGCTAAAGAACGGTGATGGATCAAACTCGGATCTGATGACTGGGTGTGATTTTTTTATTGGTTCTGATGCTCCGTCCATCACCACCCCCTTTTGTACCACTTTGTTCGCCATAAGTTGGCAGTTTATGCTCAGACATGAGTCCCTTGCTCACTTTGCCACTGGATTCAAGCAAGCGTGGCTGAAGGCGGCTGAAATGCCAGAAACCGGTCTTAGGAAGCTAGTTTTCGGTCCAGGGAAGGCATGGCTTGGCAGTTTGGGCTGAACTGTTCCCATGAGGCACAGGGTCAGACTGATTTGCATATGGCCATGTCTGAACTGGGGTGGCAGAGTGGGCCAAAGAACGGTGATGGATCAAACTCGGATCTGTTGACTGGGTGTGAGTGTTTGATTGGTTCTGATGCTCCGTCCATCACCACCCCCTTTTGTACCGCTTTGTTCGCCATAAGTTGGCAGGGTATTCTCAGACGTGAGTCCCTTGATCACTTTGCCACTGGATTCAAGCAAGCCGGGCTGAAGACAGCTGAAACGCCAGAAACCGGTCCTAGGAAGCTTCTTTCCGGTCCAGGGAAGGTATGGCTTGACAGTTCGGGCTGGACTGTTCCCATGAGGCATAGGGTCAGACCGATTTGCATATGGCCATGTCTGAACTGGGGTGGCAGAGTGGGCTAAAGAACGGTGATGGATCAAACTCGGATCTGTTGACTGGGTGTGAGTGTTTGATTGGTTCTGATGCTCCTTCCATCACCATCCCCTTTTGTACCGCTTTGTTCGCCATAAGTTGGCAGGGTATGCTCAGACGTGAGTCCCTTGCTCACATTGCCACTGGATTCAAGCAAGCCTGGCTGAAGACGGCTGAAATGCCAGAAACCGGTCCTAGGAAGCTTGTTTCCGGTCCAGGGAAGGTATGGCTTGGCAGTTCGGGCTGTACTGTTCCCATGAGGCACAGGGTCAGACTGATTTGCATATGGCCATGTCTGATCTGGGGTGGCAGAGTGGGCTAAAGAACGGTGATGGATCAAACTCAGATCTGTTGACTAGGTGTGAGTGTTTGGTTGGTTCTGATGCTCCGTCCATCACCACCCCCTTTTGTACCGCTTTGTTCGCCATAAGTTGGCAGGGTATGCTCAGACGTGAGTCCCTTGCTCACATTGCCACTGGATTCAAGCAAGCCTGGCTGAAGACGGCTGAAATGCCAGAAACCGGTCCTAGGAAGCTTGTTTCCGGTCTCGGATCTTTTGACTGGGTGTGAGTGTTTGATTGGTTCTGATGCTCCGTCCATCACCACCCCCTGTTGTACCGCTTTGTTCGCCATAAGTTGGCAGGGTATGCTCAGACGTGAGTCCCTTGCTCACTTTGCCACTGGCTTCAAGCAAGCCTGGCTGAAGGCGGCTGAAATGCCAGAAACCGGTCCTAGGAAGCTTGTTTCCAGTCCAGGGAAGGCATGGCTTGGCAGTTCGGGCTGGACTGTTCCCATGAGTCACAGGGTCAGACTGATTTGCATATGGCCATGTGTGAACTGGGGTGGCAGAGTGGGCTAAAGACTGGTGATGGATCAAGCTCGGATCTGTTGACTGGGTGTGAGTTTTTGATTGGTTCTGATGCTCCGTCCATCACCACCCCCTTTTGTACCGCTTTGTTCGCCATAAGTTGGCAGGGTATGCTCAGACATGAGTCCCTTGCTCACTTTGCCACTGGATTCAAACAAGCCTGGCCGAAGACGGCTGAAATGCCAGAAACCGGTCCTAGGAAGCTTGTTTCCGGTCCAGGGAAGGCATGGCTTGGCAGTTCGGGCTGGACTGTTCCCATGAGGCACAGGGTCAGACTGATTTGCATATGGCCATGTCTGAAATGGGGTGGCAGAGTGGGCTAAAGAACGGTGATGGATCAAACTCGGATCTGTTGACTGGGTGTGAGTGTTTGATTGGTTCTGATGCTCCGTCCATCACCATCCCCTTTTGTACCGCTTTGTTCGCCATAAGTTGGCAGGGTATGCTCAGACGTGAGTCCCTTGCTCACTTTGCCACTGGATTCAAGCAAGCCTAGCTGAAGACGGCTGAAATGCCAGAAACCGGTCCTAGGAAGCTTGTGTCCGGTCCAGGGAAGGTATGGCTTGGCAGTTCGGGCTGTACTGTTCCCATGAGGCACAGGGTCAGACTGATTTGCATATGGCGATGTCTGATCTGGGGTGGCAGAGTGGGCTAAAGAACGGTGATGGATCAAACTCAGATCTGTTGACTGGGTGTGAGTGTTTGGTTGGTTCTGATGCTCCGTCCATCACCACCCCCTTTTGTATCGCTTTGTTCGCCATAAGTTGGCAGGGTATGCTCAGACGTGAGTCCCTTGCTCACATTGCCACTGGATTCAAGCAAGCCTGGCTGAAGACGGCTGAAATGCCAGTAACCGGTCCTAGGAAGCTTGTTTCCGGTCCAGGGAAGGTATGGCTTGGCAGTTCGGGCTGTACTGTTCCCATGAGGCACAGGGTCAGACTGATTTGCATATGGCCATGTCTGATCTGGGGTGGCAGAGTGGGCTAAAGAACGGTGATGGATCAAACTCAGATCTATTGACTGGGTGTGAGTGTTTGATTGGTTCTGATGCTCCGTCCATCACCACCCCCTTTTGTACCGCTTTGTTCGCCGTAAGTTGGCAGGGTATGCTCAGACATGAGTCCCTTGCTCACTTTGCCACTGGATTCAAGCAAGCCGGGCTGAAGACAGCTGAAACGCCAGAAACTGGTCCTAGGAAGCTTCTTTCCGGTCCAGGGAAGGTATGGCTTGGCAGTTCGGGCTGGACTGTTCACATGAGGCACAGGGTCAGACCGATTTGCATATGGCCATGTCTGAACTGGGGTGGCAGAGTGGGCTAAAGAACGGTGATGGATCAAACTCGGATCTGTTGACTGGGTGTGAGTGTTTGATTGGTTCTGATGCTCCGTCCATCACCATCCCCTTTTGTACTGCTTTGTTCGCCATAAGTTGGCAGGGTATGCTCAGACGTGAGTCCCTTGCTCACTTTGCCACTGGATTCAAGCAAGCCTGGCTGAAGACGGCTGAAATGCCAGAAACCGGTCCTAGGAAGCTTGTTTCCGGTCCAGGGAAGGTATGGCTTGGCAGTTCGGGCTGTACTGTTCCCATGAGGCACAGGGTCAGACTGATTTGCATATGGCCATGTCTGATCTGGGGTGGCAGAGTGGGCTAAAGAACGGTGATGGATCAAACTCAGATCTGTTGACTGGGTGTGAGTGTTTGGTTTGTTCTGATGCTCCGTCCATCACCACCCCCTTTTGTACCGCTTTGTTCGCCATAAGTTGGCAGGGTATGCTCAGACGTGAGTCCCTTGCTCACATTGCCACTGGATTCAAGCAAGCCTGGCTGAAGACGGCTGAAATGCCAGAAACCGGTCCTAGGAAGCTTGTTTCCGGTCCAGGGAAGGTATGGCTTGGCAGTTCGGGCTGGACTGTTCCCATGAGGCACAGGGTCAGACTGATTTGCATATGGCCATGTCTGAACTGGGGTGGCAGAGTGGGCTAAAGAACGGTGATGGATCAAACTCAGATCTGTTGACTGGGTGTGAGTGTTTGGTTGGTTCTGATGCTCCGTCCATCACCACCCCCTTTTGTACCGCTTTGTTCGCCATAAGTTGGCAGGGTATGCTCAGACGTGAGTCCCTTGCTCACTTTGCCACTGGATTCAAGCCAGCCTGGCTGAAGACGGCTGAAATGCCAGAAACCGGTCCTAGGAAGCTTGTTTCCGGTCCAGGGAAGGCATGGCTTGGCAGTTCGGGCTGGACTGTTCCCATGAGGCACAGGGTCAGACTGATTTGCATATGGCCATGTCTGAACTGGGGTGGCAGAGTGGGCTAAAGAACGGTGATGGATCAAACTCGTATCTGTTGACTGGGTGTGAGTGTTTGATTGGTTCTGATGCTCTGTCCATCATCACCCCCTTTTGTACCGCTTTGTTCGCCATAAATTGGCAGGGTATGCTCAGACGTGAGTCCCTTGCTCACTTTGCCACTGGATTCAAGCAAACCTGGCTGAAGACGGCTGAAATGCCAGAAACCGGTCCTAGGAAGCTTGTTTCCGGTCCAGGGAAGGCATGGCTTGGCAGTTCGGGCTGGACTGTTCCCATGAGGCACAGGGTCAGACTGATTTGCATATGGCCATGTCTGAACTGGGGTGGCAGAGTGGGCTAAAGAACGGTGATGGATCAAACTCGGATCTGTTGACTGGGTGTGAGTGTTTGATTGGTTCTGATGCTCCGTCCATCACCATCCCCTTTTGTACCGCTTTGTTCGCCATAAGTTGGCAGGGTATGCTCAGACGTGAGTCCCTTGCTCCCTTTGCCACTGGATTCAAGCAAGCCTAGCTGAAGACGGCTGAAATGCCAGAAACCGGTCCTAGGAAGCTTGTTTCCTGTCCAGGGAAGGTATGGCTTGGCAGTTCGGGCTGTACTGTTCCCATGAGGCACAGGGTCAGACTGATTTGCATATGGCCATGTCTGATCTGGGGTGGCAGAGTGGGCTAAAGAACGGTGATGGATCAAACTCGGATCTGTTGACTGGGTGTGAGTGTTTGATTGGTTCTGATGCTCCGTGCATCACCACCCCCTTTTGTACCGCTTTGTTCACCATAAGTTGGCAGGGTATGCTCAGACGTGAGTCCCTTGATCACTTTGCCACTGGATTCAAGCAAGCCTGGCTGAAGGCGGCTGAAATGCCAGAAACCGGTACTAGGAAGCTTGTTTCCGGTCCAGGAAAGGCATGGCTTGGCAGTTCGGGCTGGACTGTTCCCATGAGGCACAGGGTCAGACTGATTTGCATATGGCCATGTCTGAACTGGGGTGGCAGAGTGGGCTAAAGAATGGTGATGGATCAAACTCGGATATGTTGACTGGGTGTGAGTGTTTGATTGGTTCTGATGCTCCGTCCATCACCACCCCCTTTTGTACCGCTTTGTTCGCCGTAAGTTGGCAGGGTATGCTCAGACATGAGTCCCTTGCTCACTTTGCCACTGGATTCAAGCAAGCCGGGCTGAAGACGGCTGAAACGCCAGAAACCGGTCCTAGGAAGCTTCTTTCCGGTCCAGGGAAGGTATGGCTTGGCAGTTCGGGCTGGACTGTTCCCATGAGGCACAGGGTCAGACCGATTTGCATATGGCCATGTCTGAACTGGGGTGGCAGAGTGGGCTAAAGAACGGTGATGGATCAAACTCGTATCTGTTGACTGGGTGTGAGTGTTTGATTGGTTCTGATGCTCTGTCCATCATCACCCCCTTTTGTACCGCTTTGTTCGCCATAAATTGGCAGGGTATGCTCAGACGTGAGTCCCTTGCTCACTTTGCCACTGGATTCAAGCAAACCTGGCTGAAGACGGCTGAAATGCCAGAAACCGGTCCTAGGAAGCTTGTTTCCGGTCCAGGGAAGGCATGGCTTGGCAGTTCGGGCTGGACTGTTCCCATGAGGCACAGGGTCAGACTGATTTGCATATGGCCATGTCTGAACTGGGGTGGCAGAGTGGGCTAAAGAACGGTGATGGATCAAACTCGGATCTGTTGACTGGGTGTGAGTGTTTGATTGGTTCTGATGCTCCGTCCATCACCATCCCCTTTTGTACCGCTTTGTTCGCCATAAGTTGGCAGGGTATGCTCAGACGTGAGTCCCTTGCTCCCTTTGCCACTGGATTCAAGCAAGCCTAGCTGAAGACGGCTGAAATGCCAGAAACCGGTCCTAGGAAGCTTGTTTCCTGTCCAGGGAAGGTATGGCTTGGCAGTTCGGGCTGTACTGTTCCCATGAGGCACAGGGTCAGACTGATTTGCATATGGCCATGTCTGATCTGGGGTGGCAGAGTGGGCTAAAGAACGGTGATGGATCAAACTCGGATCTGTTGACTGGGTGTGAGTGTTTGATTGGTTCTGATGCTCCGTCCATCACCACCCCCTTTTGTACCGCTTTGTTCACCATAAGTTGGCAGGGTATGCTCAGACGTGAGTCCCTTGATCACTTTGCCACTGGATTCAAGCAAGCCTGGCTGAAGGCGGCTGAAATGCCAGAAACCGGTACTAGGAAGCTTGTTTCCGGTCCAGGAAAGGCATGGCTTGGCAGTTCGGGCTGGACTGTTCCCATGAGGCACAGGGTCAGACTGATTTGCATATGGCCATGTCTGAACTGGGGTGGCAGAGTGGGCTAAAGAATGGTGATGGATCAAACTCGGATATGTTGACTGGGTGTGAGTGTTTGATTGGTTCTGATGCTCCGTCCATCACCACCCCCTTTTGTACCGCTTTGTTCGCCGTAAGTTGGCAGGGTATGCTCAGACATGAGTCCCTTGCTCACTTTGCCACTGGATTCAAGCAAGCCGGGCTGAAGACGGCTGAAACGCCAGAAACCGGTCCTAGGAAGCTTCTTTCCGGTCCAGGGAAGGTATGGCTTGGCAGTTCGGGCTGGACTGTTCCCATGAGGCACAGGGTCAGACCGATTTGCATATGGCCATGTCTGAACTGGGGTGGCAGAGTGGGCTAAAGAACGGTGATGGATCAAACTCGGATCTGTTGACTGGGTGTGAGTGTTTGATTGGTTCTGATGCTCCGTCCATCACCATCCCCTTTTGTACCGCTTTGTTCGCCATAAGTTGGCAGGGTATGCTCAGACATGAGTCCCTTGCTCACTTTGCCACTGGATTCAAGCAAGCCGGGCTGAAGACAGCTGAAATGCCAGAAACCGGTCCTAGGAAGCTTCTTTCCGGTCCAGGGAAGGTATGGCTTGGCAGTTCGGGCTGGACTGTTCCCATGAGGCACAGGGTCAGACCGATTTGCATATGGCCATGTCTCAACTGGGGTGGCAGAGTGGGCTAAAGAACGGTGATGGATCAAACTCGGATCTGTTGACTGGGTGTGAGTGTTTGATTGGTTCTGATGCTCCGTCCATCACCATCCCCTTTTGTACCGCTTTGTTCGCCATAAGTTGGCAGGGTATGCTCAGACGTGTGTCCCTTGCTCACATTGCCACTGGATTCAAGCAAGCCTGGCTGAAGACGGCTGAAATGCCAGAAACCGGTCCTAGGAAGCTTGTTTCTGGTCCATTGAAGGTATGGCTTGGCAGTTCGGGCTGTACTGTTCCCACGAGGCACAGGGTCAGACTAATTTGCATATGGCCATGTCTGATCTGGGATGGCAGAGTGGGCTAAAGAACGGTGATGGATCAAACTCAGATCTGTTGACTGGGTGTGAGTGTTTGGTTGGTTCTGATGCTCCGTCCATCACCACCCCCTTTTGTACCGCTTTGTTCGCCATAAGTTGGCAGGGTATGCTCAGACGTGAGTCCCTTGCTCACTTTGCCACTGGATTCAAGCAAGCCTAGCTGAAGACGGCTGAAATGCCAGAAACCGGTCCTAGGAAGCTTGTGTCCGGTCCAGGGAAGGTATGGCTTGGCAGTTCGGGCTGTACTGTTCCCATGAGGCACAGGGTCAGACTGATTTGCATATGGCGATGTCTGATCTGGGGTGGCAGAGTGGGCTAAAGAACGGTGATGGATCAAACTCAGATCTGTTGACTGGGTGTGAGTGTTTGGTTGGTTCTGATGCTCCGTCCATCACCACCCCCTTTTGTATCGCTTTGTTCGCCATAAGTTGGCAGGGTATGCTCAGACGTGAGTCCCTTGCTCACATTGCCACTGGATTCAAGCAAGCCTGGCTGAAGACGGCTGAAATGCCAGTAACCGGTCCTAGGAAGCTTGTTTCCGGTCCAGGGAAGGTATGGCTTGGCAGTTCGGGCTGTACTGTTCCCATGAGGCACAGGGTCAGACTGATTTGCATATGGCCATGTCTGATCTGGGGTGGCAGAGTGGGCTAAAGAACGGTGATGGATCAAACTCAGATCTATTGACTGGGTGTGAGTGTTTGATTGGTTCTGATGCACCGTCCATCACCACCCCCTTTTGTACCGCTTTGTTCGCCGTAAGTTGGCAGGGTATGCTCAGACATGAGTCCCTTGCTCACTTTGCCACTGGATTCAAGCAAGCCGGGCTGAAGACAGCTGAAACGCCAGAAACTGGTCCTAGGAAGCTTCTTTCCGGTCCAGGGAAGGTATGGCTTGGCAGTTCGGGCTGGACTGTTCACATGAGGCACAGGGTCAGACCGATTTGCATATGGCCATGTCTGAACTGGGGTGGCAGAGTGGGCTAAAGAACGGTGATGGATCAAACTCGGATCTGTTGACTGGGTGTGAGTGTTTGATTGGTTCTGATGCTCCGTCCATCACCATCCCCTTTTGTACTGCTTTGTTCGCCATAAGTTGGCAGGGTATGCTCAGACGTGAGTCCCTTGCTCACTTTGCCACTGGATTCAAGCAAGCCTGGCTGAAGACGGCTGAAATGCCAGAAACCGGTCCTAGGAAGCTTGTTTCCGGTCCAGGGAAGGTATGGCTTGGCAGTTCGGGCTGTACTGTTCCCATGAGGCACAGGGTCAGACTGATTTGCATATGGCCATGTCTGATCTGGGGTGGCAGAGTGGGCTAAAGAACGGTGATGGATCAAACTCAGATCTGTTGACTGGGTGTGAGTGTTTGGTTTGTTCTGATGCTCCGTCCATCACCACCCCCTTTTGTACCGCTTTGTTCGCCATAAGTTGGCAGGGTATGCTCAGACGTGAGTCCCTTGCTCACATTGCCACTGGATTCAAGCAAGCCTGGCTGAAGACGGCTGAAATGCCAGAAACCGGTCCTAGGAAGCTTGTTTCCGGTCCAGGGAAGGTATGGCTTGGCAGTTCGGGCTGGACTGTTCCCATGAGGCACAGGGTCAGACTGATTTGCATATGGCCATGTCTGAACTGGGGTGGCAGAGTGGGCTAAAGAACGGTGATGGATCAAACTCAGATCTGTTGACTGGGTGTGAGTGTTTGGTTGGTTCTGATGCTCCGTCCATCACCACCCCCTTTTGTACCGCTTTGTTCGCCATAAGTTGGCAGGGTATGCTCAGACGTGAGTCCCTTGCTCACTTTGCCACTGGATTCAAGCCAGCCTGGCTGAAGACGGCTGAAATGCCAGAAACCGGTCCTAGGAAGCTTGTTTCCGGTCCAGGGAAGGCATGGCTTGGCAGTTCGGGCTGGACTGTTCCCATGAGGCACAGGGTCAGACTGATTTGCATATGGCCATGTCTGAACTGGGGTGGCAGAGTGGGCTAAAGAACGGTGATGGATCAAACTCGTATCTGTTGACTGGGTGTGAGTGTTTGATTGGTTCTGATGCTCTGTCCATCATCACCCCCTTTTGTACCGCTTTGTTCGCCATAAATTGGCAGGGTATGCTCAGACGTGAGTCCCTTGCTCACTTTGCCACTGGATTCAAGCAAACCTGGCTGAAGACGGCTGAAATGCCAGAAACCGGTCCTAGGAAGCTTGTTTCCGGTCCAGGGAAGGCATGGCTTGGCAGTTCGGGCTGGACTGTTCCCATGAGGCACAGGGTCAGACTGATTTGCATATGGCCATGTCTGAACTGGGGTGGCAGAGCGGGCTAAAGAACGGTGATGGATCAAACTCGGATCTGTTGACTGGGTGTGAGTGTTTGATTGGTTCTGATGCTCCGTCCATCACCATCCCCTTTTGTACCGCTTTGTTCGCCATAAGTTGGCAGGGTATGCTCAGACGTGAGTCCCTTGCTCCCTTTGCCACTGGATTCAAGCAAGCCTAGCTGAAGACGGCTGAAATGCCAGAAACCGGTCCTAGGAAGCTTGTTTCCTGTCCAGGGAAGGTATGGCTTGGCAGTTCGTGCTGTACTGTTCCCATGAGGCACAGGGTCAGACTGATTTGCATATGGCCATGTCTGATCTGGGGTGGCAGAGTGGGCTAAAGAACGGTGATGGATCAAACTCGGATCTGTTGACTGGGTGTGAGTGTTTGATTGGTTCTGATGCTCCGTCCATCACCACCCCCTTTTGTACCGCTTTGTTCACCATAAGTTGGCAGGGTATGCTCAGACGTGAGTCCCTTGATCACTTTGCCACTGGATTCAAGCAAGCCTGGCTGAAGGCGGCTGAAATGCCAGAAACCGGTACTAGGAAGCTTGTTTCCGGTCCAGGAAAGGCATGGCTTGGCAGTTCGGGCTGGACTGTTCCCATGAGGCACAGGGTCAGACTGATTTGCATATGGCCATGTCTGAACTGGGGTGGCAGAGTGGGCTAAAGAATGGTGATGGATCAAACTCGGATATGTTGACTGGGTGTGAGTGTTTGATTGGTTCTGATGCTCCGTCCATCACCACCCCCTTTTGTACCGCTTTGTTCGCCGTAAGTTGGCAGGGTATGCTCAGACATGAGTCCCTTGCTCACTTTGCCACTGGATTCAAGCAAGCCGGGCTGAAGACAGCTGAAATGCCAGAAACCGGTCCTAGGAAGCTTCTTTCTGGTCCAGGGAAGGTATGGCTTGGCAGTTCGGGCTGGACTGTTCCCATGAGGCACAGGGTCAGACCGAATTGCATATGGCCATGTCTCAACTGGGGTGGCAGAGTGGGCTAAAGAACGGTGATGGATCAAACTCGGATCTGTTGACTGGGTGTGAGTGTTTGATTGGTTCTGATGCTCCGTCCATCACCATCCCCTTTTGTACCGCTTTGTTCGCCATAAGTTGGCAGGGTATGCTCAGACGTGTGTCCCTTGCTCACATTGCCACTGGATTCAAGCAAGCCTGGCTGAAGACGGCTGAAATGCCAGAAACCGGTCCTAGGAAGCTTGTTTCTGGTCCATTGAAGGTATGGCTTGGCAGTTCGGGCTGTACTGTTCCCACGAGGCACAGGGTCAGACTAATTTGCATATGGCCATGTCTGATCTGGGATGGCAGAGTGGGCTAAAGAACGGTGATGGATCAAACTCAGATCTGTTGACTGGGTGTGAGTGTTTGGTTGGTTCTGATGCTCCGTCCATCACCACCCCCTTTTGTACCGCTTTGTTCGCCATAAGTTGGCAGGGTATGCTCAGACGTGAGTCCCTTGCTCACTTTGCCACTGGATTCAAGCAAGCCTGGCTGAAGACGGCTGAAATGCCAGAAACCGGTCCTAGGAAGCTTGTTTCCGGTCCAGGGAAGGCATGGCTTGGCAGTTCGGTCTGGACTGTTCCCATGAGGCACAGGGTCAGACTGATTTGCATATGGCCATGTCTGAACTGGGGTGGCAGAGTGGGCTAAAGAACGGTGATGGATCAAACTCGGATCTGATTACTGGGTGTGAGTGTTTGATTGGTTCTGATGCTCCGTCCATCACCATCCCCTTTTGTACTGCTTTGTTTGCCATAAGTTGGCAGTTTATGCTCAGACGTGAGTCACTTGCTCACTTTGCCACTGGATTCAAGCAAGCCTGGCTGAAGGCGGCTGAAATGCCAGAAACCGGTCCTAGGAAGCTTGTTTCCGGTCCAGGGAAGGCATGGCTTGGCAGTTTGGGCTGAACTGTTCCCATGAGGCACAGGGTCAGACTGATTTAAATATGGCCATGTCTGTACTGGGGTGGCAGAGTGGGCCAAAGAACGGTGATGGATCAAACTCGGATCTGTTGACTGGGTGTGAGTGTTTGATTGGTTCTGATGCTCCGTCCATCACCACCCCCTCTTGTACCGCTTTGTTCGCCATAAGTTGGCAGGGTATGCTCAGACGTGAGTCCCTTGCTCACTTTGCCACTGGATTCAAGCAAGCCTGGCTGAAGACGGCTGAAATGCCAGAAACCGGTCCTAGGATGCTTGTTTCCGGTCCAGGGAAGGCATGGCTTGGCAGTTCGGGCTGGACTGTTCCCATGAGGCACAGGGTCAGACTGATTTGCATATGGCCATGTGTGAACTGGGGTGGCAGAGTGGGCTAAAGACTGGTGATGGATCAAGCTCGGATCTGTTGACTGGGTGTGAGAGTTTTATTGGTTCTGATGCTCCGTCCATTACCACCCCCTTTTGTACCGCTTTGTTCGCCATAAGTTGGCAGGGTATGCTCAGACAGGAGTCCCTTGCTCACTTTGCCACTGGATTCAAGCAAGCCTGGCCGAAGACGGCTGAAATGCCAGAAACCGGTCCTAGGAAGTTTGTTTCCGGTCCAGGGAAGGCATGGCTTGGCAGTTCGGGCTGGACTGTTCCCATGAGGCACAGGGTCAGATTGATTTGCATATGGCCATGTCTGAAATGGGGTGGCAGAGTGGGCTAAAGAACGGTGATGGATCAAACTCGGATCTGTTGACTGGGTGTGAGTGTTTGATTGGTTCTGATGCTCCGTCCATCACCATCCCCTTTTGTACCGCTTTGTTCGCCATAAGTTGGCAGGGTATGCTCAGACGTGAGTCCCTTGCTCACTTTGCCACTGGATTCAAGCAAGCCTGGCTGAAGATGGCTGAAATGCCAGAAACCGGTCCTAGGAAGCTTGTTTCCGGTCCAGGGAAGGTATGGCTTGGCAGTTCGGGCTGTACTGTTCCCATGAGGCACAGGGTCAGACTGATTTGCATATGGCCATGTCTGATCTGGGGTAGCAGAGTGGGCTAAAGAACGGTGATGGATCAAACTCAGATCTGTTGACTGGGTGTGAGTGTTTGGTTGGTTCTGATGCTCCGTCCATCACCACCCCCTTTTGTACCGCTTTGTTCGCCATAAGTTGGCAGGGTATGCTCTGACGTGAGTCCCTTGCTCACTTTGCCACTGGATTCAAGCAAGCCTGGCTGAAGACGGCTGAAATGCCAGAAACCGGTCCTAGGAAGCTTGTTTCCGGTCCAGGGAAGGCATGGCTTGGCAGTTCGGTCTGGACTGTTCGCATGAGGCACAGGGTCAGACTGATTTGCATATGGCCATGTCTGAACTGGGGTGGCAGAGTGGGCTAAAGAACGGTGATGGATCAAACTCGGATCTGATGACTGGGTGTGAGTGTTTGATTGGTTCTGATGCTCCGTCCATCACCACCCCCTTTTGTACCACTTTGTTCACCATAAGTTGGCAGTTTATGCTCAGACATGAATCCCTTGCTCACTTTGCCACTGGATTCAAGCAAGCGTGGCTGAAGGCGGCTGAAATGCCAGAAACCGGTCCTAGGAAGCTTGTTTTCGGTCTAGGGAAGGCATGGCTTGGCAGTGTGGGCTGAACTGTTCCCATGAGGCACAGGGTCAGACTGATTTGCATATGGCCATGTCTGAACTGGGGTGGCAAAGTGGGCCAAAGAACGGTGATGGATCAAACTCGGATCTGTTGACTGGGTGTGAGTGTTTGATTGGTTATGATGCTCCGTCCATCACCACCCCCTTTTGTACCGCTTTGTTCGCCATAAGTTGGCAGGGTATGCTCAGACGTGAGACCCTTGATCACTTTGCCACTGGATTCATGCAAGCCTGGCTGAAGACGGCTGAAATGCCAGAAACCGGTCCTAGGAAGCTTGTTTCCGGTCCAGGGAAGGCATGGCTTGGCAGTTCGGGCTGGACTGTTCCCATGAGGCACAGGGTCAGACCGATTTGCATATGACCATGTCTGATCTGGGGTAGCAGAGTGGGCTAAAGAACGGTGATGGATCAAACTCAGATCTGTTGACTGGGTGTGAGTGTTTGATTGGTTCTGATGCTCCGTCCATCACCATCCCCTTTTGTACCGCTTTGTTCGCCATAAGTTGGCAGGGTATGCTCAGACGTGAGTCCCTTGCTCACATTGCCACTGGATTCAAGCAAGCCTGGCTGAAGACGGCTGAAATGCCAGAAACCGGTCCTAGGAAGCTTGTTTCTGGTCCATTGAAGGTATGGCTTGGCAGTTCGGGCTGTACTGTTCCCACGAGGCACAGGGTCAGACTGATTTGATATGGCCATGTCTGATCTGGGGTGGCAGAGTGGGCTAAAGAACGGTGATGGATCAAACTCAGATCTGTTGACTGGGTGTGAGTGTTTGGTTGGTTCTGATGCTCCGTCCATCACCACCCCCTTTTGTACTGCTTTGTTCGCCATAAGTTGGCAGGGTATGCTCAGACGTGAGTCCCTTGCTCACTTTGCCACTGGATTCAAGCAAGCCTGGCTGAAGACGGCTGAAATGCCAGAAACCGGTCCTAGGAAGCTTGTTTCCGGTCCAGGGAAGGCATGGCTTGGCAGTTCGGTCTGGACTGTTCCCATGAGGCACAGGGTCAGACTGATGTGCATATGGCCATGTCTGAACTGGGGTGGCAGAGTGGGCTAAAAAACGGTGATGGATCAAACTCGGATCTGATTACTGGGTGTGAGTGTTTGATTGGTTCTGATGCTCCGTCCATCACCACCCCCTTTTGTACTGCTTTGTTCGCCATAAGTTGGCAGTTTATGCTCAGACGTGAGTCACTTGCTCACTTTGCCACTGGATTCAAGCAAGCCTGGCTGAAGGCGGCTAAAATGCCAGAAACCGGTCCTAGGAAGCTTGTTTCCGGTCCAGGGAAGGCATGGCTTGGCAGTTTGGGCTGAACTGTTCCCATGAGGCACAGGGTCAGACTGATTTGCATATGGCCATGTCTGAACTGGGGTGGCAGAGTGGGCCAAAGAACGGTGATGGATCAAACTCGGATCTGTTGACTGGGTGTGAGTGTTTGATTGGTTCTGATGCTCCGTCCATCACCACCCCCTCTTGTACCGCTTTGTTCGCCATAAGTTGGCAGGGTATGCTCAGACGTGAGTCCCTTGCTCACTTTGCCACTGGATTCAAGCAAGCCTGGCTGAAGACGGCTGAAATGCCAGAAACCGGTCCTAGGAAGCTTGTTTCCGGTCCAGGGAAGGCATGGCTTGGCAGTTCGGGCTGGACTGTTCCCATGAGGCACAGGGTCAGACTGATTTGCATATGGCCATGTGTGAACTGGGGTGGCAGAGTGGGCTAAAGACTGGTGATGGATGAAGCTCGGATCGGTTGTCTGGGTGTGAGAGTTTTATTGGTTCTGATGCTCCGTCCATTACCACCCCCTTTTCTACCGCTTTGTTCGCCATAAGTTGGCAGGGTATGCTCAGACATGAGTCCCTTGCTCACTTTGCCACTGGATTCAAACAAGCCTGGCCGAAGACGGCTGAATTGCCAGAAACCGGTCCTAGGAAGTTTGTTTCCGGTCCAGGGAAGGCATGGCTTGGCAGTTCGGGCTGGACTGTTCCCATGAGGCACAGGGTCAGACTGATTTGCATATGGCCATGTCTGAAATGGGGTGGCAGAGTGGGCTAAAGAACGGTGATGGATCAAACTCGGATCTGTTGACTGGGTGTGAGTGTTTGATTGGTTCTGATGCTCCGTCCATCACCATCCCCTTTTGTACCGCTTTGTTCGCCATAAGTTGGCAGGGTATGCTCAGACGTGAGTCCCTTGCTCACTTTGCCACTGGATTCAAGCAAGCCTGGCTGAAGATGGCTGAAATGCCAGAAACCGGTCCTAGGAAGCTTGTTTCCGGTCCAGGGAAGGTATGGCTTGGCAGTTCGGGCTGTACTGTTCCCATGAGGCACAGGGTCAGACTGATTTGCATATGGCCATGTCTGATCTGGGGTAGCAGAGTGGGCTAAAGAACGGTGATGGATCAAACTCAGATCTGTTGACTGGGTGTGAATGTTTGGTTGGTTCTGATGCTCCGTCCATCACCACCCCCTTTTGTACCGCTTTGTTCGCCATAAGTTGGCAGGGTATGCTCAGACGTGAGTCCCTTGCTCACTTTGCCACTGGATTCAAGCAAGCCTGGCTGAAGACGGCTGAAATGCCAGAAACCGGTCCTAGGAAGCTTGTTTCCGGTCCAGGGAAGGCATGGCTTGGCAGTTCGGTCTGGACTGTTCGCATGAGGCACAGGGTCAGACTGATTTGCATATGGCCATGTCTGAACTGGGGTGGCAGAGTGGGCTAAAGAACGGTGATGGATCAAACTCGGATCTGATGACTGGGCGTGAGTGTTTGATTGGTTCTGATGCTCCGTCCATCACCACCCCCTTTTGTACCACTTTGTTCACCATAAGTTGGCAGTTTATGCTCAGACATGAGTCCCTTGCTCACTTTGCCACTGGATTCAAGCAAGCGTGGCTGAAGGCGGCTGAAATGCCAGAAACCGGTCCTAGGAAGCTTGTTTTCGGTCTAGGGAAGGCATGGCTTGGCAGTGTGGGCTGAACTGTTCCCATGAGGCACAGGGTCAGACTGATTTGCATATGGCCATGTCTGAACTGGGGTGGCAGAGTGGGCCAAAGAACGGTGATGGATCAAACTCGGATCTGTTGACTGGGTGTGAGTGTTTGATTGGTTCTGATGCTCCGTCCATCACCATCCCCTTTTGTACCGCTTTGTTCGCCATAAGTTGGCAGGGTATGCTCAGACGTGAGTCCCTTGCTCACATTGCCACTGGATTCAAGCAAGCCTGGCTGAAGACGGCTGAAATGCCAGAAACCGGTCCTAGGAAGCTTGTTTCCGGTCCAGGGAAGGCATGGCTTGGCAGTTCGGGCTGGACTGTTCCCATGAGGCACAGGGTCAGACTGATTTGCATATGGCCATGTATGATCTGGGGTGGCAGAGTGGGCTAAAGAACGGTGATGGATCAAACTCAGATCTGTTGACTAGGTGTGAGTGTTTGGTTGGTTCTGATGCTCCGTCCATCACCACCCCCTTTTGTACCGCTTTGTTCGCCATAAGTTGGCAGGGTATGCTCAGACGTGAGTCCCTTGCTCACATTGCCACTGGATTCATGCAAGCCTGGCTGAAGACGGCTGAAATGCCAGAAACCGGTCCTAGGAAGCTTGTTTCCGGTCCAGGGAAGGTATGGCTTGGCAGTTCGGGCTGTACTGTTCCCATGAGGCACAGGGTCAGACTGATTTGCATATGGCCATGTCTGATCTGGGGTGGCAGAGTGGGCTAAAGAACGGTGATGGATCAAACTCAGATCTGTTGACTAGGTGTGAGTGTTTGGTTGGTTCTGATGCTCCGTCCATCACCACCCCCTTTTGTACCGCTTTGTTCACCATAAGTTGGCAGGGTATGCTCAGACGTGAGTCCCTTGCTCACTTTGCCACTGGATTCAAGCAAGCCTGGCTGAAGACGGCTGAAATGCCAGAAACCGGTCCTAGGAAGCTTGTTTCCGGTCCAGGGAAGGCATGGCTTGGCAGTTCGGTCTGGACTGTTCCCATGAGGCACAGGGTCAGACTGATTTGCATATGGCCATGTCTGAACTGGGGTGGCAGAGTGGGCTAAAGAACGGTGATGGATCAAACTCGGATCTGATTACTGGGTGTGAGTGTTCGATTGGTTCTGATGCTCCGTCCATCACCACCCCCTTTTGTACTGCTTTGTTCGCCATAAGTTGGCAGTTTATGCTCAGACGTGAGTCCCTTGCTCACTTTGCCACTGGATTCATGCAAGCCTGACTGAAGACGGCTGAAATGCCAGAAACCGGTCCTAGGAAGTTTGTTTCCGGTCCAGAGAAGGCATGGCTTGGCAGTTCGGTCTGGACTGTTCCCATGAGGCACAGGGTCAGACTGATTTGCATATGGCCATGTCTGAACTGGGGTGGCAGAGTGGGCTAAAGAACGGTGATGGATCAAACTCCGATCTGATTACTGGGTGTGAGTGTTTGATTGGTTCTGATGCTCCGTCCATCACCACCCCCTTTTGTACTGCTTTGTTCGCCATAAGTTGGCAGTTTATGCTCAGACGTGAGTCCCTTGCTCACTTTGCCACTGGATTCAAGCAAGCCTGGCTGAAGGCGGCTGAAATGCCAGAAACCGGTCCTAGGAAGCTTGTTTCCGGTCAGGGAAGGCATGGCTTGGCAGTTTGGGCTGAACTGTTCCCATGAGGCACAGGGTCAGACTGATTTGCATATGGCCATGTCTGAACTGGGGTGGCAGAGTGGGCCAAAGAACGGTGATGGATCAAACTCGGATCTGTTGACTGGGTGTGAGTGTTTGATTGGTTCTGATGCTCCGTCCATCACCACCCCCTGTTGTACCGCTTTGTTCGCCATAAGTTGGCAGGGTATGCTCAGACGTGAGTCCCTTGCTCACTTTGCCACTGGATTCAAGCAAGCCTGGCTGAAGACGGCTAAAATGCCAGAAACCGGTCCTAGGAAGCTTGTTTCCGGTCCAGGGAAGGCATGGCTTGGCAGTTCGGGCTGGACTGTTCCCATGAGGCACAGGGTCAGACTGATTTGCATATGGCCATGTGTGAACTGGGGTGGCAGAGTGGGCTAAAGACTGGTGATGGATCAAGCTCGGATCTGTTGACTGAGTGTGAGTGTTTGATTGGTTCTGATGCTCCGTCCATCACCACCCCCTTTTGTGCCGCTTTGTTCGCCATAAGTTGGCAGGGTATGCTCAGACATGAGTCCCTTGCTCACTTTGCCACTGGATTCAATCAAGCCTGGCCGAAGACGGCTGAAATGCCAGAAACCGGTCCTAGGAAGCTTGTTTCCGGTCCAGGGAAGGCATGGCTTGGCAGTTCGGGCTGGACTGTTCCCATGAGGCACAGGGTCAGACTGATTTGCATATGGCCATGTCTGAGCTGGGGTGGCAGAGTGGGCCAAAGAACGGTGATGGATCAAACTCGGATCTGTTGACTGGGTGTGAGTGTTTGATTGGTTCTGATGCTCCGTCCATCACCACCCCCTGTTGTACCGCTTTGTTCGCCATAAGTTGGCTGGGTATGCTCAGACGTGAGTCCCTTGCTCACTTTGCCACTGGATTCAAGCAAGCCTGGATGAAGACGGCTGAAATGCCAGAAACCGGTCCTAGGAAGCTTGTTTCCGGTCCAGGGAAGGCATGGCTTGGCAGTTCGGGCTGGACTGTTCCCATGAGGCACAGGGTCAGACTGATTTGCGTATGGCCATGTGTGAACTGGGGTGGCAGAGTGGGCTAAAGACTGGTGATGGATCAAGCTCGGATCTGTTGACTGGGTGTGAGTGTTTGATTGGTTCTGATGCTCCGTCCATCACCACCCCCTTTTGTACCGCTTTGTTCGCCATAAGTTGGCAGGGTATGCTCAGACATGAGTCCCTTGCTCACCTTGCCACTGGATTCAAACAAGCCTGGCCGAAGACGGCTGAAATGCCAGAAACCGGTCCTAGGAAGCTTGTTTCCGGTCCAGGGAAGGCATGGCTTGGCAGTTCGGGCTGGACTGTTCCCATGAGGCACAGGGTCAGACTGATTTGCATATGGCCATGTCTGAAATGGGGTGACAGAGTGGGCTAAAGAACGGTGATGGATCAAACTCCGATCTGATTACTGGGTGTGAGTGTTTGATTGGTTCTGATGCTCCGTCCATCACCACCCCCTTTTGTACTGCTTTGTTCGCCATAAGTTGGCAGTTTATGCTCAGACGTGAGTCCCTTGCTCACTTTGCCACTGGATTCAAGCAAGCCTGGCTGAAGGCGGCTGAAATGCCAGAAACCGGTCCTAGGAAGCTTGTTTCCGGTCAGGGAAGGCATGGCTTGGCAGTTTGGGCTGAACTGTTCCCATGAGGCACAGGGTCAGACTGATTTGCATATGGCCATGTCTGAACTGGGGTGGCAGAGTGGGCCAAAGAACGGTGATGGATCAAACTCGGATCTGTTGACTGGGTGTGAGTGTTTGATTGGTTCTGATGCTCCGTCCATCACCACCCCCTGTTGTACCGCTTTGTTCGCCATAAGTTGGCAGGGTATGCTCAGACGTGAGTCCCTTGCTCACTTTGCCACTGGATTCAAGCAAGCCTGGCTGAAGACGGCTAAAATGCCAGAAACCGGTCCTAGGAAGCTTGTTTCCGGTCCAGGGAAGGCATGGCTTGGCAGTTCGGGCTGGACTGTTCCCATGAGGCACAGGGTCAGACTGATTTGCATATGGCCATGTGTGAACTGGGGTGGCAGAGTGGGCTAAAGACTGGTGATGGATCAAGCTCGGATCTGTTGACTGAGTGTGAGTGTTTGATTGGTTCTGATGCTCCGTCCATCACCACCCCCTTTTGTGCCGCTTTGTTCGCCATAAGTTGGCAGGGTATGCTCAGACATGAGTCCCTTGCTCACTTTGCCACTGGATTCAATCAAGCCTGGCCGAAGACGGCTGAAATGCCAGAAACCGGTCCTAGGAAGCTTGTTTCCGGTCCAGGGAAGGCATGGCTTGGCAGTTCGGGCTGGACTGTTCCCATGAGGCACAGGGTCAGACTGATTTGCATATGGCCATGTCTGAGCTGGGGTGGCAGAGTGGGCCAAAGAACGGTGATGGATCAAACTCGGATCTGTTGACTGGGTGTGAGTGTTTGATTGGTTCTGATGCTCCGTCCATCACCACCCCCTGTTGTACCGCTTTGTTCGCCATAAGTTGGCTGGGTATGCTCAGACGTGAGTCCCTTGCTCACTTTGCCACTGGATTCAAGCAAGCCTGGATGAAGACGGCTGAAATGCCAGAAACCGGTCCTAGGAAGCTTGTTTCCGGTCCAGGGAAGGCATGGCTTGGCAGTTCGGGCTGGACTGTTCCCATGAGGCACAGGGTCAGACTGATTTGCGTATGGCCATGTGTGAACTGGGGTGGCAGAGTGGGCTAAAGACTGGTGATGGATCAAGCTCGGATCTGTTGACTGGGTGTGAGTGTTTGATTGGTTCTGATGCTCCGTCCATCACCACCCCCTTTTGTACCGCTTTGTTCGCCATAAGTTGGCAGGGTATGCTCAGACATGAGTCCCTTGCTCACTTTGCCACTGGATTCAAACAAGCCTGGCCGAAGACGGCTGAAATGCCAGAAACCGGTCCTAGGAAGCTTGTTTCCGGTCCAGGGAAGGCATGGCTTGGCAGTTCGGGCTGGACTGTTCCCATGAGGCACAGGGTCAGACTGATTTGCATATGGCCATGTCTGAAATGGGGTGACAGAGTGGGCTAAAGAACGGTGATGGATCAAACTTGGATCTGTTGACTGGGTGTGAGTGTTTGATTGGTTCTGATGCTCCGTCCATCACCATCCCCTTTTGTACCGCTTTGTTCGCCATAAGTTGGCAGGGTATGCTCAGACGTGAGTCCCTTGCTCACTTTGCCACTGGATTCAAGCAAGCCTGGCTGAAGACGGCTGAAATGCCAGAAACCGGTCCTAGGAAGCTTGTTTCCGGTCCAGGGAAGGTATGGCTTGGCAGTTCGGGCTGTACTGTTCCCATGAGGCACAGGGTCAGACTGATTTGCATATGGCCATGTCTGAACTGGGGTGGCAGAGTGGGCTAAAGAACGGTGATGGATCAAACTCAGATCTGTTGACTGGGTGTGAGTGTTTGGTTGGTTCTGATGCTCCGTCCATCACCACCCCCTTTTGTACCGCTTTGTTCGCCATACGTTGGCAGGGTATGCTCAGACGTGAGTCCCTTGCTCACATTGCCACTGGATTCAAGCAAGCCTGGCTGAAGACGGCTGAAATGCCAGTAACCGGTCCTAGGAAGCTTGTTTCCGATCCAGGGAAGGTATGGCTTGGCAGTTCGGGCTGTACTGTTCCCATGAGGCACAGGGTCAGACTGATTTGCATATGGCCATGTCTGATCTGGGGTGGCAGAGTGGGCTAAAGAACGGTGATGGATCAAACTCAGATCTGTTGACTGGGTGTGAGTGTTTGATTGGTTCTGATGCTCCGTCCATTACCACCCCCTTTTGTACCGCTTTGTTCGCCGTAAGTTGGCAGGGTATGCTCAGACATGAGTCCCTTGCTCACTTTGCCACTGGATTCAAGCAAGCCGGGCTGAAGACAGCTGAAACGCCAGAAACCGGTCCTAGGAAGCTTGTTTCCGGTCCAGGGAAGGTATGGCTTGGCAGTTTGGGCTGGACTGTTCCCATGAGGCACAGGGTCAGACCGATTTGCATATGGCCATGTCTGAACTGGGGTGGCAGAGTGGGCTAAAGAACGGTGATGGATCAAACTCGGATCTGTTGAATGGGTGTGAGTGTTTGATTGGTTCTGATGCTCCGTCCATCACCATCCCCTTTTGTACCGCTTTGTTCGCCATAAGTTGGCAGGGTATGCTCAGACGTGAGTCCCTTGCTCACATTGCCACTGGATTCAAGCAAGCCTGGCTGAAGACGGCTGAAATGCCAGAAACCGGTCCTAGGAAGCTTGTTTCCGGTCCAGGGAAGGTATGGCTTGGCAGTTCGGGCTGTACTGTTCCCATGAGGCACAGGGTCAGACTGATTTGCATATGGCCATGTCTGATCTGGGGTGGCAGAGTGGGCTAAAGAACGGTGATGGATCAAACTCAGATCTGTTGACTGGGTGTGAGTGTTTGGTTGGTTCTGATGCTCCGTCCATCACCACCCCCTTTTGTACCGCTTTGTTCGCCATAAGTTGGCAGGGTATGCTCAGACGTGAGTCCCTTGCTCACATTGCCACTGGATTCAAGCAAGCCTGGCTGAAGATGGCTGAAATGCCAGAAACCGGTCCTAGGAAGCTTGTTTCCGGTCCAGGGAAGGTATGGCTTGGCAGTTCGGGCTGTACTGTTCCCATGAGGCACAGGGTCAGACTGATTTGCATATGGCCATGTCTGATCTGGGGTGGCAGAGTGGGCTAAAGAACGGTGATGGATCAAACTCAGATCTGTTGACTGGGTGTGAGTGTTTGGTTGGTTCTGATGCTCCGTCCATCACCACCCCCTTTTGTACCGCTTTGTTCGCCATAAGTTGGCAGGGTATGCTCAGACGTGAGTCCCTTGCTCACTTTGCCACTGGATTCAAGCAAGCCTGGCTGAAGACGGCTGAAATGCCAGAAACCGGTACTAGGAAGCTTGTTTCCGGTCCAGGGAAGGCATGGCTTGGCAGTTCGGTCTAGACTGTTCCCATGAGGCACAGGGTCAGACTGATTTGCATATGGCCATGTCTGAACTGGGGTGGCAGAGTGGGCTAAAGAACGGTGATGGATCAAACTCGGATCTGATTACTGGGTGTGAGTGTTTGATTGGTTCTGATGCTCCGTCCATCACCACCCCCTTTTGTACTGCTTTGTTCACCATAAATTGGCAGTTTATGCTCAGACGTGAGTCCCTTGCTCACTTTGCCACTGGATTCAAGCAAGCCTGGCTGAAGACGGCTGAAATACCAGAAACCGGTCCTAGGAAGCTTGTTTCCGGTCCAGGGAAGGCATGGCTTGGCAGTTTGGGCTGGACTGTTCCCATGAGGCACAGGGTCAGACTTATTTGCATATGGCCATGTCTGAACAGGGGTGGCAGAGTGGGCTAAAGAACGGTGATGGATCAAACTCGGATCTGTTGACTGGGTGTGAGTGTTTGATTGGTTCTGATGCTCCGTCCATCACCACCTCCTTTTGTACTGCTTTGTTCGCCATAAGTTGGCAGGGTATGCTCAGACATGAGTCCCTTGCTCACTTTGCCACTGGATTCAAGCAAGCCTGGCCGAAGACGGCTGAAATGCCAGAAACCGGTCCTAGGAAGCTTGTTTCCGGTCCAGGGAAGGCATGGCTTGGCAGTTCGGGCTGGACTGTTCCCATGAGGCACAGGGTCAGACTGATTTGCATATGGCCATGTCTGAAATGGGTTGGCAGATTGGGCTAAAGAACGGTGATGGATCAAACTCGGATCTGTTGACTGGGTGTGAGTGTTTGATTGGTTCTGATGCTCCGTCCATCACCACCCCCTTTTGTACCGCTTTGTTCGCCATAAGTTGGCAGGGTATGCTCAGACGTGAGTCCCTTGCTCACTTTGCCACTGGATTCAAGCAAGCCTGGCTGAAGACGGCTGAAATGCCAGAAACCGGTCCTAGGAAGCTTGTTTCCGGTCCAGGGAAGGCATGGCTTGGCAGTTCGGTCTGGACTGTTCCCATGAGGCACAGGGTCAGACTGATTTGCATATGGCCATGTCTGAACTGGGGTGGCAGAGTGGGCTAAAGAACGGTGATGGATCAAACTCGGATCTGATTACTGGGTGTGAGTGTTTGATTGGTTCTGATGCTCCGTCCATCACCAACCCCTTTTTTACTGCTTTGTTTGCCATAAGTTGGCAGTTTATGGTCAGACGTGAGTCCCTTGCTCACTTTGCCACTGGATTCAAGCAAGCCTGGCTGAAGGCGGCTGAAATGCCAGAAACCGGTCCTAGGAAGCTTGTTTCCGGTCCAGGGAAGGCATGGCTTGGCAGTTTGGGCTGAACTGTTCCCATGAGGCACAGGGTCAGACTGATTTGTATATGGCCATGTCTGAACTGGGGTGGCAGAGTGGGCCAAAGAACGGTGATGGATCAAACTCGGATCTGTTGACTGGGTGTGAGTGTTTGATTGGTTCTGATGCTCCGTCCATCACCACCCCCTTTTGTACCGCTTTGTTCGCCATGAGTCGGCAGGGTATGCTCAGACGTGAGTCCCTTGCTCACTTTGCCACTGGATTCAAGCAAGCCTGACTGAAGACGGCTGAAATGCCAGAAACCGCTCCTAGGAAGCTTGTTTCCGGTCCAGGGAAGGTATGGCTTGGCAGTTCGGGCTGTACTGTTCCCATGAGGCACAGGGTCAGACTGATTTGCATATGGCCATGTCTGATCTGGGGTGGCAGAGTGGGCTAAAGAACGGTGATGGATCAAACTCGGATCTGTTGACTGGGTGTGAGTGTTTGATTGGTTCTGATGCTCCATCCATCACCACCCCCTTTTGTACCGCTTTGTTCGCCATAAGTTGGCAGGGTATGCTCAGACGTGAGTCCCTTGCTCACTTTGCCACTGGATTCAAGCAAGCCTGGCCGAAGACGCCTTAAATGCCAAAAACCGGTCCTAGGAAGCTTGTTTGCGGTCCAGGGAAGGCATGGCTTGGCAGTTCGGGCTGGACTGTTCCCATGAGGCACAGGGTCAGGCTGATTTGCATATGGCCATGTCTGAACTGGGGTGGCAGAGTGGGCTAAAGCACGGTGATGGATCAAACTCAGATCTGTTGACTGGGTGTGAGTGTTTGATTGGTTCTGATGCTCCGTCCATCACCACCCCCTTTTGTACTGCTTTGTTCGCCATAAGTTGGCAGGGTATGCTCAGACGTGAGTCCCTTGCTCATTTTGCCACTGGATTCAAGCAGGCCTGGCTGAAGACGGCTGAAACGCCAGAAACCGGTCCTCGGAAGCTTGTTTCCGGTCCAGGGAAGGCATGGCTTGGCAGTTCGGGCTGGACTGTTCCCATGAGGCACAGGGTCAGACTGATTTGCATATGGCCATGTCTGAACTGGGGTGGCAGAGTGGGCTAAAGAACGGTGATGGATCAAACTCGGATCTGATTACTGGGTGTGAGTGTTTGATTGGTTCTGATGCTCCATCCATCACCACCCCCTTTTGTACTGCTTTGTTCGCCATAAGTTGGCAGTTTATGCTCAGACGTGAGTCCCTTGCTCACTTTGCCACTGGATTCAAGCAAGCCTGGCTGAAGGCGGCTGAAATGCCAGAAACCGGTCCTAGGAAGCTTGTTTCCGGTCCAGGGAAGGCATGGCTTGGCACTTTGGGCTGAACTGTTCCCATGAGGCACAGGGTCAGACTGATTTGCATATGGCCATGTCTGAACTGGGGTGGCAGAGTGGGCCAAAGAACGGTGATGGATCAAACTCGGATCTGTTGACTGGGTGTGAGTGTTTGATTGGTTCTGATGCTCCGTCCATCACCACCCCCTGTTGTACCGCTTTGTTCGCCATAAGTTGGCAGGGTATGCTCAGACGTGAGTCCCTTGCTCACTTTGCCACTGGATTCAAGCAAGCCTGGCTGAAGACGGCTGAAATGCCAGAAACCGGTCCTAGGAAGCTTGTTTCCGGTCCAGGGAAGGCATGGCCTGGCAGTTCGGGCTGGACTGTTCCCATGAGGCACAGGGTCAGACTGATTTGCATATGGCCATGTGTGAACTGGGGTGGCAGAGTGGGCTAAAGACTGGTGATGGATCAAGCTCGGATCTGTTGACTGGGTGTGAGTGTTTGATTGGTTCTGATGCTCCGTCCATCACCACCCCCTTTTGTACCGCTTTGTTCGCCATAAGTTGGCAGGGTATGCTCAGACATGAGTCCCTTGCTCACTTTGCCACTGGATTCAAACAAGCCTGGCCGAAGATGGCTGAAATGCCAGAAACCGGTCCTAGGAAGCTTGTTTCCGGTCCAGGGAAGGCATGGCTTGGCAGTTCGGGCTGGACTGTTCCCATGAGGCACAGGGTCAGACTGATTTGCATATGGCCATGTCTGAAATGGGGTGGCAGAGTGGGCTAAAGAACGGTGATGGATCAAACACGGATCTGTTGACTGGGTGTGAGTGTTTGATTGGTTCTGATGCTCCGTCCATCACCACCCCCTTTTGTACTGCTTTGTTCGCCATAAGTTGGCAGTGTATGCTCAGACGTGAGTCCCTTGCTCACTTTGCCACTGGATTCAAGCAAGCCTGGCTGAAGACTGCTGAAATACCAGAAACCGGTCCTAGGAAGCTTGTTTCCGGTCCAGGGAAGGCATGGCTTGGCAGTTTGGGCTGGACTGTTCCCATGAGGCACAGGGTCAGACTTATTTGCATATGGCCATGTCTGAACTGGGGTGGCAGAGTGGGCTAAAGAACGGTGATGGATCAAACTCGGATCTGTTGACTGGGTGTGAGTGTTTGATTGGTTCTGATGCTCCGTCCATCACCACCTCCTTTTGTACTGCTTTGTTCGCCATAAGTTGGCAGGGTATGCTCAGACATGAGTCCCTTGCTCACTTTGCCACTGGATTCAAGCAAGCCTGGCCGAAGACGGCTGAAATGCCAGAAACCGGTCCTAGGAAGCTTGTTTCCGGTCCAGGGAAGGCATGGCTTGGCAGTTCGGGCTGGACTGTTCCCATGAGGCACAGGGTCAGACTGATTTGCATATGGCCATGTCTGAAATGGGTTGGCAGAGTGGGCTAAAGAACGGTGATGGATCAAACTCGGATCTGTTGACTGGGTGTGAGTGTTTGATTGGTTCTGATGCTCCGTCCATCACCACCCCCTTTTGTACCGCTTTGTTCGCCATAAGTTGGCAGGGTATGCTCAGACGTGAGTCCCTTGCTCACTTTGCCACTGGATTCAAGCAAGCCTGGCTGAAGACGGCTGAAATGCCAGAAACCGGTCCTAGGAAGCTTGTTTCCGGTCCAGGGAAGGCATGGCTTGGCAGTTCGGTCTGGACTGTTCCCATGAGGCACAGGGTCAGACTGATTTGCATATGGCCATGTCTGAACTGGGGTGGCAGAGCGGGCTAAAGAACGGTGATGGATCAAACTCGGATCTGATTACTGGGTGTGAGTGTTTGATTGGTTCTGATGCTCCGTCCATCACCACCCCCTTTTGTACTGCTTTGTTCGCCATAAGTTGGCAGTTTATGCTCAGACATGAGTCCCTTGCTCACTTTGCCACTGGATTCAAGCAAGCCTGGCTGAAGGCGGCTGAAATGCCAGAAACCGGTCCTAGGAAGCTTGTTTCCGGTCCAGGGAAGGCATGGCTTGGCAGTTTGGGCTGAACTGTTCCCATGAGGCACAGGGTCAGACTGATTTGCATATGGCCATGTCTGAACTGGGGTGGCAGAGTGGGCAAAAGAACGGTGATGGATCAAACTCGGATCTGTTGACTGGGTGTGAGTGTTTGATTGGTTCTGATGCTCCGTCCATCACCACCCCCTTTTGTACCGCTTTGTTCGCCATAAGTTGGCAGGGTATGCTCAGACGTGAGTCCCTTGCTCACTTTGCCACTGGATTCAAGCAAGCCTGGCTGAAGACGGCTGAAATGCCAGAAACCGGTCCTAGGAAGCTTGTTTCCGGTCCAGGGAAGGCATGGCTTGGCAGTTCGGTCTGGACTGTTCCCATGAGGCACAGGGTCAGACTGATTTGCATATGGCCATGTCTGAACTGGGGTGGCAGAGTGGGCTAAAGAACGGTGATGGATCAAACTCGGATCTGATTACAGGGTGTGAGTGTTTGATTGGTTCTGATGCTCCGTCCATCACCACCCCCTTTTGTACCGCTTTGTTCGCCATAAGTCGGCAGGGTATGCTCGGACGTGAGTCCCTTGCTCACTTTGCCACTGGATTCAAGCAAGCCTGGCTGAAGACGGCTGAAATGCCAGAAACCGGTCCTAGGAAGCTTGTTTCCGGTCCAGGGAAGGCATGGCTTGGCAGTTTGGGCTGAACTGTTCCCATGAGGCACAGGGTCAGACTGATTTGTATATGGCCATGTCTGAACTGGGGTGGCAGAGTGGGCCAAAGAACGGTGATGGATCAAACTCGGATCTGTTGACTGGGTGTGAGTGTTTGATTGGTTCTGATGCTCCGTCCATCACCACCCCCTTTTGTACCGCTTTGTTCGCCATGAGTCGGCAGGGTATGCTCAGACGTGAGTCCCTTGCTCACTTTGCCACTGGATTCAAGCAAGCCTGGCTGAAGACGGCTGAAATGCCAGAAACCGGTCCTAGGAAGCTTGTTTCCGGTCCAGGGAAGGTATGGCTTGGCAGTTCGGGCTGTACTGTTCCCATGAGGCACAGGGTCAGACTGATTTGCAAATGGCCATGTCTGATCTGGGGTGGCAGAGTGGGCTAAAGAACGGTGATGGATCAAACTCGGATCTGTTGACTGGGTGTGAGTGTTTGATTGGTTCTGATGCTCCATCCATCACCACCCCCTTTTGTACCGCTTTGTTCGCCATAAGTTGGCAGGGTATGCTCAGACGTGAGTCCCTTGCTCACTTTGCCACTGGATTCAAGCAAGCCTGGCCGAAGACGGCTTAAATGCCAAAAACCGGTCCTAGGAAGCTTGTTTGCGGTCCAGGGAAGGCATGGCTTGGCAGTTCGGGCTGGACTGTTCCCATGAGGCACAGGGTCAGGCTGATTTGCATATGGCCATGTCTGAACTGGGGTGGCAGAGTGGGCTAAAGCACGGTGATGGATCAAACTCGGATCTGTTGACTGGGTGTGAGTGTTTGATTGGTTCTGATGCTCCGTCCATCACCACCCCCTTTTGTACTGCTTTGTTCGCCATAAGTTGGCAGGGTATGCTCAGACGTGAGTCCCTTGCTCATTTTGCCACTGGATTCAAGCAGGCCTGGCTGAAGACGGCTGAAACGCCAGAAACCGGTCCTCGGAAGCTTGTTTCCGGTCCAGGGAAGGCATGGCTTGGCAGTTCGGGCTGGACTGTTCCCATGAGGCACAGGGTCAGACTGATTTGCATATGGCCATGTCTGAACTGGGGTGGCAGAGTGGGCTAAAGAACGGTGACGGATCAAACTCGGATCTGATTACTGGGTGTGAGTGTTTGATTGGTTCTGATGCTCCATCCATCACCACCCCCTTTTGTACTGCTTTGTTCGCCATAAGTTGGCAGTTTATGCTCAGACGTGAGTCCCTTGCTCACTTTGCCACTGGATTCAAGCAAGCCTGGCTGAAGTCGGCTGAAATGCCAGAAACCGGTCCTAGGAAGCTTGTTTCCGGTCCAGGGAAGGCATGGCTTGGCAGTTTGGGCTGAACTGTTCCCATGAGGCACAGGGTCAGACTGATTTGCATATGGCCATGTCTGAACTGGGGTGGCAGAGTGGGCCAAAGAACGGTGATGGATCAAACTCGGATCTGTTGACTGGGTGTGAGTGTTTGATTGGTTCTGATGCTCCGTCCATCACCACCCCCTGTTGTACCGCTTTGTTCGCCATAAGTTGGCAGGGTATGCTCAGACGTGAGTCCCTTGCTCACTTTGCCACTGGATTCAAGCAAGCCTGGCTGAAGACGGCTGAAATACCAGAAACCGGTCCTAGGAAGCTTGTTTCCGGTCCAGGGAAGGCATGGCTTGGCAGTTTGGGCTGGACTGTTCCCATGAGGCACAGGGTCAGACTTATTTGCATATGGCCATGTCTGAACTGGGGTGGCAGAGTGGGCTAAAGAACGGTGATGGATCAAACTCGGATCTGTTGACTGGGTGTGAGTGTTTGATTGGTTCTGATGCTCCGTCCATCACCACCCCCTTTTGTACCGCTTTGTTCGCCATAAGTTGGCAGGGTATGCTCAGACGTGAGTCCCTTGCTCACTTTGCCACTGGATTCAAGCAAGCCTGGCTGAAGACGGCTGAAATGCCAGAAACCGGTCCTAGGAAGCTTGTTTCCGGTCCAGGGAAGGCATGGCTTGGCAGTTCGGTCTGGACTGATCCCATGAGGCACAGGGTCAGACTGATTTGCATATGGCCATGTCTGAACTGGGGTGGCAGAGCGGGCTAAAGAACGGTGATGGATCAAACTCGGATCTGATTACTGGGTGTGAGTGTTTGATTGGTTCTGATGCTCCGTCCATCACCACCCCCTTTTGTACTGCTTTGTTCGCCATAAGTTGGCAGTTTATGCTCAGACGTGAGTCCCTTGCTCACTTTGCCACTGGATTCAAGCAAGCCTGGCTGAAGGCGGCTGAAATGACAGAAACCGGTCCTAGGAAGCTTGTTTCCGGTCCAGGGAAGGCATGGCTTGGCAGTTTGGGCTGAACTGTTCCCATGAGGCACAGGGTCAGACTGATTTGCATATGGCCATGTCTGAACTGGGGTGGCAGAGTGGGCCAAAGAACGGTGATGGATCAAACTCGGATCTGTTGACTGGGTGTGAGTGTTTGATTGGTTCTGATGCTCCGTCCATCACCACCCCCTTTTGTACCGCTTTGTTCGCCATAAGTCGGCAGGGTATGCTCAGACGTGAGTCCCTTGCTCACTTTGCCACTGGATTCAAGCAAGCCTGGCTGAAGACGGCTGAAATGCCAGAAACCGGTCCTAGGAAGCTTGTTTCCGGTCCAGGGAAGGCATGGCTTGGCAGTTCGGTCTGGACTGTTCCCATGAGGCACAGGGTCAGACTGATTTGCATATGGCCATGTCTGAACTGGGGTGGCAGAGTGGGCTAAAGAACGGTGATGGATCAAACTCGGATCTGATTACAGGGTGTGAGTGTTTGATTGGTTCTGATGCTCCGTCCATCACCACCCCCTTTTGTACTGCTTTGTTCGCCATAAGTTGGCAGTATATGCTCAGACGTGAGTCCCTTGCTCACTTTGCCACCGGATTCAAACAAGCCTGGCCAAAGACGGCTGAAATGCCAGAAACCGGTCCTAGGAAGCTTGTTTCCGGTCCAGGGAAGGCATGGCTTGGCAGTTCGGGCTGGACTGTTCCCATGAGGCACAGGGTCAGACCGATTTGCATATGGCCATGTCTGAACTGGGGTGGCAGAGTGGGCCAAAGAACGGTGATGGATCAAACTCGGATCTGATTACTGGGTGTGAGTGTTTGATTGGTTCTGATGCTCCATCCATCACCACCCCCTTTTGTACTGCTTTGTTCGCCATAAGTTGGCAGTTTATGCTCAGACGTGAGTCCCTTGCTCACTTTGCCACTGGATTCAAGCAAGCCTGGCTGAAGGCGGCTGAAATGCCAGAAACCGGTCCTAGGAAGCTTGTTTCCGGTCCAGGGAAGGCATGGCTTGGCAGTTTGGGCTGAACTGTTCCCATGAGGCACAGGGTCAGACTGATTTGCATATGGCCATGTCTGAACTGGGGTGGCAGAGTGGGCCAAAGAACGGTGATGGATCAAACTCGGATCTGTTGACTGGGTGTGAGTGTTTGATTGGTTCTGATGCTCCGTCCATCACCACCCCCTGTTGTACCGCTTTGTTCGCCATAAGTTGGCAGGGTATGCTCAGACGTGAGTCCCTTGCTCACTTTGCCACTGGATTCAAGCAAGCCTGGCTGAAGACGGCTGAAATGCCAGAAACCGGTCCTAGGAAGCTTGTTTCCGGTCCAGGGAAGGCATGGCTTGGCAGTTCGGGCTGGACTGTTCCCATGAGGCACAGGGTCAGACTGATTTGCATATGGCCATGTGTGAACTGGGGTGGCAGAGTGGGCTAAAGACTGGTGATGGATCAAGCTCGGATCTGTTGACTGGGTGTGAGTGTTTGATTGGTTCTGATGCTCCGTCCATCACCACCCCCTTTTGTACCGCTTTGTTCGCCATAAGTTGGCAGGGTATGCTCAGACATGTGTCCCTTGCTCACTTTGCCACTGGATTCAAACAAGCCTGGCCGAAGACGGCTGAAATGCCAGAAACCGGTCCTAGGAAGCTTGTTTCCGGTCCAGGGAAGGCATGGCTTGGCAGTTCGGGCTGGACTGTTCCCATGAGGCACAGGGTCAGACTGATTTGCATATGGCCATGTCTGAAATGGGGTGGCAGAGTGGGCTAAAGAACGGTGATGGATCAAACACGGATCTGTTGACTGGGTGTGAGTGTTTGATTGGTTCTGATGCTCCGTCCATCACCACCTCCTTTTGTACTGCTTTGTTCGCCATAAGTTGGCAGGGTATGCTCAGACATGAGTCCCTTGCTCACTTTGCCACTGGATTCAAGCAAGCCTGGCCGAAGACGGCTGAAATGCCAGAAACCGGTCCTAGGAAGCTTGTTTCCGGTCCAGGGAAGGCATGGCTTGGCAGTTCGGGCTGGACTGTTCCCATGAGGCACAGGGTCAGACTGATTTGCATATGGCCATGTCTGAAATGGGTTGGCAGAGTGGGCTAAAGAACGGTGATGGATCAAACTCGGATCTGTTGACTGGGTGTGAGTGTTTGATTGGTTCTGATGCTCCGTCCATCACCACCCCCTTTTGTACCGCTTTGTTCGCCATAAGTTGGCAGGGTATGCTCAGACGTGAGTCCCTTGCTCACTTTGCCACTGGATTCAAGCAAGCCTGGCTGAAGACGGCTGAAATGCCAGAAACCGGTCCTAGGAAGCTTGTTTCCGGTCCAGGGAAGGCATGGCTTGGCAGTTCGGTCTGGACTGTTCCCATGAGGCACAGGGTCAGACTGATTTGCATATGGCCATGTCTGAACTGGGGTGGCAGAGCGGGCTAAAGAACGGTGATGGATCAAACTCGGATCTGATTACTGGGTGTGAGTGTTTGATTGGTTCTGATGCTCCGTCCATCACCACCCCCTTTTGTACTGCTTTGTTCGCCATAAGTTGGCAGTTTATGCTCAGACGTGAGTCCCTTGCTCACTTTGCCACTGGATTCAAGCAAGCCTGGCCGAAGACGGCTGAAATGCCAGAAACCGGTTCTAGGAAGCTTGTTTCCGGTCCAGGGAAGGCATGGCTTGGCAGGTCGGGCTGGACTGTTCCCATGAGGCACAGGGTCAGACCGATTTGCATATGGCCATGTCTGAACTGCGGTGGCAGAGTGGGCTAAAGAACGGTGATGGATCAAACTCGGATCTGTTGACTGGGTGTGAGTGTTTGATTGGTTCTGATGCTCCGTCCATCAACATCCCCTTTTGTACCGCTTTGTTCGCCATAAGTTGGCAGGGTATGCTCAGACATGAGTCCCTTGCTCACTTTGCCACTGGATTCAAGCAAGCCTGGCTGAAGACGGCTGAAATGCCAGAAACCGGTCCTAGGAAGCTTGTTTCCGGTCCAGGGAAGGCATGGCTTGGCAGTTCGGGCTGGACTGTTCCCATGAGGCACAGGGTCAGACTGATTTGCATATGGCCATGTGTGAACTGGGGTGGCAGAGTGGGCTAAAGACTGGTGATGGATCAAGCTCGGATCTGTTGACTGGGTGTGAGTGTTTGATTGGTTCTGATGCTCCGTCCATCACCACCCCCTTTTGTACCGCTTTGTTCGCCATAAGTTGGCAGGGTATGCTCAGACATGAGTCCCTTGCTAACTTTGCCACTGGATTCAAACAAGCCTGGCTGAAGACGGCTGAAATGCCAGAAACCGGTCCTAGGAAGCTTGTTTCCGGTCCAGGGAAGGCATGGCTTGGCAGTTCGGGCTGGACTGTTCCCATGAGGCACAGGGTCAGACTGATTTGCATATGGCCATGTCTGAAATGGGGTGGCAGAGTGGGCTAAAGAACGGTGATGGATCAAACTCAGATCTGTTGACTGGGTGTGAGTGTTTGGTTGGTTCTGATGCTCCGTCCATCACCACCCCCTGTTGTACCGCTTTGTTCGCCATAAGTTGGCAGGGTATGCTCAGACGTGAGTCCCTTGCTCACTTTGCCACTGGATTCAAGCAAGCCTGGCTGGAGACGGCTGAAATGCCAGAAACCGGTCCTAGGAAGCTTGTTTCCGGTCCAGGGAAGGCATGGCTTGGCAGTTCGGGCTGGACTGTTCCCATGAGGCACAGGGTCAGACTGATTTGCATATGGCCATGTGTGAACTGGGGTGGCAGAGTGGGCTAAAGACTGGTGATGGATCAAGCTCGGAACTGTTGACTGGGTGTGAGTGTTTGATTGGTTCTGATGCTCCGTCCATCACCACCCCCTTTTGTACCGCTTTGTTCGCCATAAGTTGGCAGGGTATGCTCAGACATGAGTCCCTTGCTCACTTTGCCACTGGATTCAAACAAGCCTGGCCGAAGACGGCTGAAATGCCAGAAACCGGTCCTAGGAAGCTTGTTTCCGGTCCATGGAAGGCATGGCTTGGCAGTTCGGGCTGGACTGTTCCCATGAGGCACAGGGTCAGACTGATTTGCATATGGCCATGTCTGAAATGGGGTGGCAGAGTGGGCTAAAGAACGGTGATGGATCAAACACGGATCTGTTGACTGGGTGTGAGTGTTTGATTGGTTCTGATGCTCCGTCCATCACCACCCCCTTTTGTACTGCTTTGTTCGCCATAAGTTGGCAGTGTATGCTCAGACGTGAGTCCCTTGCTCACTTTGCCACTGGATTCAAGCAAGCCTGGCTGAAGACGGCTGAAATACCAGAAACCGGTCCTAGGAAGCTTGTTTCCGGTCCAGGGAAGGCATGGCTTGGCAGTTTGGGCTGGACTGTTCCCATGAGGCACAGGGTCAGACTTATTTGCATATGGCCATGTCTGAACTGGGGTGGCAGAGTGGGCTAAAGAACGGTGATGGATCAAACTCGGATCTGTTGACTGGGTGTGAGTGTTTGATTGGTTCTGATGCTCCGTCCATCACCACCTCCTTTTGTACTGCTTTGTTCGCCATAAGTTGGCAGGGTATGCTCAGACATGAGTCCCTTGCTCACTTTGCCACTGGATTCAAGCAAGCCTGGCCGAAGACGGCTGAAATGCTAGAAACCGGTCCTAGGAAGCTTGTTTCCGGTCCAGGGAAGGCATGGCTTGGCAGTTCGGGCTGGACTGTTCCCATGAGACACAGGGTCAGACTGATTTGCATATGGCCATGTCTGAAATGGGTTGGCAGAGTGGGCTAAAGAACGGTGATGGATCAAACTCGGATCTGTTGACTGGGTGTGAGTGTTTGATTGGTTCTGATGCTCCGTCCATCACCACCCCCTTTTGTACCGCTTTGTTCGCCATAAGTTGGCAGGGTATGCTCAGACGTGAGTCCCTTGCTCACTTTGCCACTGGATTCAAGCAAGCCTGGCTGAAGACGGCTGAAATGCCAGAAACCGGTCCTAGGAAGCTTGTTTCCGGTCCAGGGAAGGCATGGCTTGGCAGTTCGGTCTGGACTGTTCCCATGAGGCACAGGGTCAGACTGATTTGCATATGGCCATGTCTGAACTGGGGTGGCAGAGCGGGCTAAAGAACGGTGATGGATCAAACTCGGATCTGATTACTGGGTGTGAGTGTTTGATTGGTTCTGATGCTCCGTCCATCACCACCCCCTTTTGTACTGCTTTGTTCGCCATAAGTTGGCAGTTTATGCTCAGACGTGAGTCCCTTGCTCACTTTGCCACTGGATTCAAGCAAGCCTGGCTGAAGGCGGCTGAAATGCCAGAAACCGGTCCTAGGAAGCTTGTTTCCGGTCCAGGGAAGGCATGGCTTGGCAGTTTGGGCTGAACTGTTCCCATGAGGCACAGGGTCAGACTGATTTGCATATGGCCATGTCTGAACTGGGGTGGCAGAGTGGGCCAAAGAACGGTGATGGATCAAACTCGGATCTGTTGACTGGGTGTGAGTGTTTGATTGGTTCTGATGCTCCGTCCATCACCACCCCCTTTTGTACCGCTTTGTTCGCCATAAGTCGGCAGGGTATGCTCAGACGTGAGTCCCTTGCTCACTTTGCCACTGGATTCAAGCAAGCCTGGCTGAAGACGGCTGAAATGCCAGAAACCGGTCCTAGGAAGCTTGTTTCCGGTCCAGGGAAGGCATGGCTTGGCAGTTCGGTCTGGACTGTTCCCATGAGGCACAGGGTCAGACTGATTTGCATATGGCCATGTCTGAACTGGGGTGGCAGAGTGGGCTAAAGAACGGTGATGGATCAAACTCGGATCTGATTACAGGGTGTGAGTGTTTGATTGGTTCTGATGCTCCGTCCATCACCACCCCCTTTTGTACTGCTTTGTTCGCCATAAGTTGGCAGTATATGCTCAGACGTGAGTCCCTTGCTCACTTTGCCACCGGATTCAAACAAGCCTGGCCGAAGACGGCTGAAATGCCAGAAACCGGTCCTATTAAGCTTGTTTCCGGTCCAGGGAAGGTATGGCTTGGCAGTTCGGGCTGTACTGTTCCCATGAGGCACAGGGTCAGACTGATTTGCATATGGCCATGTCTGATCTGGGGTGGCAGAGTGGGCTAAAGAACGGTGATGGATCAAACTCGGATCTGATTACTGGGTGTGAGTGTTTGATTGGTTCTGATGCTCCGTCCATCACCACCCCCTTTTGTACTGCTTTGTTCTCCATAAGTTGGCAGTTTATGCTCAGACGTGAGTCCCTTGCTCACTTTGCCACTGGATTCAAGCAAGCCTGGCTGAAGGCGGCTGAAATGCCAGAAACCGGTCCTAGGAAGCTTGTTTCCGGTCCAGGGAAGGCATGGCTTGGCAGTTTGGGCTGAACTGTTCCCATGAGGCACAGGGTCAGACTGATTTGCATATGGCCATGTCTGAACTGGGGTGGCAGAGTGGGCCAAAGAACGGTGATGGATCAAACTCGGATCTGTTGACTGGGTGTGAGTGTTTGATTGGTTCTGATGCTCCGTCCATCACCACCCCCTTTTGTACCGCTTTGTTCGCCATAAGTCGGCAGGATATGCTCAGACGTGAGTCCCTTGCTCACTTTGCCACTGGATTCAAGCAAGCCTGGCTGAAGACGGCTGAAATGCCAGAAACCGGTCCTAGGAAGCTTGTTTCCGGTCCAGGGAAGGCATGGCTTGGCAGTTTGGGCTGAACTGTTCCCATGAGGCACAGGGTCAGACTGATTTGCATATGGCCATGTGTGAACTGGGGTGGCAGAGTGGGCTAAAGACTGGTGATGGATCAAGCTCGGATCTGTTGACTGGGTGTGCGTGTTTGATTGGTTCTGATGCTCCGTCCATCACCACCCCCTTTTGTACTGCTTTGTTCGCCATAAGTTGGCAGGGTATGCTCAGACGTGAGTCCCTTGCTCATTTTGCCACTGGATTCAAGCAGGCCTGGCTGAAGACGGCTGAAACGCCAGAAACCGGTCCTCGGAAGCTTGTTTCCGGTCCAGGGAAGGCATGGCTTGGCAGTTCGGGCTGGACTGTTCCCATGAGGCACAGGGTCAGACTGATTTGCATATGGCCATGTCTGAACTGGGGTGGCAGAGTGGGCTAAAGTACGGTGATGGATCAAACTCGGATCTGATTACTGGGTGTGAGTGTTTGATTGGTTCTGATGCTCCGTCCATCACCACCCCCTTTTGTACTGCTTTGTTCGCCATAAGTTGGCAGTTTATGCTCAGACGTGAGTCCCTTGCTCACTTTGCAACTTGATTCAAGCAAGCCTGGCTGAAGGCGGCTGAAATGCCAGAAACCGGTCCTAGGAAGCTTGTTTCCGGTCCAGGGAAGGCATGGCTTGGCAGTTTGGGCTGAACTGTTCCCATGAGGCACAGGGTCAGACTGATTTGCATATGGCCATGTCTGAACTGGGGTGGCAGAGTGGGCCAAAGAACGGTGATGGATCAAACTCGGATCTGTTGACTGGGTGTGAGTGTTTGATTGGTTCTGATGCTCCGTCCATCACCACCCCCTGTTGTACCGCTTTGTTCGCCATAAGTTGGCAGGGTATGCTCAGACGTGAGTCCCTTGCTCACTTTGCCACTGGATTCAAGCAAGCCTGGCTGAAGACGGCTGAAATGCCAGAAACCGGTCCTAGGAAGCTTGTTTCCGGTCCAGGGAAGGCATGGCTTGGCAGTTCGGGCTAGACTGTTCCCATGAGGCACAGGGTCAGACTGATTTGCATATGGCCATGTGTGAACTGGGGTGGCAGAGTGGGCTAAAGACTGGTGATGGATCAAGCTCGGATCTGTTGACTGGGTGTGAGTGTTTGATTGGTTCTGATGCTCCGTCCATCACCACCCCCTTTTGTACCGCTTTGTTCGCCATAAGTTGGCAGGGTATGCTCAGACATGAGTCCCTTGCTCACTTTGCCACTGGATTCAAACAAGCCTGGCCGAAGACGGCTGAAATGCCAGAAACCGGTCCTAGGAAGCTTGTTTCCGGTCCAGGGAAGGCATGGCTTGGCAGTTCGGGCTGGACTGTTCCCATGAGGCACAGGGTCAGACTGGTTTGCATATGGCCATGTCTGAAATGGGGTGGCAGAGTGGGCTAAAGAACGGTGATGGATCAAACTCGGATCTGTTGACTAGGTGTGAGTGTTTGATTGGTTCTGATGCTCCGTCCATCACCATCCCCTTTTGTACCGCTTTGTTCGCCATAAGTTGGCAGGGTATGCTCAGACGTGAGTCCCTTGCTCACTTTGCCACTGGATTCAAGCAAGCCTAGCTGAAGACGGCTGAAATGCCAGAAACCGGTCCTAGGAGGCTTGTTTCCGGTCCAGGGAAGGTATGGCTTGGCAGTTCGGGCTGTACTGTTCCCATGAGGCACAGGGTCAGACTGATTTGCAAATGGCCATGTCTGATCTGGGGTAGCAGAGTGGGCTAAAGAACGGTGATGGATCAAACTCAGATCTGTTGACTGGGTGTGAGTGTTTGGTTGGTTCTGATGCTCCGTCCATCACCACCCCCTTTTGTACCGCTTTGTTCGCCATAAGTTGGCAGGGTATGCTCAGACGTGAGTCCCTTGCTCACTTTGCCACTGGATTCAAGCAAGCCTGGCTGAAGACGGCTGAAATGCCAGAAACCGGTCCTAGGAAGCTTGTTTCCGGTCCAGGGAAGGCATGGCTTGGCAGTTCGGTCTGGACTGTTCGCATGAGGCACAGGGTCAGACTGATTTGCATATGGCCATGTCTGAACTGGGGTGGCAGAGTGGGCTAAAGAACGGTGATGGATCAAACTCGGATCTGATGACTGGGTGTGAGTGTTTGATTGGTTCTGATGCTCCGTCCATCACCATCCCCTTTTGTACCACTTTGTTCGCCATAAGTTGGCAGTTTATGCTCAGACGTGAGTCCCTTGCTCACTTTGTCACTGGATTCAAGCAAGCGTGGCTGAAGGCGGCTGAAATGCCAGAAACCGGTCCTAGGAAGCTTGTTTTCGGTCCAGGGAAGGCATGGCTTGGCAGTTTGGGCTGAACTGTTCCCATGAGGCACAGGGTCAGACTGATTTGCATATGGCCATGTCTGAACTGGGGTGGCAGAGTGGGCCAAAGAACGGTGATGGATCAAACTCGGATCTGTTGACTGGGTGTGAGTGTTTGATTGGTTCTGATGCTCCGTCCATCACCATCCCCTTTTGTACCGCTTTGTTCGGCATAAGTTGGCAGGGTATGCTCAGACGTGAGTCCCTTGCTCACATTGCCACTGGATTCAAGCAAGCCTGGCTGAAGACGGCTGAAATGCCAGAAACCGGTCCTAGGAAGCTTGTTTCCGGTCCAGGGAAGGTATGGCTTGGCAGTTCGGGCTGTACTGTTCCCATGAGGCACAGGGTCAGACTGATTTGCATATGGCCATGTCCGATCTGGGGTGGCAGAGTGGGCTAAAGAACGGTGATGGATCAAACTCAGATCTGTTGACTGGGTGTGAGTGTTTGGTTGGTTCTGATGCTCCGTCCATCACCACCCCCTTTTGTACCGCTTTGTTCGCCATAAGTTGGCAAGGTATGCTCAGACGTGAGTCCCTTGCTCACATTGCCACTGGATTCAAGCAAGCCTGGCTGAAGACGGCTGAAATGCCAAAAACCGGTCCTAGGAAGCTTGTTTCCGGTCCAGGGAAGGTATGGCTTGGCAGTTCGGGCTGTACTGTTCCCATGAGGCACAGGGTCAGACTGATTTGCATATGGCCATGTCTGATCTGGGGTGGCAGAGTGGGCTAAAGAACGGTGATGGATCAAACTCAGATCTGTTGACTGGGTGTGAGTGTTTGGTTGGTTCTGATGCTCCGTCCATCACCACCCCCTTTTGTACCGCTTTGTTCGCCATAAGTTGGCAGGGTATGCTCAGACGTGAGTCCCTTGCTCACATTGCCACTGGATTCAAGCAAGCCTGGCTGAAGACAGCTGAAATGCCAGTAACCGGTCCTAGGAAGCTTGTTTCCGGTCCAGGGAAGGTATGGCTTGGCAGTTCGGGCTGTACTGTTCCCATGAGGCACAGGGTCAGACTGATTTGCATTGGCCATGTCTGATCTGGGGTGGCAGAGTGGGCTAAAGAACGGTGATGGATCAAACTCAGATCTGTTGACTGGGTGTGAGTGTTTGGTTGGTTCTGATGCTCCGTCCATCACCACCCCCTTTTGTACCGCTTTGTTCGCCATAAGTTGGCAGGGTATGCTCAGACGTGAGTCCCTTGCTCACATTGCCACTGGATTCAAGCAAGCCTGGCTGAAGACGGCTGAAATGCCAGAAACCGGTCCTAGGAAGCTTGTTTCCGGTCCAGGGAAGGTATGGCTTGGCAGTTCGGGCTGTACTGTTCCCATGAGGCACAGGGTCAGACTGATTTGCATATGGCCATGTCTGATCTGGGGTGGCAGAGTGGGCTAAAGTACGGTGATGGATCAAACTCAGATCTGTTGACTGGGTGTGAGTGTTTGGTTGGTTCTGATGCTCCGTCCATCACCACCCCCTTTTGTACCGCTTTGTTCGCCATAAGTTGGCAGGGTATGCTCAGACGTGAGTCCCTTGCTCACTTTGCCACTGGATTCAAGCAAGCCTGGCTGAAGACGGCTGAAATGCCAGAAACCGGTCCTAGGAAGCTTGTTTCCGGTCCAGGGAAGGCATGGCTTGGCAGTTCGGTCTAGACTGTTCCCATGAGGCACAGGGTCAGACTGATTTGCATATGGCCATGTCTGAACTGGGGTGGCAGAGTGGGCTAAAGAACGGTGATGGATCAAACTCGGATCTGATTACTGGGTGTGAGTGTTTGATTGGTTCTGATGCTCCGTCCATCACCACCCCCTTTTGTACTGCTTTGTTCGCCATAAGTTGCCAGTTTATGCTCAGACGTGAGTCCCTTGCTCACTTTGCCACTGGATTCAACAAGCCTGGCTGAAGACGGCTGAAATGCCAGAAACCGGTCCTAGGAAGCTTGTTTCCGGTCCAGGGAAGGTATGGCTTGGCAGTTCGGGCTGTACTGTTCCCATGAGGCACAGGGTCAGACTGATTTGCATATGGCCATGTCTGATCTGGGGTGGCAGAGTGGGCTAAAGAACGGTGATGGATCAAACTCAGATCTGTTGACTGGGTGTGAGTGTTTGGTTGGTTCTGATGCTCCGTCCATCACCACCCCCTTTTGTACCGCTTTGTTCACCATAAGTTGGCAGGGTATGCTCAGACGTGAGTCCCTTGCTCACTTTGCCACTGGATTCAAGCAAGCCTGGCTGAAGACGGCTGAAATGCCAGAAACCGGTCCTAGGAAGCTTGTTTCCGGTCCAGGGAAGGCATGGCTTGGCAGTTCGGTCTAGACTGTTCCCATGAGGCACAGGGTCAGACTGATTTGCATATGGCCATGTCTGAACTGGGGTGGCAGAGTGGGCTAAAGAACGTTGATGGATCAAACTCGGATCTGTTGACTGGGTGTGAGTGTTTGATTGGTTCTGATGCTCCGTCCATCACCACCCCCTGTTGTACCGCTTTGTTCGCCATAAGTTGGCAGGGTATGCTCAGACATGAGTCCCTTGCTCACTTTGCCACTGGATTCAAACAAGCCTGGCCGAAGACGGCTGAAATGCTAGAAACCGGTCCTAGGAAGCTTGTTTCCGGTCCAGGGAAGGCATGGCTTGGCAGTTCGGGCTGGACTGTTCCCATGAGGCACAGGGTCAGACTGATTTGCATATGGCCATGTCTGAAATGGGGTGGCAGAGTGGGCTAAAGAACGGTAATGGATCAAACTCGGATCTGTTGACTGGGTGTGAGTGTTTGATTGGTTCTGATGCTCCGTCCATCACCATCCCCTTTTGTACCGCTTTGTTCGCCATAAGTTGGCAGGGTATGCTCAGACGTGAGTCTCTTGCTCACTTTGCCACTGGATTCAAGCAAGCCTAGCTGAAGACGGCTGAAATGCCAGAAACCGGTCCTAGGAAGCTTGTTTCCGGTCCAGGGAAGGTATGGCTTGGCAGTTCGGGCTGTACTGTTCCCAATAGGCACAGGGTCAGACTGATTTGCATATGGCCATGTCTGATCTGGGGTAGCAGAGTGGGCTAAAGAACGGTGATGGATCAAACTCAGATCTGTTGACTGGGTGTGAGTGTTTGGTTGGTTCTGATGCTCCGTACATCACCACCCCCTTTTGTACCACTTTGTTCGCCATAAGTTGGCAGTTTATGCTCAGATGTGAGTCCCTTGCTCACTTTGCCACTGGATTCAAGCAATCGTGCTGAAGGCGGCTGAAATGCCAGAAACCGGTCCTAGGAAGCTTGTTTTCGGTCCAGGGAAGGAATGGCTTGGCAGTTTGGGCTGAACTGTTCCCATGAGGCACAGGGTCAGACTGATTTGCATATGGCCATGTCTGAACTGGGGTGGCAGAGTGGGCCAAAGAACGGTGATGGATCAAACTCGTTTCTGTTGACTGGGTGTGAGTGTTTGATTGGTTCTGATGCTCCGACCATCACCACCCCCTTTTGTACCGCTTTGTTCGCCATAAGTTGGCAGGGTATGCTCAGACGTGAGTCCCTTGATCACTTTGCCACTGGATTCAAGCAAGCTTGGCTGACGACGGCTGAAATGCCAGAAACCGGTCCTAGGAAGCTTGTTTCCGGTCCAGGGAAGCCATGACTTGGCAGTTCGGGCTGGACTGTTCCCATGAGGCACAGGGTCAGACTGATTTGCATATGGCCATGTCTGAACTGGGGTGGCAGAGTGGGCTAAAGAATGGTGATGGATCAAACTCGGATCTGTTGACTGGGTGTGAGTGTTTGATTGGTTCTGATGCTCCGTCCATCACCACCCCCTTTTGTACCGCTTTGTTCGCCGTAAGTTGGCAGGGTATGCTCAGACATGAGTCCCTTGCTCACTTTGCCACTGGATTCAAGCAAGCCGGGCTGAAGACAGCTGAAACGCCAGAAACCGGTCCTAGGAAGCTTCTTTCCGGTCCAGGGAAGGTATGGCTTGGCAGTTCGGGCTGGACTGTTCCCATGAGGCACAGGGTCAGACCGATTTGCATATGGCCATGTCTGAACTGGGGTGGCAGAGAGGGCTAAAGAACGGTGATGGATCAAACTCGGATCTGTTGACTGGGTGTGAGAGTTTGATTGGTTCTGATGCTCCGTCCATGACCATCCCCTTTTGTACCGCTTTGTTCGCCATAAGTTGGCAGGGTATGCTCAGACGTGAGTCCCTTGCTCACATTGCCACTGGATTCAAGCAAGCCTGGCTGAAGACGGCTGAAATGCCAGGAACCGGTCCTAGGAAGCTTGTTTCCGGTCCAGGGAAGGTATGGCTTGGCAGTTCGGGCTGTACTGTTCCCATGAGGCACAGGGTCAGACTGATTTGCATATGGCCATGTCTGATCTGGGGTGGCAGAGTGGGCTAAAGAACGGTGATGGATCAAACTCAGATCTGTTGACTGGGTGTGAGAGTTTGGTTGGTTCTGATGCTCCGTCCATCACCACCCCCTTTTGTAACGCTTTGTTCGCCATAAGTTGGCAGGGTATGCTCAGACGTGAGTCCCTTGCTCACATTGCCACTGGATTCAAGCAAGCCTGGCTGAAGACGGCTGAAATGCCAGAAACCGGTCCTAGGAAGCTTGTTTCCGGTCCAGGGAAGGTATGGCTTGGCAGTTCGGGCTGTACTGTTCCCATGAGGCACAGGGTCAGACTGATTTGCATGTGGCCATGTCTGATCTGGGGTGGCAGATTGGGCTAAAGAACGGTGATGGATCAAACTCAGATCTGTTGACTGGGCGTGAATGTTTGGTTGGTTCTGATGCTCCGTCCATCACCACCCCCTTTTGTACCGCTTTGTTCGCCATAAGTTGGCAGGGTATGCTCAGACGTGAGTCCCTTGCTCACTTTGCCACTGGATTCAAGCAAGCCTGGCTGAAGACGGCTGAAATGCCAGAAACCGGTCCTAGGAAGCTTGTTTCCGGTCCAGGGAAGGCATGGCTTGGCAGTTCGGTCTGGACTGTTCCCATGAGGCACAGGGTCAGACTGATTTGCATATGGCCATGTCTGAACTGGGGTGGCAGAGTGGGCCAAAGAACGGTGATGGATCAAACTCGGATCTGTTGACTGGGTGTGAGTGTTTGATTGGTTCTGATGCTCCGTCCATCACCACCCCCTTTTGTACCGCTTTGTTCGCCATAAGTCGGCAGGGTATGCTCAGACGTGAGTCCCTTGCTCACTTTGCCACTGGATTCAAGCAAGCCTGGCTGAAGACGGCTGAAATGCCAGAAACCAGTCCTAGGAAGCTTGTTTCCGGTCCAGGGAAGGCATGGCTTGGCAGTTTGGGCTGAACTGTTCCCATGAGGCACAGGGTCAGACTGATTTGCATATGGCCATGTGTGAACTGGGATGGCAGAGTGGGCTAAAGACTGGTGATGGATCAAGCTCGGATCTGTTGACTGGGTGTGAGTGTTTGATTGGTTCTGATGCTCCGTCCATCACCACCCCCTTTTGTACCGCTTTGTTCGCCATAAGTTGGCAGGGTATGCTCAGACATGAGTCCCTTGCTCACTTTGCCACTGGATTCAAACAAGCCTGGCCGAAGACGGCTGAAATGCCAGAAACCGGTCCTAGGAAGCTTGTTTCCGTTCCAGGAAAGGCATGGCTTGGCAGTTCGGGCTGGACTGTTCCCATGAGGCACAGGGTCAGACTGATTTGCATATGGCCATGTCTGATATGGGGTGGCAGAGTTGGCTAAAGAACGGTGATGGATCAAACTCGGATCTGTTGACTGGGTGTGAGTGTTTGATTGGTTCTGATGCTCCATCCATCACCACCCCCTTTTGTACCGCTTTGTTCGCCATAAGTTGGCAGGGTATGCTCAGACGTGAGTCCCTTGCTCATTTTGCCACTGGATTCAAGCAGGCCTGGCTGAAGACGGCTGAAACGCCAGAAACCGGTCCTCGGAAGCTTGTTTCCGGTCCAGGGAAGGCATGGCTTGGCAGTTCGGGCTGGACTGTTCCCATGAGGCACAGGGTCAGACTGATTTGCATATGGCCATGTCTGAACTGGGGTGGCAGAGTGGGCTAAAGCACGGTGATGGATCAAACTTGGATCTGTTGACTGGGTGTGAGTGTTTGATTGGTTCTGATGCTCCGTCCATCACCACCCCCTTTTGTACTGCTTTGTTCGCCATAAGTTGGCAGGGTATGCTCAGACGTGAGTCCCTTGCTCATTTTGCCACTGGATTCAAGCAGGCCTGGCTGAAGACGGCTGAAACGCCAGAAACCGGTCTTCGGAAGCTTGTTTCCGGTCCAGGGAAGGCATGGCTTGGCAGTTCGGGCTGGACTGTTCCCATGAGGCACAGGGTCAGCATGATTTGCATATGGTCATGTCTGAACTGGGGTGGCAGAGTGGGCTAAAGAACGGTGATGGATCAAACTCGGATCTGTTGACTGGGTGTGAGTGTTTGATTGGTTCTGATGCTCCGTCCATCACCATCCCCTTTTGTACCGCTTTGTTCGCCATAAGTTGGCAGGGTATGCTCAGACGTGATTCCCTTGCTCACATTGCCACTGGATTCAAGCAAGCCTGGCTGAAGACGGCTGAAATGCAAGAAACCGGTCCTAGGAAGCTTGTTTCCGGTCCAGGGAAGGTATGGCTTAGCAGTTCGGGCTGTACTGTTCCCATGAGGCACAGGGTCAGACTGATTTGCATATGGCCATGTCTGAACTGGTGTGGCAGAGTGGGCTAAAGAACAGTGATGGATCAAACTCGGATCTGATGACTGGGTGTGAGTGTTTGATTGGTTCTGATGCTCCGTCCATCACCACCCCCTTTTGTACCGCTTTGTTCGCCATAAGTTGGCAGTTTATGCTCAGACGTGAGTCCCTTGCTCACTTTGCCACTGGATTCAAGCAAGCCTGGCTGAAAGCGGCTGAAATGCCAGAAACCGGTCCTAGGAAGCTTGTTTCCGGTCCAGGGAATGCATGGCTTGGCAGTTTGGGCTGAACTGTTCCCATGAGGCACAGGGTCAGACTGATTTGCATATGGCCATGTCTGAACTGGGGTGGCAGAGTGGGCCAAAGAACGGTGATGGATCAAACTCGGATCTGTTGACTGGGTGTGAGTGTTTGATTGGTTCTGATGCTCCGTCCATCACCACCCCCTTTTGTACCGCTTTGTTCGCCATAAGTTGGCAGGGTATGCTCAGACGTGAGTCCCTTGCTCACTTTGCCACTGGATTCAAGCAAGCCTGGCTGAAGACGGCTGAAATGCCAGAAACCGGTCCTAGGAAGCTTGTTTCCGGTCCAGGGAAGGCATGGCTTGGCAGTTCGGGCTGGACTGTTCCCATGAGGCACAGGGTCAGACTGATTTGCATATGGCCATGTCTGAACTGGGGTGGCAGAGTGGGCTCAAGAATAGTGATGGATCAAACTCGGATCTGTGGACTGGGTGTGAGTGTTTGATTGGTTCTGATGCTCCGTCCATCACCACCCCCTTTTGTACAACTTTGTTTGCCATAAGTTGGCAGGGTATCCTCAGACATGAGTCCCTTGCTTACTTTGCCACTGGATTCAAGCAAGCTGGGCTAAAGACAGCTGAAACGCCAGAAACCGGTCCTAGGAAGCTTCTTTCCGGTCCAGAGAAGGTATGGCTTGGCAGTTCGGGCTGGACTGTTCCCATGAAGCACAGGGTCAGACCGATTTGCATATGGCCATGTCTGAACTGGGGTGGCAGAGTGGGTTAAAGACTGGTGATGGATCAAGCTCGGATCTGTTGACTGGGTGTGAGTGTTTGATTGGTTCTGATGCTCCGTCCATCACCACCCCCTTTTGTACCGCTTTGTTCGCCATAAGTTGGCAGGGTATGCTCAGACGTGAGACCCTTGCTCACTTTGCCACTGGATTCAAGCAAGCCTTGCTGAAGATGGCTGAAATGCCAGCAACCAGTCCTAGGAAGCTTGTTTCCGGTCCAGGGAAGGCATGGCTTGGCAGTTCAGGCTGGACTGTTCCCATGAGGCACAGGGTCAGACTGATTTGCATATGGCCATGTCTGAACTGGGGTGGCAGAGTGGGCTAAAGAACGGTGATGGATCAAACTCGGATCTGTTGACTGGGTGTGAGTGTTTGATTGTTTCTGATGCTCCGTCCATCACCACCCACTTTTGTACTGCTTTGTTCGCCATAAGTTGGCAGGGTATGCTCAGACGTGAGTCCCTTGCTCATTTTGCCACTGGATTCAAGCAATCCTGGCTGAAGACGGCTGAAATGCCAGAAACCGGTCCTAGGAAGCTTGTTTCCGGTCCAGGGAAGGCATGGCTTGGCAGTTTGGGCTGGACTGTTCCCATGAGGCACAGGGTCAGACTGATTTGCATATGGCCATGTCTTAACTGGGGTGGCAAAGTGGGCTAAAGAACGGTGATGGATCAAAGTCTGATTTGTCGACTGGGTGTGAGTGTTTGATTGGTTCTGATGCTATGTCCATCACCACCCCCTTTTGTACCGCTTTGTTCGCCATAAGTTGGCAGGGTATGCTCAAACGTGAGTCCCTTGCTCACTTTGCCACTGGATTCAAGCAAGCCTGGCTAAAGACGGCTGAAATGCCAGAAACCGGTCCTAGCAAGCTTGTTTCTGGTCCAGGGAAGGCATGGCTTGGCAGTTTGGGCTGGACTGATCCCATGAGGCACAGGGTCATACTGATTTGCATATGGCCATGTCTGAACTGGGGTGGCAGAGTGGGCCAAAGAACGGTGATGGATCAAACTCCGATCTGTTGACTGGATGTGAGTGTTTGATTGGTTCTGATGCTCCGTCCATAACCACCCCCTTTTGTACCGGTTTGTTCACCATAAGTTGGCAGGGTATGCTCAGACATGAGTCCCTTGCTCACTTTGCTACTGGATTCAAGCAAGCCGGGCTGAAGACAGCTGAAACGCCAGAAACCGGTCCTAGGAAGCTTCTTTCCGGTCCAGGGAAGGTATGGCTTGGGAGTTCGGGCTGGACTGTTCCCATGAGGCACAGGGTCAGACTGATTTGCATATGGCCATGTCTGAACTGGGGTGGCAGAGTGGGCCAAAGAACGGTGATGGATCAAACTCGGATCTGTTGACTGGGTGTGAGTGTTTGATTGGTTCTGATGTTCCGTCCATCACCACCCCCTTTTGTACCGCTTTGTTCGCCATAAGTTGGCAGGGTATGCTCAGACGTGAGTCCCTTGCACACTTTGCCACTGGATTCAAGCAAGCCTGGCTGAAGATGGCTGAAATGCCAGAAACCGGTCCTAGGAAGCTTGTTTTCGGTCCAGGGAAGGCATGGCTTGGCAGTTCGGGCTGGACTGTTCCCATGAGGCACAGGGTCAGACTGATTTGCCTATGGCCATGTCTGAACTGGGGTGGCAGAGTGGGCTAAAGAATGGTGATGGATCAAACTCGGATCTGTTGACTGGGTGTGAGTGTTTGATTGGTTCTGATGCTCCGTCCATCACCACCCCCTTTTGTACCGCTTTGTTCGCCTTAAGTTGGCAGGGTATGCTCAGACGTGAGACCCTTGCTCACTTTGCCACTGGATTCAAGCAAGCCTGGCTGAAGACGGCTGAAATGCCAGAAACCGGTCCTAGGAAGCTTGTTTCCGGTCCAGGGAAGGTATGGCTTGGCAGTTCGGGCTGTACTGTTCCCATGAGGCACAGGGTCAGACTGATTTGCATATGGCCATGTCTGAACTGGGGTGGCAGAGTGGGCTAAAGAACAGTGATGGATCAAACTCGGATCTGATGACTGGGTGTGAGTGTTTGATTGGTTCTGATGCTCCGTCCATCACCACCCCCTTTTGTACCGCTTTGTTCGCCATAAGTTGGCAGTTTATGCTCAGACATGAGTCCCTTGCTCACTTTGCCACTGGATTCAAGCAAGCCTGGCTGAAAGCGGCTGAAATGCCAGAAACCGGTCCTAGGAAGCTTCTTTCCGGTCCAGGGAATGCATGGCTTGGCAGTTTGGGCTGAACTGTTCCCATGAGGCACAGGGTCAGACTGATTTGCATATGGCCATGTCTGAACTGGGGTGGCAGAGTGGGCCAAAGAACGGTGATGGATCAAACTCGGATCTGTTGACTGGGTGTGAGTGTTTGATTGGTTCTGATGCTCCGTCCATCACCACCCCCTTTTGTACCGCTTTGTTCGCCATAAGTTGGCAGGGTATGCTCAGACGTGAGTCCCTTGCTCACTTTGCCACTGGATTCAAGCAAGCCTGGCTGAAGACGGCTGAAATGCCAGAAACCGGTTCTAGGAAGCTTGTTTCCGGTCCAGGGAAGCATTGGCTTGGCAGTTCGGGCTGGACTGTTCCCATGAGGCACAGGGTCAGACTGATTTGCCTATGGCCATGTCTGAACTGGGGTGGCAGAGTGGGCTAAAGAATGGTGATGGATCAAACTCGGATCTGTTGACTGGGTGTGAATGTTTGATTGGTTCTGATGCTCCGTCCATCACCACCCCCTTTTGTACTGCTTTGTTCGCCATAAGTTGGCAGGGTATGCTCAGACGTGAGTCCCTTGCTCACTTTGCCACTGGATTCAAGCAAGCCTGGCTGAAGACGGCTGAAATGCCAGAAACCGGTCCTAGGAAGCTTGTTTCCGGTTCAGGGAAGGCATGGCTTGGCAGTTCGGGCTGGACTGTTCCCATGAGGCACAGGGTCAGACTAATTTGCATATGGCCATGTGTGAACTGGGGTGGCAGAGTGGGCTAAACACTGGTGATGGATCAAGCTCGGATCTGTTGACTGGGTGTGAGTGTTTGATTGGTTCTGATGCTCCGTCCATCACCACCCCCTTTTGTACCGCTTTGTTCGCCATAAGTTGGCAGGGTATGCTCAGACGTGAGACCCTTGCTCACTTTGCCACTGGATTCAAGCAAGCCTGGCTGAAGACGGCTGAAATGCCAGAAACCGGTCCTAGGAAGCTTGTTTCCGGTCCAGGGAAGGTATGGCTTGGCAGTTCGGGCTGTACTGTTCCCATGAGGCACAGGGTCAGACTGATTTGCATATGGCCATGTCTGAACTGGGGTGGCAGAGTGGGCTAAAGAACAGTGATGGATCAAACTCGGATCTGATGACTGGGTGTGAGTGTTTGATTGGTTCTGATGCTCCGTCCATCACCACCCCCTTTTGTACCGCTTTGTTCGCCATAAGTGTGCAGTTTATGCTCAGACATGAGTCCCTTGCTCACTTTGCCACTGGATTCAAGCAAGCCTGGCTGAAAGCGGCTGAAATGCCAGAAACCGGTCCTAGAAAGCTTGTTTCCGGTCCAGGGAATGCATGCCTTGGCAGTTTGGGCTGAACTGTTCCCATGAGGCACAGGGTCAGACTGATTTGCATATGGCCATGTCTGAACTGGGGTGGCAGAGTGGGCCAAAGAACGGTGATGGATCAAACTTGGATCTGTTGACTGGGTGTGAGTGTTTGATTGGTTCTGATGCTCCGTCCATCACCACCCCCTTTTGTACCGCTTGGTTCGCCATAAGTTGGCAGGGTATGCTCAGACGTGAGTCCCTTGCTCACTTTGCCACTGGATTCAAGCAAGCCTGGCTGAAGACGGCTGAAATGCCAGAAACCGGTCCTAGGAAGCTTGTTTCCAGTCCAGGGAAGCATTGGCTTGGCAGTTCGGGCTGGACTGTTCCCATGAGGCACAGGGTCAGACTGATTTGCATATGGCCATGTCTGAACTGGGGTGGCAGAGTGGGCTAAAGAATAGTGATGGATCAAACTCGGATCTGTGGACTGGGTGTGAGTGTTTGATTGGTTCTGATGCTCCGTCCATCACCACCCCCTTTTGTTCAACTTTGTTCGCCATAAGTTGGCAGGGTATGCTCAGACATGAGTCCCTTGCTCACTTTGCCACTGGATTCAAGCAAGCCTGGCTGAAGACAGCTGAAACGCCAGAAACCGGTCCTAGGAAGCTTCTTTCCGGTCCAGAGAAGGTATGGCTTGGCAGTTCGGGCTGGACTGTTCCCATGAGTTACAGGGTCAGACCGATTTGCATATGGCCATGTCTGAACTGGGGTGGCAGAGTGGGCTAAAGAACGGTGATGGATCAAACTCGGATCTGTTGACTGGGTGTGAGTGTTTGATTGGTTCTGATACTCCGTCCATCACCACCCCCTTTTGTACCGCTTTGTTCGCCATAAGTTGGCAGGGTATGCTCAGACGTGAGTCCCTTGCTCACATTGCCACTGGATTCAAGCAAGCCTGGCTGAATAAGGCTGAAATGCCAGAAACCGGTCCTAGGAAGCTTGTTTCCGGTCCAGGGAAGGCATGGCTTGGCAGTTCTGTCTGGACTGTTCCCATGAGGCACAGGGTCAGACTGATTTGCATATGGCCATGTCTGAACTGGGGTGGCAGAGTGGGCTAAAGAACGGTGATGGATCAAACTCGGATCTGATGACTGGGTGCGAGTGTTTGATTGGTTCTGATGCTCCGTCCATCACCACCCCCTTTTGTACCGCTTTGTTCACCATAAGTTGGCAGTTTATGCTCAGAAGTGAGTCCCTTGCTCACTTTGCCACTGGATTCAAGCAAGCCTGGGTGAAGACGGCTGAAATGCCAGCAACCGGTCCTAGCAAGCTTGTTTCCGGTCCAGGGAAGGCATGGCTTGGCAGTTCTGTCTGGACTGTTCCCATGAGGCACAGGGTCAGACTGATTTGCATATGGCCATGTGTTAACTGGGGTGGCAGAGTGGGCTAAACACTGGTGATGGATCAAGCTCGGATTTGTTGACTGGGTGTGAATGTTTGATTGTTTCTGATGCTCCGTACATCACCACCCACTTTTGTACTGCTTTGTTCGCCATAAGTTGGCAGGGTATGCTCAGACTTGAGTCCCTTGCTCATTTTGCCACTGGATTCAAGCAAGCCTGGCTGAAGACGGCTGAAATGCCAGAAACCGGTCCTAGGAAGCTTGTTTCCGGTCCAGGGAAGGCATGGCTTGGCAGTTTGGGCTGGACTGTTCCCATGAGGCACAGGGTCAGACTGATTTGCATATGGCCATGTCTTAACTGGGGTGGCAAAGTGGGCTAAAGAACGGTGATGGATCAAAGTCGGATTTGTCGACTGGGTGTGAGTGTTTGATTGGTTCTGATGCTATGTCCATCACCACCCCCTTTTGTACCGCTTTGTTTGCCATAAGTTGGCAGGGTATGCTCAAACGTGAGTCCCTTGCTCACTTTGCCACTGGATTCAAGCAAGCCTGGCTAAAGAGGGCTGAAATGCCAGAAACTGGTCCTAGCAAGCTTGTTTCCCGTCCAGGGAAGGCATGGCTTGGCAGTTTGGGCTGGACTGTTCCCATGATGCACAGGGTCATACTGATTTGCATATGGCCATGTCTGAACTGGGGTGGCAGAGTGGGCTAAAGAATGGTGATGGATCAAACTCGGATCTGTTGACTGGGTGTGAGTGTTTGATTGGTTCTGATGCTCCGTCCATAACCACCCCCTTTTGTACCGGTTTGTTCGCCATAAGTTGGCAGGGTATGCTCAGACATGAGTCCCTTGCTCACTTTGCTACTGGATTCAAGCAAGCCGGGCTGAAGACAGCTGAAATGCCAGAAACCGGTCCTAGGAAGCTTCTTTCCGTTCCAGGGAAGGTATGGCTTGGCAGTTCGGGCTGGACTGTTGCCATGAGGCACAGGGTCAGACTGATTTGCATATGGCCATGTCTGAACTGGGGTGGCAGAGTGGGCCAAAGAACAGTGAAGGATCAACCTCGGATCTGTTGACTGGGTGTGAGTGTTTGATTGGTTCTGATGCTCCGTCCATCACCACCCCCTTTTGTACTGCTTTGTTCGCCATAAATTGGCAGGGTATGCTCAGACGTGAGTCCCTTGCTCACTTTGCCACTGGATTCAAGCAAGCCTGGCTGAAGACGGCTGAAATGCCAGAAACCGGTCCTAGGAAGCTTGTTCCGGTCCAGGGAAGGCATGGCTTGGCAGTTCGGGCTGGACTGTTCCCATAAGGCACAGGGTCAGACTGATTTGCATATGGCCATGTGTGAACTGGGGTGGCAGAGCGGGCTAAACACTGGTGATGGATCAAGCTCGGATCTGTTGACTGGGTGTGAGTGTTTGATTGGTTCTGATGCTCTGTCCATCACCACCTCCTTTTGTACCGCTTTCTTCACCATAAGTTGGCAGGGTATGCTCAGACGTGAGTCCCTTGCTCACTTTTCCACTGGATTCATGCAAGCCTAGCTGAAGATGGCTGAAATGCCAGAAACCGGTCATAGGAAGCTTGTTTCCGGTCCAGGGAAGGCATGGCTTGGCAGTTCGGGCTGGACTGTTCCCATGAGACACAGGGTCAGACTGATTTGCATATGGCCATGTGTGAACTGGGGTGGCAGAGTGGGCTAAACACTGGTGATGGATCAAGCTCGGATCTGTTGACTGGGTGTGAGTGTTTGATTGGTTCTGATGCTCCGTCCATCACCACCCCCTTTTGTACCGCTTTGTTCGCCATAAGTTGGCAGGGTATGCTCAGACGTGAGACCCTTGCTCACTTTGCCACTGGATTCAAGCAAGCCTGGCTGAAGACGGCTGAAATGCCAGAAACCGGTCCTAGGAAGCTTGTTTCCTGTCAAGGGAAGGCATGGCTTGGCAGTTTGGGCTGGACTGTTCCCATGAGGCACAGGGTCAGACTGATTTGCATATGGCCATGTCTGAACTGGGGTGGCAGAGTGGGCTAAAGAACGGTGATGGATCAAACTCGGATCTGTTGACTGGGTGTGAGTGTTTGATTGTTTCTGATGCTCCGTCCATCACCACCCCCTTTTGTACTGCTTTGTACGCCATAAGTTGGCAGTTTATGCTCAGACGTGAGTCCCTTGCTCACTTTGCCACTGGATTCAAGCAAGCCTGGGTGAAAGCGGCTGAAATGCCAGAAACCGGTCCTAGGAAGCTTGTTTCCGGTCCAGGGAATGCATGGCTTGGCAGTGTGGGCTGAACTGTTCCCATGAGGCACAGGGTCAGACTGATTTGCATATGGCCATGTCTGAACTGGGGTGGCAGAGTGGGCCAAAGAACGGTGATGGATCAAACTCGAATCTGTTGACTGGGTGTGAGTGTTTGATTGGTTCTGATACTCCGTCCATCACCATCCCCTTTTGTACCGCTTTGTTCGCCATAAGTTGGCAGGGTATGCTCAGACGTGAGTCCCTTGCTCACATTGCCACTGGATTCAAGCAAGCCTGGCTGAATAGGGCTGAAATGCCAGAAACCGGTCCTAGGAAGCTTGTTTCCGGTTCAGGGAAGGCATGGCTTGGCAGTTCTGTCTGGACTGTTCCCATGAGGCACAGGGTCAGACTGATTTGCATATGGCCATGTCTGAACTGGGGTGGCAGAGTGGGCTAAAGAACGGTGATGGATCAAACTCGGATCTGATGACTGGGTGCGAGTGTTTGATTGGTTCTGATGCTCCGTCCATCACCACCCCCTTTTGTACCGCTTTGTTCACCATAAGTTGGCAGTTTATGCTCAGACGTGAGTCCCTTGCTCACTTTGCCACTGGATTCAAGCAAGCCTGGGTGAAGACGGCTGAAATGCCAGCAACCGGTCCTAGGAAGCTTGTTTCCGGTCCAGGGAAGGCATGGCTTGGCAGTTCTGTCTGGACTGTTCCCATGAGGCACAGGGTCAGACTGATTTGCATATGGCCATTTGTTAACTGGGGTGGCAGAGTGGGCTAAAGACTGGTGATGGATCAAGCTCTGATCTGTTGACTGGGTGTGAGTGTTTGATTGTTTCTGATGCTCCGTCCATCACCACCCACTTTTGTACTGCTTTGTTCGTCATAAGTTGGCAGGGTATGCTCAGACGTGAGTCCCTTGCTCATTTTGCCACTGGATTCAAGCAAGCCTGGCTGAAGACGGCTGAAATGCCAGAAACCGGTCCTAGGAAGCTTGTTTCCGGTCCAGGGAAGGCATGGCTTGGCAGTTTGGGCTGGACTGTTCCCATGAGGCACAAGGTCAGACTGATTTGCATATGGCCATGTCTAACTGGGGTGGCAAAGTGGGCTAAAGTACGGTGATGGATCAAAGTCGGATTTGTCGACTGGGTGTGAGTGTTTGATTGGTTCTGATGCTATGTCCATCACCACCCACTTTTGTACCGCTTTGTTCGCCATAAGTTGGCAGGGAATGCTCAAACGTGAGTCCCTTGCTCACTTTGCCACTGGATTCAAGCAAGCCTGGCTAAAGACGGCTCAAATGCCAGAAACCGGTCCTAGCAAGCTTGTTTCCGGTCCAGGGAAGGCATGGCTTGGCAGTTTGGGCTGGACTGTTCCCATGAGGCACAGGGTCATACTGATTTGCATATGGCCATGTCTGAACTGGGGTGGCAGAGTGGGCTAAAGAATGGTGATGGATCAAACTCGGATCTGTTGACTGGGTGTGAGTGTTTGATTGGTTCTGATGCTCCGTCCATAACCACCCCCTTTTGTACCGGTTTGTTCGCCATAAGTTGGCAGGGTATGCTCAGACATGAGTCCCTTGCTCACTTTGCTACTGGATTCAAGCAAGCCGGGCTGAAGACAGCTGAAACGCCAGAAACCGGTCCTAGTAAGCTTCTTTCCGGTCCAGGGAAGGTATGGCTTGGCAGTTCGGGCTGGACTGTTCCCATGAGGCACAGGGTCAGACTGATTTGCATATGGCCATGTCTGAACTGGGGTGGCAGAGTGGGCCAAAGAACAGTGATGGATCAAACTCGGATCTGTTGACTGGGTGTGAGTGTTTGATTGGTTCTGATGCTCCGTCCATCACCACACCCTTTTGTACCGCTTTGTTCGCCATAAGTTGGCAGGGTATGCTCAGACGTGAGACCCTTGCTCACTTTGCCACTGGATTCAAGCAAGCCTGGCTGAAGACGGCTGAAATGCCAGAAACCGGTCCTAGGAAGCTTGTTTCCTGTCAAGGGAAGGCATGGCTTGGCAGTTCGGGCTGGACTGTTCCCATGAGGCACAGGGTCAGACTGATTTGCATATGGCCATGTCTGAACTGGGGTGGCAGAGTGGGCTAAAGAATGGTGATGGATCAAACTCGGATCTGTTGACTGGGTGTGAGTGTTTGATTGGTTCTGATGCTCCGTCCATCACCACCCCCTTTTGTACTGCTTTGTTCGCCATAAGTTGGCAGGGTATGCTCAGACGTGAGTCCCTTGCTCACTTTGCCACTGGATTCAAGCAAGCCTGGCTGAAGACGGCTGAAATGCCAGTAACCGGTCCTAGGAAGCTTGTTTCCTGTCAAGGGAAGGCATGGCTTGGCAGTTCGGGCTGGACTGTTCCCATGAGGCACAGGGTCAGACTGATTTGCATATGGCCATGTCTGAACTGGGGTGGCAGAGTGGGCTAAAGAACGGTGATGGATCAAACTCGGATCTGTTGACTGGGTGTGAGTGTTTGATTGTTTCTGATGCTCCGTCCATCACCACCCCCTTTTGTACTGCTTTGTTCGCCATAAGTTGGCAGGGTATGCTCAGACGTGAGTCCCTTGCTCACTTTTCCACTGGATTCATGCAAGCCTAGCTGAAGATGGCTGAAATGCCAGAAACCAGTCCTAGGAAGCTTGTTTCCGGTCCAGGGAAGGCATGGCTTGGCAGTTCGGGCTGGACTGTTCCCATGAGGCACAGGGTCAGACTGATTTGCATATGGCCATGTGTGAACTGGGGTGGCAGAGTGGGCTAAACACTGGTGATGGATCAAGCTCGGATCTGTTGACTGGGTGTGAGTGTTTGATTGGTTCTGATGCTCCGTCCATCACCACCCCCTTTTGTACCGCTTTGTTCGCCATAAGTTGGCAGGGTATGCTCAGACGTGAGAGCCTTGCTCACTTTGTCACTGGATTCAAGCAAGCCTGGCTGAAGACGGCTGAAATGCCAGTAACCGGTCCTAGGAAGCTTGTTTCCTGTCAAGGGAAGGCATGGCTTGGCAGTTCGGGCTGGACTGTTCCCATGAGGCACAGGGTCAGACTGATTTGCATATGGCCATGTCTGAACTGGGGTGGCAGAGTGGGCTAAAGAACGGTGATGGATCAAACTCGGATCTGTTGACTGGGTGTGAGTGTTTGATTGTTTCTGATGCTCCGTCCATCACCACCCCCTTTTGTACTGCTTTGTTCGCCATAAGTTGGCAGGGTATGCTCAGACGTGAGTCCCTTGCTCATTTTGCCACTGGATCCAAGCAAGCCTGGCTGAAGACAGCTGAAATGCCAGAAACCGGTCCTAGGAAGCTTGTTTCCGGACCAGGGAAGGCATGGCTTGGCAGTTTGGGCTGGACTGTTCCCATGAGGCACAGGGTCAGACTGGTTTGCATATGGCCATGTCTGAACTGGGGTGGCAGAGTGGGCTAAAGAACGGTGATGGATCAAACTCGGATCTCTTGATTGGGTGTGAGTGTTTGATTGGATCTGATGCTCCGTCCATCACCACCCCCTTTTGTACCGCTTTGTTCGCCATAAGTTGGCAGGGTATGCTCAGACATGAGTCCCTTGCTCACTTTGCCACTGGATTCAAACAAGCCTGGCCGAAGACGGCTGAAATGCCAGAAACCGGTCCTAGGAAGCTTGTTTCCGGTCCAGGGAAGGCATGGCTTGGCAGTTCGGGCTGGACTGTTCCCATGAGGCACAGGGTCAGACTGATTTGCATATGGCCATGTCTGAAATGGGGTGGCAGAGTGGGCTAAAGAACGGTGATGGATCAAACTCGGATCTGTTGACTGGGTGTGAGTGTTTGATTGGTTCTGATGCTCCATCCAATACCACCCCCTTTTGTACCGCTTTGTTCGCCATAAGTTGGCAGGGTATGCTCAGACGTGAGTCCCTTGCTCCCTTTGCCACTGGATTCAAGCAAGCCTGGCTGAAGACGGCTGAAATGCCAGAAACCAGTCCTAGGAAGCTTGTTTCCGGTCCAGGGAAGCCATGGCTTGTCAGTTCGGGCTGGACTGTTCCCATGAGGCACAGGGTCAGACTGATTTGCATATGGCCATGTCTGAACTGGGGTGGCAGAGTGGGCTAAAGAACGGTGATGGATCAAACTTGGATCTGTTGACTGGGTGTGAGTGTTTTCTTGGTTCTGATGCTCCGTCCATCACCACCCCCTTTTGTACCGCTTTGTTCGCCATAAGTTGGCAGGGTATGCTCAGACGTGAGTCCCTTGCTCACTTTGCCACTGAATTCAAGCAAGCCTGGCTGAAGACAGCTGAAATGCCAGAAACCGGTCCTAGGAAGCTTGTTTCCGGTCCAGGGAAGGCATGGCTTGGCAGTTCGGGCTGGACTGTTCCCATGAGGCTCAGGGTCAGACTGATTTGCATATGGCCATGTGTGAACTGGGGTGGCAGAGTGGGCTAAGCACTGGTGATGGATCAAGCTCGGATCTGTTGACTGGGTGTGAGTGTTTGATTGGTTCTGATGCTCCGTCCATCACCACCCCCTTTTGTACCGCTTTGTTCGCCATAAGTTGGCAGGGTATGCTCAGTCGTGAGACCCTTGCTCACTTTGCCACTGGATTCAAGCAAGCCTGGCTGAAGACGGCTGAAATGCCAGAAACCGGTCCTAGGAAGCTTGTTTCCTGTCCAGGGAAGGCATGGCTTGTCAGTTCGGGCTGGACTGTTCCCATGAGGCACAGGGTCAGACTGATTTGCATATGGCCATGTCTGAACTGGGGTGGCAGAGTGGGCTAAAGAACGGTGATGGATCAAACTCGGATCTGTTGACTGGGTGTGAGTGTTTGATTGTTTCTGATGCTCCGTCCATCACCACCCCCTTTTGTACTGCTTTGTTCGCCATAAGTTGGCAGGGTATGCTCAGACGTGAGTCCCTTGCTCATTTTGCCACTGGATTCAAGCAAGCCTGGCTGAAGACGGCTGAAATGCCAGAAACCGGTCCTAGGAAGCTTGTTTCCGGTCCAGGGAAGGCATGGCTTGGCAGTTTGGGCTGGACTGTTCCCATGAGGCACAGGGTCAGACTGATTTGCATATGGCCATGTCTGAACTGGGGTGGCAGAGTGGGCTAAAGAACGGTGATGGATCAAACTCGGATCTGTTGACTGGGTGTGAGTGTTTGATTGTTTCTGATGCTCCGTCCATCACCACCCACTTTTGTACTGCTTTGTTCGTCATAAGTTGGCAGGGTATGCTCAGACGTGAGTCCCTTGCTCATTTTGCCACTGGATTCAAGCAAGCCTGGCTGAAGACGGCTCAAATGCCAGAAACCGGTCCTAGGAAGCTTGTTTCCGGTCCAGGGAAGGCATGGCTTGGCAGTTTGGGCTGGACTGTTCCCATGAGGCACAGGGTCAGACTGATTTGCATATGGCCATGTCTTAACTGGGGTGGCAAAGTGGGCTAAAGTACGGTGATGGATCAAAGTCGGATTTGTCGACTGGGTGTGAGTGTTTGATTGGTTCTGATGCTATGTCCATCACCACCCACTTTTGTACCGCTTTGTTCGCCATAAGTTGGCAGGGTATGCTCAAACGTGAGTCCCTTGCTCACTTTGCCACTGGATTCAAGCAAGCCTGGCTAAAGACGGCTCAAATGCCAGAAACCGGTCCTAGCAAGCTTGTTTCTGGTCCAGGGAAGGCATGGCTTGGCAGTTTGGGCTGGACTGTTCCCATGAGGCACAGGGTCATACTGATTTGCATATGGCCATGTCTGAACTGGGGTGGCAGAGTGGGCTAAAGAATGGTGATGGATCAAACTCGGATCTGTTGACTGGGTGTGAGTGTTTGATTGGTTCTGATGCTCCGTCCATAACCACCCCCTTTTGTACCGGTTTGTTCGCCATAAGTTGGCAGGGTATGCTCAGACATGAGTCCCTTGCTCACTTTGCTACTGGATTCAAGCAAGCCGGGCTGAAGACAGCTGAAACGCCAGAAACCGGTCCTAGGAAGCTTCTTTCCGGTCCAGGGAAGGTATGGCTTGGCAGTTCGGGCTGGACTGTTCCCATGAGGCACAGGGTCAGACTGATTTGCATATGGCCATGTCTGAACTGGGGTGGCAGAGTGGGCCAAAGAACGGTGATGGATCAAACTCGGATCTGTTGACTGGGTGTGAGTGTTTGATTGGTTCTGATGCTCCGTCCATCACCACCCCCTTTTGTACCGCTTTGTTCGCCATAAGTTGGCAGGGTATGCTCAGACGTGAGACCCTTGCTCACTTTGCCACTGGATTCAAGCAAGCCTGGCTGAAGACGGCTGAAATGCCAGAAACCGGTCCTAGGAAGCTTGTTTCCTGTCAAGGGAAGGCATGGCTTGGCAGTTCGGGCTGGACTGTTCCCATGAGGCACAGGGTCAGACTGATTTGCATATGGCCATGTCTGAACTGGGGTGGCAGAGTGGGCTAAAGAATGGTGATGGATCAAACTCGGATCTGTTGACTGGGTGTGAGTGTTTGATTGGTTCTGATGCTCCATCCATCACCACCCCCTTTTGTACTGCTTTGTTCGCCATAAGTTGGCAGGGTATGCTCAGACGTGAGTCCCTTGCTCACTTTGCCACTGGATTCAAGCAAGCCTGGCTGAAGACGGCTGAAATGCCAGAAACCGGTCCTAGGATGCTTGTTTCCGGTCCAGGGAAGGCATGGCTTGGCAGTTCGGGCTGGACTGTTCCCATGAGGCACAGGGTCAGACTGATTTGCATATGGCCATGTGTGAACTGGGGTGGCAGAGTGGGCTAAACACTGGTGATGGATCAAGCTCGGATCTGTTGACTGGGTGTGAGTGTTTGATTGGTTCTGATGCTCTGTCCATCACCACCCCCTTTTGTACCGCTTTCTTCGCCATAAGTTGGCAGGGTATGCTCAGACGTGAGTCCCTTGCTCACTTTTCCACTGGATTCATGCAAGCCTAGCTGAAGATGGCTGAAATGCCAGAAACCAGTCCTAGGAAGCTTGTTTCCGGTCCAGGGAAGGCATGGCTTGGCAGTTCGGGCTGGACTGTTCCCATGAGGCACAGGGTCAGACTGATTTGCATATGGCCATGTGTGAACTTGGGTGGCAGAGTGGGCTAAACACTGGTGATGGATCAAGCTCGGATCTGTTGACTGGGTGTGAGTGTTTGATTGGTTCTGATGCTCCGTCCATCACCACCCCCTTTTGTACCGCTTTGTTCGCCATAAGTTGGCAGGGTATGCTCAGACGTGAGACCCTTGCTCACTTTGCCACTGGATTCAAGCAAGCCTGGCTGAAGACGGCTGAAATGCCAGTAACCGGTCCTAGGAAGCTTGTTTCCTGTCAAGGGAAGGCATGGCTTGGCAGTTCGGGCTGGACTGTTCCCATGAGGCACAGGGTCAGACTGATTTGCATATGGCCATGTCTGAACTGGGGTGGCAGAGTGGGCTAAAGAACGGTGATGGATCAAACTCGGATCTGTTGACTGGGTGTGAGTGTTTGATTGTTTCTGATGCTCCGTCCATCACCACCCCCTTTTGTACTGCTTTGTTCGCCATAAGTTGGCAGGGTATGCTCAGACGTGAGTCCCTTGCTCACTTTGCCACTGGATTCAAGCAAGCCTGGCTGAAGACGGCTGAAATGCCAGAAACCAGTCCTAGGAAGCTTGTTTCCGGTCCAGGGAAGCCATGGCTTGTCAGTTCGGGCTGGACTGTTCCCATGAGGCACAGGGTCAGACTGATTTGCATATGGCCATGTCTGAACTGGGGTGGCAGAGTGGGCTAAAGAACGGTGATGGATCAAACTTGGATCTGTTGACTGGGTGTGAGTGTTTTCTTGGTTCTGATGCTCCGTCCATCACCACCCCCTTTTGTACCGCTTTGTTCGCCATAAGTTGGCAGGGTATGCTCAGACGTGAGTCCCTTGCTCACTTTGCCACTGAATTCAAGCAAGCCTGGCTGAAGACAGCTGAAATGCCAGAAACCGGTCCTAGGAAGCTTGTTTCCGGTCCAGAAAAGGCATGGCTTGGCAGTTCGGGCTGGACTGTTCCCATGAGGCACAGGGTCAGACTGATTTGCATATGGCCATGTGTGAACTGGGGTGGCAGAGTGGGCTAAACACTGGTGATGGATCAAGCTCGGATCTGTTGACTGGGTGTGAGTGTTTGATTGGTTCTGATGCTCCGTCCATCACCACCCCCTTTTGAACCGCTTTGTTCGCCATAAGTTGGCAGGGTATGCTCAGACGTGAGACCCTTGCTCACTTTGCCACTGGATTCAAGCAAGCCTGGCTGAAGACGGCTGAAATGCCAGAAACCGGTCCTAGGAAGCTTGTTTCCTGTCCAGAAAAGGCATGGCTTGTCAGTTCGGGCTGGACTGTTCCCATGAGGCACAGGGTAAGACTGATTTGCATATGGCCATGTCTGAACTGGGGTGGCAGAGTGGGCTAAAGAACGGTGATGGATAAACTCGGATCTGTTGACTGGGTGTGAGTGTTTGATTGTTTCTGATGCTCCGTCCATCACCACCCCCTTTTGTACTGCTTTGTTCGCCATAAGTTGGCAGGGTATGCTCAGACGTGAGTCCCTTGCTCATTTTGCCACTGGATCCAAGCAAGCCTGGCTGAAGACGGCTGAAATGCCAGAAACCGGTCCTAGAAAGATTGTTTCCGGTCCAGGGAAGGCATGGCTTGGTAGTTTGGGCTGGACTGTTCCCATGAGGCACAGGGTCAGACTGATTTGCATATGGCCATGTCTGAACTGGGGTGGCAGAGTGGGCTAAAGAACGGTGATGGATCAAACTCGGATCTGTTGACTGGGTGTGAGTGTTTGATTGTTTCTGATGCTCCGTCCATCACCACCCCCTTTTGTACTGCTTTGTTCGCCATAAGTTGGCAGGGTATGCTCAGACGTGAGTCCCTTGCTCACTTTGCCACTGGATTCAAGCAAGCCTGGCTGAAGACGGCTGAAATGCCAGAAACCAGTCCTAGGAAGCTTGTTTCCGGTCCAGGGAAGCCATGGCTTGTCAGTTCGGGCTGGACTGTTCCCATGAGGCACAGGGTCAGACTGATTTGCATATGGCCATGTCTGAACTGGGGTGGCAGAGTGGGCTAAAGAACGGTGATGGATCAAACTTGGATCTGTTGACTGGGTGTGAGTGTTTTCTTGGTTCTGATGCTCCGTCCATCACCACCCCCTTTTGTACCGCTTTGTTCACCATAAGTTGGCAGGGTATGCTCAGACGTGAGTCCCTTGCTCACTTTGCCACTGAATTCAAGCAAGCCTGGCTGAAGACAGCTGAAATGCCAGAAACCGGTCCTAGGAAGCTTGTTTCCGGTCCAGGGAAGGCATGGCTTGGCAGTTCGGGCTGGACTGTTCCCATGAGGCACAGGGTCAGACTGATTTGCATATGGCCATGTGTGAACTGGGGTGGCAGAGTGGGCTAAACACTGGTGATGGATCAAGCTCGGATCTGTTGACTGGGTGTGAGTGTTTGATTGGTTCTGATGCTCCGTCCATCACCACCCCCTTTTGAACCGCTTTGTTCGCCATAAGTTGGCAGGGTATGCTCAGACGTGAGACCCTTGCTCACTTTGCCACTGGATTCAAGCAAGCCTGGCTGAAGACGGCTGAAATGCCAGAAACCGGTCCTAGGAAGCTTGTTTCCTGTCCAGGGAAGGCATGGCTTGTCAGTTCGGGCTGGACTGTTCCCATGAGGCACAGGGTAAGACTGATTTGCATATGGCCATGTCTGAACTGGGGTGGCAGAGTGGGCTAAAGAACGGTGATGGATAAACTCGGATCTGTTGACTGGGTGTGAGTGTTTGATTGTTTCTGATGCTCCGTCCATCACCACCCCCTTTTGTACTGCTTTGTTCGCCATAAGTTGGCAGGGTATGCTCAGACGTGAGTCCCTTGCTCATTTTGCCACTGGATCCAAGCAAGCCTGGCTGAAGACGGCTGAAATGCCAGAAACCGGTCCTAGGAAGATTGTTTCCGGTCCAGGGAAGGCATGGCTTGGTAGTTTGGGCTGGACTGTTGCCATGAGGCACAGGGTCAGACTGATTTGCATATGGCCATGTCTGAACTGGGGTGGCAGAGTGGGCTAAAGAACGGTGATGGATCAAAGTCGGATTTGTTGACTGGGTGTGAGTGTTTGATTGGTTCTGATGCTATGTCCATCACCACCCCCTTTTGTACTGCTTTGTTCGCCATAAGTTGGCAGGGTATGCTCAGACGTGAGTCCCTTGCTCACTTTGCCACTGGATTCATGCAAGCCTGGCTGAAGATGGCTGAAATGCCAGAAACCGGTCCTAGGAAGCTTGTTTCCGGACCAGGGAAGGCATGGCTTGGCAGTTTGGGCTGGACTGTTCCCATGAGGCACAGGGTCAGACTGGTTTGCATATGGACATGTCTGAACTGGGGTGGCAGAGTGGGCTAAAGAACGGTGATGGATCAAACTCGGATCTGTTGACTGGGTGTGAGTGTTTGATTGGTTCTGATGCTCCGTCCATCACCACCCCCTTTTGTACCGCTTTGTTCGCCATAAGTTGGCAGGGTATGCTCAGACATGAGTCCCTTGCTCACTTTGCCACTGGATTCAAACAAGCCTGGCCGAAGACGGCTGAAATGCCAGAAACCGGTCCTAGGAAGCTTGTTTCCGGTCCAGGGAAGGCATGGCTTGGCAGTTCGGGCTGGACTGTTCCCATGAGGCACAGGGTCAGACTGATTTGTATATGGCCATGTCTGAAATGGGGTGGCAGAGTGGGCTAAAGAACGGTGATGGATCAAACTCGGATCTGTTGACTGGGTGTGAGTGTTTGATTGGTTCTGATGCTCCATCCATCACCACCCCCTTTTGTACCGCTTTGTTCGCCATAAGTTGGCAGGGTATGCTCAGACGTGAGTCCCTTGCTCACTTTGCCACTGGATTCAAGCAAGCCTGGCTGAAGACGGCTGAAATGCCAGAAACCGGTCCTAGGAAGCTTGTTTCCGGTCCAGGGAAGCCATGGCTTGGCAGTTCGGGCTGGACTGTTCCCATGAGGCACAGGGTCAGACTGATTTGCATATGGTCATGTCTGAACTGGGGTGGCAGAGTGGGCTAAAGAACGGTGATGGATCAAACTTGGATCTGTTGACTGGGTGTGAGTGTTTTATTAGTTCTGATGCTCCGTCCATCACCACCCCCTTTTGTACCGCTTTGTTCGCCATAAGTTGGCAGGGTATGCTCAGACGTGAGTCCCTTGCTCACTTTGCCAGTGGATTCAAGCAAGCCTGGCTGAAGACGGCTGAAATACCAGAAACCAGTCCTAGGAAGCTTGTTTGTGGTCCAGGGAAGGCATGGCTTGGTAGTTCGGGCTGGACTGTTCCCATGAGGCACAGGGTCAGACTGATTTGCATATGGCCATGTCTGAACTGGGGTGGCAGAGTGGGCTAAAGCACGGTGATGGATCAAACTCGGATCTGTTGACTGGGTGTGAGTGTTTGATCGGTTCTGATGCTCCGTCCATCACCACCCCCTTTTGTACCGCTTTGTTCGCCATAAGTTGGCAGGGTATGCTCAGACGTGAGTCCCTTGCTCACTTTGCCACTGGATTCAAGCAAGCCTGGCTGAAGACGGCTGAAATGCCAGAAACCGGTCCTAGGAAGCTTGTTTCCGGTCCAGGGAAGGCATGGCTTGGCAGTTCGGGCTGGACTGTTCCCATGAGGCACAGGGTCAGACTGATTTGCATATGGCCAGGTCTGAAATGGGGTGGCAGAGAGGGCTAAAGAACGGTGATGGATCAAACTCGGATCTGTTGACTGGGTGTGAGTGTTTGATTGGTTCTGATGCTCCGTCCATCACCACCCCCTTTTGTACCGCTTTGTTCGCCATAAGTTGGCAGGGTATGCTCACACGTGAGTCCCTTGCTCACTTTGCCACTGGATTCAAGCAGGCCTGGCTGAAGACGGCTGAAACGCCAGAAACCGGTCCTCGGAAGCTTGTTTCCGGTCCAGGGAAGGCATGGCTTGGCAGTTCGGGCTGGACTGTTCCCATGAGGCACAGGGTCAGCATGATTTGCATATGGTCATGTCTGAACTGGGGTGACAGAGTGGGCTAAAGAACGGTGATGGATCAAACTCGGATCTGTTGACTGGGTGTGAGTATTTGATTGGTTCTGATGCTCCGTCCATCACCATCCCCTTTTGTACCGCTTTGTTCGCCATAAGTTGGCAGGGTATGCTCAGACATTAGTCCCTTGCTCACTTTGCCACTGGATTCAAACAAGCCTGGCCGAAGACGGCTGAAATGCCAGAAACCGGTCCTAGGAAGCTTGTTTCCGGTCCAGGGAAGGCATGGCTTGGCAGTTCGGGCTGGACTGTTCCCATGAGGCACAGGGTCAGACTGATTTGCATATGGCCATGTCTGAAATGGGGTGGCAGAGTGGGCTAAAGAACGGTGATGGATCAAACTCGGATCTGTTGACTGGGTGTGAGTGTTTGATTGGTTCTGATGCTCCGTCCATCACCACCCCCTTTTGTACCGCTTTGTTCGCCATAAGTTGGCAGGGTATGCTCAGACGTGAGTCCCTTGCTCACTTTGCCACTGGATTCAAGCAAGCCTGGCTGAAGACGGCTGAAATGCCAGAAACCCGTCCTAGGAAGCTTGTTTGCGGTCCAGGGAAGGCATGGCTTGGCAGTTCGGGCTGGACTGTTCCCATGAGGCACAGGGTCAGACTGATTTGCATATGGCCATGTCTGAACTGGGGTGGCAGAGTGGGCTAAAGCACGGTGATGGATCAAACTCGGATCTGTTGACTGGGTGTGAGTGTTTGATTGGTTCTGATGCTCCGTCCATCACCACCCCCTTTTGTACTGCTTAGTTCGCCATAAGTTGGCAGGGTATGCTCAGACGTGAGTCCCTTGCTCACTTTGCCACTGGATTCAAGCCAGCCTGGCTGAAGACGGCTGAAATGCCAGAAACCGGTCCTAGGAAGCTTGTTTCCGGTCCAGGCAAGGCATGGCTTGGCAGTTCGGGCTGGACTGATCCCATGAGGCACAGGGTCAGACTGATTTGCATATGGCCACGTCTGAACTGGGGTGGCAGAGTGGGCTAAAGAACGGTGATGGATCAAACTCGGATCTGTTGACTGGGTGTGAGTGTTTGATTGGTTCTGATGCTCCGTCCATCACCACCCCCTTTTGTACCGCTTTGTTTGCCATAAATTGGCAGGGTATGCTCAGACGTGAGTCCCTTGCTCACTTTGCCACTGGATTCAAGCAAGCCTGGCTGAAGACGGCTGAAATGCCATAAACCCGTCCTAGGAAGCTTGTTTGCGGTCCAGGGAAGGCATGGCTTGGCAGTTCGGGCTGGACTGTTCCCATGAGGCACAGGGTCAGACTGATTTGCATATGGCCATGTCTGAACTGGGGTGGCAGAGTGGGCTAAAGCACGGTGATGGATCAAACTCGGATCTGTTGACTGGGTGTGAGTGTTTGATTGGTTCTGATGCTCCGTCCATCACCACCCCCTTTTTTACTGCTTAGTTCGCCATAAGTTGGCAGGGTATGCTCAGACGTGAGTCCCTTGCTCACGTTGCCACTGGATTCAAGCCAGCCTGGCTGAAGACGGCTGAAATGCCAGAAACCGGTCCTAGGAAGCTTGTTTCCGGTCCAGGGAAGGCATGGCTTGGCAGTTCGGGCTGGACTGTTCCCATGAGGCACAGGGTCAGACTGATTTGCATATGGCAATGTCTGAACTGGGGTGGCAGAGTGGGCTAAAGAACGGTGATGGATCAAACTCGGATCTGTTGACTGGGTGTGAGTGTTTGATTGGTTCTGATGCTCCGTCCATCACCACCCCCTTTAGTACCGCTTTGTTCACCATAAATTGGCAGGGTATGCTCAGACGTGAGTCCCTTGCTCACTTTGCCACTGGATTCAAGCAAACCTGGCTAAAGACGGCTGAAATGCCAGAAACCGGTCCTAGGAAGCTTGTTTCCGGTCCAGGGAAGGCATGGCTTGGCAGTTCGGGCTGGACTGTTCCCATGAGGCACAGGGTCAGACTGGTTTGCATATGGCCAGGTCTGAAATGGGGTGCCAGAGCGGGCTAAAGAACGGTGATTGATCAAACTCGGATCTGTTGACTGGGTGTGAGTGTTTGATTGGTTTTGATGCTCCGTCCATCACCACCCCCTTTTGTACCGCTTTGTTCGCCATAAGTTGGCAGGGTATGCTCAGACGTGAGTCCTTTGCTCACTTTGCCACTGGATTCAAGCAGGCCTGGCTGAAGACGGCTGAAACGCCAGAAACCGGTCCTCGGAAGCTTGTTTCCGGTCCAGGGAAGGCATGGCTTGGCAGTTCGGGCTGGACTGTTCCCATGAGGCACAGGGTCAGCATGATTTGCATATGGTCATGTATGAACTGGGGTGGCAGAGTGGGCTAAAGAACGGTGATGGATCAAACTCGGATCTGTTGACTGGGTGTGAGTATTTGATTGGTTCTGATGCTCCGTCCATCACCACCCCCTTTTGTACCGCTTTGTTCGCCATAAGTTGGCAGGGTATGCTCAGACATGAGTCCCTTGCTCACTTTGCCACTGGATTCAAGCAAGCCGGGCTGAAGACAGCTGAAACGCCAGAAACCAGTCCTAGGAAGCTTCTTTCCGGTCCAGGGAAGGTATGGCTTGGCAGTTTTGGCTGGACTGTTCCCATGAGGCACAGGGTCAGACTGATTTGCATATGGCCATGTCTGAACTGGGGTGGCAGAGTGGGCTAAAGAACGGTGATGGATCAAACTCGGATCTGTTGACTGGGTGTGAGTGTTTGATTGGTTCTGATGCTCCGTCCATCACCACCCCCTTTTGTACCGCTTTGTTCGCCATAAGTTGGCAGGGTATGCTCAGACGTGAGTCCCTTGCTCACTTTGCCACTGGATTCAAGCAAGCCTGGCTGAAGACGGCTGAAATGCCAGAAACCCGTCCTAGGAAGCTTGTTTGCGGTCCAGGGAAGGCATGGCTTGGCAGTTCGGGCTGGACTGTTCCCATGAGGCACAGGGTCAGACTGATTTGCATATGGCCATGTCTGAACTGGGGTGGCAGAGTGGGCTAAAGCACGGTGATGGATCAAACTCGGATCTGTTGACTGGGTGTGAGTGTTTGATTGGTTCTGATGCTCCGTCCATCACCACCCCCTTTTGTACTGCTTAGTTCGCCATAAGTTGGCAGGGTATGCTCAGACGTGAGTCCCTTGCTCACTTTGCCACTGGATTCAAGCCAGCCTGGCTGAAGACGGCTGAAATGCCAGAAACCGGTCCTAGGAAGCTTGTTTCCGGTCCAGGCAAGGCATGGCTTGGCAGTTCGGGCTGGACTGATCCCATGAGGCACAGGGTCAGACTGATTTGCATATGGCCACGTCTGAACTGGGGTGGCAGAGTGGGCTAAAGAACGGTGATGGATCAAACTCGGATCTGTTGACTGGGTGTGAGTGTTTGATTGGTTCTGATGCTCCGTCCATCACCACCCCCTTTTGTACCGCTTTGTTTGCCATAAATTGGCAGGGTATGCTCAGACGTGAGTCCCTTGCTCACTTTGCCACTGGATTCAAGCAAGCCTGGCTGAAGACGGCTGAAATGCCATAAACCCGTCCTAGGAAGCTTGTTTGCGGTCCAGGGAAGGCATGGCTTGGCAGTTCGGGCTGGACTGTTCCCATGAGGCACAGGGTCAGACTGATTTGCATATGGCCATGTCTGAACTGGGGTGGCAGAGTGGGCTAAAGCACGGTGATGGATCAAACTCGGATCTGTTGACTGGGTGTGAGTGTTTGATTGGTTCTGATGCTCCGTCCATCACCACCCCCTTTTTTACTGCTTAGTTCGCCATAAGTTGGCAGGGTATGCTCAGACGTGAGTCCCTTGCTCACGTTGCCACTGGATTCAAGCCAGCCTGGCTGAAGACGGCTGAAATGCCAGAAACCGGTCCTAGGAAGCTTGTTTCCGGTCCAGGGAAGGCATGGCTTGGCAGTTCGGGCTGGACTGTTCCCATGAGGCACAGGGTCAGACTGATTTGCATATGGCAATGTCTGAACTGGGGTGGCAGAGTGGGCTAAAGAACGGTGATGGATCAAACTCGGATCTGTTGACTGGGTGTGAGTGTTTGATTGGTTCTGATGCTCCGTCCATCACCACCCCCTTTAGTACCGCTTTGTTCACCATAAATTGGCAGGGTATGCTCAGACGTGAGTCCCTTGCTCACTTTGCCACTGGATTCAAGCAAACCTGGCTAAAGACGGCTGAAATGCCAGAAACCGGTCCTAGGAAGCTTGTTTCCGGTCCAGGGAAGGCATGGCTTGGCAGTTCGGGCTGGACTGTTCCCATGAGGCACAGGGTCAGACTGGTTTGCATATGGCCAGGTCTGAAATGGGGTGCCAGAGCGGGCTAAAGAACGGTGATTGATCAAACTCGGATCTGTTGACTGGGTGTGAGTGTTTGATTGGTTTTGATGCTCCGTCCATCACCACCCCCTTTTGTACCGCTTTGTTCGCCATAAGTTGGCAGGGTATGCTCAGACGTGAGTCCTTTGCTCACTTTGCCACTGGATTCAAGCAGGCCTGGCTGAAGACGGCTGAAACGCCAGAAACCGGTCCTCGGAAGCTTGTTTCCGGTCCAGGGAAGGCATGGCTTGGCAGTTCGGGCTGGACTGTTCCCATGAGGCACAGGGTCAGCATGATTTGCATATGGTCATGTATGAACTGGGGTGGCAGAGTGGGCTAAAGAACGGTGATGGATCAAACTCGGATCTGTTGACTGGGTGTGAGTATTTGATTGGTTCTGATGCTCCGTCCATCACCACCCCCTTTTGTACCGCTTTGTTCGCCATAAGTTGGCAGGGTATGCTCAGACATGAGTCCCTTGCTCACTTTGCCACTGGATTCAAGCAAGCCGGGCTGAAGACAGCTGAAACGCCAGAAACCAGTCCTAGGAAGCTTCTTTCCGGTCCAGGGAAGGTATGGCTTGGCAGTTTTGGCTGGACTGTTCCCATGAGGCACAGGGTCAGACTGATTTGCATATGGCCATGTCTGAACTGGGGTGGCAGAGTGGGCTAAAGAACGGTGATGGATCAAACTCGGATCTGTTGACTGGGTGTGAGTGTTTGATTGGTTCTGATGCTCCGTCCATCACCATCCCCTTTTGTAACGCTTTGTTGGCCATAAGTTGGCAGAGTATGCTCAGGCGTGAGTCTCTTGCTCACATTGCCACTGGATTCAAGCAAGCCTGGCTGAAGACGGCTGAAATGCCAGAAACCGGTCCTAGGAAGCTTGTTTCCGGTCCAGGGAAGGTATGGCTTGGCAGTTCGGGCTGTACTGTTCCCATGAGGCACAGGGTCAGACTAATTTGCATATGGCCATGTCTGAACTGGGGTGGCAGAGTGGGCTAAAGAACGGTGATGGATCAAACTCGGATCTGATGACTGGGTGTGAGTGTTTGATTGGTTCTGATGCTCCGTCCATCACCACCCCCTTTTGTACCGCTTTGTTCGCCATAAGTTGGCAGTTTATGCTCAGACGTGAGTCCCTTGCTCAATTTGCCACTGGATTCAAGCAAGCCTGGCTGAAAGCGGCTGAAATGCCAGAAACCGGTCCTAGGAAGCTTGTTTCCGGTCCAGGGAAGGCATGGCTTGGCAGTTTGGGCTGAACTGTTCCCATGAGGCACAGGTTCAGACTGATTTGCATATGGCCATGTCTGAACTGGGGTGGCAGAGTGGGCCAAAGAACGGTGATGGATCAAACTCGGATCTGTTGACTGGGTGTGAGTGTTTGATTGGTTCTGATGCTCTGTCCATCACCACCCCCTTTTGTACTGCTTTGTTCGCCATAAGTTGGCAGGGTATGCTCAGACGTGAGTCCCTTGCTCACGTTGCCACTGGATTCAAGCAAGCTTGGCTGAAGACGGCTGAAATGCCAGAAACCTGTCCTAGGAAGCTTGTTTCCGGTCCAGGGAAGGCATGGCTTGGCAGTTCGGGCTGGACTGTTCCCATGAGGCACAGGGTCAGACTGATTTGCATATGGCCATGTCTGAACTGGGGTGGCAGAGTGGGCTAAAGAATAGTGATGGATCAAACTCGGATCTGTGGACTGGGCGTGAGTGTTTGATTGGTTCTGATGCTCCGTCCATCACCACACCCTTTTGTACCGCTTTGTTCGCCATAAGTTGGCAGGGTATGCTCAGACATGAGTCCCTTGCTCACTTTGCCACTGGATTCAAGCAAGCCGGGCTGAAGACAGCTGAAACGCCAGAAACCGGTCCTAGGAAGCTTCTTTCCAGTCCAGAGAAGGTATGGCTTGGCAGTTCGGGCCGGACTGTTCCCATGAGGCACAGGGTCATACCGATTTGCATATGGCCATGTCTGAACTGGGGTGGCAGAGTGGGCTAAAGAACGGTGATGGATCAAACTCGGATCTGTTGACTGGGTGTGAGTGTTTGATTGGTTCTGATGCTCCGTCCATCACCATCCCCTTTTGTACCGCTTTGTTGGCCATAAGTTGGCAGAGTATGCTCAGGCGTGAGTCCCTTGCTCACATTGCCACTGGATTCAAGCAAGCCTGGCTAAAGACGGCTGAAATGCCAGAAACCGGTCCTAGGAAGCTTGTTTCCGGTCCAGGGAAGGTATGGCTTGGCAGTTCGGGCTGTACTGTTCCCATGAGGCACAGGGTCAGACTGATTTGCATATGGCCATGTCTGAACTGGGGTGGCAGAGTGGGCTAAAGAACGGTGATGGATCAAACTTGGATCTGATGACTGGGTGTGAGTGTTTGATTGGTTCTGATGCTCCGTCCATCACCACCCCCTTTTGTACCGCTTTGTTCGCCATAAGTTGGCAGTTTATGCTCAGACGTGAGTCCCTTGCTCAATTTGCCACTGGATTCAAGCAAGCCTGGCTGAAAGCGGCTGAAATGCCAGAAACCGGTCCTAGGAAGCTTGTTTCCGGTCCAGGGAAGGCATGGCTTGGCAGTTTGGGCTGAACTGTTCCCATGAGGCACAGGTTCAGACTGATTTGCATATGGCCATGTCTGAACTGGGGTGGCAGAGTGGGCCAAAGAACGGTGATGGATCAAACTCGGATCTGTTGACTGGGTGTGAGTGTTTGATTGGTTCTGATGCTCTGTCCATCACCACCCCCTTTTGTACTGCTTTGTTCGCCATAAGTTGGCAGGGTATGCTCAGACGTGAGTCCCTTGCTCACTTTGCCACTGGATTCAAGCAAGCCTGGCTGAAGACGGCTGAAATGCCAGAAACCTGTCCTAGGAAGCTTGTTTCCGGTCCAGGGAAGGCATGGCTTGGCAGTTCGGGCTGGACTGTTCCCATGAGGCACAGGGTCAGACTGATTTGCATATGGCCATGTCTGAACTGTGGTGGCAGAGTGGGCTAAAGAATAGTGATGGATCAAACTCGGATCTGTGGACTGGGCGTGAGTGTTTGATTGGTTCTGATGCTCCGTCCATTACCACACCCTTTTGTACCGCTTTGTTCGCCATAAGTTGGCAGGGTATGCTCAGACATGAGTCCCTTGCTCACTTTGCCACTGGATTCAAGCAAGCCGGGCTGAAGACAGCTGAAACGCCAGAAACCGGTCCTAGGAAGCTTCTTTCCAGTCCAGAGAAGGTATGGCTTGGCAGTTCGGGCTGGACTGTTCCCATGAGGCACAGGGTCAGACCGATTTGCATATGGCCATGTCTGAACTGGGGTGGCAGAGTGGGCTAAAGAACGGTGATGGATCAAACTCGGATCTGTTGACTGGGTGTGAGTGTTTGATTGGTTCTGATGCTCCGTCCATCACCATCCCCTTTTGTACCGCTTTGTTCGCCATAAGTTGGCAGGGTATGCTCAGACGTGAGTCCCTTGCTCACATTGCCACTGGATTCAAGCAAGCCTGGCTGAAGACGGCTGAAATGCCAGAAACCGGTCCTAGGAAGCTTGTTTCCGGTCCAGGGAAGCCATGGCTTGGCAGTTCGGGCTGGACTGTTCCCATGAGGCACAGGGTCAGACTGATTTGCATATGGCCATGTCTGAACTGGGGTGGCAGAGTGGGCTAAAGAACGGCGATGGATCAAACTTGGATCTGTTGACTGGGTGTGAGTGTTTTATTGGTTCTGATGCTCCGTCCATCACCACCCCCTTTTGTACCGCTTTGTTCGCCATAAGTTGGCAGGGTATGCTCAGACGTTAGTCCCTTGCTCACTTTGCCACTGGATTCAAGCAAGCCTGGCTGAAGACGGCTGAAATGCCAGAAACCCGTCCTAGGAAGCTTGTTTGCGGTCCAGGGAAGGCATGGCTTGGCAGTTCGGGCTGGACTGTTCCCATGAGGCACAGGGTCAGACTGATTTGCATATGGCCATGTCTGAACTGGGGTGGCAGAGTGGGCTAAAGCACGGTGATGGATCAAACTCGGATCTGTTGACTGGGTGTGAGTGTTTGATTGGTTCTGATGCTCCGTCCATCACCACCCCCTTTTGTACTGCTTAGTTCGCCATAAGTTGGCAGGGTATGCTCAGACGTGAGTCCCTTGCTCACTTTGCCACTGGATTAAAGCCAGCCTGGCTGAAGACGGCTGAAATGCCAGAAACCGGTCCTAGGAAGCTTGTTTCCGGTCCAGGGAAGGCATGGCTTGGCAGTTCGGGCTGGACTGTTCCCATGAGGCACAGGGTCAGACTGATTTGCATATGGCCATGTCTGAACTGGGGTGGCAGAGTGGGCTAAAGAACGGTGATGGATCAAACTCGGATCTGTTGACTGTGTGTGAGTGTTTGATTGGTTCTGATGCTCCGTCCATCACCACCCCCTTTTGTACCACTTTGTTCGCCATAAGTTGGCAGGGTATGCTCAGACGTGAGTCCTTTGCTCACTTTGCCACTGGATTCAAGCAGGCCTGGCTGAAGACTGCTGAAACGCCAGAAACCGGTCCTCGGAAGCTTGTTTCCGGTCCAGGAAAGGCATGGCTTGGCAGTTCGGGCTGGACTGTTCCCATGAGGCACAGGGTCAGCATGATTTGCATATGGTCATGTCTGAACTGGGTTGGCAGAGTGGGCTAAAGAACGGTGATGGATAAATCTCGGATCTGTTGACCGGGTGTGAGTATTTGATTGGTTCTGATGCTCCGTCCATCACCACCCCCTTTTGTACCGCTTTGTTCGCCATAAGTTGGCAGGGTATGCTCAGACATGAGTCCCTTGCTCACTTTGCCACTGGATTCAAGCAAGCCGGGCTGAAGACAGCTGAAACACCAGAAACCAGTCCTAGGAAGCTTCTTTCCGGTCCAGGGAAGGTATGGCTTGGCAGTTTTGGCTGGACTGTTCCCATGAGGCACAGGGTCAGACTGATTTGCATATGGCCATGTCTGAACTGGGTTGGCAGAGTGGGCTAAAGAACGGTGATGGATAAAACTCGGATCTGTTGACCGGGTGTGAATATTTGATTGGTTCTGATGCTCCGTCCATCACCACCCCCTTTTGTACCGCTTTGTTCGCCATAAGTTGGCAGGGTATGCTCAGACATGAGTCCCTTGCTCACTTTGCCACTGGATTCAAGCAAGCCGGGCTGATGACAGCTGAAACGCCAGAAACCAGTCCTAGGAAGCTTCTTTCCGGTCCAGGGAAGGTATGGCTTGGCAGTTTTGGCTGGACTGTTCCCATGAGGCACAGGGTCAGACTGATTTGCATATGGCCATGTCTGAACTGGGGTGGCAGAGTGGGCTAAAGAACGGTGATGGATCAAACTCGGATCTGTTGACTGTGTGTGAGTGTTTGATTGGTTCTGATGCTCCGTCCATCACAATCCCCTTTTGTACCGCTTTAATCGCCATAAGTTGGCAGGGTATGCTCAGGCCTGAGTCCCTTGCTCACATTGCCACTGGATTCAAGCAAGCCTGGCTGAAGACGGCTGAAATGCCAGAAACCGGTCCTAGGAAGCTTGTTTCCGGTCTTGGGAAGGTATGGCTTGGTAGTTTTGGCTGAACTGTTCCCATGAGGCACAGGTTCAGACTGATTTGCATATGGCCATGTCTGAACTGGGGTGGCAGAGTGGGCCAAAGAACGGTGATGGATCAAACTCGGATCTGTTGACTGGGTGTGAGTGTTTGATTGGTTCTGATGCTCTGTCCATCACCACCCCCTTTTGTACCGCTTTGTTCGCCATAAGTTGGCAGGGTATGCTCAGACGTGAGTCCCTTGCTCACTTTGCCACTTGATTCAAGCAAGCCTGGCTGAAGACGGCTGAAATGTCAGAAACCGGTCCTAGGAAGCTTGTTTCCGGTCCAGGGAAGGCATGGCTTGGCAGTTCGGGCTGGACTGTTCCCATGAGGCACAGGGTCAGACTGATTTGCATATGGCCATGTCTGAACTGGGGTGGCAGAGTGGGCTAAAGAATAGTGATGGATCAAACTCGGATCTGTGGACTGGGTGTGAGTGTTTGATTGGTTCTGATGCTCCGTCCATCACCACACCCTTTTGTACCGCTTTGTTCGCCATAAGTTGGCAGGGTATGCTCAGACATGAGTCCCTTGCTCACTTTGCCACTGGATTCAAGCAAGCCGGGCTGAAGACAGCTGAAACGCCAGAAACCGGTCCTAGGAAGCTTCTTTCCAGTCCAGAGAAGGTATGGCTTGGCAGTTCGGGCTGGACTGTTCCCATGAGGCACAGGGTCAGACCGATTTGCATATGGCCATGTCTGAACTGGGGTGGCAGAGTGGGCTAAAGAACGGTGATGGATCAAACTCGGATCTGTTGACTGGGTGTGAGTGTTTGATTGGTTCTGATGCTCCGTCCATCACCATCCCCTTTTGTACCGCTTTGTTCGCCATAAGTTGGCAGGGTATGCTCAGACGTGAGTCCCTTGCTCACATTGCCACTGGATTCAAGCAAGCCTGGCTGAAGACGGCTGAAATGCCAGAAACCGGTCCTAGGAAGCTTGTTTCCGGTCCAGGGAAGCCATGGCTTGGCAGTTCGGGCTGGACTGTTCCCATGAGGCACAGGGTCAGACTGATTTGCATATGGCAATGTCTGAACTGGGGTGGCAGAGTGGGCTAAAGAATGGCGATGGCTCAAACTTGGATCTGTTGACTGGGTGTGAGTGTTTTATTGGTTCTGATGCTCCGTCCATCACCACCCCCTTTTGTACCGCTTTGTTCGCCATAAGTTGGCAGGGTATGCTCAGACGTTAGTCCCTTGCTCACTTTGCCACTGGATTCAAGCAAGCCTGGCTGAAGACGGCTGAAATGCCAGAAACCCGTCCTAGGAAGCTTGTTTGCGGTCCAGGGAAGGCATGGCTTGGCAGTTCGGGCTGGACTGTTCCCATGAGGCACAGGGTCAGACTGATTTGCATATGGCCATGTCTGAACTGGGGTGGCAGAGTGGGCTAAAGCACGGTGATGGATCAAACTCGGATCTGTTGACTGGGTGTGAGTGTTTGATTGGTTCTGATGCTCCGTCCATCACCACCCCCTTTTGTACTGCTTAGTTCGCCATAAGTTGGCAGGGTATGCTCAGACGTGAGTCCCTTGCTCACTTTGCCACTGGATTAAAGCCAGCCTGGCTGAAGACGGCTGAAATGCCAGAAACCGGTCCTAGGAAGCTTGTTTCCGGTCCAGGGAAGGCATGGCTTGGCAGTTCGGGCTGGACTGTTCCCATGAGGCACAGGGTCAGACTGATTTGCATATGGCCATGTCTGAACTGGGGTGGCAGAGTGGGCTAAAGAACGGTGATGGATCAAACTCGGATCTGTTGACTGGGTGTGAGTGTTTGATTGGTTCTGATGCTCCGTCCATCACCACCCCCTTTTGTACCACTTTGTTCGCCATAAGTTGGCAGGGTATGCTCAGACGTGAGTCCTTTGCTCACTTTGCCACTGGATTCAAGCAGGCCTGGCTGAAGACTGCTGAAACGCCAGAAACCGGTCCTCGGAAGCTTGTTTCCGGTCCAGGAAAGGCATGGCTTGGCAGTTCGGGCTGGACTGTTCCCATGAGGCACAGGGTCAGCATGATTTGCATATGGTCATGTCTGAACTGGGTTGGCAGAGTGGGCTAAAGAACGGTGATGGATAAAACTCGGATCTGTTGACCGGGTGTGAGTATTTGATTGGTTCTGATGCTCCGTCCATCACCACCCCCTTTTGTACCGCTTTGTTCGCCATAAGTTGGCAGGGTATGCTCAGACATGAGTCCCTTGCTCACTTTGCCACTGGATTCAAGCAAGCCGGGCTGAAGACAGCTGAAACGCCAGAAACCAGTCCTAGGAAGCTTCTTTCCGGTCCAGGGAAGGTATGGCTTGGCAGTTTTGGCTGGACTGTTCCCATGAGGCACAGGGTCAGACTGATTTGCATATGGCCATGTCTGAACTGGGTTGGCAGAGTGGGCTAAAGAACGGTGATGGATAAAACTCGGATCTGTTGACCGGGTGTGAGTATTTGATTGGTTCTGATGCTCCGTCCATCACCACCCCCTTTTGTACCGCTTTGTTCGCCATAAGTTGGCAGGGTATGCTCAGACATGAGTCCCTTGCTCACTTTGCCACTGGATTCAAGCAAGCCGGGCTGATGACAGCTGAAACGCCAGAAACCAGTCCTAGGAAGCTTCTTTCCGGTCCAGGGAAGGTATGGCTTGGCAGTTTTGGCTGGACTGTTCCCATGAGGCACAGGGTCAGACTGATTTGCATATGGCCATGTCTGAACTGGGGTGGCAGAGTGGGCTAAAGAACGGTGATGGATCAAACTCGGATCTGTTGACTGTGTGTGAGTGTTTGATTGGTTCTGATGCTCCGTCCATCACAATCCCCTTTTGTACCGCTTTAATCGCCATAAGTTGGCAGGGTATGCTCAGGCCTGAGTCCCTTGCTCACATTGCCACTGGATTCAAGCAAGCCTGGCTGAAGACGGCTGAAATGCCAGAAACCGGTCCTAGGAAGCTTGTTTCCGGTCTTGGGAAGGTATGGCTTGGTAGTTTTGGCTGAACTGTTCCCATGAGGCACAGGTTCAGACTGATTTGCATATGGCCATGTCTGAACTGGGGTGGCAGAGTGGGCCAAAGAACGGTGATGGATCAAACTCGGATCTGTTGACTGGGTGTGAGTGTTTGATTGGTTCTGATGCTCTGTCCATCACCACCCCCTTTTGTAACGCTTTGTTCGCCATAAGTTGGCAGGGTATGCTCAGACGTGAGTCCCTTGCTCACTTTGCCACTTGATTCAAGCAAGCCTGGCTGAAGACGGCTGAAATGTCAGAAACCGGTCCTAGGAAGCTTGTTTCCGGTCCAGGGAAGGCATGGCTTGGCAGTTCGGGCTGGACTGTTCCCATGAGGCACAGGGTCAGACTGATTTGCATATGGCCATGTCTGAACTGGGGTGGCAGAGTGGGCTAAAGAATAGTGATGGATCAAACTCGGATCTGTGGACTGGGTGTGAGTGTTTGATTGGTTCTGATGCTCCGTCCATCACCACACCCTTTTGTACCGCTTTGTTCGCCATAAGTTGGCAGGGTATGCTCAGACATGAGTCCCTTGCTCACTTTGCCACTGGATTCAAGCAAGCCGGGCTGAAGACAGCTGAAACGCCAGAAACCGGTCCTAGGAAGCTTCTTTCCAGTCCAGAGAAGGTATGGCTTGGCAGTTCGGGCTGGACTGTTCCCATGAGGCACAGGGTCAGACCGATTTGCATATGGCCATGTCTGAACTGGGGTGGCAGAGTGGGCTAAAGAACGGTGATGGATCAAACTCGGATCTGTTGACTGGGTGTGAGTGTTTGATTGGTTCTGATGCTCCGTCCATCACCATCCCCTTTTGTACCGCTTTGTTCGCCATAAGTTGGCAGGGTATGCTCAGACGTGAGTCCCTTGCTCACATTGCCACTGGATTCAAGCAAGCCTGGCTGAAGGCGGCTGAAATGCCAGAAACCGGTCCTAGGAAGCTTGTTTCCGGTCCAGGGAAGCCATGGCTTGGCAGTTCGGGCTGGACTGTTCCCATGAGGCACAGGGTCAGACTGATTTGCATATGGCCATGTCTGAACTGGGGTGGCAGAGTGGGCTAAAGAACGGTGATGGATCAAACTTGGATCTGTTGACTGGGTGTGAGTGTTTTATTGGTTCTGATGCTCCGTCCATCACCACCCCCTTTTGTACCGCTTTGTTCGCCATAAGTTGGCAGGGTATGCTCAGACGTTAGTCCCTTGCTCACTTTGCCACTGGATTCAAGCAAGCCTGGCTGAAGACAGCTGAAATGCCAGAAACCCGTCCTAGGAAGCTTGTTTGCGGTCCAGGGAAGGCATGGCTTGGCAGTTCGGGCTGGACTGTTCCCATGAGGCACAGGGTCAGACTGATTTGCATATGGCCATGTCTGAACTGGGGTGGCAGAGTGGGCTAAAGCACGGTGATGGATCAAACTCGGATCTGTTGACTGGGTGTGAGTGTTTGATTGGTTCTGATGCTCCGTCCATCACCACCCCCTTTTGTACTGCTTAGTTCGCCATAAGTTGGCAGGGTATGCTCAGACGTGAGTCCCTTGCTCACTTTGCCACTGGATTAAAGCCAGCCTGGCTGAAGACGGCTGAAATGCCAGAAACCGGTCCTAGGAAGCTTGTTTCCGGTCCAGGGAAGGCATGGCTTGGCAGTTCGGGCTGGACTGTTCCCATGAGGCACAGGGTCAGACTGATTTGCATATGGCCATGTCTGAACTGGGGTGGCAGAGTGGGCTAAAGAACGGTGATGGATCAAACTCGGATCTGTTGACTGGGTGTGAGTGTTTGATTGGTTCTGATGCTCCGTCCATCACCACCCCCTTTTGTACCACTTTGTTCGCCATAAGTTGGCAGGGTATGCTCAGACGTGAGTCCTTTGCTCACTTTGCCACTGGATTCAAGCAGGCCTGGCTGAAGACTGCTGAAACGCCAGAAACCGGTCCTCGGAAGCTTGTTTCCGGTCCAGGAAAGGCATGGCTTGGCAGTTCGGGCTGGACTGTTCCCATGAGGCACAGGGTCAGCATGATTTGCATATGGTCATGTCTGAACTGGGTTGGCAGAGTGGGCTAAAGAACGGTGATGGATAAAACTCGGATCTGTTGACCGGGTGTGAGTATTTGATTGGTTCTGATGCTCCGTCCATCACCACCCCCTTTTGTACCGCTTTGTTCGCCATAAGTTGGCAGGGTATGCTCAGACATGAGTCCCTTGCTCACTTTGCCACTGGATTCAAGCAAGCCGGGCTGAAGACAGCTGAAACGCCAGAAACCAGTCCTAGGAAGCTTCTTTCCGGTCCAGGGAAGGTATGGCTTGGCAGTTTTGGCTGGACTGTTCCCATGAGGCACAGGGTCAGACTGATTTGCATATGGCCATGTCTGAACTGGGTTGGCAGAGTGGGCTAAAGAACGGTGATGGATAAAACTCGGATCTGTTGACCGGGTGTGAGTATTTGATTGGTTCTGATGCTCCGTCCATCACCACCCCCTTTTGTACCGCTTTGTTCGCCATAAGTTGGCAGGGTATGCTCAGACATGAGTCCCTTGCTCACTTTGCCACTGGATTCAAGCAAGCCGGGCTGATGACAGCTGAAACGCCAGAAACCAGTCCTAGGAAGCTTCTTTCCGGTCCAGGGAAGGTATGGCTTGGCAGTTTTGGCTGGACTGTTCCCATGAGGCACAGGGTCAGACTGATTTGCATATGGCCATGTCTGAACTGGGGTGGCAGAGTGGGCTAAAGAACGGTGATGGATCAAACTCGGATCTGTTGACTGTGTGTGAGTGTTTGATTGGTTCTGATGCTCCGTCCATCACAATCCCCTTTTGTACCGCTTTAATCGCCATAAGTTGGCAGGGTATGCTCAGGCGTGAGTCCCTTGCTCACATTGCCACTGGATTCAAGCAAGCCTGGCTGAAGACGGCTGATATGCCAGAAACAGGTCCTAGGAAGCTTGTTTCCGGTCTAGGGAAGGTATGGCTTGGTAGTTTTGGCTGAACTGTTCCCATGAGGCACAGGTTCAGACTGATTTGCATATGGCCATGTCTGAACTGGGGTGGCAGAGTGGGCCAAAGAACGGTGATGGATCAAACTCGGATCTGTTGACTGGGTGTGAGTGTTTGATTGGTTCTGATGCTCTGTCCATCACCACCCCCTTTTGTACCGCTTTGTTCGCCATAAGTTGGCAGGGTATGCTCAGACGTGAGTCCCTTGCTCACTTTGCCACTTGATTCAAGCAAGCCTGGCTGAAGACGGCTGAAATGCCAGAAACCGGTCCTAGGAAGCTTGTTTCCGGTCCAGGGAAGGCATGGCTTGGCAGTTCGGGCTGGACTGTTCCCATGAGGCACAGGGTCAGACTGATTTGCATATGGCCATGTCTGAACTGGGGTGGCAGAGTGGGCTAAAGAATAGTGATGGATCAAACTCGGATCTGTGGACTGGGTGTGAGTGTTTGATTGGTTCTGATGCTCCGTCCATCACCACACCCTTTTGTACCGCTTTGTTCGCCATAAGTTGGCAGGGTATGCTCAGACATGAGTCCCTTGCTCACTTTGCCACTGGATTCAAGCAAGCCGGGCTGAAGACAGCTGAAACGCCAGAAACCGGTCCTAGGAAGCTTCTTTCCGGTCCAGAGAAGGTATGGCTTGGCAGTTCGTGCTGGACTGTTCCCATGAGGCACAGGGTCAGACCGATTTGCATATGGCCATGTCTGAACTGGGGTGGCAGAGTGGGCTAAAGAACGGTGATGGATCAAACTCGGATCTGTTGACTGGGTGTGAGTGTTTTATTGGTTCTGATGCTCCGTCCATCACCACCCCCTTTTATACCGCTTTGTTCACCATAAGTTGGCAGGGTATGCTCAGACGTGAGTCCCTTGCTCACTTTGCCACTGGATTCAAGCAAGCCTGGCTGAAGACGGCTGAAATGCCAGAAACCCGTCCTAGGAAGCTTGTTTGCGGTCCAGGGAAGGCATGGCTTGGCAGTTCGGGCTGGACTGTTCCCATGAGGCACAGGGTCAGACTGATTTGCATATGGCCATGTCTGAACTGGGTGGCAGAGTGGGCTAAAGCACGGTGATGGATCAAACTCGGATCTGTTGACTGGGTGTGAGTGTTTGATTGGTTCTGATGCTCCGTCCATCACCACCCCCTTTTGTACTGCTTAGTTCGCCATAAGTTGGCAGGGTATGCTCAGACGTGAGTCCCTTGCTCACTTTGCCACTGGATTAAAGCCAGCCTGGCTGAAGACGGCTGAAATGCCAGAAACCGGTCCTAGGGAGCTTGTTTCCGGTCCAGGGAAGGCATGGCTTGGCAGTTCGGGCTGGTCTGTTCCCATGAGGCACAGGGTCAGACTGATTTGCATATGGCCATGTCTGAACTGGGGTGGCAGAGTGGGCTAAAGAACGGTGATGGATCAAACTCGGATCTGTTGACTGGGTGTGAGTGTTTGATTGGTCCTGATGCTCCGTCCATCACCACCCCCTTTTGTACCACTTTGTTCGCCATAAGTTGGCAGGGTATGCTCAGACTTGAGTCCTTTGCTCACTTTGCCACTGGATTCAAGCAGGCCTGGCTGAAGACGGCTGAAACGCCAGAAACTGGTCCTCGGAAGCTTGTTTCCGGTCCAGGGAAGGCATGGCTTGGCAGTTCGGGCTGGACTGTTCCCATGAGGCACAGGGTCAGCATGATTTGCATATGGTCATGTCTGAACTGGGTTGGCAGAGTGGGCTAAAGAACGGTGATGGATAAAACTCGGATCTGTTGACCGGGTGTGAGTATTTGATTGGTTCTGATGCTCCGTCCATCACCACCCCCTTTTGTACCGCTTTGTTCGCCATAAGTTGGCAGGGTATGCTCAGACATGAGTCCCTTGCTCACTTTGCCACTGGATTCAAGCAAGCCGGGCTGAAGACAGCTGAAACGCCAATAACCAGTCCTAGGAAGCTTCTTTCCGGTCCAGGGAAGGTATGGCTTGGCAGTTTTGGCTGGACTGTTCCCATGAGGCACAGGGTCAGACTGATTTGCATATGGCCATGTCTGAACTGGGGTGGCAGAGTGGGCTAAAGAACGGTGATGGATCAAACTCGGATCTGTTGACTGGGTGTGAGTGTTTGATTGGTTCTGATGCTCCGTCTATCACAATCCCCTTTTGTACCGCTTTGTTCGCCATAAGTTGGCAGGGTATGCTCAGGCGTGAGTGCCTTGCTCACATTGCCACTGGATTCAAGCAAGCCTGGCTGAAGACGGCTGAAATGCCAGAAACCGGTCCTAGGAAGCTTGTTTCCGGTCCAGGGAAGGTATGGCTTGGCAGTTCGGGCTGTACTGTTCCCATGAGGCACAGGGTCAGACTGATTTGCATATGGCCATGTCTGAACTGGGGTGGCAGAGTGGGCTAAAGAACGGTGATGGATCAAACTCGGATCTGTTGACTGGGTGTGAGTGTTTGATTGGTTCTGATGCTCCGTCCATCACCACCCCCTTTTGTACCGCTTTGTTCGCCATAAGTTGGCAGGGTATGCTCAGACATGAGTCCCTTGCTCACTTTGCCACTGGATTCAAGCAAGCCGGGCTGAAGACAGCTGAAACGCCAGAAACCGGTCCTAGGAAATTTCTTTCCGGTCCAGAGAAGGTATGGCTTGGCAGTTCGGGCTGGACTGTTCCCAGGAGGCACAGGGTCAGACCGATTTGCATATGGCCATGTCTGAACTGGGGTGGCAGAGTGGGCTAAAGAACGGTGATGGATCAAACTCGGATCTGTTGACTGGGTGTGAGTGTTTGATTGGTTCTGATGCTCCGTCCATCACCATCCCCTTTTGTACCGCTTTGTTCGCCATAAGTTGGCAGGGTATGCTCAGACGTGAGTCCCTTGCTCACATTGCCACTGGATTCAAGCAAGCCTGGCTGAAGACGGCTGAAATGCCAGAAACCGGTCCTAGGTAGCTTGTTTCCGGTCCAGGGAAGGCATGGCTTGGCAGTTCTGTCTGGACTGTTCCCATGAGGCACAGGGTCAGACTGATTTGCATATGGCCATGTCTGAACTGGGGTGGCAGAGTGGGCTAAAGAACGGTGATGGATCAAACTCGGATCTGATGACTGGGTGCGAGTTTTTGATTGGTTCTGATGCTCCGTCCATCACCACCCCCTTTTGTACCGTTTGTTCACCATAAGTTGGCAGTTTATGCTCAGACGTGAGTCCCTTGCTCACTTTGCCACTGGATTCAAGCAAGCCTGGCTGAAGACGGCTGAAATGCCAGCAACCGGTCCTAGGAAGCTTGTTTCCGGTCCAGGGAAGGCATGGCTTGGCAGTTCTGTCTGGTCTGTTCCCATGAGGCACAGGGTCAGACTGATTTGCATATGGCCATATGTTAACTGGGGTGGCAGAGTGGGCTAAAGACTGGTGATGGATCAAGCTCGGATCTGTTGACTGGGTGTGAGTGTTTGATTGGTTCTGATTCTCCGTCCATCACCACCCCCTTTTGTACCGCTTTGTTCGCCATAAGTTGGCAGGGTATGCTCAGACGTGAGACCCTTGCTCACTTTGCCACTGGATTCAAGCAAGCCTGGCTGAAGACGGCTGAAATGCCAGCAACCGGTCCTAGGAAGCTTGTTTCCGGTCCAGGGAAGGCATGGCTTGGCAGTTCAGGCTGGACTGTTCCCATGAGGCACAGGGTCAGACTGATTTGCATATGGCCATGTCTGAACTGGGGTGGCAGAGTTGGCTAAAGAACGGTGATGGATCAAACTCGGATCTGTTGACTGGGTGTGAGTGTTTGATTGTTTCTGATGCTCCGTCCATCACGACCCACTTTTGTACTGCTTTGTTCGCCATAAGTTGGCAGGGTATGCTCAGACGTGAGTCCCTTGCTCATTTTGCCACTGGATTCAAGCAAGCCTGGCTGAAGACGGCTGAAATGCCAGAAACCGGTCCTAGGAAGCTTGTTTCCGGTCCAGGGAAGGCATGGCTTGGCAGTTTGGGCTGGACTGTTCCCATGAGGCACAGGGTCATACTGATTTGCCTATGGCCATGTCTGAACTGGGGTGGCAGAGTGGGCCAAAGAACGGTGATGGATCAAACTCCGATCTGTTGACTGGGTGTGAGTGTTTGATTGGTTCTGATGCTCCGTCCATCACCACCCCCTTTTGTACCGCTTTGTTCGCTATAAGTTGGCAGGGTATGCTCAGACGTGAGTCCCTTGCTCACTTTTCCACTGGATTCATGCAAGCCTGGCTGAAGATGGCTGAAATGCCAGAAACCGGTCCTAGGAAGCTTGTTTCCGGTCCAGGGAAGGCATGGCTTGGTAGTTCGGGCTGGACTGTTCCCATGAGGCACAGGGTCAGACTGATTTGCATATGGCCATGTCTGAACTGGGGTAGCAGAGTGGGCTAAAGAATGTTGATGGATCAAACTTGGATCTGTTGACTGGGTGTGAGTGTTTGATTGGTTCTGATGCTCCGTCCATAACCACCCCCTTTTGTACCGGTTTGTTCGCCATAAGTTGGCAGGGTATGCTCAGACATGAGTCCCTTGCTCACTTTGCCACTGGATTCAAGCAAGCCGGGCTGAAGACAGCTGAAACGCCAGAAACCGGTCCTAGGAAGCTTCTTTCCGGTCCAGGGAAGGTATGGCTTGGCAGTTCGGGATGGACTGTTCCCATGAGGCACAGGGTCAGACTGATTTGCATATGGCCATGTCTAAACTGGGGTAGCAGAGTGGGCCAAAGAACGGTGATGGATCAAACTTGGATCTGTTGACTGGGTGTGAGTGTTTGATTGGTTCTGATGCTCCGTCCATCACCACCCCCTTTTGTACCGCTTTGTTCGCCATAAGTTGGCAGGGTATGCTCAGACGTGAGTCCCTTGCTCACTTTGCCACTGGATTCAAGCAAGCCTGGCTGAAGACGGCTGAAATGCCAGAAACCGGTCCTAGGAAGCTTGTTTTTGGTCCAGGGAAGGCATGGCTTGGCAGTTTGGGCTGGACTGTTCCCATGAGGCACAGGGTCAGACTGATTTGCATATGGCCATGTCTGAACTGGGGTGGCAGAGTGGGCTAAAGAATGGTGATGGATCAAACTCTGATCTGTTGACTGGGTGTGAGTGTTTGATTGGTTCTGATGCTCCGTCCATCACCACCCCCTTTTGTACTGCTTTGTTCGCCATAAGTTGGCAGTGTATGCTCAGACGTGAGTCCCTTGCTCACTTTGCCACTGGATTCAAGCAAGCCTGGCTGAAGACGGCTGAAATGCCAGAAACCGGTCCTAGGAAGCTTGTTTCCGGTCCAGGGAAGGCATGGCTTGGCAGTTCCCATGAGGCACAGGGTCAGACTGATTTGCATATGGCCATGTGTGAACTGGGGTGGCAGAGTGGGATAAACACTGGTGATGGATCAAGCTCGGATCTGTTGACTGGGTGTGAGTGTTTGATTGGTTCTGATGCTCCGTCCATAACCACCCCCTTTTGTACCGGTTTGTTCGCCATAAGTTGGCAGGGTATGCTCAGACATGAGTCCCTTGCTCACTTTGCCACTGGATTCAAGCAAGCCGGGCTGAAGACAGCTGAAACGCCAGAAACCGGTCATAGGAAGCTTCTTTCCGGTCCAGGGAAGGTATGGCTTGGCAGTTCGGGCTGGACTGTTCCCATGAGGCACAGGGTCAGACTGATTTGCATATGGCCATGTCTGAACTGGGGTGGCAGAGTGGGCCAAAGAACGGTGATGGATCAAACTCGGATCTGTTGACTGGGTGTGAGTGTTTGATTGGTTCTGATGCTCCGTCCATCACCACCCCCTTTTGTACTGCTTTGTTCACCATAAGTTGGCAGGGTATGCTCAGACGTGAGTCCCTTGCACACTTCACCACTGGATTCAAACAAGCCTGGCCGAAGACGGCTGAAATGCCAGAAACCGGTCCTAGGAAGCTTGTTTCCGGTCCAGGGAAGGCATGGCTTGGCAGTTCGGGCTGGACTGTTCCCATGAGGCACAGGGTCAGACTGATTTGCATATGGCCATGTCTGAAATGGGGTGGCAGAGTGGGCTAAAGAACGGTGATGGATCAAACTCGGATCTGTTGACTGGGTGTGAGTGTTTGATTGGTTCTGATGCTCCGTCCATCACCACCCCCTTTTGTACCGCTTTGTTCGCCATTAGTTGGCAGGGTATGCTCAGACGTGAGTCCCTTGCTCACTTTGCCACTGGATTCAAGCAAGCCTGGCTGAAGACGGCTGAAATGCCAGCAACCGGTCCTAGGAAGCTTGTTTCCGGTCCAGGGAAGGCATGGCTTGGCAGTTCAGGCTGGACTGTTCACATGAGGCACAGGGTCATACTGATTTGCATATGGCCATGTCTGAACTGGGGTGGCAGAGTGGGCCAAAGAACGGTGACGGATCAAACTCCGATCTGTTGACTGGGTGTGAGTGTTTGATTGGTTCTGATGCTCCGTCCATCACCACCCCCTTTTGTACCGCTTTGTTCGCTATAAGTTGGCAGGGTATGCTCAGACGTGAGTCCCTTGCTCACTTTTCCACTGGATTCATGCAAGCCTGGCTGAAGATGGCTGAAATGCCAGAAACCGGTCCTAGGAAGTTTCTTTACGGTTAAGGGAAGGTATGGCTTGGCAGTTCGTGCTGGACTGTTCCCATGAGGCACAGGGTCAGACTGATTTGCATATGGCCATGTCTGAACTGGGGTGGCAGAGTGGGCCAAAGAACGGTGATGGATCAAACTCGGATCTGTTGACTGCGTGTGAGTGTTTGATTGGTTCTGATGTTCCGTCCATCACCACCCCCTTTTGTACCGCTTTGTTCGCCATAAGTTGGCAGGGTATGCTCAGACGTGAGTTCTTGCTCACTTTGCCACTGGATTCAAGCAAGCCTGGCTGAAGACGGCTGAAATGCCAGAAACCGGTCCTAGGAAGCTTGTTTTCGGTCCAGGGAAGGCATGGCTTGGCAGTTCGGGCTGGACTGTTCCCATGAGGCACAGGGTCAGACTGATTTGCATATGGCCATGTCTGAACTGGGATGGCAGAGTGGGCTAAAGAATGGTGATGGATCAAGCTCGGATCTGTTGACTGGGTGTGAGTGTTTGATTGGTTCTGATGCTCCGTCCATCACCACCCCCTTTTGTACCGCTTTGTTCGCAATAAGTTGGCAGGGTATGCTCAGACGTGAGACCCTTGCTCACTTTGCCACTGGATTCAAGCAAGCCTGGCTGAAGACGGCTGAAATGCCAGAAACCAGTCCTAGGAAGCTACTTTCCGGTCCAGGGAAGGTATGGCTTGGCAGTTCGTGCTGGACTGTTCCCATGAGGCACAGGGTCAGACTGATTTGCATATGGCCATGTCTGAACTGGGGTGGCAGAGTGGGCCAAAGAACGGTGATGGATCAAACTCGGATCTGTTGACTGGGTGTGAGTGTTTGATTGGTTCTGATGCTCCGTCCATCACCACCCCCTTTTGTAACGCTTTGTTCGCCATAAGTTGGCAGGGTATGCTCAGACGTGAGTTCTTGCTCACTTTGCCACTGGATTCAAGCAAGCCTGGCTGAAGACGGCTGAAATGCCAGAAACCGGTCCTAGGAAGCTTGTTTTCGGTCCAGGGAAGGCATGGCTTGGCAGTTCGGGCTGGACTGTTCCCATGAGGCACAGGGTCAGACTGATTTGCATATGGCCATGTCTGAACTGGGGTGGCAGAGTGGGCTAAAGAATGGTGATGGATCAAACTCGGATCTGTTGACTGGGTGTGAGTGTTTGATTGGTTCTTATGCTCCGTCCATCACCACCCCCGTTTGTACTGCTTTGTTCGCCATAAGTTGGCAGTGTATGCTCAGACGTGAGTCCCTTGCTCACTTTGCCACTGGATTCAAGCAAGCCTGGCTGAAGATGGCTGAAATGCCAGCAACCGGTCCTAGGAAGCTTGTTTCCGGTCCAGGGAAGGCATGGCTTGGAAGTTTTGTCTGGACTGTTCCCATGAGGCACAGGGTCAGACTGATTTGCATATGGCCATGTGTTAACTGGGGTGGCAGAGTGGGCTAAAGACTGGTGATGGATCAAGCTCGGATCTGTTGACTGGGTGTGAGTGTTTGATTGGTTCTGATGCTCCGTCCATCACCACCCCCTTTTGTACCGCTTTGTTCGCCATAAGTTGGCAGGGTATGCTCAGACGTGAGACCCTTGCTCACTTTGCCACTGGATTCAAGCAAGCCTGGCTGAAGACGGCTGAAATGCCAGCAACCGGTCCTAGGAAGCTTGTTTCCGGTCCAGGGAAGGCATGGCTTGGCAGTTCAGGCTGGACTGTTCCCATGAGGCACAGGGTCAGACTGATTTGCATTTGGCCATGTCTGAACTGGGGTGGCAGAGTTGGCTAAAGAACGGTGATGGATCAAACTCGGATCTGTTGACTGGGTGTGAGTGTTTGATTGTTTCTGATGCTCCGTCCATCACCACCCACTTTTGTACTGCTTTGTTCGCCATAAGTTGGCAGGGTATGCTCAGACGCGAGTCCCTTGCTCATTTTGCCACTGGATTCAAGCAAGCCTGGCTGAAGACGGCTGAAATGCCAGAAACCGGTCCTAGGAAGCTTGTTTCCGGTCCAGGGAAGGCATGGCTTGGCAGTTTGGGCTGGACTGTTCCCATGAGGCACAGGGTCAGACTGATTTGCATATGGCCATGTCTGAACTGGGGTGGCAGAGTGGGCTAAAGAATGTTGATGGATCAAACTCGGATCTGTTGACTGGGTGTGAGTGTTTGATTGGTTCTGATGCTCCGTCCATAACCACCCCCTTTTGTACCGGTTTGTTCGCCATAAGTTGGCAGGGTATGCTCAGACATGAGTCCCTTGCTCACTTTGCCCCTGGATTCAAGCAAGCCGGGCTGAAGACAGCTGAAACGCCAGAAACCGGTCCTAGGAAGCTTCTTTCCGGTCCAGGGAAGGTCTGGCTTGGCAGTTCGGGCTGGACTGTTCCCATGAGGCACAGGGTCAGACTGATTTGCATATGGCCATGTCTGAACTGGGGTGGCAGAGTGGGCCAAAGAACGGTGATGGATCAAACTCGGATCTGTTGACTGGGTGTGAGTGTTTGATTGGTTCTGATGCTCCGTCCATCACCACCCCCTTTTGTACCGCTTTGTTCGCCATAAGTTGGCAGGGTATGCTCAGACGTGAGTCCCTTGCTCACTTTTCTACTGGATTCAAACAAGCCTGGCCGAAGACGGCTGAAATGCCAGAAACCGGTCCTAGGAAGCTTGTTTCCGGTCCAGGGAAGGCATGGCTTGGCAGTTCGGGCTGGACTGTTCCCATGAGGCACAGGGTCAGACTGATTTGCATATGGCCATGTCTGAAATGGGGTGGCAGAGTGGGCTAAAGAACGGTGATGGATCAAACTCGGATCTGTTGACTGGGTTTGAGCGTTTGATTGGTTCTGATGCTCCGTCCATCACCACCCCCTTTTGTACCGCTTTGTTCGCCATAAGTTGGCAGGGTATGCTCAGACGTGAGTCCCTTGCTCACTTTGCCAATGGATTCAAGCAAGCCTGGCTGAAGACGGCTGAAATGCCAGCAACCGGTCCTAGGAAGCTTGTTTCCGGTCCAGGGAAGGCATGGCTTGTCAGTTCAGGCTGGACTGTTCACATGAGGGACAGGGTCATACTGATTTGCATATGGCCATGTCTGAACTGGGGTGGCAGAGTGGGCCAAAGAACGGTGATGGATCAAACTCCGATCTGTTGACTGGGTGTAAGTGTTTGATTGGTTCTGATGCTCCGTCCATCACCACCCCCTTTTGTACCGCTTTGTTCGCTATAAGTTGGCAGGGTATGCTCAGACGTGAGTCCCTTGCTCACTTTTCCACTGGATTCATGCAAGCCTGGCTGAAGATGGCTGAAATTCCAGAAACCGGTCCTAGGAAGCTTGTTTCCGGTCCAGGGAAGGCATGGCTTGGCAGTTCGGGCTGGACTGTTCCCATGAGGCACAGGGTCAGACTGATTTGCATATGGCCATGTGTTAACTGGGGTGGCAGAGTGGGCTAAATTGGTGATGGATCAAGCTCGGATCTGTTGACTGGGTGTGAGTGTTTGATTGGTTCTGATGCTCCGTCCATCACCACCCCCGTTTGTACTGCTTTGTTCGCCATAAGTTGGCAGTGTATGCTCAGACGTGAGTCCCTTGCTCACTTTGCCACTGGATTCAAGCAAGCCTGGCTGAAGATGGCTGAAATGCCAGCAACCGGTCCTAGGAAGCTTGTTTCCGGTCCAGGGAAGGCATGGCTTGGAAGTTCTGTCTGGACTGTTCCCATGAGGCACAGGGTCAGACTGATTTGCATATGGCCATGTGTTAACTGGGGTGGCAGAGTGGGCTAAAGACTGGTGATGGATCAAGCTCGGATCTGTTGACTGGGTGTGAGTGTTTGATTGGTTCTGATGCTCCGTCCATCACCACCCCCTTTTGTACCGCTTTGTTCGCCATAAGTTGGCAGGGTATGCTCAGACGTGAGACCCTTGCTCATTTTGCCACTGGATTCAAGCAAGCCTGGCTGAAGACGGCTGAAATGTCAGAAACCGGTCCTAGGAAGCTTGTTTCCGGTCCAGGGAAGGCATGGCTTGGCAGTTTGGGCTGGACTGTTCCCATGAGGCACAGGGTCAGACTGATTTGCATATGGCCATGTCTGAACTGGGGTGGCAGAGTGGGCTAAAGAATGTTGATGGATCAAACTCGGATCTGTTGACTGGGTGTGAGTGTTTGATTGGTTCTGATGCTCCGTCCATAACCACCCCCTTTTGTACCGGTTTGTTCGCCATAAGCTGGCAGGGTATGCTCAGACATGAGTCCCTTGCTCACTTTGCCCCTGGATTCAAGCAAGCCGGGCTGAAGACAGCTGAAACGCCAGAAACCGGTCCTAGGAAGCTTCTTTCCGGTCCAGGGAAGCTATGGCTTGGCAGTTTGGGCTGGACTGTTCCCATGAGGCACAGGGTCAGACTGATTTGCATATGGCCATGTCTGAACTGGGGTGGCAGAGTGGGCCAAAGAACGGTGATGGATCAAACTCGGATCTGTTGACTGGGTGTGAGTGTTTGATTGGTTCTGATGCTCCGTCCATCACCACCCCCTTTTGTACCGCTTTGTTCGCCATAAGTTGGCAGGGTATGCTCAGACGTGAGTCCCTTGCTCACTTTGCCACTGGATTCAAACAAGCCTGGCCGAAGACGGCTGAAATGCCAGAAACCGGTCCTAGGAAGCTTGTTTCCGGTCCAGGGAAGGCATGGCTTGGCAGTTCGGGCTGGACTGTTCCCATGAGGCACAGGGTCAGACTGATTTGCATATGGCCATGTCTGAAATGGGGTGGCAGAGTGGGCTAAAGAACGGTGATGGATCAAACTCGGATCTGTTGACTGGGTGTGAGTGTTTGATTGGTTCTGATGCTCCGTCCATCACCACCCCCTTTTGTACCGCTTTGTTCGCCATAAGTTGGAAGGGTATGCTCAGACGTGAGTCCCTTGCTCACTTTGCCAATGGATTCAAGCAAGCCTGGCTGAAGACGGCTGAAATGCCAGCAACTGGTCCTAGGAAGATTGTTTCCGGTCCAGGGAAGGCATGGCTTGGCAGTTCAGGCTGGACTGTTCCCATGAGGCACAGGGTCAGACTGATTTGCATATGGCCATGTGTTAACTGGGGTGGCAGAGTGGGCTAAAGATTGGTGATGGATCAAGCTCGGATCTGTTGACTGGGTGTGAGTGTTTGATTGGTTCTGATGCTCCGTCCATCACCAACCCCTTTTGTACCGCTTTGTTCGCCATAAGTTGGCAGGGTATGCTCAGACGTGAGACCCTTGCTCACTTTGCCACTGGATTCAAGCAAGCCTGGCTGAAGACGGCTGAAATGCCAGCAACTGGTCCTAGGAAGATTGTTTCCGGTCCAGGGAAGGCATGGCTTGGCAGTTCAGGCTGGACTGTTCCCATGAGGCACAGGGTCAGACTGATTTGCATATGGCCATGTCTGAACTGGGGTGGCAGAGTTGGCTAAAGAACGGTGATGGATCAAACTCGGATCTGTTGACTGGGTGTGAGTGTTTGATTGTTTCAGATGCTCCGTCCATCACCACCCACTTTTGTACTGCTTTGTTCGCCATAAGTTGGCAGGGTATGCTCAGACGCGAGTCCCTTGCTCATTTTGCCACTGGATTCAAGCAAGCCTGGCTGAAGACGGCTGAAATGCCAGAAACCGGTCCTAGGAAGCTTGTTTCCGGTCCAGGGAAGGCATGGCTTGGCAGTTTGGGCTGGACTGTTCCCATGAGGCACAGGGTCAGACTGATTTGCATATGGCCATGTCTGAACTGGGGTGGCAGAGTGGGCTAAAGAATGTTGATGGATCAAACTCGGATCTGTTGACTGGGTGTGAGTGTTTGATTGGTTCTGATGCTCCGTCCATAACCACCCCCTTTTGTACCGGTTTGTTCGCCATAAGTTGGCAGGGTATGCTCAGACATGAGTCCCTTGCTCACTTTTCCCCTGGATTCAAGCAAGCCGGGCTGAAGACAGCTGAAACGCCAGAAACCGGTCCTAGGAAGCTTCTTTCCGGTCCAGGGAAGGTATGGCTTGGCAGTTCGGGCTGGACTGTTCCCATGAGGCACAGGGTCAGACTGATTTGCATATGGCCATGTCTGAACTGGGGTGGCAGAGTGGGCCAAAGAACGGTGATGGATCAAACTCGGATCTGTTGACTGGGTGTGAGTGTTTGATTGGTTCTGATGCTCCGTCCATCACCACCCCCTTTTGTACCGCTTTGTTCGCCATAAGTTGGCAGGGTATGCTCAGACGTGAGTCCCTTGCTCACTTTTCTACTGGATTCAAACAAGCCTGGCCGAAGACGGCTGAAATGCCAGAAACCGGTCCTAGGAAGCTTGTTTCCGGTCCAGGGAAGGCATGGCTTGGCAGTTCGGGCTGGACTGTTCCCATGAGGCACAGGGTCAGACTGATTTGCATATGGCCATGTCTGAAATGGGGTGGCAGAGTGGGCTAAAGAACGGTGATGGATCAAACTCGGATCTGTTGACTGGGTTTGAGTGTTTGATTGGTTCTGATGCTCCGTCCATCACCACCCCCTTTTGTACCGCTTTGTTCGCCATAAGTTGGCAGGGTATGCTCAGACGTGAGTCCCTTGCTCACTTTGCCAATGGATTCAAGCAAGCCTGGCTGAAGACGGCTGAAATGCCAGCAACCGGTCCTAGGAAGCTTGTTTCCGGTCCAGGGAAGGCATGGCTTGTCAGTTCAGGCTGGACTGTTCACATGAGGGACAGGGTCATACTGATTTGCATATGGCCATGTCTGAACTGGGGTGGCAGAGTGGGCCAAAGAACGGTGATGGATCAAACTCCGATCTGTTGACTGGGTGTAAGTGTTTGATTGGTTCTGATGCTCCGTCCATCACCACCCCCTTTTGTACCGCTTTGTTCGCTATAAGTTGGCAGGGTATGCTCAGACGTGAGTCCCTTGCTCACTTTTCCACTGGATTCATGCAAGCCTGGCTGAAGATGGCTGAAATGCCAGAAACCGGTCCTAGGAAGCTTGTTTCCGGTCCAGGGAAGGCATGGCTTGGCAGTTCGGGCTGGACTGTTCCCATGAGGCACAGGGTCAGACTGATTTGCATATGGCCATGTGTTAACTGGGGTGGCAGAGTGGGCTAAAGATTGGTGATGGATCAAGCTCGGATCTGTTGACTGGGTGTGAGTGTTTGATTGGTTCTGATGCTCCGTCCATCACCACCCCCATTTGTACTGCTTTGTTCGCCATAAGTTGGCAGTGTATGCTCTGACGTGAGTCCCTTGCTCACTTTGCCACTGGATTCAAGCAAGCCTGGCTGAAGATGGCTGAAATGCCAGCAACCGGTCCTAGGAAGCTTGTTTCCGGTCCAGGGAAGGCATGGCTTGGAAGTTCTGTCTGGACTGTTCCCATGAGGCACAGGGTCAGACTGATTTGCATATGGCCATGTGTTAACTGGGGTGGCAGAGTGGGCTAAAGACTGGTGATGGATCAAGCTCGGATCTGTTGACTGGGTGTGAGTGTTTGATTGGTTCTGATGCTCCGTCCATCACCACCCCCTTTTGTACCGCTTTGTTCGCCATAAGTTGGCAGGGTATGCTCAGAAGTGATACCCTTGCTCACTTTGCCACTGGATTCAAGCAAGCCTGGCTGAAGACGGCTGAAATGCCAGCAACCGGTCCTAGGAAGCTTGTTTCCGGTCCAGGGAAGGCATGGCTTGGCACTTCAGGCTGGACTGTTCCCATGAGGCACAGGGTCAGACTGATTTGCATATGGCCATGTCTGAACTGGGGTGGCAGAGTTGGCTAAAGAACGGTGATGGATCAAACTCGGATCTGTTGACTGGGTGTGAGTGTTTGATTGTTTCTGATGCTCCGTCCATCACCACCCACTTTTGTACTGCTTTGTTCGCCATAAGTTGGCAGGGTATGCTCAGACGCGAGTCCCTTGCTCATTTTGCCACTGGATTCAAGCAAGCCTGGCTGAAGACGGCTGAAATGTCAGAAACCGGTCCTAGGAAGCTTGTTTCCGGTCCAGGGAAGGCATGGCTTGGCAGTTTGGGCTGGACTGTTCCCATGAGGCACAGGGTCAGACTGATTTGCATATGGCCATGTCTGAACTGGGGTGGCAGAGTGGGCTAAAGAATGTTGATGGATCAAACTCGGATCTGTTGACTGGGTGTGAGTGTTTGATTGGTTCTGATGCTCCGTCCATAACCACCCCCTTTTGTACCGGTTTGTTCGCCATAAGCTGGCAGGGTATGCTCAGACATGAGTCCCTTGCTCACTTTGCCCCTGGATTCAAGCAAGCCGGGCTGAAGACAGCTGAAACGCCAGAAACCGGTCCTAGGAAGCTTCTTTCCGGTCCAGGGAAGGTATGGCTTGGCAGTTTGGGCTGGACTGTTCCCATGAGGCACAGGGTCAGACTGATTTGCATATGGCCATGTCTGAACTGGGGTGGCAGAGTGGGCCAAAGAACGATGATGGATCAAACTCGGATCTGTTGACTGGGTGTGAGTGTTTGATTGGTTCTGATGCTCCGTCCATCACCACCCCCTTTTGTACCGCTTTGTTCGCCATAAGTTGGCAGGGTATGCTCAGACGTGAGTCCCTTGCTCACTTTGCCACTGGATTCAAACAAGCCTGGCCGAAGACGGCTGAAATGCCAGAAACCGGTCCTAGGAAGCTTGTTTCCGGTCCAGGGAAGGCATGGCTTGGCAGTTCGGGCTGGACTGTTCCCATGAGGCACAGGGTCAGACTGATTTGCATATGGCCATGTCTGAAATGGGGTGGCAGAGTGGGCTAAAGAACGGTGATGGATCAAACTCGGATCTGTTGACTGGGTGTGAGTGTTTGATTGGTTCTGATGCTCCGTCCATCACCACTCCCTTTTGTACCGCTTTCTTCGCCATAAGTTGGAAGGGTATGCTCAGACGTGAGTCCCTTGCTCACTTTGCCAATGGATTCAAGCAAGCCTGGCTGAAGACGGCTGAAATGCCAGCAACCGGTCCTAGGAAGCTTGTTTCCGGTCCAGGGAAGGCATGGCTTGGCAGTTCAGGCTGGACTGTTCACATGAGGCACAGGGTCATACTGATTTGCATATGGCCATGTCTGAACTGGGGTGGCAGAGTGGGCCAAAGAACGGTGATGGATCAAACTCCGATCTGTTGACTGGGTGTAAGTGTTTGATTGGTTCTGATGCTCCGTCCATCACCACCCCCTTTTGTACCGCTTTGTTCGCTATAAGTTGGCAGGGTATGCTCAGACGTGAGTCCCTTGCTCACTTTTCCACTGGATTCATGCAAGCCTGGCTGAAGATGGCTGAAATGCCAGAAACCGGTCCTAGGAAGCTTGTTTCCGGTCCAGGGAAGGCATGGCTTGGCAGTTCGGGCTGGACTGTTCCCATGAGGCACAGGGTCAGACTGATTTGCATATGGCCATGTGTTAACTGGGGTGGCAGAGTGGGCTAAAGATTGGTGATGGATCAAGCTCGGATCTGTTGACTGGGTGTGAGTGTTTGATTGGTTCTGATGCTCCGTCCATCACCAACCCCTTTTGTACCGCTTTGTTAGCCATAAGTTGGCAGGGTATGCTCAGACGTGAGACCCTTGCTCACTTTGCCACTGGATTCAAGCAAGCCTGGCTGAAGACGGCTGAAATGCCAGCAACCGGTCCTAGGAAGCTTGTTTCCGGTCCAGGGAAGGCATGGCTTGGCAGTTCAGGCTGGACTGTTCAAATGAGGCACAGGGTCAGACTGATTTGCATATGGCCATGTCTGAACTGGGGTGGCAGAGTTGGCTAAAGAACGGTGATTGATCAAACTCGGATCTGTTGACTGGGTGTGAGTGTTTGATTGTTTCTGATGCTCCGTCCATCACCACCCACTTTTGTACTGCTTTGTTCGCCATAAGTTAGCATGGTATGCTCAGACGTGAGTCCCTTGCTCATTTTGCCACTAGATTCAAGCAAGCCTAGCTGAAGACGGCTGAAATGCCAGAAACCGGTCCTAGGAAGCTTGTTTCCGGTCCAGGGAAGGCATCGCTTGACAGTTTGGGCTGGACTGTTCCCATGAGGCACAGGGTCATACTGATTTGCATATGGCCATGTCTGAACTGGGGTGGCAGAGTGGGCCAAAGAACAGTGATGGATCAAACTCCGATCTGTTGACTGGGTGTGAGTGTTTGATTGGTTCTGATGCTCCGTCCATCACCACCCCCTTTTGTACCGCTTTGTTCGCTATAAGTTGGCAGGGTATGCTCAGACGTGAGTCCCTTGCTCACTTTTCCACTGGATTCATGCAAGCCTGGCTGAAGATGGCTGAAATGCCAGAAACCGGTCCTAGGAAGCTTGTTTCCGGTCCAGGGAAGGCATGGCTTGGCAGTTCGGGCTGGACTGTTCCCATGAGGCACAGGGTCAGACTGATTTGCATATGGCCATGTCTGAACTGGGGTGGCAGAGTGGGCTAAAGAATGTTGATGGATCAAACTCGGATCTGTTGACTGGGTGTGAGTGTTTGATTGGTTCTGATGCTCCGTCCATAACCACCCCCTTTTGTACTGGTTTGTTCGCCATAAGTTGGCAGGGTATGCTCAGACATGAGTCCCTTGCTCACTTTGCCACTGGATTCAAGCAAGCCGGGCTGAAGACAGCTGAAACGCCAGAAACCGGTCCTAGGAAGCTTCTTTCCGGTCCACGGAAGGTATGGCTTGGCAGTTCGGGCTGGACTGTTCCCATGAGGCACAGGGTCAGACTGATTTGCAAATGGCCATGTCTGAACTGGGGTGGCAGAGTGGGCCAAAGAACGGTGATGGATCAAACTCGGATCTGTTGACTGGGTGTGAGTGTTTGATTGGTTCTGATGCTCCGTCCATCACCACCCCCTTTTGTACCGCTTTGTTCGCCATAAGTTGGCAGGGTATGCTCAGACGTGAGTCCCTTGCTCACTTTGCCACTGGATTCAAGCAAGCCTGGCTGAAGATGGCTGAAATGCCAGAAACCGGTCCTAGGAAGCTTGTTTTCGGTCCAGGGAAGGCATGGCTTGGCAGTTCGGGCTGGACTGTTCCCATGAGGCACAGGGTCAGACTGATTTGCATATGGCCATGTCTGAACTGGGGTGGCAGAGTGGGCTAAAGAATGGTGATGGATCAAACTCGGATCTGTTGACTGGGTGTGAGTGTTTGATTGGTTCTGATGCTCCGTCCATCACCACCCCCTTTTGTACTGCTTTGTTCGCCATAAGTTGGCAGTGTATGCTCAGACGTGAGTCCCTTGCTCACTTTGCCACTGGATTCAAGCAAGCCTGGCTGAAGACGGCTGAAATGCCAGAAACCGGTCCTAGGAAGCTTGTTTCCGGTCCAGGGAAGGCATGGCTTGGCAGTTCGGGCTGGACTGTTCCCATGAGGCACAGGGTCAGACTGATTTGCATATGGCCATGTGTGAACTGGGGTGGCAGAGTGGGCTAAACACTGGTGATGGATCAAGCTCGGATCTGTTGACTGGGTGTGAGTGTTTGATTGGTTCTGATGCTCCGTCCATCACCACCCCCTTTTGTACCGCTTTGTTCGCCATAAGTTGGCAGGGTATGCTCAGACGTGAGTCCCTTGCTCACTTTGCCACTGGATTCAAACAAGCCTGGCCGAAGACTGCTGAAATGCCAGAAACCGGTCCTAGGAAGCTTGTTTCCGATCCAGGGAAGGCATGGCTTGGCAGTTCGGGCTGGACTGTTCCCATGAGGCACAGGGTCAGACTGATTTGCATATGGCCATGTCTGAAATGGGGTGGCAGAGTGGGCTAAAGAACGGTGATGGATCAAACTCGGATCTGTTGACTGGGTGTGAGTGTTTGATTGGTTCTGATGCTCCGTCCATCACCACCCCCTTTTGTACCGCTTTGTTCGCCATAAGTTGGCAGGGTATGCTCAGACGTGAGTCCCTTGCTCACTTTGCCACTGGATTCAAGCAAGCCTGGCTGAAGATGGCTGAAATGCCAGCAACCGGTCCTAGGAAGCTTGTTTCCGGTCCAGGGAAGGCATGGCTTAGCAGTTCAGGCTGGACTGTTCCCATGAGGCACAGGGTCAGACTGATTTGCATATGGCCATGTCTGAACTGGGGTGGCAGAGTTGGCTAAAGAACGGTGATGGATCAAACTCGGATCTGTTGACTGGGTGTGAGTGTTTGATTGTTTCTGATGCTCCGTCCATCACCACCCACTTTTGTACTGCTTTGTTCGCCATAAGTTGGCAGGGTATGCTCAGACGTGAGTCCCTTGCTCATTTTGCCACTGGATTCAAGCAAGCCTGGCTGAAGACGGCTGAAATGCCAGAAACCAGTCCTAGGAAGCTTGTTTACGGTCCAGGGAAGGCATGGCTTGGCAGTTTGGGCTGGACTGTTCCCATGAGGCACAGGGTCATACTGATTTGCATATGGCCATGTCTACACTGGGGTGGCAGAGTGGGCCAAAGAACGGTGATGGATCAAACTCGGATCTGTTGACTGGGTGTGAGTGTTTGATTGGTTCTGATGCTCCGTCCATCACCACCCCCTTTTGTACCGCTTTGTTCGCCATAAGTTGGCAGGGTATGCTCAGACGTGAGTCCCTTGCTCACTTTGCCAATGGATTCAAGCAAGCCTGGCTGAAGACGGCTGAAATGCCAGCAACCGGTCCTAGGAAGCTTGTTTCCGGTCCAGGGAAGGCATGGCTTGGCAGTTCGGGCTGGACTGTTCCCATGAGGCACAGGGTCAGACTGATTTGCATATGGCCATGTCTGAACTGGGGTGGCAGAGTGGGCTAAAGAATGTTGATGGATCAAACTCGGATCTGTGTACTGGGTGTGAGTGTTTGATTGGTTCTGATGCTCCGTCCATAACCACCCCCTTTTGTACCGGTTTGTTCGCCATAAGTTGGCAGGGTATGCTCAGACATGAGTCCCTTGCTCACTTTGCCACTGGATTCAAGCAAGCCGGGCTGAAGACAGCTGAAACGCCAGAAACCGGTCCTAGGAAGCTTCTTTCCGGTCCAGGGAAGGCATGGCTTGGCAATTCGGGCTGGACTGTTCCCATGAGGCACAGGGTCAGACTGATTTGCATATGGCCATGTCTGAACTGGGGTGGTAGAGTGGGCTAAAGAATGGTGATGGATCAAACTCGGATTTGTTGACTGGGTGTGAGTGTTTGATTGGTTCTGATGCTCCGTCCATCACCACCCCCTTTTGTACTGCTTTGTTCGCCATAAGTTGGCAGTGTATGCTCAGACGTGAGTCCCTTGCTCACTTTGCCACTGTATTCAAGCAAGCCTGGCTGAAGACGGCTAAAATGCCAGCAACCGGTCCTAGGAAGCTTGTTTCCGGTCCAGGGAAGGCATGGCTTGGCAGTTCTGTCTGGACTGTTCCCATGAGGCACAGGGTCAGACTGATTTGCATATGGCCATGTGTTAACTGGGGTGGCAGAGTGGGCTAAAGACTGGTGATGGATCAAGCTCGGATCTGTTGACTGGGTGTGAGTGTTTGATTGGTTCTGATGCTCCGTCCATCACCACCCCCTTTTGTACCGCTTTGTTCGCCATAAGTTGGCAGGGTATGCTCAGACGTGAGACCCTTGCTCACTTTGCCACTGGATTCAAGCAAGCCTGGCTGAAGACGGCTGAAATGCCAGCAACCGGTCCTAGGAAGCTTGTTTCCGGTCCAGGGAAGGCATGGCTTGGCAGTTCTGTCTGGACTGTTCCCATGAGGCACAGGGTCAGACTGATTTGCATATGGCCATGTGTTAACTGGGGTGGCAGAGTGGGCTAAAGACTGGTGATGGATCAAGCTCGGATCTGTTGACTGGGTGTGAGTGTTTGATTGGTTCTGATGCTCCGTCCATCACCACCCCCTTTTGTACCGCTTTGTTCGCCATAAGTTGGCAGGGTATGCTCAGACGTGAGACCCTTGCTCACTTTGCCACTGGATTCAAGCAAGCCTGGCTGAAGACGGCTGAAATGCCAGCAACCGGTCCTAGGAAGCTTGTTTCCGGTCCAGGGAATGCATGGCTTGGCAGTTCAGGCTGGACTGTTCCCATGAGGCACAGGGTCAGACTGATTTGCATAAGGCCATGTCTGAACTGGGGTGGGTGAGTTGGCTAAAGAACGGTGATGGATCAAACTCGGATCTGTTGACTGGGTGTGAGTGTTTGATTGTTTCTGATGCTCCGTCCATCACCACCCACTTTTGTACTGCTCTGTTCGCCATAAGTTGGCAGGGTATGCTCAGACGTGAGTCCTTTGCTCATTTTGCCACTGGATTCAAGCAAGCCTGGCTGAAATGCCAGAAACCGGTCCTAGGAAGCTTGTTTCCGGTCCAGGGAAGGCATGGCTTGGCAGTTTGGGCTGGACTGTTCCCATGAGGCACAGGGTCATACTGATTTGCATATGGCCATGTCTGAACTGGGGTGGCAGAGTGGGCCAAAGAACGGTGATGGATCAAACTCCGATCTGTTGACTGGGTGTGAGTGTTTGATTGGTTCTGATGCTCCGTCCATCACCACCCCCTTTTGTACCGCTTTGTTCGCTATAAGTTGGCAGGGTATGCTCAGACGTGAGTCCCTTGCTCACTTTTCCACTGGATTCATGCAAGCCTGGCTGAAGATGGCTGAAATGCCAGAAACCGGTCCTAGGAAGCTTGTTTCCGGTCCAGGGAAGGCATGGCTTGGCAGTTCGGGCTGGACTGTTCCCATGAGGCACAGTGTCAGACTGATTTGCATATGGCCATGTCTGAACTGGGGTGGCAGAGTGGGCTAAAGAATGTTGATGGATCAAACTCGGATCTGTTGACTGGGTGTGAGTGTTTGATTGGTTCTGATGCTCCGTCCATAACCACCCCCTTTTGTACTGGTTTGTTCGCCATAAGTTGGCAGGGTATGCTCAGACATGAGTCCCTTGCTCACTTTGCCACTGGATTCAAGCAAGCCAGGCTGAAGACAGCTGAAACGCCAGAAACCGGTCCTAGGAAGCTTCTTTCCGGTCCAGGGAAGGTATGGCTTGGCAGTTCGGGCTGGACTGTTCCCATGAGGCACAGGGTCACACTGATTTGCATATGGCCATGTCTGAACTGGGGTGGCAGAGTGGGCTAAAGATTGTTGATGGATCAAACTCGGATCTGTTGACTGGGTGTGAGTGTTTGATTGGTTCTGATGCTCCGTCCATAACCACCCCTTTTTGTACTGGTTTGTTCGCCATAAGTTGGCAGGGTATGCTCAGACATGAGTCCCTTGCTCACTTTGCCACTGGATTCAAGCAAGCCGGGCAGAAGACAGCTGAAACTCCAGAAACCGGTCCTAGGAAGCTTCTTTCCGGTCCAGGGAAGGTATGGCTTGGCAGTTCGGGCTGGACTGTTCCCATGAGGCACAGGGTCAGACTGATTTGCATATGGCCATGTCTGAACTAGGGTGGCAGAGTGGGCCAAAAAACGGTGATGGATCAAACTCGGATCTGTTGACTGGGTGTGAGTGTTTGATTGGTTCTGATGCTCCGTCCATCACCACCCCCTTTTGTACCGCTTTGTTCGCCATAAGTTGGCAGGGTATGCTCAGACGTGAGTCCCTTGCTCACTTTGCCACTGGATTCAAGCAAGCCTGGCTGAAGACGGCTGAAATGCCAGAATCCGGTCCTAGGAAGCTTATTTTCGGTCCAGGGAAGGCATGGCTTGGCAGTTCGGGCTGGACTGTTCCCATGAGGCACAGGGTCAGACTGATTTGCATATGGCCATGTCTGAACTGGGGTGGCAGAGTGGGCTAAAGAATGGTGATGGATCAAACTCGGATCTGTTGACTGGGTGTGAGTGTTTGATTGGTTCTGATGCTCCGTCCATCACCACCCCCTTTTGTACTGCTTTGTTCGCCTCAAGTTGGCAGTGTATGCTCAGACGTGAGTCCCTTGCTCACTTTGCCACTGGATTCAAGCAAGCCTGGCTGAAGACGGCTGAAATGCCAGAAACCGGTCCTAGGAAGCTTGTTTCCGGTCCAGGGAAGTCATGGCTTGGCAGTTCGGGCTGGACTGTTCCCATGAGGCACAGGGTCAGACTGATTTGCATATGGCCATGTGTGAACTGGGGTGGCAGAGTGGGCTAAACACTGGTGATGGATCAAGCTCGGATCTGTTGACTGGGTGTGAGTGTTTGATTGGTTCTGATGCTCCGTCCATCACCACCCCCTTTTGTACCGCTTTGTTCGCCATAAGTTGGCAGGGTATGCTCAGACGTGAGTCCCTTGCTCACTTTGCCACTGGATTCAAACAAGCCTGGCCGAAGACTGCTGAAATGCCAGAAACCGGTCCTAGGAAGCTTGTTTCCGGTCCAGGGAAGGCATGGCTTGGCAGTTCGGGCTGGACTGTTCCCATGAGGCACAGGGTCAGAGTGATTTGCATATGGCCATGTCTGAAATGGGGTGGCAGAGTGTGCTAAAGAACGGTGATGGATCAAACTCGGATCTGTTGACTGGGTGTGAGTGTTTGATTGGTTCTGATGCTCCGTCCATCACCACCCCCTTTTGTACCGCTTTGTTCGCCATAAGTTGGCAGGGTATGCTCAGACGTGAGTCCCTTGCTCACTTTGCCACTGGATTCAAGCAAGCCTAGCTGAAGACGGCTGAAATGCCAGCAACCGGTCCTAGGAAGCTTGTTTCCGGTCCAGGGAAGGCATGGCTTGGCAGTTCAGGCTGGACTGTTCCCATGAGGCACAGGGTCAGACTGATTTGCATATGGCCATGTCTGAACTGTGGTGGCAGAGTTGGCTAAAGAACGGTGATGGATCAAACTCGGATCTGTTGACTGGGTGTGAGTGTTTGATTGTTTCTGATGCTCCGTCAATCACCACCCACTTTTGTACTGCTTTGTTCGCCATAAGTTGGCAGGGTATGCTCAGACGTGAGTCCCTTGCTCATTTTGCAACTGGATTCAAGCAAGCCTGGCTGAAGACGGCTGAAATGCCAGAAACCGGTCCTAGGAAGCTTGTTTCCGGTCCAGGGAAGGCATGGCTTGGCAGTTTGGGCTGGACTGTTCCCATGAGGCACAGGGTCATACTGATTTGCATATGGCCATGTCTGAACTGGGGTGGCAGAGTGGGCCAAAGAACGTTGATGGATCAAACTCCGATCTGTTGACTGGGTGTGAGTGTTTGATTGGTTCTGATGCTCCGTCCATAACCACCCCCTTTTGTACCGGTTTGTTCGCCATAAGTTGGCAGGGTATGCTCAGACATGAGTCCCTTGCTCACTTTGCCACTGGATTCAAGCAAGTTGGGCTGAAGACAGCTGAAACGCCAGAAACCGGTCCTAGGAACCTTCTTTCCGGTCCAGGGAAGGTATGGCTTGGCAGTTTGGGCTGGACTGTTCCCATGAGGCACAGGGTCAGACTGATTTGCATATGGCCATGTCTGAACTGGGGTGGCAGAGTGGGCCAAAGAACGGTGATGGATCAAACTCGGATCTGTTGACTGGGTGTGAGTGTTTGATTGGTTCTGATGCTCCGTCCATCACCACCGCCTTTTGTACCGCTTTGTTCGCCATAAGTTGGCAGGGTATGCTCAGACGTGAGTTCTTGCTCACTTTGCCACTGGATTCAAGCAAGCCTGGCTGAAGACGGCTGAAATGCCAGAAACCGGTTCTAGGAAGCTGGTTTGCGGTCCAGGGAAGGCATGGCTTGGCAGTTCGGGCTGGACTGTTCCCATGAGGCACAGGGTCAGACTGATTTGCATATGGCCATGTCTGAACTGGGGTGGCAGAGTGGGCTAAAGAATGGTGATGGATCAAACTTGGATCTGTTGACAGGGTGTGAGTGTTTGATTGGTTCTGATGCTCCGTCCATCACCACCCCCTTTTGTACTGCTTTGTTCGCCATAAGTTGGCACTGTATGCTCAGACGTGAGTCCCTTGCTCACTTTGCCACTGGATTCAAGCAAGCCTGGCTGAAGACGGCTGAAATGCCAGAAACCGGTCCTAGGAAGCTTGTTTCCGGTCCAGGGAAGGCATGACTTGGCAGTTCGGGCTAGACTGTTCCCATGAGGCACAGGGTCAGACTGATTTGCATATGGCCATGTGTGAACTGGGGTGGCAGAGTGGGCTAAAAACTGGTGATGGATCAAGCTCGGATCTGTTGACTGGGTGTGAGTGTTTGATTGGTTCTGATGCTCCGTCCATCACCACCCCCTTTTGTACCGCTTTGTTCACCATAAGTTGGCAGGGTATGCTCAGACGTGAGTCCCTTGCTCACTTTGCCACTGGATTCAAACAAGCCTGGCCGAAGACGGCTGAAACGCCAGAAACCGGTCCTAGGAAGCTTCTTTCCGGTCCAGGGAAGGTATGGCTTGGCAGTTCGGGCTGGACTGTTCCCATGAGGCACAGGGTCAGACTGATTTGCATATGGCCATGTCTGAACTGGGGTGGCAGAGCGGGCCAAAGAACGGTGATGGATCAAACTCGGATCTGTTGACTGGGTGTGAGTGTTTGATTGGTTCTGATGCTCCGTCCATCACCACCCCCTTTTGTACCGCTTTGTTCGCCATAAGTTGGCAGGGTATGCTCAGACGTGAGTTCTTGCTCACTTTGCCACTGGATTCAAGCAAGCCTGGCTGAAGACGGCTGAAATGCCAGAAACCGGTCCTAGGAAGCTTGTTTGCGGTCCAGGGAATGCATGGCTTGGCAGTTCGGTCTGGACTGTTCACATGAGGCACAGGGTCAGACTGATTTGCATATGGCCATGTCTGAACTGGGGTGGCAGAGTGGGCTAAAAAATGGTGATGGATCAAACTCGGATCTGTTGACTGGGTGTGAGTGTTTGATTGGTTCTGATGCTCTGTCCATCACCACCCCCTTTTGTACTGCTTTGTTCGCCATAAGTTGGCAGTGTATGCCCAGACGTGAGTCCCTTGTTCACTTTGCCACTGGATTCAAGCAAGCCTGGCTGAAGACGGCTGAAATGCCAGGAACCGGTCCTAGGAAGCTTGTTTCCGGTCCAGGGAAGGCATGGCTTGGCAGTTCGGGCTGGACTGTTCACATGAGGCACAGGGTCAGACTGATTTGCATATGGCCATGTGTGAACTGGGGTGGCAGAGTGGGCTAAACACTGGTTATGGATCAAGCTCGGATCTGTTGACTGGGTGTGAGTGTTTGATTGGTTCTGAGGCTCCGTCCATCACCACCTCCTTTTGTACCGCTTTGTTCACCATAAGTTGGCAGGGTATGCTCAGACGTGAGTCCCTTGCTCACTTTGCCACTGGATTCAAACAAGCCTGGCCGAAGACGGCTGAAATGCCAGAAACCGGTCCTAGGAAGCTTGTTTCCGGTCCAGGGAAGGCATGGCTTGGCAGTTCGGGCTGGACTGTTCCCATGAGGCACAGGGTCAGACTGATTTGCATATGGCCATGTCTGAACTGGGGTGGCAGAGTGGGCCAAAGAACGGTGATGGATCAAACTCGGATCTGTTGACTGGGTGTGAGTGTTTGATTGGTTCTGATGCTCCGTCCATCACCACCCCCTTTTGTACCGCTTTGTTCGCCATAAGTTGGCAGGGTATGCTCAGACGTGAGTTCTTGCTCACTTTGCCACTGGATTCAAGCAAGCCTGGCTGAAGACGGCTGAAATGCCAGAAACCGGTCCTAGGAAGCTTGTTTTCGGTCCAGGGAAGGCATGGCTTGGCAGTTCGGGCTGGACTGTTCCCATGAGGCACAGGGTCAGACTGATTTGCATATGGCCATGTCTGAACTGGGGTGGCAGAGTGGGCTAAAGAATGGTGATGGATCAAACTCGGATCTGTTGACTGGGTGTGAGTGTTTGATTGGTTCTGATGCTCCGTCCATCACCACCCCCGTTTGTACTGCTTTGTTCGCCATAAGTTGGCAGTGTATGCTCAGACGTGAGTCCCTTGCTCACTTTGCCACTGGATTCAAGCAAGCCTGGCTGAAGATGGCTGAAATGCCAGCAACCGGTCCTAGGAAGCTTGTTTCCGGTCCAGGGAAGGCATGGCTTGGCAGTTCTGTCTGGACTGTTCCCATGAGGCACAGGGTCAGACTGATTTGCATATGGCCATGTGTTAACTGGGGTGGCAGAGTGGGCTAAAGACTGGTGATGGATCAAGCTCGGATCTGTTGACTGGGTGTGAGTGTTTGATTGGTTCTGATGCTCCGTCCATCACCACCCCCTTTTGTACCGCTTTGTTCACCATAAGTTGGCAGGGTATGCTCAGACGTGAGACCCTTGCTCACTTTGCCACTGGATTCAAGCAAGCCTGGCTGAAGACGGCTGAAATGCCAGCAACCGGTCCTAGGAAGCTTGTTTCCGGTCCAGGGAAGGCATGGCTTGGCAGTTCTGTCTGGACTGTTCCCATGAGGCACAGGGTCAGACTGATTTGCATATGGCCATGTCTGAACTGGGGTGGCAGAGTTGGCTAAAGAACGGTGATGGATCAAACTCGGATCTGTTGACTGGGTGTGAGTGTTTGATTGTTTCTGATGCTCCGTCCGTCACCACCCACTTTTGTACTGCTTTGTTCGCCATAAGTTGGCAGGGTATGCTCAGACGTGAGTCCCTTGCTCATTTTGCCACTGGATTCAAGCAAGCCTGGCTGAAGACGGCTGAAATGCCAGAAACCGGTCCTAGGAAGCTTCTTTCCGGTCAAGGGAAGGCATGGCTTGGCAGTTTGGGCTGGACTGTTCCCATGAGGCACAGGGTCATACTGATTTGCATATGGCCATGTCTGAACTGGGGTGGCAGAGTGGGCCAAAGAACGGTGATGGATCAAACTCTGATCTGTTGACTGGGTGTGAGTGTTTGATTGGTTCTGATGCTCCGTCCATCACCACCCCCTTTTGTACCGCTTTGTTTGCTATAAGTTGGCAGGGTATGCTCAGACGTGAGTCCCTTGCTCACTTTTCCACTGGATTCATGCAAGCCTGGCTGAAGATGGCTGAAATGCCAGAAACCGGTCCTAGGAAGCTTGTTTCCGGTCCAGGGAAGGCATGGCTTGGCAGTTCGGGCTGGACTGTTCCCATGAGGCACAGGGTCAGACTGATTTGCATATGGCCATGTCTGAACTGGGGTGGCATAGTGGGCTAAAGAATGTTGATGGATCAAACTCGGATCTGTTGACTGGGTGTGAGTGTTTGATTGCTTCTGATGCTCCGTCCATAACCACCCCCTTTTGTACTGGTTTGTTCGCCATAAGTTGGCAGGGTATGCTCAGACATGAGTCCCTTGCTCACTTTGCCACTAGATTCAAGTAAGCCGGGCTGAAGACAGCTGAAACGCCAGAAACCGGTCCTAGGAAGCTTCTTTCCGGTCCAGTGAAGGTATGGCTTGGCAGTTCGGGCTGGACTGTTCCCATGAGGCACAGGGTCAGACTGATTTGCATATGGCCATGTCTGAACTGGGGTGGCAGAGTGGGCCAAAGAACGGTGATGGATCAAACTCGGATCTGTTGACTGGGTGTGAGTGTTTGATTGGTTCTGATGCTCCGTCCATCACCACCCCCTTTTGTACCGCTTTGTTCGCCATAAGTTGGCAGGGTATGCTCAGACGTGAGTCCCTTCCTCACTTTGCCACTGGATTCAAGCAAGCCTGGCTGAAGACGGCTGAAATGCCAGAAACCAGTCCTAGGAAGCTTGTTTGCGGTCCAGGGAAGGCATGGCTTGGCAGTTCGGGCTGGACTGTTCCCATGAGGCACAGGGTCAGACTGATTTGCATATGGCCATGTCTGAACTGGGGTGGCAGAGTGGGCTAAAGCACGGTGATGGATCAAACTCGGATCTGTTGACTGGGTGTGAGTGTTTGATTGGTTATGATGCTCCGTCCATCACCACCCCCTTTTGTACCTCTTTGTTTGCCATAAGTAGGCAGGGTATGCTCAGACGTGAGTCCTTTGCTCACTTTGCCACTGGATTCAAGCAGGCCTGGCTGAAGACGGCTGAAACGCCAGAAACCGGTCCTCGGAAGCTTGTTTCCGGTCCAGGGAAGGCATGGCTTGGCAGTTCGGGCTGGACTGTTCCCATGAGGCACAGGGTCAGCATGATTTGCATATGGTCATGTCTGAACTGGGGTGGCAGAGTGGGCTAAAGAACGGTGATGGATCAAACTCGGATCTGTTGACTGGGTGTGAGTATTTGATTGGATCTGATGCTCCGTTTATCACCACCCCCTTTTGTACCGCTTTGTTCGCCATCAGTTGGCAGGGTATGCTCAGACATGAGTCCCTTGCTCACTTTGCCACTGGATTCAAGCAAGCCTGGCTGAAGACGGCTGAAATGCCAGAAACCGGTCCTAGGAAGCTTGTTTCCGGTCCAGGGAAGGTATGGCTTGGCAGTTCGGGCTGTACTGTTCCCATGAGGCACAGGGTCAGAATGATTTGCATATGGCCATGTCTGAACTGGGGTGGCAGAGTGGGCCAAAGAACGGTGATGGATCAAACTCAGATCTGTTGACTGGGTGTGAGTGTTTGATTGGTTCTGATGCTCCGTCCATCACCACCCCCTTTTGTACCGCTTTGTTCGCCATAAGTTGGCAGGGTATGCTCAGACGTGAGTTCTTGCTCACTTTGCCACTGGATTCAAGCAAGCCTGGCTGAAGACGGCTGAAATGCCAGAAACCGGTCCTAGGAAGCTTGTTTTCGGTCCAGGGAAGGCATGGCTTGGCAGTTCGGGCTGGACTGTTCCCATGAGGCACAGGGTCAGACTGATTTGCATATGGCCATGTCTGAACTGGGGTGGCAGAGTGGGCTAAAGAATGGTGATGGATCAAACTCGGATCTGTTGACTGGGTGTGAGTGTTTGATTGGTTCTGATGCTCCGTCCATCACCACCCCCGTTTGAACTGCTTTGTTCGCCATAAGTTGGCAGTGTATGCTCAGACGTGAGTCCCTTGCTCACTTTGCCACTGGATTCAAGCAAGTCTGGCTGAAGATGGCTGAAATGCCAGCAACCGGTCCTAGGAAGCTTGTTTCCGGTCCAGGGAAGGCATGGCTTGGCGGTTCTGTCTGGACTGTTCCCATGAGGCACAGGGTCAGACTGATTTGCATATGGCCATGTGTTAACTGGGGTGGCAGAGTGGGCTAAAGACTGGTGATGGATCAAGCTCGGATCTGTTGACTGGGTGTGAGTGTTTGATTGGTTCTGATGCTCCGTCCATCACCACCCCCTTTTGTACCGCTTTGTTCACCATAAGTTGGCAGGGTATGCTCAGACGTGAGACCCTTGCTCACTTTGCCACTGGATTCAAGCAAGCCTGGCTGAAGACGGCTGAAATGCCAGCAACCGGTCCTAGGAAGCTTGTTCCCGGTCCAGGGAAGGCATGGCTTGGCAGTTCAGGCTGGACTGTTCCCATGAGGCACAGGGTCAGACTGATTTGCATATGGCCATGTCTGAACTGGGGTGGCAGAGTTGGCTAAAGAACGGTGATGGATCAAACTCGGATCTGTTGACTGGGTGTGAGTGTTTGATTGTTTCTGATGCTCCGTCCATCACCACCCACTTTTGTACTGCTTTGTTCGCCATAAGTTGGCAGGGTATGCTCAGACGTGAGTCCCTTGCTCATTTTGCCACTGGATTCAAGCAAGCCTGGCTGAAGACGGCTGAAATGCCAGAAACCGGTCCTAGGAAGCTTGTTTCCGGTCCAGGGAAGGCATGGCTTGGCAGTTTGGGCTGGACTGTTCCCATGAGGCACAGGGTCATACTGATTTGCATATGGCCATGTCTGAACTGGGGTGGCAGAGTGGGCCAAAGAACGGTGATGGATCAAACTCCGATCTGTTGACTGGGTGTGAGTGTTTGATTGGTTCTGATGCTCCGTCCATCACCACCCCCTTTTGTACCGCTTTGTTCGCTATAAGTTGGCAGGGTATGCTCAGACGTGAGTCCCTTGCTCATTTTGCCACTGGATTCAAGCAAGCCTGGCTGAAGACGGCTGAAATGCCAGAAACCGGTCCTAGGAAGCTTGTTTTCGGTCCAGGGAAGGCATGGCTTGGCAGTTCGGGCTGGACAGTTCCCATGAGGCACAGGGTCAGACTGATTTGCATATGGCCATGTCTGAACTGGGGTGGTAGATTGGGCTAAAGAATGGTGATGGATCAAACTCGGATCTGTTGACTGGGTGTGAGTGTTTGATTGGTTCTGATGCTCCGTCCATCACCACCCCCTTTTGTACTGCTTTGTTCGCCATAAGTTGGCAGTGTATGCTCATACGTGAGTCCCTTGCTCACTTTGCCACTGGATTCAAGCAAGCCGGGCTGAAGACAGCTGAAACGCCAGAAACCGGTCCTAGGAAGCTTCTTTCCGGTCCAGGGAAGGTATGGCTTGGCAGTTCGGGCTGGACTGTTCCCATGAGGCACAGGGTCAGACTGATTTGCATATGGCCATGTCTGAACTGGGGTGGCAGAGTGGACCAAAGAACGGTGATGGATCAAACTCGGATCTGTTGACTGAGTGTGAGTGTTTGATTGGTTCTGATGCTCCGTCCATTACCACCCCCTTTTGTACCGCTTTGTTCGCCATAAGTTGGCAGGGTATGCTCAGACGTGAGTCCCTTGCTCACTTTGCCACTGGATTCAAGCAAGATTGGCTGAAGACGGCTGAAATGCCAGAAACCGGTCCTAGGAAGTTTGTTTTCGGTCCAGGGAAGGCATGGCTTGGCAGTTCGGGCTGGACTGTTCCCATGAGGCACAGGGTCAGACTGATTTGCATATGGCCATGTCTGAACTGGGGTGGCAGAGTGGGCTAAAGAATGGTGATGGATCAAACTCGGATCTGTTGACTGGGTGTGAGTGTTTGATTGGTTCTGATGCTCCGTCCATCACCACCCCCTTTTGTACTGCTTTGTTCGCCATAAGTTGGCAGTGTATGCTCAGACGTGAGTCCCTTGCTCACTTTGCCACTGGATTCAAGCAAGCCTGGCTGAAGACGGCTAAAATGCCAGAAACCGGTCCTAGGAAGCTTGTTTCCGGTCCAGGGAAGGCATGGCTTGGCAGTTCGGGCTGGACTGTTCCCATGAGGCACAGGGTCAGACTGATTTGCATATGGCCATGTGTTAACTGGGGTGGCAGAGTGGGCTAAACATTGGTGATGGATCAAGCTTGGATCTGTTGACTGGGTGTGAGTGTTTGATTGGTTCTGATGCTCCGTCCATCACCACCCCCTTTTGTACCGCTTTGTTCGCCATAAGTTGGCAGGGTATGCTCAGACGTGAGTCCCTTGCTCACTTTGCCACTGGATTCAAACAAGCCTGGCCGAAGACTGCTGAAATGCCAGAAACCGGTCCTAGGAAGCTTGTTTCCGGTCCAGGGAAGGCATGGCTTGGCAGTTCGGGCTGGACTGTTCCCATGAGGCACAGGGTCAGACTGATTTGCATATGGCCATGTCTGAAATGGGGTGGCAGAGTGGGCTAAAGAACGGTGATGGATCAAACTCGGATCTGTTGACTGGGTGTGAGTGTTTGATTGGTTCTGATGCTCCGTCCATCACCACCCCCTTTTGTACCGGTTTGTTCGCCATAAGTTGGCAGGGTATGCTCAGATGTGAGTCCCTTGCTCACTTTGCCACTGGATTCAAGCAAGCCTGGCTGAAGACGGCTGAAATGCCAGCAACCGGTCCTAGGAAGCTTGTTTCCGGTCCAGGGAAGGCATGGGTTGGCAGTTCAGGCTGGACTGTTCCCATGAGGCACAGGGTCAGACTGATTTGCATATGGCCATGTCTGAACTGGGGTGGCAGAGTTGGCTAAAGAACGGTGATGGATCAAACTCGGATCTGTTGACTGGGTGTGAGTGTTTGAATGTTTCTGATGCTCCGTCCATCAACACCCCCTTTTGTACCGCTTTGTTTACCATAAGTTGGCAGGGTATGCTCAGACGTGAGACCCTTGCTCACTTTGCCACTGGATTCAAGCAAGCCTGGCTGAAGACGGCTGAAATGCCAGCAACCGGTCCTAGGAAGCTTGTTCCCGGTCCAGGGAAGGCATGGCTTGGCAGTTCAGGCTGGACTGTTCCCATGAGGCACAGGGTCAGACTGATTTGCATATGGCCATGTCTGAACTGGGGTGGCAGAGTTGGCTAAAGAACGGTGATGGATCAAACTCGGATCTGTTGACTGGGTGTGAGTGTTTGATTGTTTCTGATGCTCCGTCCATCACCACCCACTTTTGTACTGCTTTGTTCGCCATAAGTTGGCAGGGTATGCTCAGACGTGAGTCCCTTGCTCATTTTGCCACTGGATTCAAGCAAGCCTGGCTGAAGACGGCTGAAATGCCAGAAACCGGTCCTAGGAAGCTTGTTTCCGGTCCAGGGAAGGCATGGCTTGGCAGTTTGGGCTGGACTGTTCCCATGAGGCACAGGGTCATACTGATTTGCATATGGCCATGTCTGAACTGGGGTGGCAGAGTGGGCCAAAGAACGGTGATGGATCAAACTCCGATCTGTTGACTGGGTGTGAGTGTTTGATTGGTTCTGATGCTCCGTCCATCACCACCCCCTTTTGTACCGCTTTGTTCGCTATAAGTTGGCAGGGTATGCTCAGACGTGAGTCCCTTGCTCATTTTGCCACTGGATTCAAGCAAGCCTGGCTGAAGACGGCTGAAATGCCAGAAACCGGTCCTAGGAAGCTTGTTTTCGGTCCAGGGAAGGCATGGCTTGGCAGTTCGGGCTGGACTGTTCCCATGAGGCACAGGGTCAGACTGATTTGCATATGGCCATGTCTGAACTGGGGTGGTAGATTGGGCTAAAGAATGGTGATGGATCAAACTCGGATCTGTTGACTGGGTGTGAGTGTTTGATTGGTTCTGATGCTCCGTCCATCACCACCCCCTTTTGTACTGCTTTGTTCGCCATAAGTTGGCAGTGTATGCTCAGACGTGAGTCCCTTGCTCACTTTGCCACTGGATTCAAGCAAGCCGGGCTGAAGACAGCTGAAACGCCAGAAACCGGTCCTAGGAAGCTTCTTTCCGGTCCAGGGAAGGTATGGCTTGGCAGTTCGGGCTGGACTGTTCCCATGAGGCACAGGGTCAGACTGATTTGCATATGGCCATGTCTGAACTGGGGTGGCAGAGTGGACCAAAGAACGGTGATGGATCAAACTCGGATCTGTTGACTGAGTGTGAGTCCCTTGCTCACTTTGCCACTGGATTCAAGCAAGATTGGCTGAAGACGGCTGAAATGCCAGAAACCGGTCCTAGGAAGTTTGTTTTCGGTCCAGGGAAGGCATGGCTTGGCAGTTCGGGCTGGACTGTTCCCATGAGGCACAGGGTCAGACTGATTTGCATATGGCCATGTCTGAACTGGGGTGGCAGAGTGGGCTAAAGAATGGTGATGGATCAAACTCGGATCTGTTGACTGGGTGTGAGTGTTTGATTGGTTCTGATGCTCCGTCCATCACCACCCCCTTTTGTACTGCTTTGTTCGCCATAAGTTGGCAGTGTATGCTCAGACATGAGTCCCTTGCTCACTTTGCCACTGGATTCAAGCAAGCCTGGCTGAAGACGGCTAAAATGCCAGAAACCGGTCCTAGGAAGCTTGTTTCCGGTCCAGGGAAGGCATGGCTTGGCAGTTCGGGCTGGACTGTTCCCATGAGGCACAGGGTCAGACTGATTTGCATATGACCATGTGTGAACTGGGGTGGCAGAGTGGGCTAAACATTGGTGATGGATCAAGCTTGGATATGTTGACTGGGTGTGAGTGTTTGATTGGTTCTGATGCTCCGTCCATCACCACCCCCTTTTGTACCGCTTTGTTCGCCATAAGTTGGCAGGGTATGCTCAGACGTGAGTCCCTTGCTCACTTTGCCACTGGATTCAAACAAGCCTGGCCGAAGACTGCTGAAATGCCAGAAACCGGTCCTAGGAAGCTTGTTTCCGGTCCAGGGAAGGCATGGCTTGGCAGTTCGGGCTGGACTGTTCCCATGAGGCACAGGGTCAGACTGATTTGCATATGGCCATGTCTGAAATGGGGTGGCAGAGTGGGCTAAAGAACGGTGATGGATCAAACTCGGATCTGTTGACTGGGTGTGAGTGTTTGATTGGTTCTGATGCTCCGTCCATCACCACCCCCTTTTGTACCGGTTTGTTCGCCATAAGTTGGCAGGGTATGCTCAGACGTGAGTCCCTTGCTCACTTTGCCACTGGATTCAAGCAAGCCTGGCTGAAGACGGCTGAAATGCCAGCAACCGGTCCTAGGAAGCTTGTTTCCGGTCCAGGGAAGGCATGGGTTGGCAGTTCAGGCTGGACTGTTCCCATGAGGCACAGGGTCAGACTGATTTGCATATGGCCATGTCTGAACTGGGGTGGCAGAGTTGGCTAAAGAACGGTGATGGATCAAACTCGGATCTGTTGACTGGGTGTGAGTGTTTGATTGTTTCTGATGCTCCGTCCATCACCACCCACTTTTGTACTGCTTTGTTCGCCATAAGTTGGCAGGGTATGCTCAGAAGTGAGTCCCTTGCTCATTTTGCCACTGGATTCAAGCAAGCCTGGCTGAAGACGGCTGAAATGCCAGAAACCGGTCCTAGGAAGCTTGTTTCCGGTCCAGGGAAGGCATGGCTTGGCAGTTTGGGCTGGACTGTTCCCATGAGGCTCAGGGTCATCCTGATTTGCATATGGCCATGTCTACACTGGGGTGGCAGAGTGGGCCAAAGAACGGTGATGGATCAAACTCCGATCTGTTGACTGGGTGTGAGTGTTTGATTGGTTCTGATGCTCCGTCCATCACCACCCCCTTTTGTACCGCTTTGTTCGCCATAAGTTGGCAGGGTATGCTCAGACGTGAGTTCTTGCTCACTTTGCCACTGGATTCAAGCAAGCCTGGCTGAAGACGGCTGAAATGCCAGAAACCGGTCCTAGGAAGCTTGTTTTCGGTCCAGGGAAGGCATGGCTTGGCAGTTCGGGCTGGACTGTTCCCATGAGGCACAGGGTCAGACTGATTTGCATATGGCCATGTGTGAACTGGGGTGGCAGAGTGGGCTAAAAACTGGTGATGGATCAAGCTCGGATCTGTTGACTGGGTGTGAGTGTTTGATTGGTTCTGATGCTCCGTCCATCACCACCCCCTTTTGTACCGCTTTGTTCACCATAAGTTGGCAGGGTATGCTCAGACGTGAGTCCCTTGCTCACTTTGCCACTGGATTCAAACAAGCCTGGCCGAAGACGGCTGAAACGCCAGAAACCGGTCCTAGGAAGCTTCTTTCCGGTCCAGGGAAGGTATGGCTTGGCAGTTCGGGCTGGACTGTTCCCATGAGGCACAGGGTCAGACTGATTTGCATATGGCCATGTCTGAACTGGGGTGGCAGAGTGGGCCAAAGAACGGTGATGGATCAAACTCGGATCTGTTGACTGGGTGTGAGTGTTTGATTGGTTCTGATGCTCCGTCCATCACCACCCCCTTTTGTACCGCTTTGTTCGCCATAAGTTGGCAGGGTATGCTCAGACGTGAGTTCTTGCTCACTTTGCCACTGGATTCAAGCAAGCCTGGCTGAAGACGGCTGAAATGCCAGAAACCGGTCCTAGGAAGCTTGTTTGCGGTAAAGGGAAGGCATGGCTTGGCAGTTCGGGCTGGACTGTTCCCATGAGGCACAGGGTCAGACTGATTTGCATATGGCCATGTCTGAACTGGGGTGGCAGAGTGGGCTAAAGAATGGTGATGGATCAAACTCAGATCTGTTGACTGGGTGTGAGTGTTTGATTGGTTCTGATGCTCTGTCCATCACCACCCCCTTTTGTACTGCTTTGTTCGCCATAAGTTGGCAGTGTATGCCCAGACGTGAGTCCCTTGCTCACTTTGCCACTGGATTCAAGCAAGCCTGGCTGAAGACGGCTGAAATGCCAGGAACCGGTCCTAGGAAGCTTGTTTCCGGTCCAGGGAAGGCGTGGCTTGGCAGTTCGCGCTGGACTGTTCACATGAGGCACAGGGTCAGACTGATTTGCATATGGCCATGTGTGAACTGGGGTGGCAGAGTGGGCTAAACACTGGTTATGGATCAAGCTCGGATCTGTTGACTGGGTGTGAGTGTTTGATTGGTTCTGAGGCTCTGTCCATCACCACCCCCTTTTGTACCGCTTTGTTCACCATAAGTTGGCAGGGTATGCTCAGACGTGAGTCCCTTGCTCACTTTGCCACTGGATTCAAGCAAGCCTGGCTGAAGACGGCTGAAATGCCAGAAACCGGTCCTAGGAAGCTTGTTTCCGGTCCAGGGAAGGCATGGCTTGGCAGTTTGGGCTGGACTGTTCCCATGAGGCACAGGGTCATACTGATTTGCATATGGCCATGTCTGAACTGGGGTGGCAGAGTGGGCCAAAGAACGGTGATGGATCAAACTCCGATCTGTTGAATGGGTGTGAGTGTTTGATTGGTTCTGATGCTCCGTCCATCACCACCCCCTTTTGTACCGCTTTGTTCGCTATAAGTTGGCAGGGTATGCTCAGACGTGAGTCCCTTGCTCATTTTGCCACTGGATTCAAGCAAGCCTGGCTGAAGACAGCTGAAATGCCAGAAACCGGTCCTAGGAAGCTTGTTTTCGGTCCAGGGAAGGCATGGCTTGGCAGTTCGGGCTGGACTATTCCAATGAGGCACAGGGTCAGACTGATTTGCATATGGCCATGTCTGAACTGGGGTGGTAGATTGGGCTAAAGAATGGTGATGGATCAAACTCGGATCTGTTGACTGGGTGTGAGTGTTTGATTGGTTCTGATGCTCCGTCCATCACCACCCCCTTTTGTACTGCTTTGTTCGCCATAAGTTGGCAGTGTATGCTCAGACGTGAGTCCCTTGCTCACTTTGCCACTGGATTCAAGCAAGATTGGCTGAAGACGGCTGAAATGCCAGAAACCGGTCCTAGGAAGTTTGTTTTCGGTCCAGGGAAGACATGGCTTGGCAGTTCGGGCTGGACTGTTCCCATGAGGCACAGGGTCAGACTGATTTGCATATGGCCATGTCTGAACTGGGGTGGCAGAGTGGGCTAAAGAATGGTGATGGATCAAACTCGGATCTGTTGACTGGGTGTGAGTGTTTGATTGGTTCTGATGCTCCGTCCATCACCACCCCCTTTTGTACTGCTTTGTTCGCCATAAGTTGGCAGTGTATGCTCAGACGTGAGTCCCTTGCTCACTTTGCCACTGGATTCAAGCAAGCCTGGCTGAAGACGGCTAAAATGCCAGAAACCGGTCCTAGGAAGCTTGTTTCCGGTCCAGGGAAGGCATGGCTTGGCAGTTCGGGCTGGACTGTTCCCATGAGGCACAGGGTCAGACTGATTTGCATATGGCCATGTGTGAACTGGGGTGGCAGAGTGGGCTAAACATTGGTGATGGATCAAGCTTGGATCTGTTGACTGGGTGTGAGTGTTTGATTGGTTCTGATGCTCCGTCCATCACCACCCCCTTTTGTACCGCTTTGTTCGCCATAAGTTGGCAGGGTATGCTCAGACGTGAGTCCCTTGCTCACTTTGCCACTGGATTCAAACAAGCCTGGCCGAAGACTGCTGAAATGCCAGAAACCGGTCCTAGGAAGCTTGTTTCCGGTCCAGGGAAGGCATGGCTTGGCAGTTCGGGCTGGACTGTTCCCAAGAGGCACAGGGTCAGACTGATTTGCATATGGCCATGTCTGAAATGGGGTGGCAGAGTGGGCTAAAGAACGGTGATGGATCAAACTCGGATCTGTTGACTGGGTGTGAGTGTTTGATTGGTTCTGATGCTCCGTCCATCACCACCCCCTTTTGTACCGGTTTGTTCGCCATAAGTTGGCAGGGTATGCTCAGATGTGAGTCCCTTGCTCACTTTGCCACTGGATTCAAGCAAGCCTGGCTGAAGACGGCTGAAATGCCAGCAACCGGTCCTAGGAAGCTTGTTTCCGGTCCAGGGAAGGCATGGGTTGGCAGTTCAGGCTGGACTGTTCCCATGAGGCACAGGGTCAGACTGATTTGCATATGGCCATGTCTGAACTGGGGTGGCAGAGTTGGCTAAAGAACGGTGATGGATCAAACTCGGATCTGTTGACTGGGTGTGAGTGTTTGAATGTTTCTGATGCTCCGTCCATCAACACCCCCTTTTGTACCGCTTTGTTTACCATAAGTTGGCAGGGTATGCTCAGACGTGAGACCCTTGCTCACTTTGCCACTGGATTCAAGCAAGCCTGGCTGAAGACGGCTGAAATGCCAGCAACCGGTCCTAGGAAGCTTGTTCCCGGTCCAGGGAAGGCATGGCTTGGCAGTTCAGGCTGGACTGTTCCCATGAGGCACAGGGTCAGACTGTTTTGCATATGGCCATGTCTGAACTGGGGTGGCAGAGTTGGCTAAAGAACGGTGATGGATCAAACTCGGATCTGTTGACTGGGTGTGAGTGTTTGATTGTTTCTGATGCTCCGTCCATCACCACCCACTTTTGTACTGCTTTGTTCGCCATAAGTTGGCAGGGTATGCTCAGACGTGAGTCCCTTGCTCATTTTGCCACTGGATTCAAGCAAGCCTGGCTGAAGACGGCTGAAATGCCAGAAACCGGTCCTAGGAAGCTTGTTTCCGGTCCAGGGAAGGCATGGCTTGGCAGTTTGGGCTGGACTGTTCCCATGAGGCACAGGGTCATACTGATTTGCATATGGCCATGTCTGAACTGGGGTGGCAGAGTGGGCCAAAGAACGGTGATGGATCAAACTCCGATCTGTTGACTGGGTGTGAGTGTTTGATTGGTTCTGATGCTCCGTCCATCACCACCCCCTTTTGTACCGCTTTGTTCGCTATAAGTTGGCAGGGTATGCTCAGACGTGAGTCCCTTGCTCATTTTGCCACTGGATTCAAGCAAGCCTGGCTGAAGACGGCTGAAATGCCAGAAACCGGTCCTAGGAAGCTTGTTTCCGGTCCAGGGAAGGCATGGCTTGGCAGTTTGGGCTGGACTGTTCCCATGAGGCTCAGGGTCATCCTGATTTGCATATGGCCATGTCTACACTGGGGTGGCAGAGTGGGCCAAAGAACGGTGATGGATCAAACTCCGATCTGTTGACTGGGTGTGAGTGTTTGATTGGTTCTGATGCTCCGTCCATCACCACCCCCTTTTGTACCGCTTTGTTCGCCATAAGTTGGCAGGGTATGCTCAGACGTGAGTTCTTGCTCACTTTGCCACTGGATTCAAGCAAGCCTGGCTGAAGACGGCTGAAATGCCAGAAACCGGTCCTAGGAAGCTTGTTTTCGGTCCAGGGAAGGCATGGCTTGGCAGTTCGGGCTGGACTGTTCCCATGAGGCACAGGGTCAGACTGATTTGCATATGGCCATGTGTGAACTGGGGTGGCAGAGTGGGCTAAAAACTGGTGATGGATCAAGCTCGGATCTGTTGACTGGGTGTGAGTGTTTGATTGGTTCTGATGCTCCGTCCATCACCACCCCCTTTTGTACCGCTTTGTTCACCATAAGTTGGCAGGGTATGCTCAGACGTGAGTCCCTTGCTCACTTTGCCACTGGATTCAAACAAGCCTGGCCGAAGACGGCTGAAACGCCAGAAACCGGTCCTAGGAAGCTTCTTTCCGGTCCAGGGAAGGTATGGCTTGGCAGTTCGGGCTGGACTGTTCCCATGAGGCACAGGGTCAGACTGATTTGCATATGGCCATGTCTGAAATGGGGTGGCAGAGTGGGCTAAAGAACGGTGATGGATCAAACTCGGATCTGTTGACTGGGTGTGAGTGTTTGATTGGTTCTGATGCTCCGTCCATCACCACCCCCTTTTGTACCGGTTTGTTCGCCATAAGTTGGCAGGGTATGCTCAGACGTGAGTCCCTTGCTCACTTTGCCACTGGATTCAAGCAAGCCTGGCTGAAGACGGCTGAAATGCCAGAAACCGGTCCTAGGAAGCTTGTTTTCGGTCCAGGGAAGGCATGGCTTGGCAGTTCGGGCTGGACTGTTCCCATGAGGCACAGGGTCAGACTGATTTGCATATGGCCATGTGTGAACTGGGGTGGCAGAGTGGGCTAAAAACTGGTGATGGATCAAGCTCGGATCTGTTGACTGGGTGTGAGTGTTTGATTGGTTCTGATGCTCCGTCCATCACCACCCCCTTTTGTACCGCTTTGTTCACCATAAGTTGGCAGGGTATGCTCAGACGTGAGTCCCTTGCTCACTTTGCCACTGGATTCAAACAAGCCTGGCCGAAGACGGCTGAAATGCCAGAAACCGGTCCTAGGAAGCTTGTTTCCGGTCCAGGGAAGGCATGGCTTGGCAGTTTGGGCTGGACTGTTCCCATGAGGCTCAGGGTCATCCTGATTTGCATATGGCCATGTCTACACTGGGGTGGCAGAGTGGGCCAAAGAACGGTGATGGATCAAACTCCGATCTGTTGACTGGGTGTGAGTGTTTGATTGGTTCTGATGCTCCGTCCATCACCACCCCCTTTTGTACCGCTTTGTTCGCCATAAGTTGGCAGGGTATGCTCAGACGTGAGTTCTTGCTCACTTTGCCACTGGATTCAAGCAAGCCTGGCTGAAGACGGCTGAAATGCCAGAAACCGGTCCTAGGAAGCTTGTTTTCGGTCCAGGGAAGGCATGGCTTGGCAGTTCGGGCTGGACTGTTCCCATGAGGCACAGGGTCAGACTGATTTGCATATGGCCATGTGTGAACTGGGGTGGCAGAGTGGGCTAAAAACTGGTGATGGATCAAGCTCGGATCTGTTGACTGGGTGTGAGTGTTTGATTGGTTCTGATGCTCCGTCCATCACCACCCCCTTTTGTACCGCTTTGTTCACCATAAGTTGGCAGGGTATGCTCAGACGTGAGTCCCTTGCTCACTTTGCCACTGGATTCAAACAAGCCTGGCCGAAGACGGCTGAAACGCCAGAAACCGGTCCTAGGAAGCTTCTTTCCGGTCCAGGGAAGGTATGGCTTGGCAGTTCGGACTGGACTGTTCCCATGAGGCACAGGGTCAGACTGATTTGCATATGGCCATGTCTGAACTGGGGTGGCAGAGTGGGCCAAAGAACGGTGATGGATCAAACTCGGATCTGTTGACTGGGTGTGAGTGTTTGATTGGTTCTGATGCTCCGTCCATCACCACCCCCTTTTGTACCGCTTTGTTCGCCATAAGTTGGCAGGGTATGCTCAGACGTGAGTTCTTGCTCACTTTGCCACTGGATTCAAGCAAGCCTGGCTGAAGACGGCTGAAATGCCAGAAACCGGTCCTAGGAAGCTTGTTTGCGGTCCAGGGAAGGCATGGCTTGGCAGTTCGGGCTGGACTGTTCCCATGAGGCACAGGGTCAGACTGATTTGCATATGGCCATGTCTGAACTGGGGTGGCAGAGTGGGCTAAAGAATGGTGATGGATCAAACTCAGATCTGTTGACTGGGTGTGAGTGTTTGATTGGTTCTGATGCTCTGTCCATCACCACCCCCTTTTGTACTGCTTTGTTCGCCATAAGTTGGCAGTGTATGCCCAGACGTGAGTCCCTTGCTCACTTTGCCACTGGATTCAAGCAAGCCTGGCTGAAGACGGCTGAAATGCCAGGAACCGGTCCTAGGAAGCTTGTTTCCGGTCCAGGGAAGGCGTGGCTTGGCAGTTCGGGCTGGACTGTTCACATGAGGCACAGGGTCAGACTGATTTGCATATGGCCATGTGTGAACTGGGGTGGCAGAGTGGGCTAAACACTGGTTATGGATCAAGCTCGGATCTGTTGACTGGGTGTGAGTGTTTGATTGGTTCTGAGGCTCTGTCCATCACCACCCCCTTTTGTACCGCTTTGTTCACCATAAGTTGGCAGGGTATGCTCAGACGTGAGTCCCTTGCTCACTTTGCCACTGGATTCAAGCAAGCCTGGCTGAAGACGGCTGAAATGCCAGAAACCGGTCCTAGGAAGCTTGTTTCCGGTCCAGGGAAGGCATGGCTTGGCAGTTTGGGCTGGACTGTTCCCATGAGGCACAGGGTCATACTGATTTGCATATGGCCATGTCTGAACTGGGGTGGCAGAGTGGGCCAAAGAACGGTGATGGATCAAACTCCGATCTGTTGAATGGGTGTGAGTGTTTGATTGGTTCTGATGCTCCGTCCATCACCACCCCCTTTTGTACCGCTTTGTTCGCTATAAGTTGGCAGGGTATGCTCAGACGTGAGTCCCTTGCTCATTTTGCCACTGGATTCAAGCAAGCCTGGCTGAAGACAGCTGAAATGCCAGAAACCGGTCCTAGGAAGCTTGTTTTCGGTCCAGGGAAGGCATGGCTTGGCAGTTCGGGCTGGACTGTTCCAATGAGGCACAGGGTCAGACTGATTTGCATATGGCCATGTCTGAACTGGGGTGGTAGATTGGGCTAAAGAATGGTGATGGATCAAACTCGGATCTGTTGACTGGGTGTGAGTGTTTGATTGGTTCTGATGCTCCGTCCATCACCACCCCCTTTTGTACTGCTTTGTTCGCCATAAGTTGGCAGTGTATGCTCAGACGTGAGTCCCTTGCTCACTTTGCCACTGGATTCAAGCAAGCCGGGCTGAAGACAGCTGAAACGCCAGAAACTGGTCCTAGGAAGCTTCTTTCCGGTCCAGGGAAGGTATGGCTTGGCAGTTCGGGCTGGACTGTTCCCATGAGGCACAGGGTCAGACTGATTTGCATATGGCCATGTCTGAACTGGGGTGGCAGAGTGGGCCAAAGAACGGTGATGGATCAAACTCGGATCTGTTGACTGAGTGTGAGTGTTTGATTGGTTCTGATGCTCCGTCCATTACCACCCCCTTTTGTACCGCTTTGTTCGCCATAAGTTGGCAGGGTATGCTCAGACGTGAGTCCCTTGCTCACTTTGCCACTGGATTCAAGCAAGATTGGCTGAAGACGGCTGAAATGCCAGAAACCGGTCCTAGGAAGTTTGTTTTCGGTCCAGGGAAGACATGGCTTGGCAGTTCGGGCTGGACTGTTCCCATGAGGCACAGGGTCAGACTGATTTGCATATGGCCATGTCTGAACTGGGGTGGCAGAGTGGGCTAAAGAATGGTGATGGATCAAACTCGGATCTGTTGACTGGGTGTGAGTGTTTGATTGGTTCTGATGCTCCGTCCATCACCACCCCCTTTTGTACTGCTTTGTTCGCCATAAGTTGGCAGTGTATGCTCAGACGTGAGTCCCTTGCTCACTTTGCCACTGGATTCAAGCAAGCCTGGCTGAAGACGGTTGAAATGCCAGAAACCGGTCCTAGGAAGCTTGTTTCCGGTCCAGGGAAGGCATGGCTTGGCAGTTCGGGCTGGACTGTTCCCATGAGGCACAGGGTCAGACTGATTTGCATATGGCCATGTGTGAACTGGGGTGGCAGAGTGGGCTAAACACTGGTGATGGATCAAGCTCAGGTCTGTTGACTGGGTGTGAGTGTTTGATTGGTTCTGATGCTCCGTCCATCACCACCCCCTTTTGTACCGCTTTGTTCGCCATAAGTTGGCAGGGTATGCTCAGACGTGAGTCCCTTGCTCACTTTACCACTGGATTCAAGCAAGCCTGGCTGAAGACGGCTGAAATGCCAGCAACCGGTCCTAGGAAGCTTGTTTCCGGTCCAGGGAAGGCATGGGTTGGCAGTTCAGGCTGGACTGTTCCCATGAGGCACAGGGTCAGACTGATTTGCATATGGCCATGTCTGAACTGGGGTGGCAGAGTTGGCTAAAGAACGGTGATGGATCAAACTCGGATCTGTTGACTGGGTGTGAGTGTTTGATTGTTTCTGATGCTCCGTCCATCACCACCCACTTTTGTACTGCTTTGTTCGCCATAAGTTGGCAGGGTATGCTCAGAAGTGAGTCCCTTGCTCATTTTGCCACTGGATTCAAGCAAGCCTGGCTGAAGACGGCTGAAATGCCAGAAACCGGTCCTAGGAAGCTTGTTTCCGGTCCAGGGAAGGCATGCCTTGGCAGTTTGGGCTGGACTGTTCCCATGAGGCACAGGGTCATCCTGATTTGCATATGGCCATGTCTACACTGGGGTGGCAGAGTGGGCCAAAGAACGGTGATGGATCAAACTCCGATCTGTTGACTGGGTGTGAGTGTTTGATTGGTTCTTATGCTCCGTCCATCACCACCCCCTTTTGTACTGCTTTGTTCGCCATAAGTTGGCAGTGTATGCTCAGACGTGAGTCCCTTGCTCACTTTGCCACTGGATTCAAGCAAGCCTGGCTGAAGACGACTAAAATGCCAGCAACCGGTCCTAGGAAGCTTGTTTCCGGTCCAGGGAAGGCATGGCTTGGCAGTTCTGTCTGGACTGTTCCCATGAGGCACAGGGTCAGACTGATTTGCATATGGCCATGTCTGAACTGGGGTGGCAGAGTTGGCTAAAGAACGGTGATGGATCAAACTCGGATCTGTTGACTGGGTGTGAGTGTTTGATTGTTTCTGATGCTCCGTCCATCACCACCCACTTTTGTACTGCTTTGTTCGCCATAAGTTGGCAGGGTATGCCCAGACGTGAGTCCCTTGCTCATTTTGCCACTGGATTCAAGCAAGCCTGGCTGAAGACGGCTGAAATGCCAGAAACCGGTCCTAGGATGCTTGTTTCCGGTTCAGGGAAGGCATGGCTTGGCAGTTTGGGCTGGACTGTTCCCATGAGGCACAGGGTCATACTGATTTGCATATGGCCATGTCTGAACTGGGGTGGCAGAGTGTGCCAAAGAACGGTGATGGATCAAACTCCGATCTGTTGACTGGGTGTGAGTGTTTGATTGGTTCTGATGCTCCGTCCATCACCACCCCCTTTTGTACCGCTTTGTTCGCTATAAGTTGGCAGGGTATGCTCAGACGTGAGTCCCTTGCTCACTTTTCCACTGGATTCATGCAAGCCTGGCTGAAGATGGCTGAAATGCCAGAAACCGGTCCTAGGAAGCTTGTTTCCGGTCCAGGGAAGGCATGGCTTGGCAGTTCGGGCTGGACTGTTCCCATGAGGCACAGGGTCAGACTGATTTGCATATGGCCATGTCTGAACCGGGGTGGCAGAGTGGGCTAAAGAATGTTGATTGATCAAACTCGGATCTGTTGACTGGGTGTGAGTGTTTGATTGGTTCTGATGCTCCGTCCATAACCACCCCCTTTTGTACTGGTTTGTTCGCCATAAGTTGGCAGGGTATGCTCAGACATGAGTCCCTTGCTCACTTTGCCACAGGATTCAAGCAAGCCGGGCTGAAGACAGATGAAACGCCAGAAACCGGTCCTAGGAAGCCTCTTTCCGGTCCAGGGAAGGTATGGCTTGGCAGTTCGGGCTGGACTGTTCCCATGAGGCACAGGGTCAGACTGATTTGCATATGGCAATGTCTGAACTAGGGTGGCAGAGTGGGCCAAAGAACGGTGATGGATCAAACTCGGATCTGTTGACTGGGTGTGAGTGTTTGATTGGTTCTGATGCTCCGTCCATCACCACCCCCTTTTGTACCGCTTTGTTCGCCATAAGTTGGCAGGGTATGCTCAGACGTGAGTCCCTTGCTCACTTTGCCACTGGATTCAAGCAAGCCTGGCTGAAGACGGCTGAAATGCCAGAAACCGGTCCTAGGAAGCTTGTTTTCGGTCCAGGGAAGGCATGGCTTGGCAGTTCGGGCTGGACTGTTCCCATGAGGCACAGGGTCAGACTGATTTGCATATGGCCATGTCTGAACTGGGGTGGCAGAGTGGGCTAAAGAATGGTGGTGGATCAAACTCAGATCTGTTGACTGGGTGTGAGTGTTTAATTGGTTCTGATGCTCCGTCCATCACCACCCCCTTTTGTACTGCTTTGTTCGCCATAAGTTGGCAGTGTATGCTCAGACGTGAGTCCCTTGCTCACTTTGCCACTGGATTCAAGCAAGCCTGGCTGAAGACGGCTGAAATGCCACAAACCGGTCCTAGGAAGCTTGTTTTCGGTCCAGGGAAGGCATGGCTTGGCAGTTCGGGCTGGACTGTTCCCATGAGGCACAGGGTCAGACTGATTTGCATATGGCCATGTGTGAACTGGGGTGGCAGAGTGGGCTAAACACTGGTGATGGATCAAGCTCGGATCTGTTGACTGGGTGTGAGTGTTTGATTGGTTCTGATGCTCCGTCCATCACCACCCCCTTTTGTACCGCTTTGTTCGCCATAAGTTGGCAGGGTATGCTCAGACGTGAGTCCCTTGCTCACTTTGCCACTGGATTCAAACAAGCCTGGCCGAAGACTGCTGAAATGCCAGAAACTGGTCCTAGGAAGCTTGTTTCCGGTCCAGGGAAGGCATGGCTTTGCAGTTTGGGCTGGACTGTTCCCATGAGACACAGGGTCAGACTGATTTGCATATGGCCATGTCTGAAATGGGGTGGCAGAGTGGGCTAAAGAACGGTGATGGATCAATCTCGGATCTGTTGACTGGGTGTGAGTGTTTGATTGGTTCTGATGCTCCGTCCATCACCACCCCCTTTTGTACCGCTTTGGTCGCCATAAGTTGGCAGGGTATGCTCAGACGTGAGTCCCTTGCTCACTTTGCCACTGGATTCAAGCAAGCCTGGCTGAAGACGGCTGAAATGCCAGCAACCGGTCCTAGGAAGCTTGTTTCCGGTCCAGGGAAGGCATGGCTTGGCAGTTCAGGCTGGACTGTTCCCATGAGGCACAGGGTCATACTGATTTGCATATGGCCATGTCTGAACTGGGGTGGCAGAGTTGGCTAAAGAACGGTGATGGATCAAACTCGGATCTGTTGACTGGGTGTGAGTGTTTGATTGTTTCTGATGCTCCGTCCATCACCACCCACTTTTGTACTGCTTTGTTCTCCATAAGATGGCAGGGTATGCTCAGACGTGAGTCCCTTGCTCATTTTGCCACTGGATTCAAGCAAGCCTGGCTGAAGACGGCTGAAATGCCAGAAACCGGTCCTAGGAAGCTTGTTTCCGGTCCAGGGAAGGCATGGCTTGGCAGTTTGTGCTGGACTGTTCCCATGAGGCACAGGGTCATACTTATTTGCATATGGCCATGTCTGAACTGGGGTGGCAGAGTGGGTCAAATAACGGTGATGGATCAAACTCCGATCTGTTGACTGGGTGTGAGTGTTTGATTGGTTCTGATGCTCCGTCCATCACCACCCCCTTTTGTACCGCTTTGTTCGCTATAGGTTGGCAGGGTATGCTCAGACGTGAGTCCCTTGCTCACTTTTCCACTGGATTCATGCAAGTCTGGCTGAAGATGGCTGAAATGCCAGAAACCGGTCCTAGGATGCTTGTTTCCGGTCCAGGGAAGGCATGGCTTGGCAGTTCGGGCTGGACTGTTCCCATGAGGCACAGGGTCAGACTGATTTGCGTATGGCCATGTCTGAACTGGGGTGGCAGAGTGGGCTAAAGAATGTTGATGGATCAAACTCGGATCTGTTGACTGGGTGTGAGTGTTTGATTGGTTCTGATGCTCCGTCCATAACCACCCCCTTTTGTACCAATTTGTTCGCCATAAGTTGGCAGGGTATGCTCAGACATGAGTCCCTTGCTCACTTTGCCACTGGATTCAAGCAAGCCGGGCTGAAGACAGCTGAAACGCCAGAAACCGGTCCTAGGAAGCTTCTTTCCGGTCCAGGGAAGGTATGGCTTGGCAGTTCGGGCTGGACTGTTCCTATGAGGCACAGGGTCAGACTGATTTGCATTTGGCCATGTCTGAACTGAGGTGGCAGAGTGGGCCAAAGAACGGTGATGGATCAAACTCGGATCTGTTGACTGGGTGTGAGTGTTTGATTGGTTCTGATGTTCCGTCCATCACCACCCCCTTTTGTACCGCTTTGTTCGCCATAAGTTGGCAGGGTATGCTCAGACGTGAGTTCTTGCTCACTTTGCCACTGGATTCAAGCAAGCCTGGCTGAAGACGGCTGAAATGCCAGAAACCGGTCCTAGGAAGCTTGTTTGCGGTCCAGGGAAGGCATGGCTTGGCAGTTCGGGCTGGACTGTTCCCATGAGGCTCAGGGTCAGACTGATTTGCATATGGCCATGTGTGAACTGGGGTGGCAGAGTGGGCTAAAGAATGTTGATGGATCAAACTCGGATCTGTTGACTGGGTGTGAGTGTTTGATTGGTTCTGATGCTCCGTCCATAACCACCCCCTTTTGTACCGGTTTGTTCGCCATAAGTTGGCAGGGTATGCTCAGACATGAGTCCCTTGCTCACTTTGCCACTGGATTCAAGCAAGCCGGGCTGAAGACAGCTGAAACGCCAGAAACCGGTCCTAGGAAGCTTCTTTCCGGTCCAGGGAAGGCATGGCTTGGCAGTTCGGGCTGGACTGTTCCCATGAGGCACAGGGTCAGACTGATTTGCATATGGCCATGTCTGAACTGGGGTGGCAGAGTGGGCTAAAGAATGTTGATGGATCAAACTCGGATCTGTTGACTGGGTGTGAGTGTTTGATTGGTTCTGATGCTCCGTCCATAACCACCCCCTTTTGTACTGGTTTGTTCTCCATAAGTTTGCAGGGTATGCTCAGACATGAGTCCCTTGCTCACTTTGCCACTGGATTCAAGCAAGCCGGGCTGAAGACAGCTGAAATGCCAGAAACCGGTCCTAGGAAGCCTCTTTCCGGTCCAGGGAAGGTATGGCTTGGCAGTTCGGGCTGGACTGTTCCCATGAGGCACAGGGTCAGACTGATTTGCATATGGCCATGTCTGAACTAGGGTGGCAGAGTGGGCCAAAGAACGGTGATGGATCAAACTCGGATCTGTTGACTGGGTGTGAGTGTTTGATTGGTTCTGATGCTCCGTCCATCACCACCCCCTTTTGTACCGCTTTGTTCGCCTTAAGTTGGCAGGGTATGCTCAGACGTGAGTCCCTTGCTCACTTTGCCACTGGATTCAAGCAAGCCTGGCTGAAGACGGCTGAAATGCCAGACACCGGTCCTAGGAAGCTTGTTTTCGGTCCAGGGAAGGCATGGCTTGGCAGTTCGGGCTGGACTGTTCCCATGAGGCACAGGGTCAGACTGATTTGCATATGGCCATGTCTGAACTGGGGTGGCAGAGTGGGCGAAAGAATGGTGATGGATCAAACTCAGATCTGTTGACTGGGTGTGAGTGTTTGATTGGTTCTGATGCTCCGTCCATCACCACCCCCTTTTGTACTGCTTTGTTCACCATAAGTTGGCAGTGTATGCTCAGACGTGAGTCCCTTGCTCACTTTGCCACTGGATTCAAGCAAGCCTGGCTGAAGACGGCTGAAATGCCACAAACCGGTCCTAGGAAGCTTGTTTCCGGTCCAGGGAAGACATGGCTTGGCAGTTCGGGCTGGACTGTTCCCATGAGGCACAGGGTCAGACTGATTTGCATATGGCCATGTGTGAACTGGGGTGGCAGAGTGGGCTAAACACTGGTGATGGATCAAGCTCGGATCTGTTGACTGGGTGTGAGTGTTTGATTGGTTCTGATGCTCCGTCCATCACCACCCCCTTTTGTACCGCTTTGTTCGCCATAAGTTGGCAGGGTATGCTCAGACGTGAGTCCCTTGCTCACTTTGCCACTGGATTCAAACAAGCCTGGCCGAAGACTGCTGAAATGCCAGAAACCGGTCCTAGGAAGCTTGTTTCCGGTCCAGGGAAGGCATGGCTTGGCAGTTCGGGCTGGACTGTTCCCATGAGACACAGGGTCAGACTGATTTGCATATGGCCAAGTCTGAAATGGGGTGGCAGAGTGGGCTAAAGAACGGTGATGGATCAATCTCGGATCTGTTGACTGGGTGTGAGTGTTTGATTGGTTCTGATGCTCCGTCCATCACCACCCCCTTTTGTACCGCTTTGTTCGCCATAAGTTGGCAGGGTATGCTCAGACGTGAGTCCCTTGCTCACTTTGCCACTGGATTCAAGCATGCCTGGCTGAAGACGGCTGAAATGCCAGAAACCGGTCCTAGGAAGCTTGTTTGCGGTCTAGGGAAGGCATGGCTTGGCAGTTCGGGCTGGACTGTTCCCATGAGGCACAGGGTCAGACTGATTTGCATATGGCCATGTCTGAACTGGGGTGGCAGAGTGGGCTAAAGCACGGTGATGGATCAAACTCGGATCTGTTGACTGGGTGTGAGTGTTTGATTGGTTCTGATGCTCCGTCCATCACCACCCCCTTTTGTACTGCTTTGTTCGCCATAAGTTGGCAGGGTATGCTCAGACGTGAGTCCCTTGCTCACTTTGCCACTGGATTCAAGCCAGCCTGGCTGAAGACGGCTAAAATACCAGAAACCGGTCCTAGGAAGCTTGTTTCCGGTCAAGGGAAGGCATGGCTTGGCAGTTCGGGCTGGACTGTTCCCATGAGGCACAGGGTCAGACTGATTTGCATATGGCCAGGTCTGAAATGGGGTGGCAGAGAGGGCTAAAGAATGGTGATGGATCAAACTCGGATCTGTTGACTGGGTGTGAGTGTTTGATTGGTTCTGATGCTCCGTCCATCACCACCCCCTTTTGTACCTCTTTGTTCGCCATAAGTAGGCAGGGTATGCTCAGACGTGAGTCCTGTGCTCACTTTGCCACTGGATTCAAGCAGGCCTGGCTGAAGACGGCTGAAACGCCAGAAACCGGTCCTCGGAAGCTTGTTTCCGGTCCAAGGAAGGCATGGCTTGGCAGTTCGGGCTGGACTGTTCCCATGAGGCACAGGGCCAGCATGATTTGCATATGGTCATGTCTGAACTGGGGTGGCAGAGTGGGCTAAAGAACGGTGATGGATCAAACTCGGATCTGTTGACTGGCTGTGAGTATTTGATTGGTTCTGATGCTCTGTCCATCACCACCCCCTTTTGAACCGCTTTGTTCGCCATTAGTTGGCAGTGTATGCTCAGACATGAGTCCCTTGCTCACATTGCCACTGGATTCAAGCAAGCCTGGCTGAAGACGGCTGAAATGCCAGAAACCGGTCCTAGGAAGCTTGTTTGCGGTCCAGGGAAGGCATGGCTTGGCAGTTCGGGCTGGACTGTTCCCATGAGGCACAGGGTCAGACTGATTTGCATATGGCCATGTCTGAACTGGGGTGGCAGAGTGGGCTAAAGAATGGTGATGGATCAAACTCGGATCTGTTGACTGGGTGTGAGTGTTTGATTCGTTCTGATGCTCCGTCCAACACCACCCCCTTTTGTACTGCTTTGTTTGCCATAAGTTGGCAGTGTATGCTCAGACGTGAGTCCCTTGCTCACTTTGCCACTGGACTCAAGCAGGCCTGGCTGAAGACGGCTGAAATGCCAGAAACCGGTCCTAGGAAGCTTGTTTCCGGTCCAGGGAAGGCATGGCTTGGCAGTTCGGGCTGGACTGTTCCCATGAGGCACAGGGTCAGACTGATTTGCATATGGCCATGTGTGAACTGGGGTGGCAGAGTGGGCCAAAGAACGGTGATGGATCAAACTCCGATCTGTTGACTGGGTGTGAGTGTTTGATTGGTTCTGATGCTCCGTCCATCACCACCCCCTTTTGTACCGCTTTGTTCGCTATAAGTTGGCAGGGTATGCTCAGACGTGAGTCCTTTGCTCACTTTTCCACTGGATTCATGCAAGCCTGGCTGAAGATGGCTGAAATGCCAGAAACCGGTCCTAGGAAGCTTGTTTCCGGTCCAGGGAAGGCATGGCTTGGCAGTTCGGGCTGGACTGTTCCCATGAGGCACAGGGTCAGACTGATTTGCATATGGCCATGTCTGAACTGGGGTGGCAGAGTGGGCTAAAGAATGTTGATGGATCAAACTCGGATCTGTTGACTGGGTGTGAGTGTTTGATTGGTTCTGATGCTCCGTCCATAACCACCCCCTTTTGTACTGGTTTGTTCGCCATAAGTTGGCAGGGTATGCTCAGATATGAGTCCCTTGCTCACTTTGCCACTGGATTCAAGCAAGCCGGGCTGAAGACAGCTGAAACGCCAGAAACCGGTCCTAGGAAGCCTCTTTCCGGTCCAGGGAAGGTATGGCTTGGCAGTTCGGGCTGGACTGTTCCCATGAGGCACGGGGTCAGACTGATTTGCATATGGCCATGTCTGAACTAGGGTGGCAGAGTGGGCCAAAGAACGGTGATGGATCAAACTCGGATCTGTTGACTGGGTGTGAGTGTTTGATTGGTTCTGATGCTCCGTCCATCACCACCCCCTATTGTACCGCTTTGTTCGCCATAAGTTGGCAGGGTATGCTCAGACGTGAGTCCCTTGCTCACTTTGCCACTGGATTCAAGCAAGCCTGGCTGAAGACGGCTGAATTGCCAGAAACCGGTCCTAGGAAGCTTCTTTTCGGTCCAGGGAAGGCATGGCTTGGCAGTTCGGGCTGGACTGTTCCCATGAGGCACAGGGTCAGACTGATTTGCATATGGCCATGTCTGAACTGGGGTGGCAGAGTGGGCTAAAGAATGATGATGGATCAAACTCAGATCTGTTGACTGGGTGTGATTGTTTGATTGGTTCTGATGCTCCGTCCAACACCACCCCCTTTTGTACTGCTTTGTTCGCCATAAGTTGGCAGTGTATGCTCAGACGTGAGTCCCTTGCTCACTTTGCCACTGGATTCAAGCAAGCCTGGCTGAAGACGGCTGAAATGCCACAAACCGGTCCTAGGAAGCTTGTTTCCGGTCCAGGGAAGGCATGGCTTGGCAGTTCGGGCTGGACTGTTCCCATGAGGCACAGGGTCAGACTGATTTGCATATGGCCATGTGTGAACTGGGGTGGCAGAGTGGGCTAAAAACTGGTGATGGATCAAGCTCGGATCTGTTGACTGGGTGTGAGTGTTTGATTGGTTCTGATGCTCCGTCCATCACCACCCCCTTTTGTACCGCTTTGTTCGCCATAAGTTGGCAGGGTATGCTCAGACGTGAGTCCCTTGCTCACTTTGCCACTGGATTCAAACAAGCCTGGCCGAAGACTGCTGAAATGCCAGAAACCGGTCCTAGGAAGCTTGTTTCCGGTCCAGGGAAGGCATGGCTTGGCAGTTCGGGCTGGACTGTTCCCATGAGACACAGGGTCAGACTGATTTGCATATGGCCATGTCTGAAATGGGGTGGCAGAGTGGGCTAAAGAACGGTGATGGATCAATCTCGGATCTGTTGACTGGGTGTGAGTGTTTGATTGGTTCTGATGCTCCGTCCATCACCACCCCCTTTTGTACCGCTTTGTTCGCCATAAGTTGGCAGGGTATGCTCAGACGTGAGTCCCTTGCTCACTTTGCCACTGGATTCAAGCAAGCCTGGCTGAAGACGGCTGAAATGCCAGCAACCGGTCCTAGGAAGCTTGTTTCCGGTCCAGGGAAGGCATGGCTTGGCAGTTCAGGCTGGACTGTTCCCATGAGGCACAGGGTCAGACTGATTTGCATATGGCTATGTCTGAACTGGGGTGGCAGAGTTGGCTAAAGAACGGTGATGGATCAAACTCGGATCTGTTGACTGGGTGTGAGTGTTTGATTGTTTCTGATGCTCCGTCCATCACCACCTACTTTTGTACTGCTTTGTTTGCCATAAGATGGCAGGGTATGCTCAGACGTGAGTCCCTTGCTCATTTTGCCACTGGATTCAAGCAAGCCTGGCTGAAGACGGCTGAAATGCCAGAAACCGGTCCTAGGAAGCTTGTTTCCGGTCCAGGAAAGGCATGGCTTGGCAGTTTGGGCTGGACTGTTCCCATGAGGCACAGGGTCATACTGCTTTGCATATGGCCATGTCTGAACTGGGGTGGCAGAGTGGGCCAAAGAACGGTGATGGATCAAACTCCGATCTGTTGACTGGGTGTGAGTGTTTGATTGGTTCTGATGCTCCGTCCATCACCACCCCCTTTTGTACCGCTTTGTTCGCTATAAGTTGGCAGGGTATGCTCAGACGTGAGTCCCTTGCTCACTTTTCCACTGGATTCATGCAAGCCTGGCTGAAGATGGCTGAAATGCCAGAAACCGGTCCTAGGAAGCTTGTTTCCGGTCCAGGGAAGGCATGGCTTGGCAGTTCGGGCTGGACTGTTCCCATGAGGCACAGGGTCAGTCTGATTTGCGTATGGCCATGTCTGAACTGGGGTGGCAGAGTGGGCTAAAGAATGTTGATGGATCAAACTCGGATCTGTTGACTGGGTGTGAGTGTTTGATTGGTTCTGATGCTCCGTCCATAACCACCCCCTTTTGTACATGTTTGTTCGCCATAAGTTGGCAGGGTATGCTCAGACATGAGTCCCTTGCTCACTTTGCCACTGGATTCAAGCAAGCCGGGCTGAAGACAGCTGAAATGCCAGAAACCGGTCCTAGGAAGCTTCTTTCCGGTCCAGGGAAGGTATGGCTTGGCAGTTCGGGCTGGACTGTTCCCATGAGGCACAGGGTCAGACTGATTTGCATATGGCCATGTCTGAACTGGGGTGGCAGAGTGGGCCAAAGAACGGTGATGGATCAAACTCGGATCTGTTGACTGGGTGTGAGTGTTTGATTGGTTCTGATGCTCCGTCCATCACCACCCCCTTTTGTACCGCTTTGTTCGCCATAAGGTGGCAGGGTATGCTCAGACATGAGTTCTTGCTCACTTTGCCACTGGATTCAAGCAAGCCTGGCTGAAGACAGCTGAAATGCAAGAAACCGGTCCTAGGAAGCTTGTTTGCGGTCCAGGGAAGGCATGGCTTGGCAGTTCGGGCTGGACTGTTCCCATGAAGCACAGGGTCAGACTGATTTGCATATGGCCATGTCTGAACTGGGGTGGCAGAGTGGGCTAAAGAATGGTGATGGATCAAACTCGGATCTGTTGACTGGGTGTGAGTGTTTGATTCGTTCTGATGCTCCGTCCAACACCACCCCCTTTTGTTCTGCTTTGTTCGCCATAAGTTGGCAGTGTATGCTCAGACGTGAGTCCCTTGCTCACTTTGCCACTGGATTCAAGCAGGCCTGGCTGAAGACGGCTGAAATGCCAGAAACCGGTCCTAGGAAGCTTGTTTCCGGTCCAGGGAAGGCATGGCTTGGCAGTTCGGGCTGGACTGTTCCCATGAGGCACAGGGTCAGACTGATTTGCATATGGCCATGTGTGAACTGGGGTGGCAGAGTGGGCTAAACACTGGTGATGGATCAAGCTCGGATCTGTTGACTGGGTGTGAGTGTTTGGTTGGTTCTGATGCTCCGTCCATCACCACCCCCTTTTGTACCGCTTTGTTCACCATAAGTTGGCAGGGTATGCTCAGACGTGAGTCCCTTGCTCACTTTGCCACTGGATTCAAACAAGCCTGGCCGAAGACGGCTGAAATGCCAGAAACCGGTCCTAGGAAGCTTGTTTCCGGTCCAGGGAAGGCATGGCTTGGCAGTTCGGGCTGGACTGTTCCCATGAGGCACAGGGTCAGACTGATTTGCATATGGCCATGTCTGCAATGGGGTGGCAGAGTGGGCTAAAGAACGGTGATGGATCAAACTCGGATCCGTTGACTGGGTGTGAGTGTTTGATTGGTTCTGATGCTCCATCCATCACCACCCCCTTTTGTACCGCTTTGTTCGCCATAAGTTGGCAGGCTATGCTCAGACGTGAGTCCCTTGCTCACTTTGCCACTGGATTCAAGCAAGCCTGGCTGAAGACGGCTGAAATGCCAGAAACCGGTCCTAGGAAGCTTGTTTCCGGTCCAGGGAAGTCATGGCTTGGCAGTTCGGGCTGGACTGTTCCCATGAGGCACAGGGTCAGACCGATTTGCATATGGCCATGTCTGAACTGCGGTGGCAGAGTGGGCTAAAGAACTGTGATGGATCAAACTTGGATCTGTTGACTGGGTGTGAGTGTTTTATTGGTTCTGATGCTCCGTCCATCACCACCCCCTTTTGTACCGCTTTGTTCGCCATAATTTGGCAGGGTATGATCAGACGTGAGTCCCTTGCTCACTTTGCCACTGGATTCAAGCAAGCCTGGCTGAAGACGGCTGAAATGCCAGAAACCGGTCCTAGGAAGCTTGTTTGCGGTCCAGGGAATGCATGGCTTGGCAGTTCGGGCTGGACTGTTCCCATGAGGCACAGGGTCAGACTGATTTGCATATGGCCATGTCTGAACTGGGGTGGCAGAGTGGGCTACAGCACGGTGATGGATCAAACTCGGATCTGTTGACTGGGTGTGAGTGTTTGATTGGTTCTGATGCTCCGTCCATCACCACCCCCTTTTGTACTGCTTTGTTCGCCATAAGTTGGCAGGGTATGCTCAGACGTGAGTCCCTTGCTCACTTTGCCACTGGATTCAAGCCAGCCTGGCTGAAGACGGCTAAAAGGCCAGAAACCGGTCCTAGGAAGCTTGTTTCCGGTCAAGGGAAGGCATGGCTTGGCAGTTCGGGCTGGACTGTTCCCATGAGGCACAGGGTCAGACTGATTTGCATATGGCCAGGTCTGAAATGGGGTGGCAGAGAGGGCTAAAGAACGGTGATGGATCAAACTCGGATCTGTTGACTGGGTGTGAGTGTTTGATTGGTTCTGATGCTCCGTCCATCACCACCCCCTTTTGTACCTCTTTGTTCGCCATAAGTAGGCAGGGTATGCTCAGACGTGAGTCCTTTGCTCACTTTGCCACTGGATTCAAGCAGGCCTGGCTGAAGACGGCTGAAACGCCAGAAACCGGTCCTCGGAAGCTTGTTTCCGGTCCAAGGAAGGCATGGCTTGGCAGTTCGGGCTGGACTGTTCCCATGAGGCACAGGGTCAGCATGATTTGCATATGGTCATGTCTGAACTGGGGTGGCAGAGTGGGCTAAAGAACGGTGATGGATCAAACTCGGATCTGTTGACTGGGTGTGAGTATTTGATTGGTTCTGATGCTCTGTCCATCACCTCCCCCTTTTGAACCGCTTTGTTCGCCATCAGTTGGCAGGGTATGCTCAGACATGAGTCCCTTGCTCACATTGCCACTGGATTCAAGCAAGCCTGGCTGAAGACGGCTGAAATGCAAGAAACCGGTCCTAGGAAGCTTGTATGCAGTCCAGGGAAGGCATGGCTTGGCAGTTCGGGCTGGACTGTTCCCATGAGGCACAGGGTCAGACTGATTTGCATATGGCCATGTCTGAACTGGGGTGGCAGAGTGGGCTAAAGAATGGTGATGGATCAAACTCGGATCTGTTGACTGGGTGTGAGTGTTTGATTCGTTCTGATGCTCCGTCCAACACCACCCCCTTTTGTACTGCTTTGTTTGCCATAAGTTGGCAGTGTATGCTCAGACGTGAGTCCCTTGCTCACTTTGCCACTGGATTCAAGCAGGCCTGGCTGAAGACGGCTGAAATGCCAGAAACCGGTCCTAGGAAGCTTGTTTCCGGTCCAGGGAAGGCATGGCTTGGCAGTTCGGGCTGGACTGTTCCCATGAGGCACAGGGTCAGACTGATTTGCATATGGCCATGTGTGAACTGGGGTGGCAGAGTGGGCTAAACACTGGTGATGGATCAAGCTCGGATCTGTTGACTGGGTGTGAGTGTTTGATTGGTTCTGATGCTCCGTCCATCACCACCCACTTTTGTACCGCTTTGTTCACCATAAGTTGGCAGGGTATGCTCAGACGTGAGTCCCTTGCTCACTTTGCCACTGGATTCAAACAAGCCTGGCCGAAGACGGCTGAAATGCCAGAAACCGGTCCTAGGAAGCTTGTTTCCGGTCCAGGGAAGGCATGGCTTGGCAGTTCGGGCTGGACTGTTCCCATGAGGCACAGGGTCAGACTGATTTGCATATGGCCATGTCTGAAATGGGGTGGCAGAGTGGGCTAAAGAACGGTGATGGATCAAACTCGGATCTGTTGACTGGGTGTGAGTGTTTGATTGGTTCTGATGCTCCATCCATCACCACCCCCTTTTGTACCGCTTTGTTCGCCATAAGTTGGCAGGGTATGCTCAGACGTGAGTCCCTTGCTCACTTTGCCACTGGATTCAAGCAAGCCTGGCTGAAGACGGCTGAAATGCCAGAAACCGGTCCTAGGAAGCTTGTTTCCGGTCCAGGGAAGGCATGGCTTGGCAGTTTGGGCTGGACTGTTCCCATGAGGCACAGGGTCATACTGATTTGCATATGGCCATGTCTGAACTGGGGTGGCAGAGTGGGCCAAAGAACGGTGATGGATCAAACTCTGATCTGTTGACTGGGTGTGAGTGTTTGATTGGTTCTGATGCTCCGTCCATCACCACCCCCTTTTGTACCGCTTTGTTCGCTATAAGTTGGCAGGGTATGCTCAGACGTGAGTCCCTTGCTCACTTTTCCACTGGATTCATGCAAGCCTGGCTGAAGATGGCTGAAATGCCAGAAACCGGTCCTAGGAAGCTTGTTTCCGGTCCAGGGAAGGCATGGCTTGGCAGTTCGGGCTGGAATGTTCCCATGAGGCACAGGGTCAGACTGATTTGCATATGGCCATGTCTGAACTGGGGTGGCAGAGTGGGCTAAAGAATGTTGATGGATCAAACTCGGATCTGTTGACTGGGTGTGAGTGTTTGATTGGTTCTGATGCTCCGTCCATAACCACCCCCTTTTGTACTGGTTTGTTCGCCATAAGTTGGCAGGGTATGCTCAGACATGAGTCCCTTGCTCACTTTGCCACTGGATTCAAGCAAGCCGGGCTGAAGACAGCTGAAACGCCAGAAACCAGTCCTAGGAAGCCTCTTTCCGGTCCAGGGAAGGTATGGCTTGGCAGTTCGGGCTGGACTGTTCCCATGAGGCACAGGGTCAGACTGATTTGCATATGGCCATGTCTGAACTAGGGTGGCAGAGTGGGCCAAAGAACGGTGATGGATCAAACTCGGATCTGTTGACTCGGTGTGAGTGTTTGATTGGTTCTGATGCTCCGTCCATCACCACCCCCTATTGTACCGCTTTGTTTGCCATAAGTTGGCAGGGTATGCTCAGACGTGAGTCCCTTGCTCACTTTGCCACTGGATTCAAGCAAGCCTGGCTGAAGACGGCTGAATTGCCAGAAACCGGTCCTAGGAAGCTTGTTTTCGGTCCAGGGAAGGCATGGCTTGGCAGTTCGGGCTGGACTGTTCCCATGAGGCACAGGGTCAGACTGATTTGCATATGGCCATGTCTGAACTGGGGTGGCAGAGTGGGCTAAAGAATGATGATAGATCAAACTCAGATCTGTTGACTGGGTGTGAGTGTTTGATTGGTTCTGATGCTCCGTCCATCACCACCCCCTTTTGTACTGCTTTGTTCGCCATAAGTTGGCAGTGTATGCTCAGACGTGAGTCCCTTGCTCACTTTGCCACTGGATTCAAGCAAGCCTGGCTGAAGACGGCTGAAATGCCACAAACCGGTCCTAGGAAGCTTGTTTCCGGTCCAGGGAAGGCATGGCTTGGCAGTTCGGGCTGGACTGTTCCCATGAGGCACAGGGTCAGACTGATTTGCATATGGCCATGTGTGAACTGGGGTGGCAGAGTGGGCTAAACACTGGTGATGGATCAAGCTCGGATCTGTTGACTGGGTGTGAGTGTTTGATTGGTTCTGATGCTCCGTCCATCACCACCCCCTTTTGTACCGCTTTGTTCGCCATAAGTTGGCAGGGTATGCTCAGACGTGAGTCCCTTGCTCACTTTGCCACTGGATTCAAACAAGCCTGGCCGAAGACTGCTGAAATGCCAGAAACCGGTCCTAGGAAGCTTGTTTCCGGTCCAGGGAAGGCATGGCTTGGCAGTTCGGGCTGGACTGTTCCCATGAGACACAGGGTCAGACTGATTTGCATATGGCCATGTCTGAAATGGGGTGGCAGAGTGGGCTAAAGAACGGTGATGGATCAATCTCGGATCTGTTGACTGGGTGTGAGTGTTTGATTGGTTCTGATGCTCCGTCCATCACCACCCCCTTTTGTACCGCTTTGTTCGCCATAAGTTGGCAGGGTATGCTCAGACGTGAGTCCCTTGCTCACTTTGCCACTGGATTCAAGCAAGCCTGGCTGAAGACGGCTGAAATGCCAGCAACCGGTCCTAGGAAGCTTGTTTCCGGTCCAGGGAAGGCATGGCTTGGCAGTTCAGGCTGGACTGTTCCCATGAGGCACAGGGTCAGACTGATTTGCATATGGCTATGTCTGAACTGGGGTGGCAGAGTTGGCTAAAGAACGGTGATGGATCAAACTCGGATCTGTTGACTGGGTGTGAGTGTTTGATTGTTTCTGATGCTCCGTCCATCACCACCCACTTTTGTACTGCTTTGTTTGCCATAAGATGGCAGGGTATGCTCAGACGTGAGTCCCTTGCTCATTTTGCCACTGGATTCAAGCAAGCCTGGCTGAAGACGGCTGAAATGCCAGAATCCGGTCCTAGGAAGCTTGTTTCCGGTCCAGGGAAGGCATGGCTTGGCAGTTTGGGCTGGACTGTTCCCATGAGGCACAGGGTCATACTGATTTGCATATGGCCATGTCTGAACTGGGGTGGCAGAGTGGGCCAAAGAACGGTGATGGATCAAACTCCGATCTGTTGACTGGGTGTGAGTGTTTGATTGGTTCTGATGCTCCGTCCATCACCACCCCCTTTTGTACCGCTTTGTTCGCTATAAGTTGGCAGGGTATGCTCAGACGTGAGTCCCTTGCTCACTTTTCCACTGGATTCATGCAAGCCTGGCTGAAGATGGCTGAAATGCCAGAAACCGGTCCTAGGAAGCTTGTTTCCGGTCCAGGGAAGGCATGGCTTGGCAGTTCGGGCTGGACTGTTCCATCAGGCACAGGGTCAGTCTGATTTGCGTATGGCCATGTCTGAACTGGGGTGGCAGAGTGAGCTAAAGAATGTTGATGGATCAAACTCGGATCTGTTGACTGGGTGTGAGTGTTTGATTGGTTCTGATGCTCGGTCCATAACCACCCCCTTTTGTACCTGTTTGTTCGCCATAAGTTGGCAGGGTATGCTCAGACATGAGACCCTTGCTCACTTTGCCACTGGATTCAAGCAAGCCGGGCTGAAGACAGCTGAAATGCCAGAAACCGGTCCTAGGAAGCTTCTTTCCGGACCAGGGAAGGTATGGCTTGGCAGTTCGGGCTGGACTGTTCCCATGAGGCACAGGGTCAGACTGATTTGCATATGGCCATGTCTGAACTGGGGTGGCAGAGTGGGCCAAAGAACGGTGATGGATCAAACTCGGATCTGTTGACTGGTTGTGAGTGTTTGATTGGTTCTGATGCTCCGTCCATCACCACCCCCTTTTGTACCGCTTTGTTCGCCATAAGTTGGCAGGGTATGCTCAGACGTGAGTTCTTGCTCACTTTGCCACTGGATTCAAGCAAGCCTGCCTGAAGACGGCTGAAATGCCAGAAACCGGTCCTAGGAAGCTTGTTTGCGGTCCAGGGAAGGCATGGCTTGGCAGTTCGGGCTGGACTGTTCCCATGAGGCACAGGGTCAGACTGATTTGCATATGGCCATGTCTGAACTGGGGTGGCAGAGTGGGCTAAAGAATGGTGATGGATCAAACTTGGATCTGTTGACAGGGTGTGAGTGTTTGATTGGTTCTGATGCTCCGTCCATCACCACCCCCTTTTGTACTGCTTTGTTCGCCATAAGTTGGCAGTGTATGCTCAGACGTGAGTCCCTTGCTCACTTTGCCACTGGATTCAAGCAAGCCTGGCTGAAGACGGCTGAAATGCCAGAAACCGGTCTTAGGAAGCTTGTTTCCGGTCCAGGGAAGGCATGGCTTGGCAGTTCGGGCTGGACTGTTCCCATGAGGCACAGGGTCAGACTGATTTGCATATGGCCATGTGTAAACTGGGGTGGCAGAGTGGGCTAAAAACTGGTGATGGATCAAGCTCGGATCTGTTGACTGGGTGTGAGTGTTTGATTGGTTCTGATGCTCCGTCCATCACCACCCCCTTTTGTACCGCTTTGTTCACCATAAGTTGGCAGGGTATGCTCAGACGTGAGTCCCTTGCTCACTTTGCCACTGGATTCAAACAAGCCTGGCCGAAGACGGCTGAAACGCCAGAAACCGGTCCTAGGAAGCTTCTTTCCGGTCCAGGGATGGTATGGCTTGGCAGTTCGGGCTGGACTGTTCCCATGAGGCACAGGGTCAGACTGATTTGCATATGGCCATGTCTGAACTGGGGTGGCAGAGTGGGCCAAAGAACGGTGATGGATCAAACTCGGATCTGTTGACTGGGTGTGAGTGTTTGATTGGTTCTGATGCTCCGTCCATCACCACCCCCTTTTGTACCGCTTTGTTCGCCATAAGTTGGCAGGGTATGCTCAGACGTGAGTTCTTGCTCACTTTGCCACTGGATTCAAGCAAGCCTGGCTGAAGACGGCTGAAATGCCAGAAACCGGTCCTAGGAAGCTTGTTTCCAGTCCAGGGAAGGCATGGCTTGGCAGTTCGGGCTGGACTGTTCCCATGAGGCACAGGGTCAGACTGATTTGCATATGGCCATATCTGAACTGGGGTGGCAGAGTGGGCTAAAGAATGGTGATGGATCAAACTCGGATCTGTTGACTGGGTGTGAGTGTTTGATTCGTTCTGATGCTCCGTCCAACACCACCCCCTTTTGTACTGCTTTGTTCGCCATAAGTTGGCAGTGTATGCTCAGACGTGAGTCCCTTGCTCACTTTGCCACTGGATTCAAGCAGGCCTGGCTGAAGACGGCTGAAATGCCAGAAACCGGTCCTAGGAAGCTTGTTTCCGGTCCAGGGAAGGCATGGCTTGGCAGTTCGGGCTGGACTGTTCCCATGAGGCACAGGATCAGACTGATTTGCATATGGCCATGTGTGAACTGGGGTGGCATAGTGGGCTAAACACTGGTGATGGATCAAGCTCGGATCTGTTGACTGGGTGTGAGTGTTTGATTGGTTCTGATGCTCCGTCCATCACCACCCCCTTTTGTACCGCTTTGTTCGCCACAAGTTGGCAAGGTATGCTCAGACGTGAGTCCCTTGCTCACTTTGCCACTGGATTCAAGCAAGCCTGGCTGAAGACGGCTGAAATGCCAGAAACCGGTCCTAGGAAGCTTGTTTCCGGTCCAGGGAAGTCATGGCTTGGAAGTTCGGGCTGGACTGTTCCCATGAGGCACAGGGTCAGACTGATTTGCATATGGCCATGTCTGAACTGCGGTGGCAGAGTGGGTTAAAGAACGGTGATGGATCAAACTTGGATCTGTTGACTGGGTGTGAGTGTTTTATTGGTTCTGATGCTCCGTCCATCACCACCCCCTTTTGTACCGCTTTGTTCGCCATAAGTTGGCAGGGTATGCTCAGACGTGAGTCCCTTGCTCACTTTGCCACTGGATTCAAGCAAGCCTGGCTGAAGACGGCTGAAATGCCAGAAACCGGTCCTAGGAAGCTTGTTTGCGGTCCAGGGAAGGCATGGCTTGGCAGTTCGGGCTGGACTGTTCCCATGAGGCACAGGGTCAGACTGATTTGCATATGGACATGTCTGAACTGGGGTGGCAGAGTGGGCTAAAGCACGGTGATGGATCAAACTCGGATCTGTTGACTGGGTGTGAGTGTTTGATTGGTTCTGATGCTCCGTCCATCACCACCCCCTTTTGTACTGCTTTGTTCGCCATAAGTTGGCAGGGTATGCTCAGACGTGAGTCCCTTGCTCACTTTACCACTGGATTCAAGCCAGCCTGGCTGAAGACGGCTGAAATGCCAGAAACCGGTCCTAGGAAGCTTGTTTCCGGTCAAGGGAAGGCATGGCTTGGCAGTTCGGGCTGGACTGTTCCCATGAGGCACAGGGTCAGACTGATTTGCATATGGCCAGGTCTGAAATGGGGTGGCAGAGAGGGCTAAAGAACGGTGATGGATCAAACTCGGATCTGTTGACTGGGTGTGAGTGTTTGATTGGTTCTGATGCTCCGTCCATCACCACCCCCTTTTGTACCTCTTTGTTCGCCATAAGTAGGCAGGGTATGCTCAGACGTGAGTCCTTTGCTCACTTTGCCACTGGATTCAAGCAGGCCTGGCTGAAGACGGCTGAAACGCCAGAAACCGGTCCTCGGAAGCTTGTTTCCGGTCCAGGGAAGGCATGGCTTGGCAGTTCGGGCTGGACTGTTCCCATGAGGCGCAGGGTCAGCATGATTTGCATATGGTCATGTCTGAACTGGGGTGGCAGAGTGGGCTAAAGAACGGTGATGGATCAAACTCGGATCTGTTGACTGGGTGTGAGTATTTGATTGGTTCTGATGCTCCGTCCATCACCACCCCCTTTTGAACCGCTTTGTTCGCCATAAGTTGGCAGGGTATGCTCAGACATGAGTCCCTTGCTCACATTGCCACTGGATTCAAGCAAGCCTGGCTGAAGACGGCTGAAATGCCAGAAACCGGTCCTAGGAAGCTTGTTTCCGGTCCAGGGAACCTATGGCTTGGCAGTTCGGGCTGTACTGTTCCCATGAGGCACAGGGTCAGACTGATTTGCATATGGCCATGTCTGATCTGGGGTGGCAGAGTGGGCTAAAGAACGGTGCTGGATCAAACTCAGATCTGTTGACTGGGTGTGAGTGTTTGGTTGGTTCTGATGCTCCGTCCATCACCACCCCCTTTTGTACCGCTTTGTTCGCCATAAGTTGGCAGGGTATGCTCAGACGTGAGTCCCTTGCTCACATTGCCACTGGATTCAAGCAAGCCTGGCTGAAGACGGCTGAAATGCCAGAAAGCGGTCCTAGGAAGCTTGTTTCCGGTCCAGGGAAGGCATGGCTTGGCAGTTCAGTCTGGACTGTTCCCATGAGGCACAGGGTCAGACTGATTTGCATATGGCCATGTCTGAACTGGGGTGGCAGAGTGGGCTAAAGAACGGTGATGGATCAAACTCGGATCTGATGACTTGGTGCGAGTGTTTGATTGGTTCTGATGCTCCGTCCATCACCACCCCCTTTTGTACCGCTTTGTTCACCATAAGTTGGCAGTTTATGCTCAGACGTGAGTCCCTTGCTCACTTTGCCACTGGATTCAAGCAAGCCTGGCTGAAGGCGGCTGAAATGCCAGAAACCGGTCCTAGGAAGCTTGTTTCCGGTCCAGGGAAGGCATGGCTTGGCAGTTTGGGCTGAACTGTTCCCATGAGGCACAGGGTCAGACTGATTTGCATATGGCCATGTCTGAACTGGGGCGGCAGAGTGGGCCAAAGAACGGTGATGGATCAAACTCGGATCTGATGATTGGGTGTGAGTGTTTCATTGGTTCTGATGCTCCGTCCATCACCACCCCCTTTTGTACCGCTTTGTTTGCCATAAGTTGGCAGTTTATGCTCAGACGTGAGTCCCTTGCTCACTTTGCCACTGGATTCAAGCAAGCCTGGCTGAAGGCGGGTGAAATGCCAGAAACCGGTCCTAGGAAGCTTGTTTCCGGTCCAGGGAAGGCATGGCTTGGCAGTTTGGGCTGAACTGTTCCCATGAGGCACAGGGTCAGACTGATTTGCATATGGCCATGTCTGAACTGGGGTGGCAGAGTGGGCCAAAGAACGTTGATGGATCAAACTCGGATCTGTAGACTGGGTGTGAGTGTTTTATTGGTTCTGATGCTCCGTCCATCACCACCCCTTTTTGTACCGCTTTGTTCGCCATAAGTTGGCAGGGTATGCTCAGACGTGAGTCCCTTGCTCACTTTGCCACTGGATTCAAGCAAGCCTGGCTGAAGACGGCTGAAATGCCAGAAACCGGTCCTAGGAAGCTTGTTTGCGGTCCAGGGAAGGTATGGCTTGACAGTTCAGGCTGGACTGTTCCCATGAGGCACAGAGTCAGACTGATTTGCATATGGCCATGTCTGAACTGGGGTGGCAGAGTGGGCTAAAGCACGGTGATGGATCAAACTCGGATCTGTTGACTGGGTGTGAGTTTTGATTGGTTCTGATGCTCCGTCCATCACCACCCCCTTTTGTACTGCTTTGTTCGCCATAAGTTGGCAGGGTATGCTCAGACGTGAGTCCTTTGCTCACTTTGCCACTGGATTCAAGCAGGCCTGGCTGAAGACGGCTGAAACGCCAGAAACTGGTCCTCGGAAGCTTGTTTCTGGTCCAGGGAAGGCATGGCTTGGCAGTTCGGGCTGGACTGTTCCCATGAGGCACAGGGTCAGCATGATTTGCATATGGTCATGTCTGAACTGGGGTGGCAGAGTGGGCTAAAGAACGGTGATGGATCAAACTCGGATCTGTAGACTGGGTGTGAGTGTTTTATTGGTTCTGATGCTCCGTCCATCACCACCCCTTTTTGTACCGCTTTGTTCACCATAAGTTGGCAGTTTATGCTCAGACGTGAGTCCCTTGCTCACTTTGCCGCTGGATTCAAGCAAGCCTGGCTGAAGACGGCTGAAATGCCAGAAACCAGTCCTAGGAAGCTTGTTTCCGGTCCAGGGAAGGCATGGCTTGGCAGTTCGGGCTGGACTGTTCCCATTAGGCACAGGGTCAGATTGATTTGCATATGGCCATGTATGAACTGGGGTGGCAGAGTGGGCTAAAGCACGGTGATGGATCAAACTCGGATCTGTTGACTGGGTGTGAGTGTTTGATTGGTTCTGATGCTCCGTCCATCCCCACCCCCTTTTGTACTGCTTTGTTCGCCATAAGTTGGCAGGGTATGCTCAGACGTGAGTCCCTTGCTCACTTTGCCACTGGATTCAAGCCAGCCTGGCTGAAGACGGCTGAAATGCCAGAAACCGGTCCTAGGAAGCTTGTTTCCGGTCCAGGGAAGGCATGGCTTGACAGTTCGGGCTGGACTGTTCCCATGAGGCACAGGGTAAGACTGATTTGCATATGGCCAGGTCTGAAATGGGGTGGCAGAGAGGGCTAAAGAACGGTGATGGATCAAACTCGGATCTGTTGACTGGGTGTGAGTGTTTGATTGGTTCTGATGATCCGTCCATCACCACCCCCTTTTGTACCTCTTTGTTTGCCATAAGTAGGCAGGGTATGCTCAGACGTGAGTCCTTTGCTCACTTTGCCACTGGATTCAAGCAGGCCTGGCTGAAGACGGCTGAAACTCCAGAAACCGGTCCTCGGAAGCTTGTTTCTGGTCCAGGGAAGGCATGGCTTGGCAGTTCGGGCTGGACTGTTCCCATGAGGCACAGGGTCAGCATGATTTGCATATGGTCATGTCTGAACTGGGGTGGCAGAGTGGGCTAAAGAACGGTGATGGATCAAACTCGGATCTGTTGACTGGGTGTGAGTATTTGATTGGTCCTAATGCTCCGTCCATCACCACCCCCTTTTGTACCGCTTTGTTCGCCATAGGTTGGCAGGGTATGCTCAGACATGAGTCCCTTGCTCACATTGCCACTGGATTCAAGCAAGCCTGGCTGAAGACGGCTGAAATGCCAGAAACCGGTCCTAGGAAGCTTGTTTCCGGTCCAGGGAAGGTATGGCTTGGCAGTTCGGGCTGTACTGTTCCCATGAGGCACAGGGTCAGACTGATTTGCATATGGCCATGTCTGATCTGGGGTGGCAGAGTGGGCTAAAGAACGGTGATGGATCAAACTCACATCTGTTGACTGGGTGTGAGTGTTTGGTTGGTTCTGATGCTCCGTCCATCACCACCCCCTTTTGTACCGCTTTGTTCGCCATAAGTTGGCAGGGTATGCTCAGACGTGAGTCCCTTGCTCACATTGCCACTGGATTCAAGCAAGCCTGGCTGAAGATGGCTGAAATGCCAGAAACCGGTCCTAGGAAGCTTGTTTCCGGTCCAGGGAAGGCATGGCTTGGCAGTTCTGTCTAGACTGTTCCCATGAGGCACAGGGTCAGACTGATTTGCATATGGCCATGTCTGAACTGGGGTGGCAGAGTGGGCTAAAGAACGGTGATGGATCAAACTCGGATCTGATGACTGGGTGCGAGTGTTTGATTGGTTCTGATGCTCCGTCCATCACCACCCCCTTTTGTACCGCTTTGTTCACCATAAGTTGGCAGTTTATGCTCAGACGTGAGTCCCTTGCTCACTTTGCCGCTGGATTCAAGCAAGCCTGGCTGAAGACGGCTGTAATGCCAGAAACCAGTCCTAGGAAGCTTGTTTCCGGTCCAGGGAAGGCATGGCTTGGCAGTTCGGGCTGGACTGTTCCCATTAGGCACAGGGTCAGACTGATTTGCATATGGCCATGTATGAACTGGGGTGGCAGAGTGGGCTAAAGCACGGTGATGGATCAAAATCGGATCTGTTGACTGGGTGTGAGTGTTTGATTGGTTCTGATGTTCCGTCCATCACCACCCCCTTTTGTACCGCTTTGTTCGCCATAAGTTGGCAGGGTATGCTCAGATGTGAGTCCCTTGCTCACTTTGAAAAATGCACTAATTTAATCGAGTAGTGTCCCCCTAAGCACAGCCAAATGGCAACGAAGTTGCAGGATGAGCAATATTCCAACTCAAAAGTAAATTAACAATAAGTTCTTCGTTGTTGTATTCCTCGTTTTATTCACAGGAAATGTAGATTGTAGAAGTAGACGAAACAAGGACTCTTAAGTGTACTCAATGCATTTCGGGTTATAAGCAACCCTTCATCAGGAGTAGTCTTATAAAAATACACAAAAAGGAGAGGTGTATCGGCCTGTATTATCATACAAGCAATTAAATTAGTACCTAGTGGATTGTGAACGAGATAAAATAACGGTAAAAAACCTAAAATAACGGAAGTGGTAAGGAAGATAATGGAGTGAAAAGACGGTATATCGTCGAGTGATTGTTACTGTGAAGCGATAGAACATGTTTAAAGCCAACGGTACCCCAAGGGCCAAGTGGAAAGAGTTGATCAGGACAAGGGTATATAAATTAAATAAATGTTTACACCTTATACCACTATGGCAAAAAACGCGCTACCCCCAGTGCGTTATGATAAACCAAGATAGCGTGCGATGTGGCGCGACATACCTGGTTAGTTTGAAAGATGAAAATGACTGAAGTATCAACGCGTGCAGAAAACAGTCAACGTGTAATCGTGCAGTACAACTCCAACGAGTGAAGCGATAAACGAAAAGTAAGGAGAAACCTACTGATGTCCAAAACGGGATGGTAGAAAGTGAAAAAGGGCCGGATTATAACAAAGAGTCTATACGGCAGCCATGTTGTAATGGTGTTCACAAAATAACGATGGTGATATTTATGCAGTAACTAATGGATAATGATAAATAAGACAAATAAAACAAATAAAAATGATAAAAAAGATTAGAATGACTGAAGGATACAGATAGGAAAAGACACAAGAAAAGACCATGTTAGAAACGTGTAAGTCGTTGTGTAGGCGAAAAAAAAGTTGACAGAGTTAAAACGAAATAAAGTTAGATGAAATTCAACGTATTGAGAGAAAAAATAAGTGAATGATAAAGAGCAGAAGAAAAAGATGAATGGAGATAGGTGAGCCTTAATGGTTGAAATGATGTAAGCAATTATGTGAATAACAGTAAAGGTAATCAAAGGAAAAAAGTAAAGAAGGAAGCTCAAAGAGATAGGATGCACAGAGCAATGGTTACAAGAAGCAACTCAGTTCAACGCGGTCATTGAGTCCTTGTGGTGCCAAGGCATTCATTTTGTAAATCCATACAGTTTCTCTCTGAAGAAGGTATTTGCGATTGTCTCTGTGTTCTTTAATCGGTACCATTTCACAAACCAAAAATCTCAATTGGCTGATGTTGTGGCCTTTAGCAAGAAAGTGCGTTGCTACTGTTGATTTAGTGTTCTTATTGCGGATGTTGCTTTTATGTTCTGTTAAGCGAACCTTTATTTTTCTCTCAGTCTTGCCTATGTATACAAGGCCACATGGGCATTTAAGCATGTATACAAGATTCTTGGAGTCACATGTCGCCGTGACATGCAGCTTAATGTTGAAACCTTGTGTTGGATGTTGGGTTGAGTTACCTTTGATAATGCTTTTGCAATGCCCACAGTTCTGACACGGTTTGGTACCTTTGTAAGGAAAAGCCGAATCACTGACGGGTTGAGAACGTAAAAGTTCCATCAAATTCTTGCTCCTTTCATATGCGAAAAGAGGTTTATCCAGAAATATATCCTTGAAATCTGGTTCGATCTGTAGCATTGTCCAGTGTTTCAAAATGATTTTCTTGATACTAAAACTCTCTGTAGAGAATTTGGTAACTATAACTGATCGTGACGTGGGCTTCTTGATGTTACTGGTCTTCAGCAGTTGTGATCTGGATTTGATTTGAACCCTTTCCAAAGAAGTAAGCAGAGCTTCTATGGGATATCCTCGATCAATTAACCGTTTTTCCATGCTTAAATTCTCTTTTATCAATTGCATAGGTTCAGAAATGATTCTTTTGACTCTCAAGAATTGAGAGTACGGTAGGTGCTGCTTCAAAGAGGGCTGATGGAAGCTGGAGAAATGTAGTAGATTGTTCCTGTCTGTACTCTTTCTGTATAAAGTGGTCTCAATCTGATTGTCCTTAATGTACAACAGTACATCCAAATAATTGATTGTATCGCTGTGAATGTTGTAAGTAAACTTCAAACGGTCATTGATCCCATTGAGAACCTCAATCGCTGTTTTGAGTGGTTGTTCAGAACCTTTCCAAATTAAAAAAATATCATCAATGTAACGTAGGAATAATAACAAGTGTGGTTTCCAATCTATGTTATTGAGAATGTAGTCAAGCTCAAATTTGTGCATGAACAGTTGTGCGTAGCTGGGAGCTGCACAATTGCCCATCGATGTACCGTTTGATTGGTTCTGATGCTCCATCCATCACCACCCCCTTTTGTACCGCTTTGTTCGCCATAAGTTGGCAGGGTATGCTCAGACGTGAGTCCCTTGCTCACTTTGCCACTGGATTCAAGCAAGCCTGGCTGAAGACGGCTGAAATGCCAGAAACCGGTCCTAGGAAGCTTGTTTCCGGTCCAGGGAAGCCATGGCTTGGCAGTTCGGGCTGGACTGTTCCCATGAGGCACAGGGTCAGACTGATTTGCATATTGCCATGTCTGAACTGGGGTGGCAGAGTGGGCTAAAGAATGGTGATGGATCAAACTCGGATCTGTTGACTGGGTGTGAGTGTTTGATTGGTTCTGATGCTCCGTCCATCACCACCCCCTTTTGTACCGCTTTGTTCACCATAAGTTGGCAGGGTATGCTCAGACGTGAGTCCCTTGCTCACTTTGCCACTGGATTCAAACAAGCCTGGCCGAAGACGGCTGAAATGCCAGAAACCGGTCCTAGAAAGCTTGTTTCCGGTCCAGGGAAGGCATGGCTTGGCAGTTCGGGCTGGACTGTTCCCATGAGGCACAGGGTCAGACTGATTTGCATATGGCCATGTCTGAAATGGGGTGGCAGAGTGGGCTAAAGAACGGTGATGGATCAAACTCGGATCTGTTGACTGGGTGTGAGTGTTTGATTGGTTCTGATGCTCCATCCATCACCACCCCCTTTTGTACCGCTTTGTTCGCCATAAGTTGGCAGGGTATGCTCAGACGTGAGTCCCTTGCTCACTTTGCCACTGGATTCAAGCAAGCCTGGCTGAAGACGGCTGAAATGCCAGAAACCGGTCCTAGGAAGCTTGTTTCCGGTCCAGGGAAGCCATGGCTTGGCAGTTCGGGCTGGACTGTTCCCATGAGGCACAGGGTCAGACTGATTTGCATATGGCCATGTCTGAACTGGGGTGGCAGAGTGGGCTAACGAACGGTGATGGATCAAACTTGGATCTGTTGACTGGGTGTGAGTGTTTTATTGGTTCTGATGCTCCGTCCATCACCACCCCCTTTTGTACCGCTTTGTTCGCCATAAGTTGGCAGGGTATGCTCAGACGTGAGTCCCTTGCTCACTTTGCCACTGGATTCAAGCAAGCCTGGCTGAAGACGGCTGAAATGCCAGAAACCGGTCCTAGGAAGCTTGTTTGCGGTCCAGGGAAGGCATGGCTTGGCAGTTCGGGCTGGACTGTTCCCATGAGGCACAGGGTCAGACTGATTTGCAAATGGCCATGTCTGAACTGGGGTGGCAGAGTGGGCTAAAGCACGGTGATGGATCAAACTCGGATCTGTTGACTGGGTGTGAGTATTTGATTGGTTCTGATGCTCCGTCCATCACCACCCCCTTTTGTACCGCTTTGTTCGCCATAAGTTGGCAGGGTATGCTCAGACATGAGTCCCTTGCTCACATTGCCACTGGATTCAAGCAAGCCTGGCTGAAGACGGCTGAAATGCCAGAAACCGGTCCTAGGAAGCTTGTTTCCGGTCCAGGGAAGGTATGGCTTGGCAGTTCGGGCTGTAATGTTCCCATGAGGCACAGGGTCAGACTGATTTGCATATGGCCATGTCTGATCTGGGGTGGCAGAGTGGGCTAAAGAACGGTGATGGATCAAACTCACATCTGTTGACTGGGTGTGAGTGTTTGGTTGGTTCTGATGCTCCGTCCATCACCACCCCCTTTTGTACCGCTTTGTTCGCCATAAGTTGGCAGGGTATGCTCAGACGTGAGTCCCTTGCTCACATTGCCACTGGATTCAAGCAAGCCTGGCTGAAGATGGCTGAAATGCCAGAAACCGGTCCTAGGAAGCTTGTTTCCGGTCCAGGGAAGGCATGGCTTGGCAGTTCTGTCTAGACTGTTCCCATGAGGCACAGGGTCAGACTCATTTGCATATGGCCATGTCTGAACTGGGGTGGCAGAGTGGGCTAAAGAACGGTGATGGATCAAACTCGGATCTGATGACTGGGTGCGAGTGTTTGATTGGTTCTGATGCTCCGTCCATCACCACCCCCTTTTGTACCGCTTTGTTCACCATAAGTTGGCAGTTTATGCTCAGACGTGAGTCCCTTGCTCACTTTGCCACTGGATTCAAGCAAGCCTGGCTGAAGGCGGGTGAAATGCCAGAAACCGGTCCTAGGAAGCTTGTTTCCGGTCCAGGGAAGGCATGGCTTGGCAGTTTGGGCTGAACTGTTCCCATGAGGCACAGGGTCAGACTGATTTGCATATGGCCATGTCTGAACTGGGGCGGCAGAGTGGGCTAAAGAACGGTGATGGATCAAACTCGGATCTGATGACTGGGTGTGAGTGTTTGATTGGTTCTGATGCTCCGTCCATCACCACCCCCTTTTGTACCGCTTTGTTCGCCATAAGTTGGCAGTTTATGATCAGACGTGAGTCCCTTGCTCACTTTGCCACTGGATTCAAGCAAGCCTGGCTGAAGGTGGCTGAAATGCCAAAAACCGGTCCTAGGAAGCTTGTTTCCGGTCCAGGGAAGGCATGGCTTGGCAGTTTGGGCTGAACTGTTCCCATTAGGCACAGGGTCAGACTGATTTGCATATGGCCATGTCTGAACTGGGGTGGCAGAGTGGGCCAAAGAACGGTGATGGATCAAACTCGGATCTGTTGACTGGGTGTGAGTGTTTGATTGGTTCTGATGCTCCCTCCATCACCATCCCCTTTTGTACCGCTTTGTTCGCCATAAGTTGGCAGGGTATGCTCAGACGTGAGTCCTTTGCTCACTTTGAAAAATGCACTAATCGAATCGAGTAGTGTCCCCCTAAGCACAGCCAAATGGCAACGAAGTTGCAGGATGAGCAATATTCCAACTCAAAAGTAAATTAACAATAAGTTCTTCGTTGTTGTATTCCTCGTTTTATTCACGGGAAATGTAGATTGTAGAAGTAGACGAAACAAGGACTCTTAAGTGTACTCAATGCATTTCGGGTTATAAGCAACCCTTCATCAGGAGAAGTCCTATAAAAATAGACAAAAAGGAGAGGTGTATCGGCCTGTATTATCATACAAGCAATTAAATTAGTACCTAGTGGATTGTGAACGAGATAAAATAACGGTAAAAAACCTAAAATAACGGAAGTGGTAAGGAAGATAATGGAGTGAAAAGACGGTATATCGTCGAGTGATTGTTACTGTGAAGCGATAGAACATGTTTAAAGCCAACGGTACCCCAAGGGCCAAGTGGAAAGAGTTGATCAGGACAAGGGTATATAAATTAAATAAATGTTTACACCTTACACCACTATGGCAAAAAACGCGCTACCCCCAGTGCGTTATGATAAACCAAGATAGCGTGCGATGTGGCGCGACATACCTGGTTAGTTTGAAAGATGAAAATGACTGAAGTATCAACGCGTGCAGAAAACAGTCAACGTGTAATCGTGCAGTACAACTCCAACGAGTGAAGCGATAAACGAAAAGTAAGGAGAAACCTACTGATGTCCAAAACGGGATGGTAGAAAGTGAAAAAGGGCCGGATTATAACAAAGAGTCTATACGGCAGCCATATTGTAATGGTGTTCACAAAATAACGATGGTGATATTTATGCAGTAACTAATGTATAATGATAAATAAGACAAATAAAACAAATAAAAATGATAAAAAAGATTAGAATGACTGAAGGATACAGATAGGAAAAGACACAAGAAAAGACCATGTTAGAAACGTGTAAGTCGTTGTGTAGGCGAAAAAAAAGTTGACAGAGTTAAAACGAAATAAAGTTAGATAAAATTCAACGTATTGAGAGAAAAAATAAGTGAATGATAAAGAGCAGAAGAAAAAGATGAATGGAGATAGGTGAGCCTTAATGGTTGAAATGATGTAAGCAATTATGTGAATAACAGTAAAGGTAATCAAAGGAAAAAAGTAAAGAAGGAAGCTCAAAGAGATAGGATGCACAGAGCAATGGTTACAAGAAGCAACTCAGTTCAACGCGGTCATTGAGTCTGTGTGGTGCCAAGGCATTCATTTTGTAAATCCATACAGTTTCTCTCTGAAGAAGGTATTTGCGATTGTCTCTGTGTTCTTTAATCGGTACCATTTCACAAACCAAAAATCTCAATTGGCTGATGTTGTGGCCTTTAGCAAGAAAGTGCGTTGCTACTGTTGATTTAGTGTTCTTATTGCGGATGTTGCTTTTATGTTCTGTTAAGCGAACCTTTATTTTTCTCTCAGTCTTGCCTATGTATACAAGGCCACATGGGCATTTAAGCATGTATACAAGATTCTTGGAGTCACATGTCGCCGTGACATGCAGCTTAATGTTGAAACCTTGTGTTGGATGTTGGGTTGAGTTACCTTTGATAATGCTGTTGCAATGCCCACAGTTCTGACACGGTTTGGTACCTTTGTAAGGAAAAGCCGAATCACTGACGGGTTGAGAACGTAAAAGTTCCATCAAATTCTTGCTCCTTTCATATGCGAAAAGAGGTTTATCCAGAAATATATCCTTGAAATCTGGTTCGATCTGTAGCATTGTCCAGTGTTTCAAAATGATTTTCTTGATACTAAAACTCTCTGTAGAGAATTTGGTAACTATAACTGATCGTGACGTGGGCTTCTTGATGTTACTGGTCTTCAGCAGTTGTGATCTGGATTTGATTTGAACCCTTTCCAAAGAAGTAAGCAGAGCTTCTTTGGGATATCCTCGATCAATGAACCGTTTTTCCATGCTTAAATTCTCTTTTATCAATTGCATAGGTTCAGAAATGATTCTTTTGACTCTCAAGAATTGAGAGTACGGTAGGTGCTGCTTCAAAGAGGGCTGATGGAAGCTGGAGAAATGTAGTAGATTGTTCCTGTCTGTACTCTTTCTGTATAAAGTGGTCTCAATCTGATTGTCCTTAATGTACAACAGTACATCCAAATAATTGATTGTATCGCTGTGAATGTTGTAAGTAAACTTCAAACGGTCATTGATCCCATTGAGAACCTCAATCGCTGTTTTGAGTGGTTGTTCAGAACCTTTCCAAATTAAAAAAATATCATCAATGTAACGTAGGAATAATAACAAGCGTGGTTTCCAATCTATGTTATTGAGAATGTAGTCAAGCTCAAATTTGTGCATGAACAGTTGTGCGTAGCTGGGAGCTGCACAATTGCCCATCGATGTACCGTTTGATTGGTTCTGATGCTCCATCCATCACCACCCCCTTTTGTACCGCTTTGTTCGCCATAGGTTGGCAGGGTATGCTCAGACGTGAGTCCCTTGCTCACTTTGCCACTGGATTCAAGCAAGCCTGGCTGAAGACGGCTGAAATGCCAGAAACCGGTCCTAGGAAGCTTGTTTCCGGTCCAGGGAAGCCATGGCTTGGCAGTTCGGGCTGGACTGTTCCCATGAGGCACAGGGTCAGACTGATTTGCATATTGCCATGTCTGAACTGGGGTGGCAGAGTGGGCTAAAGAATGGTGATGGATCAAACTCGGATCTGTTGACTGGGTGTGAGTGTTTGATTGGTTCTGATGCTCCGTCCATCACCACCCCCTTTTGTACCGCTTTGTTCACCATAAGTTGGCAGGGTATGCTCAGACGTGAGTCCCTTGCTCACTTTGCCACTGGATTCAAACAAGCCTGGCCGAAGACGGCTGAAATGCCAGAAACCGGTCCTAGGAAGCTTGTTTCCGGTCCAGGGAAGGCATGGCTTGGCAGTTCGGGCTGGACTGTTCCCATGAGGCACAGGGTCAGACTGATTTGCATATGGCCATGTCTGAAATGGGGTGGCAGAGTGGGCTAAAGAACGGTGATGGATCAAACTCGGATCTGTTGACTGGGTGTGAGTGTTTGATTGGTTCTGATGCTCCATCCATCACCACCCCCTTTTGTACCGCTTTGTTCGCCATAAGTTGGCAGGGTATGCTCAGACGTGAGTCCCTTGCTCACTTTGCCACTGGATTCAAGCAAGCCTGGCTGAAGACGGCTGAAATGCCAGAAACCGGTCCTAGGAAGCTTGTTTCCGGTCCAGGGAAGCCATGGCTTGGCAGTTCGGGCTGGACTGTTCCCATGAGGCACAGGGTCAGACTGATTTGCATATGGCCATGTCTGAACTGGGGTGGCAGAGTGGGCTAAAGAACGGTGATGGATCAAACTTGGATCTGTTGACTGGGTGTGAGTGTTTTATTGGTTCTGATGCTCCGTCCATCACCACCCCCTTTTGTACCGCTTTGTTCGCCATAAGTTGGCAGGGTATGCTCAGACGTGAGTCCCTTGCTCACTTTGCCACTGGATTCAAGCAAGCCTGGCTGAAGACGGCTGAAATGCCAGAAACCGGTCCTAGGAAGCTTGTTTGCGGTCCAGGGAAGGCATGGCTTGGCAGTTCGGGCTGGACTGTTCCCATGAGGCACAGGGTCAGACTGATTTGCAAATGGCCATGTCTGAACTGGGGTGGCAGAGTGAGCTAAAGCACGGTGATGGATCAAACTCGGATCTGTTGACTGGGTGTGAGTGTTTGATTGGTTCTTATGCTCCGTCCATCACCACCCCCTTTTGTACTGCTTTGTTCGCCATAAGTTGGCAGGGTATGCTCAGACGTGAGTCCCTTGCTCACTTTGCCACTGGATTCAAGCCAGCCTGGCTGAAGACGGCTGAAATGCCAGAAACCGGTCCTAGGAAGCTTGTTTCCGGTCAAGTGAAGGCATGGCTTGGCAGTTCGGGCTGGACTGTTCCCATGAGGCACAGGGTCAGACTGATTTGCATATGGCCAGGTCTGAAATGGGGTTGCAGAGAGGGCTAAAGAACGGTGATGGATCAAACTCGGATCTGTTGACTGGGTGTGAGTGTTTGATTGGTTCTGATGCTCCGTCCATCACCACCCCCTTTTGTACCTCTTTGTTCGCCATAAGTAGGCAGGGTATGCTCAGACGTGAGTCCTTTGCTCACTTTGCCACTGGATTCAAGCAGGCCTGGCTGAAGACGGCTGAAACGCCAGAAACCGGTCCTCGGAAGCTTGTTTCCGGTCCAGGGAAGGCATGGCTTGGCAGTTCGGGCTGGACTGTTCCCATGAGGCACAGGGTCAGCATGATTTGCATATGGTGATGTCTGAACTGGGGTGGCAGAGTGGGCTAAAGAACGGTGATGGATCAAACTCGGATCTGTTGACTGGGTGTGAGTATTTGATTGGTTCTGATGCTCCGTCCATCACCACCCCCTTTTGTACCGCTTTGTTCGCCATCAGTTGGCAGGGTATGCTCAGACATGAGTCCCTTGCTCACATTGCCACTGGATTCAAGCAAGCCTGGCTGAAGACGGCTGAAATGCTAGAAACCGGTCCTAGGAAGCTTGTTTCCGGTCCAGGGAACCTATGGCTTGGCAGTTCGGGCTGTACTGTTCCCATGAGGCACAGGGTCATACTGATTTGCATATGGCCATGTCTGATCTGGGGTGGCAGAGTGGGCTAAAGAACGGTGATGGATCAAACTCAGATCTGTTGACTGGGTGTGAGTGTTTGGTTGGTTCTGATGCTCCGTCCATCACCACCCCCTTTTGTACCGCTTTGTTCGCCATAAGTTGGCAGGGTATGCTCAGACGTGAGTCCCTTGCTCACATTGCCACTGGATTCAAGCAAGCCCGGCTGAAGACGGCTGAAATGCCAGAAACCGGTCCTAGGAAGCTTGTTTGCGGTCCAGGGAAGGCATGGCTTGGCAGTTCGGGCTGGACTGTTCCCATGAGGCACAGGGTCAGACTGATTTGCATATGGCCATGTCTGAACTGGGGTGGCAGAGTGGGCTAAAGCACGGTGATGGATCAAACTCGGATCTGTTGACTGGGTGTGAGTGTTTGATTGGTTCTAATGCTCCGTCCATCACCACCCCCTTTTGTACTGCTTTGTTCGCCATAAGTTGGCAGGGTATGCTCAGACGTGAGTCCCTTGCTCACTTTGCCACTGGATTCAAGCAAGCCTGGCTGAAGACGGATAAAATGCCAGAAACCGGTCCTAGGAAGCTTGTTTCCGGTCCAGGGAACCTATGGCTTGGCAGTTCGGGCTGTACTGTTCCCATGAGGCACAGGGTCCGACTGATTTGCATATGGCCATGTCTGATCTGGGGTGGCAGAGTGGGCTAAAGAACGGTGATGGATCAAACTCAGATCTGTTGACTGGGTGTGAGTGTTTGGTTGGTTCTGATGCTCTGTCCATCACCACCCCCTTTTGTACCGCTTTGTTCACCATAAGTTGGCAGGGTATGTTCAGACGTGAGTCCCTTGCTCACATTGCCACTGGATTCAAGCAAGCCTGGCTGAAGACGGCTGAAATGCCAGAAACCGGTCCTAGGAAGCTTGTTTCCGGTCCAGGGAAGGCATGGCTTGGCAGTTCTGTCTGGACTGTTCACAGGAGGCACAGGGTCAGACTGATTTGCATATGGCCATGTCTGAACTGGGGTGGCAGAGTGGGCTAAAGAACGGTGATGGATCAAACTCGGATCTGATGACTGGGTGCGAGTGTTTGATTGGTTCTGATGCTCCGTCCATCACCACCCCCTTTTGTACCGCTTTGTTCACCATAAGTTGGCAGTTTATGCTCAGACGTGAGTCCCTTGCTCACTTTGCCACTGGATTCAAGCAAGCCTGGCTGAAGGTGGCTGAAATGCCAGAAACCGGTCCTAGGAAGCTTGTTTCCGGTCCAGGGAAGGCATGGCTTGGCAGTTTGGGCTGAACTGTTCCCATGAGGCACAGAGTCAGACTGATTTGCATATGGCCATGTCTGAACTGGGGTGGCAGAGTGGGCTAAAGGCCGTTGATGGATCAAACTCGGATCTGTTGACTGGGTGTGAGTGTTTGATTGGTTCTGATGCTCCGTCTATCACCACCCCCTTTTGTACCGCTTTGTTCGCCATAAGTTTGCAGGGTATGCTCAGACGTGAGTCCCTTGCTCACTTTGATACTGGATTTAAGCAAGCCTGGCTGAAGACGGCTGAAATGCCAGAAACCGGTCCTAGGAAGCTTGTTTCCGGTCCAGGGAAGGCATGGCTTGGCAGTTTGGGCTGGACTGTTCCAATGAGGCACAGGGTCAGACTGATTTGCATATGGCCATGTCTGAACTGGGGTGGCAGAGTGGGCTAAAGAATGGTGATGGATCAAACTCGGATCTGTTGACTGGGTGTGAGTGTTTGATTGGTTCTGATGCTCCGTCCATCACTACCCCCTTTTGTACCGCTTTGTTCGCCATAAGTTGGCAGGGTATGCTCAGACATGAGTCCCTTGCTCACTTTGCCACTGGATTCAAGCAAGCCTGGCTGAAGACGGCTGAAACGCCAGAAACCGGTCCTAGGAAGCTTGTTTCCGGTCCACGGAAGGCATGACTTGGCCGTTCCGTCTGGACTGTTCCCATGAGGCACAGGGTCAGACTGATTTGCATATGGCCATGTCTGAACTGGGGTGGCAGAGTGGGCTAAAGAACGGTGATGGATCAAACTCGGATCTGATGACTGGGTGTGAGTGTTTGATTGGTTCTGATGCTCCGTCCATCACCACCCCCTTTTGTACCGCTTTGTTCACCATAAGTTGGCAGTTTATGCTCAGACGTGAGTCCCTTGCTCACTTTGCCACTGGATTCAAGCAAGCCTGGCTGAAGGCGGCTGAAATGCCAGAAACCGGTCCTAGGAAGCTTGTTTCAGTTCCAGGGAAGGCATGGCTTGGCAGTTTGGGCTGAACTGTTCCCATGAGGCACAGGGTCAGACTGATTTGCATATGGCCATGTCTGAACTGGGGTGGCAGAGTGGGCCAAAGAACGTTGATGGATCAAACTCGGATCTGTTGACTGGGTGTGAGTGTTTGATTGGTTCTGATGCTCCGTCCATCACCACCCCCTTTTGTACCGCTTTGTTCGCCATAAGTTTGCAGGGTATGCTCAGACGTGAGTCCCTTGCTCACTTTGCCACTGGATTCAAGCAAGCCTGGCTGAAGACGGCTGAAATGCCAGAAACCGGTCCTAGGAAGCTTGTTTCCGGTCCAGGGAAGGCATGGCTTGGCAGTTCGGGCTGGACTGTTCCAATGAGGCACAGGGTCAGACTGATTTGCATATGGCCATGTCTGAACTGGGGTGGCAGAGTGGGCTAAAGAATGGTGATGGATCAAACTCGGATCTGTTGACTGGGTGTGAGTGTTTGATTGGTTCTGATGCTCCGTCCATCACCACCCCCTTTTGTACCGCTTTCTTCGCCATAAGTTGGCAGGGTATGCTCAGACATGAGTCCCTTGCTCACTTTGCCACTGGATTCAAGCAAGCCTGGCTGAAGACGGCTGAAACGCCAGAAACCGGTCCTAAGAAGCTTGTTTCTGGTCCACGGAAGGCATGGCTTGGCAGTTCCGTCTGGACTGTTCCCATGAGGCACAGGGTCAGACTGATTTGCATATGGCCATGTCTGAACTGGGGTGGCAGAGTGGGATAAAGAACGGTGATGGATCAAACTCGGATCTGATGACTGGGTGTGAGTGTTTGATTGGTTCTGATGCTCCGTCCATCACCACCCCCTTTTGTACCGCTTTGTTCGCCATAAGTTGGCAGTTTATGCTCAGACGTGAGTCCCTTACTCACTTTGCCACTGGATTCAAGCAAGCCTGGCTGAAGGTGGCTGAAATGCCAAAAACCGGTCCTAGGAAGCTTGTTTCCGGTCCAGGGAAGGCATGGCTTGGCAGTTTGGCCTGAACTGTTCCCATGAGGCACAGGGTCAGACTGATTTGCATATGGCCATGTCTGAACTGGGGTGGCAGAGTGGGCCAAAGAACGGTGATGGATCAAACTCGGATTTGATGACTGGGTGTGAGTGTTTCATTGGTTCTGATGCTCCCTCCATCACCACCCCCTTTTGTACCGCTTTGTTTGCCATAAGTTGGCAGTTTATGCTCAGACGTGAGTCCCTTGCTCACTTTGCCACTGGATTCAAGCAAGCCTTGCTGAAGGCGGCTGAAATGCCAGAAACCGGTCCTAGGAAGCTTGTTTCCGGTCCAGGGAAGGCATGGCTTGGCAGTTTGGGCTGAACTGTTCCCATGAGGCACAGGGTCAGACTGATTTGCATATGGCCATGTCTGAACTGGGGTGGCAGAGTGGGCCAAAGAACGGTGATGGATCAAACTCGGATCTGATGACTGGGTGTGAGTGTTTCATTGGTTCTGATGCTCCGTCCATCACCACCCCCTTTTGTACCGCTTTGTTCGCCATAAGTTGGCAGTTTATGCTCAGACGTGAGTCCCTTGCTCACTTTGCCACTGGATTCAAGCAAGCCTGGCTGAAGGTGGCTGAAATGCCAAATACCGGTCCTAGGAAGCTTGTTTCCGGTCCAGGGAAGGCATGGCTTGGCAGTTTGGGCTGAACTGTTCCCATGAGGCACAGGGTCAGACTGATTTGCATATGGCCATGTCTGAACTGGGGTGGCAGAGTGGGCCAAAGAACGGTGATGGATCAAACTCGGATCTGTTGACTGGGTGTGAGTGTTTGATTGGTTCTGATGCTCCGTCCATCACCATCCCCTTTTGTACCGCTTTGTTCGCCATAAGTTGGCAGGGTATGCTCAGACGTGAGTCCCTTGCTCACTTTGAAAAATGCACTAATCGAATCGAGTAGTGTCCCCCTAAGCACAGCCAAATGGCAACGAAGTTGCAGGATGAGCAATATTCCAACTCAAAAGTAAATTAACAATAAGTTCTTCGTTGTTGTATTCCTCGTTTTATTCACGGGAAATGTAGATTGTAGAAGTAGACGAAACAAGGACTCTTAAGTGTACTCAATGCATTTCGGGTTATAAGCAACCCTTCATCAGGAGTAGTCCTATAAAAATACACAAAAAGGAGAGGTGTATCGGCCTGTATTATCATACAAGCAATTAAATTAGTACCTAGTGGATTGTGAACGAGATAAAATAACGGTAAAAAACCTAAAATAACGGAAGTGGTAAGGAAGATAATGGAGTGAAAAGACGGTATATCGTCGAGTGATTGTTACTGTGAAGCGATAGAACATGTTTAAAGCCAACGGTACACCAAGGGCCAAGTGGAAAGAGTTGATCAGGACAAGGGTATATAAATTAAATAAATGTTTACACCTTGCACCACTATGGCAAAAAACGCGCTACTCCCCAGTGCGTTATGATAAACCAAGATAGCGTGCGATGTGGCGCGACATACCTGGTTAGTTTGAAAGATGAAAATGACTGAAGTATCAACGCGTGCAGAAAACAGTCAACGTGTAATCGTGCAGTACAACTCCAACGAGTAAAGCGATAAACGAAAAGTAAGGAGAAACCTACTGATGTCCAAAACGGGATGGTAGAAAGTGAAAAAGGGCCGGATTATAACAAAGAGTCTATACGGCAGCCATATTGTAATGGTGTTCACAAAATAACGATGGTGATATTTATGCAGTAACTAATGGATAATGATAAATAAGACAAATAAAACAAATAAAAATGATAAAAAAGATTAGAATGACTGAAGGATACAGATAGGAAAAGACACAAGAAAAGACCATGTTAGAAACGTGTAAGTCGTTGTGTAGGCGTAAAAAAAGTTGACATAGTTAAAACGAAATAAAGTTAGATGAAATTCAACGTATTGAGAGAAAAAATAAGTGAATGATAAAGAGCAGAAGAAAAAGATGAATGGAGATAGGTGTGCCTTAATGGTTGAAATGATGTAAGCAATTATGTGAATAACAGTAAAGGTAATCAAAGGAAAAAAGTAAAGAAGGAAGCTCAAAGAGATAGGATGCACAGAGCAATGGTTACAAGAAGCAACTCAGTTCAACGCGGTCATTGAGTCCGTGTGGTGCCAAGGCATTCATTTTGTAAATCCATACAGTTTCTCTCTGAAGAAGGTATTTGCGATTGTCTCTGTGTTCTTTAATCGGTACCATTTCACAAACCAAAAATCTCAATTGGCTGATGTTGTGGCCTTTAGCAAGAAAGTGCGTTGCTACTGTTGATTTAGTGTTCTTATTGTGGATGTTGCTTTTATGTTCTGTTAAGCGAACCTTTATTTTTCTCTCAGTCTTGCCTATGTATACAAGGCCACATGGGCATTTAAGCATGTATACAAGATTCTTGGAGTCACATGTCGCCGTGACATGCAGCTTAATGTTGAAACCTTGTGTTGGATGTTGGGTTGAGTTACCTTTGATAATGCTGTTGCAATGCCCACAGTTATGACACGGTTTGGTACCTTTGTAAGGTAAAGCCGAATCACTGACGGGTTGAGAACGTAAAAGTTCCATCAAATTCTTGCTCCTTTCATATGCGAAAAGAGGTTCATCCAGAAATATATCCTTGAAATCTGGTTCGATCTGTAGCATTGTCCAGTGTTTCAAAATGATTTTCTTGATACTAAAACTCTCTGTAGAGAATTTGGTAACTATAACTGATCGTGACGTGGGCTTCTTGATGTTACTGGTCTTCAGCAGTTGTGATCTGGATTTGATTTGAACCCTTTCCAAAGAAGTAAGCAGAGCTTCTTTGGGATATCCTCGATCAATGAACCGTTTTTCCATGCTTAAATTCTCTTTTATCAATTGCATAGGTTCAGAAATGATTCTTTTGACTCTCAAGAATTGAGAGTACGTTAGGTGCTGCTTCAAAGAGGGCTGATGGAAGCTGGAGAAATGTAGTAGATTGTTCCTGTCTGTACTCTTTCTGTATAAAGTGGTCTCAATCCGATCGTCCTTAATGTACAACAGTACATCCAAATAATTGATTGTATCGCTGTGAATGTTGTAAGTAAACTTCAAACGGTCATTGATCCCATTGAGAACCTCAATCGCTGTTTTGAGTGGTTGTTCAGAACCTTTCCAAATTAAAAAAATATCATCAATGTAACGTAGGAATAATAACAAGTGTGGTTTCCAATCTATGTTATTGAGAATGTAGTCAAGCTCAAATTTGTGCATGAACAGTTGTGCGTAGCTGGGAGCTGCACAATTGCCCATCGATGTACCGTTCAATTGAAGGTAATACCTGTTGTTGAAACAAAAATAACTGTGATAGAGTGTAAAATGCAGTAATTCAAGTAAAAATATTTTGTGGTCTTCAGAAATGGAAGATTGTAACAGAAAAAATTCGATGGCTTCCATGCCTAGATCGTGTGGAATGGAGGTGTATAAAGAGGATACATCGATAGTACAGAAAAAAGTGTTGGTGTCCCATTTAATGTTACTTTCCTGGATGATATTCAAAAAATGAGTAGTGTCTCTTAGAGCAGGGTATGCTCAGACGTGAGTCCCTTGCTCACTTTGCCACTGGATTCAAACAAGCCTGGCCGAAGACGGCTGAAATGCCAGAAACCGGTCCTAGGAAGCTTGTTTCCGGTCCAGGGAAGGCATGGCTTGGCAGTTCGGGCTGGACTGTTCCCATGAGGCACAGGGTCAGACTGATTTGCATATGGCCATGTCTGAAATGGGGTGGCAGAGTGGGCTAAAGAACGGTGATGGATCAAACTCGGATCTGTTGACTGGGTGTGAGTGTTTGATTGGTTCTGATGCTCCATCCATCACCACCCCCTTTTGTACCGCTTTGTTCACCATAAGTTGGCAGGGTATGCTCAGACGTGAGTCCCTTGCTCACTTTGCCACTGGATTCAAGCAAGCCTGGCTGAAGACGGCTGAAATGCCAGAAACCGATCCTAGGAAGCTTGTTTCCGGTCCAGGGAAGCCATGGCTTGGCAGTTCGGGCTGGACTGTTCCCATGAGGCACAGGGTCGGACTGATTTGCATATTGCCATGTCTGAACTGGGGTGGCAGAGTGGGCTAAAGAACGGTGATGGATCAAACTTGGATCTGTTGACTGGGTGTGAGTGTTTTATTGGTTCTGATGCTCCGTCCATCACCACCCCTTTTTGTACCGCTTTGTTCGCCATAAGTTGGCAGGGTATGCTCAGACGTGAGTCCCTTGCTCACTTTGCCACTGGATTCAAGCAAGCCTGGCTGAAGACGGCTGAAATGCCAGAAACCGGTCCTAGGAAGCTTGTTTGCGGTCCAGGGAAGGCATGGCTTGACAGTTCAGGCTGGACTGTTCCCATGAGGCACAGAGTCAGACTGATTTGCATATGGCCATGTCTGAACTGGGGTGGCAGAGTGGGCTAAAGCACGGTGATGGATCAAACTCGGATCTGTTGACTGGGTGTGAGTGTTTGATTGGTTCTGATGCTCCGTCCATCACCACCCCCTTTTGTACTGCTTTGTTCGCCATAAGTTGGCAGGGTATGCTCAGACGTGAGTCCCTTGCTCACTTTGCCACTGGATTCAAGCCAGCCTGGCTGAAGACGGCTGAAATGCCAGAAACCGGTCCTAGGAAGCTTGTTTCCGGTCCAGGGAAGGCATGGCTTGACAGTTCGGGCTGGACTGTTCCCATGAGGCACAGGGTCAGACTGATTTGCATATGGCCAGGTCTGAAATGGGGTGGCAGAGAGGGCTAAAGAACGGTGATGGATCAAACTCGGATCTGTTGACTGGGTGTGAGTGTTTGATTGGTTCTGATGCTCCGTCCATCACCACCCCCTTTTGTACCTCTTTGTTTGCCATAAGTAGGCAGGGTATGCTCAGACGTGAGTCCTTTGCTCACTTTGCCACTGGATTCAAGCAGGCCTGGCTGAAGACGGCTGAAACGCCAGAAACCGGTCCTCGGAAGCTTGTTTCTGGTCCAGGGAAGGCATGGCTTGGCAGTTCGGGCTGGACTGTTCCCATGAGGCACAGGGTCAGCATGATTTGCATATGGTCATGTCTGAACTGGGGTGGCAGAGTGGGCTAAAGAACGGTGATGGATCAAACTCGGATCTGTTGACTGGGTGTGAGTATTTGATTGGTTCTGATGCTCCGTCCATCACCACCCCCTTTTGTACCGCTTTGTTCGCCATAAGTTGGCAGGGTATGCTCAGACATGAGTCCCTTGCTCACATTGCCACTGGATTCAAGCAAGCCTGGCTGAAGACGGCTGAAATGCCAGAAACCGGTCCTAGGAAGCTTGTTTCCGGTCCAGGGAAGGTATGGCTTGGCAGTTCGGGCTGTACTGTTCCCATGAGGCACAGGGTCAGACTGATTTGCATATGGCCATGTCTGATCTGGGGTGGCAGAGTGGGCTAAAGAACGGTGATGGATCAAACTCACATCTCTTGACTGGGTGTGAGTGTTTGGTTGGTTCTGATGCTCCGTCCATCACCACCCCCTTTTGTACCGCTTTGTTCGCCATAAGTTGGCAGGGTATGCTCAGACGTGAGTCCCTTGCTCACATTGCCACTGGATTCAAGCAAGCCTGGCTAAAGATGGCTGAAATGCCAGAAACCGGTCCTAGGAAGCTTGTTTCCGGTCCAGGGAAGGCATGGCTTGGCAGTTCTGTCTAGACTGCTCCCATGAGGCACAGGGTCAGACTGATTTGCATATGGCCATGTCTGAACTGGGGTGGCAGAGTGGGCTAAAGAACGGTGATGGATCAAACTCGGATCTGATGACTGGGTGCGAGTGTTTGATTGGTTCTGATGCTCCGTCCATCACCACCCCCTTTTGTACCGCTTTGTTCACCATAAGTTGGCAGTTTATGCTCAGACGTGAGTCCCTTGCTCACTTTGCCACTGGATTCAAGCAAGCCTGGCTGAAGGCGGGTGAAATTCCAGAAACCGGTCCTAGGAAGCTTGTTTCCGGTCCAGGGAAGGCATGGCTTGGCAGTTTGGGCTGAACTGTTCCCATGAGGCACAGGGTCAGACTGATTTGCATATGGCCATGTCTGAACTGGGGCGGCAGAGTGGGCCAAAGAACGGTGATGAATCAAACTCGGATCTGATGACTGGGTGTGAGTGTTTGATTGGTTCTGATGCTCCGTCCATCACCAACCCCTTTTGTACCGCTTTGTTCGCCATAAGTTGGCAGGGCATGCTCAGACGTGAGTCCCTTGCTCACTTTGCCACTGGATTCAAGCAAGCCTGGCTGAAGACGGCTGAAATGCCAGAATCCGGTCTTAGGAAGTTTGTTTCCGGTCCATGGAAGGCATGGCTTGGCAGTTTGGGCTGAACTGTTCCCATGAGGCACAGGGTCAGACTGATTTGCATATGGCCATGTCTGAACTGGGGCGGCAGAGTGGGCCAAAGAACGGTGATGAATCAAACTCGGATCTGATGACTGGGTGTGAGTGTTTGATTGGTTCTGATGCTCCGTCCATCACCACCCCCTTTTGTACCGCTTTGTTCGCCATAAGTTGGCAGTTTATGATCAGACGTGAGTCCCTTGCTCACTTTGCCACTGGATTCAAGCAAGCCTGGCTGAAGGTGGCTGAAATGCCAAAAACCGGTCCTAGGAAGCTTGTTTCCGGTCCAGGGAAGGCATGGCTTGGCAGTTTGGGCTGAACTGTTCCCATGAGGCACAGGGTCAGACTGATTTGCATATGGCCATGTCTGAACTGGGGTGGCAGAGTGGGCCAAAGAACGGTGATGGATCAAACTCGGATCTGTTGACTGGGTGTGAGTGTTTGATTGGTTCTGATGCTCCGTCCATCACCATCCCCTTTTGTACCGCTTTGTTCACCATAAGTTGGCAGGGTATGCTCAGACGTGAGTCCCTTGCTCACTTTGAAAAATGCACTAATCGAATCGAGTAGTGTCCCCCTAAGCACAGCCAAATGGCAACGAAGTTGCAGGATGAGCAATATTCCAACTCAAAAGTAAATTAACAATAAGTTCTTCGTTGTTGTATTCCTCGTTTTATTCACGGGAAATGTAGATTGTAGAAGTAGACGAAACAAGGACTCTTAAGTGTACTCAATGCATTTCGGGTTATAAGCAACCCTTCATCAGGAGTAGTCCTATAAAAATACACAAAAAGGAGAGGTGTATCGGCCTGTATTATCATACAAGCAATTAAATTAGTACCTAGTGGATTGTGAACGAGATAAAATAACGGTAAAAAACCTAAAATAACGGAAGTGGTAAGGAAGATAATGGAGTGAAAAGACGGTATATCGTCGAGTGATTGTTACTGTGAAGCGATAGAACATGTTTAAAGCCAACGGTACACCAAGGGCCAAGTGGAAAGAGTTGATCAGGACAAGGGTATATAAATTAAATAAATGTTTACACCTTGCACCACTATGGCAAAAAACGCGCTACTCCCCAGTGCGTTATGATAAACCAAGATAGCGTGCGATGTGGCGCGACATACCTGGTTAGTTTGAAAGATGAAAATGACTGAAGTATCAACGCGTGCAGAAAACAGTCAACGTGTAATCGTGCAGTACAACTCCAACGAGTAAAGCGATAAACGAAAAGTAAGGAGAAACCTACTGATGTCCAAAACGGGATGGTAGAAAGTGAAAAAGGGCCGGATTATAACAAAGAGTCTACACGGCAGCCATATTGTAATGGTGTTCACAAAATAACGATGGTGATATTTATGCAGTAAATAATGGATAATGATAAATAAGACAAATAAAACAAATAAAAATGATAAAAAAGATTAGAATGACTGAAGGATACAGATAGGAAAAGACACAAGAAAAGACCATGTTAGAAACGTGTAAGTCGTTGTGTAGGCGAAAAAAAAGTTGACAGAGTTAAAACGAAATAAAGTTAGATGAAATTCAACGCATTGAGAGAAAAAATAAGTGAATGATAAAGAGCAGAAGAAAAAGATGAATGGAGATAGGTGTGCCTTAATGGTTGAAATGATGTAAGCAATTATGTGAATAACAGTAAAGGTAATCAAAGGAAAAAAGTAAAGAAGGAAGCTCAAAGAGATAGGATGCACAGAGCAATGGTTACAAGAAGCAACTCAGTTCAACGCGGTCATTGAGTCCGTGTGGTGCCAAGGCATTCATTTTGTAAATCCATTCAGTTTCTCTCTGAAGAAGGTATTTGCGATTGTCTCTGTGTTCTTTAATCGGTACCATTTCACAAACCAAAAATCTCAATTGGCTGATGTTGTGGCCTTTAGCAAGAAAGTGCGTTGCTACTGTTGATTTAGTGTTCTTATTGTGGATGTTGCTTTTATGTTCTGTTAAGCGAACCTTTATTTTTCTCTCAGTCTTGCCTATGTATACAAGGCCACATGGGCATTTAAGCATGTATACAAGATTCTTGGAGTCACATGTCGCCGTGACATGCAGCTTAATGTTGAAACCTTGTGTTGGATGTTGGGTTGAGTTACCTTTGATAATGCTGTTGCAATGCCCACAGTTATGACACGGTTTGGTACCTTTGTAAGGTAAAGCCGAATCACTGACGGGTTGAGAACGTAAAAGTTCCATCAAATTCTTGCTCCTTTCATATGCGAAAAGAGGTTTATCCAGAAATATATCCTTGAAATCTGGTTCGATCTGTAGCATTGTCCAGTGTTTCAAAATGATTTTCTTGATACTAAAACTCTCTGTAGAGAATTTGGTAACTATAACTGATCGTGACGTGGGCTTCTTGATGTTACTGGTCTTCAGCAGTTGTGATCTGGATTTGATTTGAACCCTTTCCAAAGAAGTAAGCAGAGCTTCTTTGGGATATCCTCGATCAATGAACCGTTTTTCCATGCTTAAATTCTCTTTTATCAATTGCATAGGTTCAGAAATGATTCTTTTGACTCTCAAGAATTGAGAGTACGGTAGGTGCTGCTTCAAAGAGGGCTGATGGAAGCTGGAGAAATGTAGTAGATTGTTCCTGTCTGTACTCTTTCTGTATAAAGTGGTCTCAATCCGATCGTCCTTAATGTACAACAGTACATCCAAATAATTGATTGTATCGCTGTGAATGTTGTAAGTAAACTTCAAACGGTCATTGATCCCATTGAGAACCTCAATCGCTGTTTTGAGTGGTTGTTCAGAACCTTTCCAAATTAAAAAAATATCATCAATGTAACGTAGGAATAATAACAAGTGTGGTTTCCAATCTATGTTATTGAGAATGTAGTCAAGCTCAAATTTGTGCATGAACAGTTGTGCGTAGCTGGGAGCTGCACAATTGCCCATCGATGTACCGTTCAATTGAAGGTAATACCTGTTGTTGAAACAAAAATAACTGTGATAGAGTGTAAAATGCAGTAATTCAAGTAAAAATATTTTGTGGTCTTCAGAAATGGAAGATTGTAACAGAAAAAATTCGATGGCTTCCATGCCTAGATCGTGTGGAATGGAGGTGTATAAAGAGGATACATCGATAGTACAGAAAAAAGTGTTGGTGTCCCATTTAATGTTACTTTCCTGGATGATATTCAAAAAATGAGTAGTGTCTCTTAGAGCAGGGTATGCTCAGACGTGAGTCCCTTGCTCACTTTGCCACTGGATTCAAACAAGCCTGGCCGAAGACGGCTGAAATGCCAGAAACCGGTCCTAGGAAAATTGTTTCCGGTCCAGGGAAGGCATGGCTTGGCAGTTCGGGCTGGACTGTTCCCATGAGGCACAGGGTCAGACTGATTTGCATATGGCCATGTCTGAAATGGGGTGGCAGAGTGGGCTAAAGAACGGTGATGGATCAAACTCGGATCTGTTGACTGGGTGTGAGTGTTTGATTGGTTCTGATGCTCCATCCATCACCACCCCCTTTTGTACCGCTTTGTTCACCATAAGTTGGCAGGGTATGCTCAGACGTGAGTCTCTTGCTCACTTTGCCACTGGATTCAAGCAAGCCTGGCTGAAGACGGCTGAAATGCCAGAAACCGATCCTAGGAAGCTTGTTTCCGGTCCAGGGAAGCCATGGCTTGGCAGTTCGGGCTGGACTGTTCCCATGAGGCACAGGGTCGGACTGATTTGCATATTGCCATGTCTGAACTGGGGTGGCAGAGTGGGCTAAAGAACGGTGAAGGATCAAACTTGGATCTGTTGACTGGGTGTGAGTGTTTTATTGGTTCTGATGCTCCGTCCATCACCACCCCTTTTTGTACCGCTTTGTTCGCCATAAGTTGGCAGGGTATGCTCAGACGTGAGTCCCTTGCTCACTTTGCCACTGGATTCAAGCAAGCCTGGCTGAAGACGGCTGAAATGCCAGAAACCGGTCCTAGGAAGCTTGTTTGCGGTCCAGGGAAGGCATGGCTTGACAGTTCAGGCTGGACTGTTCCCATGAGGCACAGAGTCAGACTGATTTGCATATGGCCATGTCTGAACTGGGGTGGCAGAGTGGGCTAAAGCACGGTGATGGATCAAACTCGGATCTGTTGACTGGGTGTGAGTGTTTGATTGGTTCTGATGCTCCGTCCATCACCACCCCCTTTTGTACTGCTTTTTTCGCCATAAGTTGGCAGGGTATGCTCAGACGTGAGTCCCTTGCTCACTTTGCCACTGGATTCAAGCCAGCCTGGCTGAAGACGGCTGAAATGCCAGAAACCGGTCCTAGGAAGCTTGTTTCCGGTCCAGGGAAGGCATGGCTTGACAGTTCGGGCTGGACTGTTCCCATGAGGCACAGGGTCAGACTGATTTGCATATGGCCAGGTCTGAAATGGGGTGGCAGAGAGGGCTAAAGAACGGTGATGGATCAAACTCGGATCTGTTGACTGGGTGTGAGTGTTTGATTGGTTCTGATGCTCCGTCCATCACCACCCCCTTTTGTACCTCTTTGTTTGCCATAAGTAGGCAGGGTATGCTCAGACGTGAGTCCTTTGCTCACTTTGCCACTGGATTCAAGCAGGCCTGGCTGAAGACGGCTGAAACGCCAGAAACCGGTCCTCGGAAGCTTGTTTCTGGTCCAGGGAAGGCATGGCTTGGCAGTTCGGGCTGGACTGTTCCCATGAGGCACAGGGTCAGCATGATTTGCATATGGTCATGTCTGAACTGGGGTGGCAGAGTGGGCTAAAGAACGGTGATGGATCAAACTCGGATCTGTTGACTGGGTGTGAGTATTTGATTGGTTCTGATGCTCCGTCCATCACCACCCCCTTTTGTACCGCTTTGTTCGCCATAAGTTGGCAGGGTATGCTCAGACATGAGTCCCTTGCTCACATTGCCACTGGATTCAAGCAAGCCTGGCTGAAGACGGCTGAAATGCCAGAAACCGGTCCTAGGAAGCTTGTTTCCGGTCCAGGGAAGGTATGGCTTGGCAGTTCGGGCTGTACTGTTCCCATGAGGCACAGGGTCAGACTGATTTGCATATGGCCATGTCTGATCTGGGGTGGCAGAGTGGGCTAAAGAACGGTGATGGATCAAACTCACATCTGTTGACTGGGTGTGAGTGTTTGGTTGGTTCTGATGCTCCGTCCATCACCACCCCCTTTTGTACCGCTTTGTTCGCCATAAGTTGGCAGGGTATGCTCAGACGTGAGTCCCTTGCTCACATTGCCACTGGATTCAAGCAAGCCTGGCTGAAGATGGCTGAAATGCCAGAAACCGGTCCTAGGAAGCTTGTTTCCGGTCCAGGGAAGGCATGGCTTGGCAGTTCTGTCTAGACTGTTCCCATGAGGCACAGGGTCAGACTGATTTGCATATGGCCATGTCTGAACTGGGGTGGCAGAGTGGGCTAAAGAACGGTGATGGATCAAACTCGGATCTGATGACTGGGTGCGAGTGTTTGATTGGTTCTGATGCTCCGTCCATCACCACCCCCTTTTGTACCGCTTTGTTCACCATAAGTTGGCAGTTTATGCTCAGACGTGAGTCCCTTGCTCACTTTGCCACTGGATTCAAGCAAGCCTGGCTGAAGGCGGGTGAAATGCCAGAAACCGGTCCTAGGAAGCTTGTTTCCGGTCCAGGGAAGGCATGGCTTGGCAGTTTGGGCTGAACTGTTCCCATGAGGCACAGGGTCAGACTGATTTGCATATGGCCATGTCTGAACTGGGGCGGCAGAGTGGGCCAAAGAACGGTGATGGATCAAACTCGGATCTGATGACTGGGTGTGAGTGTTTCATTGGTTCTGATGCTCCGTCCATCACCACCCCCTTTTGTACCGCTTTGTTCGCCATAAATTGGCAGTTTATGCTCAGACGTGAGTCCCTTGCTCACTTTGCCACTGGATTCAAGCAAGCCTGGCTGAAGGCGGCTGAAATGCCAGAAACCGGTCCTAGGAAGCTTGTTTCCGGTCCAGGGAAGGCATGGCTTGGCAGTTTGGGCTGAACTGTTCCCATGAGGCACAGGGTCAGACAGATTTGCATATGGCCATGTCTGAACTGGGTTGGCAGAGTGGGCCAAAGAACGGTGATGGATCAAACTCGGATCTGTTGACTGGGTGTGAGTGTTTGATTGGTTCTGATGCTCCGTCCATCACCACCCCCTTTTGTACTGCTTTGTTCGCCATAAGTTGGCAGGGTATGCTCAGACGTGAGTCCCTTGCTCACTTTGCCACTGGATTCAAGCCAGCCTGGCTGAAGACGGCTGAAATGCCAGAAACCGGTCCTAGGAAGCTTGTTTCCGGTCCAGGGAAGGCATGGCTTGACAGTTCGGGCTGGACTGTTCCCATGAGGCACAGGGTCAGACTGATTTGCATATGGCCAGGTCTGAAATGGGGTGGCAGAGAGGGCTAAAGAACGGTGATGGATCAAACTCGGATCTGATGACTGGGTGCGAGTGTTTGATTGGTTCTGATGCTCCGTCCATCACCACCCCCTTTTGTACCGCTTTGTTCACCATAAGTTGGCAGTTTATGCTCAGACGTGAGTCCCTTGCTCACTTTGCCACTGGATTCAAGCAAGCCTGGCTGAAGGCGGGTGAAATGCCAGAAACCGGTCCTAGGAAGCTTGTTTCCGGTCCAGGGAAGGCATGGCTTGGCAGTTTGGGCTGAACTGTTCCCATGAGGCACAGGGTCAGACTGATTTGCATATGGCCATGTCTGAACTGGGGCGGCAGAGTGGGCCAAAGAACGGTGATGGATCAAACTCAGATCTGATGACTGGGTGTGAGTGTTTCATTGGTTCTGATGCTCCGTCCATCACCACCCCCTTTTGTACCGCTTTGTTCGCCATAAATTGGCAGTTTATGCTCAGACGTGAGTCCCTTGCTCACTTTGCCACTGGATTCAAGCAAGCCTGGCTGAAGGCGGCTGAAATGCCAGAAACCGGTCCTAGGAAGCTTGTTTCCGGTCCAGGGAAGGCATGGCTTGGCAGTTTGGGCTGAACTGTTCCCATGAGGCACAGGGTCAGACAGATTTGCATATGGCCATGTCTGAACTGGGGTGGCAGAGTGGGCCAAAGAACGGTGATGGATCAAACTCGGATCTGTTGACTGGGTGTGAGTGTTTGATTGGTTCTGATGCTCCGTCCATCACCACCCCCTTTTGTACCGCTTTGTTCACCATAAGTTGGCAGGGTATGCTCAGACATGAGTCCCTTGCTCACATTGCCACTGGATTCAAGCAAGCCTGGCTGAAGACAGCTGAAATGCCAGAAACCGGTCCTAGGAAGCTTGTTTCCGGTCCAGGGAAGGTATGGCTTGGCAGTTCGGGCTGTACTGTTCCCATGAGGCACAGGGTCAGACTGATTTGCATATGGCCATGTCTGATCTGGGGTGGCAGAGTGGGCTAAAGAACGGTGATGGATCAAACTCACATCTGTTGACTGGGTGTGAGTGTTTGGTTGGTTCTGATGCTCCGTCCATCACCACCCCCTTTTGTACCGCTTTGTTCGCCATAAGTTGGCAGGGTATGCTCAGACGTGAGTCCCTTGCTCACATTGCCACTGGATTCAAGCAAGCCTGGCTGAAGATGGCTGAAATGCCAGAAACCGGTCCTAGGAAGCTTGTTTCCGGTCCAGGGAAGGCATGGCTTGGCAGTTCTGTCTAGACTGTTCCCATGAGGCACAGGGTCAGACTGATTTGCATATGGCCATGTCTGAACTGGGGTGGCAGAGTGGGCTAAAGAACGGTGATGGATCAAACTCGGATCTGATGACTGGGTGCGAGTGTTTGATTGGTTCTGATGCTCCGTCCATCACCACCCCCTTTTGTACCGCTTTGTTCACCATAAGTTGGCAGTTTATGCTCAGACGTGAGTCCCTTGCTCACTTTGCCACTGGATTCAAGCAAGCCTGGCTGAAGGCGGCTGAAATGCCAGAAACCGGTCCTAGGAAGCTTGTTTCAGGTCCAGGGAAGGCATGGCTTGGCAGTTTGGGCTGAACTGTTCCCATGAGGCACAGGGTCAGACAGATTTGCATATGGCCATGTCTGAACTGGGGTGGCAGAGTGGGCCAAAGAACGGTGATGGATCAAACTCGGATCTGTTGACTGGGTGTGAGTGTTTGATTGGTTCTGATGCTCCGTCCATCACCACCCCCTTTTGTACTGCTTTGTTCGCCATAAGTTGGCAGGGTATGCTCAGACGTGAGTCCCTTGCTCACTTTGCCACTGGATTCAAGCCAGCCTGGCTGAAGACGGCTGAAATGCCAGAAACCGGTCCTAGGAAGCTTGTTTCCGGTCCAGGGAAGGCATGGCTTGACAGTTCGGGCTGGACTATTCCCATGAGGCACAGGGTCAGACTGATTTGCATATGGCCAGGTCTGAAATGGGGTGGCAGAGAGGGCTAAAGAACGGTGATGGATCAAACTCGGATCTGTTGACTGGGTGTGAGTGTTTGATTGGTTCTGATGCTCCGTCCATCACCACCCCCTTTTGTACCTCTTTGTTTGCCATAAGTAGGCAGGGTATGCTCAGACGTGAGTCCTTTGCTCACTTTGCCACTGGATTCAAGCAGGCCTGGCTGAAGACGGCTGAAACGCCAGAAACCGGTCCTCGGAAGCTTGTTTCTGGTCCAGGGAAGGCATGGCTTGGCAGTTCGGGCTGGACTGTTCCCATGAGGCACAGGGTCAGCATGATTTGCATATGGTCATGTCTGAACTGGGGTGGCAGAGTGGGCTAAAGAACGGTGATGGATCAAACTCGGATCTGTTGACTGGGTGTGAGTATTTGATTGGTTCTGATGCTCCGTCCATCACCACCCCCTTTTGTACCGCTTTGTTCGCCATAAGTTGGCAGGGTATGCTCAGACATGAGTCCCTTGCTCACATTGCCACTGGATTCAAGCAAGCCTGGCTGAAGACGGCTGAAATGCCAGAAACCGGTCCTAGGAAGCTTGTTTCCGGTCCAGGGAAGGTATGGCTTGGCAGTTCGGGCTGTACTGTTCCCATGAGGCACAGGGTCAGACTGATTTGCATATGGCCATGTCTGATCTGGGGTGGCAGAGTGGGCTAAAGAACGGTGATGGATCAAACTCACATCTGTTGACTGGGTGTGAGTGTTTGGTTGGTTCTGATGCTCCGTCCATCACCACCCCCTTTTGTACCGCTTTGTTCGCCATAAGTTGGCAGGGTATGCTCAGACGTGAGTCCCTTGCTCACATTGCCACTGGATTCAAGCAAGCCTGGCTGAAGATGGCTGAAATGCCAGAAACCGGTCCTAGGAAGCTTGTTTCCGGTCCAGGGAAGGCATGGCTTGGCAGTTCTGTCTAGACTGTTCCCATGAGGCACAGGGTCAGACTGATTTGCATATGGCCATGTCTGAACTGGGGTGGCAGAGTGGGCTAAAGAACGGTGATGGATCAAACTCGGATCTGATGACTGGGTGCGAGTGTTTGATTGGTTCTGATGCTCCGTCCATCACCACCCCCTTTTGTACCGCTTTGTTCACCATAAGTTGGCAGTTTATGCTCAGACGTGAGTCCCTTGCTCACTTTGCCACTGGATTCAAGCAAGCCTGGCTGAAGGCGGGTGAAATGCCATAAACCGGTCCTAGGAAGCTTGTTTCCGGTCCAGGGAAGGCATGGCTTGTCAGTTTGGGCTGAACTGTTCCCATGAGGCACAGGGTCAGACTGATTTGCATATGGCCATGTCTGAACTGGGGCGGCAGAGTGGGCCAAAGAACGGTGATGGATCAAACTCGGATCTGATGACTGGGTGTGAGTGTTTCATTGGTTCTGATGCTCCGTCCATCACCACCCCCTTTTGTACCGCTTTGTTCGCCATAAATTGGCAGTTTATGCTCAGACGTGAGCACCTTGCTCACTTTGCCACTGGATTCAAGCAAGCCTGGCTGAAGGCGGCTGAAATGCCAGAAACCGGTCCTAGGAAGCTTGTTTCCGGTCCAGGGAAGGCATGGCTTGGCAGTTTGGGCTGAACTGTTCCCATGAGGCACAGGGTCAGACAGATTTGCATATGGCCATGTCTGAACTGGGGTGGCAGAGTGGGCCAAAGAACGGTGATGGATCAAACTCGGATCTGTTGACTGGGTGTGAGTGTTTGATTGGTTCTGATGCTCCGTCCATCACCATCCCCTTTTGTACCGCTTTGTTCGCCATAAGTTGGCAGGGTATGCTCAGACGTGAGTCCCTTGCTCACTTTGAAAAATGCACTAATCGAATCGAGTAGTGGCCCCCTAAGCACAGCCAAATGGCAACGAAGTTGCAGGATGAGCAATATCCCAACTCAAAAGTAAATTAACAATAAGTTCTTCGTTGTTGTATTCCTCGTTTTATTCACGGGAAATGTAGATTGTAGAAGTAGACGAAACAAGGACTCTTAAGTGTACTCAATGCATTTTGGGTTATAAGCAACCCTTCATCAGGAGAAGTCCTATAAAAATACACAAAAAGGAGAGGTGTATCGGCCTGTATTATCATACAAGCAATTAAATTAGTACCTAGTGGATTGTGAACGAGATAAAATAACGGTAAAAAACCTAAAATAACGGAAGTGGTAAGGAAGATAATGGAGTGAAAAGACGGTATATCGTCGAGTGATTGTTACTGTGAAGCGATAGAACATGTTTAAAGCCAACGGTACCCCAAGGGCCAAGTGGAAAGAGTTGATCAGGACAAGGGTATATAAATTAAATAAATGTTTACACCTTACACCACTATGGCAAAAAATGCGCTACTCCCCAGTGCGTTATGATAAAACAAGATAGCGTGCGATGTGGCGCGACATACCTGGTTAGTTTGAAAGATGAAAATGACTGAAGTATCAACGCGTGCAGAAAACAGTCAACGTGTAATCGTGCAGTACAACTCCAACGCGTGAAGCGATAAATGAAAAGTAAGGAGAAACCTACTGATGTCCAAAACGGGATGGTAGAAAGTGAAAAAGGGCCGGATTATAACAAAGAGTCTATACGGCAGCCATATTGTAATGGTGTTCACAAAATAACGATGGTGATATTTATGCAGTAACTAATGGATAATGATAAATAAGACAAATAAAACAAATAAAAATGATAAAAAAGATTAGAATGACTGAAGGATACAGATAGGAAAAGACACAAGAAAAGACCATGTTAGAAACGTGTAAGTCGTTGTGTAGGCGAAAAAAAAGTTGACAGAGTTAAAACGAAATAAAGTTAGATGAAATTCAACGTATTGAGAGAAAAAATAAGTGAATGATAAAGAGCAGAAGAAAAATATGAATGGAGATAGGTGAGCCTTAATGGTTGAAATGATGTAAGCAATTATGTGAATAACCGTAAAGGTAATCAAAGAAAAAAAGTAAAGAAGGAAGATCAAAGAGATAGGATGCACAGAGCAATGGTTACAAGAAGCAACTCAGTTCAACGCGGTCATTGAGTCCGTGTGGTGCCAAGGCATTCATTTTGTAAATCCATACAGTTTCTCTCTGAAGAAGGTATTTGCGATTGTCTCTGTGTTCTTTAATCAGTACCATTTCACAAACCAAAAATCTCAATTGGCTGATGTTGTGGCCTTTAGCAAGAAAGTACGTTGCTACTGTTGATTTAGTGTTCTTATTGCGGATGTTGCTTTTATGTTCTGTTAAGCGAACCTTTATTTTTCTCTCAGTCTTGCCTATGTATACAAGGCCACATGGGCATTTAAGCATGTATACAAGATTCTTGGAGTCACATGTCGCCGTGACATGCAGCTTAATGTTGAAACCTTGTGTTGGATGTTGGGTTGAGTTACCTTTGATAATGCTGTTGCAATGCCCACAGTTATGACACGGTTTGGTACCTTTGTAAGGTAAAGCCGAATCACTGACGGGTTGAGAACGTAAAAGTTCCATCAAATTCTTGCTCCTTTCATATGCGAAAAGAGGTTTATCCAGAAATATATCCTTGAAATCTGGTTCGATCTGTAGCATTGTCCAGTGTTTCAAAATGATTTTCTTGATACTAAAACTCTCTGTAGAGAATTTGGTAACTATAACTGATCGTGACGTGGGCTTCTTGATGTTACTGGTCTTCAGCAGTTGTGATCTGGATTTGATTTGAACCCTTTCCAAAGAAGTAAGCAGAGCTTCTTTGGGATATCCTCGATCAATGAACCGTTTTTCCATGCTTAAATTCTCTTTTATCAATTGCATAGGTTCAGAAATGATTCTTTTGACTCTCAAGAATTGAGAGTACGGTAGGTGCTGCTTCAAAGAGGACTGATGGAAGCTGGAGAAATGTAGTAGATTGTTCCTGTCTGTACTCTTTCTGTATAAAGTGGTCTCAATCCGATCGTCCTTAATGTACAACAGTACATCCAAATAATTGATTGTATCGCTGTGAATGTTGTAAGTAAACTTCAAACGGTCATTGATCCCATTGAGAACCTCAATTGCTGTTTTGAGTGGTTGTTCAGAACCTTTCCAAATTAAAAAAATATCATCAATGTAACGTAGGAATAATAACAAGTGTGGTTTCCAATCTATGTTATTGAGAATGTAGTCAAGCTCAAATTTGTGCATGAACAGTTGTGCGTAGCTGGGAGCTGCACAATTGCCCATCGATGTACCGTTCAATTGAAGGAAATACCTGTTGTTGAAACAAAAATAACTGTGATAGAGTGTAAAATGCAGTAATTCAAGTAAAAATATTTTGTGGTCTTCAGAAATGGAAGATTGTAACAGAAAAAATTTGATGGCTTCCATGCCTAGATCATGTGGGATGGAGGTGTATAAAGAGGATACATCGATAGTACAGAAAAAAGTGTTGGTGTCCCATTTAATGTTACTTTCCTGGATGATATTCAAAAAATGTGTAGTGTCTCTTAGAGCAGGGTATGCTCAGACGTGAGTCCCTTGCTCACTTTGCCACTGGATTCAAACAAGCCTGGCCGAAGACGGCTGAAATGCCAGAAACCGGTCCTAGGAAGCTTGTTTCCGGTCCAGGGAAGGCATGGCTTGGCAGTTCGGGCTGGACTGTTCCCATGAGTCACAGGGTCAGACTGATTTGCATATGGCCATGTCTGAAATGGGGTGGCAGAGTGGGCTAAAGAACGGTGATGGATCAAACTCGGATCTGTTGACTGGGTGTGAGTGTTTGATTGGTTCTGATGCTCCATCCATCACCACCCCCTTTTGTATCGCTTTGTTCGCCATAAGTTGGCAGGGTATGCTCAGACGTGAGTCCCTTGCTCACTTTGCCACTGGATTCAAGCAAGCCTGGCTGAAGACGGCTGAAATGCCAGAAACCGGTCCTAGGAAGCTTGTTTCCGGTCCAGGGAAGCCATGGCTTGGCAGTTCGGGCTGGACTGTTCCCATGAGGCACAGGGTCAGACTGATTTGCATATTGCCATGTCTGAACTGGGGTGGCAGAGTGGGCCAAAGAACGGTGATGGATCAAACTTGGATCTGTTGACTGGGTGTGAGTGTTTTATTGGTTCTGATGCTCCGTCCATCACCATCCCCTTTTGTACTGCTTTGTTCGCATAAGTTGGCAGGGTATGCTCAGACGTGAGTCCATTGCTCACTTTGCCACTGGATTCAAGCCTGCCTGGCTGAAGACGGCTGAAATGCCAGAAACCGGTCCTAGGAAGCTTGTTTCCGGTCCAGGGAAGGCATGGCTTGGCAGTTCGGGCTGGACTGTTCCCATGAGGCACAGGGTCAGACTGATTTGCATATGGCCAGGTCTGAAATGGGGTGGCAGAGAGGGCTAAAGAACGGTGATGGATCAAACTCGGATCTGTTAACTGGGTGTGAGTGTTTGATTGGTTCTGATGCCCCGTCCATCACCACCCCCTTTTGTACCTCTTTGTTCGCCATAAGTAGGCAGGGTATGCTCAGACGTGAGTCCTTTGCTCACTTTGCCACTGGATTCAAGCAGGCCTGGCTGAAGACGGCTGAAACGCCAGAAACCGGTCCTCGGAAGCTTGTTTCTGGTCCAGGAAAGGCATGGCTTGGCAGTTCGGGCTGGACTGTTCCCATGAGGCACAGGGTCAGCATGATTTGCATATGGTCACGTCTGAACTGGGGTGGCAGAGTGGGCTAAAGAACGGTGATTGATCAAACTCAGGTCTGTTGACTGGGTGTGAGTATTTGATTGGTTCTGATGCTCCGTCCATCACCACCCCCTTTTGTACCGCTTTGTTCGCCATAAGTTGGCAGGGTATGCTCAGACATGAGTCCCTTGCTCACATTGCCACTGGATTCAAGCAAGCCTGGCTGAAGACGGCTGAAATGCCAGAAACCGGTCCAAGGAAGCTTGTTTCCGGTCCAGGGAAGGCATGGCTTGGCAGTTTGGGCTGAACTGTTCCCATGAGGCACAGGGTCAGACTGATTTGCATATGGCCATGTCTGAACTGGGGTGGCAGAGTGGGCCAAAGAACGTTGATGGATCAAACTCGGATCTGTTGACTGGGTGTGAGTGTTTGATTGGTTCTGATGCTCCGTCCATCACCACCCCCTTTTGTACCGCTTTTTTCGCCATAAGTTTGCAGGGTATGCTCAGACATGAGTCCCTTGCTCACTTTGCCACTGGATTCAAGCAAGCTTGGCTGAAGACGGCTGAAATTCCAGAAACCGGTCCTAGGAAGCTTGTTTCCGGTCCAGGGAAGGCATGGCTTAGCAGTTCGGGCTGGACTGTTCCAATGAGGCACAGGGTCAGACTGATTTGTATATGGCCATGTCTGAACTGGGGTGGCAGAGTGGGCTAAAGAATGGTGATGGATCAAACTCGGATCTGTTGACTGGGTGTGATTGTTTGATTGGTTCTGATGCTCCGTCCATCACCACCCCCTTTTGTACCGCTTTGTTCGCCATAAGTTGGCAGGGTATGCTCAGACATGAGTCCCTTGCTCACTTTGCCACTGGATTCAAGCAAGCCTGGCTGAAGACGGCTGAAACGCCAGAAACCGGTCCTAGGAAGCTTGTTTCCGGTCCACGGAAGGCATGGCTTGGCAGTTCCGTCTGGACTGTTCCCATGAGGCACAGGGTCAGGCTGATTTGCATATGGCCATGTCTGAACTGGGGGGGCAGAGTGGGCTAAAGAACGGTGATGGATCAAACTCGGATCTGATGACCGGGTGTGAGTGTTTGATTGGTTCTGATGCTCCGTCCATCACCACCCCCTTTTGTACCGCTTTGTTCGCCATAAGTTGGCAGGTTATGCTCAGACGTGAGTCCCTTGCTCACTTTGCCACTGGATTCAAGAAAGCCTGGCTGAAGGTGGCTGAAATGCCAAAAACCGGTCCTAGGAAGCTTGTTTCCGGTCCAGGGAAGGCATGGCTTGGCAGTTCGGGCTGAACTGTTCCCATGAGGCACAGGGTCAGACTGATTTGCATATGGCCATGTCTGAACTGGGGTGGCAGAGTGGGCCAAAGAACGGTGATGGATCAAACTCGGATCTGATGACTGGGTGTGAGTGTTTGATTGGTTCTGATGCTCCGTCCATCACCACCCCCTTTTGTACCGCTTTGTTCGCCATAAGTTGGCAGTTTATGCTCAGACGTGAGTCCCTTGCTCACTTTGCCACGGGATTCAAGCAAGCCTGGCTGAAGGCGGCTAAAATGCCAGAAACCGGTGAAGTACTCCAATTTTTGAGACTCCAGAGGTGCTAGGGGTAGCACCCTATGACTTCGAGTACTTCCTGATGTGGTATTATAAAAGTCTGCATGTCTTGATAATATCACAAAGAACTTGGCAACAGAAGCTGAAATATGAAAAGACATCTTTATTAAACTCAAATGAGTGAGACTACGTCGCACAGAAGCCTTAGCAACTGAATGAGGCAGTCTGCAGAACGAAAACCAGTGTTCTCTTTTATAATGCATATTATGCTCCGGGCAACACCGCCCTTCTCTTGCAGTTGGTCATTCACATATTTTACTTCAAAGAACAAGCAGAGTCGTGATTGCAATCTCACATTTCAGTTCAGCCAGCCCGCAATTATTTACCGAGCAAGGCTCAGATCCCACATCTGACCCTAATAAACATGAGCATCTCCTGTTTAGAGAAACAGGCCATAAAGCAGGAACAAGCAGGTGCGAAAGTGATTAGCCGGAGGCTTGTGTGCGATGAAAGGACTTTATGGTGTGTCAAGCCCTGATGCTAATCACAGGTGGCCGGAGGAAGGGGAGCTCGTGAGACCGGACTGACCTGGGGCAGCGGAGACCAGCTGCCCAGGTCATGGAGAAGTCAAGCAGAAAGTACATGTATTCTAAAGGCCCGTACTTGCTTATGTGTTTGTCTATGTGAGGGCAATTTATTAAGATGGCCACCACTCCAAGATGGGACCCACGGAGTCAATGTAGAATAACGTATACATAGTGCATTTGGCAATGGGACGTTATGCAAAGCGCTTGTAAATACCGCATTAACCATTTGCGGTTTGCTAATACATGAATAAACAGGGGTAGGGCCCTGTCTTCTACGTGGTCCCAAATACCAAAGTACGACAGACCCTCCTTTTGCCCTTACATAGGCAATCACTATACTCATACTGATCTTAGTCTAGGTCTATATTCACCAGATCATCAAGATGTCGCTGATGGAGCAAAATCCTAGTACTTGGACTCTCTCTCTGGACAGGTCTCCTTGAACATGAAGAAGCACAAAGGCCACATATGGCAGGCCAAAATAAGGAATACCTCTATCTAGTGATGTTCACTACTAACTAGTGTCGATGCAGAAGCTGTATAGAGGAGTTGCTTACGAATTCTAATCTTTTAACCTGCTCATGTTCAGGAAAAGAGTGCAAAGAAACAGTAGTGGGAAAAAGACATAGATTGAGAAGCGGGTGCAGAAGTCAATTGGGTAGAGAAAAACAATCCCACCCATAAATGACAACGTCATGTTTAAAACCCACTAGAAAACACATTATTAAGAATATTTAGACAACGGGAGAAAGTAGCGACCACTATTACAAATGAAACAATAATTTTTACGTTCAGGTGGAACAGTGGTGACCCTCATCAATGCTCTGAGGTGAAAAGGGGGCACCTTTCCACAGAAAATGGATTTTATTCTGCTTATGCTAGACAATGCCAGCAAAACAAACAGTCTTCTAACACCCAGTCTATACAATCACACGGAAACCTCTTGTGAAACCACCTATGCCCAGAGTCCATTCAAAAAGCCTCTCTGGCAGGCTTCTATTGTCCATCAAATCTTCTTCTGTTGTTTTCTTTTGCATGGGCCTCTTCATTCAAGCCTTTCATGAAAAAAAAGAAAGTACTGCTCAGTTGGAGTGCCCTCCTGGCAAACACTCACAGCTCACGGTGTCAATGTTTCAAGGCAGTGCACCTGTGTCTTTCCTCTGCTGCAGACACTACAAATAATATGCTCTTCATTGGTCATGGGCACAGATCATCTTGTGCAGACCCGGGACCATTCTCAGTCTCCAACACTCATCATTCGGTGTCAGAGGACGCTCAGGCTGCTCTTTCATGGGCACTGAAATGTAGTGCCTTCTGTCAATCTTGGATCCGCCGGTGCACTGCACTTCCATTGAAGCAAAGGAACAGAGGGGGTATGTGTGGCCAAAAACTCAGGCCAAGGGGCTCAAGGGACTGCACACTGTCAGAGGTTACCAGCACATGACAGGCGCTCTTTTGCACTGAAATTCCGGTTCTGTGGCAAAACCAGCTCCTCCATCTTTTCTGATGTTGAACGCCTTATGACGAAGCAAGCGTGATGCTTTAACCAGTTCGTTGTATAACAAGGGGACTGTAAACAGGTGGCCTGCGGTCCTTCAAGGGAGTGGCCACACGCCATGGGACAATTTTGGCCCAGAATACACTGTCTTTCTTAGGAAGCAACACAAATAAAAGGCAGTAGGCAAAACAGTGCCTCTAAGCTTTTCAATTGGGTTTCCGTGTGAGAGCCTCCATCATCTAAGGGTAGATAACTACACGAGAATTCTATCTAAAATGGATGTCTTCACATATGGTGGCATTGTCTAATAGGGCAAACACATTTTTTTTTTTCCTGAATGATTACATATAAGTGTTTCTAAATTCCTTATCTAGGACATTTCAATAGAGAAATCACATGGTACAGATTATCATAGGCATGTAGAAACCTTTCATATCAGGTGCACTAGGCAATACACAGGCTAATAGTCAGATATGAAAACAAAAGACAAGAACTAGAGGGTCCTGATATTTGCATGATTAGAACACATCTGATCCCACCAAAAAATTAAAGCAGCAGGAACAAAAAGGGTAAAAACCACATTAAAAAATAGACATTGAAAATCCGTCATGTTCAAAAGGGTAAACGTAAGATATCTCCTATTGGTATGGAAAACTTGTCTTACTATAATATTGAGTCAGTTAGCCAGTCTATCGCTATCCTGACAGTTAGGCTGGAAAACATTGAAGCAGGCCTAAGGAAAATTCTTAGAAACCAGTCTGGTCATGCAAAAGGGAATTGTACATAATATGGGGGTTCCTGGTGCATCACTGCAGTCTGGAAGTATGTACCTGAACAATACACCTACAATAATAAATGAGCTGACTGGTGAAAGGAATACGGAAAAGGGAATTGGAACTAGGACACAACTAAAATCCCCAATCACTAAGCATAATGCGACATTGGGCAGGGAAGAAACAAAAGCAATAAAAAAATAAAAATCTATAGGAAGGACAAGAATTTAGTAGTCAGGCATGTGACATCACCAAGAGTACGGGTGATACACAAAAGGCCAAAGTCACATACGTTTTAACTCTACCGCTGGCGACTACACCATATACGGTAATCTTAGGTAATGTTCCAGTTCCTTCTGCAGGGAAAAATGAAAACCTAGTTTCCTTTTAAGAAGCAAAGGCCATATGCTACTTAGGAGACAGGACACCATTACCTCATGTAATATAGAAATTAGGCCACCTTGAGTCACAGATCTATAATTTCATCCTTAGGTCCAATCAAGGATACATAAATGTAGGGCTGCCTGTTCCTTTAAGGGAAGGGCAGTATAACGTGACAGGTGACACACTTTGATCCTGTAGATCTCTTTTAGTTTTCTGTAATACCATTATAGCCAATTTAGACATGCACTGGTAAAGTGCTGCCTCTCATGTTCACAGCATGAAAATATCATTAGCTGTGGAATTTAGTAACCAGAACAAGTTCAACCAACTATTGCGTAGCGATGGGCATCGTCATGACTATCCCCATGCAATATAGGTAAACTTGTAATAGCATAAAAAGCAGCAACAAAAACAACGAAAACATGCAAAAAATAATAAAAACGCACAAAACATCAAGCCATCAGATATACTTGCTGTATATCAAGCACAAAAAAGCATAGACAAAACAATAGCATATGTAAAAAGCGGTGACACGCAACACCATGTCATGTACTTTATGCACTGTAAAACTGCAACCCAAAACCCAATATTTGGGCCTGTTTAATTTGTCAGGTTTAAAATACTTACCCTCCTTTTTGACAGTAGATCACCAGGCAATGGAAATCTGCTGTCAAACATAACTCTACTGTTTCTCTTCTAACATACAGGACCAACAAGAACAATTCATGATAGAACCAAATACACAAAAATAAATTGCATTACTTAACTGTTACCCTCTTGTCAGTCCTTTCAACATCCAGCCACCCAAGTTTTACATTTCTAGAAATAAAAAATCGTTACACTGACACTCCATAGTAATTTGGCACCTACAATTTCCACTGTGAAAAAGAAGTTTTAATTGGCAATGCATTCTCACGTAGGCATGTAGCCTTAAAGAAATTTTAGAAAAAGGCTGCATCTTGTTTTCTGTCTAAGACTTAATGCAACACTTCGTTTTCTGTTAAATAAGAGCAACTATAGCAGGCATCATTCTATTTTCTTTTTTTTTTAGAGCACCAATGTATCAGCAAAGCATTTAACATGATGTTTGGACTTTCAAAGAAAACCCCTTTTCCCGGTGGAATTAAGTTCTTTAGTTTTAGTGATGCTATGGAGAAACCAGAAACCCCACCTTTAGAGGCCCGTGTAGCAAGGGCATTCTGCATTCCACAGAGGCAAGGCCCTAATTTAAAAGGTCATAAAAGTCAACGTGGCAGCCTACTCATTGTTTATACTAAAGATAGCATCTCAGCAGCCTGACCGAGTTGCTCTGCAGCTCCCAACCCCCAGCTTCTGACACTCTGAATTCATCAAAGCCAGAAGGCCTTCCTAATCCCTCCTAACTTACAATAATTCGCTCTATGTTGAAAAATAATTTCTTCTTTTTAGGCACTAAAAAAATTATCCCTATTCCCAGATTGTTAAACTACATGCACTCTGAATAATTCACAAAACTTAATAACACACATACCAGTTTTTAGAATAAATGCTTGTTGTAATCCTATGCAATGGTATACATTTCATCAACCTTAAGTGAATTGCATTCACAATGAGTTTTGATATTTTCTTGATCATTTAGTCATTTGCCTTTATTCAAGCTCTGTTCGTCCCTTTCATATTAGCATATGAAACTCAGTGCCTCCCGTTAGGTAATTACAATATTCTCACCCCTACTGCTAGAACCTGCTATCTCATCTTTCCCCTCCTACTTACTCAAACCGGTACCACATTCCTCTTCATTCCCTTTGTCAATACAACCTTCCTCACGCTACTCTTCATGTCTTTATTACTCCCCTTCACCATCTCTCTTCCCTCCACGGCATTGTATTTTCCCAATTGTTCTTCTCCTTCCTACGTATTACCCAGTTCCTATAACCGTAGTTCTACATTTCTCCACCCCTCTATCATTACTCACTTCATCACGTACCTGCTCACAAACATCCTCTTTTTCCTTCATCAAAAAACAATTCTCCATTTCTCTTTCTCTATGTGGGTGCTAACTCCATTAAGGCCGTTTTGTATTAACATCAAATAGTTGCGGGTTGCGACACCATATTTTATTTAATTTCCCCAAGTTTTTAACAAGGTCTTGTTTTTCATAGCATGTTCAGTGGTATCGTGACAGACACAGCTAAAGTTAGAACCTTCAACCCTGATATTGAAACAAGCCTTTGTACTGGCACATTGACTCATTGAATCATAAGAAGGCACAACCTGTAAATATATATCAAAACCTAAACGTATGCATTTACTGAAGCCTGGGACACTTTAAACAGTACTCTGAATGAAAGAAAATGCAATTGAAACAGTCCTTTTTACCCAAATTCGACTTTGATATTTCAAGCATTAAAAAATGAATATCCTACAATTTTCTGGCGTAATATGCATTACCAGAATGTCTATTACATAACCCATGAGTCAGGCATTGGAAATAATAACTTATACTGTATAAAAATGAGCTTGTTTGCGCCTGCGCCAAGGGAAAATTGTACGCGCGAATGCTTGTCATTTTAGTGATGCAACACAACTTAAATCAAATTTTAATGCTAGGAGGTCATAGTATGAGTATTAAGCTTTATAAATATCAAAAAACGATTTTGAAAAGCACTTATTTTTTTAAAATAATTTTTCCCATGATTAATAATTTTCTTTTTTTAAAAATCCCAATTATTCGTTTTTGTGATAATTCCATGTATAAAAAACAAGCTGCATCCCTTGCCTATCATTTTGGACACATTTAACTCACAAGCCTAAGCGCATAAGCCCAATTTGAAACGCGCCACATTTTTGCGCCACTTTCATTTAAAAAGACGGTTCTGCCAAATTCCACCCGTGTTTAACTGGGAAAGTGCTGGCTGAAGGAGCATTCCTATCAAATATACTGCAGCTGAAAAGTTTGCCTGTGAACATTTAATACAATGCATCTAAGGAAAATGATGTAAATTTATTTACTTTTGCAAAAATAGATAATTTCGTTTTTGGGGCCTGATTTATATCTATCAAATGTGTTTCTAATTTTATCCTTTAAGCTTTTAACGGCAGTTTTGTATATAGGCACAATTGCTCATTCTATAAATTAAAGAGCAACACATAGCTATTTTAGCACATCACATTGTTCATTTCTGGATTTTTTTCCTAAGTTTCTACTCGATATTAACTAACCAGCAATTTATTTAACAGACTGAAAACATCAGAAGACCCACAAACACACATTGAGCTCATTTCAGACATAAACAGAAAAGGGTTAAACAGACAATACAGCGCGCTTTAGCCATTTTTCATAAATAGCGCCGTCGCAATTTACTTACGGAAGTTGCACTAATGATAAAAAAACCACAGACATTTAAACACACAGTTGACTTACAAATCAATACGCATGACAGAAAGAAAGAACAGCTCACAGACTATACTTGAAACAAACCATTTGCAAATACTGGTTGTAGGTCATATTTACAAGCAACGCTTTTCAATAGTGTTCCAAAAGGCTGCATAAACAGCCCCACAGACAGATGCATGTCCAAGAAGCAGCGAATGCGCTCAATTCACTAGCTCTGCCTAGCAGAACACCACACCAAATCGTTGTGCATATCCTCATTCATGAAACTGCGCAGAACTAAGGATCTTTGTTTTGTATTATGTCATATTTTAATTCCCTGGGGATACAAAATCACCAAGGAAGAAATATGTTTCTAAATCTAACCTATTTAGGTATTTCCCACACTATGGTACCTTTCAAAACAAAAAGCAACACATATTTCCATGTGAGCTTACAAAACAGGCATGCCAAAAATACTGCTGAAAACGCAAGTATTATAATCAAAACCAAATGGAGAAATATCTCCTCATTACCTGCCTACGCAAATTGCAATTCGCATATCCAAACCTATACAAACCAAAAGCTGGCCAGCACAAATTTCGTAATTCCAAAGCTACATTTCCAAATTTGCTAAGATCAGGCATCTTATAGCTCACTAATCTAGCTTCAAACTTCAAGGGTTTATCTCTACCAATAAACTCGCAAATATGCGAGACCCTCGGTTTTGGTAATTGCAATGACCAAATCAGAAACCAAGAAACCAACCCCTCGGCTTTGGTAATTGCGATAACCAAATTAAAGACCCAAAGAACCAAATTGACTGGGAGCGACCCACTTATACTTAATTCTTATTCTTAATAATCAAAAGGTTATCCAAATTCTAATTGTCAAGTTCTACATGCCCAAACGTCTTTTATAATACTCACGCCAATTGGGTTCTTTTTCTCACCTTTTGAGTGACATCATGTGGAGGATCAAAATCAGGAAGAGCAGAAATATACCGGACTACATAATCAAAGAATCTCCAGAATCCCTGTGCACAGAGTACCTTCTTGGTAGAATCCCGTTCTGTCCTTCCAGTAGATTTCAGTCTCCTGACCAGATCACTCCCACAGAAAGTCACTTCTTTGATGAGGCCCTAACTGGTGGGCGCCAACTGAAGTACTCCAATTTTTGAGACTCCAGAGGTGCTAGGGGTAGCACCCTATGACTTCGAGTACTTCCTGATGTGGTATTATAAAAGTCTGCATGTCTTGATAATATCACAAAGAACTTGGCAACAGAAGCTGAAATATGAAAAGACATCTTTATTAAACTCAAATGAGTGAGACTACGTCGCACAGAAGCCTTAGCAACTGAATGAGGCAGTCTGCAGAACGAAAACCAGTGTTCTCTTTTATAATGCATATTATGCTCCGGGCAACACCGCCCTTCTCTTGCAGTTGGTCATTCACATATTTTACTTCAAAGAACAAGCAGAGTCGTGATTGCAATCTCACATTTCAGTTCAGCCAGCCCGCAATTATTTACCGAGCAAGGCTCAGATCCCACATCTGACCCCAATAAACATGAGCATCTCCTGTTTAGAGAAACAGGCCATAAAGCAGGAACAAGCAGGTGCGAAAGTGATTAGCCGGAGGCTTGTGTGCGATGAAAGGACTTTATGGTGTGTCAAGCCCTGATGCTAATCACAGGTGGCCGGAGGAAGGGGAGCTCGTGAGACCGGACTGACCTGGGGCAGCGGAGACCAGCTGCCCAGGTCATGGAGAAGTCAAGCAGAAAGTACATGTATTCTAAAGGCCCGTACTTGCTTATGTGTTTGTCTATGTGAGGGCAATTTATTAAGATGGCCACCACTCCAAGATGGGACCCACGGAGTCAATGTAGAATAACGTATACATAGTGCATTTGGCAATGGGACGTTATGCAAAGCGCTTGTAAATACCGCATTAACCATTTGCGGTTTGCTAATACATGAATAAACAGGGGTAGGGCCCTGTCTTCTACGTGGTCCCAAATACCAAAGTACGACACCGGTCCTAGGAAGCTTGTTTCCGGTCCAGGGAAGGCATGGCTTGGCAGTTTGGGCTGAACTGTTCCCATGAGGCACAGGGTCAGACTGATTTGCATATGGCCATGTCTGAACTGGGGTGGCAGAGTGGGCCAAAGAACGGTGATGGATCAAACTCGGATCTGTTGACTGGGTGTGAGTGTTTGATTGGTTCTGATGCTCCGTCCATCACCATCCCCTTTTGTACCGCTTTGTTCACCATAAGTTGGCAGGGTATGCTCAGGCGTGAGTTCCTTGCTCACTTTGCCACTGGATTCAAGCAAGCCTGGCTGAAGGCGGCTGAAATGCCAGAAACCGGTCCTAGGAAGCTTATTTCCGGTCCAGGGAAGGCATGGCTTGGCAGTTTGGGCTGAACTGTTCCCATGAGGCACAGGGTCAGACTGATTTGCATATGGCCATGTCTGAACTGGGGTGGCAGAGTGGGCCAAAGAACGGTGATGGATCAAACTCGGATCTGTTGACTGGGTGTGAGTGTTTGATTGGTTCTGATTCTCCGTCCATCACCACCCCCTTTTGTATCGCTTTGTTCGCCATAAGTTGGCAGGGTATGCTCAGACGTGAGTCCCTTGCTCACTTTGAAAAATGCACTAATCGAATCGAGTAGTGTCCCCCTAAGCACAGCCAAATGGCAACGAAGTTGCAGGATGAGCAATATTCCAACTCAAAAGTAAATTAACAATAAGTTCTTCGTTGTTGTATTCCTCGTTTTATTCACGGGAAATGTAGATTGTAGAAGTAGACGAAACAAGGACTCTTAAGTGTACTCAATGCATTTCGGGTTATAAGCAACCCTTCATCAGGAGAAGTCCTATAAAAATACACAAAAAGGAGAGGTGTATCGGCCTGTATTATCATACAAGCAATTAAATTAGTACCTAGTGGATTGTGAACGAGATAAAATAACGGTAAAAAACCTAAAATAACAGAAGTGGTAAGGAAGATAATGGAGTGAAAAGACGGTATATCGTCGAGTGATTGTTACTGTGAAGCGATAGAACATATTTAAAGCCAACGGTACCCCAAGGGCCAAGTGGAAAGAGTTGATCAGGACAAGGGTATATAAATTAAATAAATGTTTACACCTTACACCACTATGGCAAAAAACGCGCTACTCCCCAGTGCGTTATGATAAACCAAGATAGCGTGCGATGTGGCGCGACATACCTGGTTAGTTTGAAAGATGAAAATGACTGAAGTATCAACGCGTGCAAAAATCAGTCAACGTGTAATCGTGCAGTACAACTCCAACGAGTGAAGCGATAAACTAAAAATAAGGAGAAACCTACTGATGTCCAAAACGGGATGGTAGAAAGTGAAAAAGGGCCGGATTATAACAAAGAGTCTATACGGCAGCCATATTGTAATGGTGTTCACAAAATAACGATGGTGATATTTATGCAGTAACTAATGGATAATGATAAATAAGACAAATAAAACAAATAAAAATGATAAAAAAGATTAGAATGACTGAAGGATACAGATAGGAAAAGACACAAGAAAAGACCATGTTAGAAACGTGTAAGTCGTTGTGTAGGCGAAAAAAAAGTTGACAGAGTTAAAACGAAATAAAATTAGATGAAATTCAACGTATTGAGAGAAAAAATAAGTGAATGATAAAGAGCAGAAGAAAAAGATGAATGGAGATAGGTGAGCCTTAATGGTTGAAATGATGTAAGCAATTATGTGAATAACAGTAAGGGTAATCAAAGGAAAAAAGTAAAGAAGGAAGATCAAAGAGATAGGATGCACAGAGCAATGGTTACAAGAAGCAACTCAGTTCAACGCGGTCATTGAGTCCGTGTGGTGCCAAGGCATTCATTTTGTAAATCCATACAGTTTCTCTCTGAAGAAGGTATTTGCGATTGTCTCTGTGTTCTTTAATCGGTACCATTTCACAAACCAAAAATCTCAATTGGCTGATGTTGTGGCCTTTAGCAAGAAAGTGCGTTGCTACTGTTGATTTAGTGTTCTTATTGCGGATGTTGCTTTTATGTTCTGTTAAGCGAACCTTTATTTTTCTCTCAGTCTTGCCTATGTATACAAGGCCACATGGGCATTTAAGCATGCATACAAGATTCTTGGAGTCACATGTCGCCGTGACATGCAGCTTAATGTTGAAACCTTGTGTTGGATGTTGGGTTGAGTTACCTTTGATAATGCTGTTGCAATGCCCACAGTTATGACACGGTTTGGTACCTTTGTAAGGTAAAGCCGAATCACTGACGGGTTGAGAACGTAAAAGTTCCATCAAATTCTTGCTCCTTTCATATGCAAAAAGAGGTTTATCCAGAAATATATCCTTGAAATCTGGTTCGATCTGAAGCATTGTCCAGTGTTTCAAAATGATTTTCTTGATACTAAAACTCTCTGTAGAGAATTTGGTAACTATAACTGATCGTGACGTGGGCTTCTTGATGTTACTGGTGTTCAGCAGTTGTGATCTGGATTTGATTTGAACCCTTTCCAAAGAAGTAAGCAGAGCTTCTTTGGGATATCCTCGATCAATGAACCGTTTTTCCATGCTTAAATTCTCTTTTATCAATTGCATAGGTTCAGAAATGATTCTTTTGACTCTCAAGAATTGAGAGTACGGTAGGTGCTGCTTCAAAGAGGGCTGATGGAAGCTGGAGAAATGTAGTAGATTGTTCCTGTCTGTACTCTTTCTGTATAAAGTGGTCTCAATCCGATCGTCCTTAATGTACAACAGTACATCCAAATAATTGATTGTATCGCTGTGAATGTTGTAAGTAAACTTCAAACGGTCATTGATCCCATTGAGAACCTCAATCGCTGTTTTGAGTGGTTGTTCAGAACCTTTCCAAATTAAAAAAATATCATCAATGTAACGTAGGATTAATAACAAGTGTGGTTTCCAATCTATGTTATTGAGAATGTAGTCAAGCTCAAATTTGTGCATGAACAGTTGTGCGTAGCTGGGAGCTGCACAATTGCCCATCGATGTACCGTTCAATTGAAGGAAATACCTGTTGTTGAAACAAAAATAACTGTGATAGAGTGTAAAATGCAGTAATTCAAGTAAAAATATTTTGTGGTCTTCAGAAATGGAAGATTGTAACAGAAAAAATTCGATGGCTTCCATGCCTAGATCGTGTGGGATGGAGGTGTATAAAGAGGATACATCGATAGTACAGAAAAAAGTGTTGGTGTCCCATTTAATGTTACTTTCCTGGATGATATTCAAAAAATGAGTAGTGTCTCTTAGAGCAGGGTATGCTCAGACGTGAGTCCCTTGCTCACTTTGCCACTGGATTCAAACAAGCCTGGCCGAAGACGGCTGAAATGCCAGAAACCGGTCCTAGGAAGCTTGTTTCCGGTCCACGGAAGGCATGGCTTGGCAGTTCCGTCTGGACTGTTCCCATGAGGCACAGGGTCAGGCTGATTTGCATATGGCCATGTCTGAACTGGGGGGGCAGAGTGGGCTAAAGAACGGTGATGGATCAAACTCGGATCTGATGACTGGGTGTGAGTGTTTGATTGGTTCTGATGCTCCGTCCATCACCACCCCCTTTTGTACCGCTTTGTTCGCCATAAGTTGGCAGGTTATGCTCAGACGTGAGTCCCTTGCTCACTTTGCCACTGGATTCAAGAAAGCCTGGCTGAAGGTGGCTGAAATGCCAAAAACCGGTCCTAGGAAGCTTGTTTCCGGTCCAGGGAAGGCATGGCTTGGCAGTTCGGGCTGAACTGTTCCCATGAGGCACAGGGTCAGACTGATTTGCATATGGCCATGTCTGAACTGGGGTGGCAGAGTGGGCCAAAGAACGGTGATGGATCAAACTCGGATCTGATGACTGGGTGTGAGTGTTTGATTGGTTCTGATGCTCCGTCCATCACCACCCCCTTTTGTACCGCTTTGTTCGCCATAAGTTGGCAGTTTATGCTCAGACGTGAGTCCCTTGCTCACTTTGCCACGGGATTCAAGCAAGCCTGGCTGAAGGCGGCTAAAATGCCAGAAACCGGTCCTAGGAAGCTTGTTTCCGGTCCAGGGAAGGCATGGCTTGGCAGTTTGGGCTGAACTGTTCCCATGAGGCACAGGGTCAGACTGATTTGCATATGGCCATGTCTGAACTGGGGTGGCAGAGTGGGCCAAAGAACGGTGATGGATCAAACTCGGATCTGTTGACTGGGTGTGAGTGTTTGATTGGTTCTGATGCTCCGTCCATCACCATCCCCTTTTGTACCGCTTTGTTCACCATAAGTTGGCAGGGTATGCTCAGGCGTGAGTTCCTTGCTCACTTTGCCACTGGATTCAAGCAAGCCTGGCTGAAGGCGGCTGAAATGCCAGAAACCGGTCCTAGGAAGCTTATTTCCGGTCCAGGGAAGGCATGGCTTGGCAGTTTGGGCTGAACTGTTCCCATGAGGCACAGGGTCAGACTGATTTGCATATGGCCATGTCTGAACTGGGGTGGCAGAGTGGGCCAAAGAACGGTGATGGATCAAACTCGGATCTGTTGACTGGGTGTGAGTGTTTGATTGGTTCTGATGCTCCGTCCATCACCACCCCCTTTTGTATCGCTTTGTTCGCCATAAGTTGGCAGGGTATGCTCAGACGTGAGTCCCTTGCTCACTTTGAAAAATGCACTAATCGAATCGAGTAGTGTCCCCCTAAGCACAGCCAAATGGCAACGAAGTTGCAGGATGAGCAATATTCCAACTCAAAAGTAAATTAACAATAAGTTCTTCGTTGTTGTATTCCTCGTTTTATTCACGGGAAATGTAGATTGTAGAAGTAGACGAAACAAGGACTCTTAAGTGTACTCAATGCATTTCGGGTTATAAGCAACCCTTCATCAGGAGAAGTCCTATAAAAATACACAAAAAGGAGAGGTGTATCGGCCTGTATTATCATACAAGCAATTAAATTAGTACCTAGTGGATTGTGAACGAGATAAAATAACGGTAAAAAACCTAAAATAACAGAAGTGGTAAGGAAGATAATGGAGTGAAAAGACGGTATATCGTCGAGTGATTGTTACTGTGAAGCGATAGAACATATTTAAAGCCAACGGTACCCCAAGGGCCAAGTGGAAAGAGTTGATCAGGACAAGGGTATATAAATTAAATAAATGTTTACACCTTACACCACTATGGCAAAAAACGCGCTACTCCCCAGTGCGTTATGATAAACCAAGATAGCGTGCGATGTGGCGCGACATACCTGGTTAGTTTGAAAGATGAAAATGACTGAAGTATCAACGCGTGCAAAAATCAGTCAACGTGTAATCGTGCAGTACAACTCCAACGAGTGAAGCGATAAACTAAAAATAAGGAGAAACCTACTGATGTCCAAAACGGGATGGTAGAAAGTGAAAAAGGGCCGGATTATAACAAAGAGTCTATACGGCAGCCATATTGTAATGGTGTTCACAAAATAACGATGGTTATATTTATGCAGTAACTAATGGATAATGATAAATAAGACAAATAAAACAAATAAAAATGATAAAAAAGATTAGAATGACTGAAGGATACAGATAGGAAAAGACACAAGAAAAGACCATGTTAGAAACGTGTAAGTCGTTGTGTAGGCGAAAAAAAAGTTGACAGAGTTAAAACGAAATAAAATTAGATGAAATTCAACGTATTGAGAGAAAAAATAAGTGAATGATAAAGAGCAGAAGAAAAAGATGAATGGAGATAGGTGAGCCTTAATGGTTGAAATGATGTAAGCAATTATGTGAATAACAGTAAGGGTAATCAAAGGAAAAAAGTAAAGAAGGAAGATCAAAGAGATAGGATGCACAGAGCAATGGTTACAAGAAGCAACTCAGTTCAACGCGGTCATTGAGTCCGTGTGGTGCCAAGGCATTCATTTTGTAAATCCATACAGTTTCTCTCTGAAGAAGGTATTTGCGATTGTCTCTGTGTTCTTTAATCGGTACCATTTCACAAACCAAAAATCTCAATTGGCTGATGTTGTGGCCTTTAGCAAGAAAGTGCGTTGCTACTGTTGATTTAGTGTTCTTATTGCGGATGTTGCTTTTATGTTCTGTTAAGCGAACCTTTATTTTTCTCTCAGTCTTGCCTATGTATACAAGGCCACATGGGCATTTAAGCATGCATACAAGATTCTTGGAGTCACATGTCGCCGTGACATGCAGCTTAATGTTGAAACCTTGTGTTGGATGTTGGGTTGAGTTACCTTTGATAATGCTGTTGCAATGCCCACAGTTATGACACGGTTTGGTACCTTTGTAAGGTAAAGCCGAATCACTGACGGGTTGAGAACGTAAAAGTTCCATCAAATTCTTGCTCCTTTCATATGCAAAAAGAGGTTTATCCAGAAATATATCCTTGAAATCTGGTTCGATCTGAAGCATTGTCCAGTGTTTCAAAATGATTTTCTTGATACTAAAACTCTCTGTAGAGAATTTGGTAACTATAACTGATCGTGACGTGGGCTTCTTGATGTTACTGGTGTTCAGCAGTTGTGATCTGGATTTGATTTGAACCCTTTCCAAAGAAGTAAGCAGAGCTTCTTTGGGATATCCTCGATCAATGAACCGTTTTTCCATGCTTAAATTCTCTTTTATCAATTGCATAGGTTCAGAAATGATTCTTTTGACTCTCAAGAATTGAGAGTACGGTAGGTGCTGCTTCAAAGAGGGCTGATGGAAGCTGGAGAAATGTAGTAGATTGTTCCTGTCTGTACTCTTTCTGTATAAAGTGGTCTCAATCCGATCGTCCTTAATGTACAACAGTACATCCAAATAATTGATTGTATCGCTGTGAATGTTGTAAGTAAACTTCAAACGGTCATTGATCCCATTGAGAACCTCAATCGCTGTTTTGAGTGGTTGTTCAGAACCTTTCCAAATTAAAAAAATATCATCAATGTAACGTAGGATTAATAACAAGTGTGGTTTCCAATCTATGTTATTGAGAATGTAGTCAAGCTCAAATTTGAGCATGAACAGTTGTGCGTAGCTGGGAGCTGCACAATTGCCCATCGATGTACCGTTCAATTGAAGGAAATACCTGTTGTTGAAACAAAAATAACTGTGATAGAGTGTAAAATGCAGTAATTCAAGTAAAAATATTTTGTGGTCTTCAGAAATGGAAGATTGTAACAGAAAAAATTCGATGGCTTCCATGCCTAGATCGTGTGGGATGGAGGTGTATAAAGATGATACATCGATAGTACAGAAAAAAGTGTTGGTGTCCCATTTAATGTTACTTTCCTGGATGATATTCAAAAAATGAGTAGTGTCTCTTAGAGCAGGGTATGCTCAGACGTGAGTCCCTTGCTCACTTTGCCACTGGATTCAAACAAGCCTGGCCGAAGACGGCTGAAATGCCAGAAACCGGTCCTAGGAAGCTTGTTTCCGGTCCAGGGAAGGCATGGCTTGGCAGTTCGGGCTGGACTGTTCCCATGAGGCACAGGGTCAGACTGATTTGCATATGGCCATGTCTGAAATGGGGTGGCAGAGTGGGCTAAAGAACGGTGATGGATCAAACTTGGATCTGTTGACTGGGTGTGAGTGTTTTATTGGTTCTGATGCTCCGTCCATCACCACCCCCTTTTGTACTGCTTTGTTCACCATAAGTTGGCAGGGTATGCTCAGACGTGAGTCCATTGCTCACTTTGCCACTGGATTCAAGCCAGCCTGGCTGAAGCCGGCTGAAATGCCAGAAACCGGTCCTAGGAAGCTTGTTTCCGGTCCAGGGAAGGCATGGCTTGGCAGTTCGGGCTGGACTGTCCCCATGAGGCACAGGGTCAGACTGAATTGCATATGGCCATGTCTGAACTTGGGTGGCAGAGTGGGCTAAAGAACGGTGATGGATCAAACTCGGATCTGTTGACTGGGTGTGAGTGTTTGATTGTTTCAGATGCTCCGTCCCTTTTGTACCGCTTTGTTCGCCATAAGTTGGCAGGGTATGCTCACACGTGAGTCCCTTGCTCACTTTGCCACTGGATTCAACCAAGCCTGGCTGAAGACGGCTTGTTTCTGGTCCAGGGAAGGCATGGCTTGGCAGTTCGGGCTGGACTGTTCCCATGAGGCACAGGGTCAGCATGATTTGCATATGGCCATGTCTGAACTGGGGTGGCAGAGTGGGCTAAAGAACGGTGATGGATCAAACTCGGATCTGTTGACTGGGTGTGAGTGTTTGATTGGTTCTGATGCTCTGTCCATCACCACCCCCTTTTGTACCGCTTTGTTCGCTTTGTTTGCCATAAGTTGGCAGGGTATGCTCAGACGTGAGTCCCTTGCTCACTTTGCCACTGGATTCAAGCAAGCCTGGCTGAAGACGGCTGAAATGCCAGAAACCGGTCCTAGGAAGCTTGTTTTCGGTCCAGGGAAGGCATGGCTTGGCATTTCGGGCTGGACTGTCCCCATGAGGCACAGGGTCAGACTGAATTGCATATGGCCATGTCTGAACTTGGGTGGCAGAGTGGGCTAAAGAACGGTGATGGATCAAACTCGGATCTGTTGACTGGGTGTGAGTGTTTGATTGTTTTAGATGCTCCGTCCCTTTTGTACCGCTTTGTTCGCCATAAGTTGGCAGGGTATGCTGACACGTGAGTCCCTTGCTCACTTTGCCACTGGATTCAACCAAGCCTGGCTGAAGACGGCTGAAATGCCAGAAACCGGTTCTAGGAATCTTGTTTCCGGTCCAAAGAAGGCATGGCTTGGCAGTTCGGGCTGGACTGTTCCCATGAGGCACAGGGTCAGACTGATTTGCATATGGCCATGTCTGAACTGGGGTGGCAGAGTGGGCTAAAGAATGGTGATGGATCAAACTCGGATCTGTTGACTGGGTGTGAGTGTTTGATTGGTTCTGATACTCCATCCATCACCACCCCCTTTTGTACCGCTTTGTTCGCCATAAGTTGGCAGGGTATGCTCAGACGTGAGTCCCTTGCTCACTTTGCTACTGGATTCAAGCAAGCCTGGCTGAAGACGGCTGAAATGCCAGAAACCGGTCCTAGGACGCTTGTTTCCGGTCCAGGGAAGTCATGGCTTGGCAGTTCGGGCTGGACTGTTCCCATGAGGCACACGGTCAGACTGATTTGCATATGGCCATGTCTGAACTGGGGTGGCAGAGTGGGCCAAAGAACGGTGGTGGATCAAACTCGGATCTGTTGATTGGGTGTGAGTGTTTGATTGGTTCTGATGCTCCGTCCATCACCACCCCCTTTTGTACCGCTTTGTTCGCCATAAGTTGGCAGGGTATGCTCAGACGTGAGTCCCTTGCTCACTTTGCCACTGGATTCAAGCAAGCCTGGCTGAAGACGTCTGAAATGCCAGAAACCTGTCCTAGGAAGCTTGTTTCCGGTGCAGGGAAGGCATGGCTTGGCAGTTCGGGCTGGACTGTTCCCATGAGGCACAGGGTCAGACTGATTTGCACATGGCCATGTCTGAACTGGGGTGGCAGAGTGGGCTAAAGAACGGTGATGGATCAATCTGAGATCTGTTGACTGGGTGTGAGTGTTTGATTGGTTCTGATGATCCATCCATCACCACCCCCTTTTGTACCGCTTTGTTCGCCATAAGTTGGCAGGGTATGCTCAAACGTGATTCCCTTGCTCACTTTGCCACTGGATTCAAGCAAGCCTGGCTGAAGACGGCTGAAATGCCAGAAAACGGTCCTAGGAAGCTTGTTTCCGGTCCAGGGAAGGCATGGCTTGGCAGTTCGGGCTGGACTGTTCCCATGAGGCACAGGGTCAGACTGATTTGCATATGGCCATGTCTGAACTGGGGTGGCAGAGTGGGCTAAAGAACGGTGATGGATCAAACTCGGATCTGTTGACTGGGTGTGAGTGTTTGATTGTTTCTGATGCTCCGTCCATCACCACCCCCTTTTGTACCGCTTTGTTCGCCATAAGTTGGCAGGGTATGCTCAGACGTGAGTCCCTTGCTCACTTTGCCACTGGATTCAAGCAAGCCTGGCTGAAGACGGCTGAAATGCCAGAAACCGGTCCTAGGAAGCTTGTTTCCGGTCCAGGGAAGGCATGGCTTGGCAGTTCGGGCTGGACTGTCCCCATGAGGCACAGGGTCAGACTGAATTGCATATGGCCATGTCTGAACTTGGGTGGCAGAGTGGGCTAAAGAACGGTGATGGATCAAACTCGGATCTGTTGACTGGGTGTGAGTGTTTGATTGTTTCAGATGCTCCGTCCCTTTTGTACCGCTTTGTTCGCCATAAGTTGGCAGGGTATGCTCACACGTGAGTCCCTTGCTCACTTTGCCACTGGATTCAACCAAGCCTGGCTGAAGACGGCTGAAATGCCAGAAACCGGTCCTAGGAATCTTGTTTCCGGTCCAGGGAAGGCATGGCAAGGCAGTTCGGGCTGGACTGTTCCCATGAGGCACAGGGTCAGACTGATTTGCATATGGCCATGTCTGAACTGGGGTGGCAGAGTGGGCTAAAGAACGGTGATGGATCAAACTCGGATCTGTTGACTGGGTGTGAGTGTTTGATTGTTTCTGATGCTCCGTCCATCACCACCCCCTTTTGTACCGCTTTGTTCGCCATAAGTTGGCAGGGTATGCTCAGACGTGAGTCCCTTGCTCACTTTGCCACTGGATTCAACCAAGCCTGGCTGAAGACGGCTGAAATGCCAGAAACCGGTTCTAGGAATCTTGTTTCCGGTCCAAGGAAGGCATGGCTTGGCAGTTCGGGCTGGACTGTTCCCATGAGGCACAGGGTCAGACTGATTTGCATATGGCCATGTCTGAACTGGGGTGGCAGAGTGGGCTAAAGAATGGTGATGGATCAAACTCGGATCTGTTGACTGGGTGTGAGTGTTTGATTGGTTCTGATACTCCATCCATCACCACCCCCTTTTGTACCGCTTTGTTCGCCATAAGTTGGCAGGGTATGCTCAGACGTGAGTCCCTTGCTCACTTTGCTACTGGATTCAAGCAAGCCTGGCTGAAGACGGCTGAAATGCCAGAAACCGGTCCTAGGACGCTTGTTTCCGGTCCAGGGAAGTCATGGCTTGGCAGTTCGGGCTGGACTGTTCCCATGAGGCACACGGTCAGACTGATTTGCATATGGCCATGTCTGAACTGGGGTGGCAGAGTGGGCCAAAGAACGGTGGTGGATCAAACTCGGATCTGTTGATTGGGTGTGAGTGTTTGATTGGTTCTGATGCTCCGTCCATCACCACCCCCTTTTGTACCGCTTTGTTTGCCATAAGTTTGCAGGGTATGCTCAGACGTGAGTCCCTTGCTCACTTTGCCACTGGATTCAAGCAAGCCTGGCTGAAGACGGCTGAAATGCCAGAAACCGGTCCTAGGAAGCTTGTTTCCGGTCCAGGGAAGGCATGGCTTGGCAGTTCGGGCTGGACTGTCCCCATGAGGCACAGGGTCAGACTGAATTGCATATGGCCATGTCTGAACTTGGGTGGCAGAGTGGGCTAAAGAACGGTGATGGATCAAACTCGGATCTGTTGACTGGGTGTGAGTGTTTGATTGTTTCAGATGCTCCGTCCCTTTTGTACCGCTTTGTTCGCCATAAGTTGGCAGGGTATGCTCACACGTGATTCCCTTGCTCACTTTGCCACTGGATTCAACCAAGCCTGGCTGAAGACGGCTGAAATGCCAGAAACCTGTCCTAGGAATCTTGTTTCCGGTCCAGGGAAGGCATGGCTTGGCAGTTTGGGCTGGACTGTTCCCATGAGGCACAGGGTCAGACTAATTTGCATATGGCCATGTCTGAACTGGGGTGGCAGAGTGGGCTAAAGAACGGTGATGGATCAAACTCGGATCTGTTGACTGGGTGTGAGTGTTTGATTGTTTCTGATGCTCCGTCCATCACCACCCCCTTTTGTACCGCTTTGTTCGCCATAAGTTGGCAGGGTATGCTCAGACGTGAGTCCCTTGCTCACTTTGCCACTGGATTCAAGCAAGCCTGGCTGAAGACGGCTGAATTGCCAGAAACCGGTCCTAGGAAGCTTGTTTCCGGTCCAGGGAAGGCATGGCTTGGCAGTTCGCGCTGGACTGTTCCCATGAGGCACAGGGTCAGACTCATTTGCATATGGCCATGTCTGAACTGGGGTGGCAGAGTGGGCTAAAGAACGGTGATGGATCAAACTCGGATCTGTTGACTGGGTGTGAGTGTTTGATTGGTTCTGATGCTCTGTCCATCACCACCCCCTTTTGTACCGCTTTGTTCGCCATAAGTTGGCAGGGTATGCTCAGACATGAGTCCCTTGCTCACTTTCCACTGGATTCAAGCAAGCCTGGCTGAAGATGGCTGAAATGCCAGAAACCGGGCCTAGAAAGCTTGTTTCCGGTCCAGGGAAGGCATGGCTTGGCAGTTCGGGCTGGACTGTTCCCATGAGGCGCAGGGTCAGACTGATTTGCACATGGCCATGTCTGAACTGGGGTGGCAGAGTGGGCTAAAGAACGGTGATGGATCAATCTCAGATCTGTTGACTGGGTGTGAGTGTTTGATTGGTTCTGATGCTCCGTCCATCACCACCCCCTTTTGTACCGCTTTGTTTGCCATAAGTTGGCAGGGTATGCTCAAACGTGAGTCCCTTGCTCACTTTGCCACTGGATTCAAGCAAGCCTGGCTGAAGACGGCTGAAATGCCAGAAACCGGTCCTAGGAAGCTTGTTTCCGGTCCAGGCAAGGCATGGCTTGGCAGTTCGGGCTGGACTGTTCCCATGAGGCACAGGGTCAGACTGATTTAAATATGGCCATGTCTAAACTGGGGTGGCAGAGTGGGCTAAAGAACGGTGATGGATCAAACTTGGATCTGTTGACTGGGTGTGAGTGTTTGATTGGTTCTGATGCTCCGTCCATCACCACCCCCTTTTGTACCGCTTTGTTCGCCATAAGTTGGCAGGTTATGCTCAAACGTGAGTCCCTTGCTCACTTTGCCACTGGATTCAAGCAAGCCTGGCTGAAGACGGCTGAAATGCCAGAAACCGGTCCTAGGAAGCTTGTTTCCGGTCCAGGGAAGGCATGGCTTGGCAGTTCGGGCTGGACTGTTCCCATGAGGCACAGGGTCAGACTGATTTGCATATGGCCATTGTCGTACTTTAATCTCTGTGACCGCGTAGGGAACAGGGCCCTACCCCTGTCTATCTTGGTATTAGCAAACCGCAAATGGTAAATGCGGCATGTACGAGTGCTTTATATATCGTTCTAGCTATGAATGCACTGTGTACATGTTATTCTGCTTCACTACGTGGGTTCCATTTTGGAAGCAGTGGCCATCTTGTCATTGCCCTCACATAGGCTATAATGGAGTAAATACGGGCCTCACAGTACATGGGCTTCTCCTCTGACTTCTCTGTGACCTGGGCAGCTGGCTCTGCTGCCCCAGGTCAAACTGGTCTCACGAGCTCCCCTTCCTCCGTCCACCTGTGATTAGCATCAGGGCTTGACCTGTCATAAAACCCTTTCATTCTACACAATCCTCCGGCTAATCTCTTTCACACCTGCTTGTTCCTGCTTTATGAGTTGTTTCCCAAAACAGGAGATGCTCATGTTTATTGGGGGGTCTATTGACATCCGATGTGGGATCTGAACCTTACTGTGTAAATCATTGTGGGCTGGCCGAACTGGAATGTGGGATGGTCATCATGACTCTGCTTTTTCGTTTGTAATGTATACTTGTAATGGCCATATCATAAACCTAGGAATGTATGCTTGAGGCAGGAAAAAGTGTATTTAAGATGAAGTCCGTTCCTATGATTTTCAGCAGTCTCCTGAGAACATACACGCTGTTGTACTTCTAGGATACCTGTAATTGGTCTGCAGCCAATAAACGAATCTTTGACTTCACCCAGAAGACTCTGTGTTTCTGTAGGTCTGGAACAGGGTGAACCCAGAAGTCATAGGGTGTGTGCCCCTGCACCGCTGGGACTAAAATACCCAGTACTTCAGTTTGGCGCCCAACTCGGGACGATTTCAGCGGTACCAGTCCAAGCCAGAGGTTCGTGAGGAGCTTCGTGTGGAAATTCCGGAGGAAGGCCGCCACTTCATCGACCCCTGCATGTCGACGTGGTCCGAAAGTCTTTTCTGCGAGGTTCTCCGCATCCCGACGGCTACGAAGGACTGCTGCCCTGATTAATCGACCTGTTTTGGACCCTTGACGAGTTTGAGAGAGCGAAACAATCGAGAGAGTCTTCTGGTGACGTCATCGATCGGTAATATTCAGTTAAGTATAAGTGGAGCGTCTCCCATTTGTTTTGGTATCCTTCGGGACCGTTTGATTTGGTAATTTGGTAATTTGGAGTTTGCAAACGCCAAAGCCAGAGGACTCGTGTATTCACGAGACTATCGTAATCGATAATCCTCTGACGTTTGGATCTAGACTAGTGAGCGAAGATGCCTGGTTCTGGAATATTTGGTAGATTATTCTGTTTGGGTTGTGGAAAAGATTTCCAGCTAGAGGAATCATGTCCGGTTCCTCCGGTTGGAACTCCAACTTATGAGCTCTATGTAAAACATGGCGTAGGCCCCATTGCATATAACGAAGTGTGGATCCACTACACCAGGAAAGACGGTGTTTTAAAATGGCCCCAAAATGGTAGTTTCAATACCGATATTTTAGATAATTTGGAAATTAAATTGTTTAAAAAGAAAGCCCTGCCGGCGATGTTTGACTCTTTCCGCTTATGGCGAAAGGAAGCCAAACAAAAGGAAATTAAGTTAGCGAAAAAGAATAAAAGAGAGAGAGGTATGACAGTAATGCAAGCAGCTGTACAATTTAAAGACAATGAGGAGGAACAGATGAATGAGCAATTGCACAGGCAGCGTAAGTTAGGGATTGACAAATGTTACCCAGCTTTACCACATTCTAAGCAGAATGAGTTAGAAGAAAAGGAGAAAGATCCCCTGATGTCGCATTTGTTGAGTTCGCCACCCCCGTATGCTCAAAATGCCATGGCACCCCCCCAGCTTGTGAATATGCCACCTCCAGTGAATATACTGCAAGCCTTGCCGCTACCGCCAGCTGCTGCGCAGCCGGCTCTTATCCATATAGCGCAGCCCTCTCAAGGGTCGCCAGTTGTGTTCCCGACTGCCCCCACTCTTCCTGCGATTTTGCCTAATTCAGCAGCTGCCTCTTCTGACACTCTTCCTTCCACCACTCCAGTACCTGTTTCTACATCCTCTTTTCTTCCCTCTGTTTTCCCCCCTGTTCTCGCTTCAGCTTCTCCTTCAGCGCGACAGCGCTTAGCTAATGTGGTTACTACATTAATGTCGCCTCTCTTTGAGTCATCTGGTGCGACTCCTGGTTTACAGCGTAAGCAATTGCGTAGCCAATTGCCTAACCCTGATGAGAAAAAGGTAATAGACAGCATGGCGCGTAGATGGATTGTTTTCCCTTCATTGTATGATGTGGAATCAGTTGTCAACGTTTTCCATCAGTGGGATGCCCCAAAACAGAGATATGTGTTGGAGAAAATGTGCGAAATTCTCTGTGAAGAATTGGAAGATAGTGGTAAAAATCCGAACCCGCAGGAGTTGTGTAGAGTGAGGTTTGATTTTGGAACTGGTATAATTGTGGACCGCGAAGTAGATAAAGCAGTTGCGGTTGTATTGTCCTTCAGGAATGATGATTGTCAACAGTCATTGTTTGAACAAGATGTCCTTGTGGGGAAAAAGGTAAAAGCGCGACAATACCCCATGAGAGAAGTTCCCCCGGTATGGAAGGAAGCAGTTGCAGCTGATGCCAATGCCGGTATTGCCGCTGCGCCAGCGCATTTCCAGCGTGTTTGGGTGCATGTTCCATGGAAGCGCTCTGAGGTGTTAGCACTTAAGCAGTCATTACCTGATCCCCGTAAAAACCCAGCAGGTTATTATAAAGAGTTGTCACAGACGGCAGGGTCATGCGTTATGAATCTGGCCGACATAGACATGTTGTTTGGTAATGTTGTTCCACAGCCTCTATGGGGATCAATTCGTAATGCAGATCACGATGCAGAACTAGGGGATACATGGGCTAACATCGTTGCTGCTGATGCTAGACAAACTGGTGGCGCGAAACCAGAACCTTTAATAGCTGAACTGCCTGGTAGGATCATCACGTATATGAAGACAATAATGCCCGTGATGCGCGTAAATTGGGACAAGTTATCTGCATGCAAGCAGAAGAAAGATGAGACAGTGTCAGACTTCTTTACTAGGTTTGAAGAAACATTTATTGACCACAGTGGGCAGGATATGAGTACTGAGGGTGGCCAACGGTTATTTGTGGATAAGTTTGTGCAGAATTTACTTCCTGACCTGTGTAAAAAGTTGAAAGACTCAGAGAGTTCTTGGGCTGTTTCTTCTTCAGCGCAAATACTGGCTACTGCACAGTATTATGAAAATAGAGATAAAGACGAGAAAGATAGAACAGAGAAGAAAACGAAGGAATTAAAGACAAAGGTCCTTTTACAGCAGGCTTATCCGCCACGTGGAGGTCAGAATAATCATAGACAACCCCAAGGTGTCTATCACCAACCCCAACAGTTTCAGAACAACCAGCAAATGAATGGGTATTATCAACCACGTGTCCCTGTAGGTCCCAACCAATGTTCATACTGCAAAGAGGAAGGTCATTATAAATATAGTTGCCCTAAATTAATGCAGCGGAACGGTAATGCGTATGGCGCAAGAGGTAGGGGTGGTCAGCAAGCTCCTAGAGGCAGAGGGCGTGGAAGTGTTCCCCAGAACGCGCGTCCTCTTCCGCCCCAAAGCGCCATTAATAGCTTTGATCAGCAAGCTAACGCGACTAGTAATACGGCCCAGTATTATAATAATGATTATTATGCAGAGGATGGCGATGCAGAAAATAATGATTACTAGGACAGCCATAGACAGAGAGAGGGAGTTGTTTCAGTGCCAGTGGATCAGAGTGGACCGTATGTTGAGGTGACTACAGCAAATGTGAAGGAGCCTTTTCTGCTAGACACTGGTGCTGCAAAGAGTTCAATTATGCATTCAAAACTCCCTGGCGCACCTTTGTCTGGCGATATAAATGTTTCAGTAGGTTTTTCTGGCGCCCCAGTTAGGAACCCGATTTCTAGTCCCATGTCACTTTCTGTTGGACCTTGCGAGCTGAAAGCACCCCTGATCCTAACAACAGGTTGTGGTGAGAATTTGCTGGGATTAGATTTGTTGAAAAGATTGCACGCTACACTGTATTGTTCGCCTTCAGGAGTACAACTTACATTAGGCAAGAAAGTGATTTCCCCAATGTACTTGTCTAAAAATACAATGCCGCCTGAATTGTCATCCCTTCCGGATGCCCTTTGGGCTACTGGTCCCAATGATGTGGGCCTCTTGGAGATACCGCCATACGTGGTGACTTTAAAGGCTAATGTCAGACTGCCACGTATTCCCCAGTACAAGATCTCTAATGAAGGCCAGAAAGCATTGTTAGACATTGTCAGCGACTTGATTAATAAAGGTGTGGTTGAAGAGACAAGAGGCAACGTTTGCAATAGTCCGATTTTACCTGTCTTAAAACGAACGGATCCTTCACAGCCACCTGTTTACAGATTTGTGATCGATCTCAGAGAGGTTAATAAGATTGTTGTGCCACAGTTTCCAGTTGTCCCTGATATAACTGCCTTGTTAACGATGATTCCAGCCTCTGCTGCATGGTTTTCAGTGATTGATTTAAAGAATGCTTTCTTTAGCATCCCAATTGCAGAAGAGAGCAGAGATATTTTTGGCTTTAGTCTGGGAGGCCGAAGCTTCCGCTTCAAACGCGCTCCCCAGGGCTACTGTGAAAGTCCATCAATATACAGTCAAGCTTTGAAAGCGCAGCTTGATGCACTTGTTTTACCTAGTGGCGCTATCCTGATTCAGTACGTGGACGATTTACTAATTGCTGCGGATACTGAAAAGATTTGTAAAGAAGCCACATTGTCATTGTTGCGCCATTTATCTGCTTTCCGTCACAAAGTGTCCCTCTCTAAGCTGCAATATTGTCGACAATAAGTGACCTACTTAGGTCATCTCTTATCGAAGGAGGGAAGGAAACTGACCCCAGAAAGAATTCAAGCCATTGCACAGTTGAGTGTGCCGAAAACACAGAGAGAAGTGCGTGCTTTCTTGGGCATCACTTCATACTGTAGGCATTGGATCCCTAGTTTTTCTTTGTTGGCAAAACCTTTGGTAGCCTTAACATGCAAAGACATACCGAATCCTATCCCATGGTCTGAAGAGTGCCAGAGAAGTTTTGTGGAATTGCGTAATGCATTGTGTTCGGCTCCTGTGTTGGGTACCCCTGACTACAGTAAGCCTTTTACATTGTATGTTCACGAGAAAGATGGATGTGCGTTGTCAGTGTTAACACAGCCTTTTGGCGACAGACCGCGCCCATGCGCATATTTTTCATCAACCTTGGACCCTGTTGCGAGGGCATTGCCAAGCTGTCTGAGAGCGTCAGCTGCTGCAGCAATGTCTATCCGACAATCTGCTGGTTTGGTAATGGACAATACATTGATCGTTATGGTTCCACATGCTGTAGACACATTATTAAATAGGACCAAGACACAACACTTGACTAGTGCGCGATTATCAGGCTATGAGCTTACACTGTTAGCAAATCACATACACATAAAGAGATGTAATACGCTGAATCCAGCTACGTTATTGCCAGTTCCAGCAGACTCAGATGAGATTGAGCAACATGACTGTCTGTTCAGAACAGAAGAAGAGACGAAAGGGAGAGTAGATCTAAAAGATACTCCCCTGACTGAGTGTGATGGTACTCTATGGGTGGATGGTTCATGTTTCAAACTCCCTAATGGTGACACGACTGCTGCATATGCTATCACGACTTTACCCACGGTTGTGGAAACTGCACGAGTGCCACATAATTCGGCCCAAGCAGCAGAATTAATCTCCCTCACGAGAGCATGTGTGTTGTCTGAAGGAATGAGAGTAAATATATACACAGATAGCCAGTACGCCTTTGGCGTGGCTCATAATTTTGGGCGATTGTGGAAAGAGCGTGGGTTCCTGACTTCGCATGGAGTTAAAATTCAGAATGGCAAGTTGGTGAATGATCTCCTTGAGTCACTGACCCTACCGTTGCAAGTTGCGATCATGAAATGCAGTGCGCACAGGAAAGTCACAGATGATGTTGGACGTGGGAATGCGTTTGCTGATGAGACCGCGAAAGAAACAGCACAGAATGTGAAGACTAGAATGTATGTTGCAGGCCCCGCAAGATGGGTTGACGATGTTGGGATGTGTGAAAACACAATAGAGAGTGTGAAGTCGCTTCAAGCTGAAGCCACAGAGAAAGAGTTAAGCAAGTGGAGAGAAAGTATGGGTAAGTTGGATGAGAATGGTTGTTGGATTGATCTGACAGAACATAGGCGATGGTTGTTGCCTGACGCATATGTGCTCCCAGTAGTTACTATGGCACATGGAATGGCACACATCAGTACAAAAGGAATTTGTAAGTTGTTGGCCCCAGTATGGCAGAATGCTGGGATTCCCAAGTGTGCAGAGAATGTGGTAAAGAACTGCATGGTATGTCTGAAGTATAACCCTGGTAGGGGAACCCCAACTCCAGCTGGTCACTTTGCACCCCCATCATGTCCATTCGAAGTTTTGCAGCTGGACTTTATTCACATGGAAAGATGCAACAACCTGAAATATGTACTGGTGGTTGTTTGTGCTTTCTCAAAATGGATAGAGGCTTATCCTCTGAAAGATAACACTGCCCTATCCACAGCCAAAGCCCTTGTGAAGGAATTTTTCCCTAGGTTTGGGATGCCAAGAATGGTGTGGTGTGATAATGGAAGTGAGTTTGTGGGTAAAGTGATGAAGAATGTATGTGAAGGGCTAGGGATAAAGCAGAAGTTCCATGCTGCAAATCACCCCCAATCAGCTGGACTAGTAGAACGCTACAATGGAGCCTTAAAGCTCAAGCTGGCCAAAATCCAGGCGAGCACCGGTCTTAAATGGCCTGACGCTCTGCCTTTAGCACTCCTGTCCACCAGAATGACCATACACTCACGCGTGGGACTTAGCCCTTACGAGGTCGTCTTTGGCCGTCCGGCCAACGTATGGGGTGTACCGAGGCCTACGAAGTTTAGTGAGATTGAGCATCCAGTACTACTCGATTACCTGTATGATTTGACTGTTAAACTGCGTGTTTTGCACCAACAGGTACATGATACTCTTCCTCAAGCCTCTGAAACTCCCGGACACCCTATCAACCCTGGCTCGTGGGTCCTGGTCCGAAATTTCCAGCGCAAGAGCAACGACGAGCCTCGCTGGATCGGCCCTCACCTTGTGCTTCTGTCGACAAGATCAGCGGTGCGAGTAAAAGGGAAGAAGCACTGGATCCATGGTACCCACTGCAAAGTAGTCCCCTTGCCTCTGCCATATGACCAGTGGGTCCAGAAGGGTATCGCCGACTCTGAGACAGACACTGTGCATCGTTTTGTACCATTCAGTGACGCAGGCATAAGAGGCACAGTTTCAGACCAAGAGAGTGACAATATTCTGCAAGAAGCTGTGCCACCATCAAATCGACTGGACACCACTCAGCCTGAACTTTTGTTCCAAGACCAAACAGCACCTGGCCGTCTCCGCTATAATTTGAGACCAAGACCCATGGACAAATAAAGATTTCCTTACTATTTCCTTTTTGACATTTTTGCTCTCCCATCTGAAGGACTTTCTTGATTTTTGTTTTTCGAACCACCATCCGGGTTCTGCCGCAGGGTCGCGGTGCCAAGACTTTGGGGTACAGGCCGAAGACGCTAGGTCAACGGTTCTGGTTGGTCTAGGGCGTTTCCCTGGACTGACAGGCGTACTCCTTAGCAGAAGAAACTCATCTGCCGCGAGCGGCCCGATTAGAGGATGGAGTTTTTTAAGATGGAGAGACCCGTTGAGGAAATGAACTTCAAAGCAAGGATGTGTAGAATTGTAAAAACTAAATGTTTTGTATTTTTGTGCTTTTTTATACTGTGTAGTATAATGATGTTTATTGTAGGATTTGTGTTCTTCTCCGCTCAAAAGCCCATTGCACCCACTGAACAGCCTACACCTCTTTCTACTGCCTCCTCTCACTCTTTTCACCCTTTGCCTGAGCACGAACAGACCAGACGATCAGAGTTTGTAAATAACTCGTTTATCCAGCTCTTGCACCAGCACCAACTGGTAATGAATACTGTGAGAAGTTGGCCTGATATGTAGTGCTCACTATTCTAGTGATCACTGTGTATCATTCCAAACGACCCTTATTGATGATTGGTTGTAAGTCAACCTTTTAGACCAGCTATCCTAGTAGCGTGGATACGAGCAGTCTTAGGCTAAACTCTAGAGGGCGTGTTAAGCCAGCTGTTTACCATCACATATACCCCTTGAACACCAAGTGAAAGGACACCACACAAGTTGTTATGAAAATAAAAGGATATTTATTTATAACAGGACTACCCTGGCTCTTTATGAGTCAGGGAGCTAAGCACACTACAAAACTCTTAGGAAAATACTTCAGTTGCACAATTTACACAAATGCCCGAGGGGCACGAGAAACCACCTACACTAACAGTGAAATGCGAATGGTTAGAGTCTGGAGATACGGATCCCGGAGTGATCCGATCAGTGGGACTAAACGAAAAAGGAACTGGACACTTGTAGAGCGAACCTGCGATGGAGCACCGAGATGCTCGAGTTACCTAGCCCGGAGGCTGCGGCTGCGTGAAGTTCGTCAAGATGTCGGGAGTCCTCGTGTAGTCTCAGGAGCCTGAAAGAAGAAGTTGCTGGCAGGCGACCAGTGACGATGTTCAGAGCGATCCAAGCCTGGATCGGTGGTGAAGGAAACCTGAAAGCAGAGGGGACTCAGTTCTCAACCGCTAGCCAGCGATCGTGTGGGTACCAGGAGGGTACCGGCGGAAGTCACCTCGACCAGGTGAGTGGGTGACGTCGGACTCGGCTGTTCCTCGGACCAGGAGGCGCGGTGGCGACCAGGATGGAGGGCGAGCTGTCCCACGAAGGTGTCTACTGTCGATGATGCTGGGCCCAGGAAGGGGCAGCGGATCTTGGCAGTGGCCACCCAAGCGGGGGAGTCAAGATGGCGTCGGGAGTGGACCAGGAGGGTCCGGGGTACTCCTCTGTTGAAGGGGAGCAAGAGCCAGTCTGGAGCAACCAGACTAGTGATGAAACAAAACGTGGTGCGTCGTGAAGCGGGCCACAAGCCGGTCGGCAAGTGGTCGGACAACGCGGTGAACAGCAAGGAGCGGAAGGGCCCCCCACGCAGATCTCGTGGATGCTGGGGAGACAGACTTCGATGCTGGAGCTGCTCAGGGTTTAGGGTTTCTCAAACCCTAGGTGCGCTCACTCGAGGGTCCCTCGGTGGGCGTGCTAGATAAGCGTCGTGCAGGTCCTGAAGATAGCCGGTCCCGCAGGTCTCGTCACACCTACGACTCTCAGCTGAGCTGATGAGGGAGGTAAAAGGTCAGAGATGGCAGGGAACTCGGGTCTCGTCGAGCTGGGCAGTCTTGATCCGTAGGAGAGACTTACAGCAAACCGCAAGCGCTTAGGTGGTGCCTGCTGGTGCAGGGTGGCTACTCCTTAGCCACAAGGGAGAGTCTTCAGAAATAGTCAAGAGTTCCTTTCGTGGAAAGTGGTTCGTGATTCGGAGGTATCCGATTATCTGATTATCCAATTTGGGAAGGGGACTCGCTCCTACCTTTATTCTAAGAAAAGGGGCTGGCCCGTGACTAGGTTCTACCTATGGGTGGAGCCAGGAGGGGGGTGGTTACACCCCTATCCTTTGTCCGGCTTCGCGCCAGCTCAGGGGCCGGTGTGCCCCCGAAACTGGTTTGAGCCGGGCTATGCACAGTGAGCACCGGGGTGCCACTTGCAGTCACCTTCCTTTCAGCCCTGCCCACCTGGGATACACAAACCCTGTCTGGGACGGTGCTAACACCGCCCTCGACAGGAAACCCTTTGTCCAAGCTCCCTTTGCTGGAAGGTCCCCCAGCAGCGGGAGGTCAGACTTGTGTCTGGTGGCAGCATCCATTTTGTGATGCTGAGGCTTGAGTCAACTTTAACCGGGGTTCAAGGTTACTTCCATGTCGTGTCCCTCTAAAAGGGGGGGAATGCCAACCCCGTCACCCGGACTGGCGAGGGGTTCGTATTCCCATTCGTATGACACCTTACTCGACATGTGTAGGTGATGCGAGGCCAAAGTTAGCAAATAACCGCTAGGATTATAAGGCATTAAAAGTAGTTGGCCCGCGTCACCATGGAACGGCTATTAGGACTTGGTTCCACAAGCCGTCGACGGGCTCAGCTCGCGCCAGAGCACCGTCCCACATGATCCCCTGCACTCTGCCTTCAGGATTGATAAGGCCTGCCATAGGAGTGACTGATAGGAACCCATGTGTCCATGTTAGGGTTTAGGTGTAGGAATACTACACCTACAGCAACGGGTGATTACACCACGTGGCCCCAGCTGTCGTGCAGCCAGTTGTGTCAGATTTGGGCGGCCATTCCAGGGGTGGCATAATACATGCTTCAGCCCCTGGTAGGCCCTGGGTACACCGATGCCCTGGATACCTGTGGTATGCTGAGACAGGGACTGACAAGGCGGCCCAGTTCCAATTAGTGGATGCACCTAACGTACATGTGTGTTAATTTCGAGAGAGAACAGCTAGGCTGTGGGTCTGATTGGCAGGCCCACAGCCGGAGAAAGTCGTAAACCAATGAAGCAAAAGCAAAAAAATCTGGGTGATCATAGGATTGCAGACCCTACTCTCCTACATGACCCCCCCCCAAACTTTGGGACAATAAGCTAACCTTGACCAGGTGAGTCTTCTTGCTCTAAGTGGAAATACCTGGAGAGCCCATCTGCATTGCCATGATCAGTGCCAGGTCTATGCTCCACTGTGAAGTCCATCCCCTGTAGGGAAATGGACCACCTAAGTAGTTTGGGGTGTTCACCCTTCATTTGATTTAGCCACAAGAGGGGCTTATGGTCGGTCTGAATCTTGAAGTGAGTGCCAAACAAGTATGGCCTCAACTTCTTCAGGGCCCAAACCACAGCAAAGGCCTCCCTCTCAATAGCTGACCAATTCTTCTCTCTGGGGGTCAGCCTCCTGCTAATAAAAGCTATGGGCTGGTCATGACCATCAAAATTCAGTTGCGATAGAACAGCTCCCACACCCAGCTCCGAAGCGTCTGTTTGGACAATGAATGGTTTGGAGTAGTCTGGACTCTTTAGGATAGGTGCTGTGCACATGGCCTGCTTTAGGTCATCGAATGCCTTCTGACAGCTTGCTGTCCACTGAACTTTTTTTGGCATCTTTTTACTTGTCAGGTCGTTTAGCGGGGTCACAATGGATCCATAATTTCTGACAAATTTCCGGTAATAACCAGTCAGGCCCAAGAAAGCTCGAACCTGAGTCTGGGTGGTTGGAGGAGCCCAGTCCTGGATGGCCTGTATTTTGCTCTCCAATGGTTGAACCTGGCCTCCACCTACAAGGTGGCCCAGGTATACAACCTGTGTCTGCCCTATCTGGCACTTGGTGGCCTTGATAGTGAGGCCTGCCTTCTGCAGGGCCTCTAACACTTTCCTCAGGTGGACCAGGTGATCCTCCCAGGTGGAGCTAAAGACAGCGATATCGTCCAGATACGCCGCACAGAAGTCGTCCAACCCAGTGAGAACTCGATTCACCAGCCTTTGGAAGGTGGCAGGTGCATTTTTCAACCCAAAGGGCATTACCACGAACTGATAGTGCCCACCCGGGGTAGAAAATGCTGTTTTGGGCTTGGCCTCCTCAGCTAACCTGATTTGCCAATACCCAGCTGTCAGGTCAAACGTACTTAAGTAGCTGGCCGAGGCCAACCGGTCGATAAGTTCGTCTGCTCTTGGTATCGGGTGGGCGTCAGTCTTAGTGACTGCATTGAGACCTCTGTAGTCCACGCAGAACCTCATCTCTTTCTTACCGCCCTGGGTGTGAGGTTTCGGCACGAGCACTACGGGACTAGCCCAGGGGCTGTCCGAGGGTTCAATGACTCCCAGCTCCAACATTTTCTGCACCTCTGTCTTGATGCAGTCTCTGACATGATCAGGTTGCCGATAGATTTTACTCTTGACGGGCAGACTGTCCCCAGTGTCGACCTCATGGGTACACCACTTGGTCTGACTGGGTGTCAGAGAGAACATATGTCGAAAGGATTGAAGAACCTGTTTACAATCCTCTTGTTGATGTCCAGAGAGGCTGCCACAAAAGACAACACCATCTACTGATCCATCGTCAGGGTTCTGAGAGAGCAGGTCTGGGAGAGGGTCACTCTCCTCCTCCTGTCCCTCATCTGTGGCCATGAGCAAGCCCATGCCCTCCCTGTCGACATATGCCTTGAGCCTGTTTACATGGAGCACCCTGTGGGGGCTCCGAGGAGTTCCCAGGTCTACCAAGTAGGTGACCTCTCCCTTTTGCTCAATGATCGTGTGGGGCCCAGACCATTTGTCTTTGAGTGCTGCTGGGGCCACTGGCTCCAGCACCCACACCTTCTGTCCAGGCTGGTACACAGTCAGGACAGCCTTTTGGTCGTGCCAAGCTTTCTGTAATTCTTGGCTCGCCTCCAGGTTTTTAGACGCCTTTTCCATGTACTCCGCCATCCGCGAGCGGAGACCGAGCACATAGTCCACAATGTTTGATGCCGGCTTTCTGAGAGGTCTCTCCCATCCTTCCTTTACCAAACAAAGGGGTCCCCTTACAGGATGTCCGAACAGAAGCTCGAAAGGGCTGTAGCCAACCCCCTTCTGTGGGACCTCTCTGTAGGCGAACAAGAGGCAGGGTATCAGAACATCCCATCTCCGCCGAAGCTTTTCAGGTAGTCCGTGAATCATCCCTTTTAGGGTCCGGTTGAATCTCTCAACCAGCCCATTGCATTGTGGGTGATAGGGTGTGGTGAACTTGTAGTTGACACCACATTCCTTCCACATAGCAGTCAGATATCCCGACATGAAGTTTGCACCTCTGTCTGAGACGACCTCCTTAGGGAAGCCCACTCTGGAGAACACTCCAAGTAGGGCCCGTGCCACCACAGGTGCTGTAGTGGTCCTAAGGGGAATAGCTTCAGGATACCTGGTGGCGTGGTCCACCACCACCAGTATGAACTTGTGCCCTGATGCTGTCTGGGGTTCCATTGGTCCGACAATGTCGATCCCCACTCGTTCAAAGGGTACCCCCACCACTGGCAGTGGTATGAGGGGGGCCTTTGTCGTGCCACCTGACTTACCACTGGCTTGGCAAGTGACACAGGAGCGGCAAAACTCCTTCGTATCTTCGGACATGTGGGGCCAGTGAAAGTGTGGAACAAGTCTGTCCCAAGTCTTATTCTGGCCTAAGTGACCTGCAAGGGGAATCTCGTGGGCCAAGGTGAGAAGGAAACCTCTCAGAGACAAGGGGATGACCAACCTCCTGGTCGCACCAGGTTTGGGGTCTCTTGCCTCGGAGTACAGGAGTCCATCGTCCCAGTACACTTTGTGGGTACCTGTGGCGTTCCCTGCAGCCTCAGCAGCGGCCTGCTGTCTGAGGGGTTCAAGGGAGGGGCAGTCTAACTGTGCCTTCCCCAGGTCTTCCCTGGAGGGTCCCCCTGAGCCCAGAAACTCAACCTGACCAGGTTCAAGCTTTTGCGGCTCAGTTTCCCTCAGTTCTTTAAGGTCAGCCTCCTCGGAGACTTGATCCACGACCTGGGGCAAGGGGGAAGGCGAAGCCTTACCCTTACTGCTCCTTTTCTTGGAAGGTGCCTGGTCCGTTCTTCCAGGATCCAGCACCTGTTCAGTGGGGCATCTTTTGGCCTGTGACCTGGTCACAGCAAGGACATGTGCTGGCAAGCCTAACATCTCCATGTGAGTCCTCTGCTCCACCTCTGACCATTGTGACGTTTCCAAATCATTGCCCAACAGACATTCTACGGGGAGGTCTGAACTAACCACAACCTTTTTCGGGCCACTTACCCCTCCCCAGGAGAAATCAACAACTGCCATACTGTGATTGGTAGTGACGTTGCTGGCATTGGTCACTAGGTAACTGGTACCTAGCATGATCTGTCCAGGGTCCACGAAGTTAGGCGTCACCATGGTGACACTGGCACACGTGTCCCTGTAGGCCTGAGCCACTCTTCCATTTATCAAAGGTGTCTGTCTGTATTTGCCCAAAGTATTGGGACTGGCGTCAGGGGACATATCCATATCCCCTGTACAGACAAGGACGGCCTGAGTGAGCGTGCCGACTAAGTCGTCACTCCCCTCGGTTCCCAAGGTTAACCCAACTAATGCCTTGGGAGGCGCACTACCACTGCTGACTGTACTAGGGGGTGCAGGTGCCTTAGGGGCTGCAGTGGCAGGAGTTTGCCCTCCTTTCTTGGTGCACTCACTAAACCAGTGAGTCTTACTTTTACAGTATTGGCACCACCTTTTTGACTGGCCTTCTTGAGTCTTCTTCTTCTGCGAAGCCTGACCCCCACCCTCTTTGGTTTGTTGGGGACCTGTCGAAGACTTCTGGTCATTTTGTTCGTTCTTGTTACCCTTCTGGTCTGCTTTCTTCTGACCACCCTGGTTCTGATTCTGGTTCTGCTTGACCCTTGTTCTGACCCATCTGTCCGCCTTCTTTCCCAATTCTTGGGGAGAGGTCAGATCCGAGTCGACAAGGTGCTGATGCAACAATTGGTTCTGACAGTTGTTTAAAATCTGTTCTCGCATGATAAGATTGTACAATCCTGTGTAATCAGTAACCTTGCTACCCAGCAACCAGCCTTCCAAAGCCTTAGTGGCACAATCGACAAAGTCAGCCCAATCCTGAGACTGAATTTTCTGGGTGTCCCGGAACAGCACCCGGTACTGTTCCGTGGTTAAGCCGAACCCATCAATCAGTGTGTTCTTCAGGACCTGGTAGTTGTTAGCATCCTCAGCTCTTGTAGTGAGGAGCTTGTCCCTTCCTTTACCTTCAAAGGAAAGCCACAGTATAGCTGCCCACTGACTTGGGGGGACGCACTGGACAGTGCAGGCCCTCTCCAAGGCAGTTATCCACTTGTGGATGTCGTCCCCTTGTTTAAAGGGGGGCACGATTTTACTCAGGTGTCTAGTGTCTATACCCCTGTCTTTCTCTCTAAGGAGAATGCTGCCACCAGTGGGATCTAACCCACTTAATTTCTGTTCTCGGGCCAAGGCAAGTCTTTCTTTGGCGAGGGCAAGTTCTTCCCGCTCGATCCTCAGATTGACCTCCCGCATCTTCGCTTCATGCTCCCTCCTCTGAGGGGAAGTCATTCCTCTCTGAGAGGATGCCTGAGAGACATGTGTATGAACCGATCTGCCAGAGCCTCTGGAGAGAGACCTAGCTCGTCCGTTCCCAAGGTTAAGCCTGCTTGAGCGTGGGCCCGGGGCTCCCCCAGTTCCATTCTCATGCCTGCTTAAGTTGGTCCTTGTAAGCCTGCCGACTACCGCTGGACCTTTGTCTGCCTCGTCTCCCGATAACTCGTCCTCGTCCTCCTCCTCTGTGTGAGGGTCGAGGTCCGGGTCACCGAGGGTTCCCTCTAAGGGCGGCATGTTCCCATCTGCACTGGGGGGACCTGTGTTAGAGGACCTCCTAGCATCGTACGCCTCTAAGAGACCTATCAGTATTGCGATGGTAGGGTTAGAACCCTGGTTTAGCTTCCTGGAGGCACACAGTTGTCGCATCTCCTTGAAGCTAAGAGTTGCATATCGTGACACGACCTGTGGAGGGTCACTGACCACTAAGGGAGTCTGCGAAGACTCTCCGTGGATCGACATGCTTTTCTAGTGAGGTGTAAGTGTTGCACCTACCTACACTATGGGTTTACCTACTGATCCCTTGCTAGGAGTTGTAGTCAGGGTGTGCTAAGCCCTGTTACACTACAACAGCCGGTTCAGTAGAACTCGGAGTATTCTAAGTTAAGTTATATGTACCTGGGTACTTATGTGATCTTTCACTGCGATATTCTTAGGATACGTGTGTGGTAAAACAACAGCAAGCTCAAATCCCAACCGCTGCTCACCAATGTGAGAAGTTGGCCTGATATGTAGTGCTCACTATTCTAGTGATCACTGTGTATCATTCCAAACGACCCTTATTGATGATTGGTTGTAAGTCAACCTTTTAGACCAGCTATCCTAGTAGCGTGGATACGAGCAGTCTTAGGCTAAACTCTAGAGGGCGTGTTAAGCCAGCTGTTTACCATCACATATACCCCTTGAACACCAAGTGAAAGGACACCACACAAGTTGTTATGAAAATAAAAGGATATTTATTTATAACAGGACTACCCTGGCTCTTTATGAGTCAGGGAGCTAAGCACACTACAAAACTCTTAGGAAAATACTTCAGTTGCACAATTTACACAAATGCCCGAGGGGCACGAGAAACCACCTACACTAACAGTGAAATGCGAATGGTTAGAGTCTGGAGATACGGATCCTGGAGTGATCCGATCAGTGGGACTAAACGAAAAAGGAACTGGACACTTGTAGAGCGAACCTGCGATGGAGCACCGAGATGCTCGAGTTACCTAGCCCGGAGGCTGCGGCTGCGTGAAGTTCGTCAAGATGTCGGGAGTCCTCGTGTAGTCTCAGGAGCCTGAAAGAAGAAGTTGCTGGCAGGCGACCAGTGACGATGTTCAGAGCGATCCAAGCCTGGATCGGTGGTGAAGGAAACCTGAAAGCAGAGGGGACTCAGTTCTCAACCGCTAGCCAGCGATCGTGTGGGTACCAGGAGGGTACCGGCGGAAGTCACCTCGACCAGGTGAGTGGGTGACGTCGGACTCGGCTGTTCCTCGGACCAGGAGGCGCGGTGGCGACCAGGATGGAGGGCGAGCTGTCCCACGAAGGTGTCTACTGTCGATGATGCTGGGCCCAGGAAGGGGCAGCGGATCTTGGCAGTGGCCACCCAAGCGGGGGAGTCAAGATGGCTTCGGGAGTGGACCAGGAGGGTCCGGGGTACTCCTCTGTTGAAGGGGAGCAAGAGCCAGTCTGGAGCAACCAGACTAGTGATGAAACAAAACGTGGTGCGTCGTGAAGCGGGCCACAAGCCGGTCGGCAAGTGGTCGGACAACGCGGTGAACAGCAAGGAGCGGAAGGGCCCCCCATGCAGATCTCGTGGATGCTGGGGAGACAGACTTCGATGCTGGAGCTGCTCAGGGTTTAGGGTTTCTCAAACCCTAGGTGCGCTCACTCGAGGGTCCCTCGGTGGGCGTGCTAGATAAGCGTCGTGCAGGTCCTGAAGATAGCCGGTCCCGCAGGTCTCGTCACACCTACGACTCTCAGCTGAGCTGATGAGGGAGGTAAAAGGTCAGAGATGGCAGGGAACTCGGGTCTCGTCGAGCTGGGCAGTCTTGATCCGTAGGAGAGACTTACAGCAAACCGCAAGCGCTTAGGTGGTGCCTGCTGGTGCAGGGGGGCTACTCCTTAGCCACAAGGGAGAGTCTTCAGAAATAGTCAAGAGTTCCTTTCGTGGAAAGTGGTTCGTGATTCGGAGGTATCCGATTATCTGATTATCCAATTTGGGAAGGGGACTCGCTCCTACCTTTATTCTAAGAAAAGGGGCTGGCCCGTGACTAGGTTCTACCTATGGGTGGAGCCAGGAGGGGGGTGGTTACACCCCTATCCTTTGTCCGGCTTCGCGCCAGCTCAGGGGCCGGTGTGCCCCCGAAACTGGTTTGAGCCGGGCTATGCACAGTGAGCACCGGGGTGCCACTTGCAGTCACCTTCCTTTCAGCCCTGCCCACCTGGGATACACAAACCCTGTCTGGGACGGTGCTAACACCGCCCTCGACAGGAAACCCTTTGTCCAAGCTCCCTTTGCTGGAAGGTCACCCAGCAGCGGGAGGTCAGACTTGTGTCTGGTGGCAGCATCCATTTTGTGATGCTGAGGCTTGAGTCAACTTTAACCGGGGTTCAAGGTTACTTCCATGTCGTGTCCCTCTAAAAGGGGGGAATGCCAACCCCGTCACCCGGACTGGCGAGGGGTTCGTATTCCCATTCGTATGACACCTTACTCGACATGTGTAGGTGATGCGAGGCCAAAGTTAGCAAATAACCGCTAGGATTATAAGGCATTAAAAGTAGTTGGCCCGCGTCACCATGGAACGGCTATTAGGACTTGGTTCCACAAGCCGTCGACGGGCTCAGCTCGCGCCAGAGCACCGTCCCACATGATCCCCTGCACTCTGCCTTCAGGATTGATAAGGCCTGCCATAGGAGTGACTGATAGGAACCCATGTGTCCATGTTAGGGTTTAGGTGTAGGAATACTACACCTACAGCAACGGGTGATTACACCACGTGGCCCCAGCTGTCGTGCAGCCAGTTGTGTCAGATTTGGGCGGCCATTCCAGGAGTGGCATAATACATGCTTCAGCCCCTGGTAGGCCCTGGGTACACCGATGCCCTGGATACCTGTGGTATGCTGAGACAGGGACTGACAAGGCGGCCCAGTTCCAATTAGTGGATGCACCTAACGTACATGTGTGTTAATTTCGAGAGAGAACAGCTAGGCTGTGGGTCTGATTGGCAGGCCCACAGCCGGAGAAAGTCGTAAACCAATGAAGCAAAAGCAAAAAAATCTGGGTGATCATAGGATTGCAGACCCTACTCTCCTACAAATACGACCAATTGCTGGGTGTGCGGGTTAATGCCACACACCATTAACAAGGGTATTCCTTATTTGGTGCTGCCGTATAGTTACAATGGATCGTCATGGGCATTCCAGACCATGTTTCTCTATGCTCTAGATACATACTCCCCTCGCCAACCGCGTTCCATTAGACCTATCACCAATAATAAGGCTTTGATGAAAGGAGTTGCCGATATGAGTAGGGATATTGATGCATACTCATCCATTCCCAAAGAAGAGATGAGACCTTATGTAGGATGGAACGCGACGGGGTATAGTATTAGTCTGGGTGAAAGACAGCGAAAAATCTCATCTCCAATCTGGGTCGTACCCCACATGGGTCGGTTCTGCTTACAGGGTAATGGTCAGAATCCTAGAGCTCAACTGGGAAGAAGTGACTGTACTGAAACGTACACTTTCCCGTCACAGTTCTCCCCTGCGTTTTTGGCTGCCAAGGGCACATATTTCATCTGTAATGATCGAGCATATACATGGCTGCCCCCTGATTTCTCGGGCACATGTTATATTGCGAACTTGCTACCGCCGACATTTACTGCTGCCTCTGATTATCACAAGACCAGAGTTGTGAGAGGTGTAATTAGTAAGGAGGATACTGCCGGTCAGGAAGCGGGAGACTTCTTCTTGGGTTTCCTGCCGTTTTGGGGACCTATGGTAAATAGTAGGAACCTGAGACAGCTGACACGTGTGGTTGAATCCACTATAAATGTAACGGCTGGTGCCCTTGGTAATCTGACAGCTGAGCTCCAAGCGGATCGCCTTATGACTTTGCAGAACCGCATGGTTCTAGACGTTATTCTTGCAGACCGCGGTGGGGTATGCAAGGTCATCCAATCCAGTTGTTGCATTTTCATACCAGATAACGCTCCAACAGTATATCAGGCCATCTCCAAACTCCATAAAATATCTAAATCCATACACGTGGATAAGGGAGACTGGTCACTGGTGGGGTGGTTCTGGGAATTGATATCTGCCTGGGGTTGGAAAGTTCTAATGGTCATTGGAATGATCTTAGCCATTCTTTTCCTGTTCTGTCTGTGCATACAGTGTGCTCCTACGATATGTAGCCTCTGTGCTACCTTATGTGTAAGGAAACCTGTATCGAGGGACGAGCTAAGTAATAGGATGATGCTGTGAGAAGTTGGCCTGATATGTAGTGCTCACTATTCTAGTGATCACTGTGTATCATTCCAAACGACCCTTATTGATGATTGGTTGTAAGTCAACCTTTTAGACCAGCTATCCTAGTAGCGTGGATACGAGCAGTCTTAGGCTAAACTCTAGAGGGCGTGTTAAGCCAGCTGTTTACCATCACATATACCCCTTGAACACCAAGTGAAAGGACACCACACAAGTTGTTATGAAAATAAAAGGATATTTATTTATGACAAGACTACCCTGACTCTTTATGAGTCAGGGAGCTAAGCACACTACAAAACTCTTAGGAAAATACTTCAGTTGCACAATTTACACAAATGCCCGAGGGGCACGAGAAACCATCTACACTAACAGTGAAATGCGAATGGTTAGAGTCTGGAGATACTGATTCCGGAGTGATCCGATCAGTGGGACTAAACGAAAAAGGAACTGGACACTTGTAGAGCGAACCTGCGATGGAGCACCGAGATGCTCGAGTTACCTAGCCCGGAGGCTGCGGCTGCGTGAAGTTCGTCAAGATGTCGGGAGTCCTCGTGTAGTCTCAGGAGCCTGAAAGAAGAAGTTGCTGGCAGGCGACCAGTGACGATGTTCAGAGCGATCCAAGCCTGGATCGGTGGTGAAGGAAAACCTGAAAGCAGAGGGGACTCAGTTCTCAACCGCTAGCCAGCGATCGTGTGGGTACCAGGAGGGTACCGGCTGAAGTCACCTCGACCAGGTGAGTGGGTGACGTCGGACTCGGCTGTTCCTCGGACCAGGAGGCGCGGCGGCGACCAGGATGGAGGGCGAGCTGTCCCACGAAGGTGTCTGCTGTCGATGATGCTGGGCCCAGGAAGGGGCAGCGGATCTTGGCAGTGGCCACCCAGGCGGGGGAGTCAAGATGGCGTCGGGAGTGGACCAGGAGGGTCCGTGGTACTCCTCTGTTGAAGGGGAGCAAGAGCCAGTCTGGAGAAACCAGACTAGTGATGAAACAATCGTGGTGCGTCGTGAAGAGGGCCACAAGCCGGTCGGCAAGTGGTCGAACAACGCGGTGAACAACAAGGAGCCGAAGGGCCCCCACGCAGATCTCGGGGATGCTGGGGAGGCAGACTTCGATGCTGGAGCTGCTCAGGGTTAGGGCTTCTCAAACCCTAGGTGCACTCACTCGAGGGTCCCTCGGTGGGCGTGCTAGATAAGCGTCGTGCAGGTTCTGAAGATAGCCGGTCCCGCAGGTCTCGTCACACCTACGACTCTCAGCTGAGCTGATGAGGGAGGTAAAAGGTCAGAGATGGCAGGGAACTCGGGTCTCGTCGAGCTAGGCAGTCTTGATCCGTAGGAGAGACTTACAGCAAACCGCAAGCGCTTAGATGGTGCCTGCTGGTGCAGGGTGGCTACTCCTTAGCCACAAGGGAGAGTCTTCAGAAATAGTCAAGAGTTCCTTTCGTGGAAAGTAGTTCGTGATTCGGAGTTATCCGATTATCTGATTATCCGATTATCCAATTTGGGAAGGGGACTCGCTCCTACCTTTATTCTAAGAAAAGGTGGTTGGCCCGTGACTAGGTTCTACCTATGGGTGGAGCCAGGAGGGGGGTGGTTACACCCCTATCCTTTGTCCCGCTTCGCGCCAGCTCAGGGGCTGGTGTGCCCCCGAAACTGGTTTGAGCCGGGCTGTGCACAGTGAGCACCGGGGTGCCACTTGCAGTCACCTTCCTTTCAGCCCTGCCTACCTGGGATACACAAACCCTGTCTGGGACGGTGCTAACACCGCCCTCGACAGGAAACCCTTTGTCCAAGCTCCCCTTGCTGGAAGGTCCCCCAGCAGCAGGAGGTCAGACTTGTGTCTGGTGGCAGCATCCATTTTGTGATGCTGAGGCTTGAGTCAACTTTAACCGGGGTTCAAGGTTACTTCCATGTCGTGTCCCTCTAAAAGGGGGGAATGCTAACCCCGTCACCAGGACTGGCGAGGGGTTCGTATTCCCATTCGTATGACACCTTACTCGACATGTATAGGTGATGCGATGCCAAAGTTAGCAAATAACCGCAAGGATTATAATGCATTAAAAGTAGTTGGCCCGCGTCACCATGGAACGGCTATTAGGGCTTGGTTCCGCAAGCCGTCGACGGGCTCAGCTCGCGCCAGAGCACCGTCCCACATGATTCCCTGCACTCTGCCTTCAGGATTGATAAGGCCTGCTATAGGAGTGACTGATAGGAATCCATGTGTCCATTTTAGGGTTAGGTGTAGGAATACTACACCTACAGCAACGGGTGATTACACCACGTGGCCCCAGCTGTCGTGCAGCCAGTTGTGTCAGATTTGGGCGGCCATTCCAGGGGTGGCATAATACATGCTTCAGCCCCTGGTAGGCCCTGGGTACACCGATGCCCTGGATACCTGTGGTATGCTGAGACAGGGACTGACAAGGTGGCCCAGTTCCAATTAGGGGATGCACCTAACGTACATGTGTGTTAATTTCGAGAGAGAACAGCTAGGCTGTGGGTCTGATTGGCAGGCCCACAGCCGGAGAAAGTCGTAAACCAATGAAGCAAAAGCAAAAAATCTGGGTGATCATAGGATTGCAGACCCTACTCTCCTACAGATGCTACAGCAACATCTCCATGACTTCGTGAACATCGACCTAGACTCGGATTAAGATGAGTATAGTGATTGCCTATGTAAGGGCAAAAGTAGGGTCTGTCGTTTTTTAATCTCTGTGACCACGTAGGGAACAGGGCCCTACCCCTGTCTATCTTGGTATTAGCAAACCGCAAATGGTAAATGCGGCATGTACGAGTGCTTTATATATCGTTCTAGCTATGAATGCACTGTGTACACGTTATTCTGCTTCACTACGCGGGTTCCATTTTGGAAGCAGTGGCCATCTTGTCATTGCCCTCACATAGGCTATAATGGAGTAAATACGGACCTCACAGTACATGGGCTTCTCCTCTGACTTCTCTGTGACCTGGGCAGCTGGCTCTGCTGCCCCAGGTCAAACTGGTCTCACGAGCTCCCCTTCCTCCGTCCACCTGTGATTAGCATCAGGGCTTGACCCGTCATAAAACCCTTTCATTCTACACAATCCTCCGGCTAATCTCTTTCACACCTGCTTGTTCCTGCTTTATGACTTGTTTCCCAAAACAGGAGATGCTCATGTTTATTGGGGGGTCTATTGACATCCGATGTGGGATCTGAACCTTACTGTGTAAATCATTGTGGGCTGGCCGAACTGGAATGTGGGATGGTCATCATGACTCTGCTTTTTCGTTTGTAATGTATACTTGTAATGGCCATATCATAAACCTAGGAATGTATGCTTGAGGCAGGAAAAAGTGTATTTAAGATGAAGTTCGTTCCTATGATTTTCAGCAGTCTCCTGAGAACATACACGCTGTTGTACTTCTAGGATACCTGTAATTGGTCTGCAGTCAATAAACAAATCTTTGACTTCACCCAGAAGACTCTGTGTTTCTGTAGGTCTGGAACAGGGTGAACCCAGAAGTCATAGGGTGTGTGCCCCTGCACCGCTGGGACTAAAATACCCAGTACTTCACCATGTCTGAACTGGGGTGGCAGAGTGGGCTAAAGAACGGTGATGGATCAAACTCGGATCTGTTGACTGGGTGTGAGTGTTTGATTGGTTCTGATGCTCCGTCCATCACCACCCCTTTTGTACCGCTTTGTTCGCCATAAGTTGGCAGGGTAGGCTCAGACGTGAGTCCCTTGCTCACTTTGCCACTGGATTCAAGCAAGCCTGGCTGAAGACGGCTGAACTGCCAGAAACCAGTCCTAGGAAGCTTGTTTCCGGTCCAGGGAAGGCATGGCTTGGCAGTTCGCGCTGGACTGTTCCCATGAGGCACAGGGTGAGACTGATTTGCATATGGCCATGTCTGAACTGGGGTGGCAGAGTGGGCTAAAGAACGGTGATGGATCAAACTCGGATCTGTTGACTGGGTGTGAGTGTTTGATTGGTTCTGATGCTCCGTCCATCACCACCCCCTTTTGTACCGCTTTGTTCGCCATAAGTTGGCAGGTTATGCTCAAACGTGAGTCCCTTGCTCACTTTGCCACTGGATTCAAGCAAGCCTGGCTGAAGACGGCTGAAATGCCAGAAACCGGTCCTAGGAAGCTTGTTTCCGGTCCAGGGAAGGCATGGCTTGGCAGTTCGGGCTGGACAGTTCCCATGAGGCACAGGGTCAGACTGATTTGCATATGGCCATGTCTGAACTGGGGTGGCAGAGTGGGCTAAAGAACGGTGATGGATCAAACTCGGATCTGTTGACTGGGTGTGAGTGTTTGATTGGTTCTGATGCTCCGTCCATCACCACCCCTTTTGTACCGCTTTGTTCGCCATAAGTTGGCAGGGTAGGCTCAGACGTGAGTCCCTTGCTCACTTTGCCACTGGATTCAAGCAAGCCTGGCTGAAGACGGCTGAACTGCCAGAAACCAGTCCTAGGAAGCTTGTTTCCGGTCCAGGGAAGGCATGGCTTGGCAGTTCGCGCTGGACTGTTCCCATGAGGCACAGGGTGAGACTGATTTGCATATGGCCATGTCTGAACTGGGGTGGCAGAGTGGGCTAAAGAACGGTGATGGATCAAACTCAGATCTGTTGACTGGGTGTGAGTGTTTGATTGGTTCTGATGCTCCATCCATCACCACCCCCTTTTGTACCGCTTTGTTTGCCATAAGTTGGCAGGGTATGCTCAAACGTGAGTCTCTTGCTCACTTTGCCACTGGATTCAAGCAAGCCTGGCTGAAGACGGCTGAAATGCCAGAAACCGGTCCTAGGAAGCTTGTTTCCGGTCCAGGCAAGGCATGGCTTGGCAGTTCGGGCTGGACTGTTCCCATGAGGCACAGGGTCAGACTGATTTAAATATGGCCATGTCTAAACTGGGGTGGCAGAGTGGGCTAAAGAACGGTGATGGATCAAACTTGGATCTGTTGACTGGGTGTGAGTGTTTGATTGGTTCTGATGATCTGTCCATCACCACCCCCTTTTGTACCGCTTTGTTCGCCATAAGTTGGCAGGGTATGCTCAGACGTGAGTCCCTTGCTCACTTTGCCACTGGATTCAAGCAAGCCTGGCTGAAGACGGCTGAAATGCCAGAAACCGGTCCTAGGAAGCTTGTTTCCGGTCCAGGGAAGGCATGGCTTGGCAGTTCGGGCTGGACTGTCCCCATGAGGCACAGGGTCAAACTGAATTGCATATGGCCATGTCTGAACTTGGGTGGCAGAGTGGGCTAAAGAACGGTGATGGATCAAACTCGGATCTGTTGACTGGGTGTGAGTGTTTGATTGTTTCAGATGCTCCGGTACTTTTGTACCGCTTTGTTCGCCATAAGTTGGCAGGGTATGCTCACACGTGAGTCCCTTGCTCACTTTGCCACTGGATTCAACCAAGCCTGGCTGAAGACGGCTGAAATGCCAGAAACCGGTCCTAGGAATCTTGTTTCCGGTCCAGGGAAGGCATGGCTTGGCAGTTCGGGCTGGACTGTTCCCATGAGGCACAGGGTCAGACTGATTTGCATATGGCCATGTCTGAACTGGGGTGGCAGAGTGGGCTAAAGAACGGTGATGGATCAAACTCGGATCTGTTGACTGGGTGTGAGTGTTTGATTGGTTCTGATGCTCCGTCCATCACCACCCCCTTTTGTACCGCTTTGTTCGCCATAAGTTGGCAGGGTATGCTCAGACGTGAGTCCCTTGCTCTCTTTACCACTGGATTCAAGCAAGCCTGGCTGAAGACGGCTGAATTGCCAGAAACCGTTCCTAGGAAGCTTGTTTCCGGTCCAGGGAAGGCATGGCTTGGCAGTTCGTGCTGGACTGTTCCCATGAGGCACAGGGTCAGACTCATTTGCATATGGACATGTCTGAACTGGGGTGGCAGAGTGGGCTAAAGAACGGTGATGGATCAAACTCGGATCTGTTGACTGGGTGTGAGTGTTTGATTGGTTCTGATGCTCCGTCCATCACCACCCCCTTTTGTACCGCTTTGTTCGCCATAAGTTGGCAGGGTATGCTCAGACGTGAGTCCCTTGCTCACTTTGCCACTGGATTCAAGCAAGCCTGGCTGAAGACGGCTGAAATGCCAGAAACCGGTCCTAGGAAGCTTGTTTCCGGTCCAGGGAAGGCATGGCTTGGCAGTTCGGGCTGGACTGTTCCAATGAGGCACAGGGTCAGACTGATTTGCATATGGCCATGTCTGAACTGGGGTGGCAGAGTGGGCTAAAGAATGGTGATGGATCAAACTCGGATCTGTTGACTGGGTGTGAGTGTTTGATTGGTTCTGATGCTCCGTCCATCACCACCCCCTTTTTTACTGCTTTGTTCGCCATAAGTTGGCAGGGTATGCTCAGACGTGAGTCCCTTGCTCACTTTGCCACTGGATTCAAGCAAGCCTGGCTGAAGACGGCTGAACTGCCAGAAACCAGTCCTAGGAAGCTTGTTTCCGGTCCAGGGAAGGCATGGCTTGGCAGTTCGCGCTGGACTGTTCCCATGAGGCACAGGGTGAGACTGATTGTCATATGGCCATGTCTGAACTGGGGTGGCAGAGTGGGCTAAAGAACGGTGATGGATCAAACTCGGATCTGTTGTCTGGGTGTGAGTGTTTGATTGGTTCTGATGCTCCGTCCATCACCACCCCCTTTTGTACCGCTTTGTTCGCCATAAGTTGGCAGGGTATGCTCAGACGAGAGTCCCTTGCTCACTTTGCCACTGGATTCAAGCAAGCCTGGCTGAAGATGGCTGAAATGCCAGAAACCGGTCCTAGGAAGCTTGTTTCCGGTCCAGGGAAGGCATGGCTTGGCAGTTCGGGCTGGACTGTTCCCATGAGGCACAGGGTCAGACTGATTTGCATATGGCCATGTCTGAACTGGGGTGGCAGAGTGGGCTAAAGAACGGTGATGGATCAAACTTGGATCTGTTGACTGGGTGTGAGTGTTTGATTGGCTCTGATGCTCCGTCCATCACTACCCCCTTTTGTACTGCTTTGTTCACCATAAGTTGGCAGGGTATGCTCAGACGTGAGTCCCTTGCTCACTTTGCCACTGGATTCAAGCAAGCCTGGCTGAAGACGGCTGAAATGCCAGAAACCGGTCCTAGGAAGCTTGTTTCCGGTCCAGGGAAGGCATGGCTTGGCAGTTCGGGCTGGACTGTCCCCATGAAGCACAGGGTCAGACTGAATTGCATATGGCCATGTCTGAACTGGGGTGGCAGAGTGGGCTAAAGAACGGTGATGGATCAAACTCGGATCTGTTGACTGGGTGTGAGTGTTAGATTGTTTCTGATGCTCCGTCCATCACCACCCCCTTTTGTACCGCTTTGTTCGCCATAAGTTGGCAGGGTATGCTCAGACGTGAGTCCCTTGCTCACTTTGCCACTGGATTCAAGCAAGCCTGGCTGAAAACGGCTGAAATGCCAGAAACCGGTCCCAGGCAGCTTGTTTCCGGTCCAGGGAAGGCATGGCTTGGCAGTTCGGGATGGACTGTTCCCATGAGGCACAGGGTCAGACTGATTTGCATATGGCAATGTCTGACCTGGGGTAGCAGAGTGGGCTAAAGAACGGTGATGGATCAAACTTGGATCTGTTGACTGGGTGTGAGTGTTTGATTGGCTCTGATGCTCCGTCCATCACTACCCCCTTTTGTACTGCTTTGTTTGCCATAAGTTGGCAGGGTATGCTCAGACGTGAGTCCCTTGCTCACTTTGCCACTGGATTCAAGCAAGCCTGGCTGAAGATGGCTAAAATGCCAGAAACCGGTCCTAGGAAGCTTGTTTCCGGTCCAGGGAAGGCATGGCTTGGCAGTTCGGGCTGGACTGTCCCCATGAAGCACAGGGTCAGACTGAATTGCATATGGCCATGTCTGAACTGGGGTGGCAGAGTGGGCTAAAGAACGGTGATGGATCAAACTCGGATCTGTTGACTGGGTGTGAGTGTTTGATTGTTTCTGATGCTCCGTCCATCACCACCCCCTTTTGTACCGCTTTGTTCGCCATAAGTTGGCAGGGTATGCTCAGACGTGAGTCCCTTGCTCTCTTTGCCACTGGATTCAAGTAGGCCTGGGCGGTAAATTCCGTTCCGCTCGCGGAATTTGTGGAATTCGCGTAATTTCGCGTTCCGCGGAGAACGCGAAATTGCTCAAAATTCTGCTTTCCGCGATTTCGCGAAATTTTTGCTTGTTCGCGTTCTCAAAATGCGTGTTCGCGAGATATTTCTCCCCGAGCACGCAAACAGCAATTGTGAACAGGAAAAAAGCATCGCGAACAAGCAATTCCGCGTGTTCGCGGAATTTCTGCGTGTTCGCGGAGATTTTTTACCGTTTCGCGGAGATTTGCGTAACGCAATTCCGCAAATTCCGCCCACCCCTAGATTCAAGCAAGCCTGGCTGAAGACGGCTGAATTGCCAGAAACCGTTCCTAGGAAGCTTGTTTCCGGTCCAGGGAAGGCATGGCTTGGCAGTTCGTGCTGGACTGTTCCCATGAGGCACAGGGTCAGACTCATTTGCATATGGCCATGTCTGAACTGGGGTGGCAGAGTGGGCTAAAGAACGGTGATGGATCAAACTCGGATCTGTTGACTGGGTGTGAGTGTTTGATTGGTTCTGATGCTCCGTCCATCACCACCCCCTTTTGTACCGCTTTGTTCGCCATAAGTTGGCAGGGTATGCTCAGACGTGAGTCCCTTGCTCACTTTGCCACTGGATTCAAGCAAGCCTGGCTGTAGACGGCTGAAATGCCAGAAACCGGTCCTAGGAAGCTTGTTTCCGGTCCAGGGAAGGCATAGCTTGGCAGTTCAGGCTGGACTGTTACCATGAGGCACAGGGTCAGACTGATTTGCATATGTACATGTCTGAACTGTGGTGGCAGAGTGGGTTAAAGAACGGTGATGGATCAAACACGGATCTGTTGACTGGGTGTGAGTGTTTGATTGGTTCTGATGCTCCGTCCATCACCACCCCTTTTGTACCCCTTTGTTCGCCATAAGTTGGCAGGGTAGGCTCAGACGTGAGTCCCTTGCTCACTTTGCCACTGGATTCAAGCAAGCCTGGCTGAAGACGGCTGAACTGCCAGAAACCAGTCCTAGGAAGCTTGTTTCCGGTCCAGGGAAGGCATGGCTTGGCAGTTCGCGCTGGACTGTTCCCATGAGGCACAGGGTGAGACTGATTGTCATATGGCCATGTCTGAACTGGGGTGGCAGAGTGGGCTAAAGAACGGTGATGGATCAAACTCGGATCTGTTGACTGGGTGTGAGTGTTTGATTGGTTCTGATGCTCCGTCCATCACCACCCCCTTTTGTACCGCTTTGTTCGCCATAAGTTGGCAGGGTATGCTCAGACGAGAGTCCCTTGCTCACTTTGCCACTGGATTCAAGCAAGCCTGGCTGAAGATGGCTGAAATGCCAGAAACCGGTCCTAGGAAGCTTGTTTCCGGTCCAGGGAAGGCATGGCTTGGCAGTTCGGGCTGGACTGTTCCCATGAGGCACAGGGTCAGACTGATTTGCATATGGCCATGCCTGAACTGGGGTGGCAGAGTGGGCTAAAGAACGGTGATGGATCAAACTCGGATCTGTTGACTGGGTGTGAGTGTTTGATTGGTTCTGATGCTCCGTCCATCACCACCCCCTTTTGTACCGCTTTGTTCGCCATAATTTGGCAGGGTATGCTCAGACATGAGTCCCTTGCTCACTTTGCCACTGGATTCAAGCAAGCCTGGCTGAAGACGGCTGAAATGCCAGAAACCGGTCCTAGGAAGCTTGTTTCCGGTCCAGGGAAGGCATGGCTTGGCAGTTTGAGCTGGACTGTTCCCATGAGGCACAGGGTCAGACTGATTTGCATATGGCCATGTCGGAACTGGGGTGGCAGAGTGGTCTAAAGAACGGTGATGGATCAAACACGGATCTGTTGACTGGGTGTGAGTATTTGATTGGTTCTGATGCTCCGTCCATCACCACCCCCTTTTGTACCCCTTTGTTCGCCATAAGTTGGCAGGGTAGGCTCAGACGTGAGTCCCTTGCTCACTTTGCCACTGGATTCAAGCAATCCTGGCTGAAGACGGCTGAACTGCCAGAAACCGGTCCTAGGAAGCTTGTTTCCGGTCCAGGGAAGGCATGGCTTGGCAGTTCGGGATGGACTGTTCCCATGAGGCACAGGGTCAGACTGATTTGCATATGGCCATGTCTGACCTGGGGTGGCAGAGTGGGCTAAAGAATGGTGATGGATCAAACTCGGATCTGTTGACTGGGTGTGAGTGTTTGATTGGTTCTGATGCTCCGTCCATCACTACCCCCTTTTGTACTGCTTTGTTCACCATAAGTTTGCAGGGTATGCTCAGACGTGAGTCCCTTGCTCACTTTGCCACTGGATTCAAGCAAGCCTGGCTGAAGACGGCTGAAATGCCAGAAACCAGTCCTAGGAAGCTTGTTTCCGGTCCAGGGAAGGCATGGCTTGGCAGTTCGGGCTGGACTGTCCCCATGAAGCACAGGGTCAGACTGAATTGCATATGGCCATGTCTGAACTGGGGTGGCAGAGTGGGCTAAAGAACGGTGATGGATCAAACTCGGATCTGTTGACTGGGTGTGAGTGTTTGATTGTTTCTGATGCTCCGTCCATCACCACCCCCTTTTGTACCACTTTGTTCACCATAAGTTGGCAGGGTATGCTCAGACGTGAGTCCCTTGCTCACTTTGCCACTGGATTCAACCAAGCCTGGCTGAAGATGGCTGAAATGCCAGAAACCGGTCCTAGGAAGCTTGTTTCCGGTCCAGGGAAGGCATGGCTTGGCAGTTCGGGCTGGACTGTTCCCATGAGGCACAGGGTCAGACTGATTTGCATATGGCCATGTCTGAACTGGGGTGGCAGAGTGGGCGAAAGAACGGTGATGGATCAAAGTCGGATCTGTTGACTGGGTGTGAGTGTTTGATTGGTTCTGATGCTCCGTCCATCACCACCCCCTTTTGTACCGCTTTGTTCGCCATAAGTTGGTAGGGTATGCTCAGACGTGAGTCCCTTGCTCACTTTGCCACTGGATTCAAGCATGCCTGGCTGAAGACTGCTTAAATGCCAGAAACCGGCCCGAGGAAGCTTGTTTTCGGTCCAGGGAAGGCATGGCTTGGCAGTTCGGGCTGGACTGTTCCCATGAGGCACAGGGTCAGACTGATTTGCATATGGCCATGTATGAACTGGGGTGACAGAGTGGGCTAAAGCACGGTGATGGATCAAACTCGGATCTGTTGACTGGGTGTGAGTGTTTGATTGATTCTGATGCTCTGTCCATCACCACCCCCTTTTAAACTGCTTTGTTCGCCATAAGTTGGCAGGATATGCTCACACGTGAGTCCCTTGCTCACTTTGCCACTGGATTCAAGCAAGCCTGGCTGAAGACGGCTGCAATGCCAGAAACCGGTCCTAGGACGCTTGTTTCCGGTCCAGGGAAGGCATGGCTTGGCAGTTCAGGCTGGACTGTTCAAAAGAGGGACAGGGTCAGACTGAATTGCATATGGCCATGTCTGAACTGGGGTGGCAGAGTGGGCTAAAGAACGGTGATGGATCAAACTCGGATCTGTTGACTGGGTGTGAGTGTTTGATTCGTTCTGATGCTCCGTCCATCACCACCCCCTTTTGTACCGCTTTGTTTGCCATAAGTTGGCAGGGTATGCTCAGACGTGAGTCCCTTTTACTTTGCCACTGGATTCAAGGAAGCCTGGCTGAAGACGGCTGAAAGGCCAGAAACCGGTCCTAGGAAGCTTGTTTTCGGTCCAGGGAAGGCATGGCTTGGCAGTTCGGGCTGGACTGTCCTCATGAGGCACAGGGTCAGACTGAATTGCATATGGCCATGTCTGAACTTGGGTGGCAGAGTGGGCTAAAGAACGGTGATGGATCAAACTCGGATCTGTTGACTGGGTGTGAGTGTTTGATTGTTTTAGATGCTCCGTCCCTTTTGTACAGCTTTGTTCGCCATAAGTTGGCAGGGTATGCTCACACGTGAGTCCCTTGCTCACTTTGCCACTGGATTCAACCAAGCCTGGCTGAAGACGGCTGAAATGCCAGAAACCGGTTCTAGGAATCTTGTTTCCGGTCCAGGGAAGGCATGGCTTGGCAGTTCGGGCTGGACTGTTCCCTTGAGGCACAGGGTCAGACTGATTTGCATATGGCCATGTCTGAACTGGGGTGGCAGAGTGGGCTAAAGAATGGTGATGGATCAAACTCGGATCTGTTGACTGGGTGTGAGTGTTTGATTGGTTCTGATACTCCATCCATCACCACCCCCTTTTGTACCGCTTTGTTCACCATAAGTTGGCAGGGTATGCTCAGACGTGAGTCCCTTGCTCACTTTGCTACTGGATTCAAGCAAGCCTGGCTGAAGACGGCTGAAATGCCAGAAACCGGTCCTAGGACGCTTGTTTCCGGTCCAGGGAAGTCATGGCTTGGCAGTTCGGGCTGGACTGTTCCCATGAGGCACAGGGTCAGACTGATTTGCATATGGCCATGTCTGACCTGGGGTGGCAGAGTGGGCTAAAGAACGGTGATGGATCAAACTCGGATCTGTTGACTGGGTGTGAGTGTTTGATTGGTTCTGATGCTCCGTCCATCACTACCCCCTTTTGTACTGCTTTGTTCACCATAAGTTGGCAGGGTATGCTCAGACGTGAGTCCCTTGCTCACTTTGCCACTGGATTCAAGCAAGCCTGGCTGAAGACGGCTGAAATGCCAGAAACCAGTCCTAGGAAGCTTGTTTCCGGTCCAGGGAAGGCATGGCTTGGCAGTTCGGGCTGGACTGTCCCCATGAAGCACAGGGTCAGACTGAATTGCATATGGCCATGTCTGAACTGGGGTGGCAGAGTGGGCTAAAGAACGGTGATGGATCAAACTCGGATCTGTTGACTGGGTGTGAGTGTTTGATTGTTTCTGATGCTCCGTCCATCACCACCCCCTTTTGTACCACTTTGTTCACCATAAGTTGGCAGGGTATGCTCAGACGTGAGTCCCTTGCTCACTTTGCCACTGGATTCAACCAAGCCTGGCTGAAGATGGCTGAAATGCCAGAAACCGGTCCTAGGAAGCTTGTTTCCGGTCCAGGGAAGGCATGGCTTGGCAGTTCGGGCTGGACTGTTCCCATGAGACACAGGGTCAGACTGATTTGCATATGGCCATGTCTGAACTGGGGTGGCAGAGTGGGCGAAAGAACGGTGATGGATCAAACTCGGATCTGTTGACTGGGTGTGAGTGTTTGATTGGTTCTGATGCTCCGTCCATCACCACCCCCTTTTGTACCGCTTTGTTCGCCATAAGTTGGTAGGGTATGCTCAGACGTGAGTCCCTTGCTCACTTTGCCACTGGATTCAAGCATGCCTGGCTGAAGACTGCTTTAATGCCAGAAACCGGCCCGAGGAAGCTTGTTTTCGGTCCAGGGAAGGCATGGCTTGGCATTTCGGGCTGGACTGTTCCCATGAGGCACAGGGTCAGACTGATTTGCATATGGCCATGTATGAACTGGGGTGACAGAGTGGGCTAAAGCACGGTGATGGATCAAACTCGGATCTGTTGACTGGGTGTGAGTGTTTGATTGATTCTGATGCTCTGTCCATCACCACCCCCTTTTGAACTGCTTTGTTCGCCATAAGTTGGCAGGGTATGCTCAGACGTGAGTCCCTTGCTCACTTTGCCACTGGATTCAAGCAAGCCTGGCTGAAGACGGCTGCAATGCCAGAAACCGGTCCTAGGACGCTTGTTTCCGGTCCAGGGAAGGCATGCCTTGGCAGTTCAGGCTGGACTGTTCAAAAGAGGCACAGGGTCAGACTGAATTGCATATGGCCATGTCTGAACTGGCGTGGCAGAGTGGGCTAAAGAACGGTGATGGATCAAACTCGGATCTGTTGACTGGGTGTGAGTGTTTGATTGGTTCTGATGCTCCGTCCATCACCACCCCCTTTTGTACCGCTTTGTTTGCCATAAGTTGGCAGGGTATGCTCAGACGTGAGTCCCTTGCTCACTTTGCCACTGGATTCAAGCAAGCCTAGCTGAAGACGGCTGAAAGGCCAGAAACCGGTCCTAGGAAGCTTGTTTTCGGTCCAGGGAAGGCATGGCTTGGCAGTTCGGGCTGGACTGTCCTCATGAGGCACAGGGTCAGACTGAATTGCATATGGCCATGTCTGAACTTGGGTGGCAGAGTGGGCTAAAGAACGGTGATGGATCAAACTCGGATCTGTTGACTGGGTGTGAGTGTTTGATTGTTTTAGATGCTCCGTCCCTTTTGTACAGCTTTGTTCGCCATAAGTTGGCAGGGTATGCTCACACGTGAGTCCCTTGCTCACTTTGCCACTGGATTCAACCAAGCCTGGCTGAAGACGGCTGAAATGCCAAAAACCGGTTCTAGGAATCTTGTTTCCGGTCCAGGGAAGGCATGGCTTGGCAGTTCGGGCTGGACTGTTCCCATGAGGCACAGGGTCAGACTGATTTGCATATGGCCATGTCTGAACTGGGGTGGCAGAGTGGGCTAAAGAACGGTGATGGATCAAACTCGGATCTGTTGACTGGGTGTGAGTGTTTGATTGTTTTAGATGCTCCGTCCCTTTTGTACAGCTTTGTTCGCCATAAGTTGGCAGGGTATGCTCACACGTGAGTCCCTTGCTCACTTTGCCACTGGATTCAACCAAGCCTGGCTGAAGACGGCTGAAATGCCAGAAACCGGTTCTAGGAATCTTGTTTCCGGTCCAGGGAAGGCATGGCTTGGCAGTTCGGGCTGGACTGTTCCCATGAGGCACAGGGTCAGACTGATTTGCATATGGCCATGTCTGAACTGGGGTGGCAGAGTGGGCTAAAGAATGGTGATGGATCAAACTCGGATCTGTTGACTGGGTGTGAGTGTTTGATTGGTTCTGATACTCCATCCATCACCACCCCCTTTTGTACCGCTTTGTTCACCATAAGTTGGCAGGGTATGCTCAGATTTGAGTCCCTTGCTCACTTTGCTACTGGATTCAAACAAGCCTGGCTGAAGACGGCTGAAATGCCAGAAACCGGTCCTAGGACGCTTGTTTCCGGTCCAGGGAAGTCATGGCTTGGCAGTTCGGGCTGGACTGTTCCCATGAGGCACAGGGTCAGACTGATTTGCATATGGCCATGTCTGAACTGGGGTGGCAGAGTGGGCCAAAGAACGGTGATGGATCAAACTCGGATCTGTTGATTGGGTGTGAGTGTTTGATTGGTTCTGATGCTCCGTCCATCACCACCCCCTTTTGTTCCGCTTTGTTCGCCATAAGTTGGCAGGGTATGCTCAGACGTGAGTCCCTTGCTCACTTTCCACTGGATTCTAGCAAGCCTGGCTGAAGATGGCTGAAATGCCAGAAACCGGTCCTAGAAAGCTTGTTTCCGGTCCAGGGAAGGCATGGCTTGGCAGTTCGGGCTGGACTGTTCCCATGAGGCGCAGGGTCAGACTGATTTGCACATGGCCATGTCTGAACTGGGGTGGCAGAGTGGGCTAAAGAACGGTGATGGATCAATCTCAGATCTGTTGACTGGGTGTGAGTGTTTGATTGGTTCTGATGCTCCGTCCATCACCACCCCCTTTTGTACCGCTTTGTTTGCCATAAGTTGGCAGGGTATGCTCAAACGTGAGTCCCTTGCTCACTTTGCCACTGGATTCAAGCAAGCCTGGCTGAAGACGGCTGAAATGCCAGAAACCGGTCCTAGGAAGCTTGTTTCCGGTCCAGGCAAGGCATGGCTTAGCAGTTCGGGCTGGACTGTTCCCATGAGGCACAGGGTCAGACTGATTTATATATGGCCATGTCTAAACTGGGGTGGCAGAGTGGGCTAAAGAACGGTGATGGATCAAACTTGGATCTGTTGACTGGGTGTGAGTGTTTGATTGGTTCTGATGCTCCGTCCATCACCACCCCCTTTTGTACCGCTTTGTTCGCCATAAGATGGCAGGTTATGCTCAAACGTGAGTCCCTTGCTCACTTTGCCACTGGATTCAAGCAAGCCTGGCTGAAGACGGCTGAAATGCCAGAAACCGGTCCTAGGAAGCTTGTTTCCGGTCCAGGGAAGGCATGGCTTGGCAGTTCGGGCTGGACTGTTCCCAATAGGCACAGGGTCAGACTGATTTGCATATGGCCATGTCTGAACTGGGGTGGCAGAGTGGGCTAAAGAACGGTGATGGATCAAACTCGGATCTGTTGACTGGGTGTGAGTGTTTGATTGGTTCTGATGCTCCGTCCATCACCACCCCTTTTGTACCGCTTTGTTCGCCATAAGTTGGCAGGGTAGGCTCAGACGTGAGTCCCTTGCTCACTTTGCCACTGGATTCAAGCAAGCCTGGCTGAAGGCGGCTGAACTGCCAGAAACCAGTCGTAGGAAGCTTGTTTCCGGTCAGGGAAGGCATGGCTTGGCAGTTCGCGCTGGACTGTTCCCATGAGGCACAGGGTGAGACTGATTTGCATATGGCCATGTCTGAACTGGGGTGGCAGAGTGGGCTAAAGAATGGTGATGGATCAAACTCGGATCTGTTGACTGGGTGTGAGTGTTTGATTGGTTCTGATGCTCCATCCATCACCACCCCCTTTTGTACCGCTTTGTTCGCCATAAGTTGGCAGGGTATGCTCAGACGTGAGTCCCTTGCTCACTTTGCCACTTGATTCAAGCAAGCCTGGCTGAAGACGGCTGAAATGCCAGAAACCGGTCCTAGGAAGCTTGTTTCCGGTCCAGGGAAGGCATGGCTTGGCAGTTCGGGCTGGACTGTCCCCATGAGGCACAGGGTCAGACTGAATTGCATATGGCCATGTCTGAACTTGGGTGGCAGAGTGGGCTAAAAAACGGTGATGGATCAAACTCGGATCTGTTGACTGGGTGTGAGTGTTTGATTGTTTCAGATGCTCCGTCCCTTTTGTACCGCTTTGTTCGCCATAAGTTGGCAGGGTATGCTCACACGTGAGTCCCTTGCTCACTTTGCCACTGGATTCAACCAAGCCTGGCTGAAGACGGCTGAAATGCAAGAAACCGGTCCTAGGAAGCTTGTTTCCGGTCCAGGGAAGGCATGGCTTGGCAGTTCGGGCTGGACTGTTCCCATGAGGCACAGGGTCAGACTGATTTGCATATGGCCATGTCTGAACTGGGGTGGCAGAGTGGGCTAAAGAACGGTGATGGATCAAACTCGGATCTGTTGACTGGGTGTGAGTGTTTGATTGTTTCTGATGCTCCGTCCATCACCACCCCCTTTTGTACCGCTTTGTTCGCCATAAGTTGGCAGGGTATGCTCAGACGTGAGTCACTTGCTCTCTTTGCCACTGGATTCAAGCAAGCCTGGCTGAAGACGGCTGAATTGCCAGAAACCGTTCCTAGGAAGCTTGTTTCCGGTCCAGGGAAGGCATGGCTTGGCAGTTCGCGCTGGACTGTTCCCATGAGGCACAGGGTCAGACTCATTTGCATATGGCCATGTCTGAACTGGGGAGGCAGAGTGGGCTAAAGAACGGTGATGGATCAAACTCGGATCTGTTGACTGGGTGTGAGTGTTTGATTGTTTCTGATGCTCCGTCCATCACCACCCCCTTTTGTACCGCTTTGTTCGCCATAAGTTGGCAGGGTATGCTCAGACGTGAGTCACTTGCTCTCTTTGCCACTGGATTCAAGCAAGCCTGGCTGAAGACGGCTGAATTGCCAGAAACCGTTCCTAGGAAGCTTGTTTCCGGTCCAGGGAAGGCATGGCTTGGCAGTTCGCGCTGGACTGTTCCCATGAGGCACAGGGTCAGACTCATTTGCATATGGCCATGTCTGAACTGGGGTGGCAGAGTGGGCTAAAGAACGGTGATGGATCAAACTCGGATCTGTTGACTGGGTGTGAGTGTTTGATTGGTTCTGATGCTCCTTCCATCACCACCACCTTTTGTACCGCTTTGTTCGCCATAAGTTGGCAGGATATGCTCAGACGTGAGTCCCTTGCTCACTTTCCACTGGATTCAAGCAAGCCTGGCTGAAGATGGCTGAAATGCCAGAAACCGGTCCTAGAAATCTTGTTTCCGGTCCAGGGAAGGCATGGCTTGGCAGTTCGAACTCGGATCTGTTGACTGGGTGTGAGTGTTTGATTGGTTCTGATGCTCCGTCCATCACCACCCCTTTTGTACCGCTTTGTTCGCCATAAGTTGGCAGGGTATGCTCAGACGTGAGTCCCTTGCTCACTTTGCCACTGGATTCAAGCAAGCCTGGCTGAAGACGGCTGAACTGCCAGAAACCGGTCCTAGGAAGCTTGTTTCCGGTCCAGGGAAGGCATGGCTTGGCAGTTCGGGCTGGACTGTCCTCATGAGGCACAGGGTCAGACTGAATTGCATATGGCCATGTCTGAACTTGGGTGGCAGAGTGGGCTAAAGAACGGTGATGGATCAAACTCGGATCTGTTGACTGGGTGTGAGTGTTTGATTGTTTTAGATGCTCCGTCCCTTTTGTACAGCTTTGTTCGCCATAAGTTGGCAGGGTAGGCTCAGACGTGAGTCCCTTGCTCACTTTGCCACTGGATTCAAGCAAGCCTGGCTGAAGACGGCTGAACTGCCAGAAACCAGTCGTAGAAAGCTTGTTTCCGGTCAGGGAAGGCATGGCTTGGCAGTTCGCGCTGGACTGTTCCCATGAGGCACAGGGTGAGACTGATTTGCATATGGCCATGTCTGAACTGGGGTGGCAGAGTGGGCTAAAGAACGGTGATGGATCAAACTCGGATCTGTTGACTGGGTGTGAGTGTTTGATTGGTTCTGATGCTCCATCCATCACCACCCCCTTTTGTACCGCTTTGTTCGCCATAAGTTGGCAGGGTATGCTCAGACGTGAGTCCCTTGCTCACTTTGCCACTGGATTCAAGCAAGCCTGGCTGAAGACGGCTGAAATGCCAGAAACCGGTCCTAGGAAGCTTGTTTCCGGTCCAGGGAAGGCATGGCTTGGCAGTTTGGGCTGGACTGTCCCCATGAGGCACAGGGTCAGACTGAATTGCATATGGCCATGTCTGAACTTGGGTGGCAGAGTGGGCTAAAAAACGGTGATGGATCAAACTCGGATCTGCTGACTGGGTGTGAGTGTTTGATTGTTTCAGATGCTCCGTCCCTTTTGTACCGCTTGGTTCGCCATAAGTTGGCAGGGTATGCTCACACGTGAGTCCCTTGCTCACTTTGCCACTGGATTCAACCAAGCCTGGCTGAAGACGGCTGAAATGCAAGAAACCGGTCCTAGGAATCTTGTTTCCGGTCCAGGGAAGGCATGGCTTGGCAGTTCGGGCTGGACTGTTCCCATGAGGCACAGGGTCAGACTGATTTGCATATGGCCATGTCTGAACTGGGGTGGCAGAGTGGGCTAAAGAACGGTGATGGATCAAACTCGGATCTGTTGACTGGGTGTGAGTGTTTGATTGTTTCTGATGCTCCGTCCATCACCACCCCCTTTTGTACCGCTTTGTTCACCATAAGTTGGCAGGGTATGCTCAGACGTGAGTCACTTGCTCTCTTTGCCACTGGATTCAAGCAAGCCTGGCTGAAGACGGCTGAATTGCCAGAAACCGTTCCTAGGAAGCTTGTTTCCGGTCCAGAGAAGGCATGGCTTGGCAGTTCGCGCTGGACTGTTCCCATGAGGCACAGGGTCAGACTCATTTGCATATGGCCATGTCTGAACTGGGGTGGCAGAGTGGGCTAAAGAACAGTGATGGATCAAACTCGGATCTGTTGACTGGGTGTGAGTGTTTGATTGGTTCTGATGCTCCTTCCATCACCACCACCTTTTGTACCGCTTTGTTCGCCATAAGTTGGCAGGATATGCTCAGACGTGAGTCCCTTGCTCACTTTCCACTGGATTCAAGCAAGCCTGGCTGAAGATGGCTGAAATGCCAGAAACCGGTCCTAGAAATCTTGTTTCCGGTCCAGGGAAGGCATGGCTTGGCAGTTCGAACTCGGATCTGTTGACTGGGTGTGAGTGTTTGATTGGTTCTGATGCTCCGTCCATCACCACCCCTTTTGTACCGCTTTGTTCGCCATAAGTTGGCAGGGTATGCTCAGACGTGAGTCCCTTGCTCACTTTGCCACTGGATTCAAGCAAGCCTGGCTGAAGACGGCTGAACTGCCAGAAACCGGTCCTAGGAAGCTTGTTTCCGGTCCAGGGAAGGCATGGCTTGGCAGTTCGGGATGGACTGTTCCCATGAGGCACAGGGTCAGACTGATTTGCATATGGCAATGTCTGACCTGGGGTGGCAGAGTGGGCTAAAGAACGGTGATGGATCAAACTTGGATCTGTTGACTGGGTGTGAGTGTTTGATTGGCTCTGATGCTCCGTCCATCACTACCCCCTTTTGTACTGCTTTGTTCACCATAAGTTTGCAGGGTATGCTCAGACGTGAGTCCCTTGCTCACTTTGCCACTGGATTCAAGCAAGCCTGGCTGAAGACGGCTGAAATGCCAGAAACCGGTCCTAGGAAGCTTGTTTCCGGTCCAGGGAAGGCATGGCTTGGCAGTTCGGGCTGGACTGTCCCCATGAAGCACAGGGTCAGACTGAATTGCATATGGCCATGTCTAAACTGGGGTGGCAGAGTGGGCTAAAGAACGGTGATGGATCAAACTCGGATCTGTTGACTGGGTGTGAGTGTTTGATTGTTTCTGATGCTCCGTCCATCACCCCCCCCTTTTTGTACCGCTTTGTTCGCCATAAGTTGGCAGGGTATGCTCAGACCTGAGTCCCTTGCTCACTTTGCCACTGGATTCAAGCAAGCCTGGCTGAAAACGGCTGAAATGCCAGAAACCAGTCCTAGGCAGCTTGTTTCCGGTCCAGGGAAGGCATGGCTTGGCAGTTCGGGATGGACTGTTCCCATGAGGCACAGGGTCAGACTGATTTGCATATGGCAATGTCTGACCTGGGGTGGCAGAGTGGGCTAAAGAACGGTGATGGATCAAACTTGGATCTGTTGACTGGGTGTGAGTGTTTGATTGGCTCTGATGCTCCGTCCATCACTACCCCCTTTTGTACTGCTTTGTTCGCCATAAGTTGGCAGGGTATGCTCAGACGTGAGTCCCTTGCTCACTTTGCCACTGGATTCAAGCAAGCCTGGCTGAAGACGGCTAAAATGCCAGAAACCGGTCCTAGGAAGCTTGTTTCCGGTCCAGGGAAGGCATGGCTTGGCAGTTCGGGCTGGACTGTCCCCATGAAGCACAGGGTCAGACTGAATTGCATATGGCCATGTCTGAACTGGGGTGGCAGAGTGGGCTAAAGAACGGTGATGGATCAAACTCGGATCTGTTGACTGGGTGTGAGTGTTTGATTGTTTCTGATGCTCCGTCCATCACCACCCCCTTTTGTACCGCTTTGTTCGCCATAAGTTGGCAGGGTATGCTCAGACGTGAGTCCCTTGCTCACTTTGCCACTGGATTCAAGCAAGCCTGGCTGAAAACGGCTGAAATGCCAGAAACCGGTCCTAGGAAGCTTGTTTCCGGTCCAGGGAAGGCATGGCTTGGCAGTTCGGGCTGGACTGTTCCCATGAGGCACAGGGTCAGACTGATTTGCATATGGCCACGTCTAAACTGGGGTGGCAGAGTGGGCTAAAGAACGGTGATGGATCAAACTCGGATCTGTTGACTGGGTGTGAGTGTTTGATTGGTTCTGATGCTCCGTCCATCACCACCCCCTTTTGTACCGCTTTGTTCGCCATAAGTTGGCAGGGTATGCTCAGACGTGAGTCCCTTGCTCACTTTGCCACTGGATTCAAGCAAGCCTGGCTGAAGACGTCTGAAATGCCAGAAACCTGTCCTAGGAAGCTTGTTTCCGGTCCAGGGAAGGCATGGCTTGGCAGTTCAGGCTGGACTGTTCCCATGAGGCACAGGGTCAGACTGATTTGCACATGGCCATGTCTGAACTGGGGTGGCAGAGTGGGCTAAAGAACAGTGATGGATCAATCTGAGATCTGTTGACTGGGTGTGAGTGTTTGATTGGTTCTGATGCTCCGTCCATCACCACCCCCTTTTGTACCGCTTTGTTCGCCATAAGTTGGCAGGGTATGCTAAAACGTGATTCCCTTGCTCACTTTGCCACTGGATTCAAGCAAGCCTGGCTGAAGACGGCTGAAATGCCAGAAAACGGTCCTAGGAAGCTTGTTTCCGGTCCAGGGAAGGCATGGCTTGGCAGTTCGGGCTGGACTGTTCCCATGAGGCACAGGGTCAGACTGATTTGCATATGGCCATGCCTGAACTGGGGTGGCAGAGTGGGCTAAAAAACGGTGATGGATCAAACTCGGATCTGTTGACTGGGTGTGAGTGTTTGATTGGTTCTGATGCTCCATCCATCACCACCCCCTTTTGTACCCCTTTGTTCGCCATAAGTTGGCAGGGTAGGCTCAGACGTGAGTCCCTTGCTCACTTTGCCACTGGATTCAAGCAATCCTGGCTGAAGACGGCTGAACTGCCAGAAACCGGTCCTAGGAAGCTTGTTTCCGGTCCAGGGAAGGCATGGCTTGGCAGTTCGGGATGGACTGTTCCCATGAGGCACAGGGTCAGACTGATTTGCATATGGCCATGTCTGACCTGGGGTGGCAGAGTGGGCTAAAGAACGGTGATGGATCAAACTCGGATCTGTTGACTGGGTGTGAGTGTTTGATTGGTTCTGATGCTCCGTCCATCACTACCCCCTTTTGTACTGCTTTGTTCACCATAAGTTGGCAGGGTATGGTCAGACGTGAGTCCCTTGCTCACTTTGCCACTGGATTCAAGCAAGCCTGGCTGAAGACGGCTGAAATGCCAGAAACCAGTCCTAGGAAGCTTGTTTCTGGTCCAGGGAAGGCATGGCTTGGCAGTTCGGGCTGGACTGTCCCCATGAAGCACAGGGTCAGACTGAATTGCATATGGCCATGTCCTAACTGGGGTGGCAGAGTGGGCTAAGGAACGGTGATGGATCAAACTCGGATCTGTTGACTGGGTGTGAGTGTTTGATTGTTTCTGATGCTCCGTCCATCACCACCCCCTTTTGTACCACTTTGTTCGCCATAAGTTGGCAGGGTATGCTCACACGTGAGTCCCTTGCTCACTTTGCCACTGGATTCAACCAAGCCTGGCTGAAGATGGCTGAAATGCCAGAAACCGGTCCTAGGAAGCTTGTTTCCGGTCCAGGGAAGGCATGGCTTGGCAGTTCGGGCTGGACTGATCCCATGAGGCACAGGGTCAGACTGATTTGCATATGGCCATGTCTGAACTGGGGTGGCAGAGTGGGCGAAAGAACGGTGATGGATCAAACTCGGATCTGTTGACTGGGTGTGAGTGTTTGATTGTTTCTGATGCTCCTTCCATCACCACCCCCTTTTGTACCACTTTGTTCGCCATAAGTTGGCAGGGTATGCTCACACGTGAGTCCCTTGCTCACTTTGCCACTGGATTCAACCAAGCCTGGCTGAAGATGGCTGAAATGCCAGAAACCGGTCCTAGGAAGCTTGTTTCCGGTCCAGGGAAGGCATGGCTTGGCAGTTCGGGCTGGACTGTTCCCATGAGGCACAGGGTCAGACTGATTTGCATATGGCCATGTCTGAACTGGGGTGGCAGAGTGGGCGAAAGAACGGTGATGGATCAAACTCGGATCTGTTGACTGGGTGTGAGTGTTTGATTGGTTCTGATGCTCCGTCCATCACCACCCCCTTTTTTACCGCTTTGTTCGCCATAAGTTGGCAGGGTATGCTCAAACGTGATTCCCTTGCTCACTTTGCCACTGGATTCAAGCAAGCCTGGCTGAAGACGGCTGAAATGCAAGAAAACGGTCCTAGAAAGCTTGTTTCCGGTCCAGGGAAGGCATGGCTTGGCAGTTCGGGCTGGACTGTTCCCATGAGGCACAGGGTCAGACTGATTTGCATATGGCCAAGCCTGAACTGGAGTGGCAGAGTGGGCTAAAGAACGGTGATGGATCAAACTCGGATCTGTTGACTGGGTGTGAGTGTTTGATTGGTTCTGATGCTCCGTCCATCACCACCCCCTTTTGTACCGCTTTGTTCGCCATAATTTGGCAGGGTATGCTCAGACGTGAGTCCCTTGCTCACTTTGCCACTGGATTCAAGCAAGCCGGGCTGAAGACGGCTGAATTGCCAGAAACCGTTCCTAGGAAGCTTGTTTCCGGTCCAGGGAAGGCATGGCTTGGCAGTTCGCGCTGGACTGTTCCCATGAAGCACAGGGTCAGACTCAGTTGCATATGGCCATGTCTGAACTGGGGTGGCAGAGTGGGCTAAAGAACGGTGATGGATCAAACTCGGATCTGTTGACTGGGTGTGAGTGTTTGATTGGTTCTGATGCTCCTTCCATCAACACCACCTTTTGTACCGCTTTGTTCGCCATAAGTTGGCAGGATATGCTCAGACGTGAGTCCCTTGCTCACTTTCCACTGGATTCAAGCAAGCCTGGCTGAAGATGGCTGAAATGCCAGAAACCGGTCCTAGAAATCTTGTTTCCGGTCCAGGGAAGGCATGGCTTGGCAGTTCGGGCTGGACTGTTCCCATGAGGCACAGGGTCAGACTGATTTGCATATGGCCATGTCTGAACTGGGGTGGCAGAGTGGGCTAAAGAACGGTGATGGATCAAACTCGGATCTGTTGACTGGGTGTGAGTGTTTGATTGGTTCTGATGCTCCGTCCATCCCCACCCCCTTTTGTACCGCTTTGTTCGCCATAAGTTGGCAGGGTATGCTCAGACGTGAGTCCCTTGCTCACTTTGCCACTGGATTCAAGCAAGCCTGGCTGTAGACGGCTGAAATGCCACAAACCGGTCCTAGGAAGCTTGTTTCCGGTCCAGGGAAGGCATGGCTTGGCAGTTCAGGCTGGACTGTTCCCATGAGGCACAGGGTCAGACTGATTTGCATATGTCCATGTCTGAACTGTGGTGGCAGAGTGGGTTAAAGAACGGTGATGGATCAAACACGGATCTGTTGACTGGGTGTGAGTGTTTGATTGGTTCTGATGCTCCGTCCATCACCACCCCTTTTGTACCCCTTTGTTCGCCATAAGTTGGCAGGGTAGGCTCAGACGTGAGTCCCTTGCTCACTTTGCCACTGGATTCAAGCAAGCCTGGCTGAAGACGGCTGAACTGCCAGAAACCAGTCCTAGGAAGCTTGTTTCCGGTCCAGGGAAGGCATGGCTTGGCAGTTCGCGCTGGATTGTTCCCATGAGGCACAGGGTGAGACTGATTGTCATATGGCCATGTCTGAACTGGGGTGGCAGAGTGGGCTAAAGAACGGTGATGGATCAAACTCGGATCTGTTGACTGGGTGTGAGTGTTTGATTGGTTCTGATGCTCCGTCCATCACCACCCCCTTTTGTACCGCTTTGTTCGCCATAAGTTGGCAGGGTATGCTCAGACGAGAGTCCCTTGCTCACTTTGCCACTGGATTCAAGCAAGCCTGGCTGAAGATGGCTGAAATGCCAGAAACCGGTCCAAGGAAGCTTGTTTCCGGTCCAGGGAAGGCATGGCTTGGCAGTTCGGGCTGGACTGTTCCCATGAGGCACAGGGTCAGACTGATTTGCATATGGCCATGTCTGAACTGGGGTGGCAGAGTGGGCTAAAGAACGGTGATGGATCAAACTCGGATCTGTTGACTGGGTGTGAGTGTTTGATTGGTTCTGATGCTCCGTCCATCACCACCCCTTTTGTACCGCTTTGTTCGCCATAAGTTGGCAGGGTATGCTCAGACGTGAGTCCCTTGCTCACTTTGCCACTGGATTCAAGCAAGCCTGGCTGAAGACGGCTGAACTGCCAGAAACCGGTCCTAGGAAGCTTGTTTCCGGTCCAGGGAAGGCATGGCTTGGCAGTTCGGGATGGACTGTTCCCATGAGGCACAGGGTCAGACTGATTTGCATATGGCAATGTCTGACCTGGGGTGGCAGAGTGGGCTAAAGAACGGTGATGGATCAAACTTGGATCTGTTGACTGGGTGTGAGTGTTTGATTGGCTCTGATGCTCCGTCCATCACTACCCCCTTTTGTACTGCTTTGTTCACCATAAGTTGGCAGGGTATGCTCAGACGTGAGTCCCTTGCTCACTTTGCCACTGGATTCAAGCAAGCCTGGCTGAAGACGGCTGAAATGCCAGAAACCGGTCCTAGGAAGCTTGTTTCCGGTCCAGGGAAGGCATGGCTTGGCAGTTCGGGCTGGACTGTCCCCATGAAGCACAGGGTCAGACTGAATTGCAGATGGCCATGTCTGAACTGGGGTGGCAGAGTGGGCTAAAGAACGGTGATGGATCAAACTCGGATCTGTTGACTGGGTGTGAGTGTTTGATTGTTTCTGATGCTCCGTCCATCACCACCCCCTTTTGTACCACTTTGTTCGCCATAAGTTGGCAGGGTATGCTCACACGTGAGTCCCTTGCTCACTTTGCCACTGGATTCAACCAAGCCTGGCTGAAGATGGCTGAAATGCCAGAAACCGGTCCTAGGAAGCTTGTTTCCGGTCCAGGGAAGGCATGGCTTGGCAGTTCGGGCTGGACTGTTCCCATGAGGCACAGGGTCAGACTGATTTGCATATGGCCATGTCTGAACTGGGGTGGCAGAGTGGGCCAAAGAACGGTGATGGATCAAACTCGGATCTGTTGACTGGGTGTGAGTGTTTGATTGTTTCTGATGCTCCGTCCATCACCACCCCCTTTTGTACCACTTTGTTCGCCATAAGTTGGCAGGGTATGCTCACACGTGAGTCCCTTGCTCACTTTGCCACTGGATTCAACCAAGCCTGGCTGAAGATGGCTGAAATGCCAGAAACCGGTCCTAGGAAGCTTGTTTCCGGTCCAGGGAAGGCATGGCTTGGCAGTTCGGGCTGGACTGTTCCCATGAGGCACAGGGTCAGACTGATTTGCATATGGCCATGCCTAAACTGGGGTGGCAGAGTGGGCTAAAGAACGGTGATGGATCAAACTCGGATCTGTTGACTGGGTGTGAGTGTTTGATTGGTTCTGATGCTCCTTCCATCACCACCACCTTTTGTACCGCTTTGTTCGCCATAAGTTGGCAGGATATGCTCAGACGTGAGTCCCTTGCTCACTTTGCACTGGATTCAAGCAAGCCTGGCTGAAGATGGCTGAAATGCCATAAACCGGTCCTAGAAATCTTGTTTCCGGTCCAGGGAAGGCATGGCTTGGCAGTTCGGGCTGGACTGTTCCCATGAGGCACAGGGTCAGACTGATTTGCATATGTCCATGTCTGAACTGGGGTGGCAGAGTGGGCTAAAGAACGGTGATGGATCAAACTCGGATCTGTTGACTGGGTGTGAGTGTTTGATTGGTTCTGATGCTCCGTCCATCACCACCCCCTTTTGTACCGCTTTGTTCGCCATAAGTTGGCAGGGTATGCTCAGACGTGAGTCCCTTGCTCACTTTGCCACTGGATTCAAGCAAGCCTGGCTGTAGACGGCTGAAATGCCAGAAACCGGTCCTAGGAAGCTTGTTTCCGGTCCAGGGAAGGCATGGCTTGGCAGTTCAGGCTGGACTGTTCCCATGAGGCACAGGGTCAGACTGATTTGCATATGTCCATGTCTGAACTGTGGTGGCAGAGTGGGTTAAAGAACGGTGATGGATCAAACACGGATCTGTTGACTGGGTGTGAGTGTTTGATTGGTTCTGATGCTCCGTCCATCACCACCTCTTTTGTACCCCTTTGTTCGCCATAAGTTGGCAGGGTAGGCTCAGACGTGAGTCCCTTGCTCACTTTGCCACTGGATTCAAGCAAGCCTGGCTGAAGACGGCTGAACTGCCAGAAACCAGTCCTAGGAAGCTTGTTTCCGGTCCAGGGAAGGCATGGCTTGGCAGTTCGCGCTGGATTGTTCCCATGAGGCACAGGGTGAGACTGATTGTCATATGGCCATGTCTGAACTGGGGTGGCAGAGTGGGCTAAAGAACGGTGATGGATCAAACTCGGATCTGTTGACTGGGTGTGAGTGTTTGATTGGTTCTGATGCTCCATCCATCACCACCCCCTTTTGTACCGCTTTGTTCGCCATAAGTTGGCAGGGTATGCTCAGACGAGAGTCCCTTGCTCACTTTGCCACTGGATTCAAGCAAGCCTGGCTGAAGATGGCTGAAATGCCAGAAACCGGTCCTAGGAAGCTTGTTTCCGGTCCAGGGAAGGCATGGCTTGGCAGTTCGGGCTGGACTGTTCCCATGAGGCACAGGGTCAGACTGATTGGCATATGGCCATGTCTGAACTGGGGTGGCAGAGTGGGCTAAAGAACGGTGATGGATCAAACTCGGATCTGTTGACTGGGTGTGAGTGTTTGATTGGTTCTGATGCTCCGTCCATCACCACCCCTTTTGTACCGCTTTGTTCGCCATAAGTTGGCAGGGTATGCTCAGACGTGAGTCCCTTGCTCACTTTGCCACTGGATTCAAGCAAGCCTGGCTGAAGACGGCTGAACTGCCAGAAACCGGTCCTAGGAAGCTTGTTTCCGGTCCAGGGAAGGCATGGCTTGGCAGTTCTGGATGGACTGTTCCCATGAGGCACAGGGTCAGACTGATTTGCATATGGCAATGTCTGACCTGGGGTGGCAGAGTGGGCTAAAGAACGGTGATGGATCAAACTTGGATCTGTTGACTGGGTGTGAGTGTTTGATTGGCTCTGATGCTCCGTCCATCACTACCCCCTTTTGTACTGCTTTGTTCACCATAAGTTGGCAGGGTATGCTCAGACGTGAGTCCCTTGCTCACTTTGCCACTGGATTCAAGCAAGCCTGGCTGAAGATGGCTGAAATGCCAGAAACCGGTCCTAGGAAGCTTGTTTCCGGTCCAGGGAAGGCATGGCTTGGCAGTTCGGGCTGGACTGTCCCCATGAAGCACAGGGTCAGACTGAATTGCATATGGCCATGTCTGAACTGGGGTGGCAGAGTGGGCTCAAGAACGGTGATGGATCAAACTCGGATCTGTTGACTGGGTGTGAGTGTTTGATTGTTTCTGATGCTCCGTCCATCACCACCCCCTTTTGTACCGCTTTGTTCGCCATAAGTTGGCAGGGTATGCTCAGACGTGAGTCCCTTGCTCACTTTGCCACTGGATTCAAGCAAGCCTGGCTGAAAACGGCTGAAATGCCAGAAACCGGTCCTAGGCAGCTTGTTTCCGGTCCAGGGAAGGCATGGCTTGGCAGTTCGGGATGGACTGTTCCCATGAGGCACAGGGTCAGACTGATTTGCATATGGCAATGTCTGACCTGGGGTGGCAGAGTGGGCTAAAGAACGGTGATGGATCAAACTTGGATCTGTTGACTGGGTGTGAGTGTTTGATTGGCTCTGATGCTCCGTCCATCACTATCCCCTTTTGTACTGCTTTGTTCGCCATAAGTTGGCAGGGTATGCTCAGACTTGAGTCCCTTGCTCACTTTGCCACTGGATTCAAGCAATCCTGGCTGAAGACGGCTGAAATGCCAGAAACCGGTCCTAGGAAGCTTGTTTCCGGTCCAGGGAAGGCATGGCTTGGCAGTTCGGGCTGGACTGTCCCCATGAAGCACAGGGTCAGACTGAATTGCATATGGCCATGTCTGAACTGGGGTGGCAGAGTGGGCTCAAGAACGGTGATGGATCAAACTCGGATCTGTTGACTGGGTGTGAGTGTTTGATTGTTTCTGATGCTCCGTCCATCACCACCCCCTTTTGTACCGCTTTGTTCGCCATAAGTTGGCAGGGTATGCTCAGACGTGAGTCCCTTGCTCACTTTGCCACTGGATTCAAGCAAGCCTGGCTGAAAACGGCTGAAATGCCAGAAACCGGTCCTAGGCAGCTTGTTTCCGGTCCAGGGAAGGCATGGCTTGGCAGTTCGGGATGGACTGTTCCCATGAGGCACAGGGTCAGACTGATTTGCATATGGCAATGTCTGACCTGGGGTGGCAGAGTGGGCTAAAGAACGGTGATGGATCAAACTTGGATCTGTTGACTGGGTGTGAGTGTTTGATTGGCTCTGATGCTCCGTCCATCACTACCCCCTTTTGTACTGCTTTGTTCGCCATAAGTTGGCAGGGTATGCTCAGACGTGAGTCCCTTGCTCACTTTGCCACTGGATTCAAGCAAGCCTGGCTGAAGACGGCTAAAATGCCAGAAACCGGTCCTAGGAAGCTTGTTTCCGGTCCAGGGAAGGCATGGCTTGGCAGTTCGGGCTGGACTGTCCCCATGAAGCACAGGGTCAGACTGAATTGCATATGGCCATGTCTGAACTGGGGTGGCAGAGTGGGCTAAAGAACGGTGATGGATCAAACTCGGATCTGTTGACTGGGTGTGAGTGTTTGATTGGTTCTGATGCTCCGTCCATCACCACCCCCTTTTGTACCGCTTTGTTCGCCATAAGTTGGCAGGGTATGCTCAGACGTGAGTCCCTTGCTCACTTTGCCACTGGATTCAAGCAAGCCTGGCTGAAAATGGCTGAAATGCCAGAAACCGGTCCTAGGAAGCTTGTTTCCGGTCCAGGGAAGGCATGGCTTGGCAGTTCGGGCTGGACTGTTCCCATGAGGCACAGGGTCAGACTGATTTGCATATGGCCATGTCTGAACTGGGGTGGCAGAGTGGGCTAAAGAACGGTGATGGATCAATCTGAGATCTGTTGACTGGGTGTGAGTGTTTGATTGGTTCTGATGCTCCGTCCATCACCACCCCCTTTTGTACCGCTTTGTTCGCCATAAGTTGGCAGGGTATACTCAAACGTGATTCCCTTGCTCACTTTGCCACTGGATTCAAGCAAGCCTGGCTGAAGACGGCTGAAATGCCAGAAAACGGTCCTAGGAAGCTTGTTTCCGGTCCAGGGAAGGCATGGCTTGGCAGTTCGGGCTGCACTGTTCCCATGAGGCACAGGGTCAGACTGATTTGCATATGGCCATGCCTGAACTGGGGTGGCAGAGTGGGCTAAAGAACAGTGATGGATCAAACTCGGATCTGTTGACTGGGTGTGAGTGTTTGATTGGTTCTGATGCTCCGTCCATCACCACCCCCTTTTGTACCGCTTTGTTCGCCATAATTTGGCAGGGTATGCTCAGACGTGAGTCCCTTGCTCACTTTGCCACTGGATTCAAGCAAGCCTGGCTGAAGACGGCTGAAATGCCAGAAACCGGTCCTAGGAAGCTTGTTTCCGGTCCAGGGAAGGCATGGCTTGGCAGTTTGAGCTGGACTGTTCCCATGAGGCACAGGGTCAGACTGATTTGCATATGGCCATGTCTGAACTGGGGTGGCAGAGTGGTCTAAAGAACGGTGATGGATCAAACACGGATCTGTTGACTGGGTGTGAGTATTTGATTGGTTCTGATGCTCCGTCCATCACCACCCCCTTTTGTACCCCTTTGTTCGCCATAAGTTGGCAGGGTAGGCTCAGACGTGAGTCCCTTGCTCACTTTGCCACTGGATTCAAGGAATCCTGGCTGAAGACGGCTGAACTGCCAGAAACCGGTCCTAGGAAGCTTGTTTCCGGTCCAGGGAAGGCATGGCTTGGCAGTTCGGGATGGACTGTTCCCATGAGGCACAGGGTCAGACTGATTTGCATATGGCCATGTCTGACCTGGGGTGGCAGAGTGGGCTAAAGAACGGTGATGGATCAAACTCGGATCTGTTGACTGGGTGTGAGTGTTTGATTGGTTCTGATGCTCCGTCCATCACTACCCCCTTTTGTACTGCTTTGTTCACCATAAGTTGGCAGGGTATGCTCAGATGTGAGTCCCTTGCTCACTTTGCCACTGGATTCAAGCAAGCCTGGCTGAAGACGGCTGAAATGCCAGAAACCAGTCCTAGGAAGCTTGTTTCCGGTCCAGGGAAGGCATGGCTTGGCAGTTCGGGCTGGACTCTCCCCATGAAGCACAGGGTCAGACTGAATTGCATATGGCCATGTCTGAACTGGGGTGGCAGAGTGGGCTAAAGAACGGTGATGGATCAAACTCGTATTTGTTGACTGGGTGTGAGTGTTTGATTGTTTCTGATGCTCCGTCCATCACCACCCCCTTTTGTACCACTTTGTTCACCATAAGTTGGCAGGGTATGCTCACACGTGAGTCCCTTGCTCACTTTGCCACTGGATTCAACCAAGCCTGGCTGAAGATGGCTGAAATGCCAGAAACCGGTCCTAGGAAGCTTGTTTCCGGTCCAGGGAAGGCATGGCTTGGCAGTTCGGGCTGGACTGTTCCCATGAGGCACAGGGTCAGACTGATTTGCATATGGCCATGTCTGAACTGGGGTGGCAGAGTGGGCGAAAGAACGGTGATGGATCAAACTCGGATCTGTTGACTGGGTGTGAGTGTTTGATTGTTTCTGATGCTACGTCCATCACCACCCCCTTTTGTACCACTTTGTTCGCCATAAGTTGGCAGGGTATGCTCACACGTGAGTCCCTTGCTCACTTTGCCACTGGATTCAACCAAGCCTGGCTGAAGATGGCTGAAATGCCAGAAACCGGTCCTAGGAAGCTTGTTTCTGGTCCAGGGAAGGCATGGCTTGGCAGTTCGGGCTGGACTGTTCCCATGAGGCACAGGGTCAGACTGATTTGCATATGGCCATGTCTGAACTGGGGTGGCAGAGTGGGCGAAAGAACGGTGATGGATCAAACTCGGATCTGTTGACTGGGTGTGAGTGTTTGATTGGTTCTGACGCTCCGTCTATCACCACCCCCTTTTGTACCGCTTTGTTCGCCATAAGTTGGCAGGGTATGCTCAAACGTGATTCCCTTGCTCACTTTGCCACTGGATTCAAGCAAGCCTGGCTGAAGACGGCTGAAATGCAAGAAAACGGTCCTAGGAAGCTTGTTTCCGGTCCAGGGAAGGCATGGCTTGGCAGTTCGGGCTGGACTGTTCCCATGAGGCACAGGGTCAGACTGATTTGCATATGGCCATGCCTGAACTGGGGTGGCAGAGTGGGCTAAAGAACGGTGATGGATCAAACTCGGATCTGTTGACTTGGTGTGAGTGTTTGATTGGTTCTGATGCTCCGTTCATCACCACCCCCTTTTGTACCGCTTTGTTCGCCATAATTTGGCAGGGTATGCTCAGACGTGAGTCCCTTGCTCACTTTGCCACTGGATTCAAGCAAGCCTGGCTGAAGACGGCTGAATTGCCAGAAACCGTTCCTAGGAAGCTTGTTTCCGGTCCAGGGAAGGCATGGCTTGGCAGTTCGCGCTGGACTGTTCCCATGAGGCACAGGGTCAGACTCATTTGCATATTGAAGTACTGGGTATTTTAGACCCAGCGGTGCAGGGGCACACACCCTATGACTTCTGGGTTTCACCCTGTTCCGGACCTACAGAAACACAGAGTCTTCTGGGTGAAGTCAAAGAATCGTTTATTGGCTGCAGACCAATGACAGGTATCCTAGAAGTACAACAGCGTGTATGTTCTCAGGAGACTGCTGAAAATCATAGGAACGGACTTCTCCTTAAGTACAAAATATCATGCTCCAGGCGCACATTCCTTGGTTTACGATATGGCCATATAAAGGTATACATTACAAACGAAAAAGCAGAGTCATGATGACCATCCCACATTCCAATTCGGCCAGCCCACAATGATTTACACAGTAAGGTTCAGATCCCACGTTTGATGTAAAGAGACCCCCCAATAAACATGAGCATCTCCTGTTTTGGGAAACAAGTCATAAAGCAGGAACAAGCAGGTGTGGAAGAGATTAGCCGGGGGATTGTGTAGAATGAAAGGGCTTTATGACGGGTCAAACCCTGATGCTAATCACAGGTGGACGGAGGAAGGGGAGCTCGTGAGACCGGTTTGACCCAGGGCAGCAGAGCCAGCTGCCCAGGTCACAGAGAAGTCAGAGGGGAAGCCCATGTACTGTGAGGCCCGTATTTACTCCATTATAGCCTATGTGAGGGCAATGACAAGATGGCCACTGTTTCCAAAATGGAACCCGCGTAGTGGAGCAGAAGAACGTGTACACAGTGCATTCATAGCTAGAACGATATATAAAGCACTCGTACATGCCGCATTTACCATTTGCGGTTCGCTAATACCAAGATAGACAGGGGTAAGGCCCTGTCCCCTACGCGGTCCCGAATATTAAAGTACGACAGACCCTCCTTTTGCCCTTACATAGGCAATCACTATACTCATCTTAATCCGAGTCTAGGTCAATGTTCACGAAGTCATGGAGATGTTGCTGTAGCATCATCCTATTACTTAGCTCGTCCCTTGATACAGGTTTCCTTACACATAAGGTAGTACAGAGGCCACATATCGCAGGAGCACACTGTATGCACAGACAGAACAGGAAAAGAATGGCTAAGATCATTCCAACGACCATCAGAACTTTCCAACCCCAGGCAGATATCAATTCCCAGAACCACCCCACCAGTGACCAATCTCCCTTATCCACGTGTATGGCTTCAGATATTTTATGGAGTTTGGAGATGGCTTGATACACTGTTGGAGCATTATCTGGTATGAAAATGCAGCAACTGGATTGGATGACCTTGCACACCCCACCGCGGTCTGCAAGAATAACGTCTAGAACCATGCGGTTCTGCAGAGTCATAAGGCGATCCGCTTGGAGCTCAGCTGTCAGATTACTAAGGGCACCAGCCGTTACATTGACAGTGGATTCAACCACACGTGTCAGCTGTCTCAGGTTCCTACTATTGACCATAGGTCCCCAAAACGGCAGGAAACCCAAGAAGAAGTCTCCCGCTTCCTGACCGGCAGTATCCTCCTTACTAATCACACCTCTCACAACTCTGGTCTTGTGATAGTCAGAGGCGGCAGTAAATGTCGGCGATAGCAAGTTCGCAATATAACATGTGCCCGAGAAATCAGGGGGCAGCCATGTATATGCTCGGTCATTACAGATGAAATATGTGCCCTTGGCAGCTAGAAACGCAGGGGAAAACTGTGACGGGAAGGTGTACGTTTCAGTACAGTCACTTCTTCCCAGTTGAGCTCTAGGATTCTGACCATTACCCTGTAAGCAGAACCGACCCATGTGGGGTACGACCCAGATTGGAGATGAGATTTTTCGCTGTCTTTCACCCAGACTAATACTATACCCCGTCGCGTTCCATCCTACATAAGGTCTCAGCTCTTCTTTGGGAATGGATGAGTATGCATCAATATCTCTACTCATATCGGCAACTCCTTTCATTAAAGCCTTATTATTGGTTATAGGTCTGATGGAACGTGGTTGGCGAGGGGAGTATGTATCTAGGGCATAGAGAAACATGGTTTGGAATGCCCATGACGATCCATTGTAACTGTACGGTAGCACCAGGTAGGGAATACCTTTGTTAATGGTATGTGGCATTAACCCACACACCCAGCAATTGGTCGTATTCATTACTAGTTGGTGCTGGTGCAAGAGTTGGATAAACGAGTTATTTACAAACTCTGATCGTCTGGTCTGTTCGTGCTCAGGCAAAGGGTGAAAAGAGTGAGAGGAGGCAGTAGAAAGAGATATAGGCTGTTGAGTGGGTTCAATGGGCTTTTGAGCGGAGAAGAACACAAATCCTACAATAAACATTATGATACTACATAGTGTAAAAAGGCACAAAAAGACAAAACATTTACTTTTCACAATTCTACACATTCTTGCATTAGAGTTCATTTCCTCAATCGGTCTCTCCATCTTAAAAAACTCCATCCTCTACTCGGGCCGCTCGCGGTGGATGAGTTTCTTCTGCTAAGGAGTACGCCTGTCAGTCCAGGGAAACGCCCTAGACTAACCAGAACCGTTGACCTAGCGTCTTCGGCCTGTACCCCAAAGTCTTGGCACCGCGACCCTGCGGCAGAACCCGGATGGTGGTTCGAAAAACAAAAATCAAGAAAGTCCTTCAGATGGGAGAGCAAAAAATGTCAAAAGGGAAATAGTGAGGAAAATCTTTATTTGTCCATGGGCCTTGGTCTCAAATTATAGCGAAGGCGGCCAGGTGCTGTTTGGTCTTGAAACAAAAGTTCAGGCTCAGTGGTGTCCAGTCGATTTGATGGTGGCACAGTTTCTTGCAGAATATTGTCACTCTCTTGGTCTGAAACTGTGTCTCTTAAGCGTGCGTCACTGAATGGTACAAAACGAGGTACAGTGTCTGTCTCTGAGTCGGCGATACCCTCCTTGACCCACTGGTCATATGGCAGAGGCAAGGGGACTATTTTGCAGTGGGTACCATGGATCCAGTGCTTCTTCCCTTTCACTCGCACTGCTGATCTCGTCGACAGAAGAACAAGATGAGGGCCGATCCAGCGAGGCTCGTCGTTGCCCTTATGCTGGAAATTCCGGACCAGGACCCACGAGCCAGGGTTGATAGGGTGTCCAGGAGGTTCAGAGGCTTGGGGAAGAGTATCATGTACCTGTTGGTGCAAAACACGCAGTTTAACAGTCAAATCATACAGGTAATCGAGTAGTACTGGATGCTCTATCTCACTGAACTTCGTAGGCCTCGGTACACCCCATACGTTGGCGGGACGGCCAAAAACGACCTCGTAAGGACTAAGTCCCACTCGTGAGTGTATGGTCATTCTAGTGGACAGGAGTGCTAAGGGCAGAGCGTCAGGCCATTTAAGACCGGTGCTCGCCTGAATTTTGGCCAGCTTGAGCTTTAAGGCTCCATTGTAGCGTTCTACTAGTCCAGCTGATTGGGGGTGATTTGCAGCGTGGAACTTCTGCTTTATCCCTAGCCCTTCACATACATTCTTCATCACTTTACCCACAAACTCACTTCCGTTATCACACCACACCATTCTTGGCATCCCAAACCTAGGGAAAAATTCCTTTACAAGGGCTTTGGCTGTGGATAGGGCAGTGTTATCTTTCAGAGGATAAGCCTCTATCCATTTTGAGAAAGCACAAACAACCACCAGTACATATTTCAGGTTGTTGCATCTTTCCATGTGAATAAAGTCCAGCTGCAAAACTTCGAATGGACATGATGGGGGTGCAAAGTGACCAGCCGGAGTTGGGGTTCCCCTACCAGGGTTGTACTTCAAGCATACTATGCAATTCTTGACCACATTCTCTGCACACTTGGGAATCCCAGCATTCTGCCATACTGGAGCCAACAACTTGCATATACCTTTCGTACTGATATGTGCCATTCCATGTGCCATAGTAACCACTGGAAGCACATATGCATCAGGCAACAACCATCGCCTATGTTCTGTCAGATCAGTCCAACAACCATTCTCATCCAACTTACCCATACTTTCTCTCCACTTGCTTAACTCTTCCTCTGTGGCTTCAGCCTGAAGCGACTTCACACTCTCTATTGTGTTCTCACACATCCCAACATCATTAACCCATCTAGCGGGGCCTGCAACATACATTCTAGTCTTCACATTCTGTGCCGTTTCTTTCGCGGTCTCATCAGCAAACGCATTCCCACGTCCAACATCATCTGTGACTTTCCTGTGCGCACTGCATTTCATGATCGCAACTTGCAACGGTAGGGTCAGTGACTCAAGGAGATCATTCACCAACTTGCCATTCTGAATTTTAGCTCCATGCGACGTCAGGAACCCACGCTCTTTCCACAAACGCCCAAAATTATGAGCCACGCCAAAGGCGTACTGGCTATCTGTGTATATGTTCACTCTCATTCCTTCAGACAACACACATGGTCTCGTGAGGGCGATTAATTCTGCTGCTTGGGCCGAATTATGTGGCACTCGTGCAGTTTCCACGACCGTGTGCAAAGTCGTGATAGCATATGCAGCAGTCGTGTCACCATTAGGGAGCTTGAAGCATGAACCATCTACCCATAAAGTGCCATCACACTCAGTCAGGGGAGTATCTTTTAGATCTACTCTCCCTTTCGTCTCTTCTTCTGTTCTGAACAGACAATCATGTTGCTCAATCTCATCTGAGTCTGCTGGAATTGGCAACAATGTAGCTGGATTCAGCGTATTACATCTTTTTATGTGTATGTGATTCGCTAACAGTGTGAGCTCATAACCTGATAATCGCGCACTAGTCAAGTGTTGTGTCTTGGTCCTATTTAATAATGTGTCTACAGCATGTGGAACCATAACAATCAATGTATTGTCCATTACCAAACCAGCAGATTGTCGGATAGACATCGCTGCAGCAGCTGTCGCTCTCAGACAGCTTGGCAATGCCCTCGCTGCAGGGTCCAAGGTTGATGAAAAATATGCGCATGGGCACGGTCTGTCGCCAAAAGGCTGTGTTAACACTGATAATGCGCATCCATCTTTCTCATGAACATACAATGTAAAAGGCTTGCTGTAGTCAGGAGTGCCCAACACAGGAGCTGAACATAACGCATTACGCAATTCCACAAAACTTTTCTGGCACTCTTCAGACCATGGGATAGGATTCGGCGTGTCTTTGCATGTTAAGGCTAATAAAGGCTTTGCCAACAAAGAAAAACTAGGGATCCAATGCCTACAGTATGAAGTGATGCCCAAGAAAGCACGCACTTCTCTCTGTGTCTTTGGCACACTCAACTGTGCAATGGCTTGAATTCTTTCTGGGGTCAGTTTCCTTCCCTCCTTCGATAAGAGATGACCTAAGTAGGTCACTTCTTGTCGACAATATTGCAGCTTAGAGAGAGACACCTTGTGATGGAAAGCGGATAAATGGCGCAACAGTGACAATGTGGCTTCTTTACAGATCTTCTCAGTATCCGCAGCGATTAGTAAATCGTCCACGTACTGAATCAGGATAGCGCCACTAGGTAGAATAAGTGCATCAAGCTGCGCTTTCAAAGCTTGACTGTATATGGATGGACTCTCACAGTAGCCCTGGGGAGTGCGTTTGAAGCGGAAGCTTCGGCCTCCCAGACTAAAACCAAAAATGTCTCTGCTCTTTTCTGCAATTGGGATGCTAAAGAAAGCATTCTTTAAATCGATCACTGAAAACCATACAGCAGAGGCTGGAATCATCGTTAACAAGGCAGTTATATCAGGGACAACTGGAAACTGTGGCACAACAATCTTATTAACCTCTCTAAGATCAATCACAAATCTGTAAACAGGTGGCTGTGAAGGATCCGTCCGTTTTAAGACAGGTAAAATCGGACTATTGCAAACGTTGCCTCTTGTCTCTTCAATCACACCTTTATTAATCAGGTCGCTGACAATGTCTAACAATGCTTTCTGGCCTTCATTAGAGATTTTGTACTGGGGAATACGTGGCAGTCTGACATTAGCCTTTAAAGTTACCACGTATGGCGGTATCTCCAAGAGGCCCACATCATTGGGACCAGTAGCCCAAAGGGCATCCGGAAGGGATGACAATTCAGGCGGCATTGTATTTTTAGACAAGTACATCGGGGAAATCACTTTCTTGCCTAATGTAAGTTGTACTCCTGAAGGAGAACAATACAGTGTAGCGTGCAATCTTTTCAACAAATCTAATCCCAGCAAATTCTCACCACAACCCGTTGTTAGGATCAGGGGTGCTTTCAGCTCACAAGGTCCAACAGAAAGTGACATGGGACTAGAAATCGGGTTCCTTACTGGGGCGCCAGAAAAACCTACTGAAACATTTATCCCGCCAGACAAAGGTGCGCCAGGAAGTTTTGAATGCATGATTGAACTCTTTGCAGCACCAGTATCTAGCAGAAAAGGCTCCGTTACATTTGCTGTAGTCACCTCAACATACGGTCCACTCTGATCCACTGGCACTGAAACAACTCCCTCTCTTTGTCTATGGCTGTCCTAGTAATCATTATTCTCTGCATCACCGTCCTCTGCATAATAATCATTATTATAATACTGGGCCGTATTACTAGTCGCGTTAGCTTGCTGATCAAAACTATTGATGGTATTTTGAGGCGGCAGAGGACGCGCGTTCTGGGGAGCATTTCCACGCCCTCTGCCTCTAGGAGCTTGCTGACCACCCCTACCTCTTGCGCCATACGCATTACCGTTCCGCTGCATTAATTTAGGGCAACTATATTTATAATGACCTTCCTCTTTGCAGTATGAACATTGGTTGGGACCTACAGGGACACGTGGTTGATAATACCCATTCATTTGCTGGTTTGTCTGAAACTGTTGGGGTTGGTGATAGACACCTTGGGGTTGCCTATAATTATTACCACCTCCACGTGGCGGGTAGGCCTGCTGTAAAAGGACCTTTGTCTTCAGTTCCTTCGTTTTCTTTTCTGTTCTATCTTTCTCGTCCTTATCTCTATTTTCATAATACTGTGCAGTAGCCAGTATTTGCGCTGAAGAAGAAACAGCCCAGGAACTCTCTGAATCTTTTAACTTTTTACACAGGTCAGGAAGTAGATTCTGCACAAACTTATCCACAAATAACCGTTGGCCACCCTCAGTACTCATATCCTGCCCACTGTGGTCAATAAACGTTTCTTCAAACCTAGTAAAGAAGTCTGACACTGTCTCATCTTTCTTCTGCTTGCATGCAGATAACTTGTCCCAATTTACGCGCATCGCAGGCATTATTGTCTTCATATACGTGATGATTCTACCAGGCAATTCAGCTACTAAAGGTTCTGGTTTCGCACCACCAGTTTGTCTAGCATCAGCAGCAACAATGTTGGCCCATGTATCCCCTAGTTCTGCATTGTGATCTACATTACGAATTGATCCCCATAGAGGCTGTGGAACAACATTGCCAAACAACATGTCTATATCGGCCAGATTCATAATGCATGACCCTGCCGTCTGTGACAACTCTTTATAATAACCTGCTGGGTTCTTACGGGGATCAGGTAAGGACTGCTTAAGCGCTAACACTTCAGAGCGCTTCCATGGAACATGCACCCAAACACGCTGGAAATGCGCTGCCACAGCGGGGTTACCACCGACAGCTGCAACCGCTTCCTTCCATACCGGGGGAACTTCTCTCATAGGGTATTGTCGCGCTTTTGCCTTTTTCCCCACAAGGACCTCTTGTTCAAACAATGACTGTTGGCAATCGTCATTCCTAAGTGACAATACAACCGCAACTGCTTTATCTACTTCGCGGTCCACAATTATACCAGTTCCAAAATCGAACCTCACTCTACACAACTCCTGCGGGTTCGGATTTTTACCACTATCCTCCAATTCTTCACAGAGAATTTCGCACATTTTCTCAAACACATATCTCTGTTTAGGGGCATCCCATTGATGGAAAGTGTTGACAACTGATTCCACATCATAAAGTGAAGGAAAAACGATCCATCTACGCGCCATGTGATCTATTACCTTTTTCTCATCGGGGTTAGGCAATTGGCTGCGCAACTGCTTACGCTGTACACCAGGAGTTGCACCAGATGACCCAAAGAGAGGAGACATTAATGTAGTAACCACATTAGCTAAGCGCTGTCGCGCTGAAGGAGAAGCTGAGGCGAGAACAGGGGGAAAAACAGAGGGAAGAAAAGAGGATGTAGAGACAGGTACTGGAGTGGTGGAAGGAAGAGTGTTAGGGGAGGCAGTTACTGGATTAGGCAAAGTCGCAGGAAGTGCGGGGGCAGTTGGAAGCACAACTGGCGGCGCTTGAGAGGGCTGCGCTACAGGAATAGGAACTGGCTGCAAAGCAACTGGCGGTTGCGGCAAGGCTTGCAGTATATGCACTGGAGGCGGCATATTTACAAGCTGGGGAGGCGCCGTGGCAGTTTGAGCATACGGGGGTGGCGAACTCAACAAATGTGACATCAAGGGATCTTTCTCCTTTTCTTCTGACTCATCCTGCTTAGAATGTGGCAAAGCTGGGTAACATTTGTCAATCCCTAACTTACGCTGCCTGTGCAATTGCTCATTCATTTGCTCCTCCTCATTGTCTTTAAATTGTACAGCTGCTTGCATTACTGACATACCTCTCTCTCTCTTATTCTTTTTCGCTAACTTAATTTCCTTCTGTTTGGCTTCCTTTCGCCATAAGCGGAAAGAGTCAAACATCGCCGGCCGGGCTTTCTTCTTAAACAATTTAATTTCCAGATTATCTAAAATATCAGTATCGAAACTACCATTTTGGGGCCATTTTAAAACACCATCTTTCCTGGTGTAGTGGATCCACACTTCGTTATATGCAATGGGGCCTACGCCATGTTTCACATAGAGCTCATAAGTTGGAGTTCCAACCGGAGGAACCGGACATGATTCCTCTAGCTGGAAATCTTTTCCACAACCCAAACAGAATAATCTACCAAATAGTCCAGAACCAGGCATCTTCGCTCACTAGTCTAGATCCAAACGTCAAAGGATTATCGATTACGATAGCCTCGTGAATACACGAGTCCTCTGGTTTTGGCGTTTGCAAACTCCAAAGTACCAATTCAAATGATCCCGAAGGATACCAAAACAAATGGGAGACGCTCCACTTATACTTAACTGAATATTGCTGATCGATGGCGTCACCAGAAGACTCTCTCGATTGTTTCGCTCTCTCAAACTCGTCAAGGGTCCAAAACAGGTCGATTAATCAGGGCAGCAGTCCTTCGTAGCCGTCGGGACGCGGAGAACCTCGCAGAAAAGACTTTCGGACCACGTCGACATGCAGGGGTCGATGAAGTGGCGGCCTTCCTCCGGAATTTCCACACGAAGCTCCTCACGAACCTCTGGCTTGGACTGGTACCGCTGAAATCGTCCCGAGTTGGGCGCCAAACTGAAGTACTGGGTATTTTAGACCCAGCGGTGCAGGGGCACACACCCTATGACTTCTGGGTTTCACCCTGTTCCGGACCTACAGAAACACAGAGTCTTCTGGGTGAAGTCAAAGAATCGTTTATTGGCTGCAGACCAATGACAGGTATCCTAGAAGTACAACAGCGTGTATGTTCTCAGGAGACTGCTGAAAATCATAGGAACGGACTTCTCCTTAAGTACAAAATATCATGCTCCAGGCGCACATTCCTTGGTTTACGATATGGCCATATAAAGGTATACATTACAAACGAAAAAGCAGAGTCATGATGACCATCCCACATTCCAATTCGGCCAGCCCACAATGATTTACACAGTAAGGTTCAGATCCCACGTTTGATGTAAAGAGACCCCCCAATAAACATGAGCATCTCCTGTTTTGGGAAACAAGTCATAAAGCAGGAACAAGCAGGTGTGGAAGAGATTAGCCGGGGGATTGTGTAGAATGAAAGGGCTTTATGACGGGTCAAACCCTGATGCTAATCACAGGTGGACGGAGGAAGGGGAGCTCGTGAGACCGGTTTGACCCAGGGCAGCAGAGCCAGCTGCCCAGGTCACAGAGAAGTCAGAGGGGAAGCCCATGTACTGTGAGGCCCGTATTTACTCCATTATAGCCTATGTGAGGGCAATGACAAGATGGCCACTGTTTCCAAAATGGAACCCGCGTAGTGGAGCAGAAGAACGTGTACACAGTGCATTCATAGCTAGAACGATATATAAAGCACTCGTACATGCCGCATTTACCATTTGCGGTTCGCTAATACCAAGATAGACAGGGGTAAGGCCCTGTCCCCTACGCGGTCCCGAATATTAAAGTACGACAATATGGCCATGTCTGAACTGGGGTGGCAGAGTGGGCTAAAGAACGGTGATGGATCAAACTCGGATCTGTTGACTGGGTGTGAGTGTTTGATTGGTTCTGATGCTCCTTCCATCACCACCACCTTTTGTACCGCTTTGTTCGCCATAAGTTGGCAGGATATGCTCAGACGTGAGTCCCTTGCTCACTTTCCACTGGATTCAAGCAAGCCTGGCTGAAGATGGCTGAAATGCCAGAAACCGGTCCTAGAAATCTTGTTTCCGGTCCAGGGAAGGCATGGCTTGGCAGTTCGGGCTGGACTGTTCCCATGAGGCACAGGGTCAGACTGATTTGCATATGGCCATGTCTGAACTGGGGTGGCAGAGTGGGCTAAAGAACGGTGATGGATCAAACTCGGATCTGTTGACTGGGTGTGAGTGTTTGATTGGTTCTGATGCTCCGTCCATCACCACCCCCTTTTGTACCGCTTTGTTCGCCATAAGTTGGCAGGGTATGCTCAGACGTGAGTCCCTTGCTCACTTTGCCACTGGATTCAAGCAAGCCTGGCTGTAGACGGCTGAAATGCCAGAAACCGGTCCTAGGAAGCTTGTTTCCGGTCCAGGGAAGGCATGGCTTGGCAGTTCAGGCTGGACTGTTCCCATGAGGCACAGGGTCAGACTGATTTGCATATGTCCATGTCTGAACTGTGGTGGCAGAGTGGGTTAAAGAACGGTGATGGATCAAACACGGATCTGTTGACTGGGTTTGAGTGTTTGATTGGTTCTGATGCTCCGTCCATCACCACCCCTTTTGTACCCCTTTGTTCGCCATAAGTTGGCAGGGTAGGCTCAGACGTGAGTCCCTTGCTCACTTTGCCACTGGATTCAAGCAAGCCTGGCTGAAGACTGCTGAACTGCCAGAAACCAGTCCTAGGAAGCTTGTTTCCGGTCCAGGGAAGGCATGGCTTGGCAGTTCGCGCTGGATTGTTCCCATGAGGCACAGGGTGAGACTGATTGTCATATGGCCATGTCTGAACTGGGGTGGCAGAGTGGGCTAAAGAACGGTGATGGATCAAACTCGGATCTGTTGACTGGGTGTGAGTGTTTGATTGGTTCTGATGCTCCGTCCATCACCACCCCCTTTTGTACCGCTTTGTTCGCCATAAGTTGGCAGGGTATGCTCAGACGAGAGTCCCTTGCTCACTTTGCCACTGGATTCAAGCAAACCTGGCTGAAGATGGCTGAAATGCCAGAAACCGGTCCTAGGAAGCTTGTTTCCGGTCCAGGGAAGGCATGGCTTGGCAGTTCGGGCTGGACTGTTCCCATGAGGCACAGGGTCAGACTGATTTGCATATGGCCATGTCTGAACTGGGGTGGCAGAGTGGGCTAAAGAACGGTGATGGATCAAACTCGGATCTGTTGACTGGGTGTGAGTGTTTGATTGGTTCTGATGCTCCGTCCATCACCACCCCTTTTGTACCGCTTTGTTCGCCATAAGTTGGCAGGGTATGCTCAGACGTGAGTCCCTTGCTCACTTTGCCACTGGATTCAAGCAAGCCTGGCTGAAGACGGCTGAACTGCCAGAAACCGGTCCTAGGAAGCTTGTTTCCGGTCCAGGGAAGGCATGGCTTGGCAGTTCGGGATGGACTGTTCCCATGAGGCACAGGGTCAGACTGATTTGCATATGGCAATGTCTGACCTGGGGTGGCAGAGTGGGCTAAAGAACGGTGATGGATCAAACTTGGATCTGTTGACTGGGTGTGAGTGTTTGATTGGCTCTGATGCTCCTTCCATCACTACCCCCTTTTGTACTGCTTTGTTCACCATAAGTTGGCAGGGTATGCTCAGACGTGAGTCCCTTGCTCACTTTGCCACTGGATTCAAGCAAGCCTGGCTGAAGACGGCTGAAATGCCAGAAACCGGTCCTAGGAAGCTTGTTTCCGGTCCAGGGAAGGCATGGCTTGGCAGTTCGGGCTGGACTGTCCCCATGAAGCACAGGGTCAGACTGAATTGCATATGGCCATGTCTGAACTGGGGTGGCAGAGTGGGCTAAAGAACGGTGATGGATCAAACTCGGATCTGTTGACTGGGTGTGAGTGTTTGATTGTTTCTGATGCTCCGTCCATCACCACCCCCTTTTGTACCGCTTTGTTCGCCATAAGTTGGCAGGGTATGCTCAGACGTGAGTCCCTTGCTCACTTTGCCACTGGATTCAAGCAAGCCTGGCTGAATACGTCTGAAATGCCAGAAACCTGTCCTAGAAAGCTTGTTTCCGGTCCAGGGAAGGCATGGCTTGGCAGTTCGGGCTGGACTGTTCCCATGAGGCACAGGGTCAGACTGATTTGCACATGGCCATGTCTGAACTGGGGTGGCAGAGTGGGCTAAAGAACGGTGATGGATCAATCTGAGATCTGTTGACTGGGTGTGAGTGTTTGATTGGTTCTGATGCTCCGTCCATCACCACCCCCTTTTGTACCGCTTTGTTCGCCATAAGTTGGCAGGGTATGCTCAAACGTGATTCCCTTGCTCACTTTGCCACTGGATTCAAGCAAGCCTGGCTGAAGACGGCTGAAATGCCAGAAAACGGTCCTAGGAAGCTTGTTTCCGGTCCAGGGAAGGCATGGCTTGGCTGTTCGGGCTGGACTGTTCCCATGAGGCACAGGGTCAGACTGATTTGCATATGGCCATGCCTGAACTGGGGTGGCAGAGTGGGCTAAAGAACGGTGATGGATCAAACTCGGATCTGTTGACTGGGTGTGAGTGTTTGATTGGTTCTGATGCTCCGTCCATCACCACCCCCTTTTGTACCGCTTTGTTCGCCATAATTTGGCAGGGTATGCTCAGACGTGAGTCCCTTGCTCACTTTGCCACTGGATTCAAGCAAGCCTGGCTGAAGACGGCTGAAATGCCAGAAACCGGTCCTAGGAAGCTTGTTTCCAGTCCAGGGAAGGCAAGGCTTGGCAGTTTGAGCTGGACTGTTCCCATGAGGCACAGGGTCAGACTGATTTGCATATGGCCATGTCTGAACTGGGGTGGCAGAGTGGTCTAAAGAACGGTGATGGATCAAACACGGATCTGTTGACTGGGTGTGAGTATTTGATTGGTTCTGATGCTCCGTCCATCACCACCTCCTTTTGTACCCCTTTGTTCGCCATAAGTTGGCAGGGTAGGCTCAGACGTGAGTCCCTTGCTCACTTTGCCACTGGATTCAAGCAATCCTGGCTGAAGACGGCTGAACTGCCAGAAACTGGTCCTAGGAAGCTTGTTTCCGGTCCAGGGAAGGCATGGCTTGGCAGTTCGGGATGGACTGTTCCATTGAGGCACAGGGTCAGACTGATTTGCATATGGCCATGTCTGACCTGGGGTGGCAGATTGGGCTAAAGAACGGTGATGGATCAAACTCGGATCTGTTGACTGGGTGTGAGTGTTTGATTGGTTCTGATGCTCCGTCCATCACTACCCCCTTTTGTACTGCTTTGTTCACCATAAGTTGGCAGGGTATGCTCAGACGTGAGTCCCTTGCTCACTTTGCCACTGGATTCAAGCAAGCCTGGCTGAAGACGGCTGAAATGCCAGAAACCAGTCCTAGGAAGCTTGTTTCCGGTCCAGGGAAGGCATGGCTTGGCAGTTCGGGCTGGACTGTCCCCATGAAGCACAGGGTCAGACTGAATTGCATATGGCCATGTCTGAACTGGGGTGGCAGAGTGGGCTAAAGAACGGTGATGGATCAAACTCGGATCTGTTGACTGGGTGTGAGTGTTTGATTGTTTCTGATGCTCCGTCCATCACCACCCCCTTTTGTACCACTTTGTTCGCCATAAGTTGGCAGGGTATGCTCACACGTGAGTCCCTTGCTCACTTTGCCACTGGATTCAACCAAGCCTGGCTGAAGATGGCTGAAATGCCAGAAACCGGTCCTAGGAAGCTTGTTTCCGGTCCAGGGAAGGCATGGCTTGGCAGTTCGGGCTGGACTGTTCCCATGAGGCACAGGGTCAGACTTATTTGCATATGGCCATGTCTGAACCTGGGTGGCAGAGTGGGCGAAAGAACGGTGATGGATCAAACTCGGATCTGTTGACTGGGTGTGAGTGTTTGATTGTTTCTGATGCTCCGTCCATCACCACCCCCTTTTGTACCACTTTGTTCGCCATAAGTTGGCAGGGTATGCTCACACGTGAGTCCCTTGCTCACTTTGCCACTGGATTCAACCAAGCCTGGCTGAAGATGGCTGAAATGCCAGAAACCGGTCCTAGGAAGCTTGTTTCCGGTCCAGGGAAGGCATGGCTTGGCAGTTCGGGCTGGACTGTTCCCATGAGGCACAGGGTCAGACTGATTTGCATATGGCCATGTCTGAACTGGGGTGGCAGAGTGGGCGAAAGAACGGTGATGGATCAAACTCGGATCTGTTGACTGGGTGTGAGTGTTTGATTGGTTCTGATGCTCCGTCCATCACCACCCCCTTTTGTACCGCTTTGTTCGCCATAATTTGGCAGGGTATGCTCAGACGTGAGTCCCTTGCTCACTTTGCCACTGGATTCAAGCAAGCCTGGCTGAAGACGGCTGAAATGCCAGAAACCGGTCCTAGGAAGCTTGTTTCCGGTCCAGGGAAGGCATGGCTTGGCAGTTTGAGCTGGACTGTTCCCATGAGGCACAGGGTCAGACTGATTTGCATATGGCCATGTCTGACCTCGGGTGGCAGAGTGGGCTGAAGAACGGTGATGGATCAAACTCGGATCTGTTGACTGGGTGTGAGTGTTTGATTGGTTCTGATGCTCCGTCCATCACTACCCCCTTTTGTACTGCTTTGTTCACCATAAGTTGGCAGGGTATGCTCAGACGTGAGTCCCTTGCTCACTTTGCCACTGGATTCAAGCAAGCCTGGCTGAAGACGGCTGAAATGCCAGAAACCAGTCCTAGGAAGCTTGTTTCCGGTCCAGGGAAGGCATGGCTTGGCAGTTCGAGCTGGACTGTCCCCATGAAGCACAGGGTCAGACTGAATTGCATATGGCCATGTCTGAACTGGGGTGGCAGAGTGGGCTAAAGAACGGTGATGGATCAAACTCGGATCTGTTGACTGGGTGTGAGTGTTTGATTGTTTCTGATGCTCCATCCATCACCAACCCCCTTTTGTACCACTTTGTTCGCCATAAGTTGGCAGGGTATGCTCACACGTGAGTCCCTTGCTCACTTTGCCACTGGATTCAACCAAGCCTGGCTGAAGATGGCTGAAATGCCAGAAACCGGTCCTAGGAAGCTTGTTTCCGGTCCAGGGAAGGCATGGCTTGGCAGTTCGGGCTGGACTGTTCCCATGAGGCACAGGGTCAGACTGATTTGCATATGGCCATGTCTGAACTGGGGTGGCAGAGTGGGCGAAAGAACGGTGATGGATCAAACTCGGATCTGTTGACTGGGTGTGAGTGTTTGATTGGTTCTGATGCTCCGTCCATCACCACCCCCTTTTGTACCGCTTTGTTCGCCATAAGTTGGCAGGGTATGCTCAGACGTGAGTCCCTTGCTCACTTTGCCACTGGATTCAAGCATGCCTGGCTGATGACTGCTTAAATGCCAGAAACCGGCCCGAGGAAGCTTGTTTTCGGTCCAGGGAAGGCATGGCTTGGCAGTTCGGGCTGGACTGTTCCCATGAGGCACAGGGTCAGACTGATTTGCGTATGGCCATGTATGAACTGGGGTGACAGAGTGGGCTAAAGCACGGTGATGGATCAAACTCGGATCTGTTGACTGGGTGTGAGTGTTTGATTGATTCTGATGCTCTGTCCATCACCACCCCCTTTTGTACCGCTTTGTTCGCCATAAGTTGGCAGGGTATGCTCAGACGTGAGTCCCTTGCTCACTTTGCCACTGGATTCAAGCAAGCCTGGCTGAAGACGGCTGCAATGCCAGAAACCGGTCCTAGGACGCTTGTTTCCGGTCCAGGGAAGGAATGGCTTGGCAGTTCAGGCTGGACTGTTCCCATGAGGCACAGGGTCAGACTGATTTGCATATGGCCATGTCTGAACTGGGGTGGCAGAGTGGGCTAAAGAATGGTGATGGATCAAACTCGGATCTGTTGACTGGGTGTGAGTGTTTGATTGGTTCTGATGCTCCGTCCATCACCACCCCCTTTTGTACCGCTTTGTTTGCCATAAGTTGGCAGGGTATGCTCAGACGTGAGTCCCTTGCTCACTTTGCCACTGGATTCAAGCAAGCCTGGCTGAAGATGGCTGAATTGGCAGAAACCGGTCCTAGGAAGCTTGTTTCCGGTCCAGGGAAGGCATGGCTTGGCAGTTCGCGCTGGACTGTTCCCATGAGGCACAGGGTCAGACTCATTTGCATATGGCCATGTCTGAACTGGGGTGGCAGAGTGGGATAAAGAACGGTGATGGATCAAACTCGGATCTGTTGACTGGGTGTGAGTGTTTGATTGGTTCTGATGCTCCGTCCATCACCACCCCCTTTTGTACCGCTTTGTTCGCCATAAGTTGGCAGGGTATGCTCAGACGTGAGTCCCTTGCTCACTTTCCACTGGATTTTAAGCAAGCCTGGCTGAAGATGGCTGAAATGCCAGAAACCGGTCCTAGAAAGCTTGTTTCCGGTCCAGGGAAGGCATGGCTTGGCAGTTCGGGCTGGACTGTCCCCATGAGGCACAGGGTCAGACTGATTTGCACATGGCCATGTCTGAACTGGGGTGGCAGAGTGGGCTAAAGAACGGTGATGGATCAATCTCAGATCTGTTGACTGGGTGTGAGTGTTTGATTGGTTCTGATGCTCCGTCCATCACCACCCCCTTTTGTACCGCTTTGTTCGCCATAAGTTGGCAGGGTATGCTCAAACGTGAGTCCCTTGCTCACTTTGCCACTGGATTCAAGCAAGCCTGGCTGAAGACGGCTGAAATGCCAGAAACCGGTCCTAGGAAGCTTGTTTCCGGTCCAGGGAAGGCATGGCTTGGCAGTTCGGGCTGGACTGTCCCCATGAAGCACAGGGTCAGACTGAATTGCATATGGCCATGTCTGAACTGGGGTGGCAGAGTGGGCTAAAGAACGGTGATGGATCACACTCGGATCTGTTGACTGGGTGTGAGTGTTTGATTGTTTCTGATGCTCCGTCCATCACCACCCCCTTTTGTACCGCTTTGTTCGCCATAAGTTGGCAGGGTATGCTCAGACGTGAGTCCCTTGCTCACTTTGCCACTGGATTCAAGCAAGCCTGGCTGAAAACGGCTGAAATGCCAGAAACCGGTCCTAGGAAGCTTGTTTCCGGTCCAGGGAAGGCATGGCTTGGCAGTTCGGGATGGACTGTTCCCATGAGGCACAGGGTCAGACTGATTTGCATATGGCAATGTCTGACCTGGGGTGGCAGAGTGGGCTAAAGAACGGTGATGGATCAAACTTGGATCTGTTGACTGGGTGTGAGTGTTTGATTGGCTCTGATGCTCCGTCCATCACTACCCCCTTTTGTACTGCTTTGTTCGCCATAAGTTGGCAGGGTATGCTCAGACGTGAGTCCCTTGCTCACTTTGCCACTGGATTCAAGCAAGCCTGGCTGAAGACGGCTAAAATGCCAGAAACCGGTCCTAGGAAGCTTGTTTCCGGTCCAGGGAAGGCATGGCTTGGCAGTTCGGGCTGGACTGTCCCCATGAAGCACAGGGTCAGACTGAATTGCATAAGGCCATGTCTGAACTGGGGTGGCAGAGTGGGCTAAAGAACGGTGATGGATCAAACTCAGATCTGTTGACTGGGTGTGAGTGTTTGATTGGCTCTGATGCTCCGTCCATCACTACCCCTTTTTGTACTGCTTTGTTCACCATAAGTTGGCAGGGTATGCTCAGACGTGAGTCCCTTGCTCACTTTGCCACTGGATTCAAGCAAGCCTGGCTGAAGACGGCTGAAATGCCAGAAACCGGTCCTAGGAAGCTTGTTTCCGGTCCAGGGAAGGCATGGCTTGGCAGTTCGGGCTGGACTGTCCCCATGAAGCACAGGGTCAGACTGAATTGCATATGGCCATGTCTGAACTGGGGTGGCAGAGTGGGCTCAAGAACGGTGATGGATCAAACTCGGATCTGTTGACTGGGTGTGAGTGTTTGATTGTTTCTGATGCTCCGTCCATCACCACCCCCTTTTGTACCGCTTTGTTCGCCATAAGTTGGCAGGGTATGCTCAGACGTGAGTCCCTTGCTCACTTTGCCACTGGATTCAAGCAAGCCTGGCTGAAGACGGCTAAAATGCCAGAAACCGGTCCTAGGAAGCTTGTTTCCGGTCCAGGGAAGGCATGGCTTGGCAGTTCGGGCTGGACTGTCCCCATGAAGCACAGGGTCAGACTGAATTGCATAAGGCCATGTCTGAACTGGGGTGGCAGAGTGGGCTAAAGAACGGTGATGGATCAAACTCGGATCTGTTGACTGGGTGTGAGTGTTTGATTGTTTCTGATGCTCCGTCCATCACCACCCCCTTTTGTACCGCTTTGTTCGCCATAAGTTGGCAGGGTATGCTCAGACGTGAGTCCCTTGCTCACTTTGCCACTGGATTCAAGCAAGCCTGGCTGAAAACGGCTGAAATGCCAGAAACCGGTCCTAGGAAGCTTGTTTCCGGTCCAGGGAAGGCATGGCTTGGCAGTTCGGGCTGGACTGTTCCCATGAGGCACAGGGTCAGACTGATTTGCATATGGCCATGTCTAAACTGGGGTGGCAGAGTGGGCTAAAGAACGGTGATGGATCAAACTCGGATCTGTTGACTGGGTGTGAGTGTTTGATTGGTTCTGATGCTCCGTCCATCACCACCCCCTTTTGTACCGCTTTGTTCGCCATAAGTTGGCAGGGTATGCTCAGACGTGAGTCCCTTGCTCACTTTGCCACTGGATTCAAGCAAGCCTGGCTGAAGACGTCTGAAATGCCAGAAACCTGTCCTAGGAAGCTTGTTTCCGGTCCAGGGAAGGCATGGCTTGGCAGTTCGGGCTGGACTGTTCCCATGAGGCACAGGGTCAGACTGATTTGCACATGGCCATGTCTGAACTGGGGTGGCAGAGTGGGCTAAAGAACGGTGATGGATCAATCTGAGATCTGTTGACTGGGTGTGAGTGTTTGATTGGTTCTGATGCTCCGTCCATCACCACCCCCTTTTGTACCGCTTTGTTCGCCATAAGTTGGCAGGGTATGCTCAAACGTGATTCCCTTGCTCACTTTGCCACTGGATTCAAGCAAGCCTGGCTGAAGACGGCTGAAATGCCAGAAACCAGTCCTAGGAAGCTTGTTTCCGGTCCAGGGAAGGCATGGCTTGGCAGTTCGGGCTGGACTGTCCCCATGAAGCACAGGGTCAGACTGAATTGCATATGGCCATGTCTGAACTGGGGTGGCAGAGTAGGCTAAAGAACGGTGATGGATCAAACTCGGATCTGTTGACTGGGTGTGAGTGTTTGATTGTTTCTGATGCTCCGTCCATCACCACCACCTTTTGTACCACTTTGTTCGCCATAAGTTGGCAGGGTATGCTCACACGTGAGTCCCTTGCTCACTTTGCCACTGGATTCAACCAAGCCTGGCTGAAGATGGCTGAAATGCCAGAAACCGGTCCTAGGAAGCTTGTTTCCGGTCCAGGGAAGGCATGGCTTGGCAGTTCGGGCTGGACTGTTCCCATGAGGCACAGGGTCAGACTGATTTGCATATGGCCATGTCTGAACTGGGGTGGCAGAGTGGGCGAAAGAACGGTGATGGATCAAACTCGGATCTGTTGACTGGGTGTGAGTGTTTGATTGGTTCTGATGCTCCGTCCATCACCACCCCATTTTGTACCGCTTTGTTCGCCATAAGTTGGCAGGGTATGCTCAGACGTGAGTCCCTTGCTCACTTTGCCACTGGATTCAAGCATGCTTGGCTGAAGACTGCTTAAATGCCAGAAAGCGGCCCGAGGAAGCTTGTTTCGGTCCAGGGAAGGCATGGCTTGGCAGTTCTGGCTGGACTGTTCCCATGAGGCACAGGGTCAGACTGATTTGCATATGGCCATGTATGAACTGGGGTGACAGAGTGGGCTAAAGCACGGTGATGGATCAAACTCGGATCTGTTGACTGGGTGTGAGTGTTTGATTGTTTCAGATGCTCCGTCCCTTTTGTACCGCTTTGTTCGCCATAAGTTGGCAGGGTATGCTCAGACGTGAGTCCCTTGCTCACTTTGCCACTGGATTCAAGCAAGCCTGGCTGAAGACGGCTGAATTGCCAGAAACCGGTCCTAGGAAGCTTGTTTCCGGTCCAGGGAAGGCATGGCTTGGCAGTTCGCGCTGGACTGTTCCCATGAGGCACAGGGTCAGACTCATTTGCATATGGCCATGTCTGAACTGGGGTGGCAGAGTGGGATAAAGAACGGTGATGGATCAAACTCGGATCTGTTGACTGGGTGTGAGTGTTTGATTGGTTCTGATGCTCCGTCCATCACCACCCCCTTTTGTACCGCTTTGTTCGCCATAAGTTGGCAGGGTATGCTCAGACGTGAGTCCCTTGCTCACTTTCCACTTGATTCAAGCAAGCCTGGCTGAAGATGGCTGAAATGCCAGAAACCTGTCCTAGAAAGCTTGTTTCCGGTCCGGGGAAGGCATGGCTTGGCAGTTCGGGCTAGACTGTTCCCATGAGGCACAGGGTCAGACTGATTTGCACATGGCCATGTCTAAACTGGGGTGGCAGAGTGGGCTAAAGAACGGTGATGGATCAATCTCAGATCTGTTGACTGGGTGTGAGTGTTTGATTGGTTCTGATGCTCCGTCCATCACCACCCCCTTTTGTACCGCTTTGTTCGCCATAAGTTGGCAGGGTATGCTCAAACGTGAGTCCCTTGCTCACTTTGCCACTGGATTCAAGCAAGCCTGGCTGAAGACGGCTGAAATGCCAGAAACCGGTCCTAGGAAGCTTGTTTCCGGTCCAGGGAAGGCATGGCTTGGCAGTTCGGGCTGGACTGTTCCCATGAGGCACAGGGTCAGACTGATTTGCATATGGCCATGTCTAAACTGGGGTGGCAGAGTGGGCTAAAGAACGGTGATGGATCAAACTTGGATCTGTTGACTGGGTGTGAATGCTTGATTGGTTCTGATGCTCGGTCCATCACCACCCCCTTTTGTACCGCTTTGTTCGCCATAAGTTGGCAGGTTATGCTCAAACGTGAGTCCCTTGCTCACTTTGCCACTGGATTCAAGCAAGCCTGGCTGAAGACGGCTGAAATGCCAGAAACCGGTCCTAGGAAGCTTGTTTCCGGTCCAGGGAAGGCATGGCTTGGCAGTTCGGTCTGGACTGTTCCCATGAGGCACAGGGTCAGACTGATTTGCATATGGCCATGTCTGAACTGGGGTGGCAGAGTGGGCTAAAGAACGGTGATGGATCAAACTCGGATCTGTTGACTGGGTGTGAGTGTTTGATTGGTTCTGATGCTCCGTCCATCACCACCCCCTTTTGTACCGCTTTGTTCGCCATAAGTTGGCAGGGTATGCTCAGACGTGAGTCCCTTGCTCACTTTGCCACTGGATTCAAGCAAGCCTGGCTGAAGACGGCTGAACTGACAGAAACCAGTCCTAGGAAGCTTGTTTCCGGTCCAGGGAAGGCATGGCTTGGCAGTTCGCGCTGGACTGTTCCCATGAGGCACAGGGTGAGACTGATTTGCATATGGCCATGTCTGAACTGGGGTGGCAGAGTGGGCTAAAGAACAATGATGAATCAAACTCGGATCTGTTGACTGGGTATGAGTGTTTGATTGGTTCTGATGCTCCGTCCATCACCACCCCCTTTTGTACCGCTTTGTTCGCCATAAGTTGGCAGGGTATGCTCAGACGTGAGTCCCTTGCTCACTTTGCCAGTGGATTTAAGCAAGTCTGGCTGAAGACGGCTAAAATGCCAGAAACCGGTCCTAGGAAGCTTGTTTCTGGTCCAGGGAAGGCATGGCTTGGCAGTTCAGGCTGGACTGTTCCCATGAGGCACAGGGTCAGACTGATTTGCATATGGCCATGTCTGAAATAGGGTGGCAGAGTGGGCTAAAGAACGGTGATGGATCAAACTCGGATCTGTTGACTGGGTGTGTGTGTTTGATTGGTTCTGATGCTCCGTCCATCACCACCCCCTTTTGCACCGCTTTGATCGCCATAAGTTGGCAGGGTATGCTCAGACGAGAGTCCCTTGCTCACTTTGCCACTGGATTCAAGCAAGCCTGGCTGAAGACGGCTGAAATGCCAGAAACCGGTCCTAGGAAGCTTGTTTCCGGTCCAGGGAAGGCATGGCTTGGCAGTTCGGGCTGGACTGTTCCCATGAGGCACAGGGTCAGACTGATTTGCATATGGCCATGTCTGAACTGGGGTGGCAGAGTGGGCTAAAGAACGGTGATGGATCAAACTCGGATCTGTTGACTGGGTGTGAGTGTTTGATTGGTTCTGATTCTCCGTCCATCACCACCCCCTTTTGTACCGCTTTGTTCGCCATAAGTTGGCAGGGTATGCTCAGACGTGAGTCCCTTGCTCACTTTGCCACTGGATTCAAGCAAGCCTGGCTGAAGACAGCTGAAATGCCAGAAACCGGTCCGAGGAAGCTTGTTTCCGGTCCAGGGAAGGCATGGCTTGGCAGTTCGGGCTGGACTGTTCCCATGAGGCACAGGGTCAGACTGATTTGCATATGGCCATGTCTGAACTGGGGTGGCAGAGTGGGCTAAAGAACGGTGATGGATCAAACTCGGATCTGTTGACTGGGTGTGAGTGTTTGATTGGTTCTGATGCTCCGTCCATCACCACCCCCTTTTGTATCGCTTTGTTCGCCATAAGTTGGCAGGGTATGCTCAGACGTGAGTCCCTTGCTCACTTTGCCACTGGATTCAAGCAAGCCTGGCTGAAGACGGCTGAAATGCCAGAAACCGGTCCTAGGAAGCTTGTTTCCGGTCCAGGGAAGGCATGGCTTGGCAATTCGGGCTGGGCTGTTCCCATGAGGCACAGGGTCAGACTGATTTGCATATGGCCATGTCTGAACTGGGGTGGCAGAGTGGGCTAAAGAATGGTGATGGATCAAACTCGGATCTGTTGACTGGGTGTGAGTGTTTGATTGGTTCTGATACTCCATCCATCACCACCCCCTTTTGTACCGCTTTGTTCGCCATAAGTTGGCAGGGTATGCTCAGACGTGAGTCCCTTTCTCACTTTGCTACTGGATTCAAGCAAGCCTGGCTGAAGACGGCTGAAATGCCAGAAACCGGACCTAGGACGCTTGTTTCCGGTCCAGGGAAGTCGTGGCTTGGCAGTTCGGGCTGGACTGTTCCCATGAGGCACACGGTCAGACTGATTTGCATATGGCCATGTCTGAACTGGGGTGGCAGAGTGGGCCAAAGAACGGTGATGGATCAAACTCGGATCTGTTGTTTGGGTGTGAGTGTTTGATTGGTTTTGATGCTCCGTCCATCACCACCCCCTTTTGTACCGCTTTGTTTGCCATAAGTTGGCAGGGTATGCTCAGACGTGAGTCCCTTGCTCACTTTGCCACTGGATTCAAGCAAGCCTGGCTGAAGACGGCTGAAATGCCAGAAACCGGTCCTAGGAAGCTTGTTTCCGGTCTAGGGAAGGCATGGCTTGGCAGTTCGGGCTGGCCTGTCCCCATGAGGCACAGGGTCAGACTGAATTGCATATGGCCATGTCTGAACTTGGGTGGCAGAGTGGGCTAAAGAACGGTGATGGATCAAACTCGGATCTGTTGACTGGGTGTGAGTGTTTGATTGTGTCAGATGCTCCATCCCTTGTGTACCGCTTTGTTCGCCATAAGTTGGCAGGGTATGCTCACACGTGAGTCCCTTGCTCACTTTGACACTGGATTCAACCAAGCCTGGCTGAAGACGGCTGAAATGCCAGAAACCGGTCCTAGGGAGCTTGTTTCCGGTCCAGGGAAGGCATGGCTTGGCAGTTCACGCTGGACTGTTCCCATGAGGCAAAGGGTCAGACTCATTTGCATATGGCCATGTCTGAACTGGGGTGGCCGAGTGGGCTAAAGAACGGTGATAGATCAAACTCGGATCTGTTGACTGGGTGTGAGTGTTTGATTGGTTCTGATGCTCCGTCCATCACCACTCCCTTTTGTACCGCTTTGTTCGCCATAAGTTGGCAGGGTATGCTCAGACGTGAGTCCCTTGCTCACTTTGCCACTGGATTCAAGCAAGCCTGGCTGAAGACGGCTGAAATGCCAGAAAACCATCCTAGGAAACTTGTTTCCTGTCCAGGGAAGGCATGGCTTGGCAATTCGGGCTGGGCTGTTCCCATGAGGCACAGGGTCAGACTGATTTTCATTTGGCCACGTCTGAACTGGGGTGGCAGAGTGGGCTAAAGAATGGTGATGGATCAAACTCGGATCTGTTGACTGGGTGTGAATGTTTGATTGGTTCTGATACTCCATCCATCACCACCCCCTTTTGTACCGCTTTGTACGCCATAAGTTGGCAGGGTATGCTCAGACGTGAGTCCCTTGCTCACTTTGCTACTGGATTCAAGCAAGCCTGGCTGAAGACGGCTGAAATGCCAGAAACTGGTCCTAGGAAGCTTGTTTCCGGTCCAGGGACGGCATGGCTTGGCTTGGCAGTTCGGGCTGGACTGTTCCCATGAGGCACAGGGTCAGACTGATTTGCATATGGCCATGTCTGAACTGGGGTGGCAGAGTGGGCTAAAGAACGGTGATGGATCAAACTCGGATCTGTTGACTGGGTGTGAGTGTTTGATTGGTTCTGATGCTCCGTCCATCACCACCCCCTTTTGTATCGCTTTGTTCGCCATAAGTTGGCAGGGTATGCTCAGACGTGAGTCCCTTGCTCACTTTGCCACTGGATTCAAGCAAGCCTGGCTGAAGACGGCTGAAATGCCAGAAACCGGTCCTAGGAAGCTTGTTTCCGGTCCAGGGAAGGCATGGCTTGGCAATTCGGGCTGGGCTGTTCCCATGAGGCACAGGGTCAGACTGATTTGCATATGGCCATGTCTGAACTGGGGTGGCAGAGTGGGCTAAAGAATGGTGATGGATCAAACTCGGATCTGTTGACTGGGTGTGAGTGTTTGATTGGTTCTGATACTCCATCCATCACCACCCCCTTTTGTACCGCTTTGTTCGCCATAAGTTGGCAGGGTATGCTCAGACGTGAGTCCCTTTCTCACTTTGCTACTGGATTCAAGCAAGCCTGGCTGAAGACGGCTGAAATGCCAGAAACCGGACCTAGGACGCTTGTTTCCGGTCCAGGGAAGTCGTGGCTTGGCAGTTCGGGCTGGACTGTTCCCATGAGGCACACGGTCAGACTGATTTGCATATGGCCATGTCTGAACTGGGGTGGCAGAGTGGGCCAAAGAACGGTGATGGATCAAACTCGGATCTGTTGTTTGGGTGTGAGTGTTTGATTGGTTTTGATGCTCCGTCCATCACCACCCCCTTTTGTACCGCTTTGTTTGCCATAAGTTGGCAGGGTATGCTCAGACGTGAGTCCCTTGCTCACTTTGCCACTGGATTCAAGCAAGCCTGGCTGAAGACGGCTGAAATGCCAGAAACCGGTCCTAGGAAGCTTGTTTCCGGTCTAGGGAAGGCATGGCTTGGCAGTTCGGGCTGGCCTGTCCCCATGAGGCACAGGGTCAGACTGAATTGCATATGGCCATGTCTGAACTTGGGTGGCAGAGTGGGCTAAAGAACGGTGATGGATCAAACTCGGATCTGTTGACTGGGTGTGAGTGTTTGATTGTGTCAGATGCTCCATCCCTTGTGTACCGCTTTGTTCGCCATAAGTTGGCAGGGTATGCTCACACGTGAGTCCCTTGCTCACTTTGACACTGGATTCAACCAAGCCTGGCTGAAGACGGCTGAAATGCCAGAAACCGGTCCTAGGGAGCTTGTTTCCGGTCCAGGGAAGGCATGGCTTGGCAGTTCACGCTGGACTGTTCCCATGAGGCAAAGGGTCAGACTCATTTGCATATGGCCATGTCTGAACTGGGGTGGCCGAGTGGGCTAAAGAACGGTGATAGATCAAACTCGGATCTGTTGACTGGGTGTGAGTGTTTGATTGGTTCTGATGCTCCGTCCATCACCACTCCCTTTTGTACCGCTTTGTTCGCCATAAGTTGGCAGGGTATGCTCAGACGTGAGTCCCTTGCTCACTTTGCCACTGGATTCAAGCAAGCCTGGCTGAAGACGGCTGAAATGCCAGAAAACCATCCTAGGAAACTTGTTTCCTGTCCAGGGAAGGCATGGCTTGGCAATTCGGGCTGGGCTGTTCCCATGAGGCACAGGGTCAGACTGATTTTCATTTGGCCACGTCTGAACTGGGGTGGCAGAGTGGGCTAAAGAATGGTGATGGATCAAACTCGGATCTGTTGACTGGGTGTGAATGTTTGATTGGTTCTGATACTCCATCCATCACCACCCCCTTTTGTACCGCTTTGTACGCCATAAGTTGGCAGGGTATGCTCAGACGTGAGTCCCTTGCTCACTTTGCTACTGGATTCAAGCAAGCCTGGCTGAAGACGGCTGAAATGCCAGAAACTGGTCCTAGGAAGCTTGTTTCCGGTCCAGGGACGGCATGGCTTGGCTTGGCAGTTCGGGCTGGACTGTTCCCATGAGGCACAGGCTCAGACTGATTTGCATATGGCCATGTCTGAACTGGGGTGGCAGAGTGGCCTAAAGAACGGTGATGGATCAAACTCGGATCTGTTGACTGGGTGTGAGTGTTTGATTGGTTCTGATGCTCCGTCCATCACCACCCCCTTTTGTACCGCTTTGTTCGCCATAAGTGGGCAGTGTATGCTCAGACGTGAGTCCCTTGCTCACTTTGCCACTGGATTCAAGCAAGCCTGGCTGAAGACAGCTGAAATGCCAGAAACCGGTCCTAGGAAGCTTGTTTCCGGTCCAGGGAAGGCATGGCTTGGCAGTTCGCGCTGGACTCTTCCCATGAGGCACAGGGTCAGACTCATTTGCATATGGCCATGTCTGAACTGGGGTGGCAGAGTGGGCTAAAGAACGGTGATGGATCAAACTCGGATCTGTTGACTGGGTGTGAGTGTATGATTGGTTCTGATGCTCCGTCCATCACCACCCCCATTTGTACCGCTTTGTTCACCATAAGTTGGCAGGGTATGCTCAGACGTGAGTCCCTTGCACACTTTCCACTGGATTTAAGCAAGCCTGGCTGAAGTTGGCTGAAATGCCAGAAACCGGTCCTAGAAAGCTTGTTTCCAGTCCAGGGAAGGCATGGCTTGGCAGTTCGGGCTGGACTGTTCCCATGAGGCACAGGGTCAGACTGATTTGCACATGGCCATGTCTGAACTGGGGTGGCAGAGTGGGCTAAAGAACGGTGATGGATCAATCTCAGATCTGTTGACTGGGTGTGAGTGTTTGATATGTTCTGATGCTCCGTCCATCACCACCCCCTTTTGTACCGCTTTGTTCGCCATAAGTTGGCAGGGTATGCTCAAACGTGAGTCCTTTGCTCACTTTGCCACTGGATTCAAGCAAGCCTGGCTGAAGACGGCTGAAATGACAGAAACCGGTCCTAGGAAGCTTGTTTCCGGTCCAGGGAAGGCATGGCTTGGCAGTTCGGGCTGGACTGTTCCCATGAGGCACAGGGTCAGACTGATTTGCATATGGCCATGTCTGAACTGGGGTGGCAGAGTGGGCTAAAGAACGGTGATGGATCAAACTCGGATCTGTTGACTGGGTGTGAGTGTTTGATTGGTTCTGATGCTCCGTCCATCACCACACCCTTTTGTACCGCTTTGTTCGCCATAAGTTGGCAGGGTATGCTCAGACGTGAGTCCCTTGCTCACTTTGCCACTGGATTCAAGCAAGCCTGGCTGAAGACGGCTGAAATGCCAGAAACCGGTCCTAGGAAGCTTGTTTCCGGTCCAGGGAAGGCATGGCTTGGCAGTTCGGGCTGGACTGTTCCCATGAGGCACAGGGTCAGACTGATTTGCATATGGCCATGTCTGAACTGGGGTGGCAGAGTGCGTTAAAGAACGGTGATGAATCAAACTCGGATCTGTTGACTGGGTGTGAGTGTTTGATTGGTTCTAATGCTCCGTCCATCACCACCCCCTTTTGTACCACTTTGTTCGCCATAAGTTGGCAGGGTATGCTCAAACGTGAGTCCCTTCCTCACTTTGCCACTGGATTCAAGCAAGCCTGGCTGAAGACGGCTGAAATGCCAGAAACCGGTCCTAGGAAGCTTGTTTCCGGTCCAGGGAAGGCATGGCTTGGCAGTTCGGGCTGGACTGTTCCCATGAGGCACAGGGTCAGACTGATTTGCATATGGCCATGTATGAACTCGGGTGGCAGACTGGGCTAAAGAACGGTGATGGATCAAACTCGGATCTGTTGACTGGGTGTGAGTGTTTGATTGGTTCTGATGCTCCGTCCATCACCACCCCCTTTTGTACCGCTTTGTTCGCCATAAGTTGGCAGGGTATGCTCAGACGTGAGTCCCTTGCTCACTTTGCCACTGGATTCAAGCAAGCCTGGCTGAAGACGGCTGAAATGCCAGAAACTGGTCCTAGGAAGCTTGTTTCCGGTCCAGGGAAGGCATGGCTTGGCAGTTCGGGCTGGACTGTTCCCATGAGGCACAGGGTCAGACTGATTTGCATATGGCCATTTCTGAACTGGGATGGCAGAGTGGGCTAAAGAACAGTGATGGATCAAACTTGGATCTGTTGACTGGGTGTGAGTGTTTGATTGGTTCTGATGCTCCGTCCATCACCACCCCCTTTTGTACCGCTTTGTTCGGCATAAGTTGGCAGGGTATGCTCAGACGTGAGTCCCTTACTCAATTTGCCACTGGATTCAAGCAAGCCTGGCTGAAGACTGCTGAAATGCCAGAAACCGGTCCTAGGAAGCTTGTTTCCGGTCCAGGGAAGGCATGGTTTGGCAGTTCGGCCTGGACTGTTCCCATGAGGCACAGGGTCAGACTGATTTGCATATGGTCATGTCTGAACTGGGGTGGCAGAGTGGGCTAAAGAACGGTGATGGATCAAACTCGGATCTGTTGACTGGGTGTGAGTGTTTGATTGGTTCTGATGCTCCCTCCATCACCACCCCCTTTTGTACCGCTTTGTTCGCCATAAGTTGGCAGGGTATGCTCAGACGTGAGCCCCTTGCTCACTTTGCCACTGGATTCAAGCAAGCCTGGCTGAAGACGGCTGAAATGCCAGAAACCGGTCCTAGGAAGCTTGTTTCCGGTCCAGAGAAGGCATGGCTTGGCAGTTCGGGCTGGACTGTTCCCATTAGGCACAGGGTCAGACTGATTTGCATATGGCCATGTCTGAACTGGGGTGGCAGAGTGGGCTAAAGAATGGTTGTGAGAAGTTGGCCTGATATGTAGTGCTCACTATTCTAGTGATCACTGTGTATCATTCCATACGACCCTTATTGATGATTGGTTGTAAGTCAACCTTGTAGACCAGCTATCCTAGTAGCGTGGACAAGAGCAGTCTTCAGGCTAAACTCTAGAGGGCGTGTTAAGCCAGCTGTTTACCATCACATATACCCCTTGAACACCAAGTGAAAGGACACCACACAAGTTGTTATGAAAATAAAGGATATTTATTTATAACAAGACTACCCTGGCTCTTTATGAGTGAGGGAGCTAAGCACAATACAAAACTCTTGGGAAAATACTCCTAGTTGCACAATTTACACAAATGCCCGAAGGGCACGAAACCATTTACACTGCAAGTGGACTGGGAGAGATTAGAGAGTCTAAAGTTACTGATTCCGGAGGAATCCGATCAGTTGGACTAAACGGAAAAGGAGCTGGACACTTGTGGAGTGAACCTACGATGGAGCACTGAAATGCTCGAGTTACCTAGCCCAGAGGCTGCGGCTGCGTGGGGTTCAGCAAGATGTCGGGAGTCCTCGTTGTCGTCTCGGGAGCCTGAAAGAAGAAGTTGCTGGCAGGCGACCAGTGTCGATGTTCAGCGAGATCCAAGCCTGGATCGGTGATGAAGGAAACCTGAAAGCAGAGGGGACTCAGTTCTCAACCGCTAGCCAGCGATCGTGTGGGCACCAGGAAGGTACCGGCTGAAGTCACCTCGACCAGGTGAGTGGGTGACGTCGGACTCGGCTGTTCCTCGGACCAGGAGGCGCGGCGGCGACCAGGATGGAGGGCGAGCTGTCCCACGAAGGTGTCTGCTGTCGATGATGCTGGGCCCAGGAGTGGGGCAGCAGGTCTTGGCAGAGGCAAGCCCACGCGGGGGAGTCAAGATGGCGTCTGGAGTGGACCAGGAGGGTCCGAGGTACTCCTCTGCTGAAGGGGAGCAAGGACCAGTCTGGAGCAACCAGACCAGTGATGAAAAACTGTCGTGGTGCGTCGTGAAGAGGGCCACTCGCCGACGGCGAGTGGCCGGACAACGCGGTGAGGAGCAAGGAGCAGAAGGGCCCCCATGCAGATCTCGGGGATGCTGGGGAGGCAGGCTTCGGTGCTGGAGCTACTCAGGGTTAGGGCTTCTCAAACCCTAGGTGCACTCACTCGAGGGTCCCTCGGTGGTTGTGCTAGATAAGCGTCGTGCAGGTTCTGAAGATGGCCGGTCCCGCAGGTCTCGTCACACCTACGAATCTCAGCTGGGCTGACGATGTAGGTAGAGGTCAGAGATGGCGGGGAATCCGGGTCTCGTCGAGCTGGGTAGTCTTGATTTGTAGGAGAGACGTGCAGCAAACCGCAAGCGCTTAGGTGGTGCCTGCTGGTGCAGGGTGGCTACTCCTTAGCCACAAGGGAGAGTCTTCAGAAAAATTCAAGAGTTCCTTTCGTGGAAAGTAGTTCAAGATTCAGAATTATCCAATTTGGGAAGGGGACTCGCTCCTACCTTTATACTAGGAAAAGGGGCTGGCCCGTGGCTAGGTCCTACCTATGGGTGGGACCAGGAGGGGGGTAGTTACACCCCTATCCTTTGTCCGGCTTCGCCCCAGCTCAGGGGCTGGGGTGCCCCCGAAACTGGTTTGAGCCGGGCTATGCACAGTGAGCACCGGGGTGCCACTTGCAATCACCTTCCTTTCAGCCCTGCCTACCTGGGATACACAAACCCTGTCTGGGATGGTGCTAACACCGCCCTCGACAGGAAACCCTTTGTCCAAGCTTCCCTCGCTGGAAGGTCTCCCAGCAGCAGGAGGTCAGACTTGTGTCTGGTGGCAGCATCCATTTTGTGATGCTGAGGCTTGAGTCAACTTTAACCGGGGTTCAAGGTTACTTCCATGTCGTGTCCCTCTAGAAGGGTGGAATGCTAACCCTGTCGCCAGAATTGGCGAGGGGTTCATATTCCAATTCGTATGACACCTTACTCGACATGTGTGGGTGATGCGATGCCATAGTTAGCAAATAACCGCGAGGATTATAAGGCATTTTAAGGTAGATGGCACGCGTCACCATGGAACAGCTATTAGGACTTGGTTCCGCAAGCCGTCGACGGGCTCAGCTCGCGCCAGAGCACCATCTCACATGACTCCCAGCACTCTGCCTTCAGGATTGATAAGGCCTGCCATAGGAGTGACTGATAGGAATCCATGCGTCCATTTTAGGGTTAGGTATAGGAATACTACACCTACTGCAACGGGTGATTACACCACCTTGCCCCAGCTGTCGTGCAGCCAGTTGTGTCAGATTTGGGTGGCCATCCAGGGGTGGCATAATACATGCTGCAGCCCCTGGTAGGCCCTGGGTACGCCGATGCCCTGGATACCTGTGGTATGCTGATACAGGGACTGATAAGGCGGCCCAGTTCCAATTAGTGGATGCACCTAATGTACATGTGTTTTAATCTGGAGAGAGAACAGCTATGCTGTGGGTCTGATTGGCAGGCCCACAGCCAGGAAAGTCGTAAACCAATGAAGCAAAAGCAAAAAATCTGGGTGATCATAGGATTGCAGACCCTACTTTCCTACATGACCCCCCCAAACTTTGGGACAATAAGCTAACCTTGACCAGGTGAGTCTTCTTGCTCTAAGTGGAAATACCTGGAGAGCCCATCTGCATTGCCATGATCAGTGCCAGGTCTATGCTCCACTGTGAAGTCCATCCCCTGTAGGGAAATGGACCACCTAAGTAGTTTGGGGTTTTCACCCTTCATTTGATTTAGCCACAAGAGGGGCTTATGGTCGGTCTGAATCTTGAAGTGAGTGCCAAACAAGTATGGCCTCAACTTCTTCAGGGCCCAAACCACAGCAAAGGCCTCCCTCTCAATAGCTGACCAATTCTTCTCTCTGGGGGTCAGCCTCCTGCTAATAAAAGCTATGGGCTGGTCATGACCATCAAAATTCAGCTGAGATAGAACAGCTCCCACACCCAACTCCGAAGCGTCTGTTTGGACAATGAATGTTTTGGAGTAGTCTGGACTCTTTAGGATAGGTGCTGTGCACATGGCCTGCTTTAGGTCATTGAATGCCTTCTGACAGCTTGCTGTCCACTGAACTTTTTTTGGCATCTTTTTACTTGTCAGGTCGTTTAGCGGGGTCACAATGGATCCATAATTTCTGACAAATTTCCGGTAATAACCAGTCAGGCCCAAGAAAGCTCGAACCTGAGTCTGGGTGGTTGGAGGAGCCCAGTCCTGGATGGCCTGTATCTTGCTCTCCAATGGCTGAACCTGGCCTCCAACTACAAGGTGGCCCAGGTATACAACCTGTGTCTGCCCTATCTGGCACTTAGTGGCCTTGATAGTGAGGCCTGCCTTTTGCAGAGCCTCTAACACTTTCCTCAGGTGGACCAGGTGATCCTCCCAGGTGGAGCTAAAGACAGCGATATCGTCCAGATACGCCGCACAGAAGTCGTCCAACCCAGTGAGAACTTGATTCACCAGCCTTTGGAAGGTGGCAGGTGCATTTTTCAAACCAAAGGGCATCACCACGAACTGATAATGCCCACCCGGGGTAGAAAATGCGGTTTTGGGCTTGGCCTCCTCAGCTAACCTGATTTGCCAATACCCAGCTGTCAGGTCAAATGTACTTAAGTAGTTGGCCGAAGCCAACCGGTCTATAAGTTCATCTGCTCTTGGTATTGGGTGGGCGTCAGTCTTAGTGACTGCATTGAGGCCTCTGTAGTCTACGCAAAACCTCATTTCTTTCTTACCGCCCTGGGTGTGAGGTTTTGGCACGAGAACTACTGGACTAGCCCTGGGGCTGTCCGAGGGCTCAATGACTCCCAGCTCCAACATTTTCTGCACCTCTGTCTTGATGCAGTCTCTGACATGATCAGGCTGTCGATAGATTTTACTCTTTACGGGCAGACTGTCCCCAGTGTCGACCTCATGGGTACACCAATTGGTCTGACTGGGTGTCAGAGAGAACATATGTCGGAAGGATTGAAGAACCTGTTTACAATCCTTTTGTTGATGTCCAGAGAGGCTGCCACAAAAGACAACACCATCTACTGACCCATCATCAGGGTTCTGAGAGAGCAGGTCCGGGAGAGGGTCACTCTCCTCCTCCTGTCCCCCATCTGTGGCCATGAGCAAGCCCATGCCCTCCCTGTCGACATATGCTTTGAGCCTGTTTACATGGAGCACCCTGTGGGGGCTCCGGGGAGTTCCCAGGTCTACCAAGTAGGTGACCTCTCCCTTTTGCTCAATGATCGTGTGGGGCCCAGACCATTTGTCTTTGAGTGCTGCTGGGGCCACTGGCTCCAGCACCCACACCTTCTGTCCAGGCTGATACACAGTCAGGACAGCCTTTTGGTCGTGCCAAGCTTTTTGTAATTCTTGGCTCGCCTCAAGGTTTTTAGATGCCTTTTCCATGTACTCAGCAATCCGCGAGCGGAGACCGAGCACATAGTCCACAATGTTTGATGCCGGCTTTTTGAGAGGTCTCTCCCATCCTTCCTTTACCAAACAAAGGGGTCCCCTTACAGGATGTCCGAACAGAAGCTCAAAAGGGCTGTAGCCAACCCCCTTCTGCGGGACCTCTCTGTAGGCGAACAAGAGGCAGGGTATCAGGACATCCCATCTCCGCCGAAGCTTTTCAGGTAGTCCATGAATCATCCCTTTCAGGGTCCTGATGAATCTCTCAACAAGCCCATTGCATTGTGGGTGATAGGGTGTGGTGAACTTGTAGTTGACACCACACTCCTTCCACATGGCAGTCAGATATCCCGACATGAAGTTTGCACCTCTGTCAGAGACAACCTCCTTAGGGAAGCCCACTCTGGAGAACACTCCAACTAGGGCTCGTGCCACAACAGGTGCTGTAGTGGTCCTAAGGGGAATAGCTTCAGGATACCTGGTGGCGCTCGCTGTCACTGACCTGTGCATCTTGGAACTGGTCTGATCCCTGCCTGATTCGCCCGAGTGGCGTGGACGCTGTGCTGTATCCAGGGAGGACGCTGGAGAGGCTTTCAAGACCAGGACTGCGAGGACCAGGGTGCCTGCCTGCCGGCTAGTTTACTTCGCACACCTGCCTCCTCTTCCCTGCCCCGCCTCCTGCCACTATATTACTTTTCGCGGCCCCCGCTGCGCGGGTGCCGCTCGCTGCCACTGACCTGTGCATCTTGGAACTGGTCTGATCCCTGCCTGATTCGCCCGAGTGGCGTGGACGCTGTGCTGTATCCAGGGAGGACGCTGGAGAGGCTTTCAAGACTGGGACTGCAAGGACCAGGGTGCCTGCCTGCCGGCAAGTTTACTTCGCACACCTGCCTCCTCTTCCCTGCCCCACCTCCTGCCACTATATTACTTCTCGCGGCCCCCGCTGCGCGGGAGCCGCTCGCTGCCACTGACCTGTGCATCTTGGAACTGGTCTGATCCCTGCCTGATTCGCCCGAGTGGCGTGGACGCTGTGCTGTATCCAGGGAGGACGCTGGAGAGGCTTTCAAGACCGGGACTGCGAGGACCAGGGTGCCTGCCTGCCGGCTAGTTTACTTCGCACACCTTCCTCCTCTTCCCTGCCCCGCCTCTTTCTTTGCTCTTACAACTTTATAAGACTCCCGCTCTCACGCGCAAGCGGGACGCGCCCAGGGCGAAGACCGGGCAAAGAGCGGGCCGTCTGAGGCCGTCAGAGGGCGTCTGAGGACGGGACGGGCCACAACACTAACCTCTACTGTGTGGTAAATGTCATACTCTCCTATAATTACGGCCCTTTGCACCTCCTATTTTTTGTACTGTATTGACACTTCAAACTGAACTTGTTTTTGGGGTTTGTTTCACAGCACTATTGCTGGTCGGGTAGTTACCATGTCTTTAGAAGCAGGGAAAACACGCACCCTAATTGTCAACACCTCTAAGGGACCTGTCTCCGGCACAATAGATCAATTCTTTAAAAGAGTGACTACTGTTCTGGAGAAAGAAATTGCGGATACCGAAAAGCGCCTATCCCTTGACTTGCTAACTGGCAAACGTTCCTCATTGGGAACAATCGGGAAGGTACTCTCTCCAGGGGAGACAACTGAAAGAATGGGCGCTACCTCTGAAAATGAGGAAGTAATAATCCTCCCAACAAATTCCCCAGGTGTGTCTAGCTCGTCTGACCATCTAAGTACCCTAACTTCATCCAGGCTATCAGTTTCACCAAACTTGGATATTTCCCTACCGTCGACTAAAGAAACCCACGAGATTAGACATACTCCAAAAAAGAGACGAGGCCCCCCCGTTAAAACACATGTAGCCAAGAAGAAGAAGACAAGATCCCCCGTGCAGCACTCTGTTCTCAATGGTCCAGTAGTGTCAAATAACCTTTTCTCTAGCACTAATACTATAGGAATTCCCGCTGATCAAGATTTAATGGGTGACTTATTCAATAAAATTGAGACTTTGATTAAGTCTCTTCTTCTTCCTCTCTTAGAGAGGACAAGATTAATAAGTTTGCATTTGGACGACTTGGGCAAACAAATTCAAGGGAATAATTTGACCCTCTCTGAACTACTAAAAAACCTGAATAAAACCAGCACCACTGCTCTAGTGATTCCCCACCCCACTGTGTCAGAACAACCACCAACTAGTGGCACGTACAGGAAATTGAGCACCGCCCTGGGTGGGAAATCAGCGGAAAAACCTCCCAATGAAATTACTGATATAAGTAAAACCATAGCCCCACTTAAAGATAAAGAAATAAGAAGGGAGGAAAAAGACATCATGGTTAATAGAAAAGATGCAAGGCCAACTCAATTCGAGAATATTACACCAAGTAGAAGGGTGGATTTACCCCCAGAATCAGCCCCGTATACCATTGTTATGACAGGGGTACCTGAACTGGCAGAGGGTACGAGAGAGAACTTCTACGCTCTAAAAAATAAAATCATTTATTGGCTAAATCATAACCGACCACTTCCCGCTGACATAAACGGGGAAATCTTAATGGTGAGACGCACCAGTTGGGTGGGAACTAGACCTAAAGAAAAGAAGGGGGACGCAATAATAATAAATTTTAGGGATCACAGAGCTGTGAGATGCATTGGAGACTGGTATCAAGCCAGAGGGGGGGACGCTATTACGACGCATTATGTCAACTACTTCTATCCACGGGAATTGGTTTCTCACTCTAAATCTTATCCCGAAAGAAATCCCTTCCCAGTTTGGAGAGAAGTAGACCAGCAAATTCCCCATCAAAATTTCCGCAACTACTCATTTAACTCGTACCCTATGGGGAAGTGCTTGACTAACGATCAACATTTATTCCAGCGCCCAAATCACCCATCTCATCATCTACCTCAAAATTACCATTCCGAATTATTTCCCAGGTTTAATCTACCGACTCAAAATCGCTATTCAGTCTTGACTGATTTAGAAAATGTAGATTGACTTTCTGTACAACAGGCTCGACCACAAAAACCAATCATAGAAAAACAAAACACATCCGAGGACACTGTTCTTCGAAGTAATAGCTCAGAAACGCAAATAACGGAAAATAGCAATCTTGACCCAATAGTCATCTTAACATCGTCTAGAGGACCCAATACTGTTATTCAGGGGAATACCTGTGCTTATCAAGTTCCGGAGAAGGGAGACGTAGAGTACCAACCAGTTGCAGAGGCAGCCCGTACAAATAAATGTACAAATAATGACCTAAAAATAAATATCATGTCATGGAACATTGCTGGCCTATGTACAAAAATAACGAACGGGAGTCTGCTTGACTTTGCCGAGAACTATCATATAATCTGCGTACAGGAGACATGGTCTGTTAATGAACAGCACCTGCTAGGCTATAAAACTTATTTCACACCGGCAGTGGCAAGTGCTCACGGAAGGGCTAAGGGGGGTCTGACGGTGTTTATAAAAAATACTATAGTGGGATTAAAAATAACGCTTCTTGGCCTATTTCCTAACTACCAGACACTGAAACTCTCATTCCCGAAGAACGGGACAGTAATTCTGGTAAATATGTACGATAATTTACCAGAAAGTGAGAGAGTAGATCTACTTGGGTCTATCCGCAATAAACTTTCAACTCTGACTAAAAAGACGCAAGGACTAGATGTCTCTAGCATTGTGTGGTGTGGCGACTTTAACCACCACCCCTGCGACAAAAAAAACATCAATATCTGTGGCATGACAGAAAAAACAGAAAATAACATGATTCATTTCTGCCATACCAAGGTAGGAGACCTTTTAAATGAAATAATGTCAGAACTTGGTCTAGTGATTTTAAACGAAGTTAATACCGCCACCAGGAAACCACAGGCTACATATTTGGGTAGGGGATGGGAGTCGACGATCGATTATATACTGGTCTCAGTAACTCTTGAGAATAAGGCTCAAAGCTTCAGACTATTAACCAACACCCTAAGTGATCATGTAGCATTGGCCTTTGAACTGGTTATCGGTCAGGTGCAATTTACACCCCAACTAATGATGACTGCTCTCACCCAGAATAATATATACCTTACAAGAATAAATGGTTATGCCTTAGGTTGGGGAAAGATAGACCCAGCAGCCATAACGAATAAGGTAGTCCACGCGGTATATCCCGCAATTGTGAAGTGCTTGGACACTGACACCAGTGAAGAAGATCTTCTTCACAATTTTGGTCTAATCATGGAGAAAGCAAGGGACTCTCTAACAAGCAATAAGAAAGGGTATAGGGGCGGGAAAAAAGGGTGGTTCGACCATAAATGCACTTCAGCGCATAAAGCATTAAAGAAAGCACTAACAAAATCCGTAAGGGATCAAGAGGAGATTCGTACTTTAAGGAGGTCCTATCGACTAGCTTGTAAAACCAGAAAACAAGAATTAAAAAAAGCGCTCTGGGACCAATTATATGAGAGCTCGCAGAGTAGAAATAGCGAGCAGTTCTGGAAAGTCGTAAAGACCCCCTTTCTGAACGATCCCAGCGACCAGCCCATAATAGAGGTAGCAATCGACGGCCCAACATGGGTAAATCATTTTTCTAAAGTTTTTGGGATAACATCAGAGACTGAACCATTAGAAGAAAGCGAACAGACCCCACAAAATAGTATGTTCCCGATTTTTTTAAACTTCGATATTAATGAAATTATAAACGCTATCAAAAAAAGTAAACGCGGAAAAGCCCCCGGTCCTGATGGCGTACCTGTTGATTTTTTTAAGTTTCAATTAGATTTATGGGCTCCAATTTTAAAACGAGTGTTTGATGCAGTAATGAAGTGCGGGTTAATCAAGTCCTGGACCCATTCGATTATGGTCCCTATATTTAAGAAGGGAGATAGGGACGATGTGACTTGCTATAGGCCAATCTCATTACTGGACTCGCTTGGGAAAATCCTGGGTAGAGTGGTTCTCCAGCGCCTCCAGGAATGGGTAAATGATCACAATATCCTATCTGATATCCAATTTGGATTTAGAGAGGGGTTCGGAACAATTGAACAGGCACTGAACCTATCACTATTGGTGGGAAAATATGTATCAGCAAAGCAAGGAAGGTTATACATGGTCTATGTGGATCTTTCTGCGGCATTCAACTGCGTTTCCCACTCGAAACTTTGGTCAGTGCTCGCAGATATGGGCATAGACTCTGACCTAATATACCTCCTCCGTGCACTCTATTCCAATGCCTCATCGACGGTTCGTTTTGGAACACAGGGCGAACTATCCGACTCTTTCAGGGTAGAGCGGGTTGTGAGGCAGGGTTGTGTCCTGGCCCCCTTTCTATTTTCTCTCTATACTAACAGTCTTGAAGTTGAGATGTTGAGAGGGGCTCAGGACCTCCCACGAGTAAAAAATCGCCTCGTCCCCGTGCTCTTATATGCAGACGATGCTGTAATAGTGGCACGCACTCCGCGAGAGCTCCAGAAAGCTCTAGACAGATATTCAAACTTTATGGCTAGGCTGGACCTTAAAATAAACATTAAGAAAACATATGTTATGGTGGCAGGAAAGGGAAAGAAAGGGGAAAGGACCACCATCTGTCTGGATAAAGAGAGAATTGACTCAACCACACAATATCCATATCTTGGGGTCATGATAGATGACAAACTCAACTGGAAAGCAGCCATTGAAGCTCGCAAACACCAACTTTTGCGAGCAATAATCGCTCTTATAAAGTTCTCCCAGAAGCTCGGAAAGAGACCACCACCAGAGCTTATTCGCATTTACAAAGCCAAGTGCCATTCTACTGCTCTCTACGGGGCGGGCCTTTGGGGTCACAAACATACCAATGCTCTGCAGGTATCAGAGAACACATTTATCCGATTTCTTTTGATGGCACCGAAGCAAGCATCGACCTATGCCTGCCATGCAGAAATCGGAATTACCCATATAGAAGATCTGGTGAAGATTCAACCTCTTTTGTTGTGGCGCCGTATCTGGACGTCAACGGACAATTCATTCACAAAAGAAATAGTGGCCGACTGTATGTCCCTAGAACATATGGGGAAAATTGAGTGGCTGCTTTATGTGAAAAATTTCCTCACAGATCTTGCCCTCAAAAAATATTTTATCAACCCCGAATTAATTGCAGAAATAACAAAGAATGATTTCAAAATAAAGGCCCTCAGCTACATGGAAGAATCCCGGCTGAGTAACCAGATAAGAAAAACATCCGTTCAACATTCTTTAATAGTCATGACCACTTTGGAAATGGAACCGTATTTGGTGTACGTTGAGTCACAATTTGAACGTTTCCTGTTGACACGATTCAGATTGAATCTCTTTCACAAGCTTGTAGCCTTCCCCAAAAATCCAAACTGGAACGAGGGTTTACCGCTATGCGCTTGTGACGAGATCTCGGAGCAAACAACCATGCATACCGTATTGTTTTGCAAATACTATTCTCCCCATCGTAATCTCTGGTTAATACCATTGTTGAGAACCCTTGGTTTTAGAAGATGTCGTCCTGCTATGTTGTATCTACAATCTCTAAATTCCGCGCTGACTACGAAATGCGTAAGCACATTTTTAAAATGTATTTTTAAACATAGAGCGAACCTTGAGTAAATAATTTTTATAAGGAGCCTTTTATAAAATGCACACTTTTGTTGATATGTTAAATGTATGTACTTTTGTGGTTATTATTGTCTCATTATAACCGAATAAAGATTTATACTACTACTACCTGGTGGCGTGGTCCACCACCACCAGTATAAACTTGTGCCCTGATGCTGTCTGGGGTTCCATTGGTCCGACAATGTCGATCACCACTCATTCAAAGGGTACCCCCACCACCGGCAGTGGTATGAGGGGGGCCTTTGTCGTGCCACCTGACTTACCACTGGCTTGGCAAGTGACACAGGAGCGACAAAACTCCTTCGTATCTTCGGACATGTGGGGCCAGTGAAAGTGTGGAACAATCCTGTCCCAAGTCTTATTCTGGCCTAAGTGACCTGCAAGGGGAATCTCATGGGCCAAGGTAAGAAGGAAACCTCTCAGAGACAGGGGGACGACCAGCCTCCTGGTCGCGCCAGGCTTGGGGTCTCTTGCCTCGGAGTACAGGAGTCCATCGTCCCAGTACACTTTGTGGGTACCTGTGGCGTTCCCTGCAGCCTCAGCAGCAGCTTGCTGTCTGAGGGGTTCAAGTGAGGGGCAGTCTAACTGTGCCTTCCCCAGGTCTTCCCTAGAGGGTCCCCCTGAGCCCAGAAACTCAACCTGACCAGGTTCAAGCTCTTTTGGCTCAGTTTCCCTCAGTTCTTTAAGGTCAGCCTCCTCAGAGACTTGATCCACGACCTGGGGCAAGGGGGAAGGCGAGGCCTTACCCTTACTGCTCCTTTTCTTGGATGGTGTCTGGTCCGTTCTTCCAGGATCCAGCACCTGTTCAGTGGGGCATCTTTTGGCCTGTGACCTGGTCACAGCAAGGATATGTGCTGGCAAGCCTAACATTTCCATGTGAGTCCTCTGCTCCACTTCTGACCATTGTGACGTTTCCAAATCATTGCCCAACAGACATTCTACGGGGAGGTCTGAACTAACCACAACTTTCTTTGGGCCACTTACCCCTCCCCAGGAGAAATCAACAACTGCCATACTGTGATTGGTAGTGACATTGCTGGCATTGGTCACTAGGTAATCGGTACCTAGCATGATCTGTCCAGGGTCCACAAAGTTAGGTGTCACCATGGTGACACTGGCACAAGTGTCCCTGTAGGCCTGAGCCACTTTTCCATTGATCAAAGGCGTCTGCCTGTATTTGCCCAAAGTATTGGGACTGGCATCAGGGGACATATCCATATCCCCTGTACAGACAAGGACGGCCTGAGTGAGCGTACCAACTAAGTCGTCACACCCCTCAGTTCCCAAGGTTAACCCAACTAATGCCTTTGGAGGCGCACTACCACTGCTGACTGTACTAGGGGGTGCAGGTGCCTTAGGGGCTGCAGTGGCAGGAGTTTGCCCTCCTTTCTTGGTGCACTCACTAAACCAGTGAGTCTTACTTTTACAGTATTGGCACCACCTTTTTGACTGGCCTTCTTGAATCTTCTTCTTCTGTGAAGCCTGACCCCCACCCTCTTTGGTTTGTTGGGGACCTGTCGAAGACTTCTGGTCATTTTGTTCGTTCTTGTTACTACCCTTTTGGTCTGCTTTCTTCTGACCACCCTGGTTCTGAGTCTGGTTCTGCTTGACCCTTGTTCTGACCCATCTGTCTGCCTTCTTTCCCAATTCTTGGGGAGAGGTCAGCTCCGAGTCGACAAGGTGCTGATGCAACAATTGGTTCTGACAGTTGTTTAAAATCTGTTCTCTCATGATAAGATTGTACAATCCTGTGTAATCAGTAACCTTGCTACCCAGCAACCAGCCTTCCAAAGCCTTAGTGGCACAATCGACAAAGTCAGTCCAATCCTGAGACTGAATTTTCTGGGTGTCTCTGAACAGCAACCTGTACTGCTCAGTGGTTAAGCCGAACCCATCAATCAGTGTATTTTTCAGGACTTGGTAGTTGTTAGCATCCTCAGCTCTTGTAGTGAGGAGCTTGTCCCGTCCTTTACCTTCAAAGGAGAGCCACAGTATAGCTGCCCACTGACTTGGGGGGACGCACTGGACAGTGCAGGCCCTCTCCAAAGCAGTTATCCACTTGTGGATGTCGTCCCCTTGTTTAAAGGGGGGCACTATTTTACTCAGGTGTCTAGTGTCTATACCCCTGTCTTTCTCTCTAATGAGAATGCTGCCACCAGTGGGGTCTAACCCACTCAATCTCTGCTCTCGGGCCAAGGCAAGTCTTTCTTTGGCGAGGGCAAGTTCTTCCCGCTCGATCCTCAGATTGACTTCCCTCATCTTCGCTTCGTGCTCCCTTCTCTGAGGGGACGTCATTCCTCTCTGAGAAGATGCCTGAGAGACATGTGTTCGAACAGATCTGTTAGAGCCTCTCGAGAGAGACCTAGCTCGTCCGTTCCCAAGGTTAAGCCTGCTTGAGCGTGGGCCCGGGGATCCCCCAGTTCCATTCTCATGCCTGCTTAAGTTGGTCCTCGTGAGCCTGCCGACTACTACTGGACCTTTGTCTGCCTCGTCTCCTGATAATTCCTCCTCTTCCTCCTCTGTATGGAGGCCGAGGTCTGGGTCACCAAGGGTTCCCTCTAAGGGGGGGCATGCTCCCATCTGGGTTAGAGGGGCCTACGTTAAGAGCCCTTCTAGCATCATAAGTCTCTAAGAGACCTATCAGGAATGGGACGGTAGGGTTAGAACCCTGTTTTAACTTCCTGGAGGCACACAGTTGTCTCATCTCCGTGAAGCTAAGAGCTGCATATCGTGACATGACCTGTGGAGGGTCAATGACCACTAAGGGAGTCTCTGCAGACTCTCCACGGACCGACATGCTTTCTAGTGAGGTGTAAGTGATGCACCTACCTACACTATGTGTTTTCCTACTGATACCTTGCTAAGAGTTATAGCCAGGGTGTGCTAGTCCCTGTTTCACTATAACAGCTGGTTCAGTAGAACTCCGAGTATTCTAAGTTAAGTTATATGTACCTGGGTACTTATGTGATCTTTCAACTTGATATTCTTAGGATACGTGTGTGGTAAAACAACAGCAAGCTCAAATCCCAACCGCTGCTCACCAATGTGAGAAGTTGGCCTGATATGTAGTGCTCACTATTCTAGTGATCACTGTGTATCATTCCAAACGACCCTTATTGATGATTGGTTGTAAGTCAACCTTGTAGACCAGCTATCCTAGTAGCGTGGACAAGAGCAGTCTTCAGGCTAAACTCTAGAGGGCGTGTTAAGCCAGCTGTTTACCATCACATATACCCCTTGAACACCAAGTGAAAGGACACCACACAAGTTGTTATGAAAATAAAGGATATTTATTTATAACAAGACTACCCTGGCTCTTTATGAGTCAGGGAGCTAAGCACAATACAAAACTCTTGGGAAAATACTCCTAGTTGCACAATTTACACAAATGCCCGAAGGGCACAAAACCATTTACACTGCAAGTGGACTGGGAGAGATTAGAGAGTCTAAAGTTACTGATTCCGGAGGAATCCGATCAGTTGGACTAAACGGAAAAGGAGCTGGACACTTGTAGAGTGAACCTACGATGGAGCACCGAAATGCTCGAGTTACCTAGCCCAGAGGCTGCGGCTGCGTGGGGTTCAGCAAGATGTCGGGAGTCCTCGTTGTAGTCTCGGGAGCCTGAAAGAAGAAGTTGCTGGCAGGCGACCAGTGTCGATGTTCAGCGAGATCCAAGCCTGGATCGGTGATGAAGGAAACCTGAAAGCAGAGGGGACTCAGTTCTCAACCGCTAGCCAGCGATCGTGTGGGCACCAGGAAGGTACCGGCTGAAGTCACCTCGACCAGGTGAGTGGGTGACGTCGGACTCGGCTGTTCCTCGGACCAGGAGGCGCGGCGGCGACCAGGATGGAGGGCGAGCTGTCCCACGAAGGTGTCTGCTGTCGATGATGCTGGGCCCAGGAGTGGGGCAGCGGGTCTTGGCAGAGGCAAGCCCACGCGGGGGAGTCAAGATGGCGTCTGGAGTGGACCAGGAGGGTCCGAGGTACTCCTCTGCTGAAGGGGAGCAAGGACCAGTCTGGAGCAACCAGACCAGTGATGAAAAACTGTCGTGGTGCGTCGTGAAGAGGGCCACTAGCCGACGGCGAGTGGCCGGACAACGCGGTGAGCAGCAAGGAGCAGAAGGGCCCCCACGCAGATCTCGGGGATGCTGGGGAGGCAGGCTTCGGTGCTGGAGCTACTCAGGGTTAGGGCTTCTCAAACCCTAGGTGCACTCACTCGAGGGTCCCTCGGTGGTTGTGCTAGATAAGCGTCGTGCAGGTTCTGAAGATGGCCGGTCCCGCAGGTCTCGTCACACCTACGAATCTCAGCTGGGCTGACGATGTAGGTAGAGGTCAGAGATGGCGGGGAATCCGGGTCTCGTCGAGCTGGGTAGTCTTGATCCGTAGGAGAGACGTGCAGCAAACCGCAAGCGCTTAGGTGGTGCCTGCTGGTGCAGGGTGGCTACTCCTTAGCCACAAGGGAGAGTCTTCAGAAAAAGTCAAGAGTTCCTTTCGTGGAAAGTAGTTCAAGATTCAGAATTATCCAATTTGGGAAGGGGACTCGCTCCTACCTTTATACTAGGAAAAGGGGCTGGCCCGTGGCTAGGTCCTACCTATGGGTGGGACCAGGAGGGGGGTAGTTACACCCCTATCCTTAATCCGGCTTCGCCCCAGCTCAGGGGCTGGGGTGCCCCCGAAACTGGTTTGAGCCGGGTTATGCACAGTGAGCACCGGGGTGCCACTTGCAATCACCTTCCTTTCAGCCCTGCCTACCTGGGATACACAAACCCTGTCTGGGATGGTGCTAACACCGCCCTCGACAGGAAACCCTTTGTCCAAGCTCCCCTCGCTGGAAGGTCTCCCAGCAGCAGGAGGTCAGACTTGTGTCTGGTGGCAGCATCCATTTTGTGATGCTGAGGCTTGAGTCAACTTTAACCGGGGTTCAAGGTTACTTCCATGTCGTGTCCCTCTAGAAGGGTGGAATGCTAACCCCGTCGCCAGAATTGGCGAGGGGTTCGTATTCCAATTCGTATGACACCTTACTCGACATGTGTGGGTGATGCGATGCCATAGTTAGCAAATAACCGCGAGGATTATAAGGCATTTTAAGGTAGATGGCACGCGTCACCATGGAACAGCTATTAGGACTTGGTTCCGCAAGCCGTCGACGGGCTCAGCTCGCGCCAGAGCACCATCTCACATGACTCCCAGCACTCTGCCTTCAGGATTGATAAGGCCTGCCATAGGAGTGACTGATAGGAATCCATGCGTCCATTTTGAGGGTTAGGTATAGGAATACTACACCTACAGCAATGGGTGATTACACCACCTTGCCCCAGCTGTCGTGCAGCCAGTTGTGTCAGATTTGGGTGGCCATCCAGGGGTGGCATAATACATGCTGCAGCCCCTGGTAGGCCCTGGCTACCCCGATGCCCTGGATACCTGTGGTATGCTGATACAGGGACTGATAAGGCGGCCCAGTTCCAATTAGTGGATGCACCTAATGTACATGTGTTTTAATCTGGAGAGAGAACAGCTAGGCTGTGGGTCTGACTGGCAGGCCCACAGCCAGGGAAAGTCGTAAACCAATGAAGCAAAAGCAAAAAAATCTGGGTGATCATAGGATTGCAGACCCTACTCTCCTACACATGTCTGAACTGGGGTGGCAGAGTGGGCTAAAGAACGGTGCTGGATCAAACTCGGATCTGTTGACTGGGTGTGAGTGTTTGATTGGTTCTGATGCTCCGTCCATCACCACCCCCTTTTGTACCGCGTTGTTCGCCATAAGTTGGCAGGGTATGCTCAGACATGAGTCCCTTGCTCACTTTGCCACTGGATTCAAGCAAGCCTGGCTGAAGAAAGCTGAAATGCCAGAAACCGGTCCTAGGAAGCTTGTATCCGGTCCAGGGAAGGCATGGCTTGCCAGTTCGGGCTGGACTGTTCCCATGAGGCACAGGGTCAGACTGATTTGTATATGGCCATGTCTGAACGGGGGTGGCAGAGTGGGCTAAAGAACGGTGATGGATCAAATTCGGATCTGTTGACTGGGTGTGAGTGTTTGATTGGTTCTGATGCTCCGTCCATCACCACCCCCTTTTGTACCGATATGTTCGCCATAAGTTGGCAGGGTAGGCTCAGACGTGAGTCCTTTGCTCACTTTGCCACTGGATTCAAGCAAGCCTGGCTGAAGACGGCTGAACTGCCAGAAACCGGTCCTAGGAAGCTTGTTTCCGATCCAGGGAAGGCATGGCTTGGCAGTTCGGGCTGGACTGTTCCCATGAGGCACAGGGTCAGACTGATTTGCATATGGCCATGTCTGACCTGGGGTGGCAGAGTGGGCTAAAGAACGGTGATGGATCAAAATCGGATCTGTTGACTGGGTGTGAGTGTTTGATTGGTTCTGGTGCTCCGTCCATCACCACCCCCTTTTGTACCGCTTTGTTCGCCATAAGTTGGCAGGGTATGCTCAGACGTGAGTCCCTTGCTCACTTTGCCACTGGATTCAAGCAAGCCTGGCTGAAGACGGCTGAAATGCCATAAACCGGTCCTAGGAAGCTTGTTTCCGGTCCAGGGAAGGCATGGCTTGGCAGTTCGGGTTGGACTGTTCCCATGAGGCACAGGGTCAGACTGATTTGCATATGCCCATGTCTGAACTGGGGTGGCAGAGTGGGCTAAAGAACGGTGATGGATCAAACTCGGATCTGTTGACTGGGTGTGAGTGTTTGATTGGTTCTGAAGCTCCGTCCATCACCACCCCCTTTTGTACCGCTTTGTTCGACATAAGTTGGCAGGGTATGCTCAGACGTGAGTCCCTTGCTCACTTTGCCACTGGATTCAAGCAAGCCTGGCTGAAGACGGCTGAAATGCCAGAAACCGGTCATAGGAAGCTTGTTTCCGGTCCAGGGAAGGCATGGCTTGGCAGTTCGGGCTGGACTGTTCCCATGAGGGACAGGGTCAGACTGATTTGCACATGGCAATGTCGTAACTGGGGTGGCAGAGTGGGCTAAAGAACGGTGATGGATCAATCTCAGATCTGTTGACTGGGTGTGAGTGTTTGATTGGTTCTGATGCTCCGTCCATCACCACCCCCTTTTGTACCACTTTGTTCGCCATAAGTTGGCAAGGTATGCTCAAACGTGAGTCCCTTGCTCACTTTGCCACTGGATTCAAGCAAGCCTGGCTGAAGATGGCTGAAATGCCAGAAACCGGTCCTAGGAAGCTTGTTTCCGGTCCAGGGAAGGCATGGCTTGGCAATTCGAACTGGACTGTTCCCATGACGCACAGGGTCAGATTGATTTGCATATGGCCATGTCTGAACTGGGGTGGCAGAGTGGGCTAAAGAACGGTGATGGATCAAACTCGGATCTGTTGACTGGGTGTGAGTGTTTGATTGGTTCTGATGCTCCGTCCATCACCACCCCCTTTTGTACCGCTTTGTTCGCCATAAGTTGGCAGGGTATGCTCAGACGTGAGTCCCTTGCTCACTTTGCCACTGGATTCAAGCAAGCCTGGCTGAAGACGGCTGAAATGCCAGAAGCCGGTCCTAGGACGCTTGTTTCCAGTCCAGGGAAGGCATGGCTTGGCAGTTCGGGCTGGACTGTTCCCATGAGGCACAGGGTCAGACTGATTTGCATATGGCCATGTCTGAACTGGGGTGGCAGAGTGGGCTAAAGAACGGTGATGGATCAAACACGGATCTGTTGACTGGGTGTGAGTGTTTGATTGGTTCTGATGCTCCGTCCATCACCACCCCCTTTTGTACCGCTTTGTTCGCCATAAGTTAGCAGGGTATGCTCAGACGTGAGTCCCTTGCTCACTTTGCCACTGGATTCAAGCAAGCCTGGCTGAAGACGGCTGAAATGCCAGAAGCCGGTCCTAGGACGCTTGTTTCCGGTCCAGGGAAGGCATGGCTTGGCAGTTCGGGCTGGACTGTTCCCATGAGGCACAGGGTCAGACTGATTTGCATATGGCCATGTCTGAACTGGGGTGGCAGAGTGGGCTAAAGAACGGTGATGGATCAAACACGGATCTGTTGACTGGGTGTGAGTGTTTGATTGGTTCTGATGCTCCGTCCATCACCACCCCCTTTTGCACCCCTTTGTTCGCCATAAGTTGGCAGGGTAGGCTCAGACGTGAGTCCCTTGCTCATTTTGCCACTGGATTCGAGCAAGCCTGGCTGAAGACGGCTGAACTGCCAGAAACCGGTCCTAGGAAGCTTGTTTCCGGTCCAGGGAAGGCATGGCTTGGCAGTTCGGGCTGGACTGTTCCCATGAGGCACAGGGTCAGACTGATTTGCATATGGCCATGTCTGAACTGGGGTGGCAGAGTGGGCTAAAGAACGGTGATGGATCAAACTCGGATCTGTTGACTGGGTGTGAGTGTTTGATTGGTTCTGATGCTCCGTCCATCACCACCCCCTTTTGTACCGCTTTGTTCGCCATAAGTTGGCAGGATATGCTCAGACGTGAGTCCCTTGCTCATTTTGCCACTGGATTCAAGCAAGCCTGGCTGAAGACGGCTGAACTGCCAGAAACCGGTCCTAGGAAGCTTGTTTCTGGTCCAGGGAAGGCATGGCTTGGCAGTTCGGGCTGGACTGTTCCCATGAGGCACAGGGTCAGACTGATTTGCATATGGCCATGTCTGAACTGGGGTGGCAGAGTGGGCTAAAGAACGGTGATGGATCAAACTCGGATCTGTTGACTGGGTGTGAGTGTTTGATTGGTTCTGATGCTCTGTCCATCACCACCCCCTTTTGTACCGCTTTGTTCGCCATAAGTTGGCAGGGAATGCTCAGACGTGAGTCCCTTGCTCACTTTGCCACTGGATTCAAGCAAGCCTGGCTGAAGACGGCTGAAATGCCAGAAACCGGTCCTAGGAAGCTTGTTTCCGGTCCAGGGAAGGCATGGCTTGGCAGTTCGGGCTGGACTGTTCCCATGAGGCACAGGGTCAGACTGATTTGCATATGGCCATGTCTGAACTGGGGTGGCAGAGTGGGCTAAAGAACGGTGATGGATCAAACTCGGATCTGTTGACTGGGTGTGAGTGTTTGATTGGTTCTGAAGCTCCGTCCATCACCACCCCCTTTTGTACCGCTTTGTTCGCCATAAGTTGGCAGGGTATGCTCAGACGTGAGTCCCTTGCTCACTTTGCCACTGGATTCAAGCAAGCCTGGCTGAAGACGGCTGAAATGTCAGAAACCGGTCCTAGGAAGCTTGTTTCCGGTCCAGGGAAGGCATGGCTTGGCAGTTCGGGCTGGACTGTTCCCTTGAGGCACAGGGTCAGACTGATTTGCATATGGCCATGTCTAAACTGGGGTAGCAGAGTGGGCTAAAGAACGGTGATGGATCAAACTCGGATCTGTTGACTAAGTGTTTGATTGGTTCTGATTCTCCGTCCATCACCACCCCCTTTTGTACCGCTTTGTTCGCCATAAGTTGGCAGGGTATGCTCAGACGTGAGTCCCTTGCTCACTTTGCCACTGGATTCAAGCAAGCCTGGCTGAAGACGTCTGAAATGCCAGAAACCTGTCCTAGGAAGCTTGTTTCCGGTCCAGGGAAGGCATGGCTTGGCAGTTCGGGCTGGACTGTTCCCATGAGGCAAAGGGTCAGACTGATTTGCACATGGCCATGTCTGAACTGGGGTGGCAGAGTGGGCTAAAGAACGGTGATGGATCAATCTCAGATCCGTTGACTGGGTGTGAGTGTTTGATTGGTTCTGATGCTCCGTCCATCACCACCCCCTTTTGTACCGCTTTGTTCGCCATAAGTTGGCAGGGTATGCTCAAACGTGAGTCCCTTGCTCACTTTGCCACTGGATTCAAGCAAGCCTGGCTGAAGATGGCTGAAATGCCAGAAACCGGTCCTAGGAAGCTTGTTTCCGGTCCAGGGAAGGCATGGCTTGGCAATTCGGGCTGGACTGTTCCCATGAGGCACAGGGTCAGACTGATTTGCAGATGGCCATGTCTGAACTGGGGTGGCATAGTGGGCTAAAGAACGGTGATGGACCAAACTCGGATCTGTTGACTGGGTGTGAGTGTTTGATTTGTTCTGATGCTCCGTCCATCACCACCCCCTTTTGTACCGCTTTGTTCGCCATAAATTGGCAGTGTATGCTCAGACGTGATTCCCTTGCTAACTTTGCCACTGGATTCAAACAAGACTGGCTGAAGACGGCTGAAATGCCAGAAGCCGGTCCTAGGAAGCTTGTTTCCGGTCCAGGGAAGGCATGGCTTGGCAGTTCGGGCTGGACTGTTCCCATGAGGCACAGGGTCAGACTGATTTGCATATGGCCATGTCTGAACTGGGGTGGCAGAGTGGGCTAAAGAACGGTGATGTATCAAACACGGATCTGTTGACTTGGTGTGAGTGTTTGATTGGTTCTGATGCTCCGTCCATCACCACCCCCTTTTGCACCCCTTTGTTCGCCATAAGTTGGCAGGGTAGGCTCAGACGTGAGTCCCTTGCTCACTTTGCCACTGGATTCAAGCAAGCCTGGCTGAAGACGGCTGAACTGCCAGAAACCGGTCCTAGGAAGCTTGTTTCCGGTCCAGGGAAGGCATGGCTTGGCAGTTCGGGATGGACTGTTCCCATGAGGCACAGGGTCAGACTGATTTGCATATGGCCATGTCTGGCCTGGGGTGGCAGAGTGGGCTAAAGAACGGTGATGGATCAAACTCGGATCTGTTGACTGGGTGTGAGTGTTTGATTGGTTCTGATGCTCCGTCCATCACTACCCCCTTTTGTACTGCTTTGTTCACCATAAGTTTGCAGGGTATGCTCAGACGTGAGTCCCTTGCTCACTTTGCCCCTGGATTCAAGCAAGCCTGGCTGAAGACGGCTGAAATGCCAGAAACCGGTCCTAGGAAGCTTGTTTCCGGTCCAGGGAAGGCATGGCTTGGCAGTTCGGGCTGGACTGTCCCCATGAAGCACAGGGTCAGACTGAATTGCATATGGCCATGTCTGAACTGGGGTGGCAGAGTGGGCTTAAGAACGGTGATGGATCAAACTCGGATCTGTTGACTGGGTGTGAGTGTTTGATTGTTTCTGATGCTCCGTCCATCACCACCCCCTTTTGTACCGCTTTGTTCGCCATAAGTTGGCAGGGTAGGCTCAGACGTGAGTCCCTTGCTCATTTTGCCACTGGATTCAAGCAAGGCTGGCTGAAGACGGCTGAACTGCCAGAAACCGGTCCTAGGAAGCTTGCTTCCGGTCCAGGGAAGGCATGGCTTGGCAGTTCGGGCTGGACTGTTCCCATGAGGCACAGGGTCAGACTGATTTGCATATGGCCATGTCTGAACTGGGGTGGCAGAGTGGGCTAAAGAACGGTGATGGATCAAACTCGGATCTGTTGACTGGGTGTGAGTGTTTGATTGGTTCTGATGCTCCGTCCATCACCACCCCCTTTTGTACCGCTTTGTTCGCCATAAGTTGGCAGGGTATGCTCAGACGTGAGTACCTTGCTCATTTTGCCACAGGATTCAAGCAAGCCTGGCTGAAGATGGCTGAACTGCCAGAAACCGGTCCTAGGAAGCTTGTTTCTGGTCCAGGGAAGGCATGGCTTGGCAATTCGGGGTGGACTGTTCCCATGACGCACAGGGTCAGACTGATTTGCATATGGCCATGTCTGAACTGGGGTGGCAGAGTGGGCTAAAGAACGGTGATGGATCAAACTCGGATCTGTTGACTGGGTGTGAGTGTTTGATTGGTTCTGATGCTCCGTCCATCACCACCCCCTTTTGTACCGCTTTGTTCGCCATAAGTTGGCAGGGTAGGCTCAGACGTGAGTCCCTTGCTCACTTTGCCACTGGATTCAAGCAAGCCTGGCTGAAGATGGCTGAAATGCCAGAAGCCGGTCCTAGGAAGCTTGTTTCCGGTCCAGGGAAGGCATGGCTTGGCAGTTCGGGCTGGACTGTTCCCATGAGGCACAGGGTCAGACTGATTTGCATATGGCCATGTCTGAACTGGGGTGGCAGAGTGGGCTAAAGAACGGTGATGGATCAAACACGGATCTGTTGACTGGGTGTGAGTGTTTGATTGGTTCTGATGCTCCGTCCATCACCACCCCCTTTTGCACCCCTTTGTTCGCCATAAGTTGGCAGGGTAGGCTCAGACGTGAGTCCCTTGCTCACTTTGCCACTGGATTCGAGCAAGCCTGGCTGAAGACGGCTGAACTGCCAGAAACCGGTCCTAGGAAGCTTGTTTCCGGTCCAGGGAAGGCATGGCTTGGCAGTTCTGGATGGACTGTTCCCATGAGGCACAGGGTCAGACTGATTTGCATATGGCCATGTCTGACCTGGGGTGGCAGAGTGGGCGAAAGAACGGTGATGGATCAAACTCGGATCTGTTGACTGGGTGTCAGTGTTTGATTGGTTCTGATGCTCTGTCCATCACTACCCCCTTTTGTACTGCTTAGTTCACCATAAGTTGGCAGGGTATGCTCAGACGTGAGTCCCTTGCTCACTTTGCCACTGGATTCAAGCAAGCCTGGCTGAAGACGGCTGAAATGCCAGAAACCGGTCCTAGGAAGCTTGTTTCCGGTCTAGGGAAGGTATGGCTTGGCAGTTCGGGCTGGACTGTTCCCATGAGGCACAGGGTCAGACTGATTTGCATATGGCCATGTCTGAACTGGGGTGGCAGAGTGGGCTAAAGAACGGTGATGGATCAAACTCGGATCTGTTGACTGGGTGTGAGTGTTTGATTGGTTCTGATGCTCCGTCCATCACCACCCCCTTTTGTACCGCATTGTTCGCCATAAGTTGGCAGGGTATGCTCAAACGTGAGTCCCTTGCTCATTTTGCCACTGGATTCAAGCAAGCCTGGCTGAAGACGGCTGAAATGCCAGAAACCGGTCCAAGGAAGCTTGTTTCCGGTCCAGGGAAGGCATGGCTTGGCAGTTCGGGCTGGACTGTTCCCATGAGGCACAGTGTCAGACTGATTTGCATATGGCCATGTCTGAACTGGGGTGGCAGAGTGGGCTAAAGAACGGTGATGGATCAAACTCGTATCTGTTGACTGGGTGTGAGTGTTTGATTGGTTCTGATGCTCCGTCCATCACCACCCCCTTTTGTACCCCTTTGTTCGCCATAAGTTGGCAGGGTAGGCTCAGACGTGAGTCCCTTGCTCACATTGCCACTGGATTCAAGCAAGCCTGGCTGAAGATGACTGAACTGCCAGAAACCGGTCCTAGGAAGCTTGTTTCTGGTCCAGGGAAGGCATGGCTTGGCAGTTCGGGATGGACTGTTTCCATGAGGCACAGGGTCAGACTGATTTGCATATGGCCATGTCTGACCTGGGGTGGCAGAGTGGGCTAAAGAACGGTGATGGCTCAAACTCGGATCTGTTGACTGGGTGTGAGTGTTTGATTGGTTCTGATGCTCCGTCCATCACTACCCCCTTTTGTACTGCTTTGTTCACCATAAGTTGGCAGGGTATGCTCAGACGTGAGTCCCTTGATCACTTTGCCACTGGATTCAAGCAAGCCTTTCTGAAGATGGCTGAAATGCCAGAAACCGGTCCTAGGAAGCTTGTTTCCGGTCCAGGGAAGGCATGGCTTGGCAGTTCGGGCTGGACTGTCCCCATGAAGCACAGGGTCAGACTGAATTGCATATGGCCATGTCTGAACTAGGGGGGCAGAGTGGGCTAAAGAACGGTGATGGATCAAACTCGGATCTGTTGACTGGGTGTGAGTGTTTGATTGTTTCTGATGCTCCGTCCATCACCACCCCCTTTTGTACCACTTTGTTCGCCATAAGTTGGCAGGGTATGCTCAGACGTGAGTCCCTTGCTCACTTTGCCACTGGATTCAAGCAAGCCTGGCTGAAGACGTCTGAAATGCCAGAAACCTGTCCTAGGAAGCTTATTTCCGTTCCAGGGAAGGCATGGCTTGGCAGTTCGGGATAGACTGTTCCCATGAGGCACAGGGTCAAACTGATTTGCACATGGCCATGTCTGAACTGGGGTGGCAGAGTGGGCTAAAGAACGGTGATGGATCAATCTCAGATCTGTTGACTGGGTGTGAGTGTTTGATTGGTTCTGATGCTCCGTCCATCACCACCCCCTTTTGTACCGCTTTGTTCGCCATAAGTTGGCAGGGTATGCTCAAACGTGAGTCCCTTGCTCATTTTGCCACTGGATTCAAGCAAGCCTGGGTGAAGACGGCTGAAATGCCAGAAACCGGTCTTAGGAAGCTTGTTTCCGGTCCAGGGAAGGCATGGCTTGGCAGTTCGGGCTGGACTGTTCCCATGAGGCACAGTGTCAGACTGATTTGCATATGGCCATGTCTGAACTGGGGTGGCAGAGTGGGCTAAAGAACGGTGATAGATCAAACTCTGATCTGTTGACTGGGTGTGAGTGTTTGATTGGTTCTGATGCTCCGTCCATCACCACCCCCTTTTGTACCCCTTTGTTCGCCATAAGTTGGCAGGGTAGGCTTACGTGAGTCCCTTGCTCACTTTGCCACTGGATTCAAGCAAGCCTGGCTGAAGACGGCTGAACTGTCGGAAACCGGTCCTAGGAAGCTTGTTTCTGGTCCAGGGAAGGCATGGCTTGGCAGTTCGGGATGGACTGTTCCCATGAGGCACAGGGTCAGACTGATTTGCATATGGCCATGTCTGACCTGAGGTGGCAGAGTGGGCTAAAGAACGGTGATGGCTCAAACTCGGATCTGTAGACTGGGTGTGAGTGTTTGATTGGTTCTGATGCTCCGTCCATCACTACCCCCTTTTGTACTGCTTTGTTCACCATAAGTTGGCAGGGTATGCTCAGACGTGAGTCCCTTGCTCACTTTGCCACTGGATTCAAGCAAGCCTTTCTGAAGACGGCTGAAATGCCAGAAACCGGTCCTAGGAAGCTTGTTTCCGGTCCAGGGAAGGCATGGCTTGGCAGTTCGGGCTGGACTGTCCCCATGAAGCACAGGGTCAGACTGAATTGCATATGGCCATGTCTGAACTAGGGGGGCAGAGTGGGCTAAAGAACGGTGATGGATCAAACTTGGATCTGTTGACTGGGTGTGAGTGTTTGATTGTTTCTGATGCTCCGTCCATCACCACCCCATTTTGTACCACTTTGTTCGCCATAAGTTGGCAGGGTAAGCTCACACATGAGTCCCTTGCTCACTTTGCCACTGGATTCAACCAAGCCTGGCTGAAGATGGCTGAAATGCCAGAAACCGGTCCTAGGAAGCTTGTTTCCGGTCCAGGGAAGGCATGGCTTGGCAGTTCGGGCTGTACTGTTCCCATGAGGCACAGGGTCAGACTGATTTGCATATGCCCATGTCTGAACTGGGGTGGCAGAGTGGGCTAAAGAACGGTGATGGATCAAACTCGGATCTGTTGACTGGGTGTGAGTGTTTGATTGTTTCTGATGCTCCGTCCATCACCACCCCCTTTTGTACCGCTTTGTTCGCCATAAGTTGGCAGGGTATGCTCAGACGTGAGTCCCTTGCTCACTTTGCCACTGGATTCAAGCAAGCCTGTCTAAAGACGGCAGAAATGCCAGAAACCGGTCCTAGGAAGCTTGTTTCCGGTCCAGGGAAGGCATGGCTTGGCAGTTCAGGCTGGACTGTTCCCATGAGGCACAGGGTCAGACTGATTTGCATATGGCCATGTCTGAACTGGGGTGGCAGAGTGGGTACAGAACGGTAATGGATCAAACTCGGATCTGTTGACTGGGTGTGAGTGTTTGATTGTTTCTGATGCTCCGTCCATCACCACCCCCTTTTGTACCGCTTTGTTCGCCATAAGTTGGCAGGGTATGCTCAGACGTGAGTCCCTTGCTCACTTTGCCACTGGATTCAAGCAAGCCTGGCTGAAGACGGCTGAAATGCCAGAAACCGGTCCTAGGAAGCTTGTTTCCGGTCCAGGGAAGGCATTTCTTGGCAGTTCGGGCTGGACTGTTCCCATGAGGCACAGTGTCAGACTGATTTGCATATGGCCATGTCTGAACTGGGGTGGCAGAGTGTGCTAAAGAACGTTGATGGATCAAAATCGGATCTGTTGACTGGGTGTGCGTGTTTGATTGGTTCTGATGCTCCGTCCATCACCACCCCCTTTTGTATCGCTTTGTTCGCCATAAGTTGGCAGGGTATGCTCAGACGTGAGTCCCTTGCTCACTTTGCCACTGGATTCAAGCAAGCCTGTCTGAAGACGGCTGAAATGCCAGAAACCGGTCCTAGGAAGCTTGTTTCCGGTCCAGGGAAGGCATGGCTTGGCAGTTCGGGCTGGACTGTCCCCATGAAGCACAGGGTCAGACTGAATTGCATATGGCCATGTCTGAACTAGGGGGGCAGAGTGGGCTAAAGAACGGTGATGGATCAAACTTGGATCTGTTGACTGGGTGTGAGTGTTTGATTGTTTCTGATGCTCCGTCCATCACCACCCCATTTTGTACCACTTTGTTCGCCATAAGTTGGCAGGGTAAGCTCACACATGAGTCCCTTGCTCACTTTGCCACTGGATTCAACCAAGCCTGGCTGAAGATGGCTGAAATGCTAGAAACCGGTCCTAGGAAGCTTGTTTCCGGTCCAGGGAAGGCATGGCTTGGCAGTTCGGGCTGTACTGTTCCCATGAGGCACAGGGTCAGACTGATTTGCATATGCCCATGTCTGAACTGGGGTGGCAGAGTGGGCTAAAGAACGGTGATGGATCAAACTCGGATCTGTTGACTGGGTGTGAGTGTTTGATTGTTTCTGATGCTCCGTCCATCACCACCCCCTTTTGTACCGCTTTGTTCGCCATAAGTTGGCAGGGTATGCTCAGACGTGAGTCCCTTGCTCACTTTGCCACTGGATTCAAGCAAGCCTGTCTAAAGACGGCAGAAATGCCAGAAACCGGTCCTAGGAAGCTTGTTTCCGGTCCAGGGAAGGCATGGCTTGGCAGTTCAGGCTGGACTGTTCCCATGAGGCACAGGGTCAGACTGATTTGCATATGGCCATGTCTGAACTGGGGTGGCAGAGTGGGTACAGAACGGTAATGGATCAAACGCGGATCTGTTGACTGGGTGTGAGTGTTTGATTGTTTCTGATGCTCCGTCCATCACCACCCCCTTTTGTACCGCTTTGTTCGCCATAAGTTGGCAGGGTATGCTCAGACGTGAGTCCCTTGCTCACTTTGCCACTGGATTCAAGCAAGCCTGGCTGAAGACGGCTGAAATGCCAGAAACCGGTCCTAGGAAGCTTGTTTCCGGTCCAGGGAAGGCATTTCTTGGCAGTTCGGGCTGGACTGTTCCCATGAGGCACAGTGTCAGACTGATTTGCATATGGCCATGTCTGAACTGGGGTGGCAGAGTGTGCTAAAGAACGTTGATGGATCAAAATCGGATCTGTTGACTGGGTGTGCGTGTTTGATTGGTTCTGATGCTCCGTCCATCACCACCCCCTTTTGTACCGCTTTGTTCGCCATAAGTTGGCAGGGTATGCTCAGACGTGAGTCCCTTGCACACTTTGCCACTGGATTCAAGCAAGCCTGGCTGAAGACGCCTGAAATGCCAGAAACTGTTCCTAGAAAGCTTGTTTCCGGTCCAGGGAAGGCATGGCTTGGCAGTTCGGGCTGGACTGTTCCCATGAGGCACAGGGTCAGACTGATTTGCATATGGCCATGTCTGAACTGGGGTGGCAGAGTGGGCTAAAGCACGGTGCTGGATCAAACTCGGATCTGTTGACTGGGTGTGAGTGTTTGATGTGTTCTGATGCTCCGTCCATCACCACCCCCTTTTGTGCCGCTTTGTTCGCCATAAGTTGGCAGGGTATGCTCACATGTGAGTCCCTTTCTCACTTTGCCACTGGATTCAAGCAAGCCTGGCTGAAGATGGCTGAAATGCCAGCAACCGGTGCTAGGAAGATTGTTTCCGGTCCAGAGAAGGCATGGCTTGGCAGTTCGGACTGGATTGTTCCCATGAGGCACAGGGTCAGACTGATTTGCATATGGCCATGTCTGAACTGGGGTGGCAGAGTGGGCTAAAGAACGGTGATGGATCAAACTCGGATCTGTTGACTGGGTGTGAGTGTTTGATTGGTTCTGATGCTCCGTCCATCACCACTCCCTTTTGTACCGCTTTGTTCGCCATAAGTTGGCAGGGTATGCTCAGACGTGAGTCCCTTGCTCACTTTGCCACTGGATTCAAGCAAGCCTGGCTGAAGATGGCTGAAATGCCAGAAACCGGTCCTAGGAAGCTTGTTTCCGGTCCAGGGAAGGCATGGCTTGGCAGTTCTGGCTGGACTGATCCCATGAGGCACAAGGTCAGACTGATTTGCATATGGCCATGTCTGAACTGGGGTGGCAGAGTGGGCTAAAGAACGGTGATGGATCAAACTTGGATCTGTTGACTGGGTGTGAGTGTTTGATTGGTTCTGATGCTCCGTCCATCACCACCCCCTTTTGTACCGCTTTGTTCACCATAAGTTGGCAGGGTATGCTCAGACGTGAGTCCCTTGCTCACTTTGCAACTGGATTCAAGCAAGCCTGGCTGAAGACAGCTGAAATGCCAGAAACCGGTCCTAGGGAGCTTGTTTCCGGTCCAGGGAAGGCATGGCTTGGCAGTTCGGGCTGGACTGTTTCCATGAGACACAGGGTCAGACTGATTTGCGTATGGCCATGTCTGAACTGGGGTGGCAGAGTGGGCTAAAGCACGGTGCTGGATCAAACTCGGATCTGTTGACTGGGTGTGAGTGTTTGATTGGTTCTGATGCTCTGTCCATCACCACCCCCTTTTGTACCGCTTTGTTCGCCATAAGTAGGCAGGGTATGGTCAGACGTGAGTCCCTTGCTCACTTTGCAACTGGATTCAAGCAAGCCTGGCTGAAGACGGCTGAAATGCAAGAAACTGGTCCTAGGGAGCTTGTTTCCGGTCCAGGGAAGGCATGGCTTGGCAGTTCGGGCTAGACTGTTTCCATGAGGCACAGGGTCAGACTGATTTGCATATGGCCATGTCTGAACTGGGGTGGCAGAGTGGGCTAAAGAACGGTGATGGATTAAACTCGGATCTGTTGACTGGGTGTGAGTGTTTGATTGGTGCTGATGCTCCGTCCATCACCAACCCCTTTTGTACCGCTTTGTTCGCCATAAGTTGGCAGGGCATGCTCAGACGCGAGTCCCTTGCTCACTTTGCCACTGGATTCAAGCAAGCCTGGCTGAAGACGGCTGAAATGCCAGAATCCGGTCTTAGGAAGCTTGTTTCCGGTCCATGGAAGGCATGGCTTGGCAGTTCGGGCTGGACTGTTCCCATGAGGCACAGGGTCAGACTGATTTGCATATGGCCATGTCTGAACTGGGGTTTCAGAGTGGGCTAAATCACGGTGCTGGATCAAACTTGGATCTGTTGACTGGGTGTCAGTGTTTGATTGGTTCTGATGCTCCGTCCATCACCACCCCCTTTTGTACCGCTTTGTTTGCCATAAGTTGGCAGGGTATACTCAGACGTGAGTCCCTTGCTCACTTTGCCACTGGATTCAAGCAAGCCTGGCTGAAGACGACTGAAATGCCAGAAACCGGTCCTAGGAAGCTTGTTTCCGGTCCAGGGAAGGCATGGCTTGGCAGTTCGGGCTGGACTGTTCCCATGAGGCACAGGGTCAGACTGATTTGCATATGGCCATGTCTGAACTGGGTTGGCAGAGTGGGCTAAAGAACAGTGATGGATCAAACTCGGATCTGTTGACTGGGTGTGAGTGTTTGATTGGATTTGAAGCTCCGTCCATCACCACCCCCTTTTGTACCGCTTTGCTCGCCATAAGTTGGCAGGGTATGCTCAGACGTGAGTCCCTTGCTCACTTTGCCAATGGATTCAAGCAAGCCTGGCTGAAGACGGCTGAAATGCCAGAAACCGGTCCTAGGAAGCTTGTTTCCGGTCCAGGGAAGGCATGGCTTGGCAGTTCGGGCTGGACTGTTTCCATGAGGCACAGGGTCAGACTGATTTGCATATGGCCATGTCTGAACTGGGGTGTGTGAGAAAGTGCCATCTTTCTTGCATGGTATGCCCCCACTTTTTGCTAAATTGCTGAATGTACTTCGATTGAGTGTACCCTGGGTTCCTGCCAACCAGGTGCCCAGGGCCCATGTTCCTTCCTTAAACCACACAAACTCCAAATTGGCAAACCCTAGCCACATGTCAGCCCCTAGTAAATGGTACCCTAGGTACCCAGGGCCTTGTGGCCAGGGAAGGCCTCTAAGGGCTGCAGCACTCATTGTGCCACCCTCAGAGGCCCTCTACCTTTACACACACACTGCCCTTGCAGGCTGAGTGTCTGGGTGCAGGACAAAACAAAGAGTCGACATGGCACACATCACTGTGTACCATGCCCATCACCAACACTGCCAAGGCATATGTCAGCCACCCCTCTAGCTGGGTGCATTACGCCTATGGTGTGGGCACAGGAGCAGGAGCCCTGTGCCCCTACAGTACCCGGGTCCATTCCTGGGCACTGTAAGTGCAGTGCTGTCATTTAAGAGTACATGGTGCTGAGAGCTTGTCAAACACGAGCTCCACAGCACCATATTGGCAACACTGAAGCCTGGGAAGTTTGGTATCAAACTTCTCAGCACATTGAACCCACACTGATGCCAGTGTAGGATTTAATGTACTAAGCACCCCAGAGTGCATCTTAGAGATGCCCCCTTACAGCTAACTTACAATCCACGTCTGCTCTGAGGCTGCCCAGGCTGCCACACAGCAGACACGTTGCTGGACCCCTGGGTGGGAGAGCCCCTGCTCTCCCGGGCCTGCAACAATGCACATCCTGGGTGAGGTGAGAAATCTCCTCCCCCAGGATGAGCAAAGGGAAGCTTCAAAGGCAGGCTGCCATTTGGAGTTTCCCCAGGCCACTGCAACTCCCCACTCTGGCGGGAAGCTTGGCCGGAAACCCCATACAAGGACAGGGGATGTGCCAGCCTGCCCACCCCACCCCTCAGGTGGGGGAGGCGAGGTGAAGCACATCTCCGGGCTCTCGCCATCTTGAAGATGGGAGGCCCTACCCTATCAGGATTAGGCTACTGCCCCCCTCCCACAGGAGAGAGGCAGGATAGGGGGTGTACCCACCCCAGGACAAGGACCCATTGGTCCCTGGCCTTCACCTACCTGTAACGCCCCTAAATCTAGTATTTAGGGGCACCCTGAACCTTCCTCCCTCAGATTCCAGATAGAAAACTACAAGAAGAGCAAGAAGAACAAGGACCTGCCCTGCAGCTGCTAAAAAGAGAAGAAGACACCAACTGCTTTGGCCCCAGCCCTACCGGCCTGTCGACTCTCGAACCTGCACCAGCGCGGCATCTCTCGTGGCCAGCAACCTCACCAACCCCGGAGGACCTGGCTACCTTTTGGCTCTAAGCCCCTGGGACTCCCATGAGTAGAGGCTCTACTCAAGAAACCTATTTTTAACCCCTGGCAGCAGCCCGGAACCGCGGACCCAAGACACTCTGCACCAGCCAAGCCTGGCCAGTGCCGGAGTGGACAAAGACCCTGAGGACGACCCCACGGCGACTGTGACCCCGAGTCCGGCACCCAAGGACCCCCCACGACATCCCGGAAGAAGCCTGCAGCCTCAGAACCGAGTGCCACCCCAACCGCGATCAACCAGAGGGTAAGATTCTCGACGTCAAAAGGCACCCCTGCACCCGGCGCCCTGCGGCCCCCTGTGCCCAATCCCGGGGTACCCACCTAACCTACAACTACCCAACTTACCTCTCGAAGTGGTGGTGGCACCTGAAACATCCTCGTCCCCGAGCCTGCAGCCTTTTTCCAAACCGGAACACTCCCATTGATTTCCATTGAGCGCCCGAAGGCTCAAAAGCACCCTGCACCCAGCCGCCCGAGTGGCCCTGGCAGTGCACTCTCTACACTAACCTACTTCCTCACTTGCCCTGAGTAAGTGACCAGGAGCCCAGCTCCCACAGCCGCGTGGCTTGCCAGACAGCAGCCACCAACCAAGGCCCCCCTATCCCTCATAGGATAACATTGGGCCTAACTCTCTCTGCACCCGGCCGTCCTGAAACCGCTGAGGGTGAACCAACTGTACCTACCTGACACTGGGGGACCCCTGAGTCTATGCCCGGAATTTCAACTCTGCCAGTCGAGTACTTACCCTTAAACCGCTAACTTCATATTCCTCATTGGGTAACATTGACTGGCTTTTTCTTCAAAAATCTTCAAAGTGTGAACTTTTCAAAACTGCAAATATTCACCAAAAATCAGCCAAGTGACAAAAGCGAATTTACTCACCTGCTCCTAGGTGAGCTCCCAGTGCTGGATCTTGGTGCCCAGCCCTGACTCTGAAAAGTGTCCACAACTGTACTTACCTCTAACTCATTTTTCTCCCATAGGAAACCATTGTCTGCTTTTCTGTGAAATTTCTTCTAAGTGTCTATTTTTGCAAATTTGAAATATTCTTTTAAAATCGTACCATTTCTGCAAACGAAATTACTTACCTGTTTTTGAGAAGGATCCCAGTCCTGGGTCTAGGTACCCAGTCCTGGATTACTAAAGTAACAATAAAGTACTCTACCTGCAATTTGAATTTCTTGCCATAGAGATCCATTGAATGTTTTCTTTGAAATATTTTCTAAGTGCTAACTTTTGAAATAGCTAAATATTATGTAAAAATCATTACAGTTATTAAGTCGACTTTCATCACTTGATTCTGAATACTGACCCAAGGCTGGATCTAGGAGCCAGACCTGGAATTCCAAAAGTAATCTGAAAAGTAATTTATTACAAATAACCTGAATTTACCATTGAGCTCAATGCATTGTTATGTTTAGGAAATAGGATTGTTTATTGCAACCAACTGTGACTGTTTATATAAATTGATTGCTTAAGACAAAAGTGTTTATATTCAACCTCTCATTCTGAGAAAGTATATTTTTATCCCCTTGTGGTTCTAAAAATAAAACAAGCATATATTTTATATATATAAACCATTGGCCTAGAGTTCAGTTATTGAGTGTGTGAAACCATTTGCTGACTGAGTGTGTACAATAAATGCTTTACACTGTCCTCTGGTACTGCCTTACTGCTCGACCAAGCTACCACTTTTGAGAGTAAGGTCATACCTAACTTTGACCTCTATCAGCCTCTGGGGGACTGTGGATTCTGTACACCCTGTACCTATTAGGGAACAGTATATACAGAGCCACTTTCTCACAGGGTGGCAGAGTGGGCTAAAGAACGGTGATGGATCAAACTCAGATCTGTGGAGTGGGTGTGAGTGTTTGATGTGTTCTGATGCTCCGTCCATCACCACCCCCTTTTGTACCGCTTTGTTCGCCATAAGTTGGCAGGGTATGCTCAGACGTGAGTCCCTTGCTCACTTTGCCACTGGATTCAAGCAAGCCTGGCTGAGGATGGCTAAAATGCCAGAAACCGGTCCTAGGAAGCTTGTTTCCGGTCCAGGGAAGGCATGGCATGGCAGTTCGGACTGGACTGTTCCCATGAGGCACAGGGTCAGACTGATTTGCATATGGCCATGTCTGAACTAGGGTGGCAGAGTAGGCTAAAGAACGGTGATGGATCAAACTCGGATCTGTTGACTGGGTGTGAGTGTTTGATTGGTTCTGATGCTCCGTCCATCACCACCCCCTTTTGTACCGCTTTGTTCGCCATAAGTTGGCAGGGTATGGTCAGACGTGAGTCTCTTGCTCACTTTGCCACTGGATTCAAGCAAGCCTGGCTGAAGACGGCTGAAATGCCAGAAACGGGTCCTAGGAAGCTTGTTTCCGGTCCAGGGAAGGCATGGCTTGGCAGTTCGGGCTGGACTGTTCCCATGAGGCACAGGGTCAGACTTATTTGCACATGGTCATGTCTGAACTGGGGTGGCAGAGTGGGCTAAAGAACGGTGATGGATCAAACTCGGATCTGTTGACTGGGTGTGAGTGTTTGATTGGTTCTGATGCTCCGTCCATCACCACCCCCTTTTGTACCGCTTTGTTCGCCATAAGTTGGCAGGGCATGCTCAGACGGGTGTCCCTTGCTCACTTTGCCACTGGATTCAAGCAAGCCTGGCTGAAGATGGCTGAAATGCCAGAATCCGGTCTTAGGAAGCTTGTTTCCGGTCCAGGGAAGGCATGGCTTGGCAGTTCGGGCTGGACTGTTTCCATGAGGCACAGGGTAAGACTGATTTGCATATGGCCATGTCTGAACTGGGGTGGCAGAGTGGGCTAAAGAACGGTGATGGATCAAACTCAGATCTGTGGAGTGGGTGTGAGTGTTTGATGTGTTCTGATGCTCCGTCCATCACCACCCCTTTTGTACCGCTTTGTTCGCCATAAGTTGGCAGGGTATGCTCAGACGTGAGTCCCTTGCTCACTTTGCCACTGGATTCAAGCAAGCCTGGCTGAAGACAGCTGAAATGCCAGAAACCGGTCCTAGGAGGCTTGTTTCCGGTCCAGGGAAGGCATGGCTTGGCTGTTCGGACTGGACTGTTCCCATGAGGCACAGGGTCAGACTGATTTGCATATGGCCATGTCTGAGCTGGGGTGGCAGAGTGGGCTAAAGCACGGTGCTGGATCAAACTCGGATCTGTTGACTGGGTGTGAGTGTTTGATGTGTTCTGATGCTCCGTCCATCACCACCCCCTTTTGTACCGCTTTGTTCGCCATAAGTTGGCAGGGTATGCTCACTTTGCCACTGGATTCAAGCAAGCCTGGCTGAAGACGGCTGAAATGCCAGCAACCGGTCCTAGGAAGATTGTTTCCGGTCCAGAGAAGGCATGGCTTGGCAGTTCGAACTGGATTGTTCCCATGAGGCACAGGGTCAGACTGATTTGCATATGGCCATGTCTGAACTGGGGTGGCAGAGTGGGCTACAGAACGGTGATGGATCAAACTCGGATCTGTTGACTGGGTGTGAGTGTTTGATTGGTTCTGATGCTCCGTCCATCACCACCCCCTTTTGTACCGCTTTGTTCGCCATAAGTTGGCAGGGTATGCTCAGACGTGAGTCCTTTGCTCACTTTGCCACTGGATTCAAGCAAGCCTGGCTGAAGATGTCTGAAATGCCAGAAACCGGTCCTAGGAAGCTTGTTTCCATTCCAGGGAAGGCATGTCTTGGCTGTTCTGGCTGGACTGTTCCCATGAGGCACAGGGTCAGACTGATTTGCATATGGCCATGTCTGAACTGGGGTGGCAGAGTGGGCTAAAGAACGGTGATGGATCAAACTTGGATCTGTTGACTGGGTGTGAGTGTTTGGTTCTGATGCTCCGTCCATCACCACCCCCTTTAGTACCGCTTTGTTCGCCATAAGTTGGCAGGGTATGCTCAGACGTGAGTCCCTTGCTCACTTTGCAACTGGATTCAAGCAAGCCTGGCTGAAGACGGCTGAAATGCCAGAAACCGGTCCTAGGGAGCTTGTTTCCGGTCCAGGGAAGGCATGGCTTGGCAGTTCGGGCTGGACTGTTCCCATGAGGCACAGGGTCAGACTGATTTGCACATGGTCATGTCTGAACTGGGGTGGCAGAGTGGGCTAAAGAACGGTGATGGATCAAACTCGGATCTGTTGACTGGGTGTGAGTGTTTGATTTGTTCTGAGGCTCCGTCCATCACCACCCCCTTTTGTACCGCTTTGTTCGCCATAAGTTGGCAGGGCATGCTCAGACGTGAGTCCCTTGCTCACTTTGCCACTGGATTCAAGCAAGCCTGGCTGAAGATGGCTGAAATGCCAGAATCCGGTCTTAGGAAGCTTGTTTCCGGTCCAGGGAAGGCATGGCTTGGCAGTTCGGGCTGGACTGTTTCCATGAGGCACAGGGTAAGACTGATTTGCATATGGCCATGTCTGAACTGGGGTGGCAGAGTGGGCTAAAGAACGGTGATGGATCAAACTCAGATCTGTGGAGTGGGTGTGAGTGTTTGATGTGTTCTGATGCTCCGTCCATCACCACCCCTTTTGTACCGCTTTGTTCGCCATAAGTTGGCAGGGTATGCTCAGACGTGAGTCCCTTGCTCACTTTGCCACTGGATTCAAGCAAGCCTGGCTGAAGATGGCTGAAATGCCAGAATCCGGTCTTAGGAAGCTTGTTTCTGGTCCAGGGAAGGCATGGCTTGGCAGTTCGGGCTGCACTGTTTCCATGAGGCACAGGGTAAGACTGATTTGCATATGGCCATGTCTGAACTGGGGTGGCAGAGTGGGCTAAAGAACGGTGATGGATCAAACTCAGATCTGTGGAGTGGGTGTGAGTGTTTGATGTGTTCTGATGCTCCGTCCATCACCACCCCTTTTGTTCGCCATAAGTTGGCAGGGTATGCTCAGACGTGAGTCCCTTGCTCACTTTGCCACTGGATTCAAGCAAGCCTGGCTGAAGACGGCTGAAATGCCAGAAACCGGTCCTAGGAAGCTTGTTTCCGGTCCAGGGAAGGCATGGCTTGGCTGTTCGGACTGGACTGTTCCCATGAGGCACAGGGTCAGACTGATTTGCATATGGCCATGTCTGAACTGGGGTGGCAGAGTGGGCTAAAGAACGGTGATGGATCAAACTTGGATCTGTTGACTGGGTGTGAGTGTTTGATTGGTTCTGATGCTCCGTCCATCACCACCCCCTTTTGAACAGCTTTGTTCGCCATAAGTTGACAGGGTATGCTCGGACGTGAGCCCCTTGCTCACTTTGCCACTGGATTCAAGCAAGCGTGGCTGAAGACGGCTGAAATGCCAGAAACTGGTCCTAGGAAGCTTGTTTCCGGTCCAGGGAAGGCATGGCTTGGCAGTTTGGGCTGGACTGTTCCCATGAGGCAAAGGGTCAGACTGATTTGCATATGGCCATGTCTGAGCTGGGGTGGCAGAGTGGGCTAAAGCACGGTGCTGGATCAAACTCGGATCTGTTGACTGGGTGTGAGTGTTTGATGTGTTCTGATGCTCTGTCCATCACCACCCCCTTTTGTACCGCTTTGTTCGCCATAAGTTGGCAGGGTATGCTCACACGTGAGTCCCTTTCTCACTTTGCCACTGGATTCAAGCAAGCCTGGCTGAAGACGGCTGAAATGCCAGCAACCGGTCCTAGGAAGATTGTTTCCGGTCCAGAGAAGGCATGGCTTGGCAGTTCAAACTGGATTGTTCCCATGAGGCACAGGGTCAGACTGATTTGCATATGGCCATGTCTGAACTGGGGTGGCAGAGTGGGCTACAGAACGGTGATGGATCAAACTCGGATCTGTTGACTGGGTGTGAGTGTTTGATTGGTTCTGATGCTCCGTCCATCACCACCCCCTTTTGTACCGCTTTGTTCGCCATAAGTTGGCAGGGTATGCTCAGACGTGAGTCCTTTGCTCACTTTGCCACTGGATTCAAGCAAGCCTGGCTGAAGATGTCTGAAATGCCAGAAACCGGTCCTAGGAAGCTTGTTTCCATTCCAGGGAAGGCATGTCTTGGCTGTTCTGGCTGGACTGTTCCCATGAGGCACAGGGTCAGACTGATTTGCATATGGCCATGTCTGAACTGGGGTGGCAGAGTGGGCTAAAGAACGGTGATGGATCAAACTTGGATCTGTTGACTGGGCGTGAGTGTTTGGTTCTGATGCTCCGTCCATCCATCACCACCCCCTTTTGTACCGCTTTGTTTGCCATAAGTTGGCAGGGTATGCTCAGACGTGAGTCCCTTGCTCACTTTGCAACTGGATTCAAGCAAGCCTGGCTGAAGACGGCTGAAATGCCAGAAACCGGTCCTAGGGAGCTTGTTTCCGGTCCAGGGAAGGCATGGCTTGGCAGTTCGGGCTGGACTGTTCCCATGAGGCACAGGGTCAGACTGATTTGCATATGGCCATGTCTGAACTGGGGTGGCAGAGTGGGCCAAAGAACGGTGATGGATCAAACTCGGATCTGTTGACTGGGTGTGAGTGTTTGATTGGTTCTGATGCGCCGTCCATCACCACCCCCTTTTGTACCGCTTTGTTCGCCATAAGTTGGCAGGGTATGCTCAGACGTGAGTCCCTTGCTCACTTTGTCACTGGATTCAAGCAAGCCAGGCTGAAGACAGCTAAAATGCCAGAAACCGGTCCTAGGAAGCTTGTTTCCGGTCCAGGGAAGGCATGGCTTGGCAGTTCGGGCTGGACTGTTTCCATGAGGCACAGGGTCAGACTGATTTGCATATGGCCATGTCTGAACTGGGGTGGCAGAGTGGGCTAAAGAACGGTGATGGATCAAACTCGGATCTGTTGACTGGGTGTGAGTGTTTGATTGGTGCTGATGCTCCGTCCATCACCAACCCCTTTTGTACCGCTTTGTTCGCCATAAGTTGGCAGGGCATGCTCAGACGTGAGTCCCTTGCTCACTTTGCCACTGGATTCAAGCAAGCCTGGCTGAAGACGGCTGAAATGCCAGAATCCGGTCTTAGGAAGCTTGTTTCCGGTCCATGGAAGGCATGGCTTGGCAGTTCGGGCTGGACTGTTCCCATGAGGCACAGGGTCAGACTGATTTGCATATGGCCATGTCTGAACTGGGGTGGCAGAGTGGGCTAAAGCACGGTGCTGGATCAAACTCGGATCTGTTGACTGGGTGTGAGTGTTTGATGTGTTCTGATGCAACGTCCATCACCACCCCCTTTTGTACCGCTTTGTTCGCCATAAGTTGGCAGAGTATGCTCACACGCGAGTCCCTTTCTCACTTTGCCACTGGATTCAAGCAAGCCTGGCTGAAGACGGCTGAAATGCCAGCAACCGGTCCTAGGAAGATTGTTTCCGGTCCAGAGAAGGCATGGCTTGGCAGTTCGGACTGGATTGTTCCCATGAGGCACAGGGTCAGACTGATTTGCATATGGCCATGTCTGAACTGGGGTGGCAGAGTGGGCTAAAGAACGGTGATGGATCAAACTCGGATCTGTTGACTGGGTGTGAGTGTTTGATTGGTGCTGATGCTCCGTCCATCACCAACCCCTTTTGTACCGCTTTGTTCGCCATAAGTTGGCAGGGCATGCTCAGACGTGAGTCCCTTGCTCACTTTGCCACTGGATTCAAGCAAGCCTGGCTGAAGACGGCTGAAATGCCAGAATCCGGTCTTAGGAAGCTTGTTTCCGGTCCATGGAAGGCATGGCTTGGCAGTTCGGGCTGGACTGTTCCCATGAGGCACAGGGTCAGACTGATTTGCATATGGCCATGTCTGAACTGGGGTGGCAGAGTGGGCTAAAGCACGGTGCTGGATCAAACTCGGATCTGTTGACTGGGTGTGAGTGTTTGATGTGTTCTGATGCAACGTCCATCACCACCCCCTTTTGTACCGCTTTGTTCGCCATAAGTTGGCAGAGTATGCTCACACGCGAGTCCCTTTCTCACTTTGCCACTGGATTCAAGCAAGCCTGGCTGAAGACGGCTGAAATGCCAGCAACCGGTCCTAGGAAGATTGTTTCCGGTCCAGAGAAGGCATGGCTTGGCAGTTCGGACTGGATTGTTCCCATGAGGCACAGGGTCAGACTGATTTGCATATGGCCATGTCTGAACTGGGGTGGCAGAGTGGGCTATAGAACGGTGATGGATCAAACTCAGATCTGTTGACTGGGTGTGAGTGTTTGATTGGTTCTGATGCGCCGTCCATCACCACCCCCTTTTGTACCGCTTTGTTCGCCATAAGTTGGCAGGGTATGCTCAGACGTGAGTCCCTTGCTCACTTTGTCACTGGATTCAAGCAAGCCTGGCTGTAGACGGCTAAAATGCCAGAAACCGGTCCTAGGAAGCTTGTTTCCGGTCCAGGGAAGGCATGGCTTGGCAGTTCGGGCTGGACTGTTTCCATGAGGCACAGGGTCAGACTGATTTGCATATGGCCATGTCTGAACTGGGGTGGCAGAGTGGGCTAAAGCACGGTGCTGGATCAAACTCGGATCTGTTGACTGGGTGTGAGTGTTTGATTGGTTCTGATGCTCCGTCCATCACCACCCCCTTTTGTACCGCTTTGTTCGCCATAAGTAGGCAGGGTATGCTCAGACGTGAGTCCCTTGCTCACTTTGCAACTGGATTCAAGCAAGCCTGGCTGAAGACGGCTGAAATGCCAGAAACCGGTCCTAGGGAGCTTGTTTCCGGTCCAGGGAAGGCATGGCTTGGCATTTCGGGCTGGACTGTTTCCACGAGGCACAGGGTCAGACTGATTTGCATATGGCCATGTCTGAACTGGGCTGGGAGAGTGGGCTAAAGAACGGTGATGGATCAAACTCGGATCTGTTGACTGGGTGTGAGTGTTTGATTGGTGCTGATGCTCCGTCCATCACCAACCCCTTTTGTACAGCTTTGTTCGCCATAAGTTGGCAGGGCATGCTCAGACGTGAGTCCCTTGCTCACTTTGCCACTGGATTCAAGCAAGCCTGACTGAAGACGGCTGAAATGCCAGAATCCGGTCTTAGGAAGCTTGTTTCCGGTCCATGGAAGGCATGGCTTGGCAGTTCGGGCTGGACTGTTCCCATGACGCACAGGGTCAGACTGATTTGCATATGACCATGTCTGAACTGGGGTGGCAGAGTGGGCTAAAGCACGGTGCTGGATCAAACTCGGATCTGTTTACTGGGTGTGAGTGTTTGATTGGTTCTGATGCTCCGTCCATCACCACCCCCTTTTGAACAGCTTTGTTCGCCATAAGTTGACAGGGTATGCTCGGACGTGAGCCCCTTGCTCACTTTGCCACTGGATTCAAGCAAGCGTGGCTGAAGACGGCTGAAATGCCAGAAACTGGTCCTAGGAAGCTTGTTTCCGGTCCAGGGAAGGCATGGCTTGGCAGTTTGGGCTGGACTGTTCCCATGAGGCAAAGGGTCAGACTGATTTGCATATGGCCATGTCTGAGCTGGGGTGGCAGAGTGGGCTAAAGCACGGTGCTGGATCAAACTCGGATCTGTTGACTGGGTGTGAGTGTTTGATGTGTTCTGATGCTCTGTCCATCACCACCCCCTTTTGTACCGCTTTGTTCGCCATAAGTTGGCAGGGTATGCTCACACGTGAGTCCCTTTCTCACTTTGCCACTGGATTCAAGCAAGCCTGGCTGAAGACGGCTGAAATGCCAGCAACCGGTCCTAGGAAGATTGTTTCCGGTCCAGAGAAGGCATGGCTTGGCAGTTCAAACTGGATTGTTCCCATGAGGCACAGGGTCAGACTGATTTGCATATGGCCATGTCTGAACTGGGGTGGCAGAGTGGGCTACAGAACGGTGATGGATCAAACTCGGATCTGTTGACTGGGTGTGAGTGTTTGATTGGTTCTGATGCTCCGTCCATCACCACCCCCTTTTGTACCGCTTTGTTCGCCATAAGTTGGCAGGGTATGCTCAGACGTGAGTCCTTTGCTCACTTTGCCACTGGATTCAAGCAAGCCTGGCTGAAGATGTCTGAAATGCCAGAAACCGGTCCTAGGAAGCTTGTTTCCATTCCAGGGAAGGCATGTCTTGGCTGTTCTGGCTGGACTGTTCCCATGAGGCACAGGGTCAGACTGATTTGCATATGGCCATGTCTGAACTGGGGTGGCAGAGTGGGCTAAAGAACGGTGATGGATCAAACTTGGATCTGTTGACTGGGCGTGAGTGTTTGGTTCTGATGCTCCGTCCATCACCACCCCCTTTTGTACCGCTTTGTTCGCCATAAGTTGGCAGGGTATGCTCAGACGTGAGTCCCTTGCTCACTTTGCAACTGGATTCAAGCAAGCCTGGCTGAAGACGGCTGAAATGCCAGAAACCGGTCCTAGGGAGCTTGTTTCCGGTTCAGGGAAGGCATGGCTTGGCAGTTCGGGCTGGACTGTTCCCATGAGGCACAGGGTCAGACTGATTTGCATATGGCCATGTCTGAACTGGGGTGGCAGAGTGGGCTAAAGAACGGTGATGGATCAAACTCGGATCTGTTGACTGGGTGTTAGTGTTTGATTGGTTCTGATGCTCCGTCCATCACCACCCCCTTTTGTACCGCTTTGTTCGCCATAAGATGGCAGGGTATGCTCAGACGTGAGTCCTTTGCTCACTTTGCCACTGGATTCAAGCAAGCCTGGCTGAAGATGTCTGAAATGCCAGAAACCGGTCCTAGGAAGCTTGTTTCCATTCCAGGGAAGGCATGTCTTGGCTGTTCTGGCTGGACTGTTCCCATGAGGCACAGGGTCAGATTGATTTGCATATGGCCATGTCTGAACTGGGGTGGCAGAGTGGGCTAAAGAACGGTGATGGATAAAACTTGGATCTGTTGACTGGGTGTGAGTGTTTGGTTCTGATGCTCCGTCCATCACCACCCCCTTTTGTACAGCTTTGTTCGCCATAAGTTGGCAGGGTATGCTCAGACGTGAGTCCCTTGCTCACTTTGCAACTGGATTCAAGCAAGCCTGGCTGAAGACGGCTGAAATGCCAGAAACCGGTCCTAGGGAGCTTGTTTCCGGTCCAGGGTAGGCATGGCTTGGCAGTTCGGGCTGGACTGTTCCCATGAGGCACAGGGTCAGACTGATTTGCATATGGCCATGTCTGAACTTAGGTGGCAGAGTGGGCTAAAGAACGGTGATGGATCAAACTCGGATCTGTTGACTTGGTGTGAGTGTTTGATTGGTTCTGATGAGCCGTCCATCACCACCCCCTTTTGTACCGCTTTGTTCGCCATAAGTTGGCAGGGCATGCTCAGACGTGAGTTCCTTGCTCACTTTGCCACTGGATTCAAGCAAGCCTGGCTGAAGACGGCTGAAATGCCAGAATCCGGTCTTAGGAAGCTTGTTTCCGGTCCATGGAAGGCATGGCTTGGCAGTTCGGGCTGGACTGTTCCCATGAGGCACAGGGTCAGACTGATTTGCATATGGCCATGTCTGAACTGGGGTGGCAGAGTGGGCTAAAGCACGGTGCTGGATCAAACTCGGATCTGTTGACTGGGTGTGAGTGTTTGATGTGTTCTGATGCAACGTCCATCACCACCCCCTTTTGTACCGCTTTGTTCGCCATAAGTTGGCAGAGTATGCTCACACGTGAGTCCCTTTCTCACTTTGCCACTGGATTCAAGCAAGCCTGGCTGAAGACGGCTGAAATGCCAGCAACCGGTCCTAGGAAGATTGTTTCCGGTCCAGAGAAGGCATGGCTTGGCAGTTCGGACTGGATTGTTCCCATGAGGCACAGGGTCAGACTGATTTGCATATGGCCATGTCTGAACTGGGGTGGCAGAGTGGGCTAAAGAACGGTGATGGATCAAACTCAGATCTGTTGACTGGGTGTGAGTGTTTGATTGGTTCTGATGCGCCGTCCATCACCACCCCCTTTTGTACCGCTTTGTTCGCCATAAGTTGGCAGGGTATGCTCAGACGTGAGTCCCTTGCTCACTTTGTCACTGGATTCAAGCAAGCCTGGCTGTAGACGGCCAAAATGCCAGAAACCGGTCCTAGGAAGCTTGTTTCCGGTCCAGGGAAGGCATGGCTTGGCAGTTCGGGCTGGACTGTTTCCATGAGGCACAGGGTCAGACTGATTTGCATATGGCCATGTCTGAACTGGGGTGGCAGAGTGGGCTAAAGCACGGTGCTGGATCAAACTCGGATCTGTTGACTGGGTGTGAGTGTTTGATTGGTTCTGATGCTCCGTCCATCACCACCCCCTTTTGTACCGCTTTGTTCGCCATAAGTAGGCAGGGTATGCTCAGACGTGAGTCCCTTGCTCACTTTGCAACTGGATTCAAGCAAGCCTGGCTGAAGACGGCTGAAATGCCAGAAACCGGTCCTAGGGAGCTTGTTTCCGGTCCAGGGAAGTCATGGCTTGGCAGTTCGGGCTGGACTGTTTCCACGAGGCACAGGGTCAGACTGATTTGCATATGGCCATGTCTGAACTGGGCTGGGAGAGTGGGCTAAAGAACGGTGATGGATCAAACTCGGATCTGTTGACTGGGTGTGAGTGTTTGATTGGTGCTGATGCTCCGTCCATCACCAACCCCTTTTGTACAGCTTTGTTCGCCATAAGTTGGCAGGGCATGCTCAGACGTGAGTCCCTTGCTCACTTTGCCACTGGATTCAAGCAAGCCTGACTGAAGACGGCTGAAATGCCAGAATCCGGTCTTAGGAAGCTTGTTTCCGGTCCATGGAAGGCATGGCTTGGCAGTTCGGGCTGGACTGTTCCCATGACGCACAGGGTCAGACTGATTTGCATATGGCCATGTCTGAACTGGGGTGGCAGAGTGGGCTAAAGCACGGTGCTGGATCAAACTCGGATCTGTTTACTGGGTGTGAGTGTTTGATTGGTTCTGATGCTCCGTCCATCACCACCCCCTTTTGAACAGCTTTGTTCGCCATAAGTTGACAGGGTATGCTCGGACGTGAGCCCCTTGCTCACTTTGCCACTGGATTCAAGCAAGCGTGGCTGAAGACGGCTGAAATGCCAGCAACCGGTCCTAGGAAGATTGTTTCCGGTCCAGAGAAGGCATGGCTTGGCAGTTCAAACTGGATTGTTCCCATGAGGCACAGGGTCAGACTGATTTGCATATGGCCATGTCTGAACTGGGGTGGCAGAGTGGGCTACAGAACGGTGATGGATCAAACTCGGATCTGTTGACTGGGTGTGAGTGTTTGATTGGTTCTGATGCTCCGTCCATCACCACCCCCTTTTGTACCGCTTTGTTCGCCATAAGTTGGCAGGGTATGCTCAGACGTGAGTCCTTTGCTCACTTTGCCACTGGATTCAAGCAAGCCTGGCTGAAGATGTCTGAAATGCCAGAAACCGGTCCTAGGAAGCTTGTTTCCATTCCAGGGAAGGCATGTCTTGGCTGTTCTGGCTGGACTGTTCCCATGAGGCACAGGGTCAGACTGATTTGCATATGGCCATGTCTGAACTGGGGTGGCAGAGTGGGCTAAAGAACGGTGATGGATCAAACTTGGATCTGTTGACTGGGCGTGAGTGTTTGGTTCTGATGCTCCGTCCATCACCACCGCCTTTTGTACCGCTTTGTTCGCCATAAGTTGGCAGGGTATGCTCAGACGTGAGTCCCTTGCTCACTTTGCAACTGGATTCAAGCAAGCCTGGCTGAAGACGGCTGAAATGCCAGAAACCGGTCCTAGGAAGCTTGTTTCCATTCCAGGGAAGGCATGTCTTGGCTGTTCTGGCTGGACTGTTCCCATGATTCACAGGGTCAGACTGATTTGCATATGGCCATGTCTGAACTGGGGTGGCAGAGTGGGCTAAAGAACGGTGATGGATCAAACTCGGATCTGTTGACTGGGTGTTAGTGTTTGATTGGTTCTGATGCTCCGTCCATCACCACCCCCTTTTGTACCGCTTTGTTCGCCATAAGATGGCAGGGTATGCTCAGACGTGAGTCCTTTGCTCACTTTGCCACTGGATTCAAGCAAGCCTGGCTGAAGATGTCTGAAATGCCAGAAACCGGTCCTAGGAAGCTTGTTTCCATTCCAGGGAAGGCATGTCTTGGCTGTTCTGGCTGGACTGTTCCCATGAGGCACAGGGTCAGACTGATTTGCATATGGCCATGTCTGAACTGGGGTGGCAGAGTGGGCTAAAGAACGGTGATGGATAAAACTTGGATCTGTTGACTGGGTGTGAGTGTTTGGTTCTGATGCTCCGTCCATCACCACCCCCTTTTGTACAGCTTTGTTCGCCATAAGTTGGCAGGGTATGCTCAGACGTGAGTCCCTTGCTCACTTTGCAACTGGATTCAAGCAAGCCTGGCTGAAGACGGCTGAAATGCCAGAAACCGGTCCTAGGGAGCTTGTTTCCGGTCCAGGGAAGGCATGGCTTGGCAGTTCGGGCTGGACTGTTCCCATGAGGCACAGGGTCAGACTGATTTGCATATGGCCATGTCTGAACTGGGGTGGCAGAGTGGGCTAAAGAACGGTGATGGATCAAACTCGGATCTGTTGACTGGGTGTGAGTGTTTGATTGGTTCTGATGCGCCGTCCATCACCACCCCCTTTTGTACCGCTTTGTTCGCCATAAGTTGGCAGGGTATGCTCAGACGTGAGTCCCTTGCTCACTTTGTCACTGGATTCAAGCAAGCCAGGCTGAAGACAGCTAAAATGCCAGAAACCGGTCCTAGGAAGCTTGTTTCCGGTCCAGGGAAGGCATGGCTTGGCAGTTCGGGCTGGACTGTTTCCATGAGGCACAGGGTCAGACTGATTTGCATATGGCCATGTCTGAACTGGGGTGGCAGAGTGGGCTAAAGAACGGTGATGGATCAAACTCGGATCTGTTGACTGGGTGTGAGTGTTTGATTGGTGCTGATGCTCCGTCCATCACCAACCCCTTTTGTACCGCTTTGTTCGCCATAAGTTGGCAGGGCATGCTCAGACGTGAGTCCCTTGCTCACTTTGCCACTGGATTCAAGCAAGCCTGGCTGAAGACGGCTGAAATGCCAGAATCCGGTCTTAGGAAGCTTGTTTCCTGTCCATGGAAGGCATGGCTTGGCAGTTCGGGCTGGACTGTTCCCATGAGGCACAGGGTCAGACTGATTTGCATATGGCCATGTCTGAACTGGGGTGGCAGAGTGGGCTAAAGCACGGTGCTGGATCAAACTCGGATCTGTTGACTGGGTGTGAGTGTTTGATGTGTTCTGATGCAACGTCCATCACCACCCCCTTTTGTACCGCTTTGTTCGCCATAAGTTGGCAGAGTATGCTCACACGTGAGTCCCTTTCTCACTTTGCCACGGGATTCAAGCAAGCCTGGCTGAAGACGGCTGAAATGCCAGCAACCGGTCCTAGGAAGATTGTTTCCGGTCCAGAGAAGGCATGGCTTGGCAGTTCGGACTGGATTGTTCCCATGAGGCACAGGGTCAGACTGATTTGCATATGGCCATGTCTGAACTGGGGTGGCAGAGTGGGCTAAAGAACGGTGATGGATCAAACTCAGATCTGTTGACTGGGTGTGAGTGTTTGATTGGTTCTGATGCGCCGTCCATCACCAGCCCCTTTTGTACCGCTTTGTTCGCCATAAGTTGGCAGGGTATGCTCAGACGTGAGTCCCTTGCTCACTTTGTCACTGGATTCAAGCAAGCCTGGCTGTAGACGGCTAAAATGCCAGAAACCGGTCCTAGGAAGCTTGTTTCCGGTCCAGGGAAGGCATGGCTTGGCAGTTCGAGCTGGACTGTTTCCATGAGGCACAGGGTCAGACTGATTTGCATATGGCCATGTCTGAACTGGGGTGGCAGAGTGGGCTAAAGCACGGTGCTGGATCAAACTCGGATCTGTTGACTGGGTGTGAGTGTTTGATTGGTTCTGATGCTCCGTCCATCACCACCCCCTTTTGTACCGCTTTGTTCGCCATAAGTAGGCAGGGTATGCTCAGACGTGAGTCCCTTGCTCACTTTGCAACTGGATTCAAGCAAGCCTGGCTGAAGACGGCTGAAATGCCAGAAACCGGTCCTAGGGAGCTTGTTTCCGGTCCAGGGAAGGCATGGCTTGGCAGTTCGGGCTGGACTGTTTCCACGATGCACAGGGTCAGACTGATTTGCATATGGCCATGTCTGAACTGGGCTGGGAGAGTGGGCTAAAGAACGGTGATGGATCAAACTCGGATCTGTTGACTGGGTGTGAGTGTTTGATTGGTGCTTATGCTCCGTCCATCACCAACCCCTTTTGTACAGCTTTGTTCGCCATAAGTTGGCAGGGCATGCTCAGACGTGAGTCCCTTGCTCACTTTGCCACTGGATTCAAGCAAGCCTGACTGAAGACGGCTGAAATGCCAGAATCCGGTCTTAGGAAGCTTGTTTCCGGTCCATGGAAGGCATGGCTTGGCAGTTCGGGCTGGACTGTTCCCATGACGCACAGGGTCAGACTGATTTGCATATGGCCATGTCTGAACTGGGGTGGCAGAGTGGGCTAAAGCACGGTGCTGGATCAAACTCGGATCTGTTTACTGGGTGTGAGTGTTTGATTGGTTCTGATGCTCCGTCCATCACCACCCCCTTTTGAACCGCTTTGTTCGCCATAAGTTGGCAGGGTATGCTCAGACGTGAGCCCCTTGCTCACTTTGCCACTGGATTCAAGCAAACGTGGCTGAAGACGGTTGAAATGCCAGAAACCGGTCCTAGGAAGCTTGTTTCCGGTCCAGGGAAGGCATGGCTTGGCAGTTCGGGCTGGACTGTTCCCATGAGGCACAGGGTCAGACTGATTTGCATATGGCCATGTCTGAACTGGGGTGGCAGAGTGGGCTAAAGAACGGTGATGGATCAAACTCGGATCTGTTGACTGGGTGTGAGTGTTTGATTGGTTTTGATGCTCTGTCCATCACCACCCCCTTTTGTACCGCTTTGCTCGCCATAAGTTGGCAGGGTATGCTCAGACGTGAGTCCCTTGCTCACGTTGCCACTGGATTCAAGCAAGCCTGGCTGAAGACGGCTGAAATGCCAGAAACCGGTCCTAGGAAGCTTGTTTCCGGTCCAGGGAAGGCATGGCTTGGCAGTTCGGGCTGGACTGTTCCCATGAGGCACAGGGTCAGACTGATTTGCATATGGCCATGTCTGAACTGGGGTGGCAGAGTGGGCTAAAGAACGGTGATGGATCAAACTCGGATCTGTTGACTGGGTTTGAGTGTTTGATGTGTTCTGATGCTCCGTCCATCACCATCCCCTTTTGTACCTCTTTGTTCGCCATAAGTTGGCAGGGTATGCTCAGACGTGAGTCCCTTGCTCACTTTGCCACTGGATTCAAGCAAGCCTGGCTGAAGACGACTGAAATGCCAGAAACCGGTCCTAGGAAGCTTGTTTCGGGACCAGGGAAGGCATGGCTTGGCAGTTTGGGCTGGACTGTTCCCATGAGTTACAGGGTCAGACTGATTTGCATATGGCCATGTCTGAACTGGGGTGGCAGAGTGGGGTAAAGAACGGTGATGGATCAAACTCGGATCTGTTGACTGGGTGTGAGTGTTTGATTGGTTTTGATGCTCCGTCCATCACCACCCCCTTTTGTACCGCTTTGCTCGCCATAAGTTGGCAGGGTATGCTCAGACGTGAGTCCCTTGCTCACGTTGCCACTGGATTCAAGCAAGCCTGGCTGAAGACGGCTGAAATGCCAGAAACCAGTCCTAGGAAGCTTGTTTCCGGTCCAGGGAAGGCATGGCTTGGCAGTTCGGGCTGGACTGTTCCCATGAGGCACAGGGTAAGACTGATGTGCATATGGCCATGTCTGAACTGGGGTGGCAGAGTGGGCTAAAGAACGGTGATGGATCAAACTCAGATCTGTTGACTGGGTGTGAGTGTTTGATTGGTTCTGATGCTCCGTCCATCACCACCCCCTTTTGTACCGCTTTGTTCGCCATAAGTTGGCAGGGTATGCTCAGACGTGAGTCCTTTGCTCACTTTGCCACTGGATTCAAGCAAGCCTGGCTGAAGATGTCTGAAATGCCAGAAACCGGTCCTAGGAAGCTTGTTTCCATTCCAGGGAAGGCATGTCTTGGCTGTTCTGGCTGGACTGTTACCATGAGGCACAGGGTCAGACTGATTTGCATATGGCCATGTCTGAACTGGGGTGGCAGAGTGGGCTAAAGAACGGTGATGGATCAAACTTGGATCTGTTGACTGGGTGTGAGTGTTTGGTTCTGATGCTCCGTCCATCACCACCCCCTTTTGTACCGCTTTGTTCGCCATAAGTTGGCAGGGTATGCTCAGACGTGAGTCCCTTGCTCACTTTGCAACTGGATTCAAGCAAGCCTGGCTGAAGACGGCTGAAATGCCAGAAACCGGTCCTAGGGAGCTTGTTTCCGGTCCAGGGAAGGCATGGCTTGGCAGTTCGGGCTGGACTGTCCCCATGAGGCACAGGGTCAGACTGATTTGCATATGGCCATGTCTGAACTGGGGTGGCAGAGTGGGCTAAAGAACGGTGATGGATCAAACTCGGATCTGTTGACTGGGTGTGAGTGTTTGATTGGTTCTGATGCTCCGTCCATCACCACCCCCTTTTGTACCGCTTTGTTCGCCATAAGTTGGCAGGGTATGCTCAGACGTGAGTCCCTTGCTCACTTTGCAACTGGATTCAAGCAAGCCTGGCTGAAGACGGCTGAAATGCCAGAAACCGGTCCTAGGGAGCTTGTTTCCGGTCCAGAGAAGGCATGGCTTGGCAGTTCGAACTGGATTGTTCCCATGAGGCACAGGGTCAGACTGATTTGCATATGGCCATGTCTGAACTGGGGTGGCAAAGTGGGCTAAAGAACGGTGATGGATCAAACTCGGATCTGTTGACTGGGTGTGAGTGTTTGATTGGTTCTGATGCTCCGTCCATCACCACCCCCTTTTGTACCGCTTTGTTCGCCATAAGTTGGCAGGGTATGCTCAGACGTGAGTCCTTTGCTCACTTTGCCACTGGATTCAAGCAAGCCTGGCTGAAGATGTCTGAAATGCCAGAAACCGGTCCTAGGAAGCTTGTTTCCATTCCAGGGAAGGCATGTCTTGGCTGTTCTGGCTGGACTGTTCCCATGAGGCACAGGGTCAGACTGATTTGCATATGGCCATGTCTGAACTGGGGTGGCAGAGTGGGCTAAAGAACGGTGATGGATCAAACTTGGATCTGTTGACTGGGTGTGAGTGTTTGGTTCTGATGCTCCGTCCATCACCACCCCCTTTAGTACCGCTTTGTTCGCCATAAGTTGGCAGGGTATGCTCAGACGTGAGTCCCTTGCTCACTTTGCAACTGGATTCAAGCAAGCCTGGCTGAAGACGGCTGAAATGCCAGAAACCGGTCCTAGGGAGCTTGTTTCCGGTCCAGGGAAGGCATGGCTTGGCAGTTCGGTCTGGACTGTTCCCATGAGGCACAGGGTCAGACTGATTTGCATATGGCCATGTCTGAACTGGGGTGGCAGAGTGGGCTAAAGAACGGTGATGGATCAAACTCGGATCTGTTGACTGGGTGTGAGTGTTTGATTGGTTCTGATGCTCCGTCCATCACCACCCCCTTTTGTACCGCTTTGTTCGCCATAAGTTGGCAGGGTATGCTCAGACGTGAGTCCCTTGCTCACTTTGCCACTGGATTCAAGCAAGCCTGGCTGAAGATGGCTGAAATGCCAGAATCCGGTCTTAGGAAGCTTGTTTCCGGTCCAGGGAAGGCATGGCTTGGCAGTTCGGGCTGGACTGTTTCCATGAGGCACAGGGTAAGTCTGATTTGCATATGGCCATGTCTGAACTGGGGTGGCAGAGTGGGCTAAAGAACGGTGATGGATAAAACTCAGATCTGTCGAGTGGTTGTGAGTGTTTGATGTGTTCTGATGCTCCGTCCATCACCACCCCTTTTGTACCGCTTTGTTCGCCATAAGTTGGCAGGGTATGCTCAGACGTGAGTCCCTTGCTCACTTTGCCACTGGATTCAAGCAAGCCTGGCTGAAGACGGCTGAAATGCCAGAAACCGGTCCTAGGGAGCTTGTTTCCGGTCCAGGGAAGGCATGGCTTGGCAGTTCGGGCTGGACTGTTCCCATGAGGCACAGGGTCAGACTGATTTGCACATGGTCATGTCTGAACTGGGGTGGCAGAGTGGGCTAAAGAACGGTGATGGATCAAACTCGGATCTGTTGACTGGGTGTGAGTGTTTGATTGGTTCTGATGCTCCGTCCATCACCACCCCCTTTTGTACCGCTTTGTTCGCCATAAGTTGGCAGGGCATGCTCAGACGTGAGTCCCTTGCTCACTTTGCCACTGGATTCAAGCAAGCCTGGCTGAAGATGGCTGAAATGCCAGAATCCGGTCTTAGGAAGCTTGTTTCCGGTCCAGGGAAGGCATGGCTTGGCAGTTCGGGCTGGACTGTTTCCATGAGGCACAGGGTAAGACTGATTTGCATATGGCCATGTCTGAACTGGGGTGGCAGAGTGGGCTAAAGAACGGTGATGGATCAAACTCAGATCTGTGGAGTGGGTGTGAGTGTTTGATGTGTTCTGATGCTCCGTCCATCACCACCCCTTTTGTACCGCTTTGTTCGCCATAAGTTGGCAGGGTATGCTCAGACGTGAGTCCCTTGCTCACTTTGCCACTGGATTCAAGCAAGCCTGGCTGAAGATGGCTGAAATGCCAGAATCCGGTCTTAGGAAGCTTGTTTCCGGTCCAGGGAAGGCATGGCTTGGCAGTTCGGGCTGGACTGTTTCCATGAGGCACAGGGTAAGACTGATTTGCATATGTCCATGTCTGAACTGGGGTGGCAGAGTGGGCTAAAGAACGGTGATGGATAAAACTCAGATCTGTCGAGTGGGTGTGAGTGTTTGATGTGTTCTGATGCTCCGTCCATCACCACCCCTTTTGTACCGCTTTGTTCGCCATAAGTTGGCAGGGTATGCTCAGACGTGAGTCCCTTGCTCACTTTGCCACTGGATTCAAGCAAGCCTGGCTGAAGACGGCTGAAATGCCAGAAACCGGTCCTAGGAAGCTTGTTTCCGGTCCAGGGAAGGCATGGCTTGGCTGTTCGGACTGGACTGTTCCCATGAGGCACAGGGTCAGACTGATTTGCATATGGCCATGTCTGAACTGGGGTGGCAGAGTGGGCTAAAGAACGGTGATGGATCAAACTCGGATCTGTTGACTGGGTGTGAGTGTTTGATTGGTTCTGATGCTCCGTCCATCACCACCCCCTTTTGAACAGCTTTGTTCGCCATAAGTTGACAGGGTATGCTCGGACGTGAGCCCCTTGCTCACTTTGCCACTGGATTCAAGCAAGCGTGGCTGAAGACGGCTGAAATGCCAGAAACTGGTCCTAGGAAGCTTGTTTCCGGTCCAGGGAAGGCATGGCTTGGCAGTTTGGGCTGGACTGTTCCCATGAGGCACAGGGTCAGACTGATTTGCATATGGCCATGTCTGAGCTGGGGTGGCAGAGTGGGCTAAAGCACGGTGCTGGATCAAACTCGGATCTGTTGACTGAGTGTGAGTGTTTGATGTGTTCTGATGCTCTGTCCATCACCACCCCCTTTTGTACCGCTTTGTTCGCCATAAGTTGGCAGGGTATGCTCACACGTGAGTCCCTTTCTCACTTTGCCACTGGATTCAAGCAAGCCTGGCTGAAGACGGCTGAAATGCCAGCAACTGGTGCTAGGAAGATTGTTTCCGGTCCAGAGAAGGCATGGCTTGGCAGTTCGAACTGGATTGTTCCCATGAGGCACAGGGTCAGACTGATTTGCATATGGCCATGTCTGAACTGGGGTGGCAGAGTGGGCTACAGAACGGTGATGGATCAAACTCGGATCTGTTGACTGGGTGTGAGTGTTTGATTGGTTCTGATGCTCCGTCCATCACCACCCCCTTTTGTACCGCTTTGTTCGCCATAAATTGGCAGGGTATGCTCAGACGTGAGTCCTTTGCTCACTTTGCCACTGGATTCAAGCAAGCCTGGCAGAAGATGTCTGAAATGCCAGAAACCGGTCCTAGGAAGCTTGTTTCCATTCCAGGGAAGGCATGTCTTGGCTGTTCTGGCTGGACTGTTCCCATGAGGCACAGGGTCAGACTGATTTGCATATGGCCATGTCTGAACTGGGGTGGCAGAGTGGGCTAAAGAACGGTGATGGATCAAACTCGGATCTGTTGACTGGGTGTGAGTGTTTGATTGGTTCTGATGCTCCGTCCATCACCACCCCCTTTTGTACCGCTTTGTTCGCCATAAGATGGCAGGGTATGCTCAGAAGTGAGTCCTTTGCAAACTTTGCCACTGGATTCAAGCAAGCCTGGCTGAAGATGTCTGAAATGCCAGAAACCGGTCCTAGAAAGCTTGCTTCCATTCCAGGGAAGGCATGTCTTGGCTGTTCTGGCTGGACTGTTCCCATGAGGCACAGGGTCAGACTGATTTGCATATGGCCATGTCTGAACTGGGGTGGCAGAGGGGGCTAAAGAACGGTGATGGATCAAACTTGGATCTGTTGACTGGGTGTGAGTGTTTGGTTCTGATGCTCAGTCCATCACCACCCCCTTTTGTACCGCTTTGTTCACCATAAGTTGGCAGGGTATGCTCAGACGTGAGTCCCTTGCTCACTTTGCAACTGGATTCAAGCAAGCCTGGCTGAAGACGGCTGAAATGCCAGAAACCGGTCCTAGGGAGCTTGTTTCCGGTCCAGGGAAGGCATGGCTTGGCATTTTGGGCTGGATAGTTCCCATGAGGCACAGGGTCAGACTGATTTGCATATGGCCATGTCTGAACTGGGGTGGCAGAGTGGGCTAAAGAACGGTGATGGATCAAACTCGGATCTGTTGACTGGGTGTGAGTGTTTGATTGGTGCTGATGCTCCGTCCATCACCAACCCCTTTTGTACCGCTTTGTTCGCCATAAGTTGGCAGGGCATGCTCAGACGTGAGTCCCTTGCTCACTTTGCCACTGGATTCAAGCAAGCCTGGCTGAAGACGGCTGAAATGCCAGAATCCGGTCTTAGGAAGCTTGTTTCCGGTCCATGGAAGGCATGGCTTGGCAGTTCGGGCTGGACTGTTCCCATGAGGCACAGGGTCAGACAGATTTGCATATGGCCATGTCTGAACTGGGGTGGCAGAGTGGGCTAAAGCACGGTGCTGGATCAAACTCGGATCTGTTGACTGGGTGTGAGTGTTTGATGTGTTCTGATGCTCCGTCCATCACCACCCCCTTTTGTACCGCTTTGTTCGCCATAAGTTGGCAGGGTATGCTCACACGTGAGTCCCTTTCTCACTTTGCCACTGGATTCAAGCAAGCCTGGCTGAAGACGGCTGAAATGCCAGCAACCGGTCCTAGGAAGATTGTTTCCGTTCCAGAGAAGGCATGGCTTGGCAGTTCGGACTGGATTGTTCCCATGAGGCACAGGGTCAGACTGATTTGCATATGGCCATGTCTGAACTGGGGTGGCAGAGTGGGCTAAAGAACGGTGATGGATCAAACTCAGATCTGTTGACTGGGTGTGAGTGTTTGATTGGTTCTGATGCGCCGTCCATCACCACCCCCTTTTGTACCGCTTTGTTCGCCATAAGTTGGCAGGGCATGCTCAGACGTGAGTCCCTTGCTCACTTTGCCACTGGATTCAAGCAAGCCTGGCTGAAGACGGCTGAAATGCCAGAAACCGGTCCTAGGAAGCTTGTTTCCGGTCCAGGGAAGGCATGGCTTGGCAGTTCGGGCTGGACTGTTCCCATGAGGCACAGGGTCAGACTGATTTGCATATGGCCATGTCTGAACTGGGGTGGCAGAGTGGGCTAAAGAACGGTGATGGATCAAACTCGGATCTGTTGACTGGGTGTGAGTGTTTGATGTGTTCTGATGCTCCGTCCATCACCATCCCCTTTTGTACCTCTTTGTTCGCCATAAGTTGGCAGGGTATGCTCAGACGTGAGTCCCTTGCTCACATTGCCACTGGATTCAAGCAAGCCTGGCTGAAGACGACTGAAATGCCAGAAACCGGTCCTAGGAAGCTTGTTTCGGGTCCAGGGAAGGCATGGCTTGGCAGTTTGGGCTGGACTGTTCCCATGAGTTACAGGGTCAGACTGATTTGCATATGGCCATGTCTGAACTGGGGTGGCAGAGTGGGCTAAAGAACGGTGATGGATCAAACTCGGATCTGTTGACTGGGTGTGAGTGTTTGATTGGTTTTGATGCTCCGTCCATCACCACCCCCTTTTGTACCGCTTTGCTCGCCATAAGCTGGCAGGGTATGCTCAGACGTGAGTCCCTTGCTCACGTTGCCACTGGATTCAAGCAAGCCTGGCTGAAGACGGCTGAAATGCCAGAAACCAGTCCTAGGAAGCTTGTTTCCGGTCCAGGGAAGGCATGGCTTGGCAGTTCGGGCTGGACTGTTCCCATGAGGCACAGGGTCAGACTGATTTGCATATGGCCATGTCTGAACTGGGGTGGCAGAGTGGGCTAAAGAACGGTGATGGATCAAACTCAGATCTGTTGACTGGGTGTGAGTGTTTGATGTGTTCTGATGCTCCGTCTATCACCACCCCCTTTTGTACTGCTTTGTTCGCCATGAGTTGGCAGGGTATGCTCAGACGTGAGTCCCTTGCTCACTTTGCCACTGGATTCAAGCAAACCTGGCTGAAATGCCAGAAACCGGTCCTAGGAAGCTTGTTTCGGGTCCAGGGAAGGCATGGCTTGGCAGTTTGGGCTGGACTGTTCCCATGAGGCACAGGGTCAGACTGATTTGCATATGGCCATGTCTGAACTGGGGTGGCAGAGTGGGCTAAAGAACGGTGATGGATCAAACTCGGATCTGTTGACTGGGTGTGAGTGTTTGATTGGTTTTGATGCTCTGTCCATCACCCCCCCCTTTTGTACCGCTTTGCTCGCCTTAAGTTGGCAGGGTATGCTCAGACATGAGTCCCTTGCTCACGTTGCCACTGGATTCAAGCAAGCCTGGCTGAAGGCGGCTGAAATGCCAGAAACCAGTCCTAGGAAGCTTGTTTCCGGTCCATGGAAGACATGGCTTGGCAGTTCGGGCGGGACTGTTCCCATGAGGCACAGGGTCAGACTGATTTGCATATGGCCATGTCTGAACTGGGGTGGCAGAGTGGGCTAAAGAACGGTGATGGATCAAACTCGGATCTGTTGACTGGGTGTGAGTGTTTGATTGGTTCTGATGCTCCGTCCATCACCACCCCCTTTTGTACCGCTTTGTTTGCCAGAAGTTGGCAGGGTATGTTCAGACGTGAGTCCCTTGCACACCTTGCCACTGGATTCAAGCAAGCCTTGCTGAAGACGGCTGAAACGCCAGAAAACGGTCCTAGGAAGCTTGTTTACGGTCCAGGGAAGGCATGGTTTGGCCGTTCGGGCTGTAGTGTTCCCATGAGGCACAGGGTCAGACTCATTTGCATATGGTCATGTCTGAACTGGGGTGGCAGAGTGGGCTAAAGAACGGTGATGGATCAAACTCGGATCTGTTGACTGTGTGTGAGTGTTTGATTGGTTCTGATGCTTCGTCCATCACCACCCCCTTTTGTACCGCTTTGTTCGCCATAAGTTGGCAGGGTATGCTCAGACGTGAGTCCCTTGCTCACTTTGCCACTGGATTCAAGCAAGCAAGGCTGAAGACGGCTGAAATGCCAGAAACCGGTCCTAGGAAGCTTGTTTCCGGTCCAGGGAAGGCATGGCTTGGCAGTTTGGGCTGGACTGTTCCCATGAGGCACAGGGTCAGACTGATTTGCATATGGCCACGTCTGAACTGGGGTGGCAGAGTGGGCTAAAGAATGGTGATGGATCAAACTGATCTGTTGACTGGGTGTGAGTGTTTGATTGGTTCTGATGCTCCGTCCATCACCACCCCCTTTTGTACCTCTTTGTTCGCCATAAGTTGGCAGGGTATGCTCAGACGTGAGTCCCTTGCTCACTTTGCCACTGGATTCCAGCAAGCCTGGCTGAAGACGGCTGAAATGCCGGAAACCGGTCCTAGGAAGCTTGTTTTCGGTCCAGGGAAGGCATGGCTTGGCAGTTCGGGCTGGACTGTTCCCATGAGGAACAGGGTCAGACTGATTTGCATATGGCCATGTCTGAACTGGGGTGGCAGAGTGGGCTAAAGAACGGTGATGGATCAAACTCGGATCTGTTGACTGGGTGTGAGTGTTTGATTGGTTCTGATGCTCCGTCCATCACCACCCCCTTTTGTACCTCTTTGTTCGCCATAAGTTGGCAGGGTATGCTCAGACGTGAGTCCCTTGCTCACTTTGCCACTGGATTCAAGCAAGCCAGGCTGAAGACGGCTGAAATGCCAGAAACCGGTCCTAGGAAGCTTGTTTCCGGTCCAGGGAAGGCATGGCTTGGCAGTTTGGGCTGGACTGTTCCCCTGAGGCACAGGGTCAGACTGATTTGCATATGGCCATGTCTGAACTGGGGTGGCAGAGTGGGCTAAAGAACGGTGATGGATCAAACTCGGATCTGTTGACTGGGTGTGAGTGTTTGATTGGTTCTGATGCTCCGTCCATCACCACCCCCTTTTGTACCTCTTTGTTCACCATAAGTTGGCAGGGTATGCTCAGACGTGAGTCCCTTGCTCACTTTGCCACTGGATTCAAGCAAGCCTGGCTGAAGACGGCTGAAATGCAAGCAACCGGTCCTAGGAAGATTGTTTCCGGTCCAGGGAAGGCATGGCTTGGCAGTTCGGACTGGACTGTTCCCATGAGGCACAGGGTCAGACTAATTTGCATATGGCCATGTCAGAACTGGGATGGCAGAGTGGGCTAAAGAACGGTGATGGATCAATCTCGGATCTGTTGACTGGGTATGAGTGTTTGATTGGTTCTTATGCTCCGTCCATCACCACCCCCTTTTGTACCGCTTTGTTCGCCATAAGTTGGCAGGGTATGCTCAGACGTGAGTCCCTTGCTCACTTTGCCACTGGATTCAAGCAAGCCTGGCTGAAGACGGCTGAAATGCCGGAAACCGGTCCTAGGAAGCTTGTTTCTGGTCCAGGGAAGGCATGGCTTGGCAGTTCGGGCTGGACTGTTCCCATGAGGCACAGGGTCAGACTGATTTGCATATGGCCATGTCTGAACAGGGGTGGCAGAGTGGGCTAAAGAACGGTGATGGATCAAACTCCGATCTGTTGACTGGGTGTGAGTGTTTGATTGGTTCTGATGCTCCGTCCATCACCACCCCCTTTTGTACCGCTTTGTTCGCCATAAGTTGGCAGTGTATGCTCAGACGTGAGTCCCTTGCTCACTTTGCCACTGGATTCAAGCAAGCCTGGCTGAAGACGGCTGAAATGCCAGAAACCGGTCCTAGGAAGCTTGTTTCCGGTCCAGGGAAGGCATGGCTTGGCATTTTGGGCTGGACTGTTCCCATGAGGCACAGGGTCAGACTGATTTGCATATGGCCATGTCTGAACTGGGGTGGCAGAGTGGGCTAAAGAACGGTGATGGATCAAACTCGGATCTGTTGACTGGGTGTGAGTGTTTGATTGGTTCTGATGCTCCGTCCATCACCACCCCCTTTTGTACCGCTTTGTTCGCCATAAGTTGGCAGGATATGCTCAGACGTGAGTCCCTTGCTCACTTTGCCACTGGATTCAAGCAAGCCTGGCTGAAGACGGCTGAAATGCCAGAAACTGGTCCTAGGGAGCTTGTTTCCGGTCGAGGGAAGGCATGGCTTGGCAGTTCAGGCTGGACTGTTCCCATGAGGCACATGGTCAGACTGATTTGCATATGGCCATGTCTGAACTGGGGTGGCAGAGTGGGCTAAAGAACGGTGATGGATCAAACTCGGATCTGTTGACTGGGTGTGAGTGTTTGATTGGTTCTGATGCTCCGTCCATCACCACCCCCTTTTGTACCGCTTTGTTCGCCATAAGTTGGCAGGGTATGCTCAGACGTGAGTCCCTTGCTCACTTTGCCACTGGATTCAAGCAAGCCTGGCGAAGACGGCTGAAATGCCAGAAACCGGTCCTAGGAAGCTTGTTTCCGGTCCAGGGAAGGCATGGCTTGGCTGTTCGGGCTGGACTGTTCCCATGAGGCACAGGGTCAGACTGATTTGCATATGGCCATGTCTGAACAGGGGTGGCAGAGTGGGCTAAAGAACGGTGATGGATCAAACTCCGATCTGTTTAATGGGTGTGAGTGTTTGATTGGTTCTGATGCTCCGTCCATCACCACCCCCTTTTGAACCGCTTTGTTCGCCATAAGTTGGCAGGGTATGCTCAGACGTGAGTCCCTTGCTCACTTTGCCACTGGATTCAAGCAAGCCTGGCTGAAGACGGCTGAAATGCCAGCAACCGGTCCTAGGAAGATTGTTTCCGGTCCAGGGAAGGCATGGCTTGGCAGTTCGGACTGGACTGTTCCCATGAGGCACAGGGTCAGACTGATTTGCATATGGCCATGTCTGAACTGGGATGGCAGAGTGGGCTAAAGAACAGTGATGGATCAAACTCGGATCTGTTGACTGGGTGTGAGTGTTTGATTGGTTCTGATGCTCCGTCCATCACCACCCCCTTTTGTACCGCTATGTTTGCCATAAGTTGGCAGGGTATGCTCAGACGTGAGTCCCTTGCTCACTTTGCCACTGGATTCAAGCAAGCCTGGCTGAAGACGGCTGAAATGCCAGAAACCGGTCCTAGGAAGCTTGTTTCCGGTCCAGGGAAGGCATGGCTTGGCATTTTGGGCTGGACTGTTCCCCTGAGGCACAGGGTCACACTGATTTGCATATGGCCATGTCTGAACTGGGGTGGCAGAGTGGGCTAAAGAACGGTGATGGATCAAACTCGGATCTGTTGACTGGGTGTGAGTGTTTGATTGGTTCTGATGCTCCGTCCATCACCACCCCCTTTTGTACCGCTTTGTTCGCCATAAGTTGGCAGGGTATGCTCAGACGTGAGTCCCTTGCTCACTTTGCCACTGGATTCAAGCAAGCCTGGCTGAAGACGGCTGAAATGCCAGAAACCGGTCCTAGGGAGCTTGTTTCCGGTCGAGGGAAGGCATGGCTTGGCAGTTCGGGCTGGACTGTTCCCATGAGGCACATGGTCAGACTGATTTGCATATGGCCATGTCTGAACTGGGGTGGCAGAGTGGGCTAAAGAACGGTGATGGATCAAACTCGGATCTGTTGACTGGGTGTGAGTGTTTGATTGGTGCTGATGCTCCGTCCATCACCAACCCCTTTTGTACCGCTTTGTTCGCCATAAATTGACAGGGTATGCTCAGACGTGAGTCCCTTGCTCACTTTGCCACTGGATTCAATCAAACCTGGCTGAAGACGGCTGAAATGCCAGAAACTGGTCCTAGGGAGCTTGTTTCCAGTCGAGGGAAGGCATGGCTTGGCAGTTCAGGCTGGACTGTTCCCATGAGGCACATGGTCAGACTGATTTGCATATGGCCATGTCTGAACTGGGGTGGCAGAGTGGGCTAAAGAACGGTGATGGATCAAACTCGGATCTGTTGACTGGGTGTGAGTGTTTTATTGGTGCTGATGCTCCGTCCATCACCAACCCCTTTTATACCGCTTTGTTCGCCATAAATTGACAGGGCATGCTCAGACGTGAGTCCCTTGCTCACTTTGCCACTGGATTTAAGCAAGCCTGGCTGAAGACGGCTGAAATGCCAGAAACCGGTCCTAGGAAGCTTGTTTCCGGTCCATGGAAGGCATGGCTTGGCAGTTCGGGCTGGACTGTTCCCATGAGGCACAGGGTCAGACTGATTTGCATATGGCCATGTCTGAACTGGGGTGGCAGAGTGGGCTAAAGAACGGTGATGGATCAAACTCGGATCTGTTGACTGGATGTGAGTGTTTGATTGGTTCTGATGCTCCGTCCATCACCACCCCCTTTTGAACCGCTTTGTTCGCCATAAGTTGGCAGGGTATGCTCAGACGTGAGTCCCTTGCTCACTTTGCCACTGGATTCAAGCAAGCCTGGCTGAAGACGGCTGAAATGCCAGCAACCGGTCCTAGGAAGATTGTTTCCGGTCCAGGGAAGGCATGGCTTGGCAGTTCGGACTGGACTGTTCCCATGAGGCACAGGGTCAGACTGATTTGCATATGGCTATGTCTGAACTGGGATGGCAGAGTGGGCTAAAGAACGGTGATGGATCAAACTCGGATCTGTTGACTGGGTGTGAGTGTTTGATTGGTTCTGATGCTCCGTCCATCACCACCCCCTTTTGTACCGCTTTGTTCGCCATAAGTTGGCAGGGTATGCTCAGACGTGAGTCCCTTGCTCACTTTGCCACTGGATTCAAGCAAGCCTGGCTGAAGACGGCTGAAATGCCAGAAACCGGTCCTAGGAAGCTTGTTTCCGGTCCAGGGAAGGCATGGCTTGGCATTTTGGGCTGGACTGTTCCCCTGAGGCACAGGGTCAGACTGATTTGCATATGGCCATGTCTGAACTGGGGTGGCAGAGTGGGCTAAAGAACGGTGATGGATCAAACTCGGATCTGTTGACTGGGTGTGAGTGTTTGATTGGTTCTGATGCTCCGTCCATCACCACCCCCTTTTGTACCGCTTTGTTCGCCATAAGTTGGCAGGGTATGCTCAGACGTGAGTCCCTTGCTCACTTTGCCACTGGATTCAAGCAAGCCTGGCTGAAGACGGCTGAAATGCCAGAAACCGGTCCTAGGAAGCTTGTTTCCAGTCCAGGGAAGGCATGGCTTGGCAGTTCGGGCTGGACTGTTCTCATGAGGCACAGGGTCAGACTGATTTGCATATGGCCATGTTTGAACTGGGGTGGCAGAGTGGGCTAAAGAATGGTGATGGATCAAACTCGGATTTGTTGACTGGGTGTGAGTGTTTGATTGGTTCTGATGCTCCGTCCATCACCACCCCCTTTTGTACTGCTTTGTTCGCCATAAGTTGGCAGGGTATGCTCAGACGTGAGTCCCTTGCTCACTTTGCCACTGGATTCAAGCAAGCCTGGCTGAAGACGGCTGAAATGCCAGAAACCAGTCCTAGGAAGCTTGTTTCCGGTCCAGGGAAGGCATGGCTTGGCAGTTCGGGCTGGACTGTTCCCATGAGGCACAGGGTCAGACTGACTTGCATAGGGCCATGTCTGAACTGGGTGGCAGAGTGGGCTAAAGAACGGTGATGGATCAAACTCGGATCTGTTGACTGGGTGTGAGTGTTTGATTGGTTCTGATGCTCCGTCCATCACCACCCCCTTTTGTACCGCTTTGTTCGCCATAAGTTGGCAGGGTATGCTCAGACGTGAGTCCCTTGCTCACTTTGCCACTGGATTCAAGCAAGCCTGGCTGAAGACGGCTGAAATGCCAGAAAATGGTCCTAGGGAGCTTGTTTCCGGTCGAGGGAAGGCATGGATTGGCAGTTCGGGCTGGACTGTTCCCATGAGGCACATGGTCAGACTGATTTGCATATGGCCATGTCTGAACTGGGGTGGCAGAGTGGGCTAAAGAACGGTGATGGATCAAACTCGGATCTGTTGACTGTGTGTGAGTGTTTGATTGGTGCTGATGCTCCGTCCATCACCAACCCCTTTTGTACCGCTTTGTTCGGCATAAATTGACAGGGCATGCTCAGACGTGAGTCCCTTGCTCACTTTGCCACTGGATTCAAGCAAGCCTGGCTGAAGACGCCTGAAATGCCAGAAACCGGTCCTAGTAAGCTTGTTTCCGGTCCATGGAAGGCATGGCTTGGCAGGTCGGGCTGGACTGTTCCCATGAGGCACAGGGTCAGACTGATTTGCGTATGGCCATGTCTGAACTCGGGTGGCAGAGTGGGCTAAAGAACGGTGATGGATCAAACTCGGATCTGTTGACTGGGTGTGAGTGTTTGATTGGTTCTGATGCTCCGTCCATCACCACCCCCTTTTGTACCGCTTTGTTCGCCATAAGTTGGCAGGGTATGCTCAGACGTGAGTCCCTTGCTCACTTTGCCACTGGATTCAAGCAAGCCTGGCTGAAGACGGCTGAAATGCCAGAAACCGGTCCTAGGAAGCTTGTTTCCGGTCCAGGGAAGGCATTGCTTGGCAGTTCGGGCTGGACTGTTTCCATGAGGCACAGGGTCAGACTGATTTGCATATGGCCATGTCTGAACTGGGGTGGCAGAGTAGGCTAAAGAGCGGTGATGGATCAAACTCTGATCTGTTGACTGTGTGTGAGTGTTTGATTGTTTCTGATGCTCCGTCCATCACCACCCCCTTTTGTACCGCTTTGTTCGCCATAAGTTGGCAGGGTATGCTCAGACGTGAGTCCCTTGATCACATTGCCACTGGATTCAAGCAAGCCTGGCTGAAGACGGCTGAAATGCCAGAAACCAGTTCTAGGAAGCTTGTTTCCGGTCCAGGGAAGGCATGGCTTGGCAGTTCGGGCTGGACTGTTCCCATGAGGCACAGGGTCAGACTGATTTGCATAGGGCCATGTCTGAACTGGGTGGCAGAGTGGGCTAAAGAACGGTGATGGATCAAACTCGGATCTGTTGACTGGGTGTGAGTGTTTGATTGGTTCTGATGCTCCGTCCATCACCACCCCCTTTTGTACCGCTTTGTTTGCCATAAGTTGGCAGGGTATGCTCAGACGTGAGTCCCTTGCTCACTTTGCCACTGGATTCAAGCAAGCCTGGCTGAAGACGGCTGAAATGCCAGAAAATGGTCCTAGGGAGCTTGTTTCCGGTCGAGGGAAGGCATGGCTTGGCAGTTCGGGCTGGACTGTTCCCACGAGGCACATGGTCAGACTGATTTGCATATGGCCATGTCTGAACTGGGGTGGCAGAGTGGGCTAAAGAACGGTGATGGATCAAACTCGGATCTGTTGACTGGGTGTGAGTGTTTGATTGGTGCTGATGCTCCGTCCATCACCAACCCCTTTTGTACCGCTTTGTTCGCCATAAATTGACAGGGCATGCTCAGACGTGAGTCCCTTGCTCACTTTGCCACTGGATTCAAGCAAGCCTGGCTGAAGACGGGTGAAATGCCAGAAACCGGTCCTAAGAAGCTAGTTTCCGGTCCATGGAAGGCATGGCTTGGCAGGTCGGGCTGGACTGTTCCCATGAGGCACAGGGTCAGACTGATTTGCGTATGGCCATGTCTGAACTCGGGTGGCAGAGTGGGCTAAAGAACGGTGATGGATCAAACTCGGATCTGTTGACTGGGTGTGAGTGTTTGATTGGTTCTGATGCTCCGTCCATCACCACCCCCTTTTGTACCGCTTTGTTCGCCATAAGTTGGCAGGGTATGCTCAGACGTGAGTCCCTTGCTCACTTTGCCACTGGATTCAAGCAAGCCTGGCTGAAGACGGCTGAAATGCCAGAAACCGGTCCTAGGAAGCTTGTTTTCGGTCCAGGGAAGTCATGGCTTGTCAGTTCGGGCTGGACTGTTCCCATGAGGAACAGGGTCAGACTGATTTGCATATGGCCATGTCTGAACTGGGGTGGCAGAGTGGGTTACAGAACGGTGATGGATCAAACTCGGATCTGTTGACTGGGTGTGAGTGTTTGATTGGTTCTGATGCTCCGTCCATCACCACCCCCTTTTGTACCTCTTTGTTCGCCATAAGTTGGCAGGGTATGCTCAGACGTGAGTCCCTTGCTCACTTTGCCACTGGATTCAAGCAAGCCAGGCTGAAGACGGCTGAAATGCCAGAAACCGGTCCTAGGAAGATTATTTCCGGTCCAGGGAAGGCATGGCTTGGCAGTTTGGGCTGGACTGTTCCCATGAGGCACAGGGTCAGACTGATTTGCATATGGCCATGTCTGAACTGGGATGGCAGATTGGGCTAAAGAACCGTGATGGATCAAACTCCGATCTGTTGACTGGGTGTGAGTGTTTGATTGGTGCTGATGCTCCGTCCATCACCAACCCCTTTTGTACCGCTTTGTTCGCCATAAATTGACAGGGTATGCTCAGACGTGAGTCCCTTGCTCACTTCGCCACTGGATTCAATCAAACCTGGCTGAAGACGGCTGAAATGCCAGAAACTGGTCCTAGGGAGCTTGTTTCCAGTCGAGGGAAGGCATGGCTTGGCAGTTCAGGCTGGACTGTTCCCATGAGGCACATGGTCAGACTGATTTGCATATGGCCATGTCTGAACTGGGGTGGCAGAGTGGGCTAAAGAACGGTGATGGATCAAACTCGGATCTGTTGACTGGGTGTGAGTGTTTTATTGGTGCTGATGCTCCGTCCATCACCAACCCCTTTTATACCGCTTTGTTCGCCATAAATTGACAGGGCATGCTCAGACGTGAGTCCCTTGCTCACTTTGCCACTGGATTCAAGCAAGCCTGGCTGAAGACGGCTGAAATGCCAGAAACCGGTCCTAGGAAGCTTGTTTCCGGTCCATGGAAGGCATGGCTTGGCAGTTCGGGCTGGACTGTTCCCATGAGGCACAGGGTCAGACTGATTTGCATATGGCCATGTCTGAACTGGGGTGGCAGAGTGGGCTAAAGAACGGTGATGGATCAAACTCGGATCTGTTGACTGGATGTGAGTGTTTGATTGGTTCTGATGCTCCGTCCATCACCACCCCCTTTTGAACCGCTTTGTTCGCCATAAGTTGGCAGGGTATGCTCAGACGTGAGTCCCTTGCTCACTTTGCCACTGGATTCAAGCAAGCCTGGCTGAAGACGGCTGAAATGCCAGCAACCGGTCCTAGGAAGATTGTTTCCGGTCCAGGGAAGGCATGGCTTGGCAGTTCGGACTGGACTGTTCCCATGAGGCACAGGGTCAGACTGATTTGCATATGGCCATGTCTGAACTGGGATGGCAGAGTGGGCTAAAGAACGGTGATGGATCAAACTCGGATCTGTTGACTGGGTGTGAGTGTTTGATTGGTTCTGATGCTCCGTCCATCACCACCCCCTTTTGTACCGCTTTGTTCGCCATAAGTTGGCAGGGTATGCTCAGACGTGAGTCCCTTGCTCACTTTGCCTCTGGATTCAAGCAAGCCTGGCTGAAGACGGCTGAAATGCCAGAAACCGGTCCTAGGAAGCTTGTTTCCGGTCCAGGGAAGGCATGGCTTGGCATTTTGGGCTGGACTGTTCCCCTGAGGCACAGGGTCAGACTGATTTGCATATGGCCATGTCTGAACTGGGGTGGCAGAGTGGGCTAAAGAACGGTGATGGATCAAACTCGGATCTGTTGACTGGGTGTGAGTGTTTGATTGGTTCTGATGCTCCGTCCATCACCACCCCCTTTTGTACCGCTTTGTTCGCCATAAGTTGGCAGGGTATGCTCAGACGTGAGTCCCTTGCTCACTTTGCCACTGGATTCAAGCAAGCCTGGCTGAAGACGGCTGAAATGCCAGAAACCGGTCCTAGGAAGCTTGTTTCCAGTCCAGGGAAGGCATGGCTTGGCAGTTCGGGCTGGACTGTTCTCATGAGGCACAGGGTCAGACTGATTTGCATATGGCCATGTTTGAACTGGGGTGGCAGAGTGGGCTAAAGAATGGTGATGGATCAAACTCGGATTTGTTGACTGGGTGTGAGTGTTTGATTGGTTCTGATGCTCCGTCCATCACCACCCCCTTTTGTACTGCTTTGTTCGCCATAAGTTGGCAGGGTATGCTCAGACGTGAGTCCCTTGCTCACTTATCCACTGGATTCAAGCAAGCCTGGCTGAAGACGGCTGAAATGCCAGAAACCAGTCCTAGGAAGCTTGTTTCCGGTCCAGGGAAGGCATGGCTTGGCAGTTCGGGCTGGACTGTTCCCATGAGGCACAGGGTCAGACTGACTTGCATAGGGCCATGTCTGAACTGGGTGGCAGAGTGGGCTAAAGAACGGTGATGGATCAAACTCGGATCTGTTGACTGGGTGTGAGTGTTTGATTGGTTCTGATGCTCCGTCCATCACCACCCCCTTTTGTACCGCTTTGTTCGCCATAAGTTGGCAGGGTATGCTCAGACGTGAGTCCCTTGCTCACTTTGCCACTGGATTCAAGCAAGCCTGGCTGAAGACGGCTGAAATGCCAGAAAATGGTCCTAGGGAGCTTGTTTCCGGTCGAGGGAAGGCATGGATTGGCAGTTCGGGCTGGACTGTTCCCATGAGGCACATGGTCAGACTGATTTGCATATGGCCATGTCTGAACTGGGGTGGCAGAGTGGGCTAAAGAACGGTGATGGATCAAACTCGGATCTGTTGACTGTGTGGGAGTGTTTGATTGGTGCTGATGCTCCGTCCATCACCAACCCCTTTTGTACCGCTTTGTTCGGCATAAATTGACAGGGCATGCTCAGACGTGAGTCCCTTGCTCACTTTGCCACTGGATTCAAGCAAGCCTGGCTGAAGACGCCTGAAATGCCAGAAACCGGTCCTAGTAAGCTTGTTTCCGGTCCATGGAAGGCATGGCTTGGCAGGTCGGGCTGGACTGTTCCCATGAGGCACAGGGTCAGACTGATTTGCGTATGGCCATGTCTGAACTCGGGTGGCAGAGTGGGCTAAAGAACGGTGATGGATCAAACTCGGATCTGTTGACTGGGTGTGAGTGTTTGATTGGTTCTGATGCTCCGTCCATCACCACCCCCTTTTGTACCGCTTTGTTCGCCATAAGTTGGCAGGGTATGCTCAGACGTGAGTCCCTTGCTCACTTTGCCACTGGATTCAAGCAAGCCTGGCTGAAGACGACTGAAATGCCAGAAACCGGTCCTAGGAAGCTTGTTTCCGGTCCAGGGAAGGCATTGCTTGGCAGTTCGGGCTGGACTGTTTCCATGAGGCACAGGGTCAGACTGATTTGCATATGGCCATGTCTGAACTGGGGCGGCAGAGTAGGCTAAAGAGCGGTGATGGATCAAACTCTGATCTGTTGACTGTGTGTGAGTGTTTGATTGTTTCTGATGCTCCGTCCATCACCACCCCCTTTTGTACCGCTTTGTTCGCCATAAGTTGGCAGGGTATGCTCAGACGTGAGTCCCTTGATCACATTGCCACTGGATTCAAGCAAGCCTGGCTGAAGACGGCTGAAATGCCAGAAACCAGTCCTAGGAAGCTTGTTTCCGGTCCAGGGAAGGCATGGCTTGGCAGTTCGGGCTGGACTGTTCCCATGAGGCACAGGGTCAGACTGATTTGCATAGGGCCATGTCTGAACTGGGTGGCAGAGTGGGCTAAAGAACGGTGATGGATCAAACTCGGATCTGTTGACTGGGTGTGAGTGTTTGATTGGTTCTGATGCTCCGTCCATCACCACCCCCTTTTGTACCGCTTTGTTTGCCATAAGTTGGCAGGGTATGCTCAGACGTGAGTCCCTTGCTCACTTTGCCACTGGATTCAAGCAAGCCTGGCTGAAGACGGCTGAAATGCCAGAAAATGGTCCTAGGGAGCTTGTTTCCGGTCGAGGGAAGGCATGGCTTGGCAGTTCGGGCTGGACTGTTCCCACGAGGCACATGGTCAGACTGATTTGCATATGGCCATGTCTGAACTGGGGTGGCAGAGTGGGCTAAAGAACGGTGATGGATCAAACTCGGATCTGTTGACTGGGTGTGAGTGTTTGATTGGTGCTGATGCTCCGTCCATCACCAACCCCTTTTGTACCGCTTTGTTCGCCATAAATTGACAGGGCATGCTCAGACGTGAGTCCCTTGCTCACTTTGCCACTGGATTCAAGCAAGCCTGGCTGAAGACGGCTGAAATGCCAGAAACCGGTCCTAGGAAGCTTGTTTTCGGTCCAGGGAAGTCATGGCTTGGCAGTTCGGGCTGGACTGTTCCCATGAGGAACAGGGTCAGACTGATTTGCATATGGCCATGTCTGAACTGGGGTGGCAGAGTGGGTTAAAGAACGGTGATGGATCAAACTCGGATCTGTTGACTGGGTGTGAGTGTTTGATTGGTTCTGATGCTCCGTCCATCACCACCCCCTTTTGTACCTCTTTGTTCGCCATAAGTTGGCAGGGTATGCTCAGACGTGAGTCCCTTGCTCACTTTGCCACAGGATTCAAGCAAGCCTGGCTGAAGACGGCTGAAATGCCGGAAACCGGTCCTAGGAAGCTTGTTTTCGGTCCAGGGAAGGCATGGCTTGGCAGTTCGGGCTGGACTGTTCCCATGAGGAACAGGGTCAGACTGATTTGCATATGGCCATGTCTGAACTGGGGTGGCAGAGTGGGCTAAAGAACGGTGATGGATCAAACTCAGATCTGTTGACTGGGTGTGAGTGTTTGATTGGTTCTGATGCTCCGTCCATCACCACCCGCTTTTGTACCTCTTTGTTCGCCATAAGTTGGCAGGGTATGCTCAGACGTGAGTCCCTTGCTCACTTTGCCACTGGATTCAAGCAAGCCAGGCTGAAGACGGCTGAAATGCCAGAAACCGGTCCTAGGAAGCTTGTTTCCGGTCCAGGGAAGGCATGGCTTGGCAGTTTGGGCTGGACTGTTCCCATGAGGCACAGGGTCAGACTGATTTGCATATGGCCATGTCTGAACTGGGGTGGCAGAGTGGGATAAAGAACGGTGATGGATCAAACTCGGATCTGTTGACTGGGTGTGAGTGTTTGATTGATTCTGATGCTCCGTCCATCACCACCCCCTTTTGTACCACTTTGTTCGCCATAAGTTGGCAGGGTATGCTCAGACGTGAGTCCCTTGCTCACTTTGCCACTGGATTCAAGCAAGCCTGGCTGAAGACGGCTGAAATGCCGGAAACCGGTCCTTGGAAGCTTGTTTTCGGTCCAGGGAAGGCATGGCTTGGCAGTTCGGGCTGGACTGTTCCCATGAGGAACAGGGTCAGACTGATTTGCATATGGCCATGTCTGAACTGGGGTGGCAGAGTGGGCTAAAGAACGGTGATGGATCAAACTCAGATCTGTTGACTGGGTGTGAGTGTTTGATTGGTTCTGATGCTCCGTCCATCACCACCCGCTTTTGTACCTCTTTGTTCGCCATAAGTTGGCAGGGTATGCTCAGACGTGAGTCCCTTGCTCACTTTGCCACTGGATTCAAGCAAGCCAGGCTGAAGACGGCTGAAATGCAAGAAACCGGTCCTAGGAAGCTTGTTTCCGGTCCAGGGAAGGCATGGCTTGGCAGTTCGGGCTGGACTGTTCCCATGAGGCACAGGGTCAGACTGATTTGCATAGGGCCATGTCTGAACTGGGTGGCAGAGTGGGATAAAGAACGGTGATGGATCAAACTCGGATCTGTTGACTGGGTGTGAGTGTTTGATTGGTTCTGATGCTCCGTCCATCACCACCCCCTTTTGTACCGCTTTGTTCGCCATAAGTTGGCAGGGTATGCTCAGACGTGAGTCCCTTGCTCACTTTGCCACTGGATTCAAGCAAGCCTGGCTGAAGACGGCTGAAATGCCAGAAAATGGTCCTAGGGAGCTTGTTTCCGGTCGAGGGAAGGCATGGCTTGGCAGTTCGGGCTGGACTGTTCCCACGAGGCCATGGTCAGACTGATTTGCATATGGCCATGTCTGAACTGGGGTGGCAGAGTGGGCTAAAGAACGGTGATGGATCAAACTCGGATCTGTTGACTGGGTGTGAGTGTTTGATTGGTGCTGATGCTCCGTCCATCACCAACCCCTTTTGTACCGCTTTGTTCGCCATAAATTGACAGGGCATGCTCAGACGTGAGTCCCTTGCTCACTTTGCCACTGGATTCAAGCAAGCCTGGCTGAAGACGGCTGAAATGCCAGAAACCGGTCCTAGGAAGCTTGTTTCCGGTCCATGGAAGGCATGGCTTGGTAGGTCGGGCTGGACTGTTCCCATGAGGCACAGGGTCAGACTGATTTGCGTATGGCCATGTCTGAACTCGGGTGGCAGAGTGGGCTAAAGAACGGTGATGGATCAAACTCGGATCTGTTGACTGGGTGTGAGTGTTTGATTGGTTCTGATGCTCCGTCCATCACCACCCCCTTTTGTACCGCTTTGTTCGCCATAAGTTGGCAGGGTATGCTCAGACGTGAGTCCCTTGCTCACTTTGCCACTGGATTCAAGCAAGCCTGGCTGAAGACGGCTGAAATGCCAGAAACAGGTCCTAGGAAGCTTGTTTTCGGTCCAGGGAAGGCATGGCTTGGCAGTTCGGGCTGGACTGTTCCCATGAGGAACAGGGTCAGACTGATTTGCATATGGCCATGTCTGAACTGGGGTAGCAGAGTGGGTTAAAGAACGGTGATGGATCAAACTCGGATCTGTTGACTGGGTGTGAGTGTTTGATTGGTTCTGATGCTCCGTCCATCACCACCCCCTTTTGTACCTCTTTGTTCGCCATAAGTTGGCAGGGTATGCTCAGACGTGAGTCCCTTGCTCACTTTGCCACTGGATTCAAGCAAGCCAGGCTGAAGACGGCTGAAATGCCAGAAACCGGTCCTAGGAAGATTATTTCCGGTCCAGGGAAGGCATGGCTTGGCAGTTTGGGCTGGACTGTTCCCATGAGGCACAGGGTCAGACTGATTTGCATATGGCCATGTCTGAACTGGGATGGCAGATTGGGCTAAAGAACGGTGATGGATCAAACTCCGATCTGTTGACTGGGTGTGAGTGTTTGATTGGTTCTGATGCTCCGTCCATCACCACCCCCTTTTGTACCGCTTTGTTCGCCATAAGTTGGCAGGGTATTCTCAGACGTGAGTCCCTTGCTCACTTTGCCACTGGATTCAAGCAAGCCTGGCTGAAGACGGCTGAAATGCCGGAAACCGGTCCTAGGAAGCTTGTTTTCGGTCCAGGGAAGGCATGGCTTGGCAGTTCGGGCTGGACTGTTCCCATGAGGAACAGGGTCAGACTGATTTGCATATGGCCATGTCTGAACTGGGGTGGCAGAGTGGGCTAAAGAACGGTGATGGATCAAACTCAGATCTGTTGACTGGGTGTGAGTGTTTGATTGGTTCTGATGCTCCGTCCATCACCACCCGCTTTTGTACCTCTTTGTTCGCCATAAGTTGGCAGGGTATGCTCAGACGTGAGTCCCTTGCTCACTTTGCCACTGGATTCAAGCAAGCCAGGCTGAAGACGGCTGAAATGCCAGAAACCGGTCCTAGGAAGCTTGTTTCCGGTCCAGGGAAGGCATGGCTTGGCAGTTTGGGCTGAACTGTTCCCATGAGGCACAGGGTCAGACTGATTTGCATATGGCCATGTCTGAACTGGGGTGGCAGAGTGGGATAAAGAACGGTGATGGATCAAACTCGGATCTGTTGACTGGGTGTGAGTGTTTGATTGGTTCTGATGCTCCGTCCATCACCACCCCCTTTTGTACCACTTTGTTCGCCATAAGTTGGCAGGGTATGCTCAGACGTGAGTCCCTTGCTCACTTTGCCACTGGATTCAAGCAAGCCTGGCTGAAGATGGCTGAAATGCCGAAACCGGTCCTTGGAAGCTTATTTTCGGTCCAGGGAAGGCATGGCTTGGCAGTTCGGGCTGGACTGTTCCCATGAGGAACAGGGTCAGACTGATTTGCATATGGCCATGTCTGAACTGGGGTGGCAGAGTGGGCTAAAGAACGGTGATGGATCAAACTCGGATCTGTTGACTGGGTGTGAGTGTTTGATTGGTTCTGATGCTCCGTCCATCACCACCCCCTTTTGTACCTCTTTGTTCGCCATAAGTTGGCAGGGTATGCTCAGACGTGAGTCCCTTGCTCACTTTGCCACTGGATTCAAGCAAGCCAGGCTGAAGACGGCTGAAATGCCAGAAACCGGTCCTAGGAAGCTTGTTTCCGGTCCAGGGAAGGCATGGCTTGGCAGTTTGGGCTGGACTGTTCCCATGAGGCACAGGGTCAGACTGATTTGCATATGGCCATGTCTGAACTGGGGTTTCAGAGTGGGCTAAAGAACGGTGATGGATCAAACTCGGATCTGTTGACTGGGTGTGAGTGTTTGATTGGTTCTGATGCTCCGTCCATCACCATCCCCTTTTGTACCTCTTTGTTCGCCATAAGTTGGCAGGGTATGCTCAGACGTGAGTCCCTTGCTCACTTTGCCACTGGATTCAAGCAAGCCTGGCTGAAGACGGCTGAAATGCCAGCAACCGGTCCTAGGAAGATTGTTTCCGGTCCAGGGAAGGCATGGCTTGGCAGTTCGGACTGGACTGTTCCCATGAGGCACAGGGTCAGACTGATTTGCATATGGCCATGTCAGAACTGGGATGGCAGAGTGGGCTAAAGAACGGTGATGGATCAAACTCGGATCTGTTGACTGGGAGTGAGTGTTTGATTGGTTCTTATGCTCCGTCCATCACCACCCCCTTTTGTACCGCTTTGTTCGCCATAAGTTGGCAGGGTATGCTCAGACGTGAGTCCCTTGCTCACTTTGCCACTGGATTCAAGCAAGCCTGGCTGAAGACGGCTGAAATGCCAGAAACTGGTCCTAGGGAGCTTGTTTCCAGTCGAGGGAAGGCATGTCTTGGCAGTTCGGGCTGGACTGTTCCCATGAGGAACAGGGTCAGACTGATTTGCATATGGCCATGTCTGAACTGGGGTGGCAGAGTGGGTTAAAGAACGGTGATGGATCAAACTCGGATCTGTTGACTGGGTGTGAGTGTTTGATTGGTTCTGATGCTCCGTCCATCACCACCCCCTTTTGTACCTCTTTGTTTGCCATAAGTTGGCAGGGTATGCTCAGACATGAGTCCCTTGCTCACTTTGCCACTGGATTCAAGCAAGCCAGGCTGAAGACGGCTGAAATGCCAGAAACCGGTCCTAGGAAGATTATTTCCGGTCCAGGGAAGGCATGGCTTGGCAGTTTGGGCTGGACTGTTCCCATGAGGCACAGGGTCAGACTGATTTGCATATGGCCATGTCTGAACTGGGATGGCAGATTGGGCTAAAGAACGGTGATGGATCAAACTCCGATCTGTTGACTGGGTGTGAGTGTTTGATTGGTTCTGATGCTCCGTCCATCACCACCCCCTTTTGTACCGCTTTGTTCGCCATAAGTTGGCAGGGTATGCTCAGACGTGAGTCCCTTGCTCACTTTGCCACTGGATTCAAGCAAGCCTGGCTGAAGACGGCTGAAATGCCGGAAACCGGTCCTAGGAAGCTTGTTTTCGGTCCAGGGAAGGCATGGCTTGGCAGTTCGGGCTGGACTGTTCCCATGAGGAACAGGGTCAGACTGATTTGCATATGGCCATGTCTGAACTGGGGTGGCAGAGTGGGCTAAAGAACGGTGATGGATCAAACTCAGATCTGTTGACTGGGTGTGAGTGTTTGATTGGTTCTGATGCTCCGTCCATCACCACCCGCTTTTGTACCTCTTTGTTCGCCATAAGTTGGCAGGGTATGCTCAGACGTGAGTCCCTTGCTCACTTTGCCACTGGATTCAAGCAAGCCAGGCTGAAGACGGCTGAAATGCCAGAAACCGGTCCTAGGAAGCTTGTTTCCGGTCCAGGGAAGGCATGGCTTGGCAGTTTGGGCTGGACTGTTCCCATGAGGCACAGGGTCAGACTGATTTGCATATGGCCATGTCTGAACTGGGGTGGCAGAGTGGGATAAAGAACGGTGATGGATCAAACTCGGATCTGTTGACTGGGTGTGAGTGTTTGATTGGTTCTGATGCTCCGTCCATCACCACCCCCTTTTGTACCACTTTGTTCGCCATAAGTTGGCAGGGTATGCTCAGACGTGAGTCCCTTGCTCACTTTGCCACTGGATTCAAGCAAGCCTGGCTGAAGACGGCTGAAATGCCGAAACCGGTCCTTGGATGCTTGTTTTCGGTCCAGGGAAGGCATGGCTTGGCAGTTCGGGCTGGACTGTTTCCATGAGGAACAGGGTCAGACTGATTTGCATATGGCCATGTCTGAACTGGGGTGGCAGAGTGGGCTAAAGAACGGTGATGGATCAAACTCAGATCTGTTGACTGGGTGTGAGTGTTTGATTGGTTCTGATGCTCCGTCCATCACCACCCGCTTTTGTACCTCTTTGTTCGCCATAAGTTGGCAGGGTATGCTCAGACGTGAGTCCCTTGCTCACTTTGCCACTGGATTCAAGCAAGCCAGGCTGAAGACGGCTGAAATGCCAGAAACCGGTCCTAGGAAGCTTGTTTCCGGTCCAGGGAAGGCATGGCTTGGCAGTTTGGGCTGGACTGTTCCCATGAGGCACAGGGTCAGACTGATTTGCATATGGCCATGTCTGAACTGGGGTGGCAGAGTGGGATAAAGAACGGTGATGGATCAAACTCGGATCTGTTGACTGGGTGTGAGTGTTTGATTGGTTCTGATGCTCCGTCCATCACCACCCCCTTTTGTACCACTTTGTTCGCCATAAGTTGGCAGGGTATGCTCAGACGTGAGTCCCTTGCTCACTTTGCCACTGGATTCAAGCAAGCCTGGCTGAAGACGGCTGAAATGCCGAAACCGGTCCTTGGATGCTTGTTTTCGGTCCAGGGAAGGCATGGCTTGGCAGTTCGGGCTGGACTGTTTCCATGAGGAACAGGGTCAGACTGATTTGCATATGGCCATGTCTGAACTGGGGTGGCAGAGTGGGCTAAAGAACGGTGATGGATCAAACTCGGATCTGTTGACTGGGTGTGAGTGTTTGATTGGTTCTGATGCTCCGTCCATCACCACCCCCTTTTGTACCTCTTTGTTCGCCATAAGTTGGCAGGGTATGCTCAGACGTGAGTCCCTTGCTCACTTTGCCACTGGATTCAAGCAAGCCAGGCTGAAGACGGCTGAAATGCCCGAAACCGGTCCTAGGAAGCTTGTTTCCGGTCCAGGGAAGGCATGGCTTGGCAGTTTGGGCTGGACTGTTCCCATGAGGCACAGGGTCAGACTGATTTGCATATGGCCATGTCTGAACGAGGGGTTGCAGAGTGGGCTAAAGAACGGTGATGGATCAAACTCGGATCTGTTGACTGGGTGTGAGTGTTTGATTGGTTCTGATGCTCCGTCCATCACCATCCCCTTTTGTACCTCTTTGTTCGCCATAAGTTGGCAGGGTATGCTCAGACGTGAGTCCCTTGCTCACTTTGCCACTGGATTCAAGCAAGCCTGGCTGAAGACGGCTGAAATGCCAGCAACCGGTCCTAGGAAGATTGTTTCCGGTCCAGGGAAGGCATGGCTTGGCAGTTCGGACTGGACTGTTCCCATGAGGCACAGGGTCAGACTGATTTGCATATGGCCATGTCAGAACTGGGATGGCAGAGTGGGCTAAAGAACGGTGATGGATCAAACTCGGATCTGTTGACTGGGAGTGAGTGTTTGATTGGTTCTTATGCTCCGTCCATCACCACCCCCTTTTGTACCGCTTTGTTCGCCATAAGTTGGCAGGGTATGCTCAGACGTGAGTCCCTTGCTCACTTTGCCACTGGATTCAAGCAAGCCTGGCTGAAGACGGCTGAAATGCCAGAAACTGGTCCTAGGGAGCTTGTTTCCAGTCGAGGGAAGGCATGGCTTGGCAGTTCGGGCTGGACTGTTCCCATGAGGCACATGGTCAGACTGATTTGCATATGGCCATGTCTGAACTGGGGTGGCAGAGTGGGCTAAAGAACGGTGATGGATCAAACTCAGATCTGTTGACTGGGTGTGAGTGTTTGATTGGTGCTGATGCTCCGTCCATCACCAACCCCTTTTGTACCGCTTTGTTCGCCATAAATTGACAGGGCATGCTCAGACGTGAGTCCCTTGCTCACTTTGCCACTGGATTCAAGCAAGCCTGGCTGAAGATGGCTGAAATGCCAGAAACCGGTCCTAGGAAGCTTGTTTCCGGTCCATGGAAGGCATGGCTTGGCAGGTCGGGCTGGACTGTTCCCATGAGGCACAGGGTCAGACTGATTTGCGTATGGCCATGTCTGAACTGGGGTGGCATAGTGGGCCTAAGAACGGTGATGGATCAAACTCGGATCTGTTGACTGGGTTTGAGTGTTTGATTGGTTCTGATGCTCCGTCCATCACCACCCCCTTTTGTACCGCTTTGTTCGCCATAAGTTGGCAGGGTATGCTCAGACGTGAGTCCCTTGCTCACTTTGCCACTGGATTCAAGCAAGCCTGGCTGAAGACGGCTGAAATGCCAGAAACCGGTCCTAGGAAGCTTGTTTCCGGTCCAGGGAAGGCATGGCTTGGCAGTTCGGGCTGGACTGTTCCCATGAGGCACAGGGTCAGACTGATTTGCATATGGCCATGTCTGAACTGGGGTGGCAGAGTGGGCTAAAGAACGGTGATGGATCAAACTCGGATCTGTTGACTGAGTGTGAGTGTTTGATTGGTTCTGATGCTCCGTCCATCACCACCCCCTTTTGTACCGCTTTGTTCGCCATAAGTTGGCAGGGTATGCTCAGACGTGAGTCCCTTGCTCACTTTGCCACTGGATTCAAGCAAGCCTGGCTGAAGACGGCTGAAATGCCAGAAACCGGTCCTAGGAAGATTGTTTCTGATCCAGGGAAGGCATGGCTTGGCAGTTCAGGCTGGACTGTTCCCATGAGGCACAGGGTCAGACTGATTTGCATATGGCCATGTCTGAACAGGGGTGGCAGATTGGGCTAAAGAACAGTGATGGATCAAACTCGGATCTGTTGACTGGGTGTGAGTGTTTGATTGGTTCTGATGCTCCGTCCATCACCACCCCCTTTTGTACCGCTTTGTTCGCCATAAGTTGGCAGGGTATGCTCAGACGTTAGTCCCTTGCTCACTTTGCCACTGGATTCAAGCATGCCTGGCTGAAGACGGCTGAAATGCCGGAAACCGGTCCTAGGAAGCTTGTTTTCGGTCCAGGGAAGGCATGGCTTGGCAGTTCGGGCTGGACTGTTCCCATGAGGAACAGGGTCAGGCTGATTTGCATATGGCCATGTCTGAACTGGGGTGGCAGAGTGGGCTAAAGAACGGTGATGGATCAAACTCGGATCTGTTGACTGGGTGTGAGTGTTTGATTGGTTCTGATGCTCCGTCCATCACCACCCCCTTTTGTACCTCTTTGTTCGCCATAAGTTGGCAGGGTATGCTCAGACGTGAGTCCCTTGCTCACTTTGCCACTGGATTCAAGCAAGCCAGGCTGAAGACGGCTGAAATGCCAGAAACCGGTCCTAGGAAGATTATTTCCGGTCCAGGGAAGGCATGGCTTGGCAGTTTCGGCTGGACTGTTCCCATGAGGCACAGGGTCAGACTGATTTGCATATGGCCATGTCTGAACTGGGGTGGCAGAGTGGGCTAAAGAACGGTGATGGATCAAACTCCGATCTGTTGACTGGGTGTGAGTGTTTGATTGGTTCTGATGCTCCGTCCATCACCACCCCCTTTTGAACCGCTTTGTTCGCCATAAGTTGGCAGGGTATGCTCAGACGTGAGTCCCTTGCTCACTTTGCCACTGGATTCAAGCAAGCCTGGCTGAAGACGGCTGAAATTCCAGCAACCGGTCCTAGGAAGATTGTTTCCGGTCCAGGGAAGGCATGGCTTGGCAGTTCGGACTGGACTGTTCCCATGAGGCACAGGGTCAGACTGATTTGCACATGGTCATGTCTGAACTGGGGTGGCAGAGTGGGCTAAAGAACGGTGATGGATCAAACTCGGATCTGTTGACTGGGTGTGAGTGTTTGATTGGTTCTGATGCTCCGTCCATCACCACCCCCTTTTGTACCTCTTTGTTCGCCATAAGTTGGCAGGGTATGCTCAGACGTGAGTCCCTTGCTCACTTTGCCACTGGATTCAAGCAAGCCAGGCTGAAGACGGCTGAAATGCCAGAAACCGGTCCTAGGAAGATTATTTCCGGTCCAGGGAAGGCATGGCTTGGCAGTTTCGGCTGGACTGTTCCCATGAGGCACAGGGTCAGACTGATTTGCATATGGCCATGTCTGAACTGGGGTGGCAGAGTGGGCTAAAGAACGGTGATGGATCAAACTCCGATCTGTTGACTGGGTGTGAGTGTTTGATTGGTTCTGATGCTCCGTCCATCACCACCCCCTTTTGAACCGCTTTGTTCGCCATAAGTTGGCAGGGTATGCTCAGACGTGAGTCCCATGCTCACTTTGCCACTGGATTCAAGCAAGCCTGGCTGAAGACGGCTGAAATGCCAGCAACCGGTCCTAGGAAGATTGTTTCCGGTCCAGGGAAGGCATGGCTTGGCAGTTCGGACTGGACTGTTCCCATGAGGCACAGGGTCAGACTGATTTGCATATGGCCATGTCTGAACTGGGATGGCAGAGTGGGCTAAAGAACGGTGATGGATCAAACTCGGATCTGTTGACTGGGTGTGAGTGTTTGATTGGTTCTGATGCTCCGTCCATCACCACCCCCTTTTGTACCACTTTGTTCGCCATAAGTTGGCAGGGTATGCTCAGACGTGAGTCCCTTGCTCACTTTGCCACTGGATTCAAGCAAGCCTGGCTGAAGACGGCTGAAATGCCGGAAACCGGTCCTAGGAAGCTTGTTTTCGGTCCAGGGAAGGCATGGCTTGGCAGTTCGGGCTGGACTGTTCCCATGAGGAACAGGGTCAGACTGATTTGCATATGGCCATGTCTGAACTGGGGTGGCAGAGTGGGCTAAAGAACGGTGATGGATCAAACTCAGATCTGTGGAGTGGGTGTGAGTGTTTGATTGGTTCTGATGCTCCGTCCATCACCACCCCCTTTTGTACCTCTTTGTTCGCCATAAGTTGGCAGGGTATGCTCAGACGTGAGTCCCTTGCTCACTTTGCCACTGGATTCAAGCAAGCCTGGCTGAAGACGGCTGAAATGCCAGCAACCGGTCCTAGGAAGATTGTTTCCGGTCCAGGGAAGGCATGGCTTGGCAGTTCGGACTGGACTGTTCCCATGAGGCACAGGGTCAGACTGATTTGCATACGGCCATGTCAGAACTGGGATGGCAGAGTGGGCTAAAGAACGGTGATGGATCAAACTCGGATCTGTTGACTGGGTGTGAGTGTTTGATTGGTTCTGCTGCTCCGTCCATCACCACCCCCTTTTGTACCGCTTTGTTCGCCATAAGTTGGCAGGGTATGCTCAGACGTGAGTCCCTTGCTCACTTTGCCACTGGATTCAAGCAAGCCTGGCTGAAGACGGCTGAAATGCCGGAAACCGGTCCTTGGAAGCTTGTTTTCGGTCCAGGGAAGGCATGGCTTGGCAGTTCGGGCTGGACTGTTCCCATGAGGAACAGGGTCAGACTGATTTGCATATGGCCATGTCTGAACTGGGGTGGCAGAGGGGGCTAAAGAACGGTGATGGATCAAACTCGGATCTGTTGACTGGGTGTGAGTGTTTGATTGGTTCTGATGCTCCGTCCATCACCACCCCCTTTTGTACCGCTTTGTTCGCCATAAGTTGGCAGGGTATGCTCAGACGTGAGTCCCTTGCTCACTTTGCCACTGGATTCAAGCAAGCCTGGCTGAAGACGGCTGAAATGCCAGAAACCGGTCCTAGGAAGCTTGTTTCCGGTCCAGGGAAGGCGTGGCTTGGCAGTTTGGGCTGGACTGTTCCCATGAGGCACAGAGTCAGACTGATTTGCATATGGCCATGTCTGAACTGGGGTGGCAGAGTGCGCTAAAGAACGGTGATGGATCAAACTCGGATCTGTTGACTGGGTGTGAGTGTTTGATTGGTTCTGATGCTCCGTCCATCACCACCCCCTTTTGTACCGCTTTGTTCGCCATAAGTTGGCAGGGTATGCTCAGACGTGAGTCCCTTGCTCACTTTGCCACTGGATTCAAGCAAGCCTGGCTGAAGACGGCTGAAATGCCAGAAACTGGTCCTAGGGAGCTTGTTTCCGGTCGAGGGAAGGCATGGCTTGGCAATTCGGGCTGGATTGTTCCCATGAGGCACATGGTCAGACTGATTTGCATATGGCCATGTCTGAACTGGGGTGGCAGAGTGGGCTAAAGAACGGTGATGGATCAAACTCGGATCTGTTGACTGGGTGTGAGTGTTTTATTGGTGCTGAAGCTCCGTCCATCACCAACCCCTTTTGTACCGCTTTGTTCACCATAAATTGACAGGGCATGCTCAGACGTGAGTCCCAAGCCCACTTTGCCATTGGATTCAAGCAAGCCTGGCTGAAGACGGCTGAAATGCCTGAAACCGGTCCTAGGAAGCTTGTTTCCGGTCCATGGAAGGCATGGCTTGGCAGTTCGGGCTGGACTGTTCCCATGAGGCACAGGGTCAGACTGATTTGCATATGGCCATGTCTGAACTGGGGTGGCAGAGTGGGCTAAAGAACGGTGATGGATCAAACTCGGATCTGTTGACTGGGTGTGAGTGTTTGATTGGTTCTGATGCTCCGTCCATCACCACCCCCTTTTGTACCGCTTTGTTCACCATAAGTTGGCAGGGTATGCTCAGACGTGAGTCCCTTGCTCACTTTGCCACTGGATTCAAGCAAGCCTGGCTGAAGATGGCTGAAATGCCAGAAACCGGTCCTAGGAAGCTTGTTTCCGGTCCAGGGAAGGCATGGCTTGGCAGTTCGGGCTGGACTGTTCCCATGAGGCACAGGGTCAGACTGATTTGCATATGGCCATGTCTGAACTGGGGTGGCAGAGTGGGCTAAAGAACGGTGATGGATCAAACTCGGATCTGTTGACTGAGTGTGAGTGTTTGATTGGTTCTGATGCTCCGTCCATCACCACCCCCTTTTGTACCGCTTTGTTTGCCATAAGTTGGCAGGGTATGCTAAGACGTGAGTCCCTTGCTCACTTTGCCACTGGATTCAAGCAATCCTGGCTGAAGACGACTGAAATGCCAGAAACCGGTCCTAGGAAGCTTGTTTCCGGTCCGGGGAAGGTATGGCTTGGCAGTTCGGGCTGGACTGTTCCCATGAGGCACAGGGTCAGACTGATTTGCATATGGCCATGTCTGAACTGGGGTGGCAGAGTGGGCTAAAGAACGGTGATGGATCAAACTCGGATCTGTTGACTGGGTGTGAGCATTTGATGTGTTCTGATGCTCCGTCCATCACCACCCCCTTTTGTACCGCTTTGCTCGCCATAAGATGGCAGGGTATGCTCAGACGTGAGTCCCTTGCTCACTTTGCCACTGGATTCAAGCAAGCCTGGCTGAAGACGGCTGAAATGCCAGAAACCGGTCCTAGGAAGCTTTTTTCCAGTCGAGGGAAGGCATGGCTTGGCAGTTCGGGCTGGACTGTTCCCATGAGGCACAGGGTCAGACTGATTTGCATATGGCCATGTCTGAACTGGGGTGGCAGAGTGGGCAAAAGAATGGTGATGGATCAAACTCAGATCTGTGGACTGGGTGTGAGCATTTGATGTGTTCTGATGCTCCGTCCATCACCACCCCCTTTTGTACCTCTTTGTTCGCCATAAGTTGGCAGGGTATGCTCAGACGTGAGTCCCTTGCTCACTTTGCCACTGGATTCAAGCAAGCCTGGCTGAAGACGGCTGAAATGCCAGAAACCGGTCCTAGGAAGCTTGTTTCCTGTCCAGAGAAGGCATGGCTTGGCAGTTCGGGCTGGACTGTTCCCATGAGGCACAGGGTCAGACTGATTTGTATATGGCCATGTCTGAACTGGGGTGGCAGAGTGGGCTAAAGAACGGTGATGGATCAAACTCGGATCTGTTGACTGAGTGTGAGTGTTTGATTGGTTCTGATGCTCCGTCCATCACCACCCCCTTTTGTTCCGCTTTGTTTGCCATAAGTTGGCAGGGTATGCTAAGACGTGAGTCCCTTGCTCACATTGCCACTGGATTCAAGCAATCCTGGCTGAAGACGACTGAAATGCCAGAAACCGGTCCTAGGAAGCTTGTTTCCGGTCCGGGGAAGGCATGGCTTGGCAGTTCGGGCTGGACTGTTCCCATGAGGCACAGGGTCAGTCTGATTTGCATATGGCCATGTCTGAACTGGGGTGGCAGAGTGGGCTAAAGAACGGTGATGGATCAAACTCGGATCTGTTGACTGGGTGTGAGCATTTGATGTGTTCTGATGCTCCGTCCATCACCACCCCCTTTTGTACCGCTTTGCTCGCCATAAGATGGCAGGGTATGCTCAGACGTGAGTCCCTTGCTCACTTTGCCACTGGATTCAAGCAAGCCTGGCTGAAGACGGCTGAAATGCCAGAAACCGGTCCTAGGAAGCTTTTTTCCAGTCGAGGGAAGGCATGGCTTGGCAGTTCGGGCTGGACTGTTCCCATGAGGCACAGGGTCAGACTGATTTGCATATGGCCATGTCTGAACTGGGGTAGCAGAGTGGGCAAAAATGGTGATGGATCAAACTCAGATCTGTGGACTGGGTGTGAGCATTTGATGTGTTCTGATGCTCCGTCCATCACCACCCCCTTTTGTACCTCTTTGTTCGCCATAAGTTGGCAGGGTATGCTCAGACGTGAGTCCATTGCTCACTTTGCCACTGGATTCAAGCAAGCCTGGCTGAAGACGGCTGAAATGCCAGAAACCGGTCCTAGGAAGCTTGTTTCCAGTCCAGGGAAGGCATGGCTTGGCAGTTCTGGCTGGACTGTTCCCATGAGGCACAGGGTCAGACTGATTTGCATATGGCCATGTCTGAACTGGGGTGGCAGAGTGGGCTAAAGAACGGTGATGGATCAAACTCAGATCTGTTGACTGGGTGTGAGTGTTTGATTGGTTCTGATGCTCCGTCCATCACCACCCCCTTTTGTACCACTTTGTTCGCCATAAGTTGGCAGGGTATGCTCAAACGTGAGTCCCTTGCTCACTTTGCCACTGGATTCAAGCAAGCCTGGCTGAAGACGGCTGAAATGCCAGAAACCGGTCCTAGGGAGCTTGTTTTCGGTCCAGGGAAGGCATGGCTTGGCAGTTCGGGCTGGACTGTTCCCATGAGGCACAGGGTCAGACTGATTTGCATATGGCCATGTCTGAACTGGGGTGGCAGAGTGGGCTAAAGAACGGTGATGGATCAAACTCGGATCTGTTGACTGGGTGTGAGTGTTTGATTGGTTCTGATGCGCCGTCCATCACCACCCCCTTTTGTACCGCTTTGTTCGCCATAAGTTGGCAGGGTATGCTCAGACGTGAGTCCCTTGCTCACTTTGCCACTGGATTCAAGCAAGCCTGGCTGAAGACGGCTGAAATGCCAGAATACGGTCTTAGGAAGCTTGTTTCCGGTCCATGGAAGGCATGGCTTGGCAGTTCGGGCTGGACTGTTCCCATGAGGCACAGGGTCAGACTGATTTGCATATGGCCATGTCTGAACTGGGGTGGCAGAGTGGGCTAAAGCACGGTGCTAGATCAAACTCGGATCTGTTGACTGGGTGTGAGTGTTTGATGTGTTCTGTAGCTCCGTCCATCACCACCCCCTTTTGTACCGCTTTGTTCGCCATAAGTTGGCAGGGTATGCTCACACGTGAGTCCCTTTCTCACTTTGCCACTGGATTCAAGCAAGCCTGGCTGAAGACGGCTGAAATGCCAGCAACCGGTCCTAGGAAGATTGTTTCCTGTCCAGAGAAGGCATGGCTTGGCAGTTCGGACTGGATTGTTCCCATGAGGCACAGGGTCAGACTGATTTGCATATGGCCATGTCTGAACTGGGGTGGCAGAGTGGGCTAAAGAACAGTGATGGATCAAACTCGGATCTGTTGACTGGGTGTGAGTGTTTGATTGGTTCTGATGCTCCGTCGATCACCACCCCCTTTTGTAGCGCTTTGTTTGCCATAAGTTGGCAGGGTATGCTCAGACGTGAGTCCCTTGCTCACTTTGCCACTGGATTCAAGCAAGCTTGGCTGAAGACGGCTGAAATGCCACAAACCGGTTCTAGGAAGCTTGTTTCTGGTCCAGGGAAGGCATGGCTTGGCAGTTCGGGCTGGACTGTTCCCATGAGGCACAGGGTCAGACTGATTTGCATATGGCCATGTTTGAACTAGGGTGGCAGAGTGGGCTAAAGAACGGTGATGGATCAAACTCGGATCTGTTGACTGGGTGTGAGTGTTTGATTGGTTCTGATGCTCCGTCTATCACCACCCCCTTTTGTAGCGCTTTGTTTGCCATAAGTTGGCAGGGTATGCTCAGACGTGAGTCCCTTGCTCACTTCGCCACTGGATTCAAGCAAGCTTGGCTGAAGACGGCTGAAATGCCACAAACCGGTTCTAGGAAGCTTGTTTCTGGTCCAGGGAAGGCATGGCTGGCAGTTCGGGCTGGACTGTTCCCATGAGGCACAGGGTCAGACTGATTTGCATATGGCCATGTCTGAACTGCGGTGGCAGAGTGGGCTAAAGAACAGTGATGGATCAAACACGGATCTGTTGACTGGGTGTGAGTGTTTGATTGGTTCTGATGCTCCGTCCATCACCACCCCCTTTTGTACCGCTTTGTTCGCCATAAGTTGGCAGGGTATGCTCAGACGTGAGTCCCTTGCTCACTTTGCCACTGGATTCAAGCAAGCCAGGCTGAAGACGGCTGAAATGCGAGAAACCGGTCCTAGGAAGATTGTTTCCGGTCCAGGGAAGGCATGGCTTGGCAGTTTGGGCTGGACTGTTCCCATGAGGCACAGGGTCAGACTGATTTGCATATGGCCATGTCTGAACTGGGGTGGCAGAGTGGGCTAAAGAACGGTGATGGATCAAACTCCGATCTGGTGACTGGGTGTGAGTGTTTGATTGGTTCTGATGCTCCGTCCATCACCACCCCCTTTTGAACCGCTTTGTTCGCCATAAGTTGGCAGGGTATGCTCAGACGTGAGTCCCTTGCTCACTTTGCCACTGGATTCAAGCAAGCCTGGCTGAAGACGGCTGAAATGCCAGCAACCGGTCCTAGGAAGATTGTTTCCGGTCCAGGGAAGGCATGGCTTGGCAGTTCGGACTGGACTGTTCCCATGAGGCACAGGGTCAGACTGATTTGCATATGGCCATGTCTGAACTGGGATGGCAGAGTGGGCTAAAGAACGGTGATGGATCAAACTCGGATCTGTTGACTGGGTGTGAGTGTTTGATTGGTTCTGATGCTCCGTCCATCACCACCCCCTTTTGTACCGCTTTTTTCGCCATAAGTTGGCAGGGTATGCTCAGACGTGAGTCCCTTGCTCACTTTGCCACTGGATTCAAGGAAGCCTGGCTGAAGACGGCTGAAATGCCAGAAACCGGTCCTAGGAAGCTTGTTTTCGGTCCAGGGAAGGCATGGCTTGGCAGTTCGGGCTGGACTGTTCCCATGAGGAACAGGGTCAGACTGATTTGCATATGGCCATGTCTGAACTGGGGTGGCAGAGTGGGCTAAAGAACGGTGATGGATCAAACTCGGATCTGTTGACTGGGTGTGAGTGTTTGATTGGTTCTGATGCTCCGTCCATCACCAACCCCTTTTGTACCGCTTTGTTCGCCATAAGTTGGCAGGGCATGCTCAGACGTGAGTCCCTTGCTCACTTTGCCACTGGATTCAAGCAAGCCTGGCTGAAGACGGCTGAAATACCAGAATCCGGTCTTAGGAAGCTTGTTTCCGGTCCATGGAAGGCATGGCTTGGCAGTTCGGGCTGGACTGTTCCCATGAGGCACAGGGTCAGACTGATTTGCATATGGCCATGTCTGAACTGGGGTGGCAGAGTGGGCTAAATCACGGTGCTGGATCAAACTCGGATCTGTTGACTGGGTGTCAGTGTTTGATTGGTTCTGATGCTCCGTCCATCACCACCCCCTTTTGTACCGCTTTGTTCGCCATAAGTTGGCAGGGTATACTCAGACGTGAGTCCCTTGCTCACTTTGCCACTGGATTCAAGCAAGCCTGGCTGAAGACGACTGAAATGCCAGAAACCGGTCCTAGGAAGCTTGTTTCCGGTCCAGGGAAGGCATGGCTTGGCAGTTTGGGCTGGACTGTTCCCATGAGGCACAGGGTCAGACTGATTTGCATATGGCCATGTCTGAACTGGGTTGGCAGAGTGGGCTAAAGAACAGTGATGGATCAAACTCGGATCTGTTGACTGGGTGTGAGTGTTTGATTGGATTTGAAGCTCCGTCCATCACCACCCCCTTTTGTACCGCTTTGCTCGCCAAAAGTTGGCAGGGTATGCTCAGACGTGAGTCCCTTGCTCACTTTGCCAATGGATTCAAGCAAGCCTGGCTGAAGACGGCTGAAATGCCAGAAACCGGTCCTAGGAAGCTTGTTTCCGGTCCAGGGAAGGCATGGCTTGGCAGTTCGGGCTGGACTGTTTCCATGAGGCACAGGGTCAGACTGATTTGCATATGGCCATGTCTGAACTGGGGTGTGTGAGAAAGTGCCATCTTTCTTGCATGGTATGCCCCCACTTTTTGCTAAATTGCTGAATGTACTTCGATTGAGTGTACCCTGGGTTCCTGCCAACCAGGTGCCCAGGGCCCATGTTCCTTCCTTAAACCACACAAACTCCAAATTGGCAAACCCTAGCCACATGTCAGCCCCTAGTAAATGGTACCCTAGGTACCCAGGGCCTTGTGGCCAGGGAAGGCCTCTAAGGGCTGCAGCACTCATTGTGCCACCCTCAGAGGCCCTGTACCCTTACACACACACTGCCCTTGCAGGCTGAGTGTCTGGGTGCAGGACAAAACAAAGAGTCGACATGGCACACATCACTGTGTACCATGCCCATCACCAATACTGCCAAGGCATATGTCAGCCACCCCTCTAGCTGGGTGCATTACGCCTATGGTGTGGGCACAGGAGCAGGAGCCCTGTGCCCCTACAGTACCCGGGTCCATTCCTGGGCACTGTAAGTGCAGTGCTGTCATTTAAGAGTACATGGTGCTGAGAGCTTGTCAAACACGAGCTCCACAGCACCATATTGGCAACACTGAAACCTGGGAAGTTTGGTATCAAACTTCTCAGCACATTGAACCCACACTGATGCCAGTGTAGGATTTAATGTACTAAGCACCCCAGAGTGCATCTTAGAGATGCCCCCTTACAGCTAACTTACAATCCACGTCTGCTCTGAGGCTGCCCAGGCTGCCACACAGCAGACACGTTGCTGGACCCCTGGGTGGGAGAGCCCCTGCTCTCCCGGGCCTGCAACAATGCACATCCTGGGTGAGGTGAGAAATCTCCTCCCCCAGGATGAGCAAAGGGAAGCTTCAAAGGCAGGCCGTCATTTGGAGTTTACCCAGGCCACTGCAACCCCCCACTCTGGCGGGAAGCTTGGCCGGAAACCCCATACAAGGACAGGGGATGTGCCAGCCTGCCCACCCCACCCCTCAGGTGGGGGAGGCGAGGTGAAGCACATCTCCGGGCTCTCGCCATCTTGAAGATGGGAGGCCCTACCCTATCAGGATTAGGCTACTGCCCCCCTCCCACAGGAGAGAGGCAGGATAGGGGGTGTACCCACCCCAGGACAAGGACCCATTGGTCCCTGGCCTTCACCTACCTGTAACGCCCCTAAATCTAGTATTTAGGGGCACCCTGAACCTTCCTTCCTCAGATTCCAGATAGAAAACTACAAGAAGAGCAAGAAGAACAAGGACCTGCCCTGCAGCTGCTAAAAAGAGAAGAAGACACCAACTGCTTTGGCCCCAGCCCTACCGGCCTGTCGACTCTCGAACCTGCACCAGCGCGGCATCTCTCGTGGCCAGCAACCTCACCAACCCCGGAGGACCTGAATACCTTTTGGCTCTAAGCCCCTGGGACTCCCATGAGTAGAGGCTCTACTCAAGAAACCTATTTTTAACCCCTGGCAGCAGCCCGGAACCGCGGACCCAACACACTCTGCACCAGCCAAGCCTGGCCAGTGCCGGAGTGGACAAAGACCCTGAGGATGACCCCACGGCGACTGTGACCCCGAGTCCGGCACCCAAGGACCCCCCTCGACATCCCGGAAGAAGCCTTCAGCCTCAGAACCGAGTGCCACCCCAACCGCGATCAACCAGAGGGTAAGATTCTCGACGTCAAAAGGCACCACTGCACCCAGCGCCCTGCGGCCCCCTGTGCCCAATCCCGGGGTACCCACCTAACCTACAACTACCCAACTTACCTCTCGAAGTGGTGGTGGCACCTGAAACATCCTTGTCCCCGAGCCTGCAGCCTTTTTCCAAACCGGAACACTCCCATTGATTTCCATTGAGTGCTCGAAGGCTCAAAAGCACCCTGCACCCAGCCGCCCGAGTGGCCCTGGCAGTGCACTCTCTACACTAACCTACTTCCCCACTTGCCCTGAGTAAGTGACCAGGAGCCCAGCTCCCACAGCCGCGTGGCTTGCCAGACAGCAGCCACCAACCAAGGCCCCCCTATCCCTCATAGGATAACATTGGGCCTAACTCTCTCTGCACCCGGCCGTCCTGAAACCGCTGAGGGTGAACCAACTGTACCTACCTGACACTGGGGGACCCCTGAGTCTATGCCCGGAATTTCAACTCTGCCAGTCGAGTACTTACCCTTAAACCGCTAACTTCATATTCCTCATTGGGTAACATTGACTGGCTTTTTCTTCAAAAATCTTCAAAGTGTGAACTTTTCAAAACTGCAAATATTCACCAAAAATCAGCCAAGTGACAAAAACGAATTTACTCACCTGCTCCTAGGTGAGCTCCCAGTGCTGGATCTTGGTGCCCAGCCCTGACTCTGAAAAGTGTCCACAACTATACTTACCTCTAACTCATTTTTCTCCCATAGGAAACCATTGTCTGCTTTTCTGTGAAATTTCTTCTAAGTGTCTATTTTTGCAAATTTGAAATATTCTTTTAAAATCGTACCATTTCTGCAAACAAAATTACTTACCTGTTTTTGATAAGGATCCCAGTCCTGGGTCTAGGTACCCAGTCCTGGATTACTAAAGTAACGATAAAGTACTCTACCTGCAATTTGAATTTCTTGCCATAGAGATCCATTGAATGTTTTCTTTGAAATATTTTCTAAGTGCTAACTTTTGAAATAGCTAAATATTATGTAAAAATCATTACAGTTATTAAGTCGACTTTCATCACTTGATTCTGAATACTGACCCAAGGCTGGATCTAGGAGCCAGACCTGGAATTCCAAAAGTAATCTGAAAAGTAATTTATTACAAATAACCTGAATTTACCATTGAGCTCAATGCATTGTTATGTTTAGGAAATAGGATTGTTTATTGCAACCAACTGTGACTGTTTATTGAAATTGATTGCTTAAGACAAAAGTGTTTATATTCAACCTCTCATTCTGAGAAAGTATATTTTTATCCCCTTGTGGTTCTAAAAATAAAACAAGCATATATTTTATATATATAAACCATTGGCCTAGAGTTCAGTTATTGAGTGTGTGAAACCATTTGCTGACTGAGTGTGTACAATAAATGCTTTACACTGTCCTCTGGTACTGCCTTACTGCTCGACCAAGCTACCACTTTTGAGAGTAAGGTCATACCTAACTTTGACCTCTATCAGCCTCTGGGGGACTGTGGACTCTGTACACCCTGTACCTATTAGGGAACAGTATATACAGAGCCACTTTCTCACAGGGTGGCAGAGTGGGCTAAAGAACGGTGATGGATCAAACTCAGATCTGTGGAGTGGGTGTGAGTGTTTGATGTGTTCTGATGCTCCGTCCATCACCACCCCCTTTTGTACCGCTTTGTTCGCCATAAGTTGGCAGGGTATGCTCAGACGTGAGTCCCTTGCTCACTTTGCCACTGGATTCAAGCAAGCCTGGCTGAAGATGGCTGAAATGCCAGAAACCGGTCCTAGGAAGCTTGTTTCCGGTCCAGGGAAGGCATGGCATGGCAGTTCGGACTGGACTGTTCCCATGAGGCACAGGGTCAGACTGATTTGCATATGGCCATGTCTGAACTGGGGTGGCCGAGTGGGCTAAAGAACGGTGATGGATCAAACTCGGATCTGTTGACTGGGTGTGAGTGTTTGATTGGTTCTGATGCTCCGTCCATCACCACCCCCTTTTGTACCGCTTTGTTCGCCATAAGTTGGCAGGGTATGCTCAGACGTGAGTCTCTTGCTCACTTTGCCACTGGATTCAAGCAAGCCTGGCTGAAGACGGCTGAAATGCCAGAAACTGGTCCTAGGAAGATTGTTTCCGGTCCAGGGAAGGCATGGCTTGGCAGTTCGGGCTGGACTGTTCCCATGAGGCACAGGGTCAGACTGATTTGCACATGGCCATGTCTGAACTGGGGTGGCAGAGTGGGCTAAAGAACGGTGATGGATCAAACTCGGATCTGTTGACTGGGTGTGAGTGTTTGATTGGTTCTGATGCTCCGTCCATCACCACCCCCTTTTGTACCGCTTTGTTTGCCATAAGTTGGCAGGGCATGCTCAGACGTGAGTCCCTTGCTCACTTTGCCACTGGATTCAAGCAAGCCTGGCTGAAGACGGCTGAAATGCCAGAATCCGGTCTTAGGAAGCTTGTTTCCGGTCCAGGGAAGGCATGGCTTGGCAGTTCGGGCTGGACTGTTTCCATGAGGCACAGGGTAAGACTGATTTGCATATGGCCATGTCTGAACTGGGGTGGCAGAGTGGGCTAAAGAACGGTGATGGATCAAACTCAGATCTGTGGAGTGGGTGTGAGTGTTTGATGTGTTCTGATGCTCCGTCCATCACCACCCCCTTTTGTACCGCTTTGTTCGCCATAAGTTGGCAGGGTATGCTCAGACGTGAGTCCCTTGCTCACTTTGCCACTGGATTCAAGGAAGCCTGGCTGAAGACGGCTGAAATGCCAGAAACCGGTCCTAGGAAGCTTGTTTCCGGTCCAGGGAAGGCATGGCTTGGCTGTTCGGACTGGACTGTTCCCATGAGGCACAGGGTCAGACTGATTTGCATATGGCCATGTCTAAACTGGGGTGGCAGAGTGGGCTAAAGAACGGTGATGGATCAAACTCGGATCTGTTGACTGGGTGTGAGTGTTTGATTGGTTCTGATGCTCCGTCCATCACCACCCCCTTTTGAACAGCTTTGTTCGCCATAAGTTGACAGGGTATGCTCGGACGTGAGCCCCTTGCTCACTTTGCCACTGGATTCAAGCAAGCGTGGCTGAAGACGGCTAAAATGCCAGAAACTGGTCCTAGGAAGCTTGTTTCTGGTCCAGGGAAGGCATGGCTTGGCAGTTCGGGCTGGACTGTTCCCATGAGGCACAGGGTCAGACTGATTTGCATATGGCCATGTCTGAACTGGGGTGGCAGAGTGGGCTAAAGAACGGTGATGGATCAAACTCGGATCTGTTGACTGGGTGTGAGTGTTTGATTGGTTCTGATGCTCCGTCCATCACCAACCCCTTTTGTACCGCTTTGTTCGCCATAAGTTGGCAGGTCATGCTCAGACGTGAGTCCCTTGCTCACTTTGCCACTGGAATCAAGCAAGCCTGGCTGAAGAAGGCTGAAATGCCAGAAACCGGTCCTAGGAAGCTTGTTTCCGGTCCATGGAAGGCATGGCTTGGCAGTTCGGGCTGGACTGTTCCCATGACGCACAGGGTCAGACTGATTTCCATATGGCCATGTCTGAACTGGGGTGGCAGAGTGGGCTGAAGCACGGTGCTGGATCAAACTCGGATCTGTTGACTGGGTGTGAGTGTTTGATGTGTTCTGATGCTCCGTCGATCACCACCCCCTTTTTTAGCACTTTGTTCACCATAAGTTGGCAGGGTATGCTCAGACGTGAGTCCCTTGCTCACTTTGCCACTGGATTCAAGCAAGCCTGGCTGAAGACGGCTGAAATGCCACAAACCGGTCCTAGGAAGCTTGTTTCTGGTCCAGGGAAGGCATGGCTTGGCAGTTCGGGCTGGACTGTTCCCATGAGGCACAGGGGCAGACTGATTTGCATATGGCCATGTCTGAACTGGGGTGGCAGAGTGGGCTAAAGAACGGTGATCGATCAAACTCGGATCTGTTGACTGGGTGTGAGTGTTTGATTGGTTCTGATGCTCCGTCCATCACCACCCCCTTTTGTACCGCTTTGTTCGCCATAAGTTGGCAGGGTATGCTCAGACGTGAGTCCTTTGCTCACTTTGCCACTGGATTCAAGCAAGCCTGGCTGAAAATGTCTGAAATGCCAGAAACCGGTCCTAGGAAGCTTGTTTCCATTCCAGGGAAGGCATGTCTTGGCTGTTCTGGCTGGACTGTTCCTATGAGGCACAGGGTCAGACTGATTTGCATATGGCCATGTCTGAACTGGGGTGGCAGAGTGGGCTAAAGAACGGTGATGGATCAAACTTGGATCTGTTGACTGGGTGTGAGTGTTTGGTTCTGATGCTCCGTTCATCACCACCCCCTTTTGTACCGCTTTGTTCGCCATAAGTTGGCAGGGTATGCTCAGACGTGAGTCCCTTGCTCACTTTGCAACTGGATTCAAGCAAGCTTGGCTGAAGACGGCTGAAATGCCAGAAACCGGTCCTAGGGAGCTTGTTTCCGGTCCAGGGAAGGCATGGCTTGGCAGTTCGGGCTGGACTGTTCCCATGAGGCACAGGGTCGGACTGATTTGCATATGGCCATGTCTGAACTGGGGTGGCAGAGTGGGCTAAAGAACGGTGATGGATCAAACTCGGATCTGTTGACTGGGTGTGAGTGTTTGATTGGTTCTGATGCTCCGTCCATCACCACCCCCTTTTGTACCGCTTTGTTCGCCATAAGTTGGCAGGGTATGCTCAGACGTGAGTCCCTTGCTCACTTTGCCACTGGATTCAAGCAAGCCAGGCTGAAGACGGCTGAAATGCCAGAAACCGGTCCTAGGAAGATTGTTTCCGGTCCAGGGAAGGCATGGCATGGCAGTTTGGGCTGGACTGTTCCCATGAGGCACAGGGTCAGACTGATTTGCATATGGCCATGTCTGAACTGGGGTGGCAGAGTGGGCTAAAGAACGGTGATGGATCAAACTCCGATCTGGTGACTGGGTGTGAGTGTTTGATTGGTTCTGATGCTCCGTCCATCACCACCCCCTTTTGAACCGCTTTGTTCGCCATAAGTTGGCAGGGTAAGCTCAGACGTGAGCCCCTTGCTCACTTTGCCACTGGATTCAAGCAAGCGTGGCTGAAGACGGTTGAAATGCCAGAAACCGGTCCTAGGAAGCTTGTTTCCGGTCCAGGGAAGGCATGGCAGTTCGGGCTGGACTGTTCCCATGAGGCACAGGGTCAGACTGATTTGCATATGGCCATATCTGAACTGGGGTGGCAGAGTGGGCTAAAGAACGGTGATGGATCAAACTCGGATCTGTTGACTGGGTGTGAGTGTTTGATTGGTTTTGATGCTCCGTCCATCACCACCCCCTTTTGTACCGCTTTGCTCGCCATAAGTTGGCAGGGTATGCTCAGACATGAGTCCCTTGCTCACGTTGCCACTGGATTCAAGCAAGCCTGGCTGAAGACGGCTGAAATGCCAGAAACCGGTCCTAGGAAGCTTGTTTCCGGTCCAGGGAAAACATGGCTTGGCAGTTCGGGCTGGACTGTTCCCATGAGGCACAGGGTCAGACTGATTTGCATATGGCCATGTCTGAACTGGGGTGGCAGAGTGGGCTAAAGAACGGTGATGGATCAAACTCGGATCTGTTGACTGGGTGTGAGTGTTTGATGTGTTCTGATGCTCCGTCCATCACCATCCCCTTTTGTACCTCTTTCTTCGCCATAAGTTGGCAGGGTATGCTCAGACGTGAGTCCCTTGCTCACTTTGCCACTGGATTCAAGCAAGCCTGGCTGAAGACGACTGAAATGCCAGAAACCGGTCCTAGGAAGCTTGTTTCGGGTCCAGGGAAGGCATGGCTTGGCAGTTCGGGCTGGACTGTTCCCATGAGGCACAGGGTCAGACTGATTTGCATATGGCCATGTCTGAACTGGGGTGGCAGAGTGGGCTAAAGAACGGTGATGGATCAAACTCAGATCTGTTGACTGGGTGTGAGTGTTTGATGTGTTCTGATGCTCCGTCTATCACCACCCCCTTTTGTACTGCTTTGTTCACCATAAGTTGGCAGGGTATGCTCAGACGTGAGTCCCTTGCTCACGTTGCCACTGGATTCAAGCAAGCCTGGCTGAAATGCCAGAAACCAGTCCTAGGAAGCTTGTTTCGGGTCCAGGGAAGGCATGGCTTGGCAGTTTGTGCTGGACTGTTCCCATGAGGCACAGGGTCAGACTGATTTGCATATGGCCATGTCTGAACTGGGGTGGCAGAGTGGGCTAAAGAACGGTGATGGATCAAACTCGGATCTGTTGACTGGGTGTGAGTGTTTGATTGGTTCTGATGCTCCGTCCATCACCACCCCCTTTTGTATCGTTTTTTTCGCCATAAGTTGGCAGGGTATGCTCAGACGTGAGTCCCTTGCTCACTTTGCCACTGGATTCAAGCAAGCCTGGCTGAAGACGGCTGAAATGCCAGAAACTGGTCCTAGGAAGATTGTTTCCGGTCCAGGGAAGGCATGGCTTGGCAGTTCGGGCTGGACTGTTCCCATGAGGCACAGGGTCAGACTGATTTGCACATGGCCATGTCTGAACTGGGGTGGCAGAGTGGGCTAAAGAACGGTGATGGATCAAACTCGGATCTGTTGACTGGGTGTGAGTGTTTGATTGGTTCTGATGCTCCGTCCATCACCACCCCCTTTTGTACCGCTTTGTTTGCCATAAGTTGGCAGGGCATGCTCAGACGTGAGTCCCTTGCTCACTTTGCCACTGGATTCAAGCAAGCCTGGCTGAAGACGGCTGAAATGCCAGAATCCGGTCTTAGGAAGCTTGTTTCCGGTCCAGGGAAGGCATGGCTTGGCAGTTCGGGCTGGACTGTTTCCATGAGGCACAGGGTAAGACTGATTTGCATATGGCCATGTCTGAACTGGGGTGGCAGAGTGGGCTAAAGAACGGTGATGGATCAAACTCAGATCTGTGGAGTGGGTGTGAGTGTTTGATGTGTTCTGATGCTCCGTCCATCACCACCCCCTTTTGTACCGCTTTGTTCGCCATAAGTTGGCAGGGTATGCTCAGACGTGAGTCCCTTGCTCACTTTGCCACTGGATTCAAGCAAGCCTGGCTGAAGACGGCTGAAATGCCAGAAACCGGTCCTAGGAAGCTTTTTCCGGTCCAGGGAAGGCATGGCTTGGCTGTTCGGACTGGACTGTTCCCATGAGGCACAGGGTCAGACTGATTTGCATATGGCCATGTCTGAACTGGGGTGGCAGAGTGGGCTAAAGAACGGTGATGGATCAAACTCGGATCTGTTGACTGGGTGTGAGTGTTTGATTGGTTCTGATGCTCCGTCCATCACCACCCCCTTTTGAACAGCTTTGTTCGCCATAAGTTGACAGGGTATGCTCGGACGTGAGCCCCTTGCTCACTTTGCCACTGGATTCAAGCAAGCGTGGCTGAAGACGGCTAAAATGCCAGAAACTGGTCCTAGGAAGCTTGTTTCCGGTCCAGGGAAGGCATGGCTTGGCAGTTCGGGCTGGACTGTTCCCATGAGGCACAGGGTCAGACTGATTTGCATATGGCCATGTCTGAACTGGGGTGGCAGAGTGGGCTAAAGAACGGTGATGGATCAAACTCGGATCTGTTGACTGGGTGTGAGTGTTTGATTGGTTCTGATGCTCCGTCCATCACCAACCCCTTTTGTACCGCTTTGTTCGCCATAAGTTGGCAGGTCATGCTCAGACGTGAGTCCCTTGCTCACTTTGCCACTGGAATCAAGCAAGCCTGGCTGAAGAAGGCTGAAATGCCAGAAACCGGTCCTAGGAAGCTTGTTTCCGGTCCATGGAAGGCATGGCTTGGCAGTTTGGGCTGGACTGTTCCCATGACGCACAGGGTCAGACTGATTTCCATATGGCCATGTCTGAACTGGGGTGGCAGAGTGGGCTGAAGCACGGTGCTGGATCAAACTCGGATCTGTTGACTGGGTGTGAGTGTTTGATGTGTTCTGTTGCTCCGTCCATCACCACCCCCTTTTGTACCGCTTTGTTCGCCATAAGTTGGCAGGGTATGCTCACACGTGAGTCCCTTTCTCACTTTGACACTGGATTCAAGCAAGCCTGGCTGAAGACGGCTGAAATGCCAGCAACCGGTCCTAGGAAGATTGTTTCCGGTCCAGAGAAGGCATGGCTTGGCAGTTCGAACTGGATTGTTCCCATGAGGCACAGGGTCCGACTGATTTGCATATGGCCATGTCTGAACTGGGGTGGCAGAGTGGGCTAAAGAACGGTGATGGATCAAACTCGGATCTGTTGACTGGGTGTGAGTGTTTGATTGGTTCTGATGCTCCGTCGATCACCACCCCCTTTTTTAGCACTTTGTTCGCCATAAGTTGGCAGGGTATGCTCAGACGTGAGTCCCTTGCTCACTTTGCCACTGGATTCAAGCAAGCCTGGCTGAAGACGGCTGAAATGCCACAAACCGGTCCTAGGAAGCTTGTTTCTGGTCCAGGGAAGGCATGGCTTGGCAGTTCGGGCTGGACTGTTCCCATGAGGCACAGGGGCAGACTGATTTGCATATGGCCATGTCTGAACTGGGGTGGCAGAGTGGGCTAAAGAACGGTGATCGATCAAACTCGGATCTGTTGACTGGGTGTGAGTGTTTGATTGGTTCTGATGCTCCGTCCATCACCACCCCCTTTTGTACCGCTTTGTTCGCCATAAGTTGGCAGGGTATGCTCAGACGTGAGTCCTTTGCTCACTTTGCCACTGGATTCAAGCAAGCCTGGCTGAAAATGTCTGAAATGCCAGAAACCGGTCCTAGGAAGCTTGTTTCCATTCCAGGGAAGGCATGTCTTGGCTGTTCTGGCTGGACTGTTCCTATGAGGCACAGGGTCAGACTGATTTGCATATGGCCATGTCTGAACTGGGGTGGCAGAGTGGGCTAAAGAACGGTGATGGATCAAACTTGGATCTGTTGACTGGGTGTGAGTGTTTGGTTCTGATGCTCCGTTCATCACCACCCCCTTTTGTACCGCTTTGTTCGCCATAAGTTGGCAGGGTATGCTCAGACGTGAGTCCCTTGCTCACTTTGCAACTGGATTCAAGCAAGCTTGGCTGAAGACGGCTGAAATGCCAGAAACCGGTCCTAGGGAGCTTGTTTCCGGTCCAGGGAAGGCATGGCTTGGCAGTTCGGGCTGGACTGTTCCCATGAGGCACAGGGTCGGACTGATTTGCATATGGCCATGTCTGAACTGGGGTGGCAGAGTGGGCTAAAGAACGGTGATGGATCAAACTCGGATCTGTTGACTGGGTGTGAGTGTTTGATTGGTTCTGATGCTCCGTCCATCACCACCCCCTTTTGTACCGCTTTGTTCGCCATAAGTTGGCAGGGTATGCTCAGACGTGAGTCCCTTGCTCACTTTGCCACTGGATTCAAGCAAGCCAGGCTGAAGACGGCTGAAATGCCAGAAACCGGTCCTAGGAAGATTGTTTCCGGTCCAGGGAAGGCATGGCATGGCAGTTTGGGCTGGACTGTTCCCATGAGGCACAGGGTCAGACTGATTTGCATATGGCCATGTCTGAACTGGGGTGGCAGAGTGGGCTAAAGAACGGTGATGGATCAAACTCCGATCTGGTGACTGGGTGTGAGTGTTTGATTGGTTCTGATGCTCCGTCCATCACCACCCCCTTTTGAACCGCTTTGTTCGCCATAAGTTGGCAGGGTATGCTCAGACGTGAGTCCCTTGCTCACTTTGCCACTGGATTCAAGCAAGCCTGGCTGAAGATGGCTGAAATGCCAGAAACCGGTCCTAGGAAGATTGTTTCCGGTCCAGGGAAGGCATGGCTTGGCAGTTCGGACTGGACTGTTCCCATGAGGCACAGGGTCAGACTGATTTGCATATGGCCATGTCTGAACTGGGATGGCAGAGTGGGCTAAAGAACGGTGATGGATCAAACTCGGATCTGTTGACTGGGTGTGAGTGTTTGATTGGTTCTGATGCTCCGTCCATCACCACCCCCTTTTGTATCGTTTTTTTCGCCATAAGTTGGCAGGGTATGCTCAGACGTGAGTCCCTTGCTCACTTTGCCACTGGATTCAAGGAAGCCTGGCTGAAGACGGCTGAAATGCCAGAAACCGGTCCTAGGAAGCTTGTTTTCGGTCCAGGGAAGGCATGGCTTGGCAGTTCGGGCTGGACTGTTCCCATGAGGAACAGGGTCAGACTGATTTGCATATGGCCATGTCTGAACTGGGGTGGCAGAGTGGGCTAAAGAACGGTGATGGATCAAACTCGGATCTGTTGACTGGGTGTGAGTGTTTGATTGGTTCTGATGCTCCGTCCATCACCAACCCCTTTTGTACCGCTTTGTTCGCCATAAGTTGGCAGGGCATGCTCAGACGTGAGTCCCTTGCTCACTTTGCCACTGGATTCAAGCAAGCCTGGCTGAAGACGGCTGAAATGCCAGAATCCGGTCTTAGGAAGCTTGTATCCGGTCCATGGAAGGCATGGCTTGGCAGTTCGGGCTGGACTGTTCCCATGAGGCACAGGGTCAGACTGATATGCATATGGCCATGTCTGAACTGGGGTGGCAGAGTGGGCTAAATCACGGTGCTGGATCAAACTCGGATCTGTTGACTGGGTGTCAGTGTTTGATTGGTTCTGATGCTCCGTCCATCACCACCCCCTTTTGTACCGCTTTGTTCGCCATAAGTTGGCAGGGTATACTCAGACGTGAGTCCCTTGCTCACTTTGCCACTGGATTCAAGCAAGCCTGGCTGAAGACGACTGAAATGCCAGAAACCGGTCCTAGGAAGCTTGTTTCCGGTCCAGGGAAGGCATGGCTTGGCAGTTTGGCCTGGACTGTTCCCATGAGGCACAGGGTCAGACTGATTTGCACATGGCCATGTCTGAACTGGGTTGGCAGAGTGGGCTAAAGAACAGTGATGGATCAAACTCGGATCTGTTGACTGGGTGTGAGTGTTTGATTGGATTTGAAGCTCCGTCCATCACCACCCCCTTTTGTACCGCTTTGCTCGCCAAAAGTTGGCAGGGTATGCTCAGACGTGAGTCCCTTGCTCACTTTGCCAATGGATTCAAGCAAGCCTGGCTGAAGACGGCTGAAATGCCAGAAACCGGTCCTAGGAAGCTTGTTTCCGGTCCAGGGAAGGCATGGCTTGGCAGTTCGGGCTGGACTGTTTCCATGAGGCACAGGGTCAGACTGATTTGCATATGGCCATGTCTGAACTGGGGTGGCAGAGTGGGCTAAAGAACGGTGATGGATCAAACTCGGATCTGTTGACTGGGTGTGAGTGTTTGATTGGTTCTGATGCTCCGTCCATCACCACCCCCTTTTGTACCGCTTTGTTCGCCATAAGTTGGCAGGGTATGCTCAGACGTGAGTCCCTTGCTCACTTTGTCACTGGATTCAAGCAAGCCAGGCTGAAGACAGCTAAAATGCCAGAAACCGGTCCTAGGAAGCTGGTTTCCGGTCCAGGGAAGGCATGGCTTGGCAGTTCGGGCTGGACTGTTTCCATGAGGCACAGGGTCAGACTGATTTGCATATGGCCATGTCTGAACTGGGGTGGCAGAGTGGGCTAAAGAACGGTGATGGATCAAACTCGGATCTGTTGACTGGGTGTGAGTGTTTGATTGGTGCTGATGCTCCGTCCATCACCAACCCCTTTTGTACCGCTTTGTTCGCCATAAGTTGGCAGGGTATACTCAGACGTGAGTCCCTTGCTCACTTTGCCACTGGATTCAAGCAAGCCTGGCTGAAGACGACTGAAATGCCAGAAACCGGTCCTAGGAAGCTTGTTTCCGGTCCAGGGAAGGCATGGCTTGGCAGTTTGGCCTGGACTGTTCCCATGAGGCACAGGGTCAGACTGATTTGCACATGGCCATGTCTGAACTGGGTTGGCAGAGTGGGCTAAAGAACAGTGATGGATCAAACTCGGATCTGTTGACTGGGTGTGAGTGTTTGATTGGATTTGAAGCTCCGTCCATCACCACCCCCTTTTGTACCGCTTTGCTCGCCAAAAGTTGGCAGGGTATGCTCAGACGTGAGTCCCTTGCTCACTTTGCCAATGGATTCAAGCAAGCCTGGCTGAAGACGGCTGAAATGCCAGAAACCGGTCCTAGGAAGCTTGTTTCCGGTCCAGGGAAGGCATGGCTTGGCAGTTCGGGCTGGACTGTTTCCATGAGGCACAGGGTCAGACTGATTTGCATATGGCCATGTCTGAACTGGGGTGGCAGAGTGGGCTAAAGAACGGTGATGGATCAAACTCGGATCTGTTGACTGGGTGTGAGTGTTTGATTGGTTCTGATGCTCCGTCCATCACCACCCCCTTTTGTACCGCTTTGTTCGCCATAAGTTGGCAGGGTATGCTCAGACGTGAGTCCCTTGCTCACTTTGTCACTGGATTCAAGCAAGCCAGGCTGAAGACAGCTAAAATGCCAGAAACCGGTCCTAGGAAGCTGGTTTCCGGTCCAGGGAAGGCATGGCTTGGCAGTTCGGGCTGGACTGTTTCCATGAGGCACAGGGTCAGACTGATTTGCATATGGCCATGTCTGAACTGGGGTGGCAGAGTGGGCTAAAGAACGGTGATGGATCAAACTCGGATCTGTTGACTGGGTGTGAGTGTTTGATTGGTGCTGATGCTCCGTCCATCACCAACCCCTTTTGTACCGCTTTGTTAGCCATAAGTTGGCAGGGCATGCTCAGACGTGAGTCCCTTGCTCACTTTGCCACTGGATTCAAGCAAGCCTGGCTGAAGACGGCTGAAATGCCAGAATCCGGTCTTAGGAAGCTTGTTTCCGGTCCATGGAAGGCATGGCTTGGCAGTTCGGGCTGGACTGTTCCCATGAGGCACAGGGTCAGACTGATTTGCATATGGCCATGTCTGAACTGGGGTGGCAGAGTGGGCTAAAGCACGGTGCTGGATCAAACTCGGATCTGTTGACTGGGTGTGAGTGTTTGATGTGTTCTGATGCTCCGTCCATCACCACCCCCTTTTGTACCGCTTTGTTCGCCATAAGTTGGCAGGGTATGCTCACACGTGAGTCCCTTTCTCACTTTGCCACTGGATTCAAGCAAGCCTGGCTGAAGACGGCTGAAATGCCAGCAACCGGTCCTAGGAAGATTGTTTCCGGTCCAGAGAAGGCATGGCTTGGCAGTTCGGACTGGATTGTTCCCATGAGGCACAGGGTCAGACTGATTTGCATATGGCCATGTCTGAACTGGGGTGGCAGAGTGGGCTAAAGAACGGTGATGGATCAAACTCGGATCTGTTGACTGGGTGTGAGTGTTTGATTGGTTCTGATGCTCCGTCGATCACCACCCCCTTTTGTAGCGCTTTGTTCGCCATAAGTTGGCAGGGTATGCTCAGACGTGAGTCCCTTTCTCACTTTGCCACTGGATTCAAGCAAGCCTGGCTGAAGACAGCTGAAATGCCACAAACCGGTTCTAGGAAGCTTGTTTCTGGTCCAGGGAAGGCATGGCGTGGCAGTTCGGGCTGGACTGTTCCCATGAGGCACAGGGTCAGACTGATTTGCATATGGCCATGTTTGAACTGGGGTGGCAGAGTGGGCTAAAGAACGGTGATGGATCAAACTCGGATCTGTTGACTGGGTGTGAGTGTTTGATTGGTTCTGATGCTCCGTCCATCACCACCCCCTTTTGTACCGCTTTGTTCGCCATAAGTTGGCAGGGTATGCTCAGACGTGAGTCCCTTGCTCACTTTGCCACTGGATTCAAGCAAGCCTGGCTGAAGATGGCTGAAATGCCAGAAACCGGTCCTAGGAAGCTTGTTTCCGGTCCAGGGAAGGCATGGCTTGGCAGTTCTGGCTGGACTGTTTCCATGAGGCACAGGGTCAGACTGATTTGCATATGGCCATGTCTGAACTGGGGTGGCAGAGTGGGCTAAAGAACGGTGATGGATCAAACTCGGATCTGTTGACTGGGTGTGAGTGTTTGATTGGTGCTGATGCTCCGTCCATCACCAACCCCTTTTGTACCGCTTTGTTCGCCATAAGTTGGCAGGGCATGCTCAGACGTGAGTCCCTTGCTCACTTTGCCACTGGATTCAAGCAAGCCTGGCTGAAGACGGCTGAAATGCCAGAATCCGGTCTTAGGAAGCTTGTTTCCGGTCCATGGAAGGCATGGCTTGGCAGTTCGGGCTGGACTGTTCCCATGAGGCACAGGGTCAGACTGATTTGCATATGGCCATGTCTGAACTGGGGTGGCAGAGTGGGCTAAAGCACGGTGCTGGATCAAACTCGGATCTGTTGACTGGGTGTGAGTGTTTGATGTGTTCTGATGCTCCGTCCATCACCACCCCCTTTTGTACCGCTTTGTTCGCCATAAGTTGGCAGGGTATGCTCAGACGTGAGTCCCTTGCTCACTTTGCCACTGGATTCAAGCAAGCCTGGCTGAAGACAGCTGAAATGCCACAAACCGGTTCTAGGAAGCTTGTTTCTGGTCCAGGGAGGGCATGGCGTGGCAGTTCGGGCTGGACTGTTCCCATGAGGCACAGGGTCAGACTGATTTGCATATGGCCATGTTTGAACTGGGGTGGCAGAGTGGGCTAAAGAACGGTGATGGATCAAACTCGGATCTGTTGACTGGGTGTGAGTGTTTGATTGGTTCTGATGCTCCGTCCATCACCACCCCCTTTTGTACTGCTTTGTTCGCCATAAGTTGGCAGGGTATACTCAGACGTGAGTCCCTTGCTCACTTTGCCACTGGATTCAAGCAAGCCTGGCTGAAGATGGCTGAAATGCCAGAAACCGGTCCTAGGAAGCTTGTTTCCGGTCCAGGGAAGGCTTGGCTTGGCAGTTCGGGCTGGACTGTTCCCATGAGGCACAGGGTCAGACTGATTTGCATATGGCCATGTCTGAACTGGGGTGGCAGAGTGGGCCAAAGAACGGTGATGGATCAAACTCGGATCTGTTGACTGGGTGTGAGTGTTTGATTGGTTCTGATGCTCCGTCCATCACCACCCCCTTTTGTACCGCTTTGTTCGCCATAAGTTGGCAGGGTATGCTCAGACGTGAGTCCCTTGCTCACTTTGTCACTGGATTCAAGCAAGCCTGGCTGAAGACGGCTAAAATGCCAGAAACCGGTCCTAGGAAGCTTGTTTCTGGTCCAGGGAAGGCATGGCTTGGCAGTTCGGGCTGGACTGTTTCCATGAGGCACAGGGTCAGACTGATTTGCATATGGCCATGTCTGAACTGGGGTGGCAGAGTGGGCTAAAGCACGGTGCTGGATCAAATTCGGATCTGTTGACTGGGTGTGAGTGTTTGATTGGTTCTGATGCTCCGTCCATCACCACCCCCTTTTGTACCGCTTTGTTCGCCATAAGTAGGCAGGGTATGCTCAGACGTGAGTCCCTTGCTCACTTTGCAACTGGATTCAAGCAAGCCTGGCTGAAGACGGCTGAAATGCCAGAAACCGGTCCTAGGGAGCTTGTTTCCGGTCCAGGGAAGGCATGGCTTGGCAGTTCGGGCTGGACTGTTTCCACGAGGCACAGGGTCAGACTGATTTGCATATGGCCATGTCTGAACTGGGGTGGCAGAGTGGGCTAAAGAACGGTGATGGATCAAACTCGGATCTGTTGACTGGGTGTGAGTGTTTGATTGGTGCTGATGCTCCGTCCATCACCAACCCCTTTTGTACCGCTTTGTTCGCCATAAGTTGGCAGGGCATGCTCAGACGTGAGTCCCTTGCTCACTTTGCCACTGGATTCAAGCAAGCCTGGCTGAAGACGGCTGAAATGCCAGAATCCGGTCTTAGGAAGCTTGTTTCCGGTCCATGGAAGGCATGGCTTGGCAGTTCGGGCTGGACTGTTCCCATGACGCACAGGGTCAGACTGATTTGCATATGGCCATGTCTGAACTGGGGTGGCAGAGTGGGCTAAAGCACGGTGCTGGATCAAACTCGGATCTGTTGACTGGGTGTGAGTGTTTGATTGGTTCTGATGCTCCGTCCATCACCACCCCCTTTTGAACCGCTTTGTTCGCTATAAGTTGGCAGTGTATGCTCAGACGTGAGCCCCTTGCTCACTTTGCCACTGGATTGAAGCAAGCGTGGCTGAAGACGGCTGAAATGCCAGAAACCGGTCCTAGGAAGCTTGTTTCCGGTCCATGGAAGGCATGGCTTGGCAGTTCGGGCTGGACTGTTCCCATGACGCACAGGGTCAGACTGATTTCCATATGGCCATGTCTGAACTGGGGTGGCGGAGTGGGCTAAAGCACGGTGCTGGATCAAACTCGGATCTGTTGACTGGGTGTGAGTGTTTGATGTGTTCTGATGCTCCGTCGATCACCACCCCCTTCTTTAGCACTTTGTTCGCCATAAGTTGGCAGGGTATGCTCAGACGTGAGTCCCTTGCTCACTTTGCCACTGGATTCAAGCAAGCCTGGCTGAAGACGGCTGAAATGCCACAAACCGGTCCTAGGAAGCTTGTTTCTGGTCCAGGGAAGGCATGGCTTGGCAGTTCGGGCTGGACTATTCCCATGAGGCACAGGGTCAGACTGATTTGCATATGGCCATGTCTGAACTGGGGTGGCAGAGTGGGCTAAAGAACGGTGATGGATCAAACTCGGATCTGTTGACTGGGTGTGAGTGTTTGATTGGTTCTGATGCTCCGTCCATCACCACCCCCTTTTGTACCGCTTTGTTCGCCATAAGTTGGCAGGGTATGCTCAGACGTGAGTCCTTTGCTCACTTTGCCACTGGATTCAAGCAAGCCTGGCTGAAGATGTCTGAAATGCCAGAAACCGGTCCTAGGAAGCTTGTTTCCATTCCAGGGAAGGCATGTCTTGGCTGTTCTGGCTGGACTGTTCCCATGAGGCACAGGGTCAGACTGATTTGCATATGGCCATGTCTGAACTGGGGTGGCAGAGTGGGCTAAAGAACGGTGATGGATCAAACTTGGATCTGTTGACTGGGTGTGAGTGTTTGGTTCTGATGCTCCGTCCATCACCACCCCCTTTTGTACCGCTTTGTTCGCCATAAGTTGGCAGGGTATGCTCAGACGTGAGTCCCTTGCTCACTTTGCAACTGGATTCAAGCAAGCCTGGCTGAAGACGGCTGAAATGCCAGAAACCGGTCCTAGGGAGCTTGTTTCCGGTCCAGGGTAGGCATGGCTTGGCAGTTCGGGCTGGACTGTTCCCATGAGGCACAGGGTCAGACTGATTTGCTATGGCCATGTCTGAACTGGGGTGGCAGAGTGGGCTAAAGAACGGTGATGGATCAAACTCGGATCTGTTGACATGGTGTGAGTGTTTGATTGGTTCTGATGCGCCGTCCAGCACCACCCCCTTTTGTACCGCTTTGTTCGCCATAAGTTGGCAGGGTATGCTCAGACGTGAGTCCCTTGCTCACTTTGTCACTGGATTCAAGCAAGCCAGGCTGAAGACAGCTAAAATGCTAGAAACCGGTCCTAGGAAGCTTGTTTCCGGTCCAGGGAAGGCATGGCTTGGCAGTTCGGGCTGGACTGTTTCCATGAGGCACAGGGTCAGACTGATTTGCATATGGCCATGTCTGAACTGGGGTGGCAGAGTGGGCTAAAGAACGGTGATGGATCAAACTCGGATCTGTTGACTGGGTGTGAGTGTTTGATTGGTGCTGATGCTCCGTCCATCACCAACCCCTTTTGTACCACTTTGTTCGCCATAAGTTGGCAGGGCATGCTCAGACGTGAGTCCCTTGCTCACTTTGCCACTGGATTCAAGCAAGCCTGGCTGAAGACGGCTGAAATGCCAGAATCCGGTCTTAGGAAGCTTGTTTCCGGTCCATGGAAGGCATGGCTTGGCAGTACGGGCTGGACTGTTCCCATGAGGCACAGGGTCAGACTGATTTGCATGTGGCCATGTCTGAACTGGGGTGGCAGAGTGGGCTAAAGAACGGTGATGGATCAAACTCGGATCTGTTGACTTGGTGTGAGTGTTTGATTGGTTCTGATGCGCCGTCCATCACCACCCCCTTTTGTACTGCTTTGTTCGCCATAAGTTGGCAGGGTATGCTCAGACGTGAGTCCCTTGCTCACTTTGTCACTGGATTCAAGCAAGCCTGGCTGAAGACGGCTAAAATGCCAGAAACCGGACCTAGGAAGCTTGTTTCCGGTCCAGGGAAGGCATGGCTTGGCAGTTCGGGCTGGACTGTTTCCATGAGGCACAGGGTCAGACTGATTTGCATATGGCCATGTCTGAACTGGGGTGGCAGAGTGGGCTAAAGCACGGTGCGGGATCAAACTCGGATCTGTTGACTGGGTGTGAGTGTTTGATTGGTTCTGATGCTCCGTCCATCACCACCCCCTTTTGTACCGCTTGGTTCGCCATAAGTAGGCAGGGTATGCTCAGACGTGAGTCCCTTGCTCACTTTGCAACTGGATTCAAGCAAGCCTGGCTGAAGACGGCTGAAATGCCAGAAACCGGTCGTAGGGAGCTTGTTTCCGGTCCAGGGAAGGCATGGCTTGGCAGTTCGGGCTGGACTGTTTCCACGAGGCACAGGGTCAGACTGATTTGCATATGGCCATGTCTGAACTGTGGTGGCAGAGTGGGCTAAAGAACGGTGATGGATCAAACTCGGATCTGTTGACTGGGTGTGAGTGTTTGATTGGTGCTGATGCTCCGTCCATCACTAACCCCTTTTGTACCGCTTTGTTCGCCATAAGTTGGCAGGGCATGCTCAGACGTGAGTCCCTTGCTCACTTTGCCACTGGATTCAAGCAAGCCTGGCTGAAGACGGCTGAAATGCCAGAATCCGGTCTTAGGAAGCTTGTTTCCGGTCCATGGAAGGCATGGTTTGGCAGTTCGGGCTGGACTGTTCCCATGACTCACAGGGTCAGACTGATTTGCATATGGCCATGTCTGAACTGGGGTGGCAGAGTGGGCTAAAGCACGGTGCTGGATCAAACTCGGATCTGTTGACTGGGTGTGAGTGATTGATTGGTTCTGATGCTCCGTCCATCACCACCCCTTTTTGAACCGCTTTGTTCGCCATAAGTTGGCAGGGTAAGCTCAGACGTGAGCCCCTTGCTCACTTTGCCACTGGATTCAAGCAAGCGTGGCTGAAGACGGTTGAAATGCCAGAAACCGGTCCTAGGAAGCTTGTTTCCGGTCCAGGGAAGGCATGGCTTGGCAGTTCGGGCTGGACTGTTCCCATGAGGCACAGGGTCAGACTGATTTGCATATGGCCATATCTGAACTGGGGTGGCAGAGTGGGCTAAAGAACGGTGATGGATCAAACTCGGATCTGGTCACTGGGTGTGAGTGTTTGATTGGTTTTGATGCTCCGTCCATCACCACCCCCTTTTGTACCGCTTTGCTCGCCATAAGTTGGCAGGGTATGCTCAGACATGAGTCCCTTGCTCACGTTGCCACTGGATTCAAGCAAGCCTGGCTGAAAACGGCTGAAATGCCAGAAACCGGTCCTAGGAAGCTTGTTTCCGGTCCAGGGAAGGCATGGCTTGGCAGTTCGGGCTGGACTGTTCCCATGAGGCACAGGGTCAGACTGATTTGCATATGGCCATGTCTGAACTGGGGTGGCAGAGTGGGCTAAAGAACGGTGATGGATCAAACTCGGATCTGTTGACTGGGTGTGAGTGTTTGATGTGTTCTGATGCTCCGTCCATCACCATCCCCTTTTGTACCTCTTTGTTCGCCATAAGTTGGCAGGGTATGCTCAGACGTGAGTCCCTTGCTCACTTTGCCACTGGATTCAAGCAAGCCTGGCTGAAGACGACTGAAATGCCAGAAACCGGTCCTAGGAAGCTTGTTTCGGGTCCAGGGAAGGCATGGCTTGGCAGTTTGGGCTGGACTGTTCCCATGAATTACAGGGTCAGACTGATTTGCATATGGCCATGTCTGAACTGGGGTGGCAGAGTGGGCTAAAGAACGGTGATGGATCAAACTCGGATCTGTTGACTGGGTGTGAGTGTTTGATTGGTTTTGATGCTCCGTCCATCACCACCCCCTTTTGTACCGCTTTGCTCGCCATAAGTTGGCAGGGTATGCTCAGACGTGAGTCCCTTGCTCACGTTGCCACTGGATTCAAGCCAGCCTGGCTGAAGACGGCTGAAATGCCAGAAACCAGTCCTAGAAAGCTTGTTTCCGGTCCAGGGAAGGCATGGCTTGGCAGTTCGGGCTGGACTGTTCCCATGAGGCACAGGGTCAGACTGATTTGCATATGGCCATGTCTGAACTGGGGTGGCAGAGTGGGCTAAAGAACGGTGATGGATCAAACTCAGATCTGTTGACTGGGTGTGAGTGTTTGATGTGTTCTGATGCTCCGTCTATCACCACCCCCTTTTGTACTGCTTTGTTCGCCATAAGTTGGCAGGGTATGCTCAGACGTGAGTCCCTTGCTCACTTTGCCACTGGATTCAAGCAAGCCTGGCTGAAATGCCAGAAACCGGTCCTAGGAAGCTTGTTTCGGGTCCAGGGAAGGCATGGCTTGGCAGTTTGGGCTGGACTGTTCCCATGAGGCACAGGATCAGACTGATTTGCATATGGCCATGTCTGAACTGGGGTTGCAGAGTGGGCTAAAGAACGGTGATGGATCAAACTCGGATCTGTTGACTGGGTGTGAGTGTTTGATTGGTTTTGATGCTCCGTCCATCACCACCCCCTTTTGTACCGCTTTGCTCGCCTTAAGTTGGCAGGGTATGCTCAGACGTGAGTCCCTTGCACACCTTGCCACTGGATTCAAGCAAGCCTTGCTGAAGACGGCTGAAACGCCAGAAAACGGTCCTAGGAAGCTTGTTTCCGGTCCAGGGAAGGCATGGTTTGGCCGTTCGGACTGTACTGTTCCCATGAGGCACATGGTCAGACTGATTTGCATATGGCCATGTCTGAACTGGGGTGGCAGAGTGGGCTAAAGAACGGTGATGGATCAAACTCGGATCTGTTGACTGGGTGTGAGTGTTTGATTGGTTCTGATGCTCCGTCCATCACCACCCCCTTTTGTACCGCTTTGTTCACCATAAGTTGGCAGGGTATGCTCAGACGTGAGTCCCTTGCACACCTTGCCACTGGATTCAAGCAAGCCTTGCTGAAGACGGCTGAAACGCCAGAAAACGGTCCTAGGAAGCTTGTTTCCGGTCCAGGGAAGGCATGGTTTGGCCGTTCGGGTTGTACTGTTCCCATGAGGCACAGGGTCAGACTGATTTGCATATGGTCATGTCTGAACTGGGGTGGCAGAGTGGGCTAAAGAACGGTGATGGATCAAACTCGGATCTGTTGACTGTGTGTGAGTGTTTGATTGGTTCTGATGCTCCGTCCATCACCACCCCCTTTTGTATCGCTTTGTTCGCTATAAGTTGGCAGGGTATGCTCAGACGTGAGTCCCTTGCTCACTTTGCCACTGGATTCAAGCAAGCCTGGCTGAAGACGGCTAAAATGCCAGAAACTGGTCCTAGGAAGCTTGTTTCTGGTCCAGGGAAGGCATGGCTTGGCAGTTCGGGCTGGACTGTTCCCATGAGGCACAGGGTCAGACTGATTTGCATATGGCCATGTCTGAACTGGGGTGGCAGAGTGGGCTAAAGAACGGTGATGGATCAAACTCGGATCTGTTGACTGGGTGTGAGTGTTTGATTGGTTCTGATGCTCCGTCCATCACCACCCCCTTTTGTACCGCTTTGTTCGCCATAAGTTGGCAGGGTATGCTCAGACGTGAGTCCCTTGCTCACTTTGCCACTGGATTCAAGCAAGCCAGGCTGAAGACGGCTGAAATGCCAGAAACCGGTCCTAGGAAGATTGTTTCCGGTCCAGGGAAGGCATGGCTTGGCAGTTTGGGCTGGACTGTTCCCATGAGGCACAGGGTCAGACTGATTTGCATATGGCCATGTCTGAACTGGGGTGGCAGAGTGGGCTAAAGAACGGTGATGGATCAAACTCCGATCTGGTGACTGGGTGTGAGTGTTTGATTGGTTCTGATGCTCCGTCCATCACCACCCCCTTTTGAACCGCTTTGTTCGCCATAAGTTGGCAGGGTATGCTCAGACGTGAGTCCCTTGCTCACTTTGCCACTGGATTCAAGCAAGCCTGGCTGAAGACGGCTGAAATGCCAGCAACCGGTCCTAAGAAGATTGTTTCCGGTCCAGGGAAGGCATGGCTTGGCAGTTCGGACTGGACTGTTCCCATGAGGCACAGGGTCAGACTGATTTGCATATGGCCATGTCTGAACTGAGATGGCAGAGTGGGCTAAAGAACGGTGATGGATCAAACTCGGATCTGTTGACTGGGTGTGAGTGTTTGATTGGTTCTGATGCTCCGTCCATCACCACCCCCTTTTGTACCGCTTTGTTCGCCATAAGTTGGCAGGGTATGCTCAGACGTGAGTCCCTTGCTCACTTTGCCACTGGATTCAAGGAAGCCTGGCTGAAGACGGCTGAAATGCCAGAAACCGGTCCTAGGAAGCTTGTATTCGGTCCAGGGAAGGCATGGCTTGGCAGTTCGGGCTGGACTGTTCCCATGAGGAACAGGGTCAGACTGATTTGCATATGGCCATGTCAGAACTGGGATGGCAGAGTGGGCTAAAGAACGGTGATGGATCAAACTCGGATCTGTTGACTGGGTGTAAGTGTTTGATTGGTTCTGATGCTCCGTCCATCACCACCCCCTTTTGTACTGCTTTGTTCGCCATAAGTTGGCAGGGTATGCTCAGACGTGAGTCCCTTGCTCACTTTGCCACAGGATTCAAGCAAGCCTGGCTGAAGACGGCTGAAATGCTGGAAACCGGTCCTAGGAAGCTTGTTTTTGGTCCAGGGAAGGCATGGCTTGGCAGTTCGGACTGGACTGTTCCCATGAGGAACAGGGTCAGACTAATTTGCATATGGCCATGTCAGAACTGGGATGGCAGAGTGGGCTAAAGAACGGTGATGGATCAAACTCGGATCTGTTGACTGGGTGTGAGTGTTTGATTGGTTTTTATGCTCCGTCCATCACCACCCCCTTTTGTACCGCTTTGTTCGCCATAAGTTGGCAGGGTATGCTCAGACGTGAGTCCCTTGCTCACTTTGCCACTGGATTCAAGCAAGCCTGGCTGAAGACGGCTGAAATGCCGGAAACCGGTCCTAGGAAGCTTGTTTCTGGTCTAGGGAAGGCATGGCTTGGCAGTTCGGGCTGGACTGTTCCCATGAGGCACAGGGTCAGACTGATTTGCATATGGCCATGAATGAACAGGGGTGGCAGAGTGGGCTAAAGAACGGTGATGGATCAAACTCGGATCTGTTGACTGGGTGTGAGTGTTTGATTGGTTCTGATGCTCCGTCCATCACCACCCCCTTTTGTACCGCTTTGTTCGCCATAAGTTGGCAGTTTATGCTCAGACGTGAGTCCCTTGCTCACTTTGCCACTGGATTCAAGCAAGCCTGGCTGAAAGCGGCTGAAATGCCAGAAACCGGTCCTAGGAAGCTTGTTTCCGGTCCAGGGAAGGCAAGGCTTGGCAGTTTGGGCTGAACTGTTCCCATGAGGCACAGGGTCAGACTGATTTGCATATGGCCATGTCTGAACTGGGGTGGCAGAGTGGGACAAAGAACGGTGATGGATCAAACTCGGATCTGTTGACTGGGTGTGAATGTTTGATTGGTTCTGATGCTCCGTCCATCACCACCCCCTTTTGTACCGCTTTGTTCGCCATAAGTTGGCAGGGTATGCTCAGACGTGAGTCCCTTGCTCACTTTGCCACTGGATTCAAGCAAGCCTGGCTGAAGACGGCTGAAATGCCAGAAACCGGTCCTAGGAAGCTTGTTTCTGGTCCAGGGAAGGCATGGCTTGGCAGTTCGGGCTGGACTGTTCCCATGAGGCACAGGGTCAGACTGATTTGCATATGGCCATGTCTGAACTGGGGTGGCAGAGTGGGCTAAAGAACGGTGATGGATCAAACTCGGATCTGTTGACTGGGTGTGAGTGTTTGATTGGTTCTGATGCTCCGTCCATCACCACCCCCTTTTGTACCGCTTTGTTCGCCATAAGTTGGCAGTTTATGCTCAGACGTGAGTCCCTTGCTCACTTTGCCACTGGATTCAAGCAAGCCTGGCTGAAAGCGGCTGAAATGCCAGAAACCGGTCCTAGGAAGCTTGTTTCCGGTCCAGGGAAGGCAAGGCTTGGCAGTTTGGGCTGAACTGTTCCCATGAGGCACAGGGTCAGACTGATTTGCATATGGCCATGTCTGAACTGGGGTGGCAGAGTGGGACAAAGAACGGTGATGGATCAAACTCGGATCTGTTGACTGGGTGTGAATGTTTGATTGGTTCTGATGCTCCGTCCATCACCACCCCCTTTTGTACCGCTTTGTTCGCCATAAGTTGGCAGGGTATGCTCAGACGTGAGTCCCTTGCTCACTTTGCCACTGGATTCAAGCAAGCCTGGCTGAAGACGGCTGAAATGCCAGAAACCGGTCCTAGGAAGCTTGTTTCTGGTCCAGGGAAGGCATGGCTTGGCAGTTCGGGCTGGACTGTTCCCATGAGGCACAGGGTCAGACTGATTTGCATATGGCCATGTCTGAACTGGGGTGGCAGAGTGGGCTAAAGAATAGTGATGGATCAAACTCGGATCTGTGGACTGGGTGTGAGTGTTTGATTGGTTCTGATGCTCCGTCCATCACCACCCCCTTTTGTACCTCTTTGTTCGCCATAAGTTGGCAGGGTATGCTCAGACGTGAGTCCCTTGCTCACTTTGCCACTGGATTCAAGCAAGCCAGGCTGAAGACGGCTGAAATGCCAGCAACCGGTCCTAGGAAGATTGTTTCCGGTCCAGGGAAGGCATGGCTTGGCAGTTCGGACTGGACTGTTCCCATGAGGCACAGGGTCAGACTGATTTGCATATGGCCATGTCAGAACTGGGATGGCAGAGTGGGCTAAAGAACGGTGATGGATCAAACTCGGATCTGTTGACTGGGTGTAAGTGTTTGATTGGTTCTGATGCTCCGTCCATCACCACCCCCTTTTGTACTGCTTTGTTCGCCATAAGTTGGCAGGGTATGCTCAGACGTGAGTCCCTTGCTCACTTTGCCACAGGATTCAAGCAAGCCTGGCTGAAGACGGCTGAAATGCTGGAAACCGGTCCTAGGAAGCTTGTTTTTGGTCCAGGGAAGGCATGGCTTGGCAGTTCGGACTGGACTGTTCCCATGAGGAACAGGGTCAGACTAATTTGCATATGGCCATGTCAGAACTGGGATGGCAGAGTGGGCTAAAGAACGGTGATGGATCAAACTCGGATCTGTTGACTGGGTGTGAGTGTTTGATTGGTTTTATGCTCCGTCCATCACCACCCCCTTTTGTACCGCTTTGTTCGCCATAAGTTGGCAGGGTATGCTCAGACGTGAGTCCCTTGCTCACTTTGCCACTGGATTCAAGCAAGCCTGGCTGAAGACGGCTGAAATGCCGGAAACCGGTCCTAGGAAGCTTGTTTCTGGTCCAGGGAAGGCATGGCTTGGCAGTTCGGGCTGGACTGTTCCCATGAGGCACAGGGTCAGACTGATTTGCATATGGCCATGAATGAACAGGGGTGGCAGAGTGGGCTAAAGAACGGTGATGGATCAAACTCGGATCTGTTGACTGGGTGTGAGTGTTTGATTGGTTCTGATGCTCCGTCCATCACCAACCCCTTTTGTACCGCTTTGTTCGCCATAAGTTGGCTGGGTATGCTCAGACGTGAGTCCCTTGCTCACTTTGCCACTGGATTCAAGGAAGCCTGGCTGAAGACGGCTGAAATGCCAGAAACCGGTCCTAGGAAGCTTGTTTTCGGTCCAGGGAAGGCATGGCTTGGCAGTTCGGGCTGGACTGTTCCCATGAGGAAAAGGGTCAGACTGATTTGCATATGGCCATGTCTGAACAGGGGTGGCAGAGTGGGCTAAAGAACGGTGATGGATCAAACTCCGATCTGTTGACTGGGTGTGAGTGTTTGATTGGTTCTGATGCTCCGTCCATCACCACCCCCTTTTGTACCGCTTTGTTCGCCATAAGTTGGCAGGGTATGCTCAGACGTGAGTCCCTTGCTCACTTTGCCACTGGATTCAAGCAAGCCTGGCTGAAGACGGCTGAAATGCCAGAAACCGGTCCTAGGAAGCTTGTTTCTGGTCCAGGGAAGGCATGGCTTGGCGTTTTGGGCTGGATAGTTCCCATGAGGCACAGGGTCAGACTGATTTGCATATGGCCATGTCTGAACTTGGGTGGCAGAGTGGGCTAAAGAACGGTGATGGATCAAACTCGGATCTGTTGACTGGGTGTGAGTGTTTGATTGGTTCTGATGCTCCGTCCATCACCACCCCCTTTTGTACCGCTTTGTTCGCCATAAGTTGGCAGGGTATGCTCAGACGTGAGTCCCTTGCTCACTTTGCCACTGGATTCAAGCAAGCCTGGCTGAAGACGGCTGAAATGCCAAAAACTGGTCCTAGGGAGCTTGTTTCCGGTCGAGGGAAGACAAGGCTTGGCAGTTCAGGCTGGACTGTTCCCATGAGGCACATGGTCAGACTGATTTGCATATGGCCATGTCTGAACTGGGGTGGCAGAGTGGGCTAAAGAACGGTGATGGATCAAACTCGGATCTGTTGACTGGGTGTGAGTGTTTGATTGGTGCTGATGCTCCGTCCATCACCAACCCCTTTTGTACCGCTTTGTTCGCCATAAATTGACAGGGCATGCTCAGACGTGAGTCCCTTGCTCACTTTGCCACTGGATTCAAGCAAGCCTGGTTGAAGACGGCTGAAATGCCAGAAACCGGTCCTAGGAAGCTTGTTTCCGGTCCATGGAAGGCATGGCTTGGCAGTTCGGGCTGGACTGTTCCCATGAGGCACAGGGTCAGACTGATTTGCATATGGCCATGTGTGAACTGGCGTGGCAGAGTGGGCTAAAGAACGGTGATGGATCAAACTCGGATCTGTTGACTGGGTGTGAGTGTTTGATTGGTTCTGATGCTCCGTCCATCACCACCCCCTTTTGTACCGCTTTGTTCGCCATAAGTTGGCAGGGTATGCTCAGACGTGAGTCCCTTGCTCACTTTGCACCTTGATTCAAGCAAGCCTGGCTGAAGACGGCTGAAATGCCAGAAACCGGTCCTAGGAAGCTTGTTTCCGGTCCAGGGAAGGCATGGCTTGGCAGTTCGGGCTGGACTGTTCCCATGAGGCACAGGGTCAGACTGATTTGCACATGGCCATGTCTGAACAGGGGTGGCAGAGTGGGCTAAAGAACGGTGATGGATCAAACTCCGATCTGTTTACTGGGTGTGAGTGTTTGATTGGTTCTGATGCTCCGTCCATCACCACCCCCTTTTGAACCGCTTTGTTCGCCATAAGTTGGCAGGGTATGCTCAGACGTGAGTCCATTGCTCACTTTGCCACTGAATTCAAGCAAGCCTGGCTGAAGACGGCTGAAATGCCAGCAACCGGTCCTAGGAAGATTGTTTCCGGTCCAGGGAAGGCATGGCTTGGCAGTTCGGACTGGACTGTTCCCATGAGGAACAGGGTCAGACTAATTTGCATATGGCCATGTCAGAACTGGGATGGCAGAGTGGGCTAAAGAACGGTGATGGATCAAACTCGGATCTGTTGACTGGGTGTGAGTGTTTGATTGGTTCTTATGCTCCGTCCATCACCACCCCCTTTTGTACCGCTTTGTTCGCCATAAGTTGGCAGGGTATGCTCAGACGTGAGTCCCTTGCTCACTTTGCCACTGGATTCAAGCAAGCCTGGCTGAAGACGGCTGAAATGCCGGAAACCGGTCCTAGGAAGCTTGTTTCTCGTCCAGGGAAGGCATGGCTTGGCAGTTCGGGCTGGACTGTTCCCATGAGGCACAGGGTCAGACTGATTTGCATATGGCCATGTCTGAACAGGGGTGGCAGAGTGGGCTAAAGAACGGTGATGGATCAAACTCCGATCTGTTGACTGGGTGTGAGTGTTTGATTGGTTCTGATGCTCCGTCTATCACCACCCCCTTTTGTACCGCTTTGTTCGCCATAAGTTGGCAGGGTATGCTCAGACGTGAGTCCCTTGCTCACTTTGCCACTGGATTCAAGCAAGCCTGGCTGAAGACGGCTGAAATGCCAGAAACCGGTCCTAGAATGCTTGTTTCTGGTCCAGGGAAGGCATGGCTTGGCATTTTGGGCTGGATAGTTCCCATGAGGCACAGGGTCAGACTGATTTGCATATGGCCATGTCTGAACTGGGGTGGCAGAGTGGGCTAAAGAACGGTGATGGATCAAACTCGGATCTGTTGACTGGGTGTGAGTGTTTGATTGGTTCTGATGCTCCGTCCATCACCACCCCCTTTTGTACCGCTTTGTTCGCCATAAGTTGGCAGGGTATGCTCAGACGTGAGTCCCTTGCTCACTTTGCCACTGGATTCAAGCAAGCCTGGCTGAAGACGGCTGAAATGCCAAAAACTGGTCCTAGGGAGCTTGTTTCCGGTCCATGGAAGGCATGGCTTGGCAGTTCGGGTGGACTGTTCCCATGAGGCACAGGGTCAGACTGATTTGCATATGGCCATGTGTGAACTGGCGTGGCAGAGTGGGCTAAAGAACGGTGATGGATCAAACTCGGATCTGTTGACTGGGTGTGAGTGTTTGATTGGTTCTGATGCTCCGTCCATCACCACCCCCTTTTGTACCGCTTTGTTCTCCATAAGTTGGCAGGGTATGCTCAGACGTGAGTCCCTTGCTCACTTTGCGCCTTGATTCAAGCAAGCCTGGCTGAAGACGGCTGAAATGCCAGAAACCGGTCCTAGGAAGCTTGTTTCCAGTCCAGGGAAGGCATGGCTTGGCAGTTCGGGCTGAACTGTTCCCATGAGGCACAGGGTCAGACTGATTTGCACATGGCCATGTCTGAACAGGGGTGGCAGAGTGGGCTAAAGAACGGTGATGGATCAAACTCCGATCTGTTTACTGGGTGTGAGTGTTTGATTGGTTCTGATGCTCCGTCCATCACCACCCCCTTTTGAACCGCTTTGTTCGCCATAAGTTGGCAGGGTATGCTCAGACGTGAGTCCATTGCTCACTTTGCCACTGAATTCAAGCAAGCCTGGCTGAAGACTGCTGAAATGCCAGCAACCGGTCCTAGGAAGATTGTTTCCGGTCCAGGGAAGGCATGGCTTGGCAGTTCGGACTGGACTGTTCCCATGAGGCACAGGGTCAGACTGATTTGCATATGGCCATCTCTGAACTGGGATGGCAGAGTGGGCTAAAGAACGGTGATGGATCAAACTCGGATCTGTTGACTGGGTGTGAGTGTTTGATTGGTTCTGATGCTCCGTCCATCACCACCCCCTTTTGTACCGCTTTGTTCGCCATAAGTTGGCAGGGTATGCTCAGACGTGAGTCCCTTGCTCACTTTGCCACTGGATTCAAGCAAGCCTGGCTGAAGACGGCTGAAATGCCAGCAACCGGTCCTAGGACGATTGTTTCCGGTCCAGGGAAGGCATGGCTTGGCAGTTCGGACTGGACTGTTCCCATGAGGCACAGGGTCAGACTAATTTGCATATGGCCTTGTCAGAACTGGGATGGCAGAGTGGGCTAAAGAACGGTGATGGATCAAACTCGGATCTGTTGACTGGGTGTGAGTGTTTGATTGGTTCTTATGCTCCGTCCATCACCACCCCCTTTTGTACCGCTTTGTTCGCCATAAGTTGGCAGGGTATGCTCAGACGTGAGTCCTTTGCTCACTTTGCCACTGGATTCAAGCAAGCCTGGCTGAAGATGTCTGAAATGCCAGAAACCGGTCCTAGGAAGCTTGTTTCCATTTCAGGGAAGGCATGTCTTGGCTGTTCTGGCTGGACTGTTCCCATGAGGCACAGGGTCAGACTGATTTGCATATGGCCATGTCTGAACTGGGGTGGCAGAGTGGGCTAAAGAACGGTGATGGATCAAACTTGGATCTGTTGACTGGGTGTGAGTGTTTGGTTCTGATGCTCCGTCCATCACCACCCCTTTTGTACCGCTTTGTTCGCCATAAGTTGGCAGGGTATGCTCAGACGTGAGTCCCTTGCTCACTTTGCAACTGGACTCAAGCAAGCCTGGCTGAAGACGGCTGAAATGCCAGAAACCGGTCCTAGGGAGCTTGTTTCCGGTCCAGGGAAGGCATGGCTTGGCAGTTCGGGCTGGACTGTTCCCATGAGGAACAGGGTCAGACTAATTTGCATATGGCCATGTCAGAACTGGGATGGCAGAGTGGGCTAAAGAACGGTGATGGATCAAACTCGGATCTGTTGACTGGGTGTGAGTGTTTGATTGGTTCTTATGCTCCGTCCATCACCACCCCCTTTTGTACCGCTTTGTTCGCCATAAGTTGGCAGTGTATGCTCAGACGTGAGTCCCTTGCTCACTTTGCCACTGGATTCAAGCAAGCCTGGCTGAAGACGGCTGAAATGCCGGAAACCGGTCCTAGGAAGCTTGTTTCTGGTCCAGGGAAGGCATGGCTTGGCAGTTCGGGCTGGACTGTTCCCATGAGGCACAGGGTCAGACTGATTTGCATATGGCCATGTCTGAACAGGGGTGGCAGAGTGGGCTAAAGAACGGTGATGGATCAAACTCGGATCTGTTGACTGGGTGTGAGTGTTTGATTGTTTCTGATGCTCCTTCCATCACCACCCCCTTTTGTACCACTTTGTTCGCCATAAGTTGGCAGGGTATGCTCACACGTGAGTCCCTTGCTCACTTTGCCACTGGATTCAACCAAGCCTGGCTGAAGATGGCTGAAATGCCAGAAACCGGTCCTAGGAAGCTTGTTTCCGGTCCAGGGAAGGCATGGCTTGGCAGTTCGGGCTGGACTGTTCCCATGAGGCACAGGGTCAGACTGATTTGCATATGGCCATGTCTGAACTGGGGTGGCAGAGTGGGCGAAAGAACGGTGATGGATCAAACTCGGATCTGTTGACTGGGTGTGAGTGTTTGATTGGTTCTGATGCTCCGTCTATCACCACCCCCTTTTGTACCGCTTTGTTCGCCATAAGTTGGCAGGGTATGCTCAGACGTGAGTCCCTTGCTCACTTTGCCACTGGATTCAAGCAAGCCTGGCTGAAGACGGCTGAAATGCCAGAAACCGGTCCTAGAATGCTTGTTTCTGGTCCAGGGAAGGCATGGCTTGGCATTTTGGGCTGGATAGTTCCCATGAGGCACAGGGTCAGACTGATTTGCATATGGCCATGTCTGAACTGGGGTGGCAGAGTGGGCTAAAGAACGGTGATGGATCAAACTCGGATCTGTTGACTGGGTGTGAGTGTTTGATTGGTTCTGATGCTCCGTCCATCACCACCCCCTTTTGTACCGCTTTGTTCGCCATAAGTTGGCAGGGTATGCTCAGACGTGAGTCCCTTGCTCACTTTGCCACTGGATTCAAGCAAGCCTGGCTGAAGACGGCTGAAATGCCAAAAACTGGTCCTAGGGAGCTTGTTTCCGGTCCATGGAAGGCATGGCTTGGCAGTTCGGGTGGACTGTTCCCATGAGGCACAGGGTCAGACTGATTTGCATATGGCCATGTGTGAACTGGCGTGGCAGAGTGGGCTAAAGAACGGTGATGGATCAAACTCGGATCTGTTGACTGGGTGTGAGTGTTTGATTGGTTCTGATGCTCCGTCCATCACCACCCCCTTTTGTACCGCTTTGTTCTCCATAAGTTGGCAGGGTATGCTCAGACGTGAGTCCCTTGCTCACTTTGCGCCTTGATTCAAGCAAGCCTGGCTGAAGACGGCTGAAATGCCAGAAACCGGTCCTAGGAAGCTTGTTTCCAGTCCAGGGAAGGCATGGCTTGGCAGTTCGGGCTGAACTGTTCCCATGAGGCACAGGGTCAGACTGATTTGCACATGGCCATGTCTGAACAGGGGTGGCAGAGTGGGCTAAAGAACGGTGATGGATCAAACTCCGATCTGTTTACTGGGTGTGAGTGTTTGATTGGTTCTGATGCTCCGTCCATCACCACCCCCTTTTGAACCGCTTTGTTCGCCATAAGTTGGCAGGGTATGCTCAGACGTGAGTCCATTGCTCACTTTGCCACTGAATTCAAGCAAGCCTGGCTGAAGACTGCTGAAATGCCAGCAACCGGTCCTAGGAAGATTGTTTCCGGTCCAGGGAAGGCATGGCTTGGCAGTTCGGACTGGACTGTTCCCATGAGGCACAGGGTCAGACTGATTTGCATATGGCCATCTCTGAACTGGGATGGCAGAGTGGGCTAAAGAACGGTGATGGATCAAACTCGGATCTGTTGACTGTGTGTGAGTGTTTGATTGGTTTTGATGCTCCGTCCATCACCACCCCCTTTTGTACCGCTTTGTTCGCCATAAGTTGGCAGGGTATGCTCAGACGTGAGTCCCTTGCTCACTTTGCCACTGGATTCAAGCAAGCCTGGCTGAAGACGGCTGAAATGCCAGCAACCGGTCCTAGGACGATTGTTTCCGGTCCAGGGAAGGCATGGCTTGGCAGTTCGGACTGGACTGTTCCCATGAGGCACAGGGTCAGACTAATTTGCATATGGCCTTGTCAGAACTGGGATGGCAGAGTGGGCTAAAGAACGGTGATGGATCAAACTCGGATCTGTTGACTGGGTGTGAGTGTTTGATTGGTTCTTATGCTCCGTCCATCACCACCCCCTTTTGTACCGCTTTGTTCGCCATAAGTTGGCAGGGTATGCTCAGACGTGAGTCCTTTGCTCACTTTGCCACTGGATTCAAGCAAGCCTGGCTGAAGATGTCTGAAATGCCAGAAACCGGTCCTAGGAAGCTTGTTTCCATTTCAGGGAAGGCATGTCTTGGCTGTTCTGGCTGGACTGTTCCCATGAGGCACAGGGTCAGACTGATTTGCATATGGCCATGTCTGAACTGGGGTGGCAGAGTGGGCTAAAGAACGGTGATGGATCAAACTTGGATCTGTTGACTGGGTGTGAGTGTTTGGTTCTGATGCTCCGTCCATCACCACCCCTTTTGTACCGCTTTGTTCGCCATAAGTTGGCAGGGTATGCTCAGACGTGAGTCCCTTGCTCACTTTGCAACTGGACTCAAGCAAGCCTGGCTGAAGACGGCTGAAATGCCAGAAACCGGTCCTAGGGAGCTTGTTTCCGGTCCAGGGAAGGCATGGCTTGGCAGTTCGGGCTGGACTGTTCCCATGAGGAACAGGGTCAGACTAATTTGCATATGGCCATGTCAGAACTGGGATGGCAGAGTGGGCTAAAGAACGGTGATGGATCAAACTCGGATCTGTTGACTGGGTGTGAGTGTTTGATTGGTTCTTATGCTCCGTCCATCACCACCCCCTTTTGTACCGCTTTGTTCGCCATAAGTTGGCAGTGTATGCTCAGACGTGAGTCCCTTGCTCACTTTGCCACTGGATTCAAGCAAGCCTGGCTGAAGACGGCTGAAATGCCGGAAACCGGTCCTAGGAAGCTTGTTTCTGGTCCAGTGAAGGCATGGCTTGGCAGTTCGGGCTGGACTGTTCCCATGAGGCACAGGGTCAGACTGATTTGCATATGGCCATGTCTGAACAGGGGTGGCAGAGTGGGCTAAAGAACGGTGATGGATCAAACTCGGATCTGTTGACTGGGTGTGAGTGTTTGATTGGTTCTGATGCTCCGTCCATCACCACCCCCTTTTGTACCGCTTTGTTCGCCATAAGTTGGCAGGGTATGCTCAGACGTGAGTCCCTTGCTCACTTTGCCACTGGATTCAAGGAAGCCTGGCTGAAGACGGCTGAAATGCCAGAAACCGGTCCTAGGAAGCTTGTTTCCGGTCCAGGGAAGGCATGGCTTGGCAGTTCGGGCTGGACTGTTCCCATGAGGCACAGGGTCAGACTGATTTGCACATGGCCATGTCTGAACAGGGGTGGCAGAGTGGGCTAAAGAACGGTGATGGATCAAACTCCGATCTGTTTACTGGGTGTGAGTGTTTGATTGGTTCTGATGCTCCGTCCATCACCACCCCCTTTTGAACCGCTTTGTTCGCCATAAGTTGGCAGGGTATGCTCAGACGTGAGTCCATTGCTCACTTTGCCACTGAATTCAAGCAAGCCTGGCTGAAGACGGCTGAAATGCCAGCAACCGGTCCTAGGAAGATTGTTTCCGGTCCAGGGAAGGCATGGCTTGGCAGTTCGGACTGGACTGTTCCCATGAGGAACAGGGTCAGACTAATTTGCATATGGCCATGTCAGAACTGGGATGGCAGAGTGGGCTAAAGAACGGTGATGGATCAAACTCGGATCTGTTGACTGGGTGTGAGTGTTTGATTGGTTCTTATGCTCCGTCCATCACCACCCCCTTTTGTACCGCTTTGTTCGCCTTAAGTTGGCAGGGTATGCTCAGACGTGAGTCCCTTGCTCACTTTGCCACTGGATTCAAGCAAGCCTGGCTGAAGACGGCTGAAATGCCGGAAACCGGTCCTAGGAAGCTTGTTTCTGGTCCAGGGAAGGCATGGCTTGGCAGTTCGGGCTGGACTGTTCCCATGAGGCACAGGGTCAGACTGATTTGCATATGGCCATGTCTGAACTGGGGTGGCAGAGTGGGCTAAAGAACGGTGATGGATCAAACTCGGATCTGTTGACTGGGTGTGAGTGTTTGATTGGTTCTGATGCTCCGTCCATCACCACCCCCTTTTGTACCGCTTTGTTCGCCATAAGTTGGCAGGGTATGCTCAGACGTGAGTCCCTTGCTCACTTTGCCACTGGATTCAAGCAAGCCTGGCTGAAGACGGCTGAAATGCCAAAAACTGGTCCTAGGGAGCTTGTTTCCGGTCCATGGAAGGCATGGCTTGGCAGTTCGGGCTGGACTGTTCCCATGAGGCACAGGGTCAGACTGATTTGCATATGGCCATGTGTGAACTGGCGTGGCAGAGTGGGCTAAAGAACGGTGATGGATCAAACTCGGATCTGTTGACTGGGTGTGAGTGTTTGATTGGTTCTGATGCTCCGTCCATCACCACCCCCTTTTGTACCGCTTTGTTCTCCATAAGTTGGCAGGGTATGCTCAGACGTGAGTCCCTTGCTCACTTTGCACCTTGATTCAAGCAAGCCTGGCTGAAGACGGCTGAAATGCCAGAAACCGGTCCTAGGAAGCTTGTTTCCGGTCCAGGGAAGGCATGGCTTGGCAGTTCGGGCTGAACTGTTCCCATGAGGCACAGGGTCAGACTGATTTGCACATGGCCATGTCTGAACAGGGGTGGCAGAGTGGGCTAAAGAACGGTGATGGATCAAACTCCGATCTGTTTACTGGGTGTGAGTGTTTGATTGGTTCTGATGCTCCGTCCATCACCACCCCCTTTTGAACCGCTTTGTTCGCCATAAGTTGGCAGGGTATGCTCAGACGTGAGTCCATTGCTCACTTTGCCACTGAATTCAAGCAAGCCTGGCTGAAGACTGCTGAAATGCCAGCAACTGGTCCTAGGAAGATTGTTTCCGGTCCAGGGAAGGCATGGCTTGGCAGTTCGGACTGGACTGTTCCCATGAGGCACAGGGTCAGACTGATTTGCATATGGCCATCTCTGAACTGGGATGGCAGAGTGGGCTAAAGAACGGTGATGGATCAAACTCGGATCTGTTGACTGGGTGTGAGTGTTTGATTGGTTCTGATGCTCCGTCCATCACCACCCCCTTTTGTACCACTTTGTTCGCCATAAGTTGGCAGGGTATGCTCAGACGTGAGTCCCTTGCTCACTTTGCCACTGGATTCAAGCAAGCCTGGCTGAAGACGGCTGAAATGCCAGCAACCGGTCCTAGGAAGATTGTTTCCGGTCCAGGGAAGGCATGGCTTGGCAGTTCGGACTGGACTGTTCCCATGAGGCACAGGGTCAGACTAATTTGCATATGGCCTTGTCAGAACTGGGATGGCAGAGTGGGCTAAAGAACGGTGATGGATCAAACTCGGATCTGTTGACTGGGTGTGAGTGTTTGATTGGTTCTTATGCTCCGTCCATCACCACCCCCTTTTGTACCGCTTTGTTCGCCATAAGTTGGCAGGGTATGCTCAGACGTGAGTCCTTTGCTCACTTTGCCACTGGATTCAAGCAAGCCTGGCTGAAGACGGCTGAAATGCCAGAAACCGGTCCTAGGAAGCTTGTTTCCATTCCAGGGAAGGCATGTCTTGGCTGTTCTGGCTGGACTGTTCCCATGAGGCACAGGGTCAGACTGATTTGCATATGGCCATGTCTGAACTGGGGTGGCAGAGTGGGCTAAAGAACGGTGATGGATCAAACTTGGATCTGTTGACTGGGTGTGAGTGTTTGGTTCTGATGCTCCGTCCATCACCACCCCTTTTGTACCGCTTTGTTCGCCATAAGTTGGCAGGGTATGCTCAGACGTGAGTCCCTTGCTCACTTTGCAACTGGATTCAAGCAAGCCTGGCTGAAGACGGCTGAAATGCCAGAAACTGGTCCTAGGGAGCTTTTTTCCGGTCCAGGGAAGGCATGGCTTGGCAGTTCGGGCTGGACTGTTCCCATGAGGAACAGGGTCAGACTAATTTGCATATGGCCATGTCAGAACTGGGATGGCAGAGTGGGCTAAAGAACGGTGATGGATCAAACTCGGATCTGTTGACTGGGTGTGAGTGTTTGATTGGTTCTTATGCTCCGTCCATCACCACCCCCTTTTGTACCGCTTTGTTCGCCATAAGTTGGCAGTGTATGCTCAGACGTGAGTCCCTTGCTCACTTTGCCACTGGATTCAAGCAAGCCTGGCTGAAGATGGCTGAAATGCCGGAAACCGGTCCTAGGAAGCTTGTTTCTGGTCCAGGGAAGGCATGGCTTGGCAGTTCGGGCTGGACTGTTCCCATGAGGCACAGGGTCAGACTGATTTGCATATGGCCATGTCTGAACAGGGGTGGCAGAGTGGGCTAAAGAACGGTGATGGATCAAACTCCGATCTGTTGACTGGGTGTGAGTGTTTGATTGGTTCTGATGCTCCGTCCATCACCACCCCCTTTTGTACCGCTTTGTTCGCCATAAGTTGGCAGGGTATGCTCAGACGTGAGTCCCTTGCTCACTTTGCCACTGGATTCAAGCAAGCCTGGCTGAAGACGGCTGAAATGCCAGAAACCGGTCCTAGGAAGCTTGTTTCTGGTCCAGGGAAGGCATGGCTTGGCATTTTGGGCTGGATAGTTCCCATGAGGCACAGGGTCAGACTGATTTGCATACGGCCATGTCTGAACTGGGGTGGCAGAGTGGGCTAAAGAACGGTGATGGATCAAACTCGGATCTGTTGACTGGGTGTGAGTGTTTGATTGGTTCTGATGCTCCGTCCATCACCACCCCCTTTTGTACCGCTTTGTTCGCCATAAGTTGGCAGGGTATGCTCAGACGTGAGTCCCTTGCTCACTTTGCCACTGGATTCAAGCAAGCCTGGCTGAAGACGGCTGAAATGCCAAAAACTGGTCCTAGGGAGCTTGTTTCCGGTCCATGGAAGGCATGGCTTGGCAGTTCGGGCTGGACTGTTCCCATGAGGCACAGGGTCAGACTGATTTGCATATGGCCATGTGTGAACTGGCGTGGCAGAGTGGGCTAAAGAACGGTGATGGATCAAACTCGGATCTGTTGACTGGGTGTGAGTGTTTGATTGGTTCTGATGCTCCGTCCATCACCACCCCCTTTTGTACCGCTTTGTTCGCCATAAGTTGGCAGGGTATGCTCAGACGTGAGTCCCTTGCTCACTTTGCACCTTGATTCAAGCAAGCCTGGCTGAAGACGGCTGAAATGCCAGAAACCGGTCCTAGGAAGCTTGTTTCCGGTCTAGGGAAGGCATGGCTTGGCAGTTCGGGCTGGACTGTTCCCATGAGGCACAGGGTCAGACTGATTTGCACATGGCCATGTCTGCACAGGGGTGGCAGAGTGGGCTAAAGAACGGTGATGGATCAAACTCCGATCTGTTTACTGGGTGTGAGTGTTTGATTGGTTCTGATGCTCCGTCCATCACCACCCCCTTTTGAACCGCTTTGTTCGCCATAAGTTGGCAGGGTATGCTCAGACGTGAGTCCATTGCTCACTTTGCCACTGAATTCAAGCAAGCCTGGCTGAAGACGGCTGAAATGCCAGCAACCGGTCCTAGGAAGATTGTTTCCGGTCCAGGGAAGGCATGGCTTGGCAGTTCGGACTGGACTGTTCCCATGAGGAACAGGGTCAGACTAATTTGCATATGGCCATGTCAGAACTGGGATGGCAGAGTGGGCTAAAAAACGGTGATGGATCAAACTCGGATCTGTTGACTGGGTGTGAGTGTTTGATTGGTTCTTATGCTCCGTCCATCACCACCCCCTTTTGTACCGCTTTGTTCGCCATAAGTTGGCAGGGTATGCTCAGACGTGAGTCCCTTGCTCACTTTGCCACTGGATTCAAGCAAGCCTGGCTGAAGACGGCTGAAATGCCGGAAACTGGTCCTAGGAAGCTTGTTTCTGGTCCAGGGAAGGCATGGCTTGGCAGTTCGGGCTGGACTGTTCCAATGAGGCACAGGGTCAGACTGATTTGCATATGGCCATGTCTGAACAGGGGTGGCAGAGTGGGCTAAAGAACGGTGATGGATCAAACTCCGATCTGTTGACTGGGTGTGAGTGTTTGATTGGTTCTGATGCTCCGTCCATCACCACCCCCTTTTGTAACGCTTTGTTCGCCATAAGTTGGCAGGGTATGCTCAGACGTGAGTCCCTTGCTCACTTTGCCACTGGATTCAAGCAAGCCTGGCTGAAGACGGCTGAAATGCCAGAAACCGGTCCTAGGAAGCTTGTTTCTGGTCCAGGGAAGGCATGGCTTGGCATTTTGGGCTGGATAGTTCCCATGAGGCACAGGGTCAGACTGATTTTCATATGGCCATGTCTGAACTGGGGTGGCAGAGTGGGCTAAAGAACGGTGATGGATCAAACTCGGATCTGTTGACTGGGTGTGAGTGTTTGATTGGTTCTGATGCTCCGTCCATCACAACCCCCTTTTGTACCGCTTTGTTCGCCATAAGTTGGCAGGGTATGCTCAGACGTGAGTCCCTTGCTCACTTTGCCACTGGATTCAAGCAAGCCTGGCTGAAGACGGCTGAAATGCCAAAAACTGGTCCTAGGGAGCTTGTTTCCGGTCCATGGAAGGCATGGCTTGGCAGTTCGGGCTGGACTGTTCCCATGAGGCACAGGGTCAGACTGATTTGCATATGGCCATGTGTGAACTGGCGTGGCAGAGTGGGCTAAAGAACGGTGATGGATCAAACTCGGATCTGTTGACTGGGTGTGAGTGTTTGATTGGTTCTGATGCTCCGTCCATCACCACCCCCTTTTGTACCGCTTTGTTCGCCATAAGTTGGCAGGGTATGCTCAGACGTGAGTCCCTTGCTCACTTTGCACCTTGATTCAAGCAAGCCTGGCTGAAGACGGCTGAAATGCCAGAAACCGGTCCTAGGAAGCTTGTTTCCGGTCCAGGGAAGGCATGGCTTGGCAGTTCGGGCTGGACTGTTCCCATGAGGCACAGGGTCAGACTGATTTGCACATGGCCATGTCTGCACAGGGGTGGCAGAGTGGGTTAAAGAACGGTGATGGATCAAACTCCGATCTGTTTACTGGGTGTGAGTGTTTGATTGGTTCTGATGCTCCGTCCATCACCACCCCCTTTTGAACCGCTTTGTTCGCCATAAGTTGGCAGGGTATGCTCAGACGTGAGTCCATTGCTCACTTTGCCACTGAATTCAAGCAAGCCTGGCTGAAGACGGCTGAAATGCCAGCAACCGGTCCTAGGAAGATTGTTTCCGTTCCAGGGAAGGCATGGCTTGGCAGTTCGGACTGGAGTGTTCCCATGAGGAACAGGGTCAGACTAATTTGCATATGGCCATGTCAGAACTGGGATGGCAGAGTGGGCTAAAAAACGGTGATGGATCAAACTCGGATCTGTTGACTGGGTGTGAGTGTTTGATTGGTTCTTATGCTCCGTCCATCACCACCCCCTTTTGTACCGCTTTGTTCGCCATAAGTTGGCAGGGTATGCTCAGACGTGAGTCCCTTGCTCACTTTGCCACTGGATTCAAGCAAGCCTGGCTGAAGACGGCTGAAATGCCGGAAACTGGTCCTAGGAAGCTTGTTTCTGGTCCAGGGAAGGCATGGCTTGGCAGTTCGGGCTGGACTGTTCCAATGAGGCACAGGGTCAGACTGATTTGCATATGGCCATGTCTGAACAGGGGTGGCAGAGTGGGCTAAAGAACGGTGATGGATCAAACTCCGATCTGTTGACTGGGTGTGAGTGTTTGATTGGTTCTGATGCTCCGTCCATCACCACCCCCTTTTGTAACGCTTTGTTCGCCATAAGTTGGCAGGGTATGCTCAGACGTGAGTCCCTTGCTCACTTTGCCACTGGATTCAAGCAAGCCTGGCTGAAGACGGCTGAAATGCCAGAAACCGGTCCTAGGAAGCTTGTTTCTGGTCCAGGGAAGGCATGGCTTGGCATTTTGGGCTGGATAGTTCCCATGAGGCACAGGGTCAGACTGATTTTCATATGGCCATGTCTGAACTGGGGTGGCAGAGTGGGCTAAAGAACGGTGATGGATCAAACTCGGATCTGTTGACTGGGTGTGAGTGTTTGATTGGTTCTGATGCTCCGTCCATCACCACCCCCTTTTGTACCGCTTTGTTCGCCATAAGTTGGCAGGGTATGCTCAGACGTGAGTCCCTTGCTCACTTTGCCACTGGATTCAAGCAAGCCTGGCTGAAGACGGCTGAAATGCGAAAAACTGGTCCTAGGGAGCTTGTTTCCGGTCCATGGAAGGCATGGCTTGGCAGTTCGGGCTGGACTGTTCCCATGAGGCACAGGGTCAGACTGATTTGCATATGGCCATGTGTGAACTGGCGTGGCAGAGTGGGCTAAAGAACGGTGATGGATCAAACTCGGATCTGTTGACTGGGTGTGAGTGTTTGATTGGTTCTGATGCTCCGTCCATCACCACCCCCTTTTGTACCGCTTTGTTCGCCATAAGTTGGCAGGGTATGCTCAGACGTGAGTCCCTTGCTCACTTTGCACCTTGATTCAAGCAAGCCTGGCTGAAGACGGCTGAAATGCCAGAAACCGGTCCTAGGAAGCTTGTTTCCGGTCCAGGGAAGGCATGGCTTGGCAGTTCGGGCTGGACTGTTCCCATGAGGCACAGGGTCAGACTGATTTGCACATGGCCATGTCTGAACAGGGGTGGCAGAGTGGGCTAAAGAACGGTGATGGATCAAACTCCGATCTGTTTACTGGGTGTGAGTGTTTGATTGGTTCTGATGCTCCGTCCATCACCACCCCCTTTTGAACCGCTTTGTTCGCCATAAGTTGGCAGGGTATGCTCAGACGTGAGTCCATTGCTCACTTTGCCACTGAATTCAAGCAAGCCTGGCTGAAGACTGCTGAAATGCCAGCAACCGGTCCTAGGAAGATTGTTTCCGGTCCAGGGAAGGCATGGCTTGGCAGTTCGGACTGGACTGTTCCCATGAGGCACAGGGTCAGACTGATTTGCATATGGCCATCTCTGAACTGGGATGGCAGAGTGGGCTAAAGAACGGTGATGGATCAAACTCGGATCTGTTGACTGGGTGTGAGTGTTTGATTGGTTCTGATGCTCCGTCCATCACCACCCCCTTTTGTACCGCTTTGTTCGCCATAAGTTGGCAGGGTATGCTCAGACGTGAGTCCCTTGCTCACTTTGCCACTGGATTCAAGCAAGCCTGGCTGAAGACGGCTGAAATGCCAGCAACCGGTCCTAGGAAGCTTGTTTCCGGTCAAGGGAAGGCATGGCTTGGCAGTTCGGACTGGACTGTTCCCATGAGGCACAGGGTCAGACTAATTTGCATATGGCCTTGTCAGAACTGGGATGGCAGAGTGGGCTAAAGAACGGTGATGGATCAAACTCGGATCTGTTGACTGGGTGTGAGTGTTTGATTGGTTCTTATGCTCCGTCCATCACCACCCCCTTTTGTACCGCTTTGTTCGCCATAAGTTGGCAGGGTATGCTCAGACGTGAGTCCTTTGCTCACTTTGCCACTGGATTCAAGCAAGCCTGGCTGAAGATGTCTGAAATGCCAGAAACCGGTCCTAGGAAGCTTGTTTCCATTCCAGGGAAGGCATGTCTTGGCTGTTCTGGCTGGACTGTTCCCATGAGGCACAGGGTCAGACTGATTTGCATATGGCCATGTCTGAACTGGGGTGGCAGAGTGGGCTAAAGAACGGTGATGGATCAAACTTGGATCTGTTGACTGGGTGTGAGTGTTTGGTTCTGATGCTCCGTCCATCACCACCCCTTTTGTACCGCTTTGTTCGCCATAAGTTGGCAGGGTATGCTCAGACGTGAGTCCCTTGCTCACTTTGCAACTGGATTCAAGCAAGCCTGGCTGAAGACGGCTGAAATGCCAGAAACCGGTCCTAGGGAGCTTGTTTCCGGTCCAGGGAAGGCATGGCTTGGCAGTTCGGGCTGGACTGTTCCCATGAGGCACAGGGTCAGACTGATTTGCATATGGCCATGTCTGAACTGGGGTGGCAGAGTGGGCTAAAGAACGGTGATGGATCAAACTCGGATCTGTTGACTGGGTGTGAGTGTTTGATGTGTTCTGATGCTCCGTCCATCACCACCCCCTTTTGTACGGCTTTGTTCGCCATAAGTTGGCAGGGTATGCTCACACGTGAGTCCCTTTCTCACTTTGCCACTGGATTCAAGCAAGCCTGGCTGAAGACGGCTGAAATGCCAGCAACCGGTCCTAGGAAGATTGTTTCCGGTCCAGAGAAGGCATGGCTTGGCAGTTCGGACTGGATTGTTCCCATGAGGCACAGGGTCAGACTGATTTGCATATGGCCATGTCTGAACTCGGGTGGCAGAGTGGGCTAAAGAACGGTGATGGATCAAACTCGGATCTGTTGACTGGGTGTGAGTGTTTGATTGGTTCTGATGCTCCGTCGATCACCACCCCCTTTTGTAGCGCTTTGTTCGCCATAAGTTGGCAGGGTATGCTCAGACGTGAGTCCCTTGCTCACTTTGCCACTGGATTCAAGCAAGCCAGGCTGAAGACAGCTAAAATGCCAGAAACCGGTCCTAGGAAGCTTGTTTCCGGTCCAGGGAAGGCATGGCTTGGCAGTTCGGGCTGGACTGTTTCCATGAGGCACAGGGTCAGACTGATTTGCATATGGCCATGTCTGAACTGGGGTGGCAGAGTGGGCTAAAGAACGGTGATGGATCAAACTCGGATCTGTTGACTGGGTGTGAGTGTTTGATTGGTGCTGATGCTCCGTCCATCACCAACCCCTTTTGTACCGCTTTGTTCGCCATAAGTTGGCAGGGCATGCTCAGACGTGAGTCCCTTGCTCACTTTGCCACTGGATTCAAGCAAGCCTGGCTGAAGACGGCTGAAATGCCAGAATCCGGTCTTAGGAAGTTTGTTTCCGGTCCATGGAAGGCATGGCTTGGCAGTTCGGGCTGGACTGTTCCCATGAGGCACAGGGTCAGACTGATTTGCATATGGCCATGTCTGAACTGGGGTGGCAGAGTGGGCTAAAGCACGGTGCTGGATCAAACTCGGATCTGTTGACTGGGTGTGAGTGTTTGATGTGTTCTGATGCTCCGTCCATCACCACCCCCTTTTGTACCGCTTTGTTCGCCATAAGTTGGCAGGGTATGCTCACACGTGAGTCCCTTTCTCACTTTGCCACTGGATTCAAGCAAGCCTGGCTGAAGACGGCTGAAATGCCAGCAACCGGTCCTAGGAAGATTGTTTCCGGTCCAGAGAAGGCATGGCTTGGCAGTTCGGACTGGATTGTTCCCATGAGGCACAGGGTCAGACTGATTTGCATATGGCCATGTCTGAACTGGGGTGGCAGAGTGGGCTAAAGAACGGTGATGGATCAAACTCGGATCTGTTGACTGGGTGTGAGTGTTTGATTGGTTCTGATGCTCCGTCGATCACCACCCCCTTTTGTAGCGCTTTGTTCGCCATAAGTTGGCAGGGTATGCTCAGACGTGAGTCCCTTGCTCACTTTGCCACTGGATTCAAGCAAGCCTAGCTGAAGACAGCTGAAATGCCACAAACCGGTTCTAGGAAGCTTGTTTCTGGTCCAGGGAAGGCATGGCGTGACAGTTCGGGCTGGACTGTTCCCATGAGGCACAGGGTCAGACTGATTTGCATATGGCCATGTCTGAACTGGGGTGGCAGAGTGTGCTAAAGAACGGTGATGGATCAAACTTGGATCTGGTGACTGGGTGTGAGTGTTTGATTGGTTCTGATGCTCCGTCCATCACCCCCTCCTTTTGTACCGCTTTGTTCACCATAAGTTGGCAGGGTATGCTCAGACGTGAGTCCCTTGCTCACTTTGCAACTGGATTCAAGCAAGCCTGGCTGAAGACGGCTGAAATGCCAGAAACCGGTCCTAGGGAGCTTGTTTTCGGTCCAGGGAAGGCATGGCTTGGCAGTTCGGGCTGGACTGTTTCCACGAGGCACAGGGTCAGACTGATTTGCATATGGCCATGTCTGAACTGGGGTGGCAGAGTGGGCCAAAGAACGGTGATGGATCAAACTCGGATCTGTTGACTGGGTGTGAGTGTTTGATTGGTTCTGATGCTCCGTCCATCACCACCCCCTTTTGTACCGCTTTGTTCGCCATAAGTTGGCAGGGTATGCTCAGACGTGAGTCCCTTGCTCACTTTGTCACTGGATTCAAGCAAGCCTGGCTGAAGACGGCTAAAGTGCCAGAAACCGGTCCTAGGAAGCTTGTTTCCGGTCCAGGGAAGGCATGGCTTGGCAGTTCGGGCTGGACTGTTTCCATGAGGCACAGGGTCAGACTGATTTGCATATGGCCATGTCTGAACTGGGGTGGCAGAGTGGGCTAAAGCACGGTGCTGGATCAAACTCGGATCTGTTGACTGGGTGTGAGTGTTTGATTGGTTCTGATGCTCCGTCCATCACCACCCCCTTTTGTACCGCTTTGTTCGCCATAAGTAGGCAGGGTATGCTCAGACGTGAGTCCCTTGCTCACTTTGAAACTGGATTCAAGCAAGCCTGGCTGAAGACGGCTGAAATGCCAGAAACCGGTCCTAGGGAGCTTGTTTCCGGTCCAGGGAAGGCATGGCTTGGCAGTTCGGGCTGGACTGTTTCCACGAGGCACAGGGTCAGACTGATTTGATATGGCCATGTCCGAACTGGGGTGGCAGAGTGGGCTAAAGAACGGTGATGGATCAAACTCGGATCTGTTGACTGGGTGTGAGTGTTTGATTGGTGCTGATGCTCCGTCCATCACCAACCCCTTTTGTACCGCTTTGTTCGCCATAAGTTGGCAGGGCATGCTCAGACGTGAGTCCCTTGCTCACTTTGCCACTGGATTCAAGCAAGCCTGGCTGAAGACGGCTGAAATGCCAGAATCCGGTCTTAGGAAGCTTGTTTCCGGTCCATGGAAGGCATGGCTTGGCAGTTCGGGCTGGACTGTTCCCATGACGCACAGGGTCAGACTGATTTGCATATGGCCATGTCTGAACTGGGGTGGCAGAGTGGGCTAAAGCACGGTGCTGGATCAAACTCGGATCTGTTGACTGGGTGTGAGTGTTTGATTGGTTCTGATGCTCCGTCCATCACCACCCCCTTTTGAACCGCTTTGTTCGCCATAAGTTGGCAGGGTATGCTCAGACGTGAGCCCCTTGCTCACTTTGCCACTGGATTCAAGCAAGCGTGGCTGAAGACGGTTGAAATGCCAGAAACCGGTCCTAGGAAGCTTGTTTCCGGTCCAGGGAAGGCATGGCTTGGCAGTTCGGGCTGGACTGTTCCCATGAGGCACAGGGTCAGACTGATTTGCATATGGCCATGTGTGAACTGGCGTGGCAGAGTGGGCTAAAGAACGGTGATGGATCAAACTCGGATCTGTTGACTGGGTGTGAGTGTTTGATTGGTTCTGATGCTCCGTCCATCACCACCCCCTTTTGTACCGCTTTGTTCGCCATAAGTTGGCAGGGTATGCTCAGACGTGAGTCCCTTGCTCACTTTGCACCTTGATTCAAGCAAGCCTGGCTGAAGACGGCTGAAATGCCAGAAACCGGTCCTAGGAAGCTTGTTTCCGGTCCAGGGAAGGCATGGCTTGGCAGTTCGGGCTGGACTGTTCCCATGAGGCACAGGGTCAGACTGATTTGCACATGGCCATGTCTGAACAGGGGTGGCAGAGTATGCTAAAGAACGGTGATGGATCAAACTCCGATCTGTTTACTGGGTGTGAGTGTTTGATTGGTTCTGATGCTCCGTCCATCACCACCCCCTTTTGAACCGCTTTGTTCGCCATAAGTTGGCAGGGTATGCTCAGACGTGAGTCCATTGCTCACTTTGCCACTGAATTCAAGCAAGCCTGGCTGAAGACTGCTGAAATGCCAGCAACCGGTCCTAGGAAGATTGTTTCCGGTCCAGGGAAGGCATGGCTTGGCAGTTCGGACTGGACTGTTCCCATGAGGCACAGGGTCAGACTGATTTGCATATGGCCATCTCTGAACTGGGATGGCAGAGTGGGCTAAAGAACGGTGATGGATCAAACTCGGATCTGTTGACTGGGTGTGAGTGTTTGATTGGTTCTGATGCTCCGTCCATCACCACCCCCTTTTGTACCGCTTTGTTCGCCATAAGTTGGCAGGGTATGCTCAGACGTGAGTCCCTTGCTCACTTTGCCACTGGATTCAAGCAAGCCTGGCTGAAGACGGCTGAAATGCCAGCAACCGGTCCTAGGAAGCTTGTTTCCGGTCAAGGGAAGGCATGGCTTGGCAGTTCGGACTGGACTGTTCCCATGAGGCACAGGGTCAGACTAATTTGCATATGGCCTTGTCAGAACTGGGATGGCAGAGTGGGCTAAAGAACGGTGATGGATCAAACTCGGATCTGTTGACTGGGTGTGAGTGTTTGATTGGTTCTTATGCTCCGTCCATCACCACCCCCTTTTGTACCGCTTTGTTCGCCATAAGTTGGCAGGGTATGCTCAGACGTGAGTCCTTTGCTCACTTTGCCACTGGATTCAAGCAAGCCTGGCTGAAGATGTCTGAAATGCCAGAAACCGGTCCTAGGAAGCTTGTTTCCATTCCAGGGAAGGCATGTCTTGGCTGTTCTGGCTGGACTGTTCCCATGAGGCACAGGGTCAGACTGATTTGCATATGGCCATGTCTGAACTGGGGTGGCAGAGTGGGCTAAAGAACGGTGATGGATCAAACTTGGATCTGTTGACTGGGTGTGAGTGTTTGGTTCTGATGCTCCGTCCATCACCACCCCTTTTGTACCGCTTTGTTCGCCATAAGTTGGCAGGGTATGCTCAGACGTGAGTCCCTTGCTCACTTTGCAACTGGATTCAAGCAAGCCTGGCTGAAGACGGCTGAAATGCCAGAAACCGGTCCTAGGGAGCTTGTTTCCGGTCCAGGGAAGGCATGGCTTGGCAGTTCGGGCTGGACTGTTCCCATGAGGCACAGGGTCAGACTGATTTGCATATGGCCATGTCTGAACTGGGGTGGCAGAGTGGGCTAAAGAACGGTGATGGATCAAACTCGGATCTGTTGACTGGGTGTGAGTGTTTGATGTGTTCTGATGCTCCGTCCATCACCACCCCCTTTTGTACGGCTTTGTTCGCCATAAGTTGGCAGGGTATGCTCACACGTGAGTCCCTTTCTCACTTTGCCACTGGATTCAAGCAAGCCTGGCTGAAGACGGCTGAAATGCCAGCAACCGGTCCTAGGAAGATTGTTTCCGGTCCAGAGAAGGCATGGCTTGGCAGTTCGGACTGGATTGTTCCCATGAGGCACAGGGTCAGACTGATTTGCATATGGCCATGTCTGAACTCGGGTGGCAGAGTGGGCTAAAGAACGGTGATGGATCAAACTCGGATCTGTTGACTGGGTGTGAGTGTTTGATTGGTTCTGATGCTCCGTCGATCACCACCCCCTTTTGTAGCGCTTTGTTCGCCATAAGTTGGCAGGGTATGCTCAGACGTGAGTCCCTTGCTCACTTTGCCACTGGATTCAAGCAAGCCAGGCTGAAGACAGCTAAAATGCCAGAAACCGGTCCTAGGAAGCTTGTTTCCGGTCCAGGGAAGGCATGGCTTGGCAGTTCGGGCTGGACTGTTTCCATGAGGCACAGGGTCAGACTGATTTGCATATGGCCATGTCTGAACTGGGGTGGCAGAGTGGGCTAAAGAACGGTGATGGATCAAACTCGGATCTGTTGACTGGGTGTGAGTGTTTGATTGGTGCTGATGCTCCGTCCATCACCAACCCCTTTTGTACCGCTTTGTTCGCCATAAGTTGGCAGGGCATGCTCAGACGTGAGTCCCTTGCTCACTTTGCCACTGGATTCAAGCAAGCCTGGCTGAAGACGGCTGAAATGCCAGAATCCGGTCTTAGGAAGTTTGTTTCCGGTCCATGGAAGGCATGGCTTGGCAGTTCGGGCTGGACTGTTCCCATGAGGCACAGGGTCAGACTGATTTGCATATGGCCATGTCTGAACTGGGGTGGCAGAGTGGGCTAAAGCACGGTGCTGGATCAAACTCGGATCTGTTGACTGGGTGTGAGTGTTTGATGTGTTCTGATGCTCCGTCCATCACCACCCCCTTTTGTACCGCTTTGTTCGCCATAAGTTGGCAGGGTATGCTCACACGTGAGTCCCTTTCTCACTTTGCCACTGGATTCAAGCAAGCCTGGCTGAAGACGGCTGAAATGCCAGCAACCGGTCCTAGGAAGATTGTTTCCGGTCCAGAGAAGGCATGGCTTGGCAGTTCGGACTGGATTGTTCCCATGAGGCACAGGGTCAGACTGATTTGCATATGGCCATGTCTGAACTGGGGTGGCAGAGTGGGCTAAAGAACGGTGATGGATCAAACTCGGATCTGTTGACTGGGTGTGAGTGTTTGATTGGTTCTGATGCTCCGTCGATCACCACCCCCTTTTGTAGCGCTTTGTTCGCCATAAGTTGGCAGGGTATGCTCAGACGTGAGTCCCTTGCTCACTTTGCCACTGGATTCAAGCAAGCCTGGCTGAAGACAGCTGAAATGCCACAAACCGGTTCTAGGAAGCTTGTTTCTGGTCCAGGGAAGGCATGGCGTGACAGTTCGGGCTGGACTGTTCCCATGAGGCACAGGGTCAGACTGATTTGCATATGGCCATGTCTGAACTGGGGTGGCAGAGTGTGCTAAAGAACGGTGATGGATCAAACTTGGATCTGGTGACTGGGTGTGAGTGTTTGATTGGTTCTGATGCTCCGTCCATCACCCCCTCCTTTTGTACCGCTTTGTTCACCATAAGTTGGCAGGGTATGCTCAGACGTGAGTCCCTTGCTCACTTTGCAACTGGATTCAAGCAAGCCTGGCTGAAGACGGCTGAAATGCCAGAAACCGGTCCTAGGGAGCTTGTTTTCGGTCCAGGGAAGGCATGGCTTGGCAGTTCGGGCTGGACTGTTCCCATGAGGCACAGGGTCAGACTGATTTGCATATGGCCATGTCTGAACTGGGGTGGCAGAGTGGGCCAAAGAACGGTGATGGATCAAACTCGGATCTGTTGACTGGGTGTGAGTGTTTGATTGGTTCTGATGCTCCGTCCATCACCACCCCCTTTTGTACCGCTTTGTTCGCCATAAGTTGGCAGGGTATGCTCAGACGTGAGTCCCTTGCTCACTTTGAAACTGGATTCAAGCAAGCCTGGCTGAAGACGGCTGAAATGCCAGAAACCGGTCCTAGGGAGCTTGTTTCTGGTCCAGGGAAGGCATGGCTTGGCAGTTCGGGCTGGACTGTTTCCACGAGGCACAGGGTCAGACTGATTTGATATGGCCATGTCCGAACTGGGGTGGCAGAGTGGGCTAAAGAACGGTGATGGATCAAACTCGGATCTGTTGACTGGGTGTGAGTGTTTGATTGGTGCTGATGCTCCGTCCATCACCAACCCCTTTTGTACCGCTTTGTTCGCCATAAGTTGGCAGGGCATGCTCAGACGTGAGTCCCTTGCTCACTTTGCCACTGGATTCAAGCAAGCCTGGCTGAAGACGGCTGAAATGCCAGAATCCGGTCTTAGGAAGCTTGTTTCCGGTCCATGGAAGGCATGGCTTGGCAGTTCGGGCTGGACTGTTCCCATGACGCACAGGGTCAGACTGATTTGCATATGGCCATGTCTGAACTGGGGTGGCAGAGTGGGCTAAAGCACGGTGCTGGATCAAACTCGGATCTGTTGACTGGGTGTGAGTGTTTGATTGGTTCTGATGCTCCGTCCATCACCACCCCCTTTTGAACCGCTTTGTTCGCCATAAGTTGGCAGGGTATGCTCAGACGTGAGCCCCTTGCTCACTTTGCCACTGGATTCAAGCAAGCGTGGCTGAAGACGGTTGAAATGCCAGAAACCGGTCCTAGGAAGCTTGTTTCCGGTCCAGGGAAGGCATGGCTTGGCAGTTCGGGCTGGACTGTTCCCATGAGGCACAGGGTCAGACTGATTTGCATATGGCCATGTCTGAACTGGGGTGGCAGAGTGGGCTAAAGAACGGTGATGGATCAAACTCGGATCTGTTGACTGGGTGTGAGTGTTTGATTGGTTCTGATGCTCCGTCCATCACCAACCCCTTTTGTACCGCTTTGTTCACCATAAGTTGGCAGGGCATGCTCAGACGTGAGTCCCTTGCTCACTTTGCCACTGGAATCAAGCAAGCCTGGCTGAAGAAGGCTGAAATGCCAGAAACCGGTCCTAGGAAGCTTGTTTCCGGTCCATGGAAGGCATGGCTTGGCAGTTCGGGCTGGACTGTTCCCACGACGCACAGGGTCAGACTGATTTCCATATGGCCATGTCTGAACTGGGGTGGCGGAGTGGGCTAAAGCACGGTGCTGGATCAAACTCGGATCTGTTGACTGGGTGTGAGTGTTTGATGTGTTCTGATGCTCCGTCCATCACCACCCCCTTTTGTACCGCTTTGTTCGCCATAAGTTGGCAGGATATGCTCACACGTGAGTCCCTTTCTCACTTTGCCACTGGATTCAAGCAAGCCTGGCTGAAGACGGCTGAAATGCCAGCAACCGGTCCTAGGAAGATTGTTTCCGGTCCAGAGAAGGCATGGCTTGGCAGTTCGAACTGGATTGTTCCCATGAGGCACAGGGTCAGACTGATTTGCATATGGCCATGTCTGAACTGGGGTGGCAGAGTGGGCTAAAGAACGGTGATGGATCAAACTCGGATCTGTTGACTGGGTGTGAGTGTTTGATTGGTTCTGATGCTCCGTCGATCACCACCCCCTTCTTTAGCACTTTGTTCGCCATAAGTTGGCAGGGTGTGCTCAGACGTGAGCCCCTTGCTCACTTTGCCACTGGATTCAAGCAAGCCTGGCTGAAGACGGCTGAAATGCCACAAACCGGTCCTAGGAAGCTTGTTTCTGGTCCAGGGAAGGCATGGCTTGGCAGTTCGGGCTGGACTGTTCCCATGAGGCACAGGGTCAGACTGATTTGCATATGGCCATGCCTGAACTGGGGTGGCAGAGTGGGCTAAAGAACGGTGATGGATCAAACTCGGATCTGTTGACTGGGTGTGAGTGTTTGATTGGTTCTGATGCTCCGTCCATCACCACCCCCTTTTGTACCGCTTTGTTCGCCATAAGTTGGCAGGGTATGCTCAGACGTGAGTCCTTTGCTCACTTTGCCACTGGATTCAAGCAAGCCTGGCTGAAGATGTCTGAAATGCCAGAAACCGGTCCTAGGAAGCTTGTTTCCATTCCAGGGAAGGCATGTCTTGGCTGTTCTGGCTGGACTGTTCCCATGAGGCACAGGGTCAGACTGATTTGCATATGGCCATGTCTGAACTGGGGTGGCAGAGTGGGCTAAAGAACGGTGATGGATCAAACTTGGATCTGTTGACTGGGTGTGAGTGTTTGGTTCTGATGCTCCGTCCATCACCACCCCCTTTTGTACCGCTTTGTTCGCCATAAGTTGGCAGGGTATGCTCAGACGTGAGTCCCTTGCTCACTTTGCAACTGGATTCAAGCAAGCCTGGCTGAAGACGGCTGAAATGCCAGAAACCGGTCCTAGGGAGCTTGTTTCCGGTCCAGGGAAGGCATGGCTTGGCAGTTCGGGCTGGACTGTTCCCATGAGGCACAGGGTCAGACTGATTTGCATATGGCCATGTCTGAACTGGGGTGGCAGAGTGGGCTAAAGAACGGTGATGGATCAAACTCGGATCTGTTGACTGGGTGTGAGTGTTTGATTGGTGCTGATGCTCCGTCCATCACCAACCCCTTTTGTACCGCTTTGTTCGCCATAAGATGGCAGGGCATGCTCAGACGTGAGTCCCTTGCTCACTTTGCCACTGGATTCAAGCAAGCCTGGCTGAAGACGGCTGAAATGCCAGAATCCGGTCTTAGGAAGCTTGTTTCCGGTCTATGGAAGGCATGGCTTGGCAGTTCGGGCTGGACTGTTCCCATGAGGCACAGGGTCAGACTGATTTGCATATGGCCATGTCTGAACTGGGGTGGCAGAGTGGGCTAAAGCACGGTGCTGGATCAAACTCGGATCTGTTGACTGGGTGTGAGTGTTTGATGTGTTCTGATGCTCCGTCCATCACCACCCCCTTTTGTACCGCTTTGTTCGCCATAAGTTGGCAGGGTATGCTCACACGTGAGTCCCTTTCTCACTTTGCCACTGGATTCAAGCAAGCCTGGCTGAAGACGGCTGAAATGCCAGCAACCAGTCCTAGGAAGATTATTTCCGGTCCAGAGAAGGCATGGCTTGGCAGTTCGGACTGGATTGTTCCCATGAGGCACAGGGTCAGACTGATTTGCATATGGCCATGTCTGAACTGGGGTGGCAGAGTGGGCTAAAGAACGGTGATGGATCAAACTCGGATCTGTTGACTGGGTGTGAGTGTTTGATTGGTTCTGATGCTCCGTCGATCACCACCCCCTTTTGTAGCGCTTTGTTCGCCATAAGTTGGCAGGGTGTGCTCAGACGTGAGTCCCTTGCTCACTTTGCCACTGGATTCAAGCAAGCCTGGCTGAAGACGGCTGAAATGCCACAAACCGGTTCTAAGAAGCTTGTTTCTGGTCCAGGGAAGGCATGGCGTGGCAGTTCGGGCTGGACTGTTCCCATGAGGCACAGGGTCAGACTGATTTGCATATGGCCATGTTTGAACTGGGGTGGCAGAGTGGGCTAAAGAACGGTGATGGATCAAACTCGGATCTGTTGACTGGGTGTGAGTGTTTGATTGGTTCTGATGCTCCGTCCATCACCACCCCCTTTTGTACCGCTTTGTTCGCCATAAGTTGGCAGGGTATGCTCAGACGTGAGTCCCTTGCTCACTTTGCCACTGGATTCAAGCAAGCCTGGCTGAAGATGGCTGAAATGCCAGAAACCGGTCCTAGGAAGCTTGTTTCCGGTCCAGGGAAGGCATGGCTTGGCAGTTCTGGCTGGACTGTTCCCATGAGGCACAGGGTCAGACTGATTTGCATATGGCCATGTCTGAACTGGGGTGGCAGAGTGGGCTAAAGAACGGTGATGGATCAAACTTGGATCTGGTGACTGGGTGTGAGTGTTTGATTGGTTCTGATGCTCCGTCCATCACCACCCCCTTTTGTACCGCTTTGTTCACCATAAGTTGGCAGGGTATGCTCAGACGTGAGTCCCTTGCTCACTTTGCAACTGGATTCAAGCAAGCCTGGCTGAAGACGGCTGAAATGCCAGAAACCGGTCCTAGGGAGCTTGTTTTCGGTCCAGGGAAGGCATGGCTTGGCAGTACGGGCTGGACTGTTCCCATGAGGCACAGGGTCAGACTGATTTGCATGTTGCCATGTCTGAACTGGGGTGGCAGAGTGGGCTAAAGAACGGTGATGGATCAAACTCGGATCTGTTGACTGGGTGTGAGTGTTTGATTGGTTCTGATGCACCGTCCATCACCACCCCCTTTTGTACCGCTTTGTTCGCCATAAGTTGGCAGGGTATGCTCAGACGTGAGTCCCTTGCTCACTTTGTCACTGGATTCAAGCAAGCCTTGCTGAAGACGGCTAAAATGCCAGAAACCGGTCCTAGGAAGCTTGTTTCCGGTCCAGGGAAGGCATGGCTTGGCAGTTCGGGCTGGACTGTTTCCATGAGGCACAGGGTCAGACTGATTTGCATATGGCCATGTCTGAACTGGGGTGGCAGAGTGGGCTAAAGCACGGTGCTGGATCAAACTCGGATCTGTTGACTGGGTGTGAGTGTTTGATTGGTTCTGATGCTCCGTCCATCACCACCCCCTTTTGTACCGCTTTGTTCGCCATAAGTAGGCAGGGTATGCTCAGACGTGAGTCCCTTGCTCAATTTGCAACTGGATTCAAGCAAGCCTGGCTGAAGACGGCTGAAATGCCTGAAACCGGTCGTAGGGAGCTTGTTTCCGGTCCAGGGAAGGCATGGCTTGGCAGTTCGGGCTGGACTGTTTCCACGAGGCACAGGGTCAGACTGATTTGCATATGGCCATGTCTGAACTGGGGTGGCAGAGTGGGCTAAAGAACGGTGATGGATCAAACTCGGATCTGTTGACTGGGTGTGAGTGTTTGATTGGTGCTGATGCTCCGTCCATCACTAACCCCTTTTGTACCGCTTTGTTCGCCATAAGTTGGCAGGGCATGCTCAGACGTGAGTCCCTTGCTCACTTTGCCACTGGATTCAAGCAAGCCTGGCTGAAGACGGCTGAAATGCCAGAATCCGGTCTTAGGAAGCTTGTTTCCGGTCCATGGAAGGCATCGTTTGGCAGTTCGGGCTGGACTGTTCCCATGACTCACAGGGTCAGACTGATTTGCATATGGCCATGTCTGAACTGGGGTGGCAGAGTGGGCTAAAGCACGGTGCTGGATCAAACTCGGATCTGTTGACTGGGTGTGAGTGATTGATTGGTTCTGATGCTCCGTCCATCACCACCCCCTTTTGAACCGCTTTGTTCGCCATAAGTTGGCAGGGTAAGCTCAGACGTGAGCCCCTTGCTCACTTTTCCACTGGATTCAAGCAAGCGTGGCTGAAGACGGTTGAAATGCCAGAAACCGGTCCTAGGAAGCTTGTTTCCGGTCCAGGGAAGGCATGGCTTGGCAGTTCGGGCTGGACTGTTCCCATGAGGCACAGGGTCAGACTGATTTGCATATGGCCATATCTGAACTGGGGTGGCAGAGTGGGCTAAAGAACGGTGATGGATCAAACTCGGATCTGTTGACTGGGTGTGAGTGTTTGATTGGTTTTGATGCTCCGTCCATCACCACCCCCTTTTGTACCGCTTTGCTCGCCATAAGTTGGCAGGTTATGCTCAGACATGAGTCCCTTGCTCACGTTGCCACTGGATTCAAGCAAGCCTGGCTGAAAACGGCTGAAATGCCAGAAACCGGTCCTAGGAAGCTTGTTTCCGGTCCAGGGAAGGCATGGCTTGGCAGTTCGGGCTGGACTGTTCCCATGAGGCACAGGGTCAGACTGATTTGCATATGGCCATGTCTGAACTGGGGTGGCAGAGTGGGCTAAAGAACGGTGATGGATCAAACTCGGATCTGTTGACTGGGTGTGAGTGTTTGATGTGTTCTGATGCTCCGTCCATCACCATCCCCTTTTGTACCTCTTTGTTCGCCATAAGTTGGCAGGGTATGCTCAGACGTGAGTCCCTTGCTCACGTTGCCACTGGATTCAAGCAAGCCTGGCTGAAGACGGCTGAAATGCCAGAAACCAGTCCTAGGAAGCTTGTTTCGGGTCCAGGGAAGGCATGGCTTGGCAGTTTGGGCTGGACTGTTCCCATGAGGCACAGGGTCAGACTGTTTTGCATATGGCCATGTCTGAACTGGGGTGGCAGAGTGGGCTAAAGAACGGTGATGGATCAAACTCGGATCTGTTGACTGGGTGTGAGTGTTTGATTGGTTTTGATGCTCCGTCCATCACCACCCCCTTTTGTACCGCTTTGCTCGCCTTAAGTTGGCAGGGTATGCTCAGACGTGAGTCCCTTGCACACCTTGCCACTGGATTCAAGCAAGCCTTGCTGAAGACGGCTGAAACGCCAGAAAACGGTCCTAGGAAGCTTGTTTCCGGTCCAGGGAAGGCATGGTTTGGCCGTTCGGGCTGTACTGTTCCCATGAGGCACATGGTCAGACTGATTTGCATATGGCCATGTCTGAACTGGGGTGGCAGAGTGGGCTAAAGAACGGTGATGGATCAAACTCGGATCTGTTGACTGGGTGTGAGTGTTTGATTGGTTCTGATGCTCCGTCCATCACCACCCCCTTTTGTACCGCTTTGTTCGCCATAAGTTGGCAGGGTATGCTCAGACGTGAGTCCCTTGCACACCTTGCCACTGGATTCAAGCAAGCCTTGCTGAAGACGGCTGAAACGCCAGAAAACGGTCCTAGGAAGCTTGTTTCCGGTCCAGGGAAGGCATGGTTTGGCCGTTCGGGCTGTACTGTTCCCATGAGGCACAGGGTCAGACTGATTTGCATATGGTCATGTCTGAACTGGGGTGGCAGAGTGGGCTAAAGATCGGTGATGGATCAAACTCGAATCTGTTGACTGTGTGTGAGTGTTTGATTGGTTCTGATGCTCCGTCCATCACCACCCCCTTTTGTATCGCTTTGTTCACCATAAGTTGGCAGGGTATGCTCAGACGTGAGTCCCTTGCTCACTTTGCCACTGGATTCAAGCAAGCATGGCTGAAGACGGCTAAAATGCCAGAAACTGGTCCTAGGAAGCTTGTTTCCGGTCCAGGGAAGGCATGGCTTGGCAGTTCGGGCTGGACTGTTCCCATGAGGCACAGGGTCAGACTGATTTGCATATGGCCATGTCTGAACTGGGGTGGCAGAGTGGGCTAAAGAACGGTGATGGATCAAACTCGGATCTGTTGACTGGGTGTGAGTGTTTGATTGGTTCTGATGCTCCGTCCATCACCACCCCCTTTTGTACCGCTTTGTTCGCCATAAGTTGGCAGGGTATGCTCAGACGTGAGTCCCTTGCTCACTTTGCCACTGGATTCAAGCAAGCCAGGCTGAAGACGGCTGAAATGCCAGAAACCGGTCCTAGGAAGATTTTTTCCGGTCCAGGGAAGGCATGGCTTGGCAGTTTGGGCTGGACTGTTCCCATGAGGCACAGGGTCAGACTGATTTGCATATGGCCATGTCTGAACTGGGGTGGCAGAGTGGGCTAAAGAAAGGTGATGGATCAAACTCCGATCTGGTGACTGGGTGTGAGTGTTTGATTGGTTCTGATGCTCCGTTCATCACCACCCCCTTTTGAACCGCTTTGTTCGCCATAAGTTGGCAGGGTATGCTCAGACGTGAGTCCCTTGCTCACTTTGCCACTGGATTCAAGCAAGCCTGGCTGAAGACGGCTGAAATGCCAGCAACCGGTCCTAAGAAGATTGTTTCCGGTCCAGGGAAGGCATGGCTTGGCAGTTCGGACTGGACTGTTCCCATGAGGCACAGGGTCAGACTGATTTGCATATGGCCATGTCTGAACTGGGATGGCAGAGTGGGCTAAAGAACGGTGATGGATCAAACTCGGATCTGTTGACTGGGTGTGAGTGTTTGATTGGTTCTGATGCTCCGTCCATCACCACCCCCTTTTGTACCGCTTTGTTCGCCATAAGTTGGCAGGGTATGCTCAGACGAGAGTCCCTTGCTCACTTTGCCACTGGATTCAAGGAAGCCTGGCTGAAGACGGCTGAAATGCCGGAAACCGGTCCTAGGAAGCTTGTTTCTGGTCCAGGGAAGGCATGGCTTGGCAGTTCGGGCTGGACTGTTCCCATGAGGAACAGGGACAGACTGATTTGCATATGGCCATGTCTGAACTGGGGTGGCAGAGTGGGCTAAAGAACGGTGATGGATCAAACTCGGATCTGTTGACTGGGTGTGAGTGTTTGATTGGTTCTGATGCTCCGTCCATCACCACCCCCTTTTGTACCTCTTTGTTCGCCATAAGTTGGCAGGGTATGCTCAGACGTGAGTCCCTTGCTCACTTTGCCACTGGATTCAAGCAAGCCAGGCTGAAGACGGCTGAAATGCCAGCAACCGGTCCTAGGAAGATTGTTTCCGGTCGAGGGAAGGCATGGCTTGGCAGTTCGGACTGGACTGTTCCCATGAGGCACAGGGTCAGACTGATTTGCATATGGCCATGTCAGAAGTGGGATGGCAGAGTGGGCTAAAGAACGGTGATGGATCAAACTCGGATCTGTTGACTGGGTGTGAGTGTTTGATTGGTTCTGATGCTCCGTCCATCACCACCCCCTTTTGTACTGCTTTGTTCGCCATAAATTGGCAGGGTATGCTCAGACGTGAGTCCCTTGCTCACTTTGCCACTGGATTCAAGCAAGCCTGGCTGAAGACGGCTGAAATGCCGGAAACCGGTCCTAGGAAGCTTGTTTTCGGTCCAGGGAAGGCATGGCTTGGCAGTTCGGACTGGACTGTTCCCATGAGGAACAGGGTCAGACTAATTTGCATATGGCCATGTCAGAACTAGGATGGCAGAGTGGGCTAAAGAACGGTGATGGATCAAACTCGGATCTGTTGACTGGGTGTGAGTGTTTGATTGGTTCTTATGCTCCGTCCATCACCACCCCCTTTTGTACCGCTTTGTTCGCCATAAGTTGGCAGGGTATGCTCAGACATGAGTCCCTTGCTCACTTTGCCACTGGATTCAAGCAAGCCTGGCTGAAGACGGCTGAAATGCCGGAAACCAGTCCTAGGTAGCTTGTTTCTGGTCCAGGGAAGGCATGGCTTGGCAGTTCGGGCTGGACTGTTCCCATGAGGCACAGGGTCAGACTGATTTGCATATGGCCATGTCTGAACAGGGGTGGCAGAGTGGGCTAAAGAACGGTGATGGATCAAACTCTGATCTGTTGACTGGGTGTGAGTGTTTGATTGGTTCTGATGCTCAGTCCATCACCACCCCCTTTTGTACCGCTTTGTTCGCCATAAGTTGGCAGGGTATGCTCAGACGTGAGTCCCTTGCTCACTTTGCCACTGGATTCAAGCAAGCCTGGCTGAAGACGGCTGAAATGCCAGAAACCGGTCCTAGGAAGCTTGTTTCCGGTCCAGGGAAGGCATGGCTTGGCATTTTGGGCTGGATAGTTCCCATGAGGCACAGGGTCAGACTGATTTGCATATGGCCATGTCTGAACTGGGGTGGCAGAGTGGGCTAAAGAACGGTGATGGATCAAACTCGGATCTGTTGACTGGGTGTGAGTGTTTGATTGGTTCTGATGCTCCGTCCATCACCACCCCCTTTTGAACCGCTTTGTTCGCCATAAGTTGGCAGGGTATGCTCAGACGTGAGTCCCTTGCTCACTTTGCCACTGGATTCAAGCAAGCCTGGCTGAAGACGGCTGAAATGCCAGCAACCGGTCCTAAGAAGATTGTTTCCGGTCCAGGGAAGGCATGGCTTGGCAGTTCGGACTGGACTGTTCCCATGAGGCACAGGGTCAGACTGATTTGCATATGGCCATGTCTGAACTGGGATGGCAGAGTGGGCTAAAGAACGGTGATGGATCAAACTCGGATCTGTTGACTGGGTGTGAGTGTTTGATTGGTTCTGATGCTCCGTCCATCACCACCCCCTTTTGTACCGCTTTGTTCGCCATAAGTTGGCAGGGTATGCTCAGACGAGAGTCCCTTGCTCACTTTGCCACTGGATTCAAGGAAGCCTGGCTGAAGACGGCTGAAATGCCAGAAACCGGTCCTAGGAAGCTTGTTTTCGGTCCAGGGAAGGCATGGCTTGGCAGTTCGGGCTGGACTGTTCCCATGAGGAACAGGGTCAGACTGATTTGCATATGGCCATGTCTGAACTGGGGTGGCAGAGTGGGCCAAAGAACGGTGATGGATCAAACTCGGATCTGTTGACTGGGTGTGAGTGTTTGATTGGTTCTGATGCTCCGTCCATCACCACCCCCTTTTGTACCTCTTTGTGCGCCATAAGTTGGCAGGGTATGCTCAGACGTGAGTCCCTTGCTCACTTTGCCACTGGATTCAAGCAAGCCAGGCTGAAGACGGCTGAAATGCCAGCAACCGGTCCTAGGAAGATTGTTTCCGGTCCAGGGAAGGCATGGCTTGGCAGTTTGGACTGGACTGTTCCCATGAGGCACAGGGTCAGACTGATTTGCATATGGCCCTGTCAAAACTGGGATGGCAGAGTGGGCTAAAGAACGGTGATGGATCAAACTCGGATCTGTTGACTGGGTGTGAGTGTTTGATTGGTTCTGATGCTCCGTCCATCACCACCCCCTTTTGTACTGCTTTGTTCGCCATAAGTTGGCAGGGTATGCTCAGACGTGAGTCCCTTGCTCACTTTGCCACTGGATTCAAGCAAGCCTGGCTGAAGACGGCTGAAATGCCGGAAACCGGTCCTAGGAAGCTTGTTTTCGGTCCAGGGAAGGCATGGCTTGGCAGTTCGGACTGGACTGTTCCCATGAGGAACAGGGTCAGACTAATTTGCATATGGCCATGTCAGAACTGGGATGGCAGAGTGGGCTAAAGAACGGTGATGGATCAAACTCGGATCTGTTGACTGGGTGTGAGTGTTTGATTGGTTCTTATGCTCCGTCCATCACCACCCCCTTTTGTACCGCTTTGTTCGCCATAAGTTGGCAGGGTATGCTCAGACGTGAGTCCCTTGCTCACTTTGCCACTGGATTCAAGCAAGCCTGGCTGAAGACGGCTGAAATGCCAGAATCCGGTCTTAGGAAGCTTGTTTCCGGTCCAGGGAAGGCATGGCTTGGCAGTTCGGGCTGGACTGTTCCCATGAGGCACATGGTCAGACTGATTTGCATATGGCCATGTCTGAACTGGGGTGGCAGAGTGGGCTAAAGAACGGTGATGGATCAAACTCGGATCTGTTGACTGGGTGTGAGTGTTTGATTGGTGCTGATGCTCCGTCCATCACCAACCCCTTTTGTACCGCTTTGTTCATCATAAATTGACAGGGCATGCTCAGACGTGAGTCCCTTGCTCACTTTGCCACTGGATTCAAGCAAGCCTGGTTGAAGACGGCTGAAATGCCAGAAACCGGTCCTAGGAAGCTTGTTTCCGGTCCATGGAAGGCATGGCTTGGCAGTTCGGGCTGGACTGTTCCCATGAGGCACAGGGTCAGACTGATTTGCATATGGCCATGTCTGAACTGGGGTGGCAGAGTGGGCTAAAGAACGGTGATGGATCAAACTCGGATCTGTTGACTGGGTGTGAGTGTTTGATTGGTTCTGATGCTCCGTCCATCACCACCCCCTTTTGTACCGCTTTGTTCGCCATAAGTTGGCAGGGTATGCTCAGACGTGAGTCCCTTGCTCACTTTGCCACTGGATTCAAGCAAGCCTGGCTGAAGACGGCTGAAATGCCAGAAACCGGTCCTAGGAAGCTTGTTTCCGGTCCAGGGAAGGCATGGCTTGGCAGTTCGGGCTGGACTGTTCCCATGAGGCACAGGGTCAGACTGATTTGCATATGGCCATGTCTGAACAGGGGTGGCAGAGTGGGCTAAAGAACGGTGATGGATCAAACTCCGATCTGTTTACTGGGTGTGAGTGTTTGATTGGTTCTGATGCTCCGTCCATCACCACCCCCTTTTGAACTGCTTTGTTCGCCATAAGTTGGCAGGGTATGCTCAGACGTGAGTCCCTTGCTCACTTTGCCACTGGATTCAAGCAAGCCTGGCTGAAGACGGCTGAAATGCCAGCAACCGGTCCTAGGAAGATTGTTTCCGGTCGAGGGAAGGCATGGCTTGGCAGTTCGGACTGGACTGTTCCCATGAGGCACAGGGTCAGACTGATTTGCATATGGCCATGTCAGATGTGGGATGGCAGAGTGGGCTAAAGAACGGTGATGGATCAAACTCGGATCTGTTGACTGGGTGTGAGTGTTTGATTGGTTCTGATGCTCCGTCCATCACCACCCCCTTTTGTACTGCTTTGTTCGCCATAAGTTGGCAGGGTATGCTCAGACGTGAGTCCCTTGCTCACTTTGCCACTGGATTCAAGCAAGCCTGGCTGAAGACGGCTGAAATGCCGGAAACCGGTCCTAGGAAGCTTGTTTTCGGTCCAGGGAAGGCATGGCTTGGCAGTTCGGACTGGACTGTTCCCATGAGGAACAGGGTCAGACTAATTTGCATATGGCCATGTCAGAACTGGGATGGCAGAGTGGGCTAAAGAACGGTGATGGATCAAACTCGGATCTGTTGACTGGGTGTGAGTGTTTGATTGGTTCTTATGCTCCGTCCATCACCACCCCCTTTTGTACCGCTTTGTTCGCCATAAGTTGGCAGGGTATGCTCAGACATGAGTCCCTTGCTCACTTTGCCACTGGATTCAAGCAAGCCTGGCTGAAGACGGCTGAAATGCCGGAAACCAGTCCTAGGTAGCTTGTTTCTGGTCCAGGGAAGGCATGGCTTGGCAGTTCGGGCTGGACTGTTCCCATGAGGCACAGGGTCAGACTGATTTGCATATGGCCATGTCTGAACAGGGGTGGCAGAGTGGGCTAAAGAACGGTGATGGATCAAACTCCGATCTGTTGACTGGGTGTGAGTGTTTGATTGGTTCTGATGCTCAGTCCATCACCACCCCCTTTTGTACCGCTTTGTTCGCCATAAGTTGGCAGGGTATGCTCAGACGTGAGTCCCTTGCTCACTTTGCCACTGGATTCAAGCAAGCCTGGCTGAAGACGGCTGAAATGCCAGAAACCGGTCCTAGGAAGCTTGTTTCCGGTCCAGGGAAGGCATGGCTTGGCATTTTGGGCTGGATAGTTCCCATGAGGCACAGGGTCAGACTGATTTGCATATGGCCATGTCTGAACTGGGGTGGCAGAGTGGGCTAAAGAACGGTGATGGATCAAACTCGGATCTGTTGACTGGGTGTGAGTGTTTGATTGGTTCTGATGCTCCGTCCATCACCACCCCCTTTTGAACCGCTTTGTTCGCCATAAGTTGGCAGGGTATGCTCAGACGTGAGTCCCTTGCTCACTTTGCCACTGGATTCAAGCAAGCCTGGCTGAAGACGGCTGAAATGCCAGCAACCGGTCCTAAGAAGATTGTTTCCGGTCCAGGGAAGGCATGGCTTGGCAGTTCGGACTGGAATGTTCCCATGAGGCACAGGGTCAGACTGATTTGCATATGGCCATGTCTGAACTGGGATGGCAGAGTGGGCTAAAGAACGGTGATGGATCAAACTCGGATCTGTTGACTGGGTGTGAGTGTTTGATTGGTTCTGATGCTCCGTCCATCACCACCCCCTTTTGTACCTCTTTGTGCGCCATAAGTTGGCAGGGTATGCTCAGACTTGAGTCCCTTGCTCACTTTGCCACTGGATTCAAGCAAGCCAGGCTGAAGACGGCTGAAATGCCAGCAACCGGTCCTAGGAAGATTGTTTCCGGTCCAGGGAAGGCATGGCTTGGCAGTTTGGACTGGACTGTTCCCATGAGGCACAGGGTCAGACTGATTTGCATATGGCCCTGTCAAAACTGGGATGGCAGAGTGGGCTAAAGAACGGTGATGGATCAAACTCGGATCTGTTGACTGGGTGTGAGTGTTTGATTGGTTCTGATGCTCCGTCCATCACCACCCCCTTTTGTACTGCTTTGTTCACCATAAGTTGGCAGGGTATGCTCAGACGTGAGTCCCTTGCTCACTTTGCCACTGGATTCAAGCAAGCCTGGCTGAAGACGGCTGAAATGCCGGAAACCGGTCCTAGGAAGCTTGTTTTCGGTCCAGGGAAGGCATGGCTTGGCAGTTCGGACTGGACTGTTCCCATGAGGAACAGGGTCAGACTAATTTGCATATGGACATGTCAGAACTGGGATGGCAGAGTGGGCTAAAGAACGGTGATGGATCAAACTCGGATCTGTTGACTGGGTGTGAGTGTTTGATTGGTTCTTATGCTCCGTCCATCACCACCCCCTTTTGTACCGCTTTGTTCGCCATAAGTTGGCAGGGTATGCTCAGACGTGAGTCCCTTGCTCACTTTGCCACTGGATTCAAGCAAGCCTGGCTGAAGACGGCTGAAATGCCGGAAACCGGTCCTAGGAAGCTTGTTTCTGGTCCAGGGAAGGCATGGCTTGGCAGTTCGGGCTGGACTGTTCCCATGAGGAACAGGGACAGACTGATTTGCATATGGCCATGTCTGAACTGGGGTGGCAGAGTGGGCTAAAGAATGGTGATGGATCAAACTCGGATCTGTTGACTGGGTGTGAGTGTTTGATTGGTTCTGATGCTCCGTCCATCACCACCCCCTTTTGTACCTCTTTGTTCGCCATAAGTTGGCAGGGTATGCTCAGACGTGAGTCCCTTGCTCACTTTGCCACTGGATTCAAGCAAGCCAGGCTGAAGACGGCTGAAATGCCAGCAACCGGTCCTAGGAAGATTGTTTCCGGTCGAGGGAAGGCATGGCTTGGCAGTTCGGACTGGACTGTTCCCATGAGGCACAGGGTCAGACTGATTTGCATATGGCCATGTCAGAAGTGGGATGGCAGAGTGGGCTAAAGAACGGTGATGGATCAAACTCGGATCTGTTGACTGGGTGTGAGTGTTTGATTGGTTCTGATGCTCCGTCCATCACCACCCCCTTTTGTACTGCTTTGTTCGCCATAAGTTGGCAGGGTATGCTCAGACGTGAGTCCCTTGCTCACTTTGCCACTGGATTCAAGCAAGCCTGGCTGAAGACGGCTGAAATGCCGGAAACCGGTCCTAGGAAGCTTGTTTTCGGTCCAGGGAAGGCATGGCTTGGCAGTTCGGACTGGACTGTTCCCATGAGGAACAGGGTCAGACTAATTTGCATATGGCCATGTCAGAACTGGGATGGCAGAGTGGGCTAAAGAACGGTGATGGATCAAACTCGGATCTGTTGACTGGGTGTGAGTGTTTGATTGGTTCTTATGCTCCGTCCATCACCACCCCCTTTTGTACCGCTTTGTTCGCCATAAGTTGGCAGGGTATGCTCAGATATGAGTCCCTTGCTCACTTTGCCACTGGATTCAAGCAAGCCTGGCTGAAGACGGCTGAAATGCCGGAAACCAGTCCTAGGAAGCTTGTTTCTGGTCCAGGGAAGGCATGGCTTGGCAGTTCGGGCTGGACTGTTCCCATGAGGCACAGGGTCAGACTGATTTGCATATGGCCATGTCTGAACAGGGGTGGCAGAGTGGGCTAAAGAACGGTGATGGATCAAACTCCGATCTGTTGACTGGGTGTGAGTGTTTGATTGGTTCTGATGCTCCGTCCATCACCACCCCCTTTTGTACCGCTTTGTTCGCCATAAGTTGGCAGGGTATGCTCAGACGTGAGTCCCTTGCTCACTTTGCCACTGGATTCAAGCAAGCCTGGCTGAAGACGGCTGAAATGCCAGAAACCGGTCCTAGGAAGCTTGTTTCCGGTCCAGGGAAGGCATGGCTTGGCATTTTGGGCTGGATAGTTCCCATGAGGCACAGGGTCAGACTGATTTGCATATGGCCATGTCTGAACTGGGGTGGCAGAGTGGGCTAAAGAACGGTGATGGATCAAACTCGGATCTGTTGACTGGGTGTGAGTGTTTGATTGGTTCTGATGCTCCGTCCATCACCACCCCCTTTTGTACCGCTTTGTTCGCCATAAGTTGGCAGGGTATGCTCAGACGTGAGTCCCTTGCTCACTTTGCCACTGGATTCAAGCAAGCCTGGCTGAAGACGGCTGAAATGCCAGAAACTGGTCCTAGGGAGCTTGTTTCCGGTCGAGGGAAGGCAAGGCTTGGCAGTTCAGGCTGGACTGTTCCCATGAGGCACATGGTCAGACTGATTTGCATATGGCCATGTCTGAACTGGGGTGGCAGAGTGGGCTAAAGAACGGTGATGGATCAAACTCGGATCTGTTGACTGGGTGTGAGTGTTTGATTGGTGCTGATGTTCCGTCCATCACCAACCCCTTTTGTACCGCTTTGTTCGCCATAAATTGACAGGGCATGCTCAGACGTGAGTCCCTTGCTCACTTTGCCACTGGATTCAAGCAAGCCTGGTTGAAGATGGCTGAAATGCCAGAAACCGGTCCTAGGAAGCTTGTTTCCGGTCCATGGAAGGCATGGCTTGGCAGTTCGGGCTGGACTGTTCCCATGAGGCACAGGGTCAGACTGATTTGCATATGGCCATGTGTGAACTGGCGTGGCAGAGTGGGCTAAAGAACGGTGATGGATCAAACTCGGATCTGTTGACTGGGTGTGAGTGTTTGATTGGTTCTGATGCTCCGTCCATCACCACCCCCTTTTGTACCGCTTTGTTCGCCATAAGTTGGCAGGGTATGCTCAGACGTGAGTCCCTTGCTCACTTTGCCCCTTGATTCAAGCAAGCCTGGCTGAAGACGGCTGAAATGCCAGAAACCGGTCCAAGGAAGCTTGTTTCCGGTCCAGGGAAGGCATGGCTTGGCAGTTCGGGCTGGACTGTTCCCATGAGGCACAGGGTCAGACTGATTTGCACATGGCCATGTCTGAACAGGGGTGGCAGAGTGGGCTAAAGAACGGTGATGGATCAAACTCCGATCTGTTTACTGGGTGTGAGTGTTTGATTGGTTCTGATGCTCCGTCCATCACCACCCCCTTTTGAACCGCTTTGTTCGCCATAAGTTGGCAGGGTATGCTCAGCCGTGAGTCCATTGCTCACTTTGCCACTGAATTCAAGCAAGCCTGGCTGAAGACGGCTGAAATGCCAGCAACCGGTCCTAGGAAGATTGTTTCCGGTCCAGGGAAGGCATGGCTTGGCAGTTTGGACTGGACTGTTCCCATGAGGCACAGGGTCAGACTGATTTGGATATGGCCATCTCTGAACTGGGATGGCAGAGTGGGCTAAAGAACGGTGATGGATCAAACTCGGATCTGTTGACTGGGTGTGAGTGTTTGATTGGTTCTGATGCTCCGTCCATCACCACCCCCTTTTGTACCGCTTTGTTCGCCATAAGTTGGCAGGGTATGCTCAGACGTGAGTCCCTTGCTCACTTTGCCACTGGATTCAAGCAAGCCTGGCTGTAGACGGCTGAAATGCCAGCAACCGGACCTAGGAAGATTGTTTCCGGTCCAGGGAAGGCATGGCTTGGCAGTTCGGACTGGACTGTTCCCATGAGGCACAGGGTCAGACTAATTTGCATATGGCCATGTCAGAACTGGGATGGCAGAGTGGGCTAAAGAACGGTGATGGATCAAACTCGGATCTGTTGACTGGGTGTGAGTGTTTGATTGGTTCTTATGCTCCGTCCATCACCACCCCCTTTTGTACCGCTTTGTTCGCCATAAGTTGGCAGGGTATGCTCAGACGTGAGTCCCTTGCTCACTTTGCCACTGGATTCAAGCAAGCCTGGCTGAAGACGGTTGAAATACCGGAAACCGGTCCTAGGAAGCTTGTTTCTGGTCCAGGGAAGGCATGGCTTGGCAGTTCGGGCTGGACTGTTCCCATGAGGCACAGGGTCAGACTGATTTGCATATGGCCATGTCTGAACAGGGGTGGCAGAGTGGGCTAAAGAACGGTGATGTATCAAACTCCGATCTGTTGACTGGGTGTGAGTGTTTGATTGGTTCTGATGCTCCGTCCATCACCACCCCCTTTTGTACCGCTTTGTTCGCCATAAGTTGGCAGGGTATGCTCAGACGTGAGTCCCTTGCTCACTTTGCCACTGGATTCAAGCAAGCCTGGCTGAAGACGGCTGAAATGCCAGAAACTGGTCCTAGGGAGCTTGTTTCCGGTCGAGGGAAGGCATGGCTTGGCAATTCAGGCTGGACTGTTCCCATGAGGCACATGGTCAGACTGATTTGCATATGGCCATGTCTGAACTGGGGTGGCAGAGTGGGCTAAAGAACGGTGATGGATCAAACTCGGATCTGTTGACTGGGTGTGAGTGTTTGATTGGTGCTGATGCTCCGTCCATCACCAACCCCTTTTGTACCGCTTTGTTAATCATAAATTGACAGGGCATGCTCAGACGTGAGTCCCTTGCTCACTTTGCCACTGGATTCAAGCAAGCCTGGTTGAAGACGGCTGAAATGCCAGAAACCGGTCCTAGGAAGCTTGTTTCCGGTCCATGGAAGGCATGGCTTGGCAGTTCGGGCTGGACTGTTCCCATGAGGCACAGGGTCAGACTGATTTGCATATGGCCATGTCTGAACTGGGGTGGCAGAGTGGGCTAAAGAACGGTGATGGATCAAACTCGGATCTGTTGACTGGGTGTGAGTGTTTGATTGGTTCTGATGCTCCGTCCATCACCACCCCCTTTTGTACCGCTTTGTTCGCCATAAGTTGGCAGGGTATGCTCAGACGTGAGTCCCTTGCTCACTTTGCCACTGGATTCAAGCAAGCCTGGCTGAAGACGGCTGAAATGCCAGAAACCGGTCCTAGGAAGCTTGTTTCCGGTCCAGGGAAGGCATGGCTTGGCAGTTCGGGCTGGACTGTTCCCATGAGGCACAGGGTCAGACTGATTTGCATATGGCCATGTCTGAACAGGGGTGGCAGAGTGGGCTAAAGAACGGTGATGGATCAAACTCCGATCTGTTTACTGGGTGTGAGTGTTTGATTGGTTCTGATGCTCCGTCCATCACCACCCCCTTTTGAACTGCTTTGTTCGCCATAAGTTGGCAGGGTATGCTCAGACGTGAGTCCCTTGCTCACTTTGCCACTGGATTCAAGCAAGCCTGGCTGAAGACGGCTGAAATGCCAGCAACCGGTCCTAGGAAGATTGTTTCCGGTCCAGGGAAGGCATGGCTTGGCAGTTCGGACTGGACTGTTCCCATGAGGCACAGGGTCAGACTGATTTGCATATGGCCATGTCTGAACTGGGATGGCAGAGTGGGCTAAAGAACGGTGATGGATCAAACTCGGATCTGTTGACTGGGTGTGAGTGTTTGATTGGTTCTGATGCTCCGTCCATCACCACCCCCTTTTGTACCGCTTTGTTCGCCATAAGTTGGCAGGGTATGCTCAGACGTGAGTCCCTTGCTCACTTTGCCACTGGATTCAAGCAAGCCTGGCTGAAGACGGCTGAAATGCCAGAAACCGGTCCTAGTAAGCTTGTTTCCGGTCCAGGGAACGCATGGCTTGGCATTTTGGGATGGACTGTTCCCATGAGGCACAGGGTCAGACTGATTTGCATATGGCCATGTCTGAACTGGGGTGGCAGAGTGGGCTAAAGAACGGTGATGGATCAAACTCGGATCTGTTGACTGGGTGTGAGTGTTTGATTGGTTCTGATGCTCCGTCCATCACCACCCCCTTTTGTACCGCTTTGTTCGCCATAAGTTGGCAGGGTATGCTCAGACGTGAGTCCCTTGCTCACTTTGCCACTGGATTCAAGCAAGCCTGGCTGAAGACGGCTGAAATGCCAGAAACTGGTCCTAGGGAGCTTGTTTCCGGTCGAGGGAAGGCATGGCTTGGCAATTCAGGCTGGACTGTTCCCATGAGGCACATGGTCAGACTGATTTGCATATGGCCATGTCTGAACTGGGGTGGCAGAGTGGGCTAAAGAACGGTGATGGATCAAACTCGGATCTGTTGACTGGGTGTGAGTGTTTGATTGGTGCTGATGCTCCGTCCATCACCAACCCCTTTTGTACCGCTTTGTTCATCATAAATTGACAGGGCATGCTCAGACGTGAGTCCCTTGCTCACTTTGCCACTGGATTCAAGCAAGCCTGGTTGAAGACGGCTGAAATGCCAGAAACCGGTCCTAGGAAGCTTGTTTCCGGTCCATGGAAGGCATGGCTTGGCAGTTCGGGCTGGACTGTTCCCATGAGGCACAGGGTCAGACTGATTTGCATATGGCCATGTCTGAACTGGGGTGGCAGAGTGGGCTAAAGAACGGTGATGGATCAAACTCGGATCTGTTGACTGGGTGTGAGTGTTTGATTGGTTCTGATGCTCCGTCCATCACCACCCCCTTTTGTACCGCTTTGTTCGCCATAAGTTGGCAGGGTATGCTCAGACGTGAGTCCCTTGCTCACTTTGCCACTGGATTCAAGCAAGCCTGGCTGAAGACGGCTGAAATGCCAGAAACCGGTCCTAGGAAGCTTGTTTCCGGTCCAGGGAAGGCATGGCTTGGCAGTTCGGGCTGGACTGTTCCCATGAGGCACAGGGTCAGACTGATTTGCATATGGCCATGTCTGAACAGGGGTGGCAGAGTGGGCTAAAGAACGGTGATGGATCAAACTCCGATCTGTTTACTGGGTGTGAGTGTTTGATTGGTTCTGATGCTCCGTCTATCACCACCCCCTTTTGAACTGCTTTGTTCGCCATAAGTTGGCAGGGTATGCTCAGACTTGAGTCCCTTGCTCACTTTGCCACTGGATTCAAGCAAGCCTGGCTGAAGACGGCTGAAATGCCAGCAACCGGTCCTAGGAAGATTGTTTCCGGTCCAGGGAAGGCATGGCTTGGCAGTTCGGATTGGACTGTTCCCATGAGGCACAGGGTCAGACTGATTTGCATATGGCCATGTCTGAACTGGGATGGCAGAGTGGGCTAAAGAACGGTGATGGATCAAACTCGGATCTGTTGACTGGGTGTGAGTGTTTGATTGGTTCTGATGCTCCGTCCATCACCACCCCCTTTTGTACCGCTTTGTTCGCCATAAGTTGGCAGGTTATGCTCAGACGTGAGTCCCTTGCTCACTTTGCCACTGGATTCAAGCAAGCCTGGCTGAAGACGGCTGAAATGCCAGAAACCGGTCCTAGTAAGCTTGTTTCCGGTCCAGGGAACGCATGGCTTGGCATTTTGGGCTGGACTGTTCCCATGAGGCACAGGGTCAGACTGATTTGCATATGGCCATGTCTGAACTGGGGTGGCAGAGTGGGCTAAAGAACGGTGATGGATCAAACTCGGATCTGTTGACTGGGTGTGAGTGTTTGATTGGTTCTGATGCTCCGTCCATCACCACCCCCTTTTGTACCGCTTTGTTCGCCATAAGTTGGCAGGGTATGCTCAGACGTGAGTCCCTTGCTCACTTTGCCACTGGATTCAAGCAAGCCTGGCTGAAGACGGCTGAAATGCCAGAAACTGGTCCTAGGGAGCTTGTTTCCGGTCGAGGGAAGGCATGGCTTGGCAGTTCGGGCTGGACTGTTCCCATGAGGCACATGGTCAGACTGATTTGCATATGGCCATGTCTGAACTGGGGTGGCAGAGTGGGCTAAAGAACGGTGATGGATCAAACTCGGATCTGTTGACTGGGTGTGAGTGTTTGATTGGTGCTGATGCTCCGTCCATCACCAACCCCTTTTGTACCGCTTTGTTCGCCATAAACTGACAGGGCATGCTCAGACGTGAGTCCCTTGCTCACTTTGCCACTGAATTCAAGCAAGCCTGGCTGAAGACGGCTGAAATGCCAGAAACCAGTCCTAGGAAGCTTGTTTCCGGTCCAGGGAAGGCATGGCTTGGCAGTTCGGACTGGACTGTTCCCATGAGGCACAGGGTCAGACTGATTTGCATAGGGCCATGTGAACTGGGGTGGCAGAGTGGGCTAAAGAACAGTGATGGATCAAACTCGGACCTGTTGACTGGGTGTGAGTGTTTGATTGGTTCTGATGCTCCGTCTATCACCACCCCCTTTTGTACCGCTTTGTTCGCCATAAGTTGGCAGGGTATGCTCAGACGTGAGTCCCTTGCTCACTTTGCCACTGGATTCAAGCAAGCCTGGCTGAAGACGGCTGAAATGCCAGAAACTGGTCCTAGGGAGCTTGTTTCCGGTCGAGGGAAGGCATGGCTTGGCAGTTCGGGCTGGACTGTTCCCATGAGGCACATGGTCAGACTGATTTGCATATGGCCATGTCTGAACTGGGGTGGCAGAGTGGGCTAAAGAACGGTGATGGATCAAACTCGGATCTGTTGACTGGGTGTGAGTGTTTGATTGGTGCTGATGCTCCGTCCATCAACAACCCCTTTTGTACCGCTTTGTTCGCCATAAATTGACAGGGCATGCTCAGACGTGAGTCCCTTGCTCACTTTGCCACTGGATTCAAGCAAGCCTGGCTGAAGACGGCTGAAATGCCAGAAACCGGTCCTAGGAAGCTTGTTTCCAGTCCAGGGAAGGCATGGCTTGGCAGTTCGGGCTGGACTGTTCCCATGAGGCACAGGGTCAGACTGATTTGCATATGGCCATGTTTGAACTGGGGTGGCAGAGTGGGCTAAAGAATGGTGATGGATCAAACTCAGATCTGTGGACTGGGTGTGAGCATTTGATGTGTTCTGATGCTCCGTCCATCACCACCCCCTTTTGTACCTCTTTGTTCGCCATAAGTTGGCAGGGTATGCTCAGACGTGAGTCCCTTGCTCACTTTGCCACTGGATTCAAGCAAGCCTGGCTGAAGACGGCTGAAATGCCAGAAACCGGTCCTAGGAAGCTTGTTTTCAGTCCAGGGAAGGCATGGCTTGGCAGTTCGGGCTGGACTGTTCCCATGAGGCACAGGGTCAGACTGATTTGCATATGGCCATGTTTGAACTGGGGTGGCAAAGTGGGCTAAAGAATGGTGATGGATCAAACTCGGATTTGTTGACTGGGTGTGAGTGTTTGATTGGTTCTGATGCTCCGTCCATCACCACCCCCTTTTGTACTGCTTTGTTCGCCATAAGTTGGCAGGGTATGCTCAGACGTGAGTCCCTTGCTCACTTTGCCACTGAATTCAAGCAAGCCTGGCTGAAGACGGCTGAAATGCCAGAAACCAGTCCTAGGAAGCTTGTTTCCGGTCCAGGGAAGGCATGGCTTGGCAGATCGGGCTGGACTGTTCCCATGAGGCACAGGGTCAGACTGATTTGCATAGGGCCATGTCTGAACAGGGGTGGCAGAGTGGGCTAAAGAACGGTGATGGATCAAACTCGGACCTGTTGACTGGGTGTGAGTGTTTGATTGGTTCTGATGCTCCGTCCATCACCACCCCCTTTTGTACCGCTTTGTTTGCCATAAGTTGGCATGGTATGCTCAGACGTGAGTCCCTTGCTCACTTTGCCACTGGATTCAAGCAAGCCTGGCTGAAGACGGCTGAAATGCCAGAAACTGGTCCTAGGGAGCTTGTTTCCGGTCGAGGGAAGGCATGGCTTGGCAGTTCGGGCTGGACTGTTCCCATGAGGCACATGGTCAGACTGATTTGCATATGGCCATGTCTGAACTGGGGTGGCAGAGTGGGCTAAAGAACGGTGATGGATCAAACTCGGATCTGTTGACTGGGTGTGAGTGTTTGATTGGTGCTGATGCTCCGACCATCACCAACCCCTTTTGTATCGCTTTGTTCGCCATAAATTGACAGGGCATGCTCAGACGTGAGTCCCTTGCTCACTTTGCCACTGGATTCAAGCAAGCCTGGCTGAAGACGGCTGAAATGCCAGAAACTGGTCCTAGGAAGCTTGTTTCCGGTCCGGGGAAGGCATGGCTTGGCAGTTCGGGCTGGACTGTTCCCATGAGGCACAGGGTCAGACTGATTTGCATATGGCCATGTCTGAACTGGGGTGGCAGAGTGAGCTAAAGAACGGTGATGGATCAAACTCGGATCTGTTGACTGGGTGTGAGCATTTGATGTGTTCTGATGCTCCGTCCATCACCAACCCCTTTTGTATCGCTTTGCTCGCCATAAGATGGCAGGGTATGCTCAGACGTGAGTCCCTTGCTCACTTTGCCACTTGATTCAAGCAAGCCTGGCTGAAGACGGCTGAAATGCCAGAAACCGGTCCTAGGAAGCTTTTTTCCAGTCCAGGGAAGGCATGGCTTGGCAGTTCGGGCTGGACTGTTCCCATGAGGCACAGGGTCAGACTGATTTGCATATGGCCATGTCTGAACTGGGGTGGCAGAGTGGGCAAAAGAATGGTGAGGGATCAAACTCAGATCTGTGGACTGGGTGTGAGCATTTGATGTGTTCTGATGCTCCGTCCATCACCACCCCCTTTTGTACCTCTTTGTTCACCATAAGTTGGCAGGGTATGCTCAGACGTGAGTCCCTTGCTCACTTTGCCACTGGATTCAAGCAAGCCTGGCTGAAGACGGCTGAAATGCCAGAAACCGGTCCTAGGAAGCTTGTTTCCAGTCCAGGGAAGGCATGGCTTGGCAGTTCGGGCTGGACTGTTCCCATGAGGCACAGGGTCAGACTGATTTGCATATGGCCATGTTTGAACTGGGGTGGCAGAGTGGGCTAAAGAATGGTGATGGATCAAACTCGGATTTGTTGACTGGGTGTGAGTGTTTGATTGGTTCTGATGCTCCGTCCATCACCACCCCCTTTTGTACTGCTTTGTTCGCCATAAGTTGGCAGGGTATGCTCAGACGTGAGTCCCTTGCTCACTTTGCCACTGGATTCAAGCAAGCCTGGCTGAAGACGGCTGAAATGCCAGAAACCGGTCCTAGGAAGCTTGTTTCCGGTCCAGGGAAGGCATGGCTTGGCAGTTCGGGCTGGACTGTTCCCATGAGGCACAGGGTCAGACTGATTTGCATATGGCCATATCTGAACAGGGGTGGCAGAGTGGGCTAAAGAACGGTGATGGATCAAACTCCGATCTGTTTACTGGGTGTGAGTGTTTGATTGGTTCTGATGCTCCGTCCATCACCACCCCCTTTTGAACTGCTTTGTTCGCCATAAGTTGGCAGGGTATGCTCAGACGTGAGTCCCTTGCTCACTTTGCCACTGGATTCAAGCAAGCCTGGCTGAAGACGGCTGAAATGCCAGCAACCGGTCCTAGGAAGATTGTTTCCGGTCCAGCGAAGGCATGGCTTGGCAGTTCGGACTGGACTGTTCCCATGAGGCACAGGGTCAGACTGATTTGCATATGGCCATGTCTGAACTGGGATGGCAGAGTGGGCTAAAGAACGGTGATGGATCAAACTCGGATCTGTTGACTGGGTGTGAGTGTTTGATTGGTTCTGATGCTCCGTCCATCACCACCCCCTTTTGTACCGCTTTGTTCGCCATAAGTTGGCAGGGTATGCTCAGACGTGAGTCCCTTGCTCACTTTGCCACTGGATTCAAGCAAGCCTGGCTGAAGACGGCTGAAATGCCAGAAACCGGTCCTAGGAAGCTTGTTTCCGGTCCAGGGAACGCATGGCTTGGCATTTTGGGCTGGACTGTTCCCATGAGGCACAGGGTCAGACTGATTTGCATATGGCCATGTCTGAACTGGGGTGGCAGAGTGGGCTAAAGAACGGTGATGGATGAAACTCGGATCTGTTGACTGGGTGTGAGTGTTTGATTGGTTCTGATGCTCCGTCCATCACCACCCCCTTTTGTACCGCTTTGTTCGCCATAAGTTGGCAGGGTATGCTCAGACGTGAGTCCCTTGCTCACTTTGCCACTGGATTCAAGCAAGCCTGGCTGAAGACGGCTGAAATGCCAGAAACTGGTCCTAGGGAGCTTGTTTCCGGTCGAGGGAAGGCATGGCTTGGCAGTTCGGGCTGGACTGTTCCCATGATGCACATGGTCAGACTGATTTGCATATGGCCATGTCTGAACTGGGGTGGCAGAGTGGGCTAAAGAACGGTGATGGATCAAACTCGGATCTGTTGACTGGGTGTGAGTGTTTGATTGGTGCTGATGCTCCGTCCATCACCAACCCCTTTTGTACCGCTTTGTTCGCCATAAATTGACAGGGCATGCTCAGACGTGAGTCCCTTGCTCACTTTGCCACTGAATTCAAGCAAGCCTGGCTGAAGACGGCTGAAATGCCAGAAACCAGTCCTAGGAAGCTTGTTTCCGGTCCAGGGAAGGCATGGCTTGGCAGTTCGGACTGGACTGTTCCCATGAGGCACAGGGTCAGACTGATTTGCATAGGGCCATGTGAACTGGGGTGGCAGAGTGGGCTAAAGAACGGTGATGGATCAAACTCGGATCTGTTGACTGGGTGTGAGTGTTTGATTGGTGCTGATGCTCCGTCCATCACCAACCCCTTTTGTACCGCTTTGTTCGCCATAAATTGACAGGGCATGCTCAGACGTGAGTCCCTTGCTCACTTTGCCACTGGATTCAAGCAAGCCTGGCTGAAGACGGCTGAAATGCCAGAAACCGGTCCTAGGAAGCTTGTTTCCAGTCCAGGGAAGGCATGGCTTGGCAGTTTGGGCTGGACTGTTCCCATGAGGCACAGGGTCAGACTGATTTGCATATGGCCATGTTTGAACTGGGGTGGCAGAGTGGGCTAAAGAATGGTGATGGATCAAACTCAGATCTGTGGACTGGGTGTGAGCATTTGATGTGTTCTGATGCTCCGTCCATCACCACCCCCTTTTGTACCTCTTTGTTCGCCATAAGTTGGCAGGGTATGCTCAGACGTGAGTCCCTTGCTCACTTTGCCACTGGATTCAAGCAAGCCTGGCTGAAGACGGCTGAAATGCCAGAAACCGGTCCTAGGAAGCTTGTTTTCAGTCCAGGGAAGGCATGGCTTGGCAGTTCGGGCTGGACTGTTCCCATGAGGCACAGGGTCAGACTGATTTGCATATGGCCATGTTTGAACTGGGGTGGCAGAGTGGGCTAAAGAATGGTGATGGATCAAACTCGGATTTGTTGACTGGGTGTGAGTGTTTGATTGGTTCTGATGCTCCGTCCATCACCACCCCCTTTTGTACTGCTTTGTTCGCCATAAGTTGGCAGGGTATGCTCAGACGTGAGTCCCTTGCTCACTTTGCGACTGGATTCAAGCAAGCCTGGCTGAAGATGGCTGAAATGCCAGAAACCGGTCCTTGGAAGCTTGTTTCCGGTCCAGGGAAGGCATTGCTTGTCAGTTCGGGCTGGACTGTTTCCATGAGGCACAGGGTCAGACTGATTTGCATATGGCCATGTCTGAACTTGGGTGGCAGAGTGGGCTAAAGAGCGGTGATGGATAAAACTCTGATCTGTTGACTGGGTGTGAGTGTTTGATTGTTTCTGATGCTCCGTCCATCACCACCCCCTTTTGTACCGCTTTGTTCGCCATAAGTTGGCAGGGTATGCTCAGACGTGAGTCCCTTGCTCACTTTGCCACTGAATTCAAGCAAGCCTGGCTGAAGACGGCTGAAATGCCAGAAACCAGTCCTAGGAAGCTTGTTTCCGGTCCAGGGAAGGCATGGCTTGGCAGTTCGGGCTGGACTGTTCCCATGAGGCACAGGGTCAGACTGATTTGCATAGGGCCATGTCTGAACTGGGGTGGCAGAGTGGGCTAAAGAACGGTGATGGATCAAACTCGGACCTGTTGACTGGGTGTGAGTGTTTGATTGGTTCTGATGCTCCGTCCATCACCACCCCCTTTTGTACCGCTTTGTTCGCCATAAGTTGGCAGGGTATGCTCAGACGTGAGTCCCTTGCTCACTTTGCCACTGGATTCAAGCAAGCCTGGCTGAAGACGGCTGAAATTCCAGAAACTGGTCCTAGGGAGCTTGTTTCCGGTCGAGGGAAGGCATGGCTTGCAGTTCGGGCTGGACTGTTCCCATGAGGCACATGGTCAGACTGATTTGCATATGGCCATGTCTGAACTGGGGTGGCAGAGTGGGCTAAAGAACGGTGATGGATCAAACTCGGATCTGTTGACTGGGTGTGAGTGTTTGATTGGTGCTGATGCTCCATCCATCACCAACCCCTTTTGTACCGCTTTGTTCACCATAAATTGACAGGGCCTGCTCAGACGTGAGTCCCTTGCTCACTTTGCCACTGGATTCAAGCAAGCCTGGCTGAAGATGGCTGAAATGCCAGAAACTGGTCCTAGGAAGCTTGTTTCCGGTCCGGGGAAGGCATGGCTTGACAGTTCGGGCTGGACTGTTCCCATGAGGCACAGGGTCAGACTGATTTGCATATGGCCAGTCTGAACTGGGGTGGCAGAGTGAGCTAAAGAACGGTGATGGATCAAACTCGGATCTGTTGACTGGGTGTGAGCATTTGATGTGTTCTGATGCTCCGTCCATCACCACCCCCTTTTGTACCTCTTTGTTCGCCATAAGTTGGCAGGGTATGCTCAGACGTGAGTCCCTTGCTCACTTTGCCACTGGATTCAAGCAAGCCTGGCTGAAGACGGCTGAAATGCCAGAAACCGGTCCTAGGAAGCTTGTTTTCAGTCCAGGGAAGGCATGGCTTGGCAGTTCGGGCTGGACTGTTCCCATGAGGCACAGGGTCAGACTGATTTGCATATGGCCATGTTTGAACTGGGGTGGCAAAGTGGGCTAAAGAATGGTGATGGATCAAACTCGGATTTGTTGACTGGGTGTGAGTGTTTGATTGGTTCTGATGCTCCGTCCATCACCACCCCCTTTTGTACTGCTTTGTTCGCCATAAGTTGGCAGGGTATGCTCAGACGTGAGTCCCTTGCTCACTTTGCCACTGAATTCAAGCAAGCCTGGCTGAAGACGGCTGAAATGCCAGAAACCAGTCCTAGGAAGCTTGTTTCCGGTCCAGGGAAGGCATGGCTTGGCAGTACGGGCTGGACTGTTCCCATGAGGCACAGGGTCAGACTGATTTGCATAGGGCCATGTCTGAACAGGGGTGGCAGAGTGGGCTAAAGAACGGTGATGGATCAAACTCGGACCTGTTGACTGGGTGTGAGTGTTTGATTGGTTCTGATGCTCCGTCCATCACCACCCCCTTTTGTACCGCTTTGTTTGCCATAAGTTGGCATGGTATGCTCAGACGTGAGTCCCTTGCTCACTTTGCCACTGGATTCAAGCAAGCCTGGCTGAAGACGGCTGAAATGCCAGAAACTGGTCCTAGGGAGCTTGTTTCCGGTCGAGGGAAGGCATGGCTTGGCAGTTCGGGCTGGACTGTTCCCATGAGGCACATGGTCAGACTGATTTGCATATGGCCATGTCTGAACTGGGGTGGCAGAGTGGGCTAAAGAACGGTGATGGATCAAACTCGGATCTGTTGACTGGGTGTGAGTGTTTGATTGGTGCTGATGCTCCGACCATCACCAACCCCTTTTGTATCGCTTTGTTCGCCATAAATTGACAGGGCATGCTCAGACGTGAGTCCCTTGCTCACTTTGCCACTGGATTCAAGCAAGCCTGGCTGAAGACGGCTGAAATGCCAGAAACTGGTCCTAGGAAGCTTGTTTCCGGTCCGGGGAAGGCATGGCTTGGCAGTTCGGGCTGGACTGTTCCCATGAGGCACAGGGTCAGACTGATTTGCATATGGCCATGTCTGAACTGGGGTGGCAGAGTGAGCTAAAGAACGGTGATGGATCAAACTCGGATCTGTTGACTGGGTGTGAGCATTTGATGTGTTCTGATGCTCCGTCCATCACCAACCCCTTTTGTACCGCTTTGCTCGCCATAAGATGGCAGGGTATGCTCAGACGTGAGTCCCTTGCTCACTTTGCCACTTGATTCAAGCAAGCCTGGCTGAAGACGGCTGAAATGCCAGAAACCGGTCCTAGGAAGCTTTTTTCCAGTCCAGGGAAGGCATGGCTTGGCAGTTCGGGCTGGACTGTTCCCATGAGGCACAGGGTCAGACTGATTTGCATATGGCCATGTCTGAACTGGGGTGGCAGAGTGGGCAAAAGAATGGTGAGGGATCAAACTCAGATCTGTGGACTGGGTGTGAGCATTTGATGTGTTCTGATGCTCCGTCCATCACCACCCCCTTTTGTACCTCTTTGTTCACCATAAGTTGGCAGGGTATGCTCAGACGTGAGTCCCTTGCTCACTTTGCCACTGGATTCAAGCAAGCCTGGCTGAAGACGGCTGAAATGCCAGAAACCGGTCCTAGGAAGCTTGTTTCCAGTCCAGGGAAGGCATGGCTTGGCAGTTCGGGCTGGACTGTTCCCATGAGGCACAGGGTCAGACTGATTTGCATATGGCCATGTTTGAACTGGGGTGGCAGAGTGGGCTAAAGAATGGTGATGGATCAAACTCGGATTTGTTGACTGGGTGTGAGTGTTTGATTGGTTCTGATGCTCCGTCCATCACCACCCCCTTTTGTACTGCTTTGTTCGCCATAAGTTGGCAGGGTATGCTCAGACGTGAGTCCCTTGCTCACTTTGCCACTGGATTCAAGCAAGCCTGGCTGAAGACGGCTGAAATGCCAGAAACCGGTCCTAGGAAGCTTGTTTCCGGTCCAGGGAAGGCATGGCTTGGCAGTTCGGGCTGGACTGTTCCCATGAGGCACAGGGTCAGACTGATTTGCATATGGCCATATCTGAACAGGGGTGGCAGAGTGGGCTAAAGAACGGTGATGGATCAAACTCCGATCTGTTTACTGGGTGTGAGTGTTTGATTGGTTCTGATGCTCCGTCCATCACCACCCCCTTTTGAACTGCTTTGTTCGCCATAAGTTGGCAGGGTATGCTCAGACGTGAGTCCCTTGCTCACTTTGCCACTGGATTCAAGCAAGCCTGGCTGAAGACGGCTGAAATGCCAGCAACCGGTCCTAGGAAGATTGTTTCCGGTCCAGCGAAGGCATGGCTTGGCAGTTCGGACTGGACTGTTCCCATGAGGCACAGGGTCAGACTGATTTGCATATGGCCATGTCTGAACTGGGATGGCAGAGTGGGCTAAAGAACGGTGATGGATCAAACTCGGATCTGTTGACTGGGTGTGAGTGTTTGATTGGTGCTGATGCTCCGTCCATCACCAACCCCTTTTGTACCGCTTTGTTCGCCATAAATTGACAGGGCATGCTCAGACGTGAGTCCCTTGCTCACTTTGCCACTGGATTCAAGCAAGCCTGGCTGAAGACGGCTGAAATGCCAGAAACCGGTCCTAGGAAGCTTGTTTCCAGTCCAGGGAAGGCATGGCTTGGCAGTTTGGGCTGGACTGTTCCCATGAGGCACAGGGTCAGACTGATTTGCATATGGCCATGTTTGAACTGGGGTGGCAGAGTGGGCTAAAGAATGGTGATGGATCAAACTCGGATTTGTTGACTGGGTGTGAGCATTTGATGTGTTCTGATGCTACGTCCATCACCACCCCCTTTTGTACTGCTTTGTTCGCCATAAGTTGGCAGGGTATGCTCAGACGTGAGTCCCTTGCTCACTTTGCGACTGGATTCAAGCAAGCCTGGCTGAAGATGGCTGAAATGCCAGAAACCGGTCCTAGGAAGCTTGTTTCCGGTCCAGGGAGGCATTGCTTGGCAGTTCGGGCTGGACTGTTTCCATGAGGCACAGGGTCAGACTGATTTGCATATGGCCATGTCTGAACTTGGGTGGCAGAGTGGGCTAAAGAGCGGTGATGGATAAAACTCTGATCTGTTGACTGGGTGTGAGTGTTTGATTGTTTCTGATGCTCCGTCCATCACCACCCCCTTTTGTACCGCTTTGTTCGCCATAAGTTGGCAGGGTATGCTCAGACGTGAGTCCCTTGCTCACTTTGCCACTGAATTCAAGCAAGCCTGGCTGAAGACGGCTGAAATGCCAGAAACCAGTCCTAGGAAGCTTGTTTCCGGTCCAGGGAAGGCATGGCTTGGCAGTTCGGGCTGGACTGTTCCCATGAGGCACAGGGTCAGACTGATTTGCATAGGGCCATGTCTGAACTGGGGTGGCAGAGTGGGCTAAAGAACGGTGATGGATCAAACTCGGACCTGTTGACTGGGTGTGAGTGTTTGATTGGTTCTGATGCTCCGTCCATCACCACCCCCTTTTGTACCGCTTTGTTCGCCATAAGTTGGCAGGGTATGCTCAGACGTGAGTCCCTTGCTCACTTTGCCACTGGATTCAAGCAAGCCTGGCTGAAGACGGCTGAAATTCCAGAAACTGGTCCTAGGGAGCTTGTTTCCGGTCGAGGGAAGGCATGGCTTGGCAGTTCGGGCTGGACTGTTCCCATGAGGCACATGGTCAGACTGATTTGCATATGGCCATGTCTGAACTGGGGTGGCAGAGTGGGCTAAAGAACGGTGATGGATCAAACTCGGATCTGTTGACTGGGTGTGAGTGTTTGATTGGTGCTGATGCTCCGTCCATCACCAACCCCTTTTGTACCGCTTTGTTCGCCATAAATTGACAGGGCCTGCTCAGACGTGAGTCCCTTGCTCACTTTGCCACTGGATTCAAGCAAGCCTGGCTGAAGATGGCTGAAATGCCAGAAACTGGTCCTAGGAAGCTTGTTTCCGGTCCGGGGAAGGCATGGCTTGGCAGTTCGGGCTGGACTGTTCCCATGAGGCACAGGGTCAGACTGATTTGCATATGGCCAGTCTGAACTGGGGTGGCAGAGTGAGCTAAAGAACGGTGATGGATCAAACTCGGATCTGTTGACTGGGTGTGAGCATTTGATGTGTTCTGATGCTCCGTCCATCACCACCCCCTTTTGTACCTCTTTGTTCGCCATAAGTTGGCAGGGTATGCTCAGACGTGAGTCCCTTGCTCACTTTGCCACTGGATTCAAGCAAGCCTGGCTGAAGACGGCTGAAATGCCAGAAACTGGTCCTAGGAAGCTTGTTTCCAGTCCAGGGAAGGCATGGCTTGGCAGTTCGGGCTGGACTGTTCCCATGAGGCACAGGGTCAGACTGATTTGCATATGGCCATGTTTGAACTGGGGTGGCAGAGTGGGCTAAAGAATGGTGATGGATCAAACTCGGATTTGTTGACTGGGTGTGAGTGTTTGATTGGTTCTGATGCTCCGTCCATCACCACCCCCTTTTGTACTGCTTTGTTCGCCATAAGTTGGTAGGGTATGCTCAGACGTGAGTCCCTTGCTCACTTTGCCACTGGATTCAAGCAAGCCTGGCTGAAGATGGCTGAAATGCCAGAAACCGGTCCTAGGAAGCTTGTTTCCGGTCCAGGGAAGGCCTTGCTTGGCAGTTCGGGGTGGACTGTTTCCATGAGGCACAGGGTCAGACTGATTTGCATATGGCCATGTCTGAACTGGTGTGGCAGAGTGGGCTAAAGAGCGGTGATGGATCAAACTCTGATCTGTTGACTGGGTGTGAGTGTTTGATTGTTTCTGATGCTCCGTCCATCACCACCCCCTTTTGTACCGCTTTGTTCGCCATAAGTTGGCAGGGTATGCTCAGACGTGAGTCCCTTGCTCACTTTGCCACTGGATTCAAGCAAGCCTGGCTGAAGACGGCTGAAATGCCAGAAACTGGTCCTAGGGAGCTTGTTTCCGGTTGAGGGAAGGCATGGCTTGGCAGTTCGGGCTGGACTGTTCCCATGAGGCACATGGTCAGACTGATTTGCATATGGCCATGTCTGAACTGGGGTGGCAGAGTGGGCTAAAGAACGGTGATGGATCAAACTCGGATCTGTTGACTGGGTGTGAGTGTTTGATTGGTGCTGATGCTCCGTCCATCACCAACCCCTTTTGTACCGCTTTGTTCGCCATAAATTGACAGGGCATGCTCAGACGTGAGTCCCTTGCTCACTTTGCCACTGGATTCAAGCAAGCCTGGCTGAAGACGGCTGAAATGCCAGAAACCGGTCCTAGGAAGCTTGTTTCCGGTCCATGGAAGGCATGGCTTGGCAGGTCGGGCTGGACTGTTCCCATGAGGCACAGGGTCAGACTGATTTGCATATGGCCATGTCTGAACTGGGGTAGCAGAGTGGGCTAAAGAACGGTGATGGATCAAACTCGGATCTGTTGACTGAGTGTGAGTGTTTGATTGGTTCGGATGCTCCGTCCATCACCACCCCCTTTTGTACCGCTTTGTTCGCCATAAGTTGCCAGGGTATGCTCAGACGTGAGTCCCTTGCTCACTTTGCCACTGTATTCAAGCAAGCCTGGCTGAAGACGGCTGAAATGCCAGAAACCGGTCCTAGGAATATTGTTTCTGGTCCAGGGAAGGCATGGCTTGGCAGTTCGGGCTAGACTGTTCCCATGAGGCACAGGGTCAGACTGATTTGCAAATGGCCATGTCTGAACAGGGGTGGCAGAGTGGGCTAAAGAACGGTGATGGATCAAACTCGGATCTGTTGACTGGGTGTGAGTGTTTGATTGGTTCTGATGCTCCGTCCATCACCACCTCCTTTTGTACCGCTTTGTTCGCCATAAGTTGGCAGGGTATGCTCAGACGTGAGTCCCTTGCTCACTTTGCCACTGGATTCAAGCAATCCTGGCTGAAGACGGCTGAAATGCCGGAAACCGGTCCTAGGAAGCTTGTTTTCGGTCCAGGGAAGGCATGGCTTGGCAGTTCGGGCTGGAATGTTCCCATGAGGAACAGGGTCAGACTGATTTGCATATGGCCATGTCTGAACTGGGGTGGCAGAGTGGGCTAAAGAACGGTGATGGATCAAACTCGGATCTGTTGACTGGGTGTGAGTGTTTGATTGGTTCTGATGCTCCGTCCATCACGACCCCCTTTTGTACCTCTTTGTTCGCCATAAGTTGGCAGGGTATGCTCAGACGTGAGTCCCTTGCTCACTTTGCCACTGGATTCAAGCAAGCCAGGCTGAAGACGGCTGAAATGCCAGAAACCGGTCCTAGGAAGATTGTTTCCGGTCCAGGGAAGGCATGGCTTGGCAGTTTGGGCTGGACTTTTCCCATGAGGCACAGGGTCAGACTGATTTGCATATGGCCATGTCTGAACTGGGGTGGCAGAGTGGGCTAAAGAACGGTGATGGATCAAACTCCGATCTGTTGACTGGGTGTGAGTGTTTGATTGGTTCTGATGCTCCGTCCATCACGACCCCCTTTTGAACCGCTTTGTTCGCCATAAGTTGGCAGGGTATGCTCAGACGTGAGTCCCTTGCTCACTTTGCCACTGGATTCAAGCAAGCCTGGCTGAAGACGGCTGAAATGCCAGCAACCGGTCCTAGGAAGATTGTTTCCGGTCCAGGGAAGGCATGGCTTGGCAGTTCGGACTGGACTGTTCCCATGAGGCACAGGATCAGACTGATTTGCATATGGCCATGTCTGAACTGGGATGGCAGAGTGGGCTAAAGAACAGTGATGGATCAAACTCGGATCTGTTGACTGGGTGTGAGTGTTTGATTGGTTCTGATGCTCCGTCCATCACCACCCCCTTTTGTACCACTTTGTTCGCCATAAGTTGGCAGGGTATGCTCAGACGTGAGTCCCTTGCTCACTTTGCCACTGGATTCAAGCAAGCCTGGCTGAAGACGGCTGAAATGCCGGAAACCGGTCCTAGGAAGCTTGTTTTCGGTCCAGGGAAGGCATGGCTTGGCAGTTCGGGCTGGACTGTTCCCATGAGGAACAGGGTCAGACTGATTTGCATATGGCCATGTCTGAACTGGGGTGGCAGAGTGGGCTAAAGAACGGTGATGGATCAAACTCGGATCTGTTGACTGGGTGTGAGTGTTTGATTGGTTCTGATGCTCCGTCCATCACCACCCCATTTGTACCTCTTTGTTCGCCATAAGTTGGCAGGGTATGCTCATACGTGAGTCCCTTGCTCACTTTGCCACTGGATTCAAGCAAGCCAGGCTGAAGACGGCTGAAATGCCAGAAACCGGTCCTAGGAAGCTTGTTTCCGGTCCAGGGAAGGCATGGCTTGGCAGTTTGGGCTGGACTGTTCCCATGAGGCACAGGGTCAGACTGATTTGCATATGGCCATGTCTGAACTGGGGTGGCAGAGTGGGCTAAAGAACGGTGATGGATCAAACTCGGATCTGTTGACTGGGTGTGAGTGTTTGATTGGTTCTGATGCTCCGTCCATCACCACCCCCTTTTGAACCTCTTTGTTCGCCAAAAGTTGGCAGGGTATGCTCAGACGTGAGTCCCTTGCTCACTTTGCCACTGGATTCAAGCAAGCCAGGCTGAAGACGGCTGAAATGCCAGAAACCGGTCCTAGGAAGCTTGTTTCCGGTCCAGGGAAGGCATGGCTTGGCAGTTTGGGCTGGACTGTTCCCATGAGGCACAGGGTCAGACTGATTTGCATATGGCCATGTCTGAACTGGGGTGGCAGAGTGGGCTAAAGAACGGTGATGGATCAAACTCGGATCTGTTGACTGGGTGTGAGTGTTTGATTGGTTCTGATGCTCCGTCCATCACCACCCCCTTTTTAACCTCTTTGTTCGCCAAAAGTTGGCAGGGTATGCTCAGACGTGAGTCCCTTGCTCACTTTGCCACTGGATTCAAGCAAGCCTGGCTGAAGACGGCTGAAATGCCAGCAACCGGTCCTAGGAAGATTGTTTCCGGTCCAGGGAAGGCATGGCTTGGCAGTTCGGACTGGACTGTAACCATGAGGCACAGGGTCAGACTGATTTGCATACGGCCATGTCAGAACTGGGATGGCAGAGTGGGCTAAAGAACGGTGATGGATCAAACTCGGATCTGTTGACTGGGTGTGAGTGTTTGATTGGTTCTGATGCTCCGTCCATCACCACCCCCTTTTGTACCGCTTTGTTCGCCATAAGTTGGCAGGGTATGCTCAGACGTGAGTCCCTTGCTCACTTTGCCACTGGATTCAAGCAAGCCTGGCTGAAGACGGCTGAAATGCCGGAAACCGGTCCTTGGAAGCTTGTTTTCGGTCCAGGGAAGGCATGGCTTGGCAGTTTGGGCTGGACTGTTCCCATGAGGCACAGGGTCAGACTGATTTGCATATGGCCATGTCTGAACTGGGGTGGCAGAGTGGGCTAAAGAACGGTGATGGATCAAACTCGGATCTGTTGACTGGGTGTGAGTGTTTGATTGGTTCTGATGCTCCGTCCATCACCACCCCCTTTTGTACCTCTTTGTTCGCTATAAGTTGGCAGGGTATGCTCAGACGTGAGTCCCTTGCTCACTTTGCCACTGGATTCAAGCAAGCCTGGCTGAAGACGGCTGAAATGCCAGCAACCGGTCCTAGGAAGATTGTTTCCGGTCCAGGGAAGGCATGGCTTGGCAGTTCGGACTGGACTGTTCCCATGAGGCACAGGGTCAGACTGATTTGCATATGGCCATGTCAGAACTGGGATGGCAGAGTGGGCTAAAGAACGGCGATGGATCAAACTCGGATCTGTTGACTGGGAGTGAGTGTTTGATTGGTTCTTATGCTCCGTCCATCACCACCTCCTTTTGTACCGCTTTGTTCGCCATAAGTTGGCAGGGTATGCTCAGACGTGAGTCCCTTGCTCACTATGCCACTGGATTCAAGCAAGCCTGGCTGAAGACGGCTGAAATGCCGGAAACCGGTCCTAGGAAGCTTGTTTCTGGTCCAGGGAAGGCATGGCTTGGCAGTTCGGGCTGGACTGTTCCCATGAGGCACAGGGTCAGACTGATTTGCATATGGCCATGTCTGAACAGGGGTGGCAGAGTGGGCTAAAGAACGGTGATGGATCAAACTCCGATCTGTTTACTGGGTGTGAGTGTTTGATTGGTTCTGATGCTCCGTCCATCACCACCCCCTTTTGAACCGCTTTGTTCGCCATAAGTTGGCAGGGTATGCTCAGACGTGAGTCCCTTGCTCACTTTTCCACTGGATTCAAGCAAGCCCGGCTGAAGACGGCTGAAATGCCAGCAACCGGTCCTAGGAAGATTGTTTCCGGTCCAGGGAAGGCATGGCTTGGCAGTTCGGGCTGGACTGTTCCCATGAGGCACAGGGTCAGACTGATTTGCATAGAGCCATGTCTGAACTGGGATGGCAGAGTGGGCTAAAGAACGGTGATAGATCAAACTCGGATCTGTTGACTGGCTATGAGTGTTTGATTGGTTCTGATGCTCCGTCTATCACCACCCCCTTTTGTACCGCTTTGTTCGGCATAAGTTGACAGGGTATGCTCAGACGTGAGTCCCTTGCTCACTTTGCCACTGAATTCAAGCAAGCCTGGCTGAAGACGGCTGAAATGCCAGAAACCAGTCCTAGGAAGCTTGTTTCCGGTCCAGGGAAGGCATGGCTTGGCAGTTCGGGCTGGACTGTTCCCATGAGGCACAGGGTCAGACTGATTTGCATAGGGCCATGTCTGAACTGGGGTGGCAGAGTGGGCTAAAGAACGGTGATGGATCAAACTCGGACCTGTTGACTGGGTGTGAGTGTTTAATTGGTTCTGATGCTCCGTCCATCACCACCCCCTTTTGTACCGCTTTGTTCGCCATAAGTTGGCAGGGTATGCTCAGACGTGAGTCCCTTGCTCACTTTGCCACTGGATTCAAGCAAGCCTGGCTGAAGACGGCTGAAATGCCAGAAACTGGTCCTAGGAAGCTTGTTTCCGGTCGAGGGAAGGCATGGCTTGGCAGTTCTGGCTGGACTGTTCCCATGAGGCACATGGTCAGACTGATTTGCATATGGCCATGTCTGAACTGGGGTGGCAGAGTGGGCTAAAGAACGGTGATGGATCAAACTCGGATTTGTTGACTGGGTGTGAGTGTTTGATTGGTGCTGATGCTCCGTCCATCACCAACCCCTTTTGTACTGCTTTGTTCGCCATAAATTGACAGGGCATGCTCAGACGTGAGTCCCTTGCTCACTTTGCCACTGGATTCAAGCAAGCCTGGCTGAAGACGGCTGAAATGCCAGAAACTGGTCCTAGGAAGCTTGTTTCCGGTCCGGGGAAGGCATGGCTTGGCAGTTCGGGCTGGACTGTTCCCATGAGGCACAGGGTCAGACTGATTTGCATATGGCCATGTCTGAACTGGGGTGGCAGAGTGAGCTAAAGAACGGTGATGGATCAAACTCGGATCTGTTGACTGGGTGTGAGCATTTGATGTGTTCTGATGCTCCGTCCATCACCAACCCCTTTTGTACCGCTTTGCTCGCCATAAGATGGCAGGGTATGCTCAGACGTGAGTCCCTTGCTCACTTTGCCACTTGATTCAAGCAAGCCTGGCTGAAGACGGCTGAAATGCCAGAAACCGGTCCTAGGAAGCTTTTTTCCAGTCCAGGGAAGGCATGGCTTGGCAGTTCGGGCTGGACTGTTCCCATGAGGCACAGGGTCAGACTGATTTGCATATGGCCATGTCTGAACTGGGGTGGCAGAGTGGGCAAAAGAATGGTGAGGGATCAAACTCAGATCTGTGGACTGGGTGTGAGCATTTGATGTGTTCTGATGCTCCGTCCATCACCACCCCCTTTTGTACCTCTTTGTTCGCCATAAGTTGGCAGGGTATGCTCAGACGTGAGTCCCTTGCTCACTTTGCCACTGGATTCAAGCAAGCCTGGCTGAAGACGGCTGAAATGCCAGAAACTGGTCCTAGGAAGCTTGTTTCCAGTCCAGGGAAGGCATGGCTTGGCAGTTCGGGCTGGACTGTTCCCATGAGGCACAGGGTCAGACTGATTTGCATATGGCCATGTTTGAACTGGGGTGGCAGAGTGGGCTAAAGAATGGTGATGGATCAAACTCGGATTTGTTGACTGGGTGTGAGTGTTTGATTGGTTCTGATGCTCCGTCCATCACCACCCCCTTTTGTACTGCTTTGTTCGCCATAAGTTGGCAGGGTATGCTCAGACGTGAGTCCCTTGCTCACTTTGCCACTGGATTCAAGCAAGCCTGGCTGAAGATGGCTGAAATGCCAGAAACCGGTCCTAGGAAGCTTGTTTCCGGTCCAGGGAAGGCCTTGCTTGGCAGTTCGGGCTGGACTGTTTCCATGAGGCACAGGGTCAGACTGATTTGCATATGGCCATGTCTGAACTGGTGTGGCAGAGTGGGCTAAAGAGCGGTGATGGATCAAACTCTGATCTGTTGACTGGGTGTGAGTGTTTGTTTCTGATGCTCCGTCCATCACCACCCCCTTTTGTACCGCTTTGTTCGCCATAAGTTGGCAGGGTATGCTCAGACGTGAGTCCCTTGCTCACTTTGCCACTGAATTCAAGCAAGCCTGGCTGAAGACGGCTGAACTGCCAGAAACCAGTCCTAGGAAGCTTGTTTCCGGTCCAGGGAAGGCATGGCTTGGCAGTTCGGGCTGGACTGTTCCCATGAGGCACAGGGTCAGACTGATTTGCATAGGGCCATGTCTGAACTGGGGTGGCAGAGTGGGCTAAAGAACGGTGATGGATCAAACTCGGACCTATTGACTGGGTGTGAGTGTTTGATTGGTTCTGATGCTCCGTCCATCACCACCCCCTTTTGTACCGCTTTGTTCGCCATAAGTTGGCAGGGTATGCTCAGACGTGAGTCCCTTGCTTACTTTGCCACTGGATTCAAGCAAGCCTGGCTGAAGACGGCTGAAATGCCAGAAACTGGTCCTAGGGAGCTTGTTTCCGGTTGAGGGAAGGCATTGCTTGGCAGTTCGGGCTGGACTGTTCCCATGAGGCACATGGTCAGACTGATTTGCATATGGCCATGTCTGAACTGGGGTGGCAGAGTGGGCTAAAGAATGGTGATGGATCAAACTCGGATCTGTTGACTGGGTGTGAGTGTTTGATTGGTGCTGATGCTCCGTCCATCACCAACCCCTTTTGTACCGCTTTGTTCGCCATAAATTGACAGGGCATGCTCAGACGTGAGTCCCTTGCTCACTTTGCCACTGGATTCAAGCAAGCCTGGCTGAAGACGGCTGAAATGCCAGAAACCGGTCCTAGGAAGCTTGTTTCCGGTCCATGGAAGGCATGGCTTGGCAGGTCGGGCTGGACTGTTCCCATGAGGCACAGGGTCAGACTGATTTGCATATGGCCATGTCTGAACTGGGGTGGCAGAGTGGGCTAAAGAACGGTGATGGATCAAACTCGGATCTGTTGACTGGGTGTGAGTGTTTGATTGGTTCTGATGCTCCGTCCATCACCACCCCCTTTTGTACCGCTTTGTTCGCCATAAGTTGGCAGGGTATGCTCAGACGTGAGTCCCTTGCTCACTTTGCCACTGGATTCAAGCAAGCCTGGCTGAAGACGGCTGAAATGCCAGAAACCGGTCCTAGGAAGCTTGTTTCCGGTCTAGGGAAGGCATGGCTTGGCATTTCGGGCTGGACTGTTCCCATGAGGCACAGGGTCAGACTGATTTGCATATGGCCATGTCTGAACTGGGGTGGCAGAGTGGGCTAAAGAACGGTGATGGATCAAACTCGGATCTGTTGACTGAGTGTGAGTGTTTGATTGGTTCAGATGCTCCGTCCATCACCACCCCCTTTTGTACCGCTTTGTTCGCCATAAGTTGGCAGGGTATGCTCAGACGTGAGTCCCTTGCTCACTTTGCCACTGGATTCAAGCAAGCCTGGCTGAAGACGGCTGAAATGCCAGAAACCGGTCCTAGGAATATTGTTTCTGGTCCAGGGAAGGCATGGCTTGGCAGTTCGGGCTAGACTGTTCCCATGAGGTACAGGGTCAGACTGATTTGCAAATGGCCATGTCTGAACAGGGGTGGCAGAGTGGGCTAAAGAACGGTGATGGATCAAACTCGGATCTGTTGACTGGGTGTGAGTGTTTGATTGGTTCTGATGCTCCGTCCATCACCACCTCCTTTTGTACCGCTTTGTTCGCCATAAGTTGGCAGGGTATGCTCAGACGTGAGTCCCTTGCTCACTTTGCCACTGGATTCAAGCAAGCCTGGCTGAAGACGGCTGAAATGCCGGAAACCGGTCCTAGGAAGCTTGTTTTCGGTCCAGGGAAGGCATGGCTTGGCAGTTCGGGCTGGAATGTTCCCATGAGGAACAGGGTCAGACTGATTTGCATATGGCCATGTCTGAACTGGGGTGGCAGAGTGGGCTAAAGAACGGTGATGGATCAAACTCGGATCTGTTGACTGGGTGTGAGTGTTTGATTGGTTCTGATACTCCGTCCATCACCACCCCCTTTTGTACCTCTTTGTTCGCCATAAGTTGGCAGGGTATGCTCAGACGTGAGTCCCTTGCTCACTTTGCCACTGGATTCAAGCAAGCCAGGCTGAAGACGGCTGAAATGCCAGAAACCGGTCCTAGGAAGATTGTTTCCGGTCCAGGGAAGGCATGGCTTGGCAGTTTGGGCTGGACTTTTCCCATGAGGCACAGGGTCAGACTGATTTGCATATGGCCATGTCTGAACTGGGGTGGCAGAGTGGGCTAAAGAACGGTGATGGATCAAACTCCGATCTGTTAACTGGGTGTGAGTGTTTGATTGGTTCTGATGCTCCGTCCATCACCACCCCCTTTTGAACCGCTTTGTTCGCCATAAGTTGGCAGGGTATGCTCAGACGTGAGTCCCTTGCTCACTTTGCCACTGGATTCAAGCAAGCCTGGCTGAAGATGGCTGAAATGCTAGCAACTGGTCCTAGGAAGATTATTTCCGGTCCAGGGAAGGCATGGCTTGGCAGTTCGGACTGGACTGTTCCCATGAGGCACAGGATCAGACTGATTTGCATATGGCCATGTCTGAACTGGGATGGCAGAGTGGGCTAAAGAACAGTGATGGATCAAACTCGGATCTGTTGACTGGGTGTGAGTGTTTGATTGGTTCTGATGCTCCGTCCATCACCACCCCCTTTTGTACCACTTTGTTCGCCATAAGTTGTCAGGGTATGCTCAGACGTGAGTCCCTTGCTCACTTTGCCACTGGATTCAAGCAAGCCAGGCTGAAGACGGCTGAAATGCCAGAAACCGGTCCTAGGAAGCTTGTTTCCGGTCCAGGGAAGGCATGGCTTGGCAGTTCGGGCTGGACTGTTCCCATGAGGAACAGGGTCAGACTGATTTGCATATGGCCATGTCTGAACTGGGGTGGCAGAGTGGGCTAAAGAACGGTGATGGATCAAACTCGGATCTGTTGACTGGGTGTGAGTGTTTGATTGGTTCTGATGCTCCGTCCATCACCACCCCCTTTTGTACCTCTTTGTTCGCCATAAGTTGGCAGGGTATGCTCAGACGTGAGTCCCTTGCTCACTTTGCCACTGGATTCAAGCAAGCCAGGCTGAAGACGGCTGAAATGCCAGAAACCGGTCCTAGGAAGCTTGTTTCCGGTCCAGGGAAGGCATGGCTTGGCAGTTTGGGCTGGACTGTTCCCATGAGGCACAGGGTCAGACTGATTTGCATATGGCCATGTCTGAACTGGGGTGGCAGAGTGGGCTAAAGAACGGTGATGGATCAAACTCGGATCTGTTGACTGGGTGTGAGTGTTTGATTGGTTCTGATGCTCTGTCCATCACCACCCCCTTTTGAACCTCTTTGTTCGCCATAAGTTGGCAGGGTATGCTCAGACGTGAGTCCCTTGCTCACTTTGCCACTGGATTCAAGCAAGCCTGGCTGAAGACGGCTGAAATGCCAGCAACCGGTCCTAGGAAGATTGTTTCCGGTCCAGGGAAGGCATGGCTTGGCAGTTCGGACTGGACTGTTCCCATGAGGCACAGGGTCAGACTGATTTGCATACGGCCATGTCAGAACTGGGATGGCAGAGTGGGCTAAAGAACGGTGATGGATCAAACTCGGATCTGTTGACTGGGTGTGAGTGTTTGATTGGTTCTGATGCTCCGTCCATCACCACCCCCTTTTGTACCGCTTTGTTCGCCATAAGTTGGCAGGGTATGCTCAGACGTGAGTCCCTTGCTCACTTTGCCACTGGATTCAAGCAAGCCTGGCTGAAGACAGCTGAAATGCCGGAAACCAGTCCTTGGAAGCTTGTTTTCGGTCCAGGGAAGGCATGGCTTGGCAGTTTGGGCTGGACTGTTCCCATGAGGCACAGGGTCAGACTGATTTGCATATGGCCATGTCTGAACTGGGGTGGCAGAGTGGGCTAAAGAACGGTGATGGATCAAACTCGGATCTGTTGACTGGGTGTGAGTGTTTGATTGGTTCTGATGCTCCGTCCATCACCACCCCCTTTTGTACCTCTTTGTTCGCTATAAGTTGGCAGGGTATGCTCAGACGTGAGTCCCTTGCTCACTATGCCACTGGATTCAAGCAAGCCTGGCTGAAGACGGCTGAAATGCCGGAAACCGGTCCTAGGAAGCTTGTTTCTGGTCCAGGGAAGGCATGGCTTGGCAGTTCGGGCTGGACTGTTCCCATGAGGCACAGGGTCAGACTGATTTGCATATGGCCATGTCTGAACAGGGGTGGCAGAGTGGGCTAAAGAACGGTGATGGATCAAACTCCGATCTGTTTACTGGGTGTGAGTGTTTGATTGGTTCTGATGCTCCGTCCATCACCACCCCCTTTTGAACCGCTTTGTTCGCCATAAGTTGGCAGGGTATGCTCAGACGTGAGTCCCTTGCTCACTTTTCCACTGGATTCAAGCAAGCCCGGCTGAAGACGGCTGAAATGCCAGCAACCGGTCCTAGGAAGATTGTTTCCGGTCCAGGGAAGGCATGGCTTGGCAGTTCGGACTGGACTGTTCCCATGAGGCACAGGGTCAGACTGATTTGCATATGGCCATGTCTGAACTGGGATGGCAGAGTGGGCTAAAGAACGGTGATAGATCAAACTCGGATCTGTTGACTGGCTATGAGTGTTTGATTGGTTCTGATGCTCCGTCTATCACCACCCCCTTTTGTACCGCTTTGTTCGCCATAAGTTGGCAGGGTATGCTCAGACGTGAGTCCCTTGCTCACTTTGCCACTGGATTCAAGCAAGCCTGGCTGAAGACGGCTGAAATGCCAGAAACCAGTCCTAGGAAGCTTGTTTCCGGTCCAGGGAAGGCAATGCTTGGCAGTTTGGGCTGGACTGTTCCCATGAGGCACAGGGTCAGACTGATTTGCATATGGCCATGTCTGAACTGGGGTGGCAGAGTGGGCTAAAGAACGGTGATGGATCAAACTCGGATCTGTTTACTGGGTTTGAGTGTTTGATTGGTTCTGATGCTCCGTCCATCACCACCCCCTTTTGTACCGCTTTGTTCGCCATAAGTTGGCAGGGTATGCTCAGACGTGAGTCCCTTGCTCACTTTGCCACTGGATTCAAGCAAGCCTGGCTGAAGACGGCTGAAATGCAAGAAACTGGTCCTAGGGAGCTTGTTTCCGGTCGAGGGAAGGCATGGCTTGGCAATTCGGGTTGGATTGTTCCCATGAGGCACATGGTCAGACTGATTTGCATATGGCCATGTCTGAACTGGGGTGGCAGAGTGGGCTAAAGAACGGTGATGGATCAAACTCGGATCTGTTGACTGGGTGTGAGTGTTTGATTGGTGCTGATGCTCCGTCCATCACCAACCCCTTTTGTACCGCTTTGTTCGCCATAAATTGACAGGGCATGCTCAGACGTGAGTCCCTTGCTCACTTTGCCACTGGATTCAAGCAAGCCTGGCTGAAGACGGCTGAAATGCCTGAAACCGGTCCTAGGAAGCTTGTTTCCGGTCCATGGAAGGCATGGCTTGGCAGTTCGGGCTGGACTGTTCCCATGAGGCAAAGGGTCAGACTGATTTGCATATGGCCATGTCTGAACTGGGGTGGCAGAGTGGGCTAAAGAACGGTGATGGATCAAACTCGGATCTGTTGACTGGGTGTGAGTGTTTGATTGGTTCTGATGCTCCGTCCATCACCACCCCCTTTTGTACCGCTTTGTTCGCCATAAGTTGGCAGGGTATGCTCAGACGTGAGTCCCTTGCTCACTTTGCCACTGGATTCAAGCAATCCTGGCTGAAGACGACTGAAATGCCAGAAACCGGTCCTAGGAAGCTTGTTTCCGGTCCGGGGAAGGCATGGCTTGGCAGTTCGGGCTGGACTGTTCCCATGAGGCACAGGGTCAGACTGATTTGCATATGGCCATGTCTGAACTGGGGTGGCAGAGTGGGCTAAAGAACGGTGATGGATCAAACTCGGATCTGTTGACTGGGTGTGAGCATTTGATGTGTTCTGATGCTCCGTCCATCACCACCCTCTTTTGTACCGCTTTGCTCGCCATAAGATGGCAGGGTATGCTCAGACGTGAGTCCCTTGCTCACTTTGCCACTGGATTCAAGCAAGCCTGGCTGAAGACGGCTGAAATGCCAGAAACCGGTCCTAGGAAGCTTTTTTCCAGTCGAGGGAAGGCATGGCTTGGCAGTTCGGACTGGACTGTTCCCATGAGGCACAGGGTCAGACTGATTTGCATATGGCCATGTCTGAACTGGGGTGGCAGAGTGGGCAAAAGAATGGTGATGGATCAAACTCAGATCTGTGGACTGGGTGTGAGCATTTGATGTGTTCTGATGCTCCGTCCATCACCACCCCCTTTTGTACCTCTTTGTTCGCCATAAGTTGGCAGGGTATGCTCAGACGTGAGTCCCTTGCTCACTTTGCCACTGGATTCAAGCAAGCCTGGCTGAAGACGGCTGAAATGCCAGAAACCGGTCCTAGGAAGCTTGTTTCCAGTCCAGGGAAGGCATGGCTTGGCAGTTCGGGCTGGACTGTTCCCATGAGGCACAGGGTCACACTGATTTGCATATGGCCATGTCTGAACTGGGGTGGCAGAGTGGGCTAAAGAACGGTGATGGATCAAACTCGGATCTGTTGACTGGGTGTGAGTGTTTGATTGGTTATGATGCTCCGTCCATCACCACCCCCTTTTGTACCTCTTTGTTCGCCATAAGTTGGCAGGGTATGCTCAGACGTGAGTCCCTTGCTCACTTTGCCACTGGATTCAAGCAAGCCAGGCTGAAGACGGCTGAAATGCCAGAAACCGGTCCTAGGAAGCTTGTTTCCGGTCCAGGGAAGGCATGGCTTGGCAGTTTGGGCTGGACTGTTCCCATGAGGCACAGGGTCAGACTGATTTGCATATGGCCATGTCTGAACTGGGGTGGCAGAGTGGGCTAAAGAACGGTGATGGATCAAACTCGGATCTGTTGACTGGGTGTGAGTGTTTGATTGGTTCTGATGCTCTGTCCATCACCACCCCCTTTTGTACCTCTTTGTTCGCCATAAGTTGGCAGGGTATGCTCAGACGTGAGTCCCTTGCTCACTTTGCCACTGGATTCAAGCAAGCCAGGCTGAAGACGGCTAAAATGCCAGAAACCGGTCCTAGGAAGCTTGTTTCCGGTCCAGGGAAGGCATGGCTTGGCAGTTTGGGCTGGACTGTTCCCATGAGGCACAGGGTCAGACTGATTTGCATATGGCCATGTCTGAACTGGGGTGGCAGAGTGGGCTAAAGAACGGTGATGGATCAAACTCGGATCTGTTGTCTGGGTGTGAGTGTTTGATTGGTTCTGATGCTCCGTCCATCACCACCCCCTTTTGTACCTCTTTGTTCGCCATAAGTTGGCAGGGTATGCTCAGACGTGAGTCCCTTGCTCACTTTGCCACTGGATTCAAGCAAGCCTGGCTGAAGACGGCTGAAATGCCAGCAACCGGTCCCAGGAAGATTGTTTCCGGTCCAGGGAAGGCATGGCTTGGCAGTTCGGACTGGACTGTTCCCATGAGGCACAGGGTCAGACTGATTTGCATATGGCCATGTCAGAACTGGGATGGCAGAGTGGGCTAAAGAACGGTGATGGATCAAACTCGGATCTGTTGACTGGGAGTGAGTGTTTGATTGGTTCTTATGCTCCGTCCATCACCACCCCCTTTTGTACCGCTTTGTTCGCCATAAGTTGGCAGGGTATGCTCAGACGTGAGTCCCTTGCTCACTTTGCCACTGGATTCAAGCAAGCCTGGCTGAAGACGGCTGAAATGCCGGAAACCGGTCCTAGGAAGCTTGTTTCTGGTCCAGGGAAGGCATGGCTTGGCAGTTCGGGCTGGACTGTTCCCATGAGGCACAGGGTCAGACTGATTTGCATATGGCCATGTCTGAACTGGGATGGCAGAGTGGGCTAAAGAACGGTGATGAATCAAACTCGGATCTGTTGACTGGGTGTGAGTGTTTGATTGGTTCTGATGCTCCGTCCATCACCACCCCCTTTTGTACCGCTTTGTTCGCCATAAGTTGGCAGGGTATGCTCAGACGTGAGTCCCTTGCTCACTTTGCCACTGGATTCAAGCAAGCCTGGCTGAAGACGGCTGAAATGCCAGAAACTGGTCCAAGGGAGCTTGTTTCCGGTCGAGGGAAGGCATGGCTTGGCAATTCGGGCTGGACTGTTCCCATGAGGCACATGGTCAGACTGATTTGCATATGGCCATGTCTGAACTGGGGTGGCAGAGTGGGCTAAAGAACGGTGATGGATCAAACTCGGATCTGTTGACTGGGTGTGAGTGTTTGATTGGTGCTGATGCTCCGTCCATCACCAACCCCTTTTGTACCGCTTTGTTCGCCATAAATTGACAGGGCATGCTCAGACGTGAGTCCCTTGCTCACTTTGCCACTGGATTCAAGCAAGCCTGGCTGAAGACGGCTGAAATGCGAGAAACCGGTCCTAGGAAGCTTGTTTCCGGTCCATGGAAGGCATGGCTTGGCAGTTCGGGCTGGACTGTTCCCATGCGGCACAGGGTCAGACTGATTTGCATATGGCCATGTCTGAACTGGGGTGGCAGAGTGGGCTAAAGAACGGTGATGGATCAAACTCGGATCTGTTGACTGGGTGTGAGTGTTTGATTTGTTCTGATGCTCCGTTCATCACCACCCCCTTTTGTACCGCTTTGTTCGCCATAAGTTGGCAGGGTATGCTCAGATGTGAGTCCCTTGCTCACTTTGCCACTGGAATCAAGCAAGCCTGGCTAAAGACGGCTGAAATGCCAGAAACCGGTCCTAGGAAGCTTGTTTCCGGTCCAGGGAAGGCATGGCTTGGCAGTTCGGGCTGGACTGTTCCCATGAGGCACAGGGTCGGACTGATTTCCATATGGCCATGTCTGAACTGGGGTGGCAGAGTGGGCTAAAGAACGTTGATGGATCAAACTCGGATCTGTTGACTGAGTGTGAGTGTTTGATTGGTTCTGATGCTCCGTCCATCACCACCCCCTTTTGTACCGCTTTGTTCGCCATAAGTTGGCAGGGTATGCTAAGACGTGAGTCCCTTGCTCACTTTGCCACTGGATTCAAGCAATCCTGGCTGAAGACGACTGAAATGCCAGAAACCGGTCATAGGAAGCTTGTTTCCGGTCCGGGGAAGGCATGGCTTGGCAGTTCGGGCTGGACTGTTCCCATGAGGCACAGGGTCAGACTGATTTGCATATGGCCATGTCTGAACTGGGGTGGCAGAGTGGGCTAAAGAACGGTGATGGATCAAACTCGGATCTGTTGACTGGGTGTGAGCATTTGATGTGTTCTGATGCTCCGTCCATCACCACCCCCTTTTGTACCGCTTTGCTCGCCATAAGATGGCAGGGTATGCTCAGACGTGAGTCCCTTGCTCACTTTGCCACTGGATTCAAGCAAGCCTGGCTGAAGACGGCTGAAATGCCAGAAACCGGTCCTAGGAAGCTTTTTTCCAGTCGAGGGAAGGCATGGCTTGGCAGTTCGGGCTGGACTGTTCCCATGAGGCACAGGGTCAGACTGATTTGCATATGGCCATCTCTGAACTGGGGTGGCAGAGTGGGCAAAAGAATGGTGATGGATCAAACTCAGATCTGTGGACTGGGTGTGAGCATTTGATGTGTTCTGATGCTCCGTCCATCACCACCCCCTTTTGTACCTCTTTGTTCGCCATAAGTTGGCAGGGTATGCTCAGACGTGAGTCCCTTGCTCACTTTGTCACTGGATTCAAGCAAGCCTGGCTGAAAACGGCTGAAATGCCAGAAACCGGTCCTAGGAAGCTTGTTTCCAGTCCAGGGAAGGCATGGCTTGGCAGTTCGGGCTGGACTGTTCCCATGAGGCACAGGGTCAGACTGATTTGCATATGGCCATGTCTGAACTGGGGTGGCAGAGTGGGCTAAAGAACGGTGATGGATCAAACTCGGATCTGTTGACTGGGTGTGAGCATTTGATGTGTTCTGATGCTCCGTCCATCACCACCCCCTTTTGTACCGCTTTGCTCGCCATAAGATGGCAGGGTATGCTCAGACGTGAGTCCCTTGCTCACTTTGCCACTGGATTCAAGCAAGCCTGGCTGAAGACGGCTGAAATGCCAGAAACCGGTCCTAGGAAGCTTTTTTCCAGTCCAGGGAAGGCATGGCTTGGCAGTTCGGGCTGGACTGTTCCCATGAGGCACAGGGTCAGACTGATTTGCATATGGCCATGTCTGAACTGGGGTGGCAGAGTGGGCAAAAGAATGGTGATGGATCAAACTCAGATCTGTGGACTGGGTGTGAGCATTTGATGTGTTCTGATGCTCCCTCCATCACCACCCCCTTTTGTAACTCTTTGTTCGCCATAAGTTGGCAGGGTATGCTCAGACGTGAGTCCCTTGCTCACTTTGCCACTGGATTCAAGCAAGCCTGGCTGAAGACGGCTGAAATGCCAGAAACCGGTCCTAGGAAGCTTGTTTCCAGTCCAGGGAAGGCATGGCTTGGCAGTTCGGGCTGGACTGTTCCCATGAGGCACAGGGTCAGACTAATTTGCATATGGCCATGTCTAAACTGGGGTGGCAGAGTGGGCTAAAGAACGGTGATGGATCAAACTCGGATCTGTTGACTGGGTGTGAGTGTTTGATTGTTTCTGATGCTCCGTCCATCACCACCCCCTTTTGTACCGCTTTGTTCGCCATAAGTTGGCAGGGTATGCTCAGACGTGAGTCCGTTGCTCACTTTGCCACTGGATTCAAGCAGCCTGGCTGAAGACGGCTGAAATGCCAGAAACCAGTCCTAGGAAGCTTGTTTCCGGTCCAGGGAAGGCATGGCTTGGCAGTTCGGGCTGGACTGTTCCCATGAGGCACAGGGTCAGACTGATTTGCATAGGGCCATGTCTGAACTGGGGTGGCAGAGTGGGCTAAAGAACGGTGATGGATCAAACTCGGATCTGTTGACTGGGTGTGAGTGTTTGATTGGTTCTGATGCTCCGTCCATCACCACCCCCTTTTGTACCGCTTTGTTCGCCATAAGTTGGCAGGGTATGCTCAGACGTGAGTCCCTTGCTCACTTTGCCACTGGATTCAAGCAAGCCTGGCTGAAGACGGCTGAAATGCCAGAAACTGGTCCTAGGACGCTTGTTTCCGGTCGAGGGAAGGCATGGCTTGGCAGTTCGGGCTGGACTGTTCCCATGAGGCACATGGTCAGACTGATTTGCATATGGCCATGTCTGAACTGGGGTGGCAGAGTGGGCTAAAGAAGGGTGATGGATCAAACTCGGATCTGTTGACTGGGTGTGAGTGTTTGATTGGTGCTGATGCTCCGTCCATCACCAACCCCTTTTGTACCGCTTTGTTCGCCAAAAATTGACAGGGCATGCTCAGACGTGAGTCCCTTGCTCATTTTGCCACTGGATTCAAGCAAGCCTGGCTGAAGACGGCTGAAATGCCAGAAACTGGTCCTAGGAAGCTTGTTTCCGGTCCATGGAAGGCATGGCTTGGCAGTTCGGGCTGGACTGTTCCCATGAGGCACAGGGTCAGACTGATTTGCATATTGCCATGTCTGAACTGGGGTGGCAGAGTGGGCTAAAGAACGGTGATGGATCAAACTCGGATCTGTTGACTGGGTGTGAGTGTTTGATTGGTTCTGATGCTCCGTCCATCACCACCCCCTTTTGTACCGCTTTGTTCGCCATAAGTTGGCAGGGTATGCTCAGATGTGAGTCCCTTGCTCACTTTGCCACTGGATTCAAGCAAGCCTGGCTGAAGACGGCTGAAATGCCAGAAACCGGTCCTAGGAAGCTTGTTTCCAGTCCAGGGAAGGCATGTCTTGGCAGTTCGGGCTGGACTGTTCCCATGAGGCACAGGGTCAGACTGATTTGCATATGGCCATATCTGAACTGGGGTGGCAGAGTGGGCTAAAGAACGGTGATGGATCAAACTCGGATCTGTTGACTGAGTGTGAGTGTTTGATTGGTTCTGATGCTCCGTCCATCACCACCCCCTTTTGTACCGCTTTGTTCGCCATAAGTTGGCAGGGTATGCTCAGACGTGAGTCCCTTGCTCACTTTGCCACTGGATTCAAGCAATCCAGGCTGAAGACGACTGAAATGCCAGAAGCCGGTACTAGGAAGCTTGTTTCCGGTCCGGGGAAGGCATGTCTTGGCAGTTCGGGCTGGACTGTTCCCATGAGGCACAGGGTCAGATTGATTTGCATATGGCCATGTCTGAACTGGGGTGGCAGAGTGGGCTAAAGAACGGTGATGGATCAAACTCGGATCTGTTGACTGGGTGTGAGCATTTGATGTGTTCTGATGCTCCGTCCATCACCACCCCCTTTTGTACCGCTTTGCTCGCCATAAGATGGCAGGGTATGCTCAGACGTGAGTCCCTTGCTCACTTTTCCACTGGATTCAAGTAAGCCTGGCTGAAGACGGCTGAAATGCCAGAAACCGGTCCTAGGAAGCTTTTTTCCAGTCCAGGGAACGCTTGGCTTGGCAGTTCGGGCTGGACTGTTCCCATGAGGCACAGGGTCAGACTGATTTGCATATGGCCATGTCTGAACTGGGGTGGCAGAGTGGGCAAAAGAATGGTGATGGATCAAACTCAGATCTGTGGACTGGGTGTGAGCATTTGATGTGTTCTGATGCTCCCTCCATCACCACCCCCTTTTGTAACTCTTTGTTCGCCATAAGTTGGCAGGGTATGCTCAGACGTGAGTCCCTTGCTCACTTTGCCACTGGATTCAAGCAAGCCTGGCTGAAGACGGCTGAAATGCCAGAAACCGGTCCTAGGAAGCTCGTTTCCAGTCCAGGGAAGGCATGGCTTGGCAGTTCGGGCTGGACTGTTCCCATGAGGCACAGGGTCAGACTGATTTGCATATGGCCATGTCTGAACTGGGGTGGCAGAGTGGGCTAAAGAACGGTGATGGATCAAACTCGGATCTGTTGACTGGGTGTGAGTGTTTGATTGTTTCTGATGCTCCGTCCATCACCACCCCCTTTTGTACTGCTTTGTTCGCCATAAGTTGGCAGGGTATGCTCAGACGTGAGTCCCTTGCTCACTTTGCCACTGGATTCAAGCAAGCCTGGCTGAAGACGGCTGAAATGCCAGAAACCAGTCCAAGGAAGCTTGTTTCCGGTCCAGGGAAGGCATGGCTTGGCAGTTCGGGCTGGACTGTTCCCATGAGGCACAGGGTCAGACTGATTTGCATAGGGCCATGTCTGAACTGGGGTGGCAGAGTGGGCTAAAGAACGGTGATGGATCAAACTCGGATCTGTTGACTGGGTGTGAGTGTTTGAGTGGTTCTGATGCTCCGTCCATCACCACCCCCTTTTGTACCGCTTTGTTCACCATAAGTTGGCAGGGTATGCTCAGACGTGAGTCCCTTGCTCACTTTGCCACTAGATTCAAGCAAGCCTGGCTGAAGACGGCTGAAATGCCAGAAACCAGTTCTAGGAAGCTTGTTTCCGGTCCAGGGAAGGCATGGCTCGGCAGTTCGGGCTGGACTGTTCCCATGAGGCACAGGGTCAGACTGATTTGCATATGGCCATGTCTGAACTGGGGTGGCAGAGTGGGCTAAAGAACGGTGATGGATCAAACTCGGATCTGTTGACTGGGTGTGAGTGTTTGATTGGTTCTGATGCTCCGTCCATCACCACCCCCTTTTGTACCGCTTTGTTCGCCATAAGTTGGCAGGGTATGCTCAGACGTGAGTCCCTTGCTCACTTTGCCACAGGATTCAAGCAAGCCTGGCTGAAGACGGCTGAAATGCCAGAAACCAGTCCTAGGAAGCTTGTTTCCGGTCCAGGGAAGGCATGGCTTGGCAGTTCGGGCTGGACTGTTCCCATGAGGCACAGGGTCAGACTGATTTGCATAGGGCCATGTCTGAACTGGGGTGGCAGAGTGGGCTAAAGAACGGTGATGGATCAAACTCGGATCTGTTGACTGGGTGTGAGTGTTTGAGTGGTTCTGATGCTCCGTCCATCACCACCCCTTTTGTACCGCTTTGTTCGCCATAAGTTGGCAGGGTATGCTCAGACGTGAGTCCCTTGCTCACTTTGCCACTGGATTCAAGCAAGCCTGGCTGAAATGCCAGAAACCGGTCCTAGGAAGCTTGTTTCAGGTCTAGGGAAGGCATGGCTTGGCAGTTTGGGCTGGACTGTTCCCATGAGGCACAGGGTCAGACTGATTTGCATATGGCTATGTCTGAACAGGGGTGGCAGAGTGGGCTAAAGAACGGTGATGGATCAAACTCCGATCTGTTGACTGGGTGTGAGTGTTTGATTGGTTCTGATGCTCCATCCATCACCACCCCCATTTGTACCGCTTTGTTCGCCATAAGTTGGCAGGGTATGCTCAGACGTGAGTCCCTTGCGCACTTTGCCACTGGATTCAAGCAAGCCTGGCTGAAGACTGCTGAAATGCCAGCAACCCGTCCTAGGAAGATTGTTTCCGGTCCAGGGAAGGCATGGCTTGGCAGTTCAGACTGGACTGTTCCCATGAGGCACAGGGTCAGACTGATTTGCATATGGCCATGTCTGAACTGGGGTGGCAGAGTGGGCTAAAGAACAGTGATGGATCAAACTCGGACCTGTTGACTGGGTGTGAGTGTTTGATTGGTTCTGATGCTCCGCCCATCACCACCCCCTTTTGTACCGCTTTGTTCGCCATAAGTTGGCAGGGTATGTTCAGACGTGAGTCCCTTGCTCACATTGCCACTGGATTCAAGCAAGCGTGGCTGAAGACGGCTGAAATGCCAGAAACTGGTCCTAGAAAGCTTGTTTCCGGTCCAGGGAAGGCATGGCTTGGCAGTTCGGGCTGGACTGTTCCCATGAGGCACAGGGTCAGACTGATTTGCATATGGCCATGTCTGAACTGGGGTGGCAGAGTGGGCTAAAGAACGGTGATGGATCAAACAAGGATCTGTTGACTGGGTGTGAGTGTTTGATTGGTTCTGATGCTCCGTCCATCACCAACCCCTTTTGTACCGCTTTGTTCGCCATAAGTTGGCAGGGCATGCTCAGACATGAGTCCCTTGCTCACTTTGCCACTGGATTCAAGCAAGCCTGGCTGAAGACGGCTGAAATGCCAGAAACCGGTCCTAGAAAGCTTGTTTCCGGTCCAGGGAAGGCATGGCTTTGCAGTTCGGGCTGGACTGTTCCCATGAGGCACAGGGTCAGACTGATTTGCATATGGCCATGTCTGAACTGGGGTGGCAGAGTGGGCTAAAGAACGGTGATGGATCAAACTCGGATCTGTTGACTGGGTGTGAGTGTTTGATTGGTTCTGATGCTCCGTCCATCACCACCCCCTTTTGTACCGCTTTGTTCACCATAAGTTGGCAGGGTATGCTCAGACGTGAGTCCCTTGCTCACTTTGCCACTGGATTCAAGCAAGCCTGGCTGAAGACGGCTGAAATGCCAGAAACCAGTTCTAGGAAGCTTGTTTCCGGTCCAGGGAAGGCATGGCTTGGCAGTTCGGGCTGGACTGTTCCCATGAGGCACAGGGTCAGACTGATTTGCATATGGCCATGTCTGAACTGGGGTGGCAGAGTGGGCTAAAGAACGGTGATGGATCAAACTCGGATCTGTTGACTGAGTGTGAGTGTTTGATTGGTTCTGATGCTCCGTCCATCACCACCTCCTTTTGTACCTCTTTGTTCGCCATAAGTTGGCAGGGTATGCTCAGACGTGAGTCCCTTGCTCACTTTGCCACTGGATTCAAGCAAGCCTGGCTGAAGACGGCTGAAATGCCAGAAACCGGTCCTAGGAAGCTTTTTTCCAGTCCAGGGAAGGCATGGCTTGGCAGTTCGGGCTGGACTGTTCCCATGAGGCACAGGGTCAGACTGATTTGCATATGGCCATGTCTGAACTGGGGTGGCAGAGTGGGCTAAAGAACGGTGATGGATCAAACTCGGATCTGTTGACTGGGTGTGAGTGTTTGATTGGTTCTGATGCTCCGTCCATCACCACCCCCTTTTGTACCGCTTTGTTCGCCATAAGTTGGCAGGGTATGCTCAGACGTGAGTCCCTTGCTCACTTTGCCACAGGATTCAAGCAAGCCTGGCTGAAGACGGCTGAAATGCCAGAAACCAGTCCTAGGAAGCTTGTTTCCGGTCCAGGGAAGGCATGGCTTGGCAGTTCGGGCTGGACTGTTCCCATGAGGCACAGGGTCAGACTGATTTGCATAGGGCCATGTCTGAACTGGGGTGGCAGAGTGGGCTAAAGAACGGTGATGGATCAAACTCGGATCTGTTGACTGGGTGTGAGTGTTTGAGTGGTTCTGATGCTCCGTCCATCACCACCCCCTTTTGTACCGCTTTGTTCGCCATAAGTTGGCAGGGTATGCTCAGACGTGAGTCCCTTGCTCACTTTGCCACTGGATTCAAGCAAGCCTGGCTGAAATGCCAGAAACCGGTCCTAGGAAGCTTGTTTCAGGTCTAGGGAAGGCATGGCTTGGCAGTTTGGGCTGGACTGTTCCCATGAGGCACAGGGTCAGACTGATTTGCATATGGCCATGTCTGAACAGGGGTGGCAGAGTGGGCTAAAGAACGGTGATGGATCAAACTCCGATCTGTTGACTGGGTGTGAGTGTTTGATTGGTTCTGATGCTCCATCCATCACCACCCCCATTTGTACCTCTTTGTTCGCCATAAGTTGGCAGGGTATGCTCAGACGTGAGTCCCTTGCGCACTTTGCCACTGGATTCAAGCAAGCCTGGCTGAAGACTGCTGAAATGCCAGCAACCCGTCCTAGGAAGATTGTTTCCGGTCCAGGGAAGGCATGGCTTGGCAGTTCAGACTGGACTGTTCCCATGAGGCACAGGGTCAGACTGATTTGCATATGGCCATGTCTGAACTGGGGTGGCAGAGTGGGCTAAAGAACAGTGATGGATCAAACTCGGACCTGTTGACTGGGTGTGAGTGTTTGATTGGTTCTGATGCTCCGCCCATCACCACCCCCTTTTGTACCACTTTGTTCGCCATAAGTTGGCAGGGTATGCTCAGACGTGAGTCCCTTGCTCACATTGCCACTGGATTCAAGCAAGCGTGGCTGAAGACGGCTGAAATGCCAGAAACTGGTCCTAGAAAGCTTGTTTCCGGTCCAGGGAAGGCATGGCTTGGCAGTTCGGGCTGGACTGTTCCCATGAGGCACAGGGTCAGACTGATTTGCATATGGCCATGTCTGAACTGGGGTGGCAGAGTGGGCTAAAGAACGGTGATGGATCAAACAAAGATCTGTTGACTGGGTGTGAGTGTTTGATTGGTTCTGATGCTCCGTCCATCACCAACCCCTTTTGTACCGCTTTGTTCGCCATAAGTTGGCAGGGCATGCTCAGACATGAGTCCCTTGCTCACTTTGCCACTGGATTCAAGCAAGCCTGGCTGAAGACGGCTAAAATGCCAGAACCCGGTCCTAGAAAGCTTGTTTCCGGTCCATGGAAGGCATGGCTTGGCAGTTCGGGCTGGACTGTTCCCATGAGGCACAGGGTCAGACTGATTTGCATATGGCCATGTCTGAACTGGGGTGGCAGAGTGGGCTAAAGAACGGTGATGGATCAAACTCTGATCTGTTGACTGGGTGTGAGTGTTTGATTAGTTTTGATGCTCCGTCCATCACCACCCCCTTTTGTACCGCTTTGCTCGCCATAAGTTGGCAGGGTTTGCTCAGACGTAAGTCCCTTGCTCACTTTGCTACTGGATTCAAGCAAGCCTGGCTGAAGACGGCTGAAATGCCAGAAACCGGTCCTAGGAAGCTTGTTTCCGGTCCAGGGAAGGCATGGCTTGGCAATTCGGGCTGGACTGTTCCCATGAGGCACATGGTCAGACTGATTTGCATATGGCCATGTCTGAACTGGGGTGGCAGAGTGGGCTAAAGAACGGTGATGGATCAAACTCGGATCTGTTGACTGGGTGTGAGTGTTTGATTGGTGCTGATGCTCCGTCCATCACCAACCCCTTTTGTACCGCTTTGTTCGCCATAAATTGACAGGGCATGCTAAGACGTGAGTCCCTTGCTCACTTTGCCACTGGATTCAAGCAAGCCAGGCTGAAGACGGCTGAAATGCCAGAAACCGGTCCTAGGAAGCTTGTTTCCGGTCCAGGGAAGGCATGGCTTGGCAGTTCGGACTGGACTGTTCCCATGAGGCACAGGGTCAGACTGATTTGCATATGGCCATGTCTGAACTGGGGTGGCAGAGTGGGCTAAAGAACGGTGATGGATCAAACTCAGATCTGTTGACTGGGTGTGAGTGTTTGATGTGTTTTAATGCTCCGTCCATCACCACCCCCTTTTGTACTTCTTTGTTCGCCATAAGTTGGCAGGGTATGCTCAGACGTGAGTCACTTGCTCACTTTGCCACTGGATTCAAGCAAGCCTGGCAGAAGACGGCTGAAATGCCGGAAACCGGTCCTAGGAAGCTTGTTTCTGGTCCAGGGAAGGCATGGCTTGGCAGTTCGGGCTGGACTGTTCCCATGAGGCACAGGGTCAGACTGATTTGCATATGGCCATGTCTGAACAGGGGTGGCAGAGTGGGCTAAAGAACGGTGATGGATCAAACTCCGATCTGTTTACTGGGTGTGAGTGTTTGATTGGTTCTGATGCTCCGTCCATCACCACCCCCTTTTGAACCGCTTTGTTCGCCATAAGTTGGCAGGGTATGCTCAGACGTGAGTCCCTTGCTCACTTTGCCACTGGATTCAAGCAAGCCTGGCTGAAGACGGCTGAAATGCAAGAAACTGGTACTAGGGAGCTTGTTTCCGGTCGAGGGAAGGCATGGCTTGGCAATTCGGGCTGGACTGTTCCCATGAGGCACATGGTCAGACTGATTTGCATATGGCCATGTCTGAACTGGGGTGGCAGAGTGGGCTAAAGAACGGTGATGGATCAAACTCGGATCTGTTGACTGGGTGTGAGTGTTTGATTGGTGCTGATGCTCCGTCCATCACCAACCCCTTTTGTACCGCTTTGTTCGCCATAAATTGACAGGGCATGCTCAGACGTGAGTCCCTTGCTCACTTTGCCAATGGATTCAAGCAAGCCTGGCTGAAGACGGCTGAAATGCCTGAAACCGGTCCTAGGAAGCTTGTTTCCGGTCCATGGAAGGCATGGCTTGGCAGTTCGGGCTGGACTGTTCCCATGAGGCACAGGGTCAGACTGATTTGCATATGGCCATGTCTGAACTGGGGTGGCAGAGTGGGCTAAAGAACGGTGATTTATCAAACTCGGATCTGTTGACTGGGTGTGAGTGTTTGATTGGTTCTGATGCTCCGTCCATCACCACCCCCTTTTGTACCGCTTTGTTCGCCATAAGTTGGCAGGGTATGCTCAGACGTGAGTCCCTTGCTCACTTTGCCACTGGATTCAAGCAAGCCTGGCTGAAGACGGCTGAAATGCCAGAAACCGGTCCTAGGAAGCTTGTTTCCGGTCCAGGGAAGGCATGGCTTGGCAGTTCGGGCTGGACTGTTCCCATGAGGCACAGGGTCAGACTGATTTGCATATGGCCATGTGTGGCAGAGTGGGCTAAAGAACGGTGATGGATCAAACTCGGATCTGTTGACTGAGTGTGAGTGTTTGATTGGTTCTGAGTCTCCGTCCATCACCACCCCCTTTTGTACCGCTTTGTTCGCCATAAGTTGGCAGGGTATGCTAAGACGTGAGTCCCTTGCTCACTTTACCACTGGATTCAAGCAAGCCTGGCTGAAGACGACTGAAATGCCAGAAACCGGTCCTAGGAAGCTTGTTTCCGGTCCGGGGAAGGCATGGCTTGGCAGTTCGGGCTGGACTGTTCCCATGAGGCACAGGGTCAGACTGATTTGCATATGGCCATGTCTGAACTGGGGTGGCAGAGTGGGCTAAAGAACGGTGATGGATCAAACTCGGATCTGTTGACTGGGTGTGAGTGTTTGATTGGTTCTGATGCTCCGTCCATCACCACCCCCTTTTGTACCTCTTTGTTCGCTATAAGTTGGCAGGGTATGCTCAGACGTGAGTCCCTTGCTCACTTTGCCACTGGATTCAAGCAAGCCTGGCTGAAGACGGCTGAAATGCCAGCAACCGGTCCTAGGAAGATTGTTTCCGGTCCAGGGAAGGCATGGCTTGGCAGTTCGGACTGGACTGTTCCCATGAGGCACAGGGTCAGACTGATTTGCATATGGCCATGTCAGAACTGGGATGGCAGAGTGGGCTAAAGAACGGCGATGGATCAAACTCGGATCTGTTGACTGGGAGTGAGTGTTTGATTGGTTCTTATGCTCCGTCCATCACCACCCCCTTTTGTACCGCTTTGTTCGCCATAAGTTGGCAGGGTATGCTCAGACGTGAGTCCCTTGCTCACTTTGCCACTGGATTCAAGCAAGCCTGGCTGAAGACGGCTGAAATGCCAGAAACCGGTCCTAGGAAGCTTGTTTCTGGTCCAGGGAAGGCATGGCTTGGCAGTTCGGGCTGGACTGTTCCCATGAGGCACAGGGTCAGACTGATTTGCATATGGCCATGTCTGAACAGGGGTGGCAGAGTGGGCTAAAGAACGGTGATGGATCAAACTCCGATCTGTTTACTGGGTGTGAGTGTTTGATTGGTTCTGATGCTCCGTCCATCACCACCCCCTTTTGAACCGCTTTGTTCGCCATAAGTTGGCAGGGTATGCTCAGACGTGAGTCCCTTGCTCACTTTGCCACTGGATTCAAGCAAGCCTGGCTGAAGACGGCTGAAATGCCAGAAACCGGTCCTAGGAAGCTTGTTTCCGGTCCAGGGAAGGCAATGCTTGGCAGTTTGGGCTGGACTGTTCCAATGAGGCACAGGGTCAGACTGATTTGCATATGGCCATGTCTGAACTGGGGTGGCAGAGTGGGCTAAAGAACGGTGATGGATCAAACTCGGATCTGTTTACTGGGTTTGAGTGTTTGATTGGTGCTGATGCTCCGTCCATCACCACCCCCTTTTGTACCGCTTTGTTCGCCATAAATTGACAGGGCATGCTCAGACGTGAGTCCCTTGCTCACTTTGCCACTGGATTCAAGCAAGCCTGGCTGAAGACGGCTGAAATGCCTGAAACCGGTCCTAGGAAGCTTGTTTCCGGTCCATGCAAGGCATGGCTTGGCAGTTCGGGCTGGACTGTTCCCATGAGGCACAGGGTCAGACTGATTTGCATATGGCCATGTCTGAACTGGGGTGGCAGAGTGGGCTAAAGAACGGTGATGGATCAAACTCGGATCTGTTGACTGGGTGTGAGTGTTTTATTGGTTCTGATGCTCCGTCCATCACCACCCCCTTTTGTACCGCTTTGTTCGCCATAAGTTGGCAGGGTATGCTCAGACGTGAGTCCCTTGCTCACTTTGCCACTGGATTCAAGCAAGCCTGGCTGAAGACTGCTGAAATGCCAGCAACCCGTCCTAGGAAGATTGTTTCCGGTCCAGGGAAGGCATGGCTTGGCAGTTCGGACTGGACTGTTCCCATGAGGCACAGGGTCAGACTGATTTGCATATGGCCATGTCTGAACTGGGGTGGCAGAGTGGGCTAAAGAACGGTGATGGATCAAACTCGGACCTGTTGACTGGGTGTGAGTGTTTGATTGGTTCTGATGCTCCGCCCATCACCACCCCCTTTTGTACCGCTTTGTTCGCCATAAGTTGGCAGGGTATGCTCAGACGTGAGTCCCTTGCTCACTTTGCCACTGGATTCAAGCAAGCCTGGCTGAAGATGGCTGAAATGCAAGAAACTGGTCCTAGGGAGCTTGTTTCCGGTCGAGGGAAGGCATGGCTTGGCAATTCGGGCTGGACTGTTCCCATGAGGCACATGGTCAGACTGATTTGCATATGGCCATGTCTGAACTGGGGTGGCAGAGTGGGCTAAAGAACGGTGATGGATCAAACTCGGATCTGTTGACTGGGTGTGAGTGTTTGATTGGTGCTGATGCTCCGTCCATCACCAACCCCTTTTGTACCGCTTTGTTCGCCATAAATTGACAGGGCATGCTAAGACGTGAGTCCCTTGCTCACTTTGCCACTGGATTCAAGCAAGCCAGGCTGAAGACGGCTGAAATGCCAGAAACCGGTCCTAGGAAGCTTGTTTCCGGTCCAGGGAAGGCATGGCTTGGCAGTTCGGACTGGACTGTTCCCATGAGGCACAGGGTCAGACTGATTTGCATATGGCCATGTCTGAACTGGGGTGGCAGAGTGGGCTAAAGAACGGTGATGGATCAAACTCAGATCTGTTGACTGGGTGTGAGTGTTTGATGTGTTTTAATGCTCCGTCCATCACCACCCCCTTTTGTACTTCTTTGTTCGCCATAAGTTGGCAGGGTATGCTCAGACATGAGTCACTTGCTCACTTTGCCACTGGATTCAAGCAAGCCTGGCAGAAGACGGCTGAAATGCCGGAAACCGGTCCTAGGAAGCTTGTTTCTGGTCCAGGGAAGGCATGGCTTGGCAGTTCGGGCTGGACTGTTCCCATGAGGCACAGGGTCAGACTGATTTGCATATGGCCATGTCTGAACAGGGGTGGCAGAGTGGGCTAAAGAACGGTGATGGATCAAACTCCGATCTGTTTACTGGGTGTGAGTGTTTGATTGGTTCTGATGCTCCGTCCATCACCACCCCCTTTTGAACCGCTTTGTTCGCCATAAGTTGGCAGGGTATGCTCAGACGTGAGTCCCTTGCTCACTTTGCCACTGGATTCAAGCAATCCTGGCTGAATACGGCTGAAATGCAAGAAACTGGTCCTAGGGAGCTTGTTTCCGGTCGAGGGAAGGCATGGCTTGGCAATTCGGGCTGGACTGTTCCCATGAGGCACATGGTCAGACTGATTTGCATATGGCCATGTCTGAACTGGGGTGGCAGAGTGGGCTAAAGAACGGTGATGGATCAAACTCGGATCTGTTGACTGGGTGTGAGTGTTTGATTGGTGCTGATGCTCCGTCCATCACCAACCCCTTTTGTACCGCTTTGTTCGCCATAAATTGACAGGGCATGCTCAGACGTGAGTCCCTTGCTCACTTTGCCACTGGATTCAAGCAAGCCTGGCTGAAGACGGCTGAAATGCCTGAAACCGGTCCTAGGAAGCTTGTTTCCGGTCCATGGAAGGCATGGCTTGGCAGTTCGGGCTGGACTGTTCCCATGAGGCACAGGGTCAGACTGATTTGCATATGGCCATGTCTGAACTGGGGTGGCAGAGTGGGCTAAAGAACGGTGATTTATCAAACTCGGATCTGTTGACTGGGTGTGAGTGTTTGATTGGTTCTGATGCTCCGTCCATCACCACCCCCTTTTGTACCGCTTTGTTCGCCATAAGTTGGCAGGGTATGCTCAGACGTGAGTCCCATGCTCACTTTGCCACTGGATTCAAGCAAGCCTGGCTGAAGACGGCTGAAATGCCAGAAACCGGTCCTAGGAAGCTTGTTTCCGGTCCAGGGAAGGCATGGCTTGGCAGTTCGGGCTGGACTGTTCCCATGAGGCACAGGGTCAGACTGATTTGCATATGGCCATGTGTGGCAGAGTGGGCTAAAGAACGGTGATGGATCAAACTCGGATCTGTTGACTGAGTGTGAGTGTTTGATTGGTTCTGAGTCTCCGTCCATCACCACCCCCTTTTGTACCGCTTTGTTCGCCATAAGTTGGCAGGGTATGCTAAGACGTGAGTCCCTTGCTCACTTTACCACTGGATTCAAGCAAGCCTGGCTGAAGACGACTGAAATGCCAGAAACCGGTCCTAGGAAGCTTGTTTCCGGTCCGGGGAAGGCATGGCTTGGCAGTTCGGGCTGGACTGTTCCCATGAGGCACAGGGTCAGACTGATTTGCATATGGCCATGTCTGAACTGGGGTGGCAGAGTGGGCTAAAGAACGGTGATGGATCAAACTCGGATCTGTTGACTGGGTGTGAGTGTTTGATTGGTTCTGAAGCTCCGTCCATCACCACCCCCTTTTGTACCTCTTTGTTCGCTATAAGTTGGCAGGGTATGCTCAGACGTGAGTCCCTTGCTCACTTTGCCACTGGATTCAAGCAAGCCTGGCTGAAGACGGCTGAAATGCCAGCAACCGGTCCTAGGAAGATTGTTTCCGGTCCAGGGAAGGCATGGCTTGGCAGTTCGGACTGGACTGTTCCCATGAGGCACAGGGTCAGACTGATTTGCATATGGCCATGTCAGAACTGGGATGGCAGAGTGGGCTAAAGAACGGCGATGGATCAAACTCGGATCTGTTGACTGGGAGTGAGTGTTTGATTGGTTCTTATGCTCCGTCCATCACCACCCCCTTTTGTACCGCTTTGTTCGCCATAAGTTGGCAGGGTATGCTCAGACGTGAGTCCCTTGCTCACTTTGCCACTGGATTCAAGCAAGCCTGGCTGAAGACGGCTGAAATGCCAGAAACCGGTCCTAGGAAGCTTGTTTCTGGTCCAGGGAAGGCATGGCTTGGCAGTTCGGGCTGGACTGTTCCCATGAGGCACAGGGTCAGACTGATTTGCATATGGCCATGTCTGAACAGGGGTGGCAGAGTGGGCTAAAGAACGGTGATGGATCAAACTCCGATCTGTTTACTGGGTGTGAGTGTTTGATTGGTTCTGATGCTCCGTCCATCACCACCCCCTTTTGAACCGCTTTGTTCGCCATAAGTTGGCAGGGTATGCTCAGACGTGAGTCCCTTGCTCACTTTTCCACTGGATTCAAGCAAGCCTGGCTGAAGACGGCTGAAATGCCAGCAACCGGTCCTAGGAAGATTGTTTCCGGTCCAGGGAAGGCATGGCTTGGCAGTTCGGACTGGACTGTTCCCATGAGGCACAGGGTCAGACTGATTTGCATATGGCCATGTCTGAACTGGGATGGCAGAGTGGGCTAAAGAACGGTGATAGATCAAACTCGGATCTGTTGACTGGGTATGAGTGTTTGATTGGTTCTGATGCTCCATCCATCACCACCCCCTTTTGTACTGCTTTGTTCGCCATAAGTTGGCAGGGTATGCTCAGACGTGAGTCCCTTGCTCACTTTGCCACTGGATTCAAGCAAGCCTGGCTGAAGACGGCTGAAATGCCAGAAACCGGTCCTAGGAAGCTTGTTTCCGGTCCAGGGAAGGCAATGCTTGGCAGTTTGGGCTGGACTGTTCCAATGAGGCACAGGGTCAGACTGATTTGCATATGGCCATGTCTGAACTGGGGTGGCAGAGTGGGCTAAAGAACGGTGATGGATCAAACTCGGATCTGTTTACTGGGTTTGAGTGTTTGATTGGTGCTGATGCTCCGTCCATCACCACCCCCTTTTGTACCGCTTTGTTCGCCATAAATTGACAGGGCATGCTCAGACGTGAGTCCCTTGCTCACTTTGCCACTGGATTCAAGCAAGCCTGGCTGAAGACGGCTGAAATGCCTGAAACCGGTCCTAGGAAGCTTGTTTCCGGTCCATGCAAGGCATGGCTTGGCAGTTCGGGCTGGACTGTTCCCATGAGGCACAGGGTCAGACTGATTTGCATATGGCCATGTCTGAACTGGGGTGGCAGAGTGGGCTAAAGAACGGTGATGGATCAAACTCGGATCTGTTGACTGGGTGTGAGTGTTTTATTGGTTCTGATGCTCCGTCCATCACCACCCCCTTTTGTACCGCTTTGTTCGCCATAAGTTGGCAGGGTATGCTCAGACGTGAGTCCCTTGCTCACTTTGCCACTGGATTCAAGCAAGCCTGGCTGAAGACTGCTGAAATGCCAGCAACCCGTCCTAGGAAGATTGTTTCCGGTCCAGGGAAGGCATGGCTTGGCAGTTCGGACTGGACTGTTCCCATGAGGCACAGGGTCAGACTGATTTGCATATGGCCATGTCTGAACTGGGGTGGCAGAGTGGGCTAAAGAACGGTGATGGATCAAACTCGGACCTGTTGACTGGGTGTGAGTGTTTGATTGGTTCTGATGCTCCGCCCATCACCACCCCCTTTTGTACCGCTTTGTTCGCCATAAGTTGGCAGGGTATGCTCAGACGTGAGTCCCTTGCTCACTTTGCCACTGGATTCAAGCAAGCCTGGCTGAAGATGGCTGAAATGCAAGAAACTGGTCCTAGGGAGCTTGTTTCCGGTCGAGGGAAGGCATGGCTTGGCAATTCGGGCTGGACTGTTCCCATGAGGCACATGGTCAGACTGATTTGCATATGGCCATGTCTGAACTGGGGTGGCAGAGTGGGCTAAAGAACGGTGATGGATCAAACTCGGATCTGTTGACTGGGTGTGAGTGTTTGATTGGTGCTGATGCTCCGTCCATCACCAACCCCTTTTGTACCGCTTTGTTCGCCATAAATTGACAGGGCATGCTAAGACGTGAGTCCCTTGCTCACTTTGCCACTGGATTCAAGCAAGCCAGGCTGAAGACGGCTGAAATGCCAGAAACCGGTCCTAGGAAGCTTGTTTCCGGTCCAGGGAAGGCATGGCTTGGCAGTTCGGACTGGACTGTTCCCATGAGGCACAGGGTCAGACTGATTTGCATATGGCCATGTCTGAACTGGGGTGGCAGAGTGGGCTAAAGAACGGTGATGGATCAAACTCAGATCTGTTGACTGGGTGTGAGTGTTTGATGTGTTTTAATGCTCCGTCCATCACCACCCCCTTTTGTACTTCTTTGTTCGCCATAAGTTGGCAGGGTATGCTCAGACATGAGTCACTTGCTCACTTTGCCACTGGATTCAAGCAAGCCTGGCAGAAGACGGCTGAAATGCCGGAAACCGGTCCTAGGAAGCTTGTTTCTGGTCCAGGGAAGGCATGGCTTGGCAGTTCGGGCTGGACTGTTCCCATGAGGCACAGGGTCAGACTGATTTGCATATGGCCATGTCTGAACAGGGGTGGCAGAGTGGGCTAAAGAACGGTGATGGATCAAACTCCGATCTGTTTACTGGGTGTGAGTGTTTGATTGGTTCTGATGCTCCGTCCATCACCACCCCCTTTTGAACCGCTTTGTTCGCCATAAGTTGGCAGGGTATGCTCAGACGTGAGTCCCTTGCTCACTTTGCCACTGGATTCAAGCAATCCTGGCTGAATACGGCTGAAATGCAAGAAACTGGTCCTAGGGAGCTTGTTTCCGGTCGAGGGAAGGCATGGCTTGGCAATTCGGGCTGGACTGTTCCCATGAGGCACATGGTCAGACTGATTTGCATATGGCCATGTCTGAACTGGGGTGGCAGAGTGGGCTAAAGAACGGTGATGGATCAAACTCGGATCTGTTGACTGGGTGTGAGTGTTTGATTGGTGCTGATGCTCCGTCCATCACCAACCCCTTTTGTACCGCTTTGTTCGCCATAAATTGACAGGGCATGCTCAGACGTGAGTCCCTTGCTCACTTTGCCACTGGATTCAAGCAAGCCTGGCTGAAGACGGCTGAAATGCCTGAAACCGGTCCTAGGAAGCTTGTTTCCGGTCCATGGAAGGCATGGCTTGGCAGTTCGGGCTGGACTGTTCCCATGAGGCACAGGGTCAGACTGATTTGCATATGGCCATGTCTGAACTGGGGTGGCAGAGTGGGCTAAAGAACGGTGATTTATCAAACTCGGATCTGTTGACTGGGTGTGAGTGTTTGATTGGTTCTGATGCTCCGTCCATCACCACCCCCTTTTGTACCGCTTTGTTCGCCATAAGTTGGCAGGGTATGCTCAGACGTGAGTCCCATGCTCACTTTGCCACTGGATTCAAGCAAGCCTGGCTGAAGACGGCTGAAATGCCAGAAACCGGTCCTAGGAAGCTTGTTTCCGGTCCAGGGAAGGCATGGCTTGGCAGTTCGGGCTGGACTGTTCCCATGAGGCACAAGGTCAGACTGATTTGCATATGGCCATGTGTGGCAGAGTGGGCTAAAGAACGGTGATGGATCAAACTCGGATCTGTTGACTGAGTGTGAGTGTTTGATTGGTTCTGAGTCTCCGTCCATCACCACCCCCTTTTGTACCGCTTTGTTCGCCATAAGTTGGCAGGGTATGCTAAGACGTGAGTCCCTTGCTCACTTTACCACTGGATTCAAGCAAGCCTGGCTGAAGACGACTGAAATGCCAGAAACCGGTCCTAGGAAGCTTGTTTCCGGTCCGGGGAAGGCATGGCTTGGCAGTTCGGGCTGGACTGTTCCCATGAGGCACAGGGTCAGACTGATTTGCATATGGCCATGTCTGAACTGGGGTGGCAGAGTGGGCTAAAGAACGGTGATGGATCAAACTCGGATCTGTTGACTGGGTGTGAGTGTTTGATTGGTTCTGATGCTCCGTCCATCACCACCTCCTTTTGTACCTCTTTGTTCGCTATAAGTTGGCAGGGTATGCTCAGACGTGAGTCCCTTGCTCACTTTGCCACTGGATTCAAGCAAGCCTGGCTGAAGACGGCTGAAATGCCAGCAACCGGTCCTAGGAAGATTGTTTCCGGTCCAGGGAAGGCATGGCTTGGCAATTCGGACTGGACTGTTCCCATGAGGCACAGGGTCAGACTGATTTGCATATGGCCATGTCAGAACTGGGATGGCAGAGTGGGCTAAAGAACGGCGATGGATCAAACTCGGATCTGTTGACTGGGAGTGAGTGTTTGATTGGTTCTTATGCTCCGTCCATCACCACCCCCTTTTGTACCGCTTTGTTCGCCATAAGTTGGCAGGGTATGCTCAGACGTGAGTCCCTTGCTCACTTTGCCACTGGATTCAAGCAAGCCTGGCTGAAGACGGCTGAAATGCCAGAAACCGGTCCTAGGAAGCTTGTTTCTGGTCCAGGGAAGGCATGGCTTGGCAGTTCGGGCTGGACTGTTCCCATGAGGCACAGGGTCAGACTGATTTGCATATGGCCATGTCTGAACAGGGGTGGCAGAGTGGGCTAAAGAACGGTGATGGATCAAACTCCGATCTGTTTACTGGGTGTGAGTGTTTGATTGGTTCTGATGCTCCGTCCATCACCACCCCCTTTTGAACCGCTTTGTTCGCCATAAGTTGGCAGGGTATGCTCAGACGTGAGTCCCTTGCTCACTTTTCCACTGGATTCAAGCAAGCCTGGCTGAAGACGGCTGAAATGCCAGCAACCGGTCCTAGGAAGATTGTTTCCGGTCCAGGGAAGGCATGGCTTGGCAGTTCGGACTGGACTGTTCCCATGAGGCACAGGGTCAGACTGATTTGCATATGGCCATGTCTGAACTGGGATGGCAGAGTGGGCTAAAGAACGGTGATAGATCAAACTCGGATCTGTTGACTGGGTATGAGTGTTTGATTGGTTCTGATGCTCCATCCATCACCACCCCCTTTTGTACCGCTTTGTTCGCCATAAGTTGGCAGGGTATGCTCAGACGTGAGTCCCTTGCTCACTTTGCCACTGGATTCAAGCAAGCCTGGCTGAAGACGGCTGAAATGCCAGAAACCGGTCCTAGGAAGCTTGTTTCCGGTCCAGGGAAGGCAATGCTTGGCAGTTTGGGCTGGACTGTTCCAATGAGGCACAGGGTCAGACTGATTTGCATATGGCCATGTCTGAACTGGGGTGGCAGAGTGGGCTAAAGAACGGTGATGGATCAAACTCGGATCTGTTTACTGGGTTTGAGTGTTTGATTGGTGCTGATGCTCCGTCCATCACCACCCCCTTTTGTACCGCTTTGTTCGCCATAAATTGACAGGGCATGCTCAGACGTGAGTCCCTTGCTCACTTTGCCACTGGATTCAAGCAAGCCTGGCTGAAGACGGCTGAAATGCCTGAAACCGGTCCTAGGAAGCTTGTTTCCGGTCCATGCAAGGCATGGCTTGGCAGTTCGGGCTGGACTGTTCCCATGAGGCACAGGGTCACACTGATTTGCATATGGCCATGTCTGAACTGGGGTGGCAGAGTGGGCTAAAGAACGGTGATGGATCAAACTCGGATCTGTTGACTGGGTGTGAGTGTTTGATTGGTTCTGATGCTCCGTCCATCACCACCCCCTTTTGTACCTCTTTGTTCGCTATAAGTTGGCAGGGTATGCTCAGACGTGAGTCCCTTGCTCACTTTGCCACTGGATTCAAGCAAGCCTGGCTGAAGACGGCTGAAATGCCGGAAACCGGTCCTAGGAAGCTTGTTTCTGGTCCAGGGAAGGCATGGCTTGGCAGTTCGGGCTGGACTGTTCCCATGAGGCACAGGGTCAGACTGATTTGCATATGGCCATGTCTGAACAGGGGTGGCAGAGTGGGCTAAAGAACGGTGATGGATCAAACTCCGATCTGTTTACTGGGTGTGAGTGTTTGATTGGTTCTGATGCTCCGTCCATCACCACCCCCTTTTGAACCGCTTTGTTCGCCATAAGTTGGCAGGGTATGCTCAGACGTGAGTCCCTTGCTCACTTTTCCACTGGATTCAAGCAAGCCTGGCTGAAGACGGCTGAAATGCCAGCAACCGGTCCTAGGAAGATTGTTTCCGGTCCAGGGAAGGCATGGCTTGGCAGTTCGGACTGGACTGTTCCCATGAGGCACAGGGTCAGACTGATTTGCATATGGCCATGTCTGAACTGGGATGGCAGAGTGGGCTAAAGAACGGTGATAGATCAAACTCGGATCTGTTGACTGGGTATGAGTGTTTGATTGGTTCTGATGCTCCGTCCATCACCACCCCCTTTTGTACCGCTTTGTTCGCCATAAGTTGGCAGGGTATGCTCAGACGTGAGTCCCTTGCTCACTTTGCCACTGGATTCAAGCAAGCCTGGCTGAAGACGGCTGAAATGCCAGAAACCGGTCCTAGGAAGCTTGTTTCCGGTCCAGGGAAGGCAATGCTTGGCAGTTTGGGCTGGACTGTTCCCATGAGGCACAGGGTCAGACTGATTTGCATATGGCCATGTCTGAACTGGGGTGGCAGAGTGGGCTAAAGAACGGTGATGGATCAAACTCGGATCTGTTGACTGGAAGTGAGTGTTTGATTGGTTCTTATGCTCCGTCCATCACCACCCCCTTTTGTACCGCTTTGTTCGCCATAAGTTGGCAGGGTATGCTCAGACGTGAGTCCCTTGCTCACTTTGCCACTGGATTCAAGCAAGCCTGGCTGAAGACGGCTGAAATGCCAGAAACCGGTCCTAGGAAGCTTGTTTCTGGTCCAGGGAAGGCATGGCTTGGCAGTTCGGGCTGGACTGTTCCCATGAGGCACAGGGTCAGACTGATTTGCATATGGCCATGTCTGAACAGGGGTGGCAGAGTGGGCTAAAGAACGGTGATGGATCAAACTCCGATCTGTTTACTGGGTGTGAGTGTTTGATTGGTTCTGATGCTCCGTCCATCACCACCCCCTTTTGAACCGCTTTGTTCGCCATAAGTTGGCAGGGTATGCTCAGACGTGAGTCCCTTGCTCACTTTTCCACTGGATTCAAGCAAGCCTGGCTGAAGACGGCTGAAATGCCAGCAACCGGTCCTAGGAAGATTGTTTCCGGTCCAGGGAAGGCATGGCTTGGCAGTTCGGACTGGACTGTTCCCATGAGGCACAGGGTCAGACTGATTTGCATATGGCCATGTCTGAACTGGGATGGCAGAGTGGGCTAAAGAACGGTGATAGATCAAACTCGGATCTGTTGACTGGGTATGAGTGTTTGATTGGTTCTGATGCTCCATCCATCACCACCCCCTTTTGTACCGCTTTGTTCGCCATAAGTTGGCAGGGTATGCTCAGACGTGAGTCCCTTGCTCACTTTGCCACTGGATTCAAGCAAGCCTGGCTGAAGACGGCTGAAATGCCAGAAACCGGTCCTAGGAAGCTTGTTTCCGGTCCAGGGAAGGCAATGCTTGGCAGTTTGGGCTGGACTGTTCCAATGAGGCACAGGGTCAGACTGATTTGCATATGGCCATGTCTGAACTGGGGTGGCAGAGTGGGCTAAAGAACGGTGATGGATCAAACTCGGATCTGTTTACTGGGTTTGAGTGTTTGATTGGTGCTGATGCTCCGTCCATCACCACCCCCTTTTGTACCGCTTTGTTCGCCATAAATTGACAGGGCATGCTCAGACGTGAGTCCCTTGCTCACTTTGCCACTGGATTCAAGCAAGCCTGGCTGAAGACGGCTGAAATGCCTGAAACCGGTCCTAGGAAGCTTGTTTCCGGTCCATGCAAGGCATGGCTTGGCAGTTCGGGCTGGACTGTTCCCATGAGGCACAGGGTCACACTGATTTGCATATGGCCATGTCTGAACTGGGGTGGCAGAGTGGGCTAAAGAACGGTGATGGATCAAACTCGGATCTGTTGACTGGGTGTGAGTGTTTGATTGGTTCTGATGCTCCGTCCATCACCACCCCCTTTTGTACCTCTTTGTTCGCTATAAGTTGGCAGGGTATGCTCAGACGTGAGTCCCTTGCTCACTTTGCCACTGGATTCAAGCAAGCCTGGCTGAAGACGGCTGAAATGCCGGAAACCGGTCCTAGGAAGCTTGTTTCTGGTCCAGGGAAGGCATGGCTTGGCAGTTCGGGCTGGACTGTTCCCATGAGGCACAGGGTCAGACTGATTTGCATATGGCCATGTCTGAACAGGGGTGGCAGAGTGGGCTAAAGAACGGTGATGGATCAAACTCCGATCTGTTTACTGGGTGTGAGTGTTTGATTGGTTCTGATGCTCCGTCCATCACCACCCCCTTTTGAACCGCTTTGTTCGCCATAAGTTGGCAGGGTATGCTCAGACGTGAGTCCCTTGCTCACTTTTCCACTGGATTCAAGCAAGCCTGGCTGAAGACGGCTGAAATGCCAGCAACCGGTCCTAGGAAGATTGTTTCCGGTCCAGGGAAGGCATGGCTTGGCAGTTCGGACTGGACTGTTCCCATGAGGCACAGGGTCAGACTGATTTGCATATGGCCATGTCTGAACTGGGATGGCAGAGTGGGCTAAAGAACGGTGATAGATCAAACTCGGATCTGTTGACTGGGTATGAGTGTTTGATTGGTTCTGATGCTCCGTCCATCACCACCCCCTTTTGTACCGCTTTGTTCGCCATAAGTTGGCAGGGTATGCTCAGACGTGAGTCCCTTGCTCACTTTGCCACTGGATTCAAGCAAGCCTGGCTGAAGACGGCTGAAATGCCAGAAACCGGTCCTAGGAAGCTTGTTTCCGGTCCAGGGAAGGCAATGCTTGGCAGTTTGGGCTGGACTGTTCCCATGAGGCACAGGGTCAGACTGATTTGCATATGGCCATGTCTGAACTGGGGTGGCAGAGTGGGCTAAAGAACGGTGATGGATCAAACTCGGATCTGTTGACTGGAAGTGAGTGTTTGATTGGTTCTTATGCTCCGTCCATCACCACCCCCTTTTGTACCGCTTTGTTCGCCATAAGTTGGCAGGGTATGCTCAGACGTGAGTCCCTTGCTCACTTTGCCACTGGATTCAAGCAAGCCTGGCTGAAGACGGCTGAAATGCCAGAAACCGGTCCTAGGAAGCTTGTTTCTGGTCCAGGGAAGGCATGGCTTGGCAGTTCGGGCTGGACTGTTCCCATGAGGCACAGGGTCAGACTGATTTGCATATGGCCATGTCTGAACAGGGGTGGCAGAGTGGGCTAAAGAACGGTGATGGATCAAACTCCGATCTGTTTACTGGGTGTGAGTGTTTGATTGGTTCTGATGCTCCGTCCATCACCACCCCCTTTTGAACCGCTTTGTTCGCCATAAGTTGGCAGGGTATGCTCAGACGTGAGTCCCTTGCTCACTTCTCCACTGGATTCAAGCAAGCCTGGCTGAAGACGGCTGAAATGCCAGCAACCGGTCCTAGGAAGATTGTTTCCGGTCCAGGGAAGGCATGGCTTGGCAGTTCGGACTGGACTGTTCCCATGAGGCACAGGGTCAGACTGATTTGCATATGGCCATGTCTGAACTGGGATGGCAGAGTGGGCTAAAGAACGGTGATAGATCAAACTCGGATCTGTTGACTGGGTATGAGTGTTTGATTGGTTCTGATGCTCCATCCATCACCACCCCCTTTTGTACCGCTTTGTTCGCCATAAGTTGGCAGGGTATGCTCAGACGTGAGTCCCTTGCTCACTTTGCCACTGGATTCAAGCAAGCCTGGCTGAAGACGGCTGAAATGCCAGAAACCGGTCCTAGGAAGCTTGTTTCCGGTCCAGGGAAGGCAATGCTTGGCAGTTTGGGCTGGACTGTTCCCATGAGGCACAGGGTCAGACTGATTTGCATATGGCCATGTCTGAACTGGGGTGGCAGAGTGGGCTAAAGAACGGTGATGGATCAAACTCGGATCTGTTTACTGGGTTTGAGTGTTTGATTGGTGCTGATGCTCCGTCCATCACCAACCCCTTTTGTACCGCTTTGTTCGCCATAAATTGACAGGGCATGCTCAGACGTGAGTCCCTTGCTCACTTTGCCACTGGATTCAAGCAAGCCTGGCTGAAGACGGCTGAAATGCCTGAAACCGGTCCTAGGAAGCTTGTTTCCGGTCCATGCAAGGCATGGCTTGGCAGTTCGGGCTGGACTGTTCCCATGAGGCACAAGGTCAGACTGATTTGCATATGGCCATGTCTGAACTGGGGTGGCAGAGTGGGTTAAAGAACGGTGATGGATCAAACTCGGATCTGTTGACTGGGTGTGAGTGTTTGATTGGTTCTGATGCTCCGTCCATCACCACCCCCTTTTGTACCGCTTTGTTCGCCATAAGTTGGCAGGGTATGTTCAGACGTGAGTCCCTTGCTCACTTTGCCACTGGATTCAAGCAAGCCTGGCTGAAGACGGCTGAAATGCCAGAAACCGGTCCTAGGAAGCTTGTTTCCGGTCCAGGGAAGGCATGGCTTGGCAGTTCGGGCTGGACTGTTCCCATGAGGCACAGGGTCAGACTGATTTGCATATGGCCATGTCTGAACTGGGGTGGCAGAGTGGGCTAAAGAACGGTGATGGATCAAACTCGGATCTGTTGACTGAGTGTGAGTGTTTGATTGGTTCTGATGCTCCGTCCATCACCACCCCCTTTTGTACCGCTTTGTTCGCCATAAGTTGGCAGGGTATGCTAAGACGTGAGTCCCTTGCTCACTTTGCCACTGGATTCAAGCAATCCTGGCTGAAGACGACTGAAATGCCAGAAACCGGTCCTAGGAAGCTTGTTTGCGGTCCGGGGAAGGCATGGCTTGGCAGTTCGGGCTGGACTGTTCCCATGAGGCACAGGGTCAGACTGATTTGCATATGGCCATGTCTGAACTGGGGTGGTAGAGTGGGCTAAAGAACGGTGATGGATCAAACTCGGATCTGTTGACTGGGTGTGAGCATTTGATGTGTTCTGATGCTCCGTCCATCACCACCCTCTTTTGTACCGCTTTGCTCGCCATAAGATGGCAGGGTATGCTCAGACGTGAGTCCCTTGCTCACTTTGCCACTGGATTCAAGCAAGCCTGGCTGAAGACGGCTGAAATGCCAGAAACCGGTCCTAGGAAGCTTGTTTCCAGTCCAGGGAAGGCATGGCTTGGCAGTTCGGACTGGACTGTTACCATGAGGCACAGGGTCACACTGATTTGCATATGGCCATGTCTGAACTGGGGTGGCAGAGTGGGCTAAAGAACGGTGATGGATCAAACTCGGATCTGTTGACTGGGTGTGAGTGTTTGATTGGTTCTGATGCTCCGTCCATCACCACCCCCTTTTGTACCTCTTTGTTCGCCATAAGTTGGCAGGGTATGCTCAGACGTGAGTCCCTTGCTCACTTTGCCACTGGATTCAAGCAAGCCAGGCTGAAGACGGCTGAAATGCCAGAAACCGGTCCTAGGAAGCTTGTTTCCGGTCCAGGGAAGGCATGGCTTGGCAGTTTGGGCTGGACTGTTCCCATGAGGCACAGGGTCAGACTGATTTGCATATGGCCATGTCTGAACTGGGGTGGCAGAGTGGGCTAAAGAACGGTGATGGATCAAACTCGGATCTGTTGACTGGGTGTGAGTGTTTGATTGTTTCTGATGCTCCGTCCATCACCACCCCCTTTTGTACCTCTTTGTTCGCCATAAGTTGGCAGGGTATGCTCAGACGTGAGTCCCTTGCTCACTTTGCCACTGGATTCAAGCAAGCCTGGCTGAAGACGGCTGAAATGCCAGAAACCGGTCCTAGGAAGCTTGTTTCCAGTCCAGGGAAGGCATGGCTTGGCAGTTCGGGCTGGACTGTTCCCATGAGGCACAGGGTCACACTGATTTGCATATGGCCATGTCTGAACTGGGGTGGCAGAGTGGGCTAAAGAACGGTGATGGATCAAACTCGGATCTGTTGACTGGGTGTGAGTGTTTGATTGGTTCTGATGCTCCGTCCATCACCACCCCCTTTTGTACCTCTTTGTTCGCTATAAGTTGGCAGGGTATGCTCAGACATGAGTCCCTTGCTCACTTTGCCACTGGATTCAAGCAAGCCTGGCTGAAGACGGCTGAAATGCCAGCAACCGGTCCTAGGAAGATTGTTTCTGGTCCAGGGAAGGCATGGCTTGGCAGTTCGGACTGGACTGTTCCCATGAGGCACAGGGTCAGACTGATTTGCATATGGCCATGTCAGAACTGGGATGGCAGAGTGGGCTAAAGAACGGCGATGGATCAAACTCGGATCTGTTGACTGGGAGTGAGTGTTTGATTGGTTCTTATGCTCCGTCCATCACCACCCCCTTTTGTACCGCTTTGTTCGCCATAAGTTGGCAGGGTATGCTCAGACGTGATTCCCTTGCTCACTTTGCCACTGGATTCAAGCAAGCCTGGCTGAAGACGGCTGAAATGCCGGAAACCGGTCCTAGGAAGCTTGTTTCTGGTCCAGGGAAGGCATGGCTTGGCAGTTCGGGCTGGACTGTTCCCATGAGGCACAGGGTCAGACTGATTTGCATATGGCCATGTCTGAACAGGGGTGGCAGAGTGGGCTAAAGAACGGTGATGGATCAAACTCCGATCTGTTTACTGGGTGTGAGTGTTTGATTGGTTCTGATGCTCCGTCCATCACCACCCCCTTTTGAACCGCTTTGTTCGCCATAAGTTGGCAGGGTATGCTCAGACGTGAGTCCCTTGCTCACTTTTCCACTGGATTCAAGCAAGCCTGGCTGAAGACGGCTGAAATGCCAGCAACCGGTCCTAGGAAGATTGTTTCCGGTCCAGGGAAGGCATGGCTTGGCAGTTCGGACTGGACTGTTCCCATGAGGCACAGGGTCAGACTGATTTGCATATGGCCATGTCTGAACTGGGATGGCAGAGTGGGCTAAAGAACGGTGATAGATCAAACTCGGATCTGTTGACTGGGTATGAGTGTTTGATTGGTTCTGATGCTCCGTCCATCACCACCCCCTTTTGTACCGCTTTGTTCGCCTTAAGTTGGCAGGGTATGCTCAGACGTGAGTCCCTTGCTCACTTTGCCACTGGATTCAAGCAAGCCTGGCTGAAGACGGCTGAAATGCCAGAAACCGGTCCTAGGAAGCTTGTTTCCGGTCCAGGGAAGGCAATGCTTGGCAGTTTGGGCTGGACTGTTCCCATGAGGCACAGGGTCAGACTGATTTGCATATGGCCATGTCTGAACTGGGGTGGCAGAGTGGGCTAAAGAACGGTGATGGATCAAACTCGGATCTGTTTACTGGGTTTGAGTGTTTGATTGGTTCTGATGCTCCGTCCATCACCACCCCCTTTTGTACCGCTTTGTTCGCCATAAGTTGGCAGGGTATGCTCAGACGTGAGTCCCTTGCTCACTTTGCCACTGGATTCAAGCAAGCCTGGCTGAAGACGGCTGAAATGCAAGAAACTGGTCCTAGGGAGCTTGTTTCCGGTCGAGGGAAGGCATGGCTTGGCAATTCGGGCTGGACTGTTCCCATGAGGCACATGGTCAGACTGATTTGCATATGGCCATGTCTGAACTGGGGTGGCAGAGTGGGCTAAAGAACGGTGATGGATCAAACTCGGATCTGTTGACTGGGTGTGAGTGTTTGATTGGTGCTGATGCTCCGTCCATCACCAACCCCTTTTGTACCGCTTTGTTCGCCATAAATTGACAGGGCATGCTCAGACGTGAGTCCCTTGCTCACTTTGCCACTGGATTCAAGCAAGCCTGGCTGAAGACGGCTGAAATGCCTGAAACCGGTCCTAGGAAGCTTGTTTCCGGTCCATGGAAGGCATGGCTTGGCAGTTCGGGCTGGATAGTTCCCATGAGGCACAGGGTCAGACTGATTTGCATATGGCCATGTCTGAACTGGGGTGGCAGAGTGGGCTAAAGAACGGTGATGGATCAAACTCGGATCTGTTGACTGGGTGTGAGTGTTTGATTGGTTCTGATGCTCCGTCCATCACCACCCTCTTTTGTACCGCTTTGTTCGCCATAAGTTGGCAGGGTATGCTCAGACGTGAGTCCCTTGCTCACTTTGCCACTGGATTCAAGCAAGCCTGGCTGAAGACGGCTGAAATGCCAGAAACCGGTCCTAGGAAGCTTGTTTCCGGTCCAGGGAAGGCATGGCTTGGCAGTTCGGGCTGGACTGTTCCCATGAGGCACAGGGTCAGACTGATTTGCATATGGCCATGTCTGAACTGGGGTGGCAGAGTGGGCTAAAGAACGGTGATGGATCAAACTCGGATCTGTTGACTGAGTGTGAGTGTTTGATTGGTTCTGATGCTCCGTCCATCACCACCCCCTTTTGTACCGCTTTGTTCGCCATAAGTTGGCAGGGTATGCTAAGACGTAAGTCCCTTGCTCACTTTGCCACTGGATTCAAGCAATCCTGGCTGAAGACGACTGAAATGCCAGAAACCGGTCCTAGGAAGCTTGTTTCTGGTCCGGGGAAGGCATGGCTTGGCAGTTCGGGCTGGACTGTTCCCATGAGGCACAGGGTCAGACTGATTTGCATATGGCCATGTCTGAACTGGGGTGGCAGAGTGGGCTAAAGAACGGTGATGGATCAAACTCGGATCTGTTGACTGGGTGTGAGCATTTGATGTGTTCTGATGCTCCGTCCATCACCACCCTCTTTTGTACCGCTTTGCTCGCCATAAGATGGCAGGGTATGCTCAGACGTGAGTCCCTTGCTCACTTTGCCACTGGATTCAAGCAAGCCTGGCTGAAGACGGCTGAAATGCCAGAAACCGGTCCTAGGAAGCTTTTTTCCAGTCGAGGGAAGGCATGGCTTGGCAGTTCGGGCTGGACTGTTCCCATGAGGCACAGGGTCAGACTGATTTGCATATGGCCATGTCTGAACTGGGGTGGCAGAGTGGGCAAAAGAATGGTGATGGATCAAACTCAGATCTGTGGACTGGGTGTGAGCATTTGATGTGTTCTGATGCTCCGTCCATCACCACCCCCTTTTGTACCTCTTTGTTCGCCATAAGTTGGCAGGGTATGCTCAGACGTGAGTCCCTTGCTCACTTTGCCACTGGATTCAAGCAAGCCTGGCTGAAGACGGCTGAAATGCCAGAAACCGGTCCTAGGAAGCTTGTTTCCAGTCCAGGGAAGGCATGGCTTGGCAGTTTGGGCTGGACTGTTCCCATGAGGCACAGGGTCACACTGATTTGCATATGGCCATGTCTGAACTGGGGTGGCAGAGTGGGCTAAAGAACGGTGATGGATCAAACTCGGATCTGTTGACTGGGTGTGAGTGTTTGATTGGTTCTGATGCTCCGTCCATCACCACCCCCTTTTGTACCTCTTTGTTCGCCATAAGTTGGCAGGGTATGCTCAGACGTGAGCCCCTTGCTCACTTTGCCACTGGATTCAAGCAAGCCAGGCTGAAGACGGCTGAAATGCCAGAAACCGGTCCTAGGAAGCTTGTTTCCGGTCCAGGGAAGGCATGGCTTGGCAGTTTGGGCTGGACTGTTCCCATGAGGCACAGGGTCAGACTGATTAGGCCATGTCTGAACTGGGGTGGCAGAGTGGGCTAAAGAACGGTGATGGATCAAACTCGGATCTGTTGACTGGGTGTGAGTGTTTGATTGGTTCTGATGCTCCGTCCATCACCATCCCCTTTTGTACCTCTTTGTTCACCATAAGTTGGCAGGGTATGCTCAGACGTGAGTCCCTTGCTCACTTTGCCACTGGATTCAAGCAAGCCTGGCTGAAGACGGCTGAAATGCCAGCAACCGGTCCTAGGAAGATTGTTTCCGGTCCAGGGAAGGCATGGCTTGGCAGTTCGGACTGGACTGTTCCCATGAGGCACAGGGTCAGACTGATTTGCATACGGCCATGTCAGAACTGGGATGGCAGAGTGGGCTAAAGAACGGTGATGGATCAAACTCAGATCTGTTGACTGGGTGTGAGTGTTTGATTGGTTCTGATGCTCCGTCCATCACCACCCCCTTTTGTACCGCTTTGTTCGCCATAAGTTGGCAGGGTATGCTCAGACGTGAGTCCCTTGCTCACTTTGCCACTGGATTCAAGCAAGCCTGGCTGAAGAAGGCTGAAATGCCGGAAACCGGTCCTTGGAAGCTTGTTTTCGGTCCAGGGAAGGCATGGCTTGGCAGTTCGGGCTGGACTGTTCTCATGAGGAACAGGGTCAGACTGATTTGCATATGGCCATGTCTGAACTGGGGTGGCAGAGTGGGCTAAAGAACGGTGATGGATCAAACTCGGATCTGTTGACTGGGTGTGAGTGTTTGATTGGTTCTGATGCTCCGTCCATCACCACCCCCTTTTGTACCTCTTTGTTCGCCATAAGTTGGCAGGGTATGCTGAGACGTGAGTCCCTTGCTCACTTTGCCACTGGATTCAAGCAAGCCAGGCTGAAGACGGCTGAAATGCCAGAAACCGGTCCTAGGAAGCTTGTTTCCGGTCCAGGGAAGGCATGGCTTGGCAGTTTGGGCTGGACTGTTCCCATGAGGCACAGGGTCAGACTGATTTGCATATGGCCATGTCTGAACTGGGGTGGCAGAGTGGGCTAAAGAACGGTGATGGATCAAACTCGGATCTGTTGACTGGGTGTGAGTGTTTGATTGGTTCTGATGCTCCGTCCATCACCACCCCCTTTTGTACCTCTTTGTTCGCCATAAGTTGGCAGGGTATGCTCAGACGTGAGTCCCTTGCTCACTTTGCCACTGGATTCAAGCAAGCCAGGCTGAAGACGGCTGAAATGCCAGTCACCGGTCCTAGGAAGATTGTTTCCGGTCCAGGGAAGGCATGGCTTGGCAGTTCGGACTGGACTGTTCCCATGAGGCACAGGGTCAGACTGATTTGCATATGGCCATGTCAGAACTAGGGTGGCAGAGTGGGCTAAAGAACGGTGATGGATCAAACTCGGATCTGTTGACTGGGAGTGAGTGTTTGATTGGTTCTTATGCTCCGTCCATCACCACCCCCTTTTGTACCGCTTTGTTCGCCATAAGTTGGCAGGGTATGCTCAGACGTGAGTCCCTTGCTCACTTTGCCACTGGATTCAAGCAAGCCTGGCTGAAGACGGCTGAAATGCCGGAAACCGGTCCTAGGAAGCTTGTTTCTGGTCCAGGGAAGGCATGGCTTGGCAGTTCGGGCTGGACTGTTCCCATGAGGCACAGGGTCAGACTGATTTGCATATGGCCATGTCTGAACAGGGGTGGCAGAGTGGGCTAAAGAACGGTGATGGATCAAACTCCGATCTGTTTACTGGGTGTGAGTGTTTGATTGGTTCTGATGCTCCGTCCATCACCACCCCCTTTTGAACCGCTTTGTTCGCCATAAGTTGGCAGGGTATGCTCAGACGTGAGTCCCTTGCTCACTTTGCCACTGGATTCAAGCAAGCCTGGCTGAAGACGGCTGAAATGCCAGCAACCGGTCCTAGGAAGATTGTTTCCGGTCCAGGGAAGGCATGGCTTGGCAGTTCGGACTGGACTGTTTCCATGAGGCACAGGGTCAGACTGATTTACATATGGCCATGTCTGAACTGGGATGGCAGAGTGGGCTAAAGAACGGTGATGGATCAAACTCGGATCTGTTGACTGGGTGTGAGTGTTTGATTGGTTCTGATGCTCCGTCCATCACCACCCCCTTTTGTACCGCTTTGTTCGCCATAAGTTGGCAGGGTATGCTCAGACGTGAGTCCCTTGCTCACTTTGCCACTGGATTCAAGCAAGCCTGGCTGAAGACGGCTGAAATGCCAGAAACTGGTCCAAGGGAGCTTGTTTCCGGTCGAGGGAAGGCATGGCTTGGCAATTCGGGCTGGACTGTTCCCATGAGGCACATGGTCAGACTGATTTGCATATGGCCATGTCTGAACTGGGGTGGCAGAGTGGGCTAAAGAACGGTGATGGATCAAACTCGGATCTGTTGACTGGGTGTGAGTGTTTGATTGGTGCTGATGCTCCGTCCATCACCAACCCCTTTTGTACCGCTTTGTTCGCCATAAATTGACAGGGCATGCTCAGACGTGAGTCCCTTGCTCACTTTGCCACTGGATTCAAGCAAGCCTGGCTGAAGACGGCTGAAATGCCAGAAACCGGTCCTAGGAAGCTTGTTTCCGGTCCATGGAAGGCATGGCTTGGCAGTTCGGGCTGGACTGTTCCCATGAGGCACAGGGTCAGACTGATTTGCATATGGCCATGTCTGAACTGGGGTGGCAGAGTGGGCTAAAGAACGGTGATGGATCAAACTCGGATCTGTTGACTGGGTGTGAGTGTTTGATTGGTTCTGATGCTCCGTCCATCACCACCCCCTTTTGTACCGCTTTGTTCGCCATGAGTTGGCAGGGTATGCTCAGACGTGAGTCCCTTGCTCACTTTGCCACTGGATTCAAGCAAGCCTGGCTGAAGACGGCTGAAATGCCAGAAACCGGTCCTAGGAAGCTTGTTTCCGGTCCAGGGAAGGCATGGCTTGGCAGTTCGGGCTGGACTGTTCCCATGAGGCACAGGGTCGGACTGATTTCCATATGGCCATGTCTGAACTGGGGTGGCAGAGTGGGCTAAAGAACGGTGATGGATCAAACTCGGATCTGTTGACTGGGTGTGAGCATTTGATGTGTTCTGATGCTCCGTCCATCACCACCCCCTTTTGTACCGCTTTGCTCGCCATAAGATGGCAGGGTATGCTCAGACGTGAGTCCCTTGCTCACTTTGCCACTGGATTCAAGCAAGCCTGGCTGAAGACGGCTGAAATGCCAGAAACCGGTCCTAGGAAGCTTTTTTCCAGTCGAGGGAAGGCATGGCTTGGCAGTTCGGGCTGGACTGTTCCCATGAGGCACAGGGTCAGACTGATTTGCATATGGCCATGTCTGAACTGGGGTGGCAGAGTGGGCAAAAGAATGGTGATGGATCAAACTCAGATCTGTGGACTGGGTGTGAGCATTTGGTGTGTTCTGATGCTCCGTCCATCACCACCCCCTTTTGTACCTCTTTGTTCGCCATAAGTTGGCAGGGTATGCTCAGACGTGAGTCCCTTGCTCACTTTGCCACTGGATTCAAGCAAGCCTGGCTGAAGACGGCTGAAATGCCAGAAACCGGTCCTAGGAAGCTTGTTTCCAGTCCAGGGAAGGCATGGCTTGGCAGTTCGGGCTGGACTGTTCCCATGAGGCACAGGGTCAGACTGATTTGCATATGGCCATGTCTGAACTGGGGTGGCAGAGTGGGCTAAAGAACGGTGATGGATCAAACTCGGATCTGTTGACTGGGTGTGAGCATTTGATGTGTTCTGATGCTCCGTCCATCACCACCCCCTTTTGTACCGCTTTGCTCGCCATAAGATGGCAGGGTATGCTCAGACGTGAGTCCCTTGCTCACTTTGCCACTGGATTCAAGCAAGCCTGGCTGAAGACGGCTGAAATGCCAGAAACCGGTCCTAGGAAGCTTTTTTCCAGTCCAGGGAAGGCATGGCTTGGCAGTTCGGGCTGGACTGTTCCCATGAGGCACAGGGTCAGACTGATTTGCATATGGCCATGTCTGAACTGGGGTGGCAGAGTGGGCAAAAGAATGGTGATGGATCAAACTCAGATCTGTGGACTGGGTGTGAGCATTTGATGTGTTCTGATGCTCCCTCCATCACCACCCCCTTTTGTAACTCTTTGTTCGCCATAAGTTGGCAGGGTATGCTCAGACGTGAGTCCCTTGCTCACTTTGCCACTGGATTCAAGCAAGCCTGGCTGAAGACGGCTGAAATGCCGGAAACCGGTCCTAGGAAGCTTGTTTCCAGTCCAGGGAAGGCAAGGCTTGGCAGTTCGGGCTGGACTGTTCCCATGAGGCACAGGGTCAGACTGATTTGCATATGGCCATGTCTGAACTGGGGTGGCAGAGTGGGCTAAAGAAAGGTGATGGATCAAACTCGGATCTGTTGACTGGGTGTGAGTGTTTGATTGTTTCTGATGCTCCGTCCATCACCACCCCCTTTTGTACCGCTTTGTTGGCCATAAGTTGGCAGGGTATGCTCAGACGTGAGTCCGTTGCTCACTTTGCCACTGGATTCAAGCAAGCCTGGCTGAAGACGGCTGAAATGCCAGAAACCAGTCCTAGGAAGCTTGTTTCCGGTCCAGGGAAGGCATGGCTTGGCAGTTCGGGCTGGACTGTTCCCATGAGGCACAGGGTCAGACTGACTTGCATAGGGCCATGTCTGAACTGGGGTGGCAGAGTGGGCTAAAGAACGGAGATGGATCAAACTCGGATCTGTTGACTGGGTGTGAGTGTTTGATTGGTTCTGATGCTCCGTCCATCACCACCCCCTTTTGTACCGCTTTGTTCGCCATAAGTTGGCAGGGTATGCTCAGACGTGAGTCCCTTGCTCACTTTGCCACTGGATTCAAGCAAGCCTGGCTGAAGACGGCTGAAATGCCAGAAACCGGTCCTAGGAAGCTTGTTTCCAGTCCAGGGAAGGCATGGCTTGGCAGTTCGGGCTGGACTGTTCCCATGATGCACAGGGTCACACTGATTTGCATATGGCCATGTCTGAACTGGGGTGGCAGAGTGGGCTAAAGAATGGTGATGGATCAAACTCGGATCTGTTGACTGGGTGTGAGTGTTTGATTGGTTCTGATGCTCCGTCCATCACCACCCCCTTTTGTACCGCTTTGTTCGCCATAAGTTGGCAGGGTATGCTCAGACGTGAGTCCCTTGCTCAAATTGCCACTGGATTCAAGCAAGCCTTGCTGAAGACGGCTGAAATGCCAGAAACCGGTCCTAGGAAGCTTGTTTCCGGTCCAGGGAAGGCATGGCTTGGCAGTTCGGGCTGGACTGTTCCCATGAGGCACAGGGTCAGACTGATTTGCATATGGCCATGTCTGAACTGGGGTGGCAGAGTGGGCTAAAGAACGGTGATGGATCAAACTCGGATCTGTTGACTGAGTGTGAGTGTTTGATTGGTTCTGATGTTCCGTCCATCACCACCCCCTTTTGTACCGCTTTGTTCGCCATAAGTTGGCAGGGTATGCTCAGACGTGAGTCCCTTGCTCACTTTGCCACTGGATTCAAGCAAGCTTGGCTGAAGACGGCTGAAATGCCAGAAACCAGTTCTAGGAAGCTTGTTTCCGGTCCAGGGAAGGCATGGCTTGGCAGTTTGGGCTGGACTGTTCCCATGAGGCACAGGGTCAGACTGATTTGCATATGGCCATGTCTGAACTGGGGTGGCAGAGTGGGCTAAAGAACGGTGATGGATCAAACTCGGATCTGTTGACTGGATGTGAGCATTTGATGTGTTCTGATGCTCCGTCCATCACCACCCTCTTTTGTACCGCTTTGCTCGCCATAAGATGGCAGGGTATGCTCAGACGTGAGTCCCTTGCTCACTTTGCCACTGGATTCAAGCAAGCCTGGCTGAAGACGGCTGAAATGCCAGAAACCGGTCCTAGGAAGCTTTTTTCCAGTCGAGGGAAGGCATGGCTTGGCAGTTCGGGCTGGACTGTTCCCATGAGGCACAGGGTCAGACTGATTTGCATATGGCCATGTCTGAACTGGGGTGGCAGAGTGGGCAAAAGAATGGTGATGGATCAAACTCAGATCTGTGGACTGGGTGTGAGCATTTGATGTGTTCTGATTCTCCGTCCATCACCACCCCCTTTTGTACCTCTTTGTTCGCCATAAGTTGGCAGGGTAAGCTCAGACGTGAGTCCCTTGCTCACTTTGCCACTGGATTCAAGCAAGCCTGGCTGAAGACGGCTGAAATGCCAGAAACCGGTCCTAGGAAGCTTGTTTCCAGTCCAGGGAAGGCATGGCTTGGCAGTTCGGGCTGGACTGTTACCATGAGGCACAGGGTCACACTGATTTGCATATGGCCATGTCTGAACTGGGGTGGCAGAGTGGGCTAAAGAACGGTGATGGATCAAACTCGGATCTGTTGACTGGGTGTGAGTGTTTGATTGGTTCTGATGCTCCGTCCATCACCACCCCCTTTTGTACCTCTTTGTTCGCCATAAGTTGGCAGGGTATGCTCAGACGTGAGTCCCTTGTTCACTTTGCCACTGGATTCAAGCAAGCCAGGCTGAAGACGGCTGAAATGCCAGAAACCGGTCCTAGGAAGCTTGTTTCCGGTCCAGGGAAGGCATGGCTTGGCAGTTTGGGCTGGACTGTTCCCATGAGGCACAGGGTCAGACTGATTTGCATATGGCCATGTCTGAACTGGGGTGGCAGAGTGGGCTAAAGAACGGTGATGGATCAAACTCGGATCTGTTGACTGGGTGTGAGTGTTTGATTGGTTCTGATGCTCCGTCCATCACCACCCCCTTTTGTACCTCTTTGTTCGCCATAAGTTGGCAGGGTATGCTCAGACGTGAGTCCCTTGCTCACTTTGCCACTGGATTCAAGCAAGCCTGGCTGAAGACGGCTGAAATGCCAGAAACCTGTACTAGGAAGCTTGTTTCCAGTCCAGGGAAGGCATGGCTTGGCAGTTCGGGCTGGACTGTTCCCATGAGGCACAGGGTCACACTGATTTGCATATGGCCATGTCTGAACTGGGGTGGCAGAGTGGGCTAAAGAATGGTGATGGATCAAACTCGGATCTGTTGACTGGGTGTGAGTGTTTGATTGGTTCTGATGCTCCGTCCATCACCACCCCCTTTTGTACCGCTTTGTTCGCCATAAGTTGGCAGGGTATGCTCAGACGTGAGTCCCTTGCTCACTTTGCAACTGGATTCAAGCAAGCCTGGCTGAAGACGGCTGAAATGCCAGAAACCGGTCCTAGGAAGCTTGTTTCCGGTCCGGGGAAGGCATGGCTTGGCAGTTCGGGCTGGACTGTTCCCATGAGGCACAGGGTCAGACTGATTTGCATATGGCCATGTCTGAACTGGGGTGGCAGAGTGGGGTAAAGAACAGTGATGGATCAAACTCGGATCTGTTGACTGGGTGTGAGTGTTTGATTGGTTCTGATGCTCCGTCCATCACCACCTCCTTTTGTACCTCTTTGTTCGCTATAAGTTGGCAGGGTATGCTCAGACGTGAGTCTCTTGCTCACTTTGCCACTGGATTCAAGCAAGCCTGGCTGAAGACGGCTGAAATGCCAGCAACCGGTCCTAGGAAGATTGTTTCCGGTCCAGGGAAGGCATGGCTTGGCAGTTCGGACTGGACTGTTCCCATGAGGCACAGGGTCAGACTGATTTGCATATGGCCATGTCAGAACTGGGGTGGCATAGTGGGCTAAAGAACGGCGATGGATCAAACTCGGATCTGTTGACTGGGAGTGAGTGTTTGATTGGTTCTTATGCTCCGTCCATCACCACCCCCTTTTGTACCGCTTTGTTCGCCATAAGTTGGCAGGGTATGCTCAGACGTGAGTCCCTTGCTCACTTTGCCACTGGATTCAAGCAAGCCTGGCTGAAGACGGCTGAAATGCCGGAAACCGGTCCTAGGAAGCTTGTTTCTGGTGCAGGGAAGGCATGGCTTGGCAGTTCGGGCTGGACTGTTCCCATGAGGCACAGGGTCAGACTGATTTGCATATGGCCATGTCTGAACAGGGGTGGCAGAGTGGGCTAAAGAACGGTGATGGATCAAACTCCGATCTGTTTACTGGGTGTGAGTGTTTGATTGGTTCTGATGCTCCGTCCATCACCACCCCCTTTTGAACCGCTTTGTTCGCCATAAGTTGGCAGGGTATGCTCAGACGTGAGTCCCTTGCTCACTTTTCCACTGGATTCAAGCAAGCCTGGCTGAAGACGGCTGAAATGCCAGCAACCGGTCCTAGGAAGATTGTTTCCGGTCCAGGGAAGGCATGGCTTGGCAGTTCGGACTGGACTGTTCCCATGAGGCACAGGGTCAGACTGATTTGCATATGGCCATGTCTGAACTGGGATGGCAGAGTGGGCTAAAGAACGTTGATAGATCAAACTCGGATCTGTTGACTGGGTATGAGTGTTTGATTGGTTCTGATGCTCCGTCCATCACCACCCCCTTTTGTACCGCTTTGTTCGCCATAAGTTGGCAGGGTATGCTCAGACGTGAGTCCCTTGCTCACTTTGCCACTGGATTCAAGCAAGCCTGGCTGAAGACGGCTGAAATGCCAGAAACCGGTCCTAGGAAGCTTGTTTCCGGTCCAGGGAAGGCAATGCTTGGCAGTTTGGGCTGGACTGTTCCCATGAGGCACAGGGTCAGACTGATTTGCATATGGCCATGTCTGAACTGGGGTGGCAGAGTGGGCTAAAGAACGGTGATGGATCAAACTCGGATCTGTTTACTGGGTTTGAGTGTTTGATTGGTTCTGATGCTCCGTCCATCACCACCCCCTTTTGTACCGCTTTGTACGCCATAAGTTGGCAGGGTATGCTCAGACGTGAGTCCCTTGCTCACTTTGCCACTGGATTCAAGCAAGCCTGGCTGAAGACGGCTGAAATGCAAGAAACTGGTCCTAGGGAGCTTGTTTCCGGTCGAGGGAAGGCATGGCTTGGCAATTCGGGCTGGACTGTTCCCATGAGGCACATGGTCAGACTGATTTGCATATGGCCATGTCTGAACTGGGGTGGCAGAGTGGGCTAAAGAACGGTGATGGATCAAACTCGGATCTGTTGACTGGGTGTGAGTGTTTGATTGGTGCTGATGCTCCGTCCATCACCAACCCCTTTTGTACCACTTTGTTCGCCATAAATTGACAGGGCATGCTCAGACGTGAGTCCCTTGCTCACTTTGCCACTGGATTCAAGCAAGCCTTGCTGAAGACGGCTGAAATGCCTGAAACCGGTCCTAGGAAGCTTGTTTCCGGTCCATGGAAGGCATGGCTTGGCAGTTCGGGCTGGACTGTTCCCATGAGGCACAGGGTCAGACTGATTTGCATATGGCCATGTCTGAACTGGGGTGGCAGAGTGGGCTAAAGAACGGTGATGGATCAAACTCGGATCTGTTGACTGGGTGTGAGTGTTTGATTGGTTCTGATGCTCCGTCCATCACCACCCTCTTTTGTACCGCTTTGTTCGCCATAAGTTGGCAGGGTATGCTCAGACGTGAGTCCCTTGCTCACTTTGCCACTGGATTCAAGCAAGCCTGGCTGAAGACGGCTGAAATGCCAGAAACCGGTCCTAGGAAGCTTGTTTCCGGTCCAGGGAAGGCATGGCTTGGCAGTTCGGGCTGGACTGTTCCCATGAGGCACAGGGTCAGACTGATTTGCATATGGCCATGTCTGAACTGGGGTGGCAGAGTGGGCTAAAGAACGGTGATGGATCAAACTCGGATCTGTTGACTGAGTGTGAGTGTTTGATTGGTTCTGATGCTCCGTCCATCACCACCCCCTTTTGTACCGCTTTGTTCGCCATAAGTTGGCAGGGTATGCTAAGACGTGAGTCCCTTGCTCACTTTGCCACTGGATTCAAGCAATCCTGGCTGAAGACGACTGAAATGCCAGAAACCGGTCCTAGGAAGCTTGTTTCTGGTCCGGGGAAGGCATGGCTTGGCAGTTCGGGCTGGACTGTTCCCATGAGGCACAGGGTCAGACTGATTTGCATATGGCCATGTCTGAACTGGGGTGGCAGAATGGGCTAAAGAACGGTGATGGATCAAACTCGGATCTGTTGACTGGGTGTGAGCATTTGATGTGTTCTGATGCTCCGTCCATCACCACCCTCTTTTGTACCGCTTTGCTCGCCATAAGATGGCAGGGTATGCTCAGACGTGAGTCCCTTGCTCACTTTGCCAATGGATTCAAGCAAGCCTGGCTGAAGACGGCTGAAATGCCAGAAACCGGTCCTAGGAAGCTTTTTTCCAGTCGAGGGAAGGCATGGCTTGGCAGTTCGGGCTGGACTGTTCCCATGAGGCACAGGGTCAGATTGATTTGCATATGGCCATGTCTGAACTGGGGTGGCAGAGTGGGCAAAAGAATGGTGATGGATCAAACTCAGATCTGTGGACTGGGTGTGAGCATTTGATGTGTTCTGATGCTCCGTCCATCACCACCCCCTTTTGTACCTCTTTGTTCGCCATAAGTTGGCAGGGTATGCTCAGACGTGAGTCTCTTGCTCACTTTGACACTGGATTCAAGCAAGCCTGGCTGAAGATGGCTGAAATGCCAGAAACCGGTCCTAGGAAGCTTGTTTCCAGTCCAGGGAAGGCATGGCTTGGCAGTTTGGGCTGGACTGTTCCCATGAGGCACAGGGTCACACTGATTTGCATATGGCCATGTCTGAACTGGGGTGGCAGAGTGGGCTAAAGAACGGTGATGGATCAAACTCGGATCTGTTGACTGGGTGTGAGTGTTTGATTGGTTCTGATGCTCCGTCCATCACCACCCCCTTTTGTACCTCTTTGTTCGCCATAAGTTGGCAGGGTATGCTCAGACGTGAGTCCCTTGCTCACTTTGCCACTGGATTCAAGCAAGCCAGGCTGAAGACGGCTGAAATGCCAGAAACCGGTCCTAGGAAGCTTGTTTCCGGTCCAGGGAAGGCATGGCTTGGCAGTTTGGGCTGGACTGTTCCCATGAGGCACAGGGTCAGACTGATTAGGCCATGTCTGAACTGGGGTGGCAGAGTGGGCTAAAGAACGGTGATGGATCAAACTCGGATCTGTTGACTGGGTGTGAGTGTTTGATTGGTTCTGATGCTCCGTCCATCACCACCCCCTTTTGTACCTCTTTGTTCGCCATAAGTTGGCAGGGTATGCTCAGACGTGAGTCCCTTGCTCACTTTGCCACTGGATTCAAGCAAGCCTGGCTGAAGACGGCTGAAATGCCAGCAACCGGTCCTAGGAAGATTGTTTCCGGTCCAGGGAAGGCATGGCTTGGCAGTTCGGACTGGACAGTTCCCATGAGGCACAGGGTCAGACTGATTTGCATACGGCCATGTCAGAACTGGGATGGCAGAGTGGGCTAAAGAACGGTGATGGATCAAACTCGGATCTGTTGACTGGGTGTGAGTGTTTGATTGGTTCTGATGCTCCGTCCATCACCACCCCCTTTTGTACCGCTTTGTTCGCCATAAGTTGGCAGGGTATGCTCAGACGTGAGTCCCTTGCTCACTTTGCCACTGGATTCAAGCAAGCCTGGCTGAAGACGGCTGAAATGCCGGAAACCGGTCCTTGGAAGCTTGTTTTCGGTCCAGGGAAGGCATGGCTTGGCAGTTCGGGCTGGACTGTTCTCATGAGGAACAGGGTCAGACTGATTTGCATATGGCCATGTCTGAACTGGGGTGGCAGAGTGGGCTAAAGAACGGTGATGGATCAAACTCGGATCTGTTGACTGGGTGTGAGTGTTTGATTGGTTCTGATGCTCCGTCCATCACCACCCCCTTTTGTACCTCTTTGTTCGCCATAAGTTGGCAGGGTATGCTCAGACGTGAGTCCCTTGCTCACTTTGCCACTGGATTCAAGCAAGCCAGGCTGAAGACGGCTGAAATGCCAGATACCGGTCCTAGGAAGCTTGTTTCCGGTCCAGGGAAGGCATGGCTTGGCAGTTTGGGCTGGACTGTTCCCATGAGGCACAGGGTCAGACTGATTTGCATATGGCCATGTCTGAACTGGGGTGGCAGAGTGGGCTAAAGAACGGTGATGGATCAAACTCGGATCTGTTGACTGGGTGTGAGTGTTTGATTGGTTCTGATGCTCCGTCCATCACCACCCCCTTTTGTACCTCTTTGTTCGCCATAAGTTGGCAGGGTATGCTCAGACGTGACTCCCTTGCTCACTTTGCCACTGGATTCAAGCAAGCCTGGCTGAAGACGGCTGAAATGCCAGAAACCGGTCCTAGGAAGCTTGTTTCCAGTCCAGGGAAGGCATGGCTTGGCAGTTTGGGCTGGACTGTTCCCATGAGGCACAGGGTCACACTGATTTGCATATGGCCATGTCTGAACTGGGATGGCAGAGTGGGCTAAAGAACGGTGATGGATCAAACTCGGATCTGTTGACTGGGTGTGAGTGTTTGATTGGTTCTGATGCTCCGTCCATCACCACCCCCTTTTGTACCGCTTTGTTCGCCATAAGTTGGCAGGGTATGCTCAGACGTGAGTCCCTTGCTCACTTTGCCACTGGATTCAAGCAAGCCTGGCTGAAGACGGCTGAAATGCCTGAAACCGGTCCTAGGAAGCTTGTTTCCGGTCCATGGAAGGCATGGCTTGGCAGTTCCGGCTGGACTGTTCCCATGAGGCACAGGGTCAGACTGATTTGCATATGGCCATGTCTGAACTGGGGTGGCAGAGTGGGCTAAAGAACGGTGATGGATCAAACTCGGATCTGTTGACTGGGTGTGAGTGTTTGATTGGTTCTGATGCTCCGTCCATCACCACCCCCTTTTGTACCTCTTTGTTCGCCATAAGTTGGCAGGGTATGCTCAGACGTGAGTCCCTTGCTCACTTTGCCACTGGATTCAAGCAAGCCTGGCTGAAGACGGCTGAAATGCCAGCAACCGGTCCTAGGAAGATTGTTTCCGGTCCAGGGAAGGCATGGCTTGGCAGTTCGGACTGGACTGTTCCCATGAGGCACAGGGTCAGACTGATTTGCATATGGCCATGTCTGAACAGGGGTGGCAGAGTGGGCTAAAGAACGGTGATGGATCAAACTCCGATCTGTTTACTGGGTGTGAGTGTTTGATTGGTTCTGATGCTCCGTCCATCACCACCCCCTTTTGAACCGCTTTGTTCGCCATAAGTTGGCAGGGTATGCTCAGACGTGAGTCCCTTGCTCACTTTGCCACTGGATTCAAGCAAGCCTGGCTGAAGACGGCTGAAATGCCAGCAACCGGTCCTAGCAAGATTGTTTCCGGTCCAGGGAAGGCATGGCTTGGCAGTTCGGACTGGACTGTTTCCATGAGGCACAGGGTCAGACTGATTTGCATATGGCCATGTCTGAACTGGGATGGCAGAGTGGGCTAAAGAACGGTGATGGATCAAACTCGGATCTGTTGACTGGGTGTGAGTGTTTGATTGGTTCTGATGCTCCGTCCATCACCACCCCCTTTTGTACCGCTTTGTTCGCCATAAGTTGGCAGGGTATGCTCAGACGTGAGTCCCTTGCTCACTTTGCCACTGGATTCAAGCAAGCCTGGCTGAAGACGGCTGAAATGCCAGAAACTGGTCCAAGGGAGCTTGTTTCCGGTCGAGGGAAGGCATGGCTTGGCATTTCGGGCTGGACTGTTCCCATGAGGCACATGGTCAGACTGATTTGCATATGGCCATGTCTGAACTGGGGTGGCAGAGTGGGCTAAAGAACGGTGATGGATCAAACTCGGATCTGTTGACTGGGTGTGAGTGTTTGATTGGTGCTGATGCTCCGTCCATCACCAACCCCTTTTGTACCGCTTTGTTCGCCATAAATTGACACGGCATGCTCAGACGTGAGTCCCTTGCTCACTTTGCCACTGGATTCAAGCAAGCCTGGCTGAAGACGGCTGAAATGCCAGAAACCGGCCCTAGGAAGCTTGTTTCCGGTCCATGGAAGGCATGGCTTGGCAGTTCGGGCTGGACTGTTCCCATGAGGCACAGGGTCAGACTGATTTGCATATGGCCATGTCTGAACTGGGGTGGCAGAGTGGGCTAAAGAACGGTGATGGATCAAACTCGGATCTGTTGACTGGGTGTGAGTGTTTGATTGGTTCTGATGCTCCGTCCATCACCACCCCCTTTTGTACCGCTTTGTTCGCCATAAGTTGGCAGGGTATGCTCAGACGTGAGTCCCTTGCTCACTTTGCCACTGGATTCAAGCAAGCCTGGCTGAAGACGGCTGAAATGCCAGAAACCGGTCCTAGGAAGCTTGTTTCCGGTCCAGGGAAGGCATGGCTTGGCAGTTCGGGCTGGACTGTTCCCATGAGGCACAGGGTCGGACTGATTTCCATATGGCCATGTCTGAACTGGGGTGGCAGAGTGGGCTAAAGAACGGTGATGGATCAAACTCGGATCTGTTGACTGAGTGTGAGTGTTTGATTGGTTCTGATGCTCCGTCCATCACCACCCCCTTTTGTACCGCTTTCTTCGCCATAAGTTGGCAGGGTATGCTAAGACGTGAGTCCCTTGCTCACTTTGCCACTGGATTCAAGCAATCCTGGCTGAAGACGACTGAAATGCCAGAAACCGGTCCTAGGAAGCTTGTTTCCGGTCCGGGGAAGGCATGGCTTGGCAGTTCGGGCTGGACTGTTCCCATGAGGCACAGGGTCAGACTGATTTGCATATGGCCATGTCTGAACTGGGGTGGCAGAGTGGGCTAAAGAACGGTGATGGATCAAACTCGGATCTGTTGACTGGGTGTGAGCATTTGATGTGTTCTGATGCTCCGTCCATCACCACCCCCTTTTGTACCGCTTTGCTCGCCATAAGATGGCAGGGTATGCTCAGACGTGAGTCCCTTGCTCACTTTGCCACTGGATTCAAGCAAGCCTGGCTGAAGACGGCTGAAATGCCAGAAACCGGTCCTAGGAAGCTTTTTTCCAGTCGAGGGAAGGCATGGCTTGGCAGTTCGGGCTGGACTGTTCCCATGAGGCACAGGGTCAGACTGATTTGCATATGGCCATGTCTGAACTGGGGTGGCAGAGTGGGCAAAAGAATGGTGATGGATCAAACTCAGATCTGTGGACTGGGTGTGAGCATTTGATGTGTTCTGATGCTCCGTCCATCACCACCCCCTTTTGTACCTCTTTGTTCGCCATAAGTTGGCAGGGTATGCTCAGACGTGAGTCCCTTGCTCACTTTGCCACTGGATTCAAGCAAGCCTGGCTGAAGACGGCTGAAATGCCAGAAACCGGTCCTAGGAAGCTTGTTTCCAGTCCAGGGAAGGCATGGCTTGGCAGTTCGGGCTGGACTGTTCCCATGAGGCACAGGGTCAGACTGATTTGCATATGGCCATGTCTGAACTGGGGTGGCAGAGTGGGCTAAAGAACGGTGATGGATCAAACTCGGATCTGTTGACTGGGTGTGAGCATTTGATGTGTTCTGATGCTCCGTCCATCACCACCCCCTTTTGTACCGCTTTGCTCGCCATAAGATGGCAGGGTATGCTCAGACGTGAGTCCCTTGCTCACTTTGCCACTGGATTCAAGCAAGCCTGGCTGAAGACGGCTGAAATGCCAGAAACCGGTCCTAGGAAGCTTTTTTCCAGTCCAGGGAAGGCATGGCTTGGCAGTTCGTGCTGGACTGTTCCCATGAGGCACAGGGTCAGACTGATTTGCATATGGCCATGTCTGAACTGGGGTGGCAGAGTGGGCAAAAGAATGGTGATGGATCAAACTCAGATCTGTGGACTGGGTGTGAGCATTTGATGTGTTCTGATGCTCCCTCCATCACCACCCCCTTTTGTAACTCTTTGTTCGCCATAAGTTGGCAGGGTATGCTCAGACGTGAGTCCCTTGCTCACTTTGCCACTGGATTCAAGCAAGCCTGGCTGAAGACGGCTGAAATGCCAGAAACCGGTCCTAGGAAGCTTGTTTCCAGTCCAGGGAAGGCATGGCTTGGCAGTTTGGGCTGGACTGTTCCCATGAGGCACAGGGTCAGACTGATTTGCATATGGCCATGTCTGAACTGGGGTGGCAGAGTGGGCTAAAGAAAGGTGATGGATCAAACTCGGATCTGTTGACTGGGTGTGAGTGTTTGATTGTTTCTGATGCTCCGTCCATCACCACCCCCTTTTGTACCGCTTTGTTGGCCATAAGTTGGCAGGGTATGCTCAGACGTGAGTCCGTTGCTCACTTTGCCACTGGATTCAAGCAAGCCTGGCTGAAGACGGCTGAAATGCCAGAAACCAGTCCTAGGAAGCTTGTTTCCGGTCCAGGGAAGGCATGGCTTGGCAGTTCGGGCTGGACTGTTCCCATGAGGCACAGGGTCAGACTGACTTGCATAGGGCCATGTCTGAACTGGGGTGGCAGAGTGGGCTAAAGAACGGTGATGGATCAAACTCGGATCTGTTGACTGGGTGTGAGTGTTTGATTAGTTCTGATGCTCCGTCCATCACCACCCCCTTTTGTACCGCTTTGTTCGCCATAAGTTGGCAGGGTATGCTCAGACGTGAGTCCCTTGCTCACTTTGCCACTGGATTCAAGCAAGCCTGGCTGAAGACGGCTGAAATGCCAGAAACTGGTCCTAGGGAGCTTGTTTCCGGTCGAGGGAAGGCATGGCTTGGCAGTTCGGGCTGGACTGTTCCCATGAGGCACATGGTCAGACTGATTTGCATATGGCCATGTCTGAACTGGGGTGGCAGAGTGGGCTAAAGAAGGGTGATGGATCAAACTCGGATCTGTTGACTGGGTGTGAGTGTTTGATTGGTGCTGATGCTTCGTCCATCACCAACCCCTTTTGTACCGCTTTGTTCGCCATAAATTGACAGGGCATGCTCAGACGTGAGTCCCTTGCTCACTTTGCCACTGGATTCAAGCAAGCCTGGCTGAAGACGGCTGAAATGCCAGAAACCGGTCCTAGGAAGCTTGTTTCCGGTCCATGGAAGGCATGGCTTGGCAGTTCGGGCTGGACTGTTCCCATGAGGCACAGGGTCAGACTGATTTGCATATGGCCATGTCTGAACTGGGGTGGCAGAGTGGGCTAAAGAACGGTGATGGATCAAACTCGGATCTGTTGACTGGGTGTGAGTGTTTGATTGGTTCTGATGCTCCGTCCATCACCAACCCCTTTTGTACCGCTTTGTTCGCCATAAGTTGGCAGGGTATGCTCAGACGTGAGTCCCTTGCTCACTTTGCCACTGGATTCAAGCAAGCCTGGCTGAAGACGGCTGAAATGCCAGAAACTGGTCCAAGGGAGCTTGTTTCCGGTCGAGGGAAGGCATGGCTTGGCATTTCGGGCTGGACTGTTCCCATGAGGCACATGGTCAGACTGATTTGCATATGGCCATGTCTGAACTGGGGTGGCAGAGTGGGCTAAAGAACGGTGATGGATCAAACTCGGATCTGTTGACTGGGTGTGAGTGTTTGATTGGTGCTGATGCTCCGTCCATCACCAACCCCTTTTGTACCGCTTTGTTCGCCATAAATTGACACGGCATGCTCAGACGTGAGTCCCTTGCTCACTTTGCCACTGGATTCAAGCAAGCCTGGCTGAAGACGGCTGAAATGCCAGAAACCGGCCCTAGGAAGCTTGTTTCCGGTCCATGGAAGGCATGGCTTGGCAGTTCGGGCTGGACTGTTCCCATGAGGCACAGGGTCAGACTGATTTGCATATGGCCATGTCTGAACTGGGGTGGCAGAGTGGGCTAAAGAACGGTGATGGATCAAACTCGGATCTGTTGACTGGGTGTGAGTGTTTGATTGGTTCTGATGCTCCGTCCATCACCACCCCCTTTTGTACCGCTTTGTTCGCCATAAGTTGGCAGGGTATGCTCAGACGTGAGTCCCTTGCTCACTTTGCCACTGGATTCAAGCAAGCCTGGCTGAAGACGGCTGAAATGCCAGAAACCGGTCCTAGGAAGCTTGTTTCCGGTCCAGGGAAGGCATGGCTTGGCAGTTCGGGCTGGACTGTTCCCATGAGGCACAGGGTCGGACTGATTTCCATATGGCCATGTCTGAACTGGGGTGGCAGAGTGGGCTAAAGAACGGTGATGGATCAAACTCGGATCTGTTGACTGAGTGTGAGTGTTTGATTGGTTCTGATGCTCCGTCCATCACCACCCCCTTTTGTACCGCTTTCTTCGCCATAAGTTGGCAGGGTATGCTAAGACGTGAGTCCCTTGCTCACTTTGCCACTGGATTCAAGCAATCCTGGCTGAAGACGACTGAAATGCCAGAAACCGGTCCTAGGAAGCTTGTTTCCGGTCCGGGGAAGGCATGGCTTGGCAGTTCGGGCTGGACTGTTCCCATGAGGCACAGGGTCAGACTGATTTGCATATGGCCATGTCTGAACTGGGGTGGCAGAGTGGGCTAAAGAACGGTGATGGATCAAACTCGGATCTGTTGACTGGGTGTGAGCATTTGATGTGTTCTGATGCTCCGTCCATCACCACCCCCTTTTGTACCGCTTTGCTCGCCATAAGATGGCAGGGTATGCTCAGACGTGAGTCCCTTGCTCACTTTGCCACTGGATTCAAGCAAGCCTGGCTGAAGACGGCTGAAATGCCAGAAACCGGTCCTAGGAAGCTTTTTTCCAGTCGAGGGAAGGCATGGCTTGGCAGTTCGGGCTGGACTGTTCCCATGAGGCACAGGGTCAGACTGATTTGCATATGGCCATGTCTGAACTGGGGTGGCAGAGTGGGCAAAAGAATGGTGATGGATCAAACTCAGATCTGTGGACTGGGTGTGAGCATTTGATGTGTTCTGATGCTCCGTCCATCACCACCCCCTTTTGTACCTCTTTGTTCGCCATAAGTTGGCAGGGTATGCTCAGACGTGAGTCCCTTGCTCACTTTGCCACTGGATTCAAGCAAGCCTGGCTGAAGACGGCTGAAATGCCAGAAACCGGTCCTAGGAAGCTTGTTTCCAGTCCAGGGAAGGCATGGCTTGGCAGTTCGGGCTGGACTGTTCCCATGAGGCACAGGGTCAGACTGATTTGCATATGGCCATGTCTGAACTGGGGTGGCAGAGTGGGCTAAAGAACGGTGATGGATCAAACTCGGATCTGTTGACTGGGTGTGAGCATTTGATGTGTTCTGATGCTCCGTCCATCACCACCCCCTTTTGTACCGCTTTGCTCGCCATAAGATGGCAGGGTATGCTCAGACGTGAGTCCCTTGCTCACTTTGCCACTGGATTCAAGCAAGCCTGGCTGAAGACGGCTGAAATGCCAGAAACCGGTCCTAGGAAGCTTTTTTCCAGTCCAGGGAAGGCATGGCTTGGCAGTTCGTGCTGGACTGTTCCCATGAGGCACAGGGTCAGACTGATTTGCATATGGCCATGTCTGAACTGGGGTGGCAGAGTGGGCAAAAGAATGGTGATGGATCAAACTCAGATCTGTGGACTGGGTGTGAGCATTTGATGTGTTCTGATGCTCCCTCCATCACCACCCCCTTTTGTAACTCTTTGTTCGCCATAAGTTGGCAGGGTATGCTCAGACGTGAGTCCCTTGCTCACTTTGCCACTGGATTCAAGCAAGCCTGGCTGAAGACGGCTGAAATGCCAGAAACCGGTCCTAGGAAGCTTGTTTCCAGTCCAGGGAAGGCATGGCTTGGCAGTTTGGGCTGGACTGTTCCCATGAGGCACAGGGTCAGACTGATTTGCATATGGCCATGTCTGAACTGGGGTGGCAGAGTGGGCTAAAGAAAGGTGATGGATCAAACTCGGATCTGTTGACTGGGTGTGAGTGTTTGATTGTTTCTGATGCTCCGTCCATCACCACCCCCTTTTGTACCGCTTTGTTGGCCATAAGTTGGCAGGGTATGCTCAGACGTGAGTCCGTTGCTCACTTTGCCACTGGATTCAAGCAAGCCTGGCTGAAGACGGCTGAAATGCCAGAAACCAGTCCTAGGAAGCTTGTTTCCGGTCCAGGGAAGGCATGGCTTGGCAGTTCGGGCTGGACTGTTCCCATGAGGCACAGGGTCAGACTGACTTGCATAGGGCCATGTCTGAACTGGGGTGGCAGAGTGGGCTAAAGAACGGTGATGGATCAAACTCGGATCTGTTGACTGGGTGTGAGTGTTTGATTAGTTCTGATGCTCCGTCCATCACCACCCCCTTTTGTACCGCTTTGTTCGCCATAAGTTGGCAGGGTATGCTCAGACGTGAGTCCCTTGCTCACTTTGCCACTGGATTCAAGCAAGCCTGGCTGAAGACGGCTGAAATGCCAGAAACTGGTCCTAGGGAGCTTGTTTCCGGTCGAGGGAAGGCATGGCTTGGCAGTTCGGGCTGGACTGTTCCCATGAGGCACATGGTCAGACTGATTTGCATATGGCCATGTCTGAACTGGGGTGGCAGAGTGGGCTAAAGAAGGGTGATGGATCAAACTCGGATCTGTTGACTGGGTGTGAGTGTTTGATTGGTGCTGATGCTTCGTCCATCACCAACCCCTTTTGTACCGCTTTGTTCGCCATAAATTGACAGGGCATGCTCAGACGTGAGTCCCTTGCTCACTTTGCCACTGGATTCAAGCAAGCCTGGCTGAAGACGGCTGAAATGCCAGAAACCGGTCCTAGGAAGCTTGTTTCCGGTCCATGGAAGGCATGGCTTGGCAGTTCGGGCTGGACTGTTCCCATGAGGCACAGGGTCAGACTGATTTGCATATGGCCATGTCTGAACTGGGGTGGCAGAGTGGGCTAAAGAACGGTGATGGATCAAACTCGGATCTGTTGACTGGGTGTGAGTGTTTGATTGGTTCTGATGCTCCGTCCATCACCAACCCCTTTTGTACCGCTTTGTTCGCCATAAGTTGGCAGGGTATGCTCAGACGTGAGTCCCTTGCTCACTTTGCCACTGGATTCAAGCAAGCCTGGCTGAAGACGGCTGAAATGCCAGAAACCGGTCCTAGGAAGCTTGTTTCCAGTCCAGGGAAGGCATGGCTTGGCATTTCGGGCTGGACTGTTCCCATGAGGCACATGGTCAGACTGATTTGCATATGGCCATGTCTGAACTGGGGTGGCAGAGTGGGCTAAAGAACGGTGATGGATCAAACTCGGATCTGTTGACTGGGTGTGAGTGTTTGATTGGTGCTGATGCTCCGTCCATCACCAACCCCTTTTGTACCGCTTTGTTCGCCATAAATTGACACGGCATGCTCAGACGTGAGTCCCTTGCTCACTTTGCCACTGGATTCAAGCAATCCTGGCTGAAGACGACTGAAATGCCAGAAACCGGTACTAGGAAGCTTGTTTCCGGTCCATGGAAGGCCTGGCTTGGCAGTTCGGGCTGGACTGTTCCCATGAGGCACAGGGTCAGACTGATTTGCATATGGCCATGTCTGAACTGGGGTGGCAGAGTGGGCTAAAGAACGGTGATGGATCAAACTCGGATCTGTTGACTGGGTGTGAGTGTTTGATTGGTTCTGATGCTCCGTCCATCACCACCCCCTTTTGTACCGCTTTGTTCGCCATAAGTTGGCAGGGTATGCTCAGACGTGAGTCCCTTGCTCACTTTGCCACTGGATTCAAGCAAGCCTGGCTGAAGACGGCTGAAATGCCAGAAACCGGTCCTAGGAAGCTTGTTTCCGGTCCAGGGAAGGCATGGCTTGGCAGTTCGGGCTGGACTGTTCCCATGAGGCACAGGGTCGGACTGATTTCCATATGGCCATGTCTGAACTGGGGTGGCAGAGTGGGCTAAAGAACGGTGATGGATCAAACTCGGATCTGTTGACTGAGTGTGAGTGTTTGATTGGTTCTGATGCTCCGTCCATCACCACCCCCTTTTGTACCGCTTTCTTCGCCATAAGTTGGCAGGGTATGCTAAGACGTGAGTCCCTTGCTCACTTTGCCACTGGATTCAAGCAATCCTGGCTGAAGACGACTGAAATGCCAGAAACCGGTCCTAGGAAGCTTGTTTCCGGTCCGGGGAAGGCATGGCTTGGCAGTTCGGGCTGGACTGTTCCCATGAGGCACAGGGTCAGACTGATTTGCATATGGCCATGTCTGAACTGGGGTGGCAGAGTGGGCTAAAGAACGGTGATGGATCAAACTCGGATCTGTTGACTGGGTGTGAGCATTTGATGTGTTCTGATGCTCCGTCCATCACCACCCCCTTTTGTACCGCTTTGCTCGCCATAAGATGGCAGGGTATGCTCAGACGTGAGTCCCTTGCTCACTTTGCCACTGGATTCAAGCAAGCCTGGCTGAAGACGGCTGAAATGCCAGAAACCGGTCCTAGGAAGCTTTTTTCCAGTCGAGGGAAGGCATGGCTTGGCAGTTCGGGCTGGACTGTTCCCATGAGGCACAGGGTCAGACTGATTTGCATATGGCCATGTCTGAACTGGGGTGGCAGAGTGGGCAAAAGAATGGTGATGGATCAAACTCAGATCTGTGGACTGGGTGTGAGCATTTGATGTGTTCTGATGCTCCGTCCATCACCACCCCCTTTTGTACCTCTTTGTTCGCCATAAGTTGGCAGGGTATGCTCAGACGTGAGTCCCTTGCTCACTTTGCCACTGGATTCAAGCAAGCCTGGCTGAAGACGGCTGAAATGCCAGAAACCGGTCCTAGGAAGCTTGTTTCCAGTCCAGGGAAGGCATGGCTTGGCAGTTCGGGCTGGACTGTTCCCATGAGGCACAGGGTCAGACTGATTTGCATATGGCCATGTCTGAACTGGGGTGGCAGAGTGGGCTAAAGAACGGTGATGGATCAAACTCGGATCTGTTGACTGGGTGTGAGCATTTGATGTGTTCTGATGCTCCGTCCATCACCACCCCCTTTTGTACCGCTTTGCTCGCCATAAGATGGCAGGGTATGCTCAGACGTGAGTCCCTTGCTCACTTTGCCACTGGATTCAAGCAAGCCTGGCTGAAGACGGCTGAAATGCCAGAAACCGGTCCTAGGAAGCTTTTTTCCAGTCCAGGGAAGGCATGGCTTGGCAGTTCGTGCTGGACTGTTCCCATGAGGCACAGGGTCAGACTGATTTGCATATGGCCATGTCTGAACTGGGGTGGCAGAGTGGGCAAAAGAATGGTGATGGATCAAACTCAGATCTGTGGACTGGGTGTGAGCATTTGATGTGTTCTGATGCTCCCTCCATCACCACCCCCTTTTGTAACTCTTTGTTCGCCATAAGTTGGCAGGGTATGCTCAGACGTGAGTCCCTTGCTCACTTTGCCACTGGATTCAAGCAAGCCTGGCTGAAGACGGCTGAAATGCCAGAAACCGGTCCTAGGAAGCTTGTTTCCAGTCCAGGGAAGGCATGGCTTGGCAGTTTGGGCTGGACTGTTCCCATGAGGCACAGGGTCAGACTGATTTGCATATGGCCATGTCTGAACTGGGGTGGCAGAGTGGGCTAAAGAAAGGTGATGGATCAAACTCGGATCTGTTGACTGGGTGTGAGTGTTTGATTGTTTCTGATGCTCCGTCCATCACCACCCCCTTTTGTACCGCTTTGTTGGCCATAAGTTGGCAGGGTATGCTCAGACGTGAGTCCGTTGCTCACTTTGCCACTGGATTCAAGCAAGCCTGGCTGAAGACGGCTGAAATGCCAGAAACCAGTCCTAGGAAGCTTGTTTCCGGTCCAGGGAAGGCATGGCTTGGCAGTTCGGGCTGGACTGTTCCCATGAGGCACAGGGTCAGACTGACTTGCATAGGGCCATGTCTGAACTGGGGTGGCAGAGTGGGCTAAAGAACGGTGATGGATCAAACTCGGATCTGTTGACTGGGTGTGAGTGTTTGATTAGTTCTGATGCTCCGTCCATCACCACCCCCTTTTGTACCGCTTTGTTCGCCATAAGTTGGCAGGGTATGCTCAGACGTGAGTCCCTTGCTCACTTTGCCACTGGATTCAAGCAAGCCTGGCTGAAGACGGCTGAAATGCCAGAAACTGGTCCTAGGGAGCTTGTTTCCGGTCGAGGGAAGGCATGGCTTGGCAGTTCGGGCTGGACTGTTCCCATGAGGCACATGGTCAGACTGATTTGCATATGGCCATGTCTGAACTGGGGTGGCAGAGTGGGCTAAAGAAGGGTGATGGATCAAACTCGGATCTGTTGACTGGGTGTGAGTGTTTGATTGGTGCTGATGCTTCGTCCATCACCAACCCCTTTTGTACCGCTTTGTTCGCCATAAATTGACAGGGCATGCTCAGACGTGAGTCCCTTGCTCACTTTGCCACTGGATTCAAGCAAGCCTGGCTGAAGACGGCTGAAATGCCAGAAACCGGTCCTAGGAAGCTTGTTTCCGGTCCATGGAAGGCATGGCTTGGCAGTTCGGGCTGGACTGTTCCCATGAGGCACAGGGTCAGACTGATTTGCATATGGCCATGTCTGAACTGGGGTGGCAGAGTGGGCTAAAGAACGGTGATGGATCAAACTCGGATCTGTTGACTGGGTGTGAGTGTTTGATTGGTTCTGATGCTCCGTCCATCACCAACCCCTTTTGTACCGCTTTGTTCGCCATAAGTTGGCAGGGTATGCTCAGACGTGAGTCCCTTGCTCACTTTGCCACTGGATTCAAGCAAGCCTGGCTGAAGACGGCTGAAATGCCAGAAACCGGTCCTAGGAAGCTTGTTTCCAGTCCAGGGAAGGCATGTCTTGGCAGTTCGGGCTGGACTGTTCCCATGAGGCACAGGGTCAGACTGATTTGCATATGGCCATGTCTGAACTGGGGTGGCAGAGTGGGCTAAAGAACGGTGATGGATCAAACTCGGATCTGTTGACTGAGTGTGAGTGTTTGATTGGTTCTGATGCTCCGTCCATCACCACCCCCTTTTGTACCGCTTTGTTCGCCATAAGTTGGCAGGGTATGCTCAGACGTGAGTCCCTTGCTCACTTTGCCACTGGATTCAAGCAATCCTGGCTGAAGACGACTGAAATGCCAGAAACCGGTACTAGGAAGCTTGTTTCCGGTCCGGGGAAGGCATGTCTTGGCAGTTCGGGCTGGACTGTTCCCATGAGGCACAGGGTCAGACTGATTTGCATATGGCCATGTCTGAACTGGGGTGGCAGAGTGGGCTAAAGAACGGTGATGGATCAAACTCGGATCTGTTGACTGGGTGTGAGCATTTGATGTGTTCTGATGCTCCGTCCATCACCACCCCCTTTTGTACCGCTTTGCTCGCCATAAGATGGCAGGGTATGCTCAGACGTGAGTCCCTTGCTCACTTTTCCACTGGATTCAAGTAAGCCTGGCTGAAGACGGCTGAAATGCCAGAAACCGGTCCTAGGAAGCTTTTTTCCAGTCCAGGGAAGGCATGGCTTGGCAGTTCGGGCTGGACTGTTCCCATGAGGCACAGGGTCAGACTGATTTGCATATGGCCATGTCTGAACTGGGGTGGCAGAGTGGGCAAAAGAATGGTGATGGATCAAACTCAGATCTGTGGACTGGGTGTGAGCATTTGATGTGTTCTGATGCTCCCTCCATCACCACCCCCTTTTGTAACTCTTTGTTCGCCATAAGTTGGCAGGGTATGCTCAGACGTGAGTCCCTTGCTCACTTTGCCACTGGATTCAAGCAAGCCTGGCTGAAGACGGCTGAAATGCCAGAAACCTGTCCTAGGAAGCTTGTTTCCAGTCCAGGGAAGGCATGGCTTGGCAGTTCGGGCTGGACTGTTCCCATGAGGCACAGGGTCAGACTGATTTGCATATGGCCATGTCTGAACTGGGGTGGCAGAGTGGGCTAAAGAACGGTGATGGATCAAACTCGGATCTGTTGACTGGGTGTGAGTGTTTGATTGTTTCTGATGCTCCGTCCATCACCACCCCCTTTTGTACTGCTTTGTTCGCCATACGTTGGCAGGGTATGCTCAGACGTGAGTCCCTTGCTCACTTTGCCACTTGATTCAAGCAAGCCTGGCTGAAGACGGCTGAAATGCCAGAAACCAGTCCAAGGAAGCTTGTTTCCGGTCCAGGGAAGGCATGGCTTGGCAGTTCGGGCTGGACTGTTCCCATGAGGCACAGGGTCAGACTGATTTGCATAGGGCCATGTCTGAACTGGGGTGGCAGAGTGGGCTAAAGAACGGTGATGGATCAAACTCGGATCTGTTGACTGGGTGTGAGTGTTTGAGTGGTTCTGATGCTCCGTCCATCACCACCCCCTTTTGTACCGCTTTGTTCGCCATAAGTTGGCAGGGTATGCTCAGACGTGAGTCCCTTGCTCACTTTGCCACTGGATTCAAGCAAGCCTGGCTGAAGACGGCTGAAATGCCAGAAACCAGTTCTAGGAAGCTTGTTTCCGGTCCAGGGAAGGCATGGCTTGGCAGTTCGGGCTGGACTGTTCCCATGAGGCACAGGGTCAGACTGATTTGCATATGGCCATGTCTGAACTGGGGTGGCAGAGTGGGCTAAAGAACGGTGATGGATCAAACTCGGATCTATTGACTGAGTGTGAGTGTTTGATTGGTTCTGATGCTCCGTCCATCACCACCTCCTTTTGTACCTCTTTGTTCGCCATAAGTTGGCAGGGTATGCTCAGACGTGAGTCCCTTGCTCACTTTGCCACTGGATTCAAGCAAGCCTGGCTGAAGACGGCTGAAATGCCAGAAACCGGTCCTAGGAAGCTTTTTTCCAGTCCAGGGAAGGCATGGCTTGGCAGTTCGGGCTGGACTGTTCCCATGAGGCACAGGGTCAGACTGATTTGCATATTGCCATGTCTGAACTGGGGTGGCAGAGTGGGCTAAAGAACGGTGATGGATCAAACTCGGATCTGTTGACTGAGTGTGAGTGTTTGATTGGTTCTGATGCTCCGTCCATCACCACCCCCTTTTGTACCGCTTTGTTCGCCATAAGTTGGCAGGGTATGCTAAGACGTGAGTCCCTTGCTCACTTTGCCACTGGATTCAAGCAAGGCTGGCTGAAGACGACTGAAATGCCAGAAACCGGTCCTAGGAAGCTTGTTTCCGGTCCGGGGAAGGCATGGCTTGGCAGTTCGGGCTGGACTGTTCCCATGAGGCACAGGGTCAGACTGATTTGCATATGGCCATGTCTGAACTGGGGTGGCAGAGTGGGCTAAAGAACGGTGATGGATCAAACTCGGATCTGTTGACTGGGTGTGAGCATTTGATGTGTTCTGATGCTCCGTCCATCACCACCCTCTTTTGTACCGCTTTGCTCGCCATAAGATGGCAGGGTATGCTCAGACGTGAGTCCCTTGCTCACTTTGCCACTGGATTCAAGCAAGCCTGGCTGAAGACGGCTGAAATGCCAGAAACCGGTCCTAGGAAGCTTTTTTCCAGTCGAGGGAAGGCATGGCTTGGCAGTTCGGGCTGGACTGTTCCCATGAGGCAAAGGGTCAGACTGATTTGCATATGGCCATGTCTGAACTGGGGTGGCAGAGTGGGCAAAAGAATGGTGATGGATCAAACTCAGATCTGTGGACTGGGTGTGAGCATTTGATGTGTTCTGATGCTCCGTCCATCACCACCCCCTTTTGTACCTCTTTGTTCGCCATAAGTTGGCAGAGTATGCTCAGACGTGAGTCCCTTGCTCACTTTGCCACTGGATTCAAGCAAGCCTGGCTGAAGACGGCTGAAATGCCAGAAACCGGTCCTAGGAAGCTTGTTTCCAGTCCAGGGAAGGCATGGCTTGGCAGTTCGGGCTGGACTGTTACCATGAGGCACAGGGTCACACTGATTTGCATATGGCCATGTCTGAACTGGGGTGGCAGAGTGGGCTAAAGAACGGTGATGGATCAAACTCGGATCTGTTGACTGGGTGTGAGTGTTTGATTGGTTCTGATGCTCCGTCCATCACCACCCCCTTTTGTACCTCTTTGTTCTCCATAAGTTGGCAGGGTATGCTCAGACGTGAGTCCCTTGCTCACTTTGCCACTGGATTCAAGCAAGCCTGGCTGAAGACGGCTGAAATGCCAGCAACCGGTCCTAGGAAGCTTGTTTCCAGTCCAGGGAAGGCATGGCTTGGCAGTTCGGGCTGGACTGTTCCCATGAGGCACAGGGTCACACTGATTTGCATATGGCCATGTCTGAACTGGGGTGTCAGAGTGGGCTAAAGAATGGTGATGGATCAAACTCGGATCTGTTGACTGGGTGTGAGTGTTTGATTGGTTCTGATGCTCCGTCCATCACCACCCCCTTTTGTACCGCTTTGTTCGCCATAAGTTGGCAGGGTATGCTCAGACGTGAGTCCCTTGCTCAAATTGCCACTGGATTCAAGCAAGCCTGGCTGAAGACGGCTGAAATGCCAGAAACCGGTCCTAGGAAGCTTGTTTCCGGTCCAGGGAAGGCATGGCTTGGCAGTTCGGGCTGGACTGTTCCCATGAGGCACAGGGTCAGACTGATTTGCATATTGCCATGTCTGAACTGGGGTGGCAGAGTGGGCTAAAGAACGGTGATGGATCAAACTCGGATCTGTTGACTGAGTGTGAGTGTTTGATTGGTTCTGATGCTCCGTCCATCACCACCCCCTTTTGTACCGCTTTGTTCGCCATAAGTTGGCAGGGTATGCTAAGACGTGAGTCCCTTGCTCACTTTGCCACTGGATTCAAGCAAGGCTGGCTGAAGACGACTGAAATGCCAGAAACCGGTCCTAGGAAGCTTGTTTCCGGTCCGGGGAAGGCATGGCTTGGCAGTTCGGGCTGGACTGTTCCCATGAGGCACAGGGTCAGACTGATTTGCATATGGCCATATCTGAACTGGGGTGGCAGAGTGGGCTAAAGAACGGTGATGGATCAAACTCGGATCTGTTGACTGGGTGTGAGTGTTTGATTGGTTCTGATGCTCCGTCCATCACCACCCCCTTTTGTACCTCTTTGTTCGCTATAAGTTGGCAGGGTATGCTCAGACGTGAGTCCCTTGCTCACTTTGCCACTGGATTCAAGCAAGCCTGGCTGAAGACGGCTGAAATGCCAGCAACCGGTCCTAGGAAGATTGTTTCCGGTCCAGGGAAGGCATGGCTTGGCAGTTCGGACTGGACTGTTCCCATGAGGCACAGGGTCAGACTGATTTGCATATGGCCATGTCAGAACTGGGATGGCAGAGTGGGCTAAAGAACGGCGATGGATCAAACTCGGATCTGTTGACTGGGAGTGAGTGTTTGATTGGTTCTTATGCTCCGTCCATCACCACCCCCTTTTGTACCGCTTTGTTCGCCATAAGTTGGCAGGGTATGCTCAGACGTGAGTCCCTTGCTCACTTTGCCACTGGATTCAAGCAAGCCTGGCTGAAGACTGCTGAAATGCCGGAAACCGGTCCTAGGAAGCTTGTTTCTGGTCCAGGGAAGGCATGGCTTGGCAGTTCGGGCTGGACTGTTTCCATGAGGCACAGGGTCAGACTGATTTGCATATGGCCATGTCTGAACTGGGGTGGCAGAGTGGGCTAAAGAACGGTGATGGATCAAACTCCGATCTGTTGACTGGGTGTGAGTGTTTGATTGGTGCTGATGCTCCGTCCATCACCAACCCCTTTTGTACCACTTTGTTCGCCATAAATTGACAGGGCATGCTCAGACGTGAGTCCCTTGCTCACTTTGCCACTGGATTCAAGCAAGTCTGGCTGAAGACGGCTGAAATGCCTGAAACCGGTCCTAGGAAGCTTGTTTCCGGTCCATGGAAGGCATGGCTTGGCAGTTCGTGCTGGACTGTTCCCATGAGGCACAGGGTCAGACTGATTTGCATATGGCCATGTCTGAACTGGGGTGGCAGAGTGGGCTAAAGAACGGTGATGGATCAAACTCGGATCTGTTGACTGGGTGTGAGTGTTTGATTGGTTCTGATGCTCCGTCCATCACCACCCCCTTTTGTACCTCTTTGTTCACCATAAGTTGGCAGGGTATGCTCAGACGTGAGTCCCTTGCTCACTTTGCCACTGGATTCAAGCAAGCCTGGCTGAAGACGGCTGAAATGCCAGCAACCGGTCCTAGGAAGATTGTTTCCGGTCCAGGGAAGGCATGGCTTGGCAGTTCGGACTGGACTGTTCCCATGAGGCACAGGGTCAGACTGATTTGCATACGGCCATGTCAGAACTGGGATGGCAGAGTGGGCTAAAGAACGGTGATGGATCAAACTCGGATCTGTTGACTGGGTGTGAGTGTTTGATTGGTTCTGATGCTCCGTCCATCACCACCCCCTTTTGTACCGCTTTGTTCGCCATAAGTTGGCAGGGTATGCTCAGACGTGAGTCCCTTGCTCACTTTGCCACTGGATTCAAGCAAGCCTGGCTGAAGACGGCTGAAATGCCGGAAACCGGTCCTTGGAAGCTTGTTTTCGGTCCAGGGAAGGCATGGCTTGGCAGTTCGGGCTGGACTGTTCTCATGAGGAACAGGGTCAGACTGATTTGCATATGGCCATGTCTGAACTGGGGTGGCAGAGTGGGCTAAAGAACGGTGATGGATCAAACTCGGATCTGTTGACTGGGTGTGAGTGTTTGATTGGTTCTGATGCTCCGTCCATCACCACCCCCTTTTGTACCTCTTTGTTCGCCATAAGTGTGCAGGGTATGCTCAGACGTGAGTCCCTTGCTCACTTTGCCACTGGATTCAAGCAAGCCAGGCTGAAGACGGCTGAAATGCCAGAAACCGGTCCTAGGAAGCTTGTTTCCGGTCCAGGGAAGGCATGGCTTGGCAGTTTGGGCTGGACTGTTCCCATGAGGCACAGGGTCAGACTGATTTGCATATGGCCATGTCTGAACTGGGGTGGCAGAGTGGGCTAAAGAACGGTGATGGATCAAACTCGGATCTGTTGACTGGGTGTGAGTGTTTGATTGGTTCTGATGCTCCGTCCATCACCACCCCCTTTTGTACCTCTTTGTTCGCCATAAGTTGGCAGGGTATGCTCAGACGTGAGTCCCTTGCTCACTTTGCCACTGGATTCAAGCAAGCCTGGCTGAAGACGGCTGAAATGCCAGAAACCGGTCCTAGGAAGCTTGTTTCCAGTCCAGGGAAGGCATGGCTTGGCAGTTTGGGCTGGACTGTTCCCATGAGGCACAGGGTCACACTGATTTGCATATGGCCATGTCTGAACTGGGATGGCAGAGTGGGCTAAAGAACGGTGATGGATCAAACTCGGATCTGTTGACTGGGTGTGAGTGTTTGATTGGTTCTGATGCTCCGTCCATCACCACCCCCTTTTGTACCGCTTTGTTCGCCATAAGTTGGCAGGGTATGCTCAGACGTGAGTCCCTTGCTCACTTTGCCACTGGATTCAAGCAAGCCTGGCTGAAGACGGCTGAAATGCCTGAAACCGGTCCTAGGAAGCTTGTTTCCGGTCCATGGAAGGCATGGCTTGGCAGTTCGGGCTGGACTGTTCCCATGAGGCACAGGGTCAGACTGATTTGCATATGGCCATGTCTGAACTGGGGTGGCAGAGTGGGCTAAAGAACGGTGATGGATCAAACTCGGATCTGTTGACTGGGTGTGAGTGTTTGATTGGTTCTGATGCTCCGTCCATCACCACCCCCTTTTTTACCTCTTTGTTCGCCATAAGTTGGCAGGGTATGCTCAGACGTGAGTCCCTTGCTCACTTTGCCACTGGATTCAAGCAAGCCTGGCTGAAGACGGCTGAAATGCCAGCAACCGGTCCTAGGAAGATTGTTTCCGGTCCAGGGAAGGCATGGCTTGGCAGTTCGGACTGGACTGTTCCCATGAGGCACAGGGTCAGACTGATTTGCATATGGCCATGTCTGAACAGGGGTGGCAGAGTGGGCTAAAGAACGGTGATGGATCAAACTCCGATCTGTTTACTGGGTGTGAGTGTTTGATTGGTTCTGATGCTCCGTCCATCACCACCCCCTTTTGAACCGCTTTGTTCGCCATAAGTTGGCAGGGTATGCTCAGACGTGAGTCCCTTGCTCACTTTGCCACTGGATTCAAGCAAGCCTGGCTGAAGACGGCTGAAATGCCAGCAACCGGTCCTAGGAAGATTGTTTCCGGTCCAGGGAAGGCATGGCTTGGCAGTTCGGACTGGACTGTTTCCATGAGGCACAGGGTCAGACTGATTTGCATATGGCCATGTCTGAACTGGGATGGCAGAGTGGGCTAAAGAACGGTGATGGATCAAACTCGGATCTGTTGACTGGGTGTGAGTGTTTGATTGGTTCTGATGCTCCGTCCATCACCACCCCCTTTTGTACCGCTTTGTTCGCCATAAGTTGGCAGGGTATGCTCAGACGTGAGTCCCTTGCTCACTTTGCCACTGGATTCAAGCAAGCCTGGCTGAAGACGGCTGAAATGCCAGAAACTGGTCCAAGGGAGCTTGTTTCCGGTCGAGGGAAGGCATGGCTTGGCAATTCGGGCTGGACTGTTCCCATGAGGCACATGGTCAGACTGATTTGCATATGGCCATGTCTGAACTGGGGTGGCAGAGTGGGCTAAAGAACGGTGATGGATCAAACTCGGATCTGTTGACTGGGTGTGAGTGTTTGATTGGTGCTGATGCTCCGTCCATCACCAACCCCTTTTGTACCGCTTTGTTCGCCATAAATTGACAGGGCATGCTCAGACGTGAGTCCCTTGCTCACTTTGCCACTGGATTCAAGCAAGCCTGGCTGAAGACGGCTGAAATGCCAGAAACCGGCCCTAGGAAGCTTGTTTCCGGTCCATGGAAGGCATGGCTTGGCAGTTCGGGCTGGACTGTTCCCATGAGGCACAGGGTCAGACTGATTTGCATATGGCCATGTCTGAACTGGGGTGGCAGAGTGGGCTAAAGAACGGTGATGGATCAAACTCGGATCTGTTGACTGGGTGTGAGTGTTTGATTGGTTCTGATGCTCCGTCCATCACCACCCCCTTTTGTACCGCTTTGTTCGCCATAAGTTGGCAGGGTATGCTCAGACGTGAGTCCCTTGCTCACTTTGCCACTGGATTCAAGCAAGCCTGGCTGAAGACGGCTGAAATGCCAGAAACCGGTCCTAGGAAGCTTGTTTCCGGTCCAGGGAAGGCATGGCTTGGCAGTTCGGGCTGGACTGTTCCCATGAGGCACAGGGTCGGACTGATTTCCATATGGCCATGTCTGAACTGGGGTGGCAGAGTGGGCTAAAGAACGGTGATGGATCAAACTCGGATCTGTTGACTGAGTGTGAGTGTTTGATTGGTTCTGATGCTCCATCCATCACCACCCCCTTTTGTACCGCTTTCTTCGCCATAAGTTGGCAGGGTATGCTAAGACGTGAGTCCCTTGCTCACTTTGCCACTGGATTCAAGCAATCCTGGCTGAAGACGACTGAAATGCCAGAAACCGGTCCTAGGAAGCTTGTTTCCGGTCCGGGGAAGGCATGGCTTGGCAGTTCGGGCTGGACTGTTCCCATGAGGCACAGGGTCAGACTGATTTGCATATGGCCATGTCTGAACTGGGGTGGCAGAGTGGGCTAAAGAACGGTGATGGATCAAACTCGGATCTGTTGACTGGGTGTGAGCATTTGATGTGTTCTGATGCTCCGTCCATCACCACCCCCTTTTGTACCGCTTTGCTCGCCATAAGATGGCAGGGTATGCTCAGACGTGAGTCCCTTGCTCACTTTGCCACTGGATTCAAGCAAGCCTGGCTGAAGACGGCTGAAATGCCAGAAACCGGTCCTAGGAAGCTTTTTTCCAGTCGAGGGAAGGCATGGCTTGGCAGTTCGGGCTGGACTGTTCCCATGAGGCACAGGGTCAGACTGATTTGCATATGGCCATGTCTGAACTGGGGTGGCAGAGTGGGCAAAAGAATGGTGATGGATCAAACTCAGATCTGTGGACTGGGTGTGAGCATTTGATGTGTTCTGATGCTCCGTCCATCACCACCCACTTTTGTACCTCTTTGTTCGCCATAAGTTGGCAGGGTATGCTCAGACGTGAGTCCCTTGCTCACTTTGCCACTGGATTCAAGCAAGCCTGGCTGAAGACGGCTGAAATGCCAGAAACCGGTCCTAGGAAGCTTGTTTCCAGTCCAGAGAAGGCATGGCTTGGCAGTTCGGGCTGGACTGTTCCCATGAGGCACAGGGTCAGACTGATTTGCATATGGCCATGTCTGAACTGGGGTGGCAGAGTGGGCTAAAGAACGGTGATGGATCAAACTCGGATCTGTTGACTGGGTGTGAGCATTTGATGTGTTCTGATGCTCCGTCCATCACCACCCCCTTTTGTACCGCTTTGCTCGCCATAAGATGGCAGGGTATGCTCAGACGTGAGTCCCTTGCTCACTTTGTCACTGGATTCAAGCAAGCCTGGCTGAAGACGGCTGAAATGCCAGAAACCGGTCCTAGGAAGCTTTTTTCCAGTCCAGGGAAGGCATGGCTTGGCAGTTCGTGCTGGACTGTTCCCATGAGGCACAGGGTCAGACTGATTTGCATATGGCCATGTCTGAACAGGGGTGGCAGAGTGGGCTAAAGAACGGTGATGGATCAAACTCCGATCTGTTTACTGGGTGTGAGTGTTTGATTGGTTCTGATGCTCCGTCCATCACCACCCCCTTTTGAACCGCTTTGTTCGCCATAAGTTGGCAGGGTATGCTCAGACGTGAGTCCCTTGCTCACTTTGCCACTGGATTCAAGCAAGCCTGGCTGAAGACGGCTGAAATGCCAGCAACCGGTCCTAGGAAGATTGTTTCCGGTCCAGGGAAGGCATGGCTTGGCAGTTCGGACTGGACTGTTTCCATGAGGCACAGGGTCAGACTGATTTGCATATGGCCATGTCTGAACTGGGATGGCAGAGTGGGCTAAAGAACGGTGATGGATCAAACTCGGATCTGTTGACTGGGTGTGAGTGTTTGATTGGTTCTGATGCTCCGTCCATCACCACCCCCTTTTGTACCGCTTTGTTCGCCATAAGTTGGCAGGGTATGCTCAGACGTGAGTCCCTTGCTCACTTTGCCACTGGATTCAAGCAAGCCTGGCTGAAGACAGCTGAAATGCCAGAAACTGGTCCAAGGGAGCTTGTTTCCGGTCGAGGGAAGGCATGGCTTGGCAATTCGGGCTGGACTGTTCCCATGAGGCACATGGTCAGACTGATTTGCATATGGCCATGTCTGAACTGGGGTGGCAGAGTGGGCTAAAGAACGGTGATGGATCAAACTCGGATCTGTTGACTGGGTGTGAGTGCTTGATTGGTGCTGATGCTCCGTCCATCACCAACCCCTTTTGTACCGCTTTGTTCGCCATAAATTGACAGGGCATGCTCAGACGTGAGTCCCTTGCTCACTTTGCCACTGGATTCAAGCAAGCCTGGCTGAAGACGGCTGAAATGCCAGAAACCGGCCCTAGGAAGCTTGTTTCCTGTCCATGGAAGGCATGGCTTGGCAGTTCGGGCTGGACTGTTCCCATGAGGCACAGGGTCAGACTGATTTGCATATGGCCATGTCTGAACTGGGGTGGCAGAGTGGGCTAAAGAACGGTGATGGATCAAACTCGGATCTGTTGACTGGGTGTGAGTGTTTGATTGGTTCTGATGCTCCGTCCATCACCACCCCCTTTTGTACCGCTTTGTTCGCCATAAGTTGGCAGGGTATGCTCAGACGTGAGTCCCATGCTCACTTTGCCACTGGATTCAAGCAAGCCTGGCTGAAGACGGCTGAAATGCCAGAAACCGGTCCTAGGAAGCTTGTTTCCGGTCCAGGGAAGGCATGGCTTGGCAGTTCGGGCTGGACTGTTCCCATGAGGCACAGGGTCGGACTGATTTCCATATGGCCATGTCTGAACTGGGGTGGCAGAGTGGGCTAAAGAACGGTGATGGATCAAACTCGGATCTGTTGACTGAGTGTGAGTGTTTGATTGGTTCTGATGCTCCGTCCATCACCACCCCCTTTTGTACCGCTTTCTTCGCCATAAGTTGGCAGGGTATGCTAAGACGTGAGTCCCTTGCTCACTTTGCCACTGGATTCAAGCAATCCTGGCTGAAGACGACTGAAATGCCAGAAACCGGTCCTAGGAAGCTTGTTTCCGGTCCGGGGAAGGCATGGCTTGGCAGTTCGGGCTGGACTGTTCCCATGAGGCACAGGGTCAGACTGATTTGCATATGGCCATGTCTGAACTGGGGTGGCAGAGTGGGCTAAAGAACGGTGATGGATCAAACTCGGATCTGTTGACTGGGTGTGAGCATTTGATGTGTTCTGATGCTCCGTCCATCACCACCCCCTTTTGTACCGCTTTGCTCGCCATAAGATGGCAGGGTATGCTCAGACGTGAGTCCCTTGCTCACTTTGCCACTGGATTCAAGCAAGCCTGGCTGAAGACGGCTGAAATGCCAGAAACCGGTCCTAGGAAGCTTTTTTCCAGTCGAGGGAAGGCATGGCTTGGCAGTTCGGGCTGGACTGTTCCCATGAGGCACAGGGTCAGACTGATTTGCATATGGCCATGTCTGAACTGGGGTGGCAGAGTGGGCAAAAGAATGGTGATGGATCAAACTCAGATCTGTGGACTGGGTGTGAGCATTTGATGTGTTCTGATGCTCCGTCCATCACCACCCACTTTTGTACCTCTTTGTTCGCCATAAGTTGGCAGGGTATGCTCAGACGTGAGTCCCTTGCTCACTTTGCCACTGGATTCAAGCAAGCCTGGCTGAAGACGGCTGAAATGCCAGAAACCGGTCCTAGGAAGCTTGTTTCCAGTCCAGAGAAGGCATGGCTTGGCAGTTCGGGCTGGACTGTTCCCATGAGGCACAGGGTCAGACTGATTTGCATATGGCCATGTCTGAACTGGGGTGGCAGAGTGGGCTAAAGAACGGTGATGGATCAAACTCGGATCTGTTGACTGGGTGTGAGCATTTGATGTGTTCTGATGCTCCGTCCATCACCACCCCCTTTTGTACCGCTTTGCTCGCCATAAGATGGCAGGGTATGCTCAGACGTGAGTCCCTTGCTCACTTTGCCACTGGATTCAAGCAAGCCTGGCTGAAGACGGCTGAAATGCCAGAAACCGGTCCTAGGAAGCTTTTTTCCAGTCCAGGGAAGGCATGGCTTGGCAGTTCGTGCTGGACTGTTCCCATGAGGCACAGGGTCAGACTGATTTGCATATGGCCATGTCTGAACTGGGGTGGCAGAGTGGGCAAAAGAATGGTGATGGATCAAACTCAGATCTGTGGACTGGGTGTGAGCATTTGATGTGTTCTGATGCTCCCTCCATCACCACCCCCTTTTGTAACTCTTTGTTCGCCATAAGTTGGCAGGGTAGGCTCAGACGTGAGTCCCTTGCTCACTTTGCCACTGGATTCAAGCAAGCCTGGCTGAAGACGGCTGAAATGCCAGAAACCGGTCCTAGGAAGCTTGTTTCCAGTCCAGGGAAGGCATGGCTTGGCAGTTTGGGCTGGACTGTTCCCATGAGGCACAGGGTCAGACTGATTTGCATATGGCCATGTCTGAACTGGGGTGGCAGAGTGGGCTAAAGAAAGGTGATGGATCAAACTTGGATCTGTTGACTGGGTGTGAGTGTTTGATTGTTTCTGATGCTCCGTCCATCACCACCCCCTTTTGTACCGCTTTGTTGGCCATAAGTTGGCAGGGTATGCTCAGACGTGAGTCCGTTGCTCACTTTGCCACTGGATTCAAGCAAGCCTGGCTGAATACGGCTGAAATGCCAGAAACCAGTCGTAGGAAGCTTGTTTCCGGTCCAGGGAAGGCATGGCTTGGCAGTTCGGGCTGGACTGTTCCCATGAGGCACAGGGTCAGACTGACTTGCATAGGGCCATGTCTGAACTGGGGTGGCAGAGTGGGCTAAAGAACGGTGATGGATCAAACTCGGATCTGTTGACTGGGTGTGAGTGTTTGATTGGTTCTGATGCTCCGTCCATCACCACCCCCTTTTGTACCGCTTTGTTCGCCATAAGTTGGCAGGCTATGCTCAGACGTGAGTCCCTTGCTCACTTTGCCACTGGATTCAAGCAAGCCTGGCTGAAGACGGCTGAAATGCCAGAAACTGGTCCTAGGGAGCTTGTTTCCGGTCGAGGGAAGGCATGGCTTGGCAGTTCGGGCTGGACTGTTCCCATGAGGCACATGGTCAGACTGATTTGCATATGGCCATGTCTGAACTGGGGTGGCAGAGTGGGCTAAAGAAGGGTGATGGATCAAACTCGGATCTGTTGACTGGGTGTGAGTGTTTGATTGGTGCTGATGCTCCGTCCATCACCAACCCCTTTTGTACCGCTTTGTTCGCCATAAATTGACAGGGCATGCTCAGACGTGAGTCCCTTGCTCACTTTGCCACTGGATTCAAGCAAGCCTGGCTGAAGACGGCTGAAATGCCAGAAACCGGTCCTAGGAAGCTTTTTTCCGGTCCATGGAAGGCATGGCTTGGCAGTTCGGGCTGGACTGTTCCCATGAGGCACAGGGTCAGACTGATTTGCATATGGCCATGTCTGAACTGGGGTGGCAGAGTGGGCTAAAGAACGGTGATGGATCAAACTCGGATCTGTTGACTGGGTGTGAGTGTTTGATTGGTTCTGATGCTCCATCCATCACCAACCCCTTTTGTACCGCTTTGTTCGCCATGAGTTGGCAGGGTATGCTCAGACGTGAGTCCCTTGCTCACTTTGCCACTGGATTCAAGCAAGCCTGGCTGAAGACGGCTGAAATGCCAGAAACCGGTCCTAGGAAGCTTGTTTCCAGTCCAGGGAAGGCATGTCTTGGCAGTTCGGGCTGGACTGTTCCCATGAGGCACAGGGTCAGACTGATTTGCATATGGCCATGTCTGAACTGGGGTGGCAGAGTGGGCTAAAGAACGGTGATGGATCAAACTCGGATCTGTTGACTGAGTGTGAGTGTTTGATTGGTTCTGATGCTCCGTCCATCACCACCCCCTTTTGTACCGCTTTGTTCGCCATAAGTTGGCAGGGTATGCTCAGACGTGAGTCCCTTGCTCACTTTGCCACTGGATTCAAGCAATCCTGGCTGAAGACGACTGAAATGCCAGAAACCGGTACTAGGAAGCTTGTTTCCGGTCCGGGGAAGGCATGTCTTGGCAGTTCGGGCTGGACTGTTCCCATGAGGCACAGGGTCAGACTGATTTGCATATGGCCATGTCTGAACTGGGGTGGCAGAGTGGGCTAAAGAACGGTGATGGATCAAACTCGGATCTGTTGACTGGGTGTGAGCATTTGATGTGTTCTGATGCTCCGTCCATCACCACCCCCTTTTGTACCGCTTTGCTCGCCATAAGATGGCAGGGTATGCTCAGACGTGAGTCCCTTGCTCACTTTTCCACTGGATTCAAGTAAGCCTGGCTGAAGACGGCTGAAATGCCAGAAACCGGTCCTAGGAAGCTTTTTTCCAGTCCAGGGAAGGCATGGCTTGGCAGTTCGGGCTGGACTGTTCCCATGAGGCACAGGGTCAGACTGATTTGCATATGGCCATGTCTGAACTGGGGTGGCAGAGTGGGCAAAAGAATGGTGATGGATCAAACTCAGATCTGTGGACTGGGTGTGAGCATTTGATGTGTTCTGATGCTCCCTCCATCACCACCCCCTTTTGTTACTCTTTGTTCGCCATAAGTTGGCAGGGTATGCTCAGACGTGAGTCCCTTGCTCACTTTGCCACTGGATTCAAGCAAGCCTGGCTGAAGACGGCTGAAATGCCAGAAACCGGTCCTAGGAAGCTTGTTTCCAGTCCAGGGAAGGCATGGCTTGGCAGTTCGGGCTGGACTGTTCCTATGAGGCACAGGGTCAGACTGATTTGCATATGGCCATGTCTGAACTGGGGTGGCAGAGTGGGCTAAAGAACGGTGATGGATCAAACTCGGATCTGTTGACTGGGTGTGAGTGTTTGATTGTTTCTGATGCTCCGTCCATCACCACCCCCTTTTGTACTGCTTTGTTCGCCATGAGTTGGCAGGGTATGCTCAGACGTGAGTCCCTTGCTCACTTTGCCACTGGATTCAAGCAAGCCTGGCTGAAGACGGCTGAAATGCCAGAAACCGGTCCTAGGAAGCTTGTTTCCAGTCCAGGGAAGGCATGTCTTGGCAGTTCGGGCTGGACTGTTCCCATGAGGCACAGGGTCAGACTGATTTGCATATGGCCATGTCTGAACTGGGGTGGCAGAGTGGGCTAAAGAACGGTGATGGATCAAACTCGGATCTGTTGACTGAGTGTGAGTGTTTGATTGGTTCTGATGCTCCGTCCATCACCACCCCCTTTTGTACCGCTTTGTTCGCCATAAGTTGGCAGGGTATGCTCAGACGTGAGTCCCTTGCTCACTTTGCCACTGGATTCAAGCAATCCTGGCTGAAGACGACTGAAATGCCAGAAACCGGTACTAGGAAGCTTGTTTCCGGTCCGGGGAAGGCATGTCTTGGCAGTTCGGGCTGGACTGTTCCCATGAGGCACAGGGTCAGACTGATTTGCATATGGCCATGTCTGAACTGGGGTGGCAGAGTGGGCTAAAGAACGGTGATGGATCAAACTCGGATCTGTTGACTGGGTGTGAGCATTTGATGTGTTCTGATGCTCCGTCCATCACCACCCCCTTTTGTACCGCTTTGCTCGCCATAAGATGGCAGGGTATGCTCAGACGTGAGTCCCTTGCTCACTTTGCCACTGGATTCAAGCAAGCCTGGCTGAAGACGGCTGAAATGCCAGAAACCGGTCCTAGGAAGCTTGTTTCCAGTCCAGAGAAGGCATGGCTTGGCAGTTCGGGCTGGACTGTTCCCATGAGGCACAGGGTCAGACTGATTTGCATATGGCCATGTCTGAACTGGGGTGGCAGAGTGGGCTAAAGAACGGTGATGGATCAAACTCGGATCTGTTGACTGGGTGTGAGCATTTGATGTGTTCTGATGCTCCGTCCATCACCACCCCCTTTTGTACCGCTTTGCTCGCCATAAGATGGCAGGGTATGCTCAGACGTGAGTCCCTTGCTCACTTTGCCACTGGATTCAAGCAAGCCTGGCTGAAGACGGCTGAAATGCCAGAAACCGGTCCTAGGAAGCTTTTTTCCAGTCCAGGGAAGGCATGGCTTGGCAGTTCGTGCTGGACTGTTCCCATGAGGCACAGGGTCAGACTGATTTGCATATGGCCATGTCTGAACTGGGGTGGCAGAGTGGGCAAAAGAATGGTGATGGATCAAACTCAGATCTGTGGACTGGGTGTGAGCATTTGATGTGTTCTGATGCTCCCTCCATCACCACCCCCTTTTGTAACTCTTTGTTCGCCATAAGTTGGCAGGGTAGGCTCAGACGTGAGTCCCTTGCTCACTTTGCCACTGGATTCAAGCAAGCCTGGCTGAAGACGGCTGAAATGCCAGAAACCGGTCCTAGGAAGCTTGTTTCCAGTCCAGGGAAGGCATGGCTTGGCAGTTTGGGCTGGACTGTTCCCATGAGGCACAGGGTCAGACTGATTTGCATATGGCCATGTCTGAACTGGGGTGGCAGAGTGGGCTAAAGAAAGGTGATGGATCAAACTTGGATCTGTTGACTGGGTGTGAGTGTTTGATTGTTTCTGATGCTCCGTCCATCACCACCCCCTTTTGTACCGCTTTGTTGGCCATAAGTTGGCAGGGTATGCTCAGACGTGAGTCCGTTGCTCACTTTGCCACTGGATTCAAGCAAGCCTGGCTGAATACGGCTGAAATGCCAGAAACCAGTCGTAGGAAGCTTGTTTCCGGTCCAGGGAAGGCATGGCTTGGCAGTTCGGGCTGGACTGTTCCCATGAGGCACAGGGTCAGACTGACTTGCATAGGGCCATGTCTGAACTGGGGTGGCAGAGTGGGCTAAAGAACGGTGATGGATCAAACTCGGATCTGTTGACTGGGTGTGAGTGTTTGATTGGTTCTGATGCTCCGTCCATCACCACCCCCTTTTGTACCGCTTTGTTCGCCATAAGTTGGCAGGCTATGCTCAGACGTGAGTCCCTTGCTCACTTTGCCACTGGATTCAAGCAAGCCTGGCTGAAGACGGCTGAAATGCCAGAAACTGGTCCTAGGGAGCTTGTTTCCGGTCGAGGGAAGGCATGGCTTGGCAGTTCGGGCTGGACTGTTCCCATGAGGCACATGGTCAGACTGATTTGCATATGGCCATGTCTGAACTGGGGTGGCAGAGTGGGCTAAAGAAGGGTGATGGATCAAACTCGGATCTGTTGACTGGGTGTGAGTGTTTGATTGGTGCTGATGCTCCGTCCATCACCAACCCCTTTTGTACCGCTTTGTTCGCCATAAATTGACAGGGCATGCTCAGACGTGAGTCCCTTGCTCACTTTGCCACTGGATTCAAGCAAGCCTGGCTGAAGACGGCTGAAATGCCAGAAACCGGTCCTAGGAAGCTTTTTTCCGGTCCATGGAAGGCATGGCTTGGCAGTTCGGGCTGGACTGTTCCCATGAGGCACAGGGTCAGACTGATTTGCATATGGCCATGTCTGAACTGGGGTGGCAGAGTGGGCTAAAGAACGGTGATGGATCAAACTCGGATCTGTTGACTGGGTGTGAGTGTTTGATTGGTTCTGATGCTCCATCCATCACCAACCCCTTTTGTACCGCTTTGTTCGCCATGAGTTGGCAGGGTATGCTCAGACGTGAGTCCCTTGCTCACTTTGCCACTGGATTCAAGCAAGCCTGGCTGAAGACGGCTGAAATGCCAGAAACCGGTCCTAGGAAGCTTGTTTCCAGTCCAGGGAAGGCATGTCTTGGCAGTTCGGGCTGGACTGTTCCCATGAGGCACAGGGTCAGACTGATTTGCATATGGCCATGTCTGAACTGGGGTGGCAGAGTGGGCTAAAGAACGGTGATGGATCAAACTCGGATCTGTTGACTGAGTGTGAGTGTTTGATTGGTTCTGATGCTCCGTCCATCACCACCCCCTTTTGTACCGCTTTGTTCGCCATAAGTTGGCAGGGTATGCTCAGACGTGAGTCCCTTGCTCACTTTGCCACTGGATTCAAGCAATCCTGGCTGAAGACGACTGAAATGCCAGAAACCGGTACTAGGAAGCTTGTTTCCGGTCCGGGGAAGGCATGTCTTGGCAGTTCGGGCTGGACTGTTCCCATGAGGCACAGGGTCAGACTGATTTGCATATGGCCATGTCTGAACTGGGGTGGCAGAGTGGGCTAAAGAACGGTGATGGATCAAACTCGGATCTGTTGACTGGGTGTGAGCATTTGATGTGTTCTGATGCTCCGTCCATCACCACCCCCTTTTGTACCGCTTTGCTCGCCATAAGATGGCAGGGTATGCTCAGACGTGAGTCCCTTGCTCACTTTTCCACTGGATTCAAGTAAGCCTGGCTGAAGACGGCTGAAATGCCAGAAACCGGTCCTAGGAAGCTTTTTTCCAGTCCAGGGAAGGCATGGCTTGGCAGTTCGGGCTGGACTGTTCCCATGAGGCACAGGGTCAGACTGATTTGCATATGGCCATGTCTGAACTGGGGTGGCAGAGTGGGCAAAAGAATGGTGATGGATCAAACTCAGATCTGTGGACTGGGTGTGAGCATTTGATGTGTTCTGATGCTCCCTCCATCACCACCCCCTTTTGTTACTCTTTGTTCGCCATAAGTTGGCAGGGTATGCTCAGACGTGAGTCCCTTGCTCACTTTGCCACTGGATTCAAGCAAGCCTGGCTGAAGACGGCTGAAATGCCAGAAACCGGTCCTAGGAAGCTTGTTTCCAGTCCAGGGAAGGCATGGCTTGGCAGTTCGGGCTGGACTGTTCCTATGAGGCACAGGGTCAGACTGATTTGCATATGGCCATGTCTGAACTGGGGTGGCAGAGTGGGCTAAAGAACGGTGATGGATCAAACTCGGATCTGTTGACTGGGTGTGAGTGTTTGATTGTTTCTGATGCTCCGTCCATCACCACCCCCTTTTGTACTGCTTTGTTCGCCATGAGTTGGCAGGGTATGCTCAGACGTGAGTCCCTTGCTCACTTTGCCACTGGATTCAAGCAAGCCTGGCTGAAGACGGCTGAAATGCCAGAAACCGGTCCTAGGAAGCTTGTTTCCAGTCCAGGGAAGGCATGTCTTGGCAGTTCGGGCTGGACTGTTCCCATGAGGCACAGGGTCAGACTGATTTGCATATGGCCATGTCTGAACTGGGGTGGCAGAGTGGGCTAAAGAACGGTGATGGATCAAACTCGGATCTGTTGACTGAGTGTGAGTGTTTGATTGGTTCTGATGCTCCGTCCATCACCACCCCCTTTTGTACCGCTTTGTTCGCCATAAGTTGGCAGGGTATGCTCAGACGTGAGTCCCTTGCTCACTTTGCCACTGGATTCAAGCAATCCTGGCTGAAGACGACTGAAATGCCAGAAACCGGTACTAGGAAGCTTGTTTCCGGTCCGGGGAAGGCATGTCTTGGCAGTTCGGGCTGGACTGTTCCCATGAGGCACAGGGTCAGACTGATTTGCATATGGCCATGTCTGAACTGGGGTGGCAGAGTGGGCTAAAGAACGGTGATGGATCAAACTCGGATCTGTTGACTGGGTGTGAGCATTTGATGTGTTCTGATGCTCCGTCCATCACCACCCCCTTTTGTACCGCTTTGCTCGCCATAAGATGGCAGGGTATGCTCAGACGTGAGTCCCTTGCTCACTTTTCCACTGGATTCAAGTAAGCCTGGCTGAAGACGGCTGAAATGCCAGAAACCGGTCCTAGGAAGCTTTTTTCCAGTCCAGGGAAGGCATGGCTTGGCAGTTCGGGCTGGACTGTTCCCATGAGGCACAGGGTCAGACTGATTTGCATATGGCCATGTCTGAACTGGGGTGGCAGAGTGGGCAAAAGAATGGTGATGGATCAAACTCAGATCTGTGGACTGGGTGTGAGCATTTGATGTGTTCTGATGCTCCCTCCATCACCACCCCCTTTTGTAACTCTTTGTTCGCCATAAGTTGGCAGGGTATGCTCAGACGTGAGTCCCTTGCTCACTTTTCCACTGGATTCAAGCAACCTTGGCTGAAGACGGCTGAAATGCCAGAAACCGGTTCTAGGAAGCTTGTTTCCAGTCCAGGGAAGGCATGGCATGGCAGTTCGGGCTGGACTGTTCCCATGAGGCACAGGGTCAGACTGATTTGCATATGGCCATGTCTGAACTGGGGTGGCAGAGTGGGCTAAAGAACGGTGATGGATCAAACTCGGATCTGTTGACTGGGTGTGAGTGTTTGATTGTTTCTGATGCTCCGTCCATCACCACCCCCTTTTGTACTGCTTTGTTCGCCATACGTTGGCAGGGTATGCTCAGACGTGAGTCCCTTGCTCACTTTGCCTCTGGATTCAAGCAAGCCTGGCTGAAGACGGCTGAAATGCCAGAAACCAGTCCAAGGAAGCTTGTTTCCGGTCCAGGGAAGGCATGGCTTGGCAGTTCAGGCTGGACTGTTCCCATGAGGCACAGGGTCAGACTGATTTGCATAGGGCCATGTCTGAACTGGGGTGGCAGAGTGGGCTAAAGAACGGTGATGGATCAAACTCGGATCTGTTGACTGGGTGTGAGTGTTTGAGTGGTTCTGATGCTCCGTCCATCACCACCCCCTTTTGTACCGCTTTGTTCGCCATAAGTTGGCAGGGTATGCTCAGACGTGAGTCCCTTGCTCACTTTGCCACTGGATTCAAGCAAGCCTGGCTGAAGACGGCTGAAATGCCAGAAACCAGTTCTAGGAAGCTTGTTTCCGGTCCAGGGAAGGCATGGCTTGGCAGTTCGGGCTGGACTGTTCCCATGAGGCACAGGGTCAGACTGATTTGCATATGGCCATGTCTGAACCGGGGTGGCAGAGTGGGCTAAAGAACGGTGATGGATCAAACTCGGATCTGTTGACTGAGTGTGAGTGATTGGTTCTGATGCTCCGTCCATCACCACCTCCTTTTGTACCTCTTTGTTCGCCATAAGTTGGCAGGGTATGCTAAGACGTGAGTCCCTTGCTCACTTTGCCACTGGATTCAAGCAATCCTGGCTGAAGACGACTGAAATGCCAGAAACCGGTCCTAGGAAGCTTGTTTCCGGTCCGGGGAAGGCATGGCTTGGCAGTTCGGGCTGGACTGTTCCCATGAGGCACAGGGTCAGACTGATTTGCATATGGCCATGTCTGAACTGGGGTGGCAGAGTGGGCTAAAGAACGGTGATGGATCAAACTCGGATCTGTTGACTGGGTGTGAGCATTTGATGTGTTCTGATGCTCCGTCCATCACCACCCTCTTTTGTACCGCTTTGCTCGCCATAAGATGGCAGGGTATGCTCAGACGTGAGTCCCTTGCTCACTTTGCCACTGGATTCAAGCAAGCCTGGCTGAAGACGGCTGAAATGCCAGAAACCGGTCCTAGGAAGCTTTTTTCCAGTCGAGGGAAGGCATGGCTTGGCAGTTCGGGCTGGACTGTTCCCATGAGGCAAAGGGTCAGACTGATTTGCATATGGCCATGTCTGAACTGGGGTGACAGAGTGGGCAAAAGAATGGTGATGGATCAAACTCAGATCTGTGGACTGGGTGTGAGCATTTGATGTGTTCTGATGCTCCGTCCATCACCACCCCCTTTTGTACCTCTTTGTTCGCCATAAGTTGGCAGAGTATGCTCAGACGTGAGTCCCTTGCTCACTTTGCCACTGGATTCAAGCAAGCCTGGCTGAAGACGGCTGAAATGCCAGAAACCGGTCCTAGGAAGCTTGTTTCCAGTCCAGGGAAGGCATGGCTTGGCAGTTCGGGCTGGACTGTTACCATGAGGCACAGGGTCACACTGATTTGCATATGGCCATGTCTGAACTGGGGTGGCAGAGTGGGCTAAAGAACGGTGATGGATCAAACTCGGATCTGTTGACTGGGTGTGAGTGTTTGATTGGTTCTAATGCTCCGTCCATCACCACCCCCTTTTGTACCTCTTTGTTTGCCATAAGTTGGCAGGGTATGCTCAGACGTGAGTCCCTTGCTCACTTTGCCACTGGATTCAAGCAAGCCTGGCTGAAGACGGCTGAAATGCCAGAAACCGGTCCTAGGAAGCTTGTTTCCAGTCCAGGGAAGGCATGGCTTGGCAGTTCGGGCTGGACTGTTCCCATGAGGCACAGGGTCACACTGATTTGCATATGGCCATGTCTGAACTGGGGTGGCAGAGTGGGCTAAAGAATGGTGATGGATCAATCTCGGATCTGTTGACTGGGTGTGAGTGTTTGATTGGTTCTGATGCTCCGTCCATCACCACCCCCTTTTGTACCGCTTTGTTCGCCATAAGTTGGCAGGGTATGCTCAGACGTGAGTCCCTTGCTCAAATTGCCACTGGATTCAAGCAAGCCTGGCTGAAGACGGCTGAAATGCCAGTAACCGGTCCTAGGAAGCTTGTTTCCGGTCCAGGGAAGGCATGGCTTGGCAGTTCGGGCTGGACTGTTCCCATGAGGCACAGGGTCAGACTGATTTGCATATGGCCATGTCTGAACTGGGGTGGCAGAGTGGGCTAAAGAACGGTGATGGATCAAACTCGGATCTGTTGACTGAGTGTGAGTGTTTGATTGGTTCTGATGCTCCGTCCATCACCACCCCCTTTTGTACCACTTTGTTCGCCATAAGTTGGCAGGGTATGCTAAGACGTGAGTCCCTTGCTCACTTTGCCACTGGATTCAAGCAAGGCTGGCTGAAGACGACTGAAATGCCAGAAACCGGTCCTAGGAAGCTTGTTTCCGGTCCGGGGAAAGCATGGCTTGGCAGTTCGGGCTGGACTGTTCCCATGAGGCACAGGGTCAGACTGATTTGCATATGGCCATGTCTGAACTGGGGTGGCAGAGTGGGCTAAAGAACGGTGATGGATCAAACTCGGATCTGTTGACTGGGTGTGAGTGTTTGATTGGTTCTGATGCTCCGTCCATCACCACCTCCTTTTGTACCTCTTTGTTCGCCATAAGTTGGCAGGGTATGCTAAGACGTGAGTCCCTTGCTCACTTTGCCACTGGATTCAAGCAATCCTGGCTGAAGACGACTGAAATGCCAGAAACCGGTCCTAGGAAGCTTGTTTCCGGTCCGGGGAAGGCATGGCTTGGCAGTTCGGGCTGGACTGTTCCCATGAGGCACAGGGTCAGACTGATTTGCATATGGCCATGTCTGAACTGGGGTGGCAGAGTGGGCTAAAGAACGGTGATGGATCAAACTCGGATCTGTTGACTGGGTGTGAGCATTTGATGTGTTCTGATGCTCCGTCCATCACCACCCTCTTTTGTACCGCTTTGCTCGCCATAAGATGGCAGGGTGTGCTCAGACGTGAGTCCCTTGCTCACTTTGCCACTGGATTCAAGCAAGCCTGGCTGAAGACGGCTGAAATGCCAGAAACCGGTCCTAGGAAGCTTTTTTCCAGTCGAGGGAAGGCATGGCTTGGCAGTTCGGGCTGGACTGTTCCCATGAGGCAAAGGGTCAGACTGATTTGCATATGGCCATGTCTGAACTGGGGTGACAGAGTGGGCAAAAGAATGGTGATGGATCAAACTCAGATCTGTGGACTGGGTGTGAGCATTTGATGTGTTCTGATGCTCCGTCCATCACCACCCCCTTTTGTACCTCTTTGTTCGCCATAAGTTGGCAGAGTATGCTCAGACGTGAGTCCCTTGCTCACTTTGCCACTGGATTCAAGCAAGCCTGGCTGAAGACGGCTGAAATGCCAGAAACCGGTCCTAGGAAGCTTGTTTCCAGTCCAGGGAAGGCATGGCTTGGCAGTTCGGGATGGACTGTTACCATGAGGCACAGGGTCACACTGATTTGCATATGGCCATGTCTGAACTGGGGTGGCAGAGTGGGCTAAAGAACGGTGATGGATCAAACTCGGATCTGTTGACTGGGTGTGAGTGTTTGATTGGTTCTGATGCTCCGTCCATCACCACCCCCTTTTGTACCTCTTTGTTCGCCATAAGTTGGCAGGGTATGCTCAGACGTGAGTCCCTTGCTCACTTTGCCACTGGATTCAAGCAAGCCTGGCTGAAGACGGCTGAAATGCCAGAAACCGGTCCTAGGAAGCTTGTTTCCAGTCCAGGGAAGGCATGGCTTGGCAGTTCGGGCTGGACTGTTCCCATGAGGCACAGGGTCACACTGATTTGCATATGGCCATGTCTGAACTGGGGTGGCAGAGTGGGCTAAAGAATGGTGATGGATCAAACTCGGATCTGTTGACTGGGTGTGAGTGTTTGATTGGTTCTGATGCTCCGTCCATCACCACCCCCTTTTGTACCGCTTTGTTCGCCATAAGTTGGCAGGGTATGCTCAGACGTGAGTCCCTTGCTCAAATTGCCACTGGATTCAAGCAAGCCTGGCTGAAGACGGCTGAAATGCCAGTAACCGGTCCTAGGAAGCTTGTTTCCGGTCCAGGGAAGGCATGGCTTGGCAGTTCGGGCTGGACTGTTCCCATGAGGCACAGGGTCAGACTGATTTGCATATGGCCATGTCTGAACTGGGGTGGCAGAGTGGGCTAAAGAACGGTGATGGATCAAACTCGGATCTGTTGACTGAGTGTGAGTGTTTGATTGGTTCTGATGCTCCGTCCATCACCACCCCCTTTTGTACCGCTTTGTTCGCCATAAGTTGGCAGGGTATGCTAAGACGTGAGTCCCTTGCTCACTTTGCCACTGGATTCAAGCAAGGCTGGCTGAAGACGACTGAAATGCCAGAAACCGGTCCTAGGAAGCTTGTTTCCGGTCCGGGGAAAGCATGGCTTGTCAGTTCGGGCTGGACTGTTCCCATGAGGCACAGGGTCAGACTGATTTGCATATGGCCATGTCTGAACTGGGGTGGCAGAGTGGGCTAAAGAACGGTGATGGATCAAACTCGGATCTGTTGACTGGGTGTGAGTGTTTGATTGGTTCTGATGCTCCGTCCATCACCACCCCCTTTTGTACCTCTTTGTTCGCTATAAGTTGGCAGGGTATGCTCAGACGTGAGTCCCTTGCTCACTTTGCCACTGGATTCAAGCAAGCCTGGCTGAAGACGGCTGAAATGCCAGCAACCGGTCCTAGGAAGATTGTTTCCGGTCCAGGGAAGGCATGGCTTGGCAGTTCGGACTGGACTGTTCCCATGAGGCACAGGGTCAGACTGATTTGCATATGGCCATGTCAGAACTGGGATGGCAGAGTGGGCTAAAGAACGGCGATGGATCAAACTCGGATCTGTTGACTGGGAGTGAGTGTTTGATTGGTTCTTATGCTCCGTCCATCACCACCCCCTTTTGTACCGCTTTGTTCGCCATAAGTTGGCAGGGTATGCTCAGACGTGAGTCCCTTGCTCACTTTGCCACTGGATTCAAGCAAGCCTGGCTGAAGACGGCTGAAATGCCGGAAACCGGTCCTAGGAAGCTTGTTTCTGGTCCAGGGAAGGCATGGCTTGGCAGTTCGGGCTGGACTGTTTCCATGAGGCACAGGGTCAGACTGATTTGCATATGGCCATGTCTGAACAGGGGTGGCAGAGTGGGCTAAAGAACGGTGATGGATCAAACTCCGATCTGTTTACTGGGTGTGAGTGTTTGATTGGTTCTGATTCTCCGTCCATCACCACCCCCTTTTGAACCGCTTTGTTCGCCATAAGTTGGCAGGGTATGCTCAGACGTGAGTCCCTTGCTCACTTTTCCACTGGATTCAAGCAAGCCTGGCTGAAGACGGCTGAAATGCCAGCAACCGGTCCTAGGAAGATTGTTTCCGGTCCAGGGAAGGCATGGCTTGGCAGTTCGGACTGGACTGTTCCCATGAGGCACAGGGTCAGACTGATTTGCATATGGCCATGTCTGAACTGGGATGGCAGAGTGGGCTAAAGAACGGTGATAGATCAAACTCGGATCTGTTGACTGGGTATGAGTGTTTGATTGGTTCTGATGCTCCGTCCATCACCACCCCCTTTTGTACCGCTTTGTTCGCCATAAGTTGGCAGGGTATGCTCAGACGTGAGTCCCTTGCTCACTTTGCCACTGGATTCAAGCAAGCCTGGCTGAAGACGGCTGAAATGCAAGAAACTGGTCCTAGGGAGCTTGTTTCCGGTCGAGGGAAGGCATGGCTTGGCAATTCGGGCTGGACTGTTCCCATGAGGCACATGGTCAGACTGATTTGCATATGGCCATGTCTGAACTGGGGTGGCAGAGTGGGCTAAAGAACGGTGATGGATCAAACTCGGATCTGTTGACTGGGTGTGAGTGTTTGATTGGTGCTGATGCTCCGTCCATCACCAACCCCTTTTGTACCGCTTTGTTCGCCATAAATTGACAGGGCATGCTCAGACGTGAGTCCCTTGCTCACTTTGCCACTGGATTCAAGCAAGTCTGGCTGAAGACGGCTGAAATGCCTGAAACCGGTCCTAGGAAGCTTGTTTCCGGTCCATGGAAGGCATGGCTTGGCAGTTCGGGCTGGACTGTTCCCATGAGGCACAGGGTCAGACTGATTTGCATATGGCCATGTCTGAACTGGGGTGGCAGAGTGGGCTAAAGAACGGTGATGGATCAAACTCGGATCTGTTGACTGGGTGTGAGTGTTTGATTGGTTCTGATGCTCCGTCCATCACCACCCTCTTTTGTACCGCTTTGTTCGCCATAAGTTGGCAGGGTATGCTCAGACGTGAGTCCCTTGCTCACTTTGCCACTGGATTCAAGCAAGCCTGGCTGAAGACGGCTGAAATGCCAGAAACCGGTCCTAGGAAGCTTGTTTCCGGTCCAGGGAAGGCATGGCTTGGCAGTTCGGGCTGGACTGTTCCCATGAGGCACAGGGTCAGACTGATTTGCATATGGCCATGTCTGAACTGGGGTGGCAGAGTGGGCTAAAGAACGGTGATGGATCAAACTCGGATCTGTTGACTGAGTGTGAGTGTTTGATTGGTTCTGATGCTCCGTCCATCACCACCCCCTTTTGTACCGCTTTGTTCGCCATAAGTTGGCAGGGTATGCTAAGACTTGAGTCCCTTGCTCACTTTGCCACTGGATTCAAGCAATCCTGGCTGAAGACGACTGAAATGCCAGAAACCGGTCCTAGGAAGCTTGTTTCCGGTCCGGGGAAGGCATGGCTTGGCAGTTCGGGCTGGACTGTTCCCATGAGGCACAGGGTCAGACTGATTTGCATATGGCCATGTCTGAACTGGGGTGGCAGAGTGGGCTAAAGAACGGTGATGGATCAAACTCGGATCTGTTGACTGGGTGTGAGCATTTGATGTGTTCTGATGCTCCGTCCATCACCACCTTCTTTTGTACCGCTTTGCTCGCCATAAGATGGCAGGGTATGCTCAGACGTGAGTCCCTTGCTCACTTTGCCACTGGATTCAAGCAAGCCTGGCTGAAGACGGCTGAAATGCCAGAAACCGGTCCTAGGAAGCTTTTTTCCAGTCGAGGGAAGGCATGGCTTGGCAGTTCGGGCTAGACTGTTCCCATGAGGCAAAGGGTCAGACTGATTTGCATATGGCCATGTCTGAACTGGGGTGGCAGAGTGGGCAAAAGAATGGTGATGGATCAAACTCAGATCTGTGGACTGGGTGTGAGCATTTGATGTGTTCTGATGCTCCGTCCATCACCACCCCCTTTTGTACCTCTTTGTTCGCCATAAGTTGGCAGAGTATGCTCAGACGTGAGTCCCTTGCTCACTTTGCCACTGGATTCAAGCAAGCCTGGCTGAAGACGGCTGAAATGCCAGAAACCGGTCCTAGGAAGCTTGTTTCCAGTCCAGGGAAGGCATGGCTTGGCAGTTCGGGCTGGACTGTTACCATGAGGCACAGGGTCACACTGATTTGCATATGGCCATGTCTGAACTGGGGTGGCAGAGTGGGCTAAAGAACGGTGATGGATCAAACTCGGATCTGTTGACTGGGTGTGAGTGTTTGATTGGTTCTGATGCTCCGTCCATCACCACCCCCTTTTGTACCTCTTTGTTCGCCATAAGTTGGCAGGGTATGCTCAGACGTGAGTCCCTTGCTCACTTTGCCACTGGATTCAAGCAAGCCTGGCTGAAGACGGCTGAAATGCCAGAAACCGGTCCTAGGAAGCTTGTTTCCAGTCCAGGGAAGGCATGGCTTGGCAGTTCGGGCTGGACTGTTCCCATGAGGCACAGGGTCACACTGATTTGCATATGGCCATGTCTGAACTGGGGTGGCAGAGTGGGCTAAAGAATGGTGATGGATCAAACTCGGATCTGTTGACTGGGTGTGAGTGTTTGATTGGTTCTGATGCTCCGTCCATCACCACCCCCTTTTGTAACGCTTTGTTCGCCATAAGTTGGCAGGGTATGCTCAGACGTGAGTCCCTTGCTCAAATTGCCACTGGATTCAAGCAAGCCTGGCTGAAGACGGCTGAAATGCCAGTAACCGGTCCTAGGAAGCTTGTTTCCGGTCCAGGGAAGGCATGGCTTGGCAGTTCGGGCTGGACTGTTCCCATGAGGCACAGGGTCAGACTGATTTGCATATGGCCATGTCTGAACTGGGGTGGCAGAGTGGGCTAAAGAACGGTGATGAATCAAACTCGGATCTGTTGACTGAGTGTGAGTGTTTGATTGGTTCTGATGCTCCGTCCATCACCACCCCCTTTTGTACCGCTTTGTTCGCCATAAGTTGGCAGGGTATGCTAAGACGTGAGTCCCTTGCTCACTTTGCCACTGGATTCAAGCAAGGCTGGCTGAAGACGACTGAAATGCCAGAAACCGGTCCTAGGAAGCTTGTTTCCGGTCCGGGGAAGGCATGGCTTGGCAGTTCGGGCTGGACTGTTCCCATGAGGCACAGGGTCAGACTGATTTGCATATGGCCATGTCTGAACTGGGGTGGCAGAGTGGGCTAAAGAACGGTGATGGATCAAACTCGGATCTGTTGACTGGGTGTGAGTGTTTGATTGGTTCTGATGCTCCGTCCATCACCACCCCCTTTTGTACCTCTTTGTTCGCTATAAGTTGGCAGGGTATGCTCAGACGTGAGTCCCTTGCTCACTTTGCCACTGGATTCAAGCAAGCCTGGCTGAAGACGGCTGAAATGCCAGCAACCGGTCCTAGGAAGATTGTTTCCGGTCCAGGGAAGGCATGGCTTGGCAGTTCGGACTGGACTGTTCCCATGAGGCACAGGGTCAGACTGATTTGCATATGGCCATGTCAGAACTGGGATGGCAGAGTGGGCTAAAGAACGGCGATGGATCAAACTCGGATCTGTTGACTGGGAGTGAGTGTTTGATTGGTTCTTATGCTCCGTCCATCACCACCCCCTTTTGTACCGCTTTGTTCGCCATAAGTTGGCAGGGTATGCTCAGACGTGAGTCCCTTGCTCACTTTGCCACTGGATTCAAGCAAGCCTGGCTGAAGACGGCTGATATGCCGGAAACCGGTCCTAGGATGCTTGTTTCTGGTCCAGGGAAGGCATGGCTTGGCAGTTCGGGCTGGACTGTTTCCATGAGGCACAGGGTCAGACTGATTTGCATATGGCCATGTCTGAACAGGGGTGGCAGAGTGGGCTAAAGAACGGTGATGGATCAAACTCCGATCTGTTTACTGGGTGTGAGTGTTTGATTGGTTCTGATGCTCCGTCCATCACCACCCCCTTTTGAACCGCTTTGTTCGCCATAAGTTGGCAGGGTATGCTCAGACGTGAGTCCCTTGCTCACTTTTCCACTGGATTCAAGCAAGCCTGGCTGAAGACGGCTGAAATGCCAGCAACCGGTCCTAGGAAGATTGTTTCCGGTCCAGGGAAGGCATGGCTTGGCAGTTCGGACTGGACTGTTCCCATGAGGCACAGGGTCAGACTGATTTGCATATGGCCATGTCTGAACTGGGATGGCAGAGTGGGCTAAAGAACGGTGATAGATCAAACTCGAATCTGTTGACTGGGTATGAGTGTTTGATTGGTTCTGATGCTCCGTCCATCACCACCCCCTTTTGTACCGCTTTGTTCGCCATAAGTTGGCAGGGTATGCTCAGACGTGAGTCCCTTGCTCACTTTGCCACTGGATTCAAGCAAGCCTGGCTGAAGACGGCTGAAATGCCAGAAACCGGTCCTAGGAAGCTTGTTTCCGGTCCAGGGAAGGCAATGCTTGGCAGTTTGGGCTGGACTGTTCCCATGAGGCACAGGGTCAGACTGATTTGCATAGGGCCATGTCTGAACTGGGGTGGCAGAGTGGGCTAAAGAACGGTGATGGATCAAACTCGGATCTGTTTACTGGGTTTGAGTGTTTGATTGGTTCTGATGCTCCGTCCATCACCACCCCCTTTTGTACCGCTTTGTTCGCCATAAGTTGGCAGGGTATGCTCAGACGCGAGTCCCGTGCTCACTTTGCCACTGGATTCAAGCAAGCCTGGCTGAAGACGGCTGAAATGCAAGAAACTGGTCCTAGGGAGCTTGTTTCCGGTCGAGGGAAGGCATGGCTTGGCAATTCGGGCTGGACTGTTCCCATGAGGCACATGGTCAGACTGATTTGCATATGGCCATGTCTGAACTGGGGTGGCAGAGTGGGCTAAAGAACGGTGATGGATCAAACTCGGATCTGTTGACTGGGTGTGAGTGTTTGATTGGTGCTGATGCTCCGTCCATCACCAACCCCTTTTGTACCGCTTTGTTCGCCATAAATTGACAGGGCATGCTCAGACGTGAGTCCCTTGCTCACTTTGCCACTGGATTCAAGCAAGTCTGGCTGAAGACGGCTGAAATGCCTGAAACCGGTCCTAGGAAGCTTGTTTCCGGTCCATGGAAGGCATGGCTTGGCAGTTCGGGCTGGACTGTTCCCATGAGGCACAGGGTCAGACTGATTTGCATATGGCCATGTCTGAACTGGGGTGGCAGAGTGGGCTAAAGAACGGTGATGGATCAAACTCGGATCTGTTGACTGGGTGTGAGTGTTTGATTGGTTCTGATGCTCCGTCCATCACCACCCTCTTTTGTACCGCTTTGTTCGCCATAACTTGGCAGGGTATGCTCAGACGTGAGTCCCTTGCTCACTTTGCCACTGGATTCAAGCAAGCCTGGCTGAAGACGGCTGAAATGCCAGAAACCGGTCCTAGGAAGCTTGTTTCCGGTCCAGGGAAGGCATGGCTTGGCAGTTCGGGCTGGACTGTTCCCATGAGGCACAGGGTCAGACTGATTTGCATATGGCCATGTCTGAACTGGGGTGGCAGAGTGGGCTAAAGAACGGTGATGGATCAAACTCGGATCTGTTGACTGAGTGTGAGTGTTTGATTGGTTCTGATGCTCCGTCCATCACCACCCCCTTTTGTACCGCTTTGTTCGCCATAAGTTGGCAGGGTATGCTAAGACGTGAGTCCCTTGCTCACTTTGCCACTGGATTCAAGCAATCCTGGCTGAAGACGACTGAAATGCCAGAAACCGGTCCTAGGAAGCTTGTTTCTGGTCCGGGGAAGGCATGGCTTGGCAGTTCGGGCTGGACTGTTCCCATGAGGCACAGGGTCAGACTGATTTGCATATGGCCATGTCTGAACTGGGGTGGCAGAGTGGGCTAAAGAACGGTGATGGATCAAACTCGGATCTGTTGACTGGGTGTGAGCATTTGATGTGTTCTGATGCTCCGTCCATCACCACCCTCTTTTGTACCGCTTTGCTCGCCATAAGATGGCAGGGTATGCTCAGACGTGAGTCCCTTGCTCACTTTGCCACTGGATTCAAGCAAGCCTGGCTGAAGACGGCTGAAATGCCAGAAACCGGTCCTAGGAAGCTTTTTTCCAGTCGAGGGAAGGCATAGCTTGGCAGTTCGGGCTGGACTGTTCCCATGAGGCACAGGGTCAGACTGATTTGCATATGGCCATGTCTGAACTGGGGTGGCAGAGTGGGCAAAAGAATGGTGATGGATCAAACTCAGAGCTGTGGACTGGGTGTGAGCATTTGATGTGTTCTGATGCTCCGTCCATCACCACCCCCTTTTGTACCTCTTTGTTCGCCATAAGTTGGCAGGGTATGCTCAGACGTGAGTCCCTTGCTCACTTTGCCACTGGATTCAAGCAAGCCTGGCTGAAGACGGCTGAAATGCCAGAAACCGGTCCTAGGAAGCTTGTTTCCAGTCCAGGGAAGGCATGGCTTGGCAGTTTGGGCTGGACTGTTCCCATGAGGCACAGGGTCACACTGATTTGCATATGGCCATGTCTGAACTGGGGTGGCAGAGTGGGCTAAAGAACGGTGATGGATCAAACTCGGATCTGTTGACTGGGTGTGAGTGTTTGATTGGTTCTGATGCTCCGTCCATCACCACCCCCTTTTGTACCTCTTTGTTCGCCATAAGTTGGCAGGGTATGCTCAGACGTGAGTCCCTTGCTCACTTTGCCACTGGATTCAAGCAAGCCAGGCTGAAGACGGCTGAAATGCCAGAAACCGGTCCTAGGAAGCTTGTTTCCGGTCCAGGGAAGGCATGGCTTGGCAGTTTGGGCTGGATTGTTCCCATGAGGCACAGGGTCAGACTGATTAGGCCATGTCTGAACTGGGGTGGCAGAGTGGGCTAAAGAACGGTGATGGATCAAACTCGGATCTGTTGACTGGGTGTGAGTGTTTGATTGGTTCTGATGCTCCGTCCATCACCACCCCCTTTTGTACCTCTTTGTTCGCCATAAGTTGGCAGGGTATGCTCAGACGTGAGTCCCTTGCTCACTTTGCCACTGGATTCAAGCAAGCCTGGCTGAAGACGGCTGAAATGCCAGCAACCGGTCCTAGGAAGATTGTTTCCGGTCCAGGGAAGGCATGGCTTGGCAGTTCGGACTGGACTGTTCCCATGAGGCACAGGGTCAGACTGATTTGCATATGGCCATGTCAGAACTGGGATGGCAGAGTGGGCTAAAGAACGGTGATGGATCAAACTCGGATCTGTTGACTGGGAGTGAGTGTTTGATTGGTTCTTATGCTCCGTCCATCACCACCCCCTTTTGTACCGCTTTGTTCGCCATAAGTTGGCGGGGTATGCTCAGACGTGAGTCCCTTGCTCACTTTGCCACTGGATTCAAGCAAGCCTGGCTGAAGACGGCTGAAATGCCGGAAACCGGTCCTAGGAAGCTTGTTTCTGGTCCAGGGAAGGCATGGCTTGGCAGTTCGGGCTGGACTGTTCCCATGAGGCACAGGGTCAGACTGATTTGCATATGGCCATGTCTGAACAGGGGTGGCAGAGTGGGCTAAAGAACGGTGATGGATCAAACTCCGATCTGTTTACTGGGTGTGAGTGTTTGATTGGTTCTGATGCTCCGTCCATCACCACCCCTTTTGAACCGCTTTGTTCGCCATAAGTTGGCAGGGTATGCTCAGACGTGAGTCCCTTGCTCACTTTGCCACTGGATTCAAGCAAGCCTGGCTGAAGACGGCTGAAATGCCAGCAACCGGTCCTAGGAAGATTGTTTCCGGTCCAGGGAAGGCATGGCTTGGCAGTTCGGACTGGACTGTTTCCATGAGGCACAGGGTCAGACTGATTTGCATATGGCCATGTCTGAACTGGGATGGCAGAGTGGGCTAAAGAACGGTGATGGATCAAACTCGGATCTGTTGACTGGGTGTGAGTGTTTGATTGGTTCTGATGCTCCGTCCATCACCACCCCCTTTTGTACCGCTTTGTTCGCCATAAGTTGGCAGGGTATGCTCAGACGTGAGTCCCTTGCTCACTTTGCCACTGGATTCAAGCAAGCCTGGCTGAAGACGGCTGAAATGCCGGAAACCGGTCCTTGGAAGCTTGTTTTCGGTCCAGGGAAGGCATGGCTTGGCAGTTCGGGCTGGACTGTTCTCATGAGGAACAGGGTCAGACTGATTTGCATATGGCCATGTCTGAACTGGGGTGGCAGAGTGGGCTAAAGAACGGTGATGGATCAAACTCGGATCTGTTGACTGGGTGTGAGTGTTTGATTGGTTCTGATGCTCCGTCCATCACCACCCCCTTTTGTACCTCTTTGTTCGCCATAAGTTGGCAGGGTATGCTCAGACGTGAGTCCCTTGCTCACTTTGCCACTGGATTCAAGCAAGCCAGGCTGAAGACGGCTGAAATGCCAGAAACCGGTCCTAGGAAGCTTGTTTCCGGTCCAGGGAAGGCATGGCTTGGCAGTTTGGGCTGGACTGTTCCCATGAAGCACAGGGTCAGACTGATTTGCATATGGCCATGTCTGAACTGGGGTGGCAGAGTGGGCTAAAGAACGGTGATGGATCAAACTCGGATCTGTTGACTGGGTGTGAGTGTTTGATTGGTTCTGATGCTCCGTCCATCACCACCCCCTTTTGTACCTCTTTGTTCGCCATAAGTTGGCAGGGTATGCTCAGACGTGAGTCCCTTGCTCACTTTGCCACTGGATTCAAGCAAGCCTGGCTGAAGACGGCTGAAATGCCAGCAACCGGTCCTAGGAAGATTGTTTCCGGTCCAGGGAAGGCATGGCTTGGCAGTTCGGACTGGACTGTTCCCATGAGGCACAGGGTCAGACTGATTTGCATATGGCCATGTCAGAACTGGGATGGCAGAGTGGGCTAAAGAACGGTGATGGATCAAACTCGGATCTGTTGACTGGGAGTGAGTGTTTGATTGGTTCTTATGCTCCGTCCATCACCACCCCCTTTTGTACCGCTTTGTTCGCCATAAGTTGGCGGGGTATGCTCAGACGTGAGTCCCTTGCTCACTTTGCCACTGGATTCAAGCAAGCCTGGCTGAAGACGGCTTAAATGCCGGAAACCGGTCCTAGGAAGCTTGTTTCTGGTCCAGGGAAGGCATGGCTTGGCAGTTCGGGCTGGACTGTTCCCATGAGGCACAGGGTCAGACTGATTTGCATATGGCCATGTCTGAACAGGGGTGGCAGAGTGGGCTAAAGAACGGTGATGGATCAAACTCCGATCTGTTTACTGGGTGTGAGTGTTTGATTGGTTATGATGCTCCGTCCATCACCACCCCCTTTTGAACCGCTTTGTTCGCCATAAGTTGGCAGGGTATGCTCAGACGTGAGTCCCTTGCTCACTTTGCCACTGGATTCAAGCAAGCCTGGCTGAAGACGGCTGAAATGCCAGCAACCGGTCCTAGGAAGATTGTTTCCGGTCCAGGGAAGGCATGGCTTGGCAGTTCGGACTGGACTGTTTCCATGAGGCACAGGGTCAGACTGATTTGCATATGGCCATGTCTGAACTGGGATGGCAGAGTGGGCTAAAGAACGGTGATGGATCAAACTCGGATCTGTTGACTGGGTGTGAGTGTTTGATTGGTTCTGATGCTCCGTCCATCACCACCCCCTTTTGTACCGCTTTGTTCGCCATAAGTTGGCAGGGTATGCTCAGACGTGAGTCCCTTGCTCACTTTGCCACTGGATTCAAGCAAGCCTGGCTGAAGACGGCTGAAATGCCAGAAACTGGTCCAAGGGAGCTTGTTTCCGGTCGAGGGAAGGCATGGCTTGGCAATTCGGGCTGGACTGTTCCCATGAGGCACATGGTCAGACTGATTTGCATATGGCCATGTCTGAACTGGGGTGGCAGAGTGGGCTAAAGAACGGTGATGGATCAAACTCGGATCTGTTGACTGGGTGTGAGTGTTTGATTGGTGCTGATGCTCCGTCCATCACCAACCCCTTTTGTACCGCTTTGTTCGCCATAAATTGACAGGGCATGCTCAGACGTGAGTCCCTTGCTCACTTTGCCACTGGATTCAAGCAAGCCTGGCTGAAGACGGCTGAAATGCCAGAAACCGGTCCTAGGAAGCTTGTTTCCGGTCCATGGAAGGCATGGCTTGGCAGTTCGGGCTGGACTGTTCCCATGAGGCACAGGGTCAGACTGATTTGCATATGGCCATGTCTGAACTGGGGTGGCAGAGTGGGCTAAAGAACGGTGATGGATCAAACTCGGATCTGTTGACTGAGTGTGAGTGTTTGATTGGTTCTGATGCTCCGTCCATCACCACCCCCTTTTGTACCGCTTTGTTCGCCATAAGTTGGCAGGGTATGCTAAGACGTGAGTCCCTTGCTCACTTTGCCACTGGATTCAAGCAATCCTGGCTGAAGACGACTGAAATGCCAGAAACCGGTCCTAGGAAGCTTGTTTCCGGTCCGGGGAAGGCATGGCTTGGCAGTTCGGGCTGGACTGTTCCCATGAGGCACAGGGTCAGACTGATTTGCATATGGCCATGTCTGAACTGGGGTGGCAGAGTGGGCTAAAGAACGGTGATGGATCAAACTCGGATCTGTTGACTGGGTGTGAGCATTTGATGTGTTCTGATGCTCCGTCCATCACCACCCCCTTTTGTACCGCTTTGCTCGCCATAAGATGGCAGGGTATGCTCAGACGTGAGTCCCTTGCTCACTTTGCCACTGGATTCAAGCAAGCCTGGCTGAAGACGGCTGAAATGCCAGAAACCGGTCCTAGGAAGCTTTTTTCCAGTCGAGGGAAGGCATGGCTTGGCAGTTCGGGCTGGACTGTTCCCATGAGGCACAGGGTCAGACTGATTTGCATATGGCCATGTCTGAACTGGGGTGGCAGAGTGGGCAAAAGAATGGTGATGGATCAAACTCAGATCTGTGGACTGGGTGTGAGCATTTGATGTGTTCTGATGCTCCGTCCATCACCACCCCCTTTTGTACCTCTTTGTTCGCCATAAGTTGGCAGGGTATGCTCAGACGTGAGTCCCTTGCTCACTTTGCCACTGGATTCAAGCAAGCCTGGCTGAAGACGGCTGAAATGCCAGAAACCGGTCCTAGGAAGCTTGTTTCCAGTCCAGGGAAGGCATGGCTTGGCAGTTCGGGCTGGACTGTTCCCATGAGGCACAGGGTCAGACTGATTTGCATATGGCCATGTCTGAACGGGGGTGGCAGAGTGGGCTAAAGAACGGTGATGGATCAAACTCGGATCTGTTGACTGGGTGTGAGCATTTGATGTGTTCTGATGCTCCGTCCATCACCACCCCCTTTTGTACCGCTTTGCTCGCCATAAGATGGCAGGGTATGCTCAGACGTGAGTCCCTTGCTCACTTTGCCACTGGATTCAAGCAAGCCTGGCTGAAGACGGCTGAAATGCCAGAAACCGGTCCTAGGAAGCTTTTTTCCAGTCCAGGGAAGGCATGGCTTGGCAGTTCGGGCTGGACTGTTCCCATGAGGCACAGGGTCAGACTGATTTGCATATGGCCATGTCTGAACTGGGGTGGCAGAGTGGGCAAAAGAATGGTGATGGATCAAACTCAGATCTGTGGACTGGGTGTGAGCATTTGATGTGTTCTGATGCTCCCTCCATCACCACCCCCTTTTGTAACTCTTTGTTCGCCATAAGTTGACAGGGTATGCTCAGACGTGAGTCCCTTGCTCACTTTGCCACTGGATTCAAGCAAGCCTGGCTGAAGACGGCTGAAATGCCAGAAACCGGTCCTAGGAAGCTTGTTTCCAGTCCAGGGAAGGCATGGCTTGGCAGTTCGGGTTGGACTGTTCCCATGAGGCACAGGGTCAGACTGATTTGCATATGGCCATGTCTGAACTGGGGTGGCAGAGTGGGCTAAAGAAAGGTGATGGATCAAACTCGGATCTGTTGACTGGGTGTGAGTGTTTGATTGTTTCTGATGCTCCGTCCATCACCACCCCCTTTTGTACCGCTTTGTTGGCCATAAGTTGGCAGGGTATGCTGAGACGTGAGTCCGTTGCTCACTTTGCCACTGGATTCAAGAAAGCCTGGCTGAAGACGGCTGAAATGCCAGAAACCAGTCCTAGGAAGCTTGTTTCCGGTCCAGGGAAGGCATGGCTTGGCAAATCGGGCTGGACTGTTCCCATGAGGCACAGGGTCAGACTGACTTGCATAGGGCCATGTCTGAACTGGGGTGGCAGAGTGGGCTAAAGAACGGTGATGGATCAAACTCGGATCTGTTGACTGGGTGTGAGTGTTTGATTGGTTCTGATGCTCCGTCCATCACCACCCCCTTTTGTACCGCTTTGTTCGCCATAAGTTGGCAGGGTATGCTCAGACGTGAGTCCCTTGCTCACTTTGCCACTGGATTCAAGCAAGCCTGGCTGAAGACGGCTGAAATGCCAGAAACTGGTCCTAGGGAGCTTGTTTCCGGTCGAGGGAAGGCATGGCTTGGCAGTTCGGGCTGGACTGTTCCCATGAGGCACATGGTCAGACTGATTTGCATATGGCCATGTCTGAACTGGGGTGGCAGAGTGGGCTAAAGAAGGGTGATGGATCAAACTCGGATCTGTTGACTGGGTGTGAGTGTTTGATTGGTGCTGATGCTCCGTCCATCACCAACCCCTTTTGTACCGCTTTGTTCGCCATAAATTGACAGGGCATGCTCAGACGTGAGTCCCTTGCTCACTTTGCCACTGGATTCAAGCAAGCCTGGCTGAAGACGGCTGAAATGCCAGAAACAGGTCCTAGGAGCTTGTTTCCGGTCCATGGAAGGCATGGCTTGGCAGTTCGGGCTGGACTGTTCCCATGAGGCACAGGGTCAGACTGATTTGCATATGGCCATGTCTGAACTGGGGTGGCAGAGTGGGCTAAAGAACGGTGATGGATCAAACTCGGATCTGTTGACTGGGTGTGAGTGATTGATTGGTTCTGATGCTCCGTCCATCACCAACCCCTTTTGTACCGCTTTGTTCGCCATAAGTTGGCAGGGTATGCTCAGACGTGAGTCCCTTGCTCACTTTGCCACTGCATTCAAGCAAGCCTGGCTGAAGACGGCTGAAATGCCAGAAACCGGTCCTAGGAAGCTTGTTTCCAGTCCAGGGAAGGCATGTCTTGGCAGTTCGGGCTGGACTGTTCCCATGAGGCACAGGGTCAGACTGATTTGCATATGGCCATGTCTGAACTGGGGTGGCAGAGTGGGCTAAAGAACGGTGATGGATCAAACTCGGATCTGTTGACTGAGTGTGAGTGTTTGATTGGTTCTGATGCTCCGTCCATCACCACCCCCTTTTGTACCGCTTTGTTCGCCATAAGTTGGCAGGGTATGCTCAGACGTGAGTCCCTTGCTCACTTTGCCACTGGATTCAAGCAATCCTGGCTGAAGACGACTGAAATGCCAGAAACCGGTACTAGGAAGCTTGTTTCCGGTCTGGGGAAGGCATGTCTTGGCAGTTCGGGCTGGACTGTTCCCATGAGGCACAGGGTCAGACTGATTTGCATATGGCCATGTCTGAACTGGGGTGGCAGAGTGGGCTAAAGAACGGTGATGGATCAAACTCGGATCTGTTGACTGGGTGTGAGCATTTGATGTGTTCTGATGCTCCGTCCATCACCACCCCCTTTTGTACCGCTTTGCTCGCCATAAGATGGCAGGGTATGCTCAGACGTGAGTCCCTTGCTCACTTTTCCACTGGATTCAAGTAAGCCTGGCTGAAGACGGCTGAAATGCCAGAAACCGGTCCTAGGAAGCTTTTTTCCAGTCCAGGGAAGGCATGGCTTGGCAGTTCGGGCTGGACTGTTCCCATGAGGCACAGGGTCAGACTGATTTGCATATGGCCATGTCTGAACTGGGGTGGCAGAGTGGGCAAAAGAATGGTGATGGATCAAACTCAGATCTGTGGACTGGGTGTGAGCATTTGATGTGTTCTGATGCTCCCTCCATCACCACCCCCTTTTGTAACTCTTTGTTCGCCATAAGTTGGCAGGGTGTGCTCAGACGTGAGTCCCTTGCTCACTTTGCCACTGGATTCAAGCAAGCCTGGCTGAAGACGGCTGAAATGCCAGAAACCGGTCCTAGGAAGCTTGTTTCCAGTCCAGGGAAGGCATGGCTTGGCAGTTCGGGCTGGACTGTTTCCATGAGGCACAGGGTCAGACTGATTTGCATATGGCCATGTCTGAACTGGGGTGGCAGAGTGGGCTAAAGAACGGTGATGGATCAAACTCGGATCTGTTGACTGGGTGTGAGTGTTTGATTGTTTCTGATGCTCCGTCCATCACCACCCCCTTTTGTACTGCTTTGTTCGCCATACGTTGGCAGGGTATGCTCAGACGTGAGTCCCTTGCTCACTTTGCCACTGGATTCAAGCAAGCCTGGCTGAAGACGGCTGAAATGCCAGAAACCAGTCCAAGGAAGCTTGTTTCCGGTCCAGGGAAGGCATGGCTTGGCAGTTCGGGCTGGACTGTTCCCATGAGGCACAGGGTCAGACTGATTTGCATAGGGCCATGTCTGAACTGGGGTGGCAGAGTGGGCTAAAGAACGGTGATGGATCAAACTCGGATCTGCTGACTGGGTGTGAGTGTTTGAGTGGTTCTGATGCTCCATCCATCACCACCCCCTTTTGTACCGCTTTGTTCGCCATAAGTTGGCAGGGTATGCTCAGACGTGAGTCCCTTGCTCACTTTGCCACTGGATTCAAGCAAGCCTGGCTGAAGACGGCTGAAATGCCAGAAACCAGTTCTAGGAAGCTTGTTTCCGGTCCAGGGAAGGCATGGCTTGGCAGTTCGGGCTGGACTGTTCCCATGAGGCACAGGGTCAGACTGATTTGCATATGGCCATGTCTGAACTGGGGTGGCAGAGTGGGCTAAAGAACGGTGATGGATCAAACTCGGATCTGTTGACTGAGTGTGAGTGTTTGATTGGTTCTGATGCTCCGTCCATCACCACCTCCTTTTGTACCTCTTTGTTCGCCATAAGTTGGCAGGGTATGCTGACGTGAGTCCCTTGCTCACTTTGCCACTGGATTCAAGCAAGCCTGGCTGAAGACGGCTGAAATGCCAGAAACCGGTCCTAGGAAGCTTTTTTCCGGTCCAGGGAAGGCATGGCTTAGCAGTTCGGGCTGGACTGTTCCCATGAGGCACAGGGTCAGACTGATTTGCATAGGGCCATGTCTGAACTGGGGTGGCAGAGTGGGCTAAAGAACGGTGATGGATCAAACTCGGATCTGTTGACTGGGTGTGAGTGTTTGAGTGGTTCTGATGCTCCGTCCACCACCACCCCCTTTTGAACCGCTTTGTTCGCCATAAGTTGGCAGGGTATGCTCAGACGTGAGTCCCTTGCTCACTTTGCCACTGGATTCAAGCAAGCCTGGCTGAAGACGGCTGAAATGCCAGCAACCGGTCCTAGGAAGATTGTTTCCGGTCCAGGGAAGGCATGGCTTGGCAGTTCGGACTGGACTGTTTCCATGAGGCACAGGGTCAGACTGATTTGCATATGGCCATGTCTGAACTGGGATGGCAGAGTGGGCTAAAGAACGGTGATGGATCAAACTCGGATCTGTTGACTGGGTGTGAGTGTTTGATTGGTTCTGATGCTCCGTCCATCACCACCCCCTTTTGTACCGCTTTGTTTGCCATAAGTTGGCAGGGTATGCTCAGACGTGAGTCCCTTGCTCACTTTGCCACTGGATTCAAGCAAGCCTGGCTGAAGACGGCTGAAATGCCAGAAACTGGTCCAAGGGAGCTTGTTTCCGGTCGAGGGAAGGCATGGCTTGGCAATTCGGGCTGGACTGTTCCCATGAGGCACATGGTCAGACTGATTTGCATATGGCCATGTCTGAACTGGGGTGGCAGAGTGGGCTAAAGAACGGTGATGGATCAAACTCGGATCTGTTGACTGGGTGTGAGTGTTTGATTGGTGCTGATGCTCCGTCCATCACCAACCCCTTTTGTACCGCTTTGTTCGCCATAAATTGACAGGGCATGCTCAGACGTGAGTCCCTTGCTCACTTTGCCACTGGATTCAAGCAAGCCTGGCTGAAGACGGCTGAAATGCCAGAAACCGGTCCTAGGAAGCTTGTTTCCGGTCCATGGAAGGCATGGCTTGGCAGTTCGGGCTGGACTGTTCCCATGAGGCACAGGGTCAGACTGATTTGCATATGGCCATGTCTGAACTGGGGTGGCAGAGTGGGCTAAAGAACGGTGATGGATCAAACTCGGATCTGTTGACTGAGTGTGAGGGTTTGATTGGTTCTGATGCTCCGTCCATCACCACCCCCTTTTGTACCGCTTTGTTCGCCATAAGTTGGCAGGGTATGCTCAGACGTGAGTCCCTTGCTCACTTTGCCACTGGATTCAAGCAAGCCTGGCTGAAGACGGCTGAAATGCCAGAAACCGGTCCTAGGAAGCTTTTTTCCAGTCGAGGGAAGGCATGGCTTGGCAGTTCGGGCTGGACTGTTCCCATGAGGCACAGGGTCAGACTGATTTGCATATGGCCATGTCTGAACTGGGGTGGCAGAGTGGGCAAAAGAATGGTGATGGATCAAACTCAGATCTGTGGACTGGGTGTGAGCATTTGATGTGTTCTGATGCTCCGTCCATCACCACCCCCTTTTGTACCTCTTTGTTCGCCATAAGTTGGCAGGGTATGCTCAGACGTGAGTCCCTTGCTCACTTTGCCACTGGATTCAAGCAAGCCTGGCTGAAGACGGCTGAAATGCCAGAAACCGGTCCTAGGAAGCTTGTTTCCAGTCCAGGGAAGGCATGGCTTGGCAGTTCGGGCTGGACTGTTCCCATGAGGCACAGGGTCAGACTGATTTGCATATGGCCATGTCTGAACGGGGGTGGCAGAGTGGGCTAAAGAACGGTGATGGATCAAACTCGGATCTGTTGACTGGGTGTGAGCATTTGATGTGTTCTGATGCTCCGTCCATCACCACCCCCTTTTGTACCGCTTTGCTCGCCATAAGATGGCAGGGTATGCTCAGACGTGAGTCCCTTGCTCACTTTGCCACTGGATTCAAGCAAGCCTGGCTGAAGACGGCTGAAATGCCAGAAACCGGTCCTAGGAAGCTTTTTTCCAGTCCAGGGAAGGCATGGCTTGGCAGTTCGGGCTGGACTGTTCCCATGAGGCACAGGGTCAGACTGATTTGCATATGGCCATGTCTGAACTGGGGTGGCAGAGTGGGCAAAAGAATGGTGATGGATCAAACTCAGATCTGTGGACTGGGTGTGAGCATTTGATGTGTTCTGATGCTCCCTCCATCACCACCCCCTTTTGTAACTCTTTGTTCGCCATAAGTTGACAGGGTATGCTCAGACGTGAGTCCCTTGCTCACTTTGCCACTGGATTCAAGCAAGCCTGGCTGAAGACGGCTGAAATGCCAGAAACCGGTCCTAGGAAGCTTGTTTCCAGTCCAGGGAAGGCATGGCTTGGCAGTTCGGGTTGGACTGTTCCCATGAGGCACAGGGTCAGACTGATTTGCATATGGCCATGTCTGAACTGGGGTGGCAGAGTGGGCTAAAGAAAGGTGATGGATCAAACTCGGATCTGTTGACTGGGTGTGAGTGTTTGATTGTTTCTGATGCTCCGTCCATCACCACCCCCTTTTGTACCGCTTTGTTGGCCATAAGTTGGCAGGGTATGCTGAGACGTGAGTCCGTTGCTCACTTTGCCACTGGATTCAAGAAAGCCTGGCTGAAGACGGCTGAAATGCCAGAAACCAGTCCTAGGAAGCTTGTTTCCGGTCCAGGGAAGGCATGGCTTGGCAGTTCGGGCTGGACTGTTCCCATGAGGCACAGGGTCAGACTGACTTGCATAGGGCCATGTCTGAACTGGGGTGGCAGAGTGGGCTAAAGAACGGTGATGGATCAAACTCGGATCTGTTGACTGGGTATGAGTGTTTGATTGGTGCTGATGCTCCGTCCATCACCAACCCCTTTTGTACCGCTTTGTTCGCCATAAATTGACAGGGCATGCTCAGACGTGAGTCCCTTGCTCACTTTGCCACTGGATTCAAGCAAGCCTGGCTGAAGACGGCTGAAATGCCAGAAACAGGTCCTAGGAAGCTTGTTTCCGGTCCATGGAAGGCATGGCTTGGCAGTTCGGGCTGGACTGTTCCCATGAGGCACAGGGTCAGACTGATTTGCATATGGCCATGTCTGAACTGGGGTGGCAGAGTGGGCTAAAAAACGGTGATGGATCAAACTCGGATCTGTTGACTGGGTGTGAGTGATTGATTGGTTCTGATGCTCCGTCCATCACCAACCCCTTTTGTACCGCTTTGTTCGCCATAAGTTGGCAGGGTATGCTCAGACGTGAGTCCCTTGCTCACTTTGCCACTGCATTCAAGCAAGCCTGGCTGAAGACGGCTGAAATGCCAGAAACCGGTCCTAGGAAGCTTGTTTCCAGTCCAGGGAAGGCATGTCTTGGCAGTTCGGGCTGGACTGTTCCCATGAGGCACAGGGTCAGACTGATTTGCATATGGCCATGTCTGAACTGGGGTGGCAGAGTGGGCTAAAGAACGGTGATGGATCAAACTCGGATCTGTTGACTGAGTGTGAGTGTTTGATTGGTTCTGATGCTCCGTCCATCACCACCCCCTTTTGTACCGCTTTGTTCGCCATAAGTTGGCAGGGTATGCTCAGACGTGAGTCCCTTGCTCACTTTGCCACTGGATTCAAGCAATCCTGGCTGAAGACGACTGAAATGCCAGAAACCGGTACTAGGAAGCTTGTTTCCGGTCTGGGGAAGGCATGTCTTGGCAGTTCGGGCTGGACTGTTCCCATGAGGCACAGGGTCAGACTGATTTGCATATGGCCATGTCTGAACTGGGGTGGCAGAGTGGGCTAAAGAACGGTGATGGATCAAACTCGGATCTGTTGACTGGGTGTGAGCATTTGATGTGTTCTGATGCTCCGTCCATCACCACCCCCTTTTGTACCGCTTTGCTCGCCATAAGATGGCAGGGTATGCTCAGACGTGAGTCCCTTGCTCACTTTTCCACTGGATTCAAGTAAGCCTGGCTGAAGACGGCTGAAATGCCAGAAACCGGTCCTAGGAAGCTTTTTTCCAGTCCAGGGAAGGCATGGCTTGGCAGTTCGGGCTGGACTGTTCCCATGAGGCACAGGGTCAGACTGATTTGCATATGGCCATGTCTGAACTGGGGTGGCAGAGTGGGCAAAAGAATGGTGATGGATCAAACTCAGATCTGTGGACTGGGTGTGAGCATTTGATGTGTTCTGATGCTCCCTCCATCACCACCCCCTTTTGTAACTCTTTGTTCGCCATAAGTTGGCAGGGTGTGCTCAGACGTGAGTCCCTTGCTCACTTTGCCACTGGATTCAAGCAAGCCTGGCTGAAGACGGCTGAAATGCCAGAAACCGGTCCTAGGAAGCTTGTTTCCAGTCCAGGGAAGGCATGGCTTGGCAGTTCGGGCTGGACTGTTCCCATGAGGCACAGGGTCAGACTGATTTGCATATGGCCATGTCTGAACTGGGGTGGCAGAGTGGGCTAAAGAACGGTGATGGATCAAACTCGGATCTGTTGACTGGGTGTGAGTGTTTGATTGTTTCTGATGCTCCGTCCATCACCACCCCCTTTTGTACTGCTTTGTTCGCCATACGTTGGCAGGGTATGCTCAGACGTGAGTCCCTTGCTCACTTTGCCACTGGATTCAAGCAAGCCTGGCTGAAGACGGCTGAAATGCCAGAAACCAGTCCAAGGAAGCTTGTTTCCGTTCCAGGGAAGGCATGGCTTGGCAGTTCGGGCTGGACTGTTCCCATGAGGCACAGGGTCAGACTGATTTGCATAGGGCCATGTCTGAACTGGGGTGGCAGAGTGGGCTAAAGAACGGTGATGGATCAAACTCGGATCTGTTGACTGGGTGTGAGTGTTTGAGTGGTTCTGATGCTCCATCCATCACCACCCCCTTTTGTACCGCTTTGTTCGCCATAAGTTGGCAGGGTATGCTCAGACGTGAGTCCCTTGCTCACTTTGCCACTGGATTCAAGCAAGCCTGGCTGAAGACGGCTGAAATGCCAGAAACCAGTTCTAGGAAGCTTGTTTCCGGTCCAGGGAAGGCATGGCTTGGCAGTTCGGGCTGGACTGTTCCCATGAGGCACAGGGTCAGACTGATTTGCATATGGCCATGTCTGAACTGGGGTGGCAGAGTGGGCTAAAGAACGGTGATGGATCAAACTCGGATCTGTTGACTGAGTGTGAGTGTTTGATTGGTTCTGATGCTCCGTCCATCACCACCTCCTTTTGTACCTCTTTGTTCGCCATAAGTTGGCAGGGTATGCTGACGTGAGTCCCTTGCTCACTTTGCCACTGGATTCAAGCAAGCCTGGCTGAAGACGGCTGAAATGCCAGAAACCGGTCCTAGGAAGCTTTTTTCCGGTCCAGGGAAGGCATGGCTTAGCAGTTCGGGCTGGACTGTTCCCATGAGGCACAGGGTCAGACTGATTTGCATAGGGCCATGTCTGAACTGGGGTGGCAGAGTGGGCTAAAGAACGGTGATGGATCAAACACGGATCTGTTGACTGGGTGTGAGTGTTTGAGTGGTTCTGATGCTCCGTCCATCACCACCCCCTTTTGAACCGCTTTGTTCGCCATAAGTTGGCAGGGTATGCTCAGACGTGAGTCCCTTGCTCACTTTGCCACTGGATTCAAGCAAGCCTGGCTGAAGACGGCTGAAATGCCAGCAACCGGTCCTAGGAAGATTGTTTCCGGTCCAGGGAAGGCATGGCTTGGCAGTTCGGACTGGACTGTTTCCATGAGGCACAGGGTCAGACTGATTTGCATATGGCCATGTCTGAACTGGGATGGCAGAGTGGGCTAAAGAACGGTGATGGATCAAACTCGGATCTGTTGACTGGGTGTGAGTGTTTGATTGGTTCTGATGCTCCGTCCATCACCACCCCCTTTTGTACCGCTTTGTTCGCCATAAGTTGGCAGGGTATGCTCAGACGTGAGTCCCTTGCTCACTTTGCCACTGGATTCAAGCAAGCCTGGCTGAAGACGGCTGAAATGCCAGAAACTGGTCCAAGGGAGCTTGTTTCCGGTCGAGGGAAGGCATGGCTTGGCAATTCGGGCTGGACTGTTCCCATGAGGCACATGGTCAGACTGATTTGCATATGGCCATGTCTGAACTGGGGTGGCAGAGTGGGCTAAAGAACGGTGATGGATCAAACTCGGATCTGTTGACTGGGTGTGAGTGTTTGATTGGTGCTGATGCTCCGTCCATCACCAACCCCTTTTGTACCGCTTTGTTCGCCATAAATTGACAGGGCATGCTCAGACGTGAGTCCCTTGCTCACTTTGCCACTGGATTCAAGCAAGCCTGGCTGAAGACGGCTGAAATGCCAGAAACCGGTCCTAGGAAGCTTGTTTCCGGTCCATGGAAGGCATGGCTTGGCAGTTCGGGCTGGACTGTTCCCATGAGGCACAGGGTCAGACTGATTTGCATATGGCCATGTCTGAACTGGGGTGGCAGAGTGGGCTAAAGAACGGTGATGGATCAAACTCGGATCTGTTGACTGAGTGTGAGTGTTTGATTGGTTCTGATGCTCCGTCCATCACCACCCCCTTTTGTACCGCTTTGTTCGCCATAAGTTGGCAGGGTATGCTCAGACGTGAGTCCCTTGCTCACTTTGCCACTGGATTCAAGCAAGCCTGGCTGAAGACGGCTGAAATGCCAGAAACCGGTCCTAGGAAGCTTTTTTCCAGTCGAGGGAAGGCATGGCTTGGCAGTTCGGGCTGGACTGTTCCCATGAGGCACAGGGTCAGACTGATTTGCATATGGCCATGTCTGAACTGGGGTGGCAGAGTGGGCAAAAGAATGGTGATGGATCAAACTCAGATCTGTGGACTGGGTGTGAGCATTTGATGTGTTCTGATGCTCCGTCCATCACCACCCCCTTTTGTACCTCTTTGTTCGCCATAAGTTGGCAGGGTATGCTCAGACGTGAGTCCCTTGCTCACTTTGCCACTGGATTCAAGCAAGCCTGGCTGAAGACGGCTGAAATGCCAGAAACCGGTCCTAGGAAGCTTGTTTCCAGTCCAGGGAAGGCATGGCTTGGCAGTTCGGGCTGGACTGTTCCCATGAGGCACAGGGTCAGACTGATTTGCATATGGCCATGTCTGAACGGGGGTGGCAGAGTGGGCTAAAGAACGGTGATGGATCAAACTCGGATCTGTTGACTGGGTGTGAGCATTTGATGTGTTCTGATGCTCCGTCCATCACCACCCCCTTTTGTACCGCTTTGCTCGCCATAAGATGGCAGGGTATGCTCAGACGTGAGTCCCTTGCTCACTTTGCCACTGGATTCAAGCAAGCCTGGCTGAAGACGGCTGAAATGCCAGAAACCGGTCCTAGGAAGCTTTTTTCCAGTCCAGGGAAGGCATGGCTTGGCAGTTCGGGCTGGACTGTTCCCATGAGGCACAGGGTCAGACTGATTTGCATATGGCCATGTCTGAACTGGGGTGGCAGAGTGGGCAAAAGAATGGTGATGGATCAAACTCAGATCTGTGGACTGGGTGTGAGCATTTGATGTGTTCTGATGCTCCCTCCATCACCACCCCCTTTTGTAACTCTTTGTTCGCCATAAGTTGACAGGGTATGCTCAGACGTGAGTCCCTTGCTCACTTTGCCACTGGATTCAAGCAAGCCTGGCTGAAGACGGCTGAAATGCCAGAAACCGGTCCTAGGAAGCTTGTTTCCAGTCCAGGGAAGGCATGGCTTGGCAGTTCGGGTTGGACTGTTCCCATGAGGCACAGGGTCAGACTGATTTGCATATGGCCATGTCTGAACTGGGGTGGCAGAGTGGGCTAAAGAAAGGTGATGGATCAAACTCGGATCTGTTGACTGGGTGTGAGTGTTTGATTGTTTCTGATGCTCCGTCCATCACCACCCCCTTTTGTACCGCTTTGTTGGCCATAAGTTGGCAGGGTATGCTGAGACGTGAGTCCGTTGCTCACTTTGCCACTGGATTCAAGAAAGCCTGGCTGAAGACGGCTGAAATGCCAGAAACCAGTCCTAGGAAGCTTGTTTCCGGTCCAGGGAAGGCATGGCTTGGCAGTTCGGGCTGGACTGTTCCCATGAGGCACAGGGTCAGACTGACTTGCATAGGGCCATGTCTGAACTGGGGTGGCAGAGTGGGCTAAAGAACGGTGATGGATCAAACTCGGATCTGTTGACTGGGTGTGAGTGTTTGATTGGTTCTGATGCTCCGTCCATCACCACCCCCTTTTGTACCGCTTTGTTCGCCATAAGTTGGCAGGGTATGCTCAGACGTGAGTCCCTTGCTCACTTTGCCACTGGATTCAAGCAAGCCTGGCTGAAGACGGCTGAAATGCCAGAAACTGGTCCTAGGGAGCTTGTTTCCGGTCGAGGGAAGGCATGGCTTGGCAGTTCGGGCTGGACTGTTCCCATGAGGCACATGGTCAGACTGATTTGCATATGGCCATGTCTGAACTGGGGTGGCAGAGTGGGCTAAAGAACGGTGATGGATCAAACTCGGATCTGTTGACTGAGTGTGAGTGTTTGATTGGTTCTGATGCTCCGTCCATCACCACCCCCTTTTGTACCGCTTTGTTCGCCATAAGTTGGCAGGGTATGCTCAGACGTGAGTCCCTTGCTCACTTTGCCACTGGATTCAAGCAATCCTGGCTGAAGACGACTGAAATGCCAGAAACCGGTACTAGGAAGCTTGTTTCCGGTCCGGGGAAGGCATGTCTTGGCAGTTCGGGCTGGACTGTTCCCATGAGGCACAGGGTCAGACTGATTTGCATATGGCCATGTCTGAACTGGGGTGGCAGAGTGGGCTAAAGAACGGTGATGGATCAAACTCGGATCTGTTGACTGGGTGTGAGCATTTGATGTGTTCTGATGCTCCGTCCATCACCACCCCCTTTTGTACCGCTTTGCTCGCCATAAGATGGCAGGGTATGCTCAGACGTGAGTCCCTTGCTCACTTTTCCACTGGGTTCAAGTAAGCCTGGCTGAAGACGGCTGAAATGCCAGAAACCGGTCCTAGGAAGCTTTTTTCCAGTCCAGGGAAGGCATGGCTTGGCAGTTCGGGCTGGACTGTTCCCATGAGGCACAGGGTCAGACTGATTTGCATATGGCCATGTCTGAACTGGGGTGGCAGAGTGGGCAAAAGAATGGTGATGGATCAAACTCAGATCTGTGGACTGGGTGTGAGCATTTGATGTGTTCTGATGCTCCCTCCATCACCACCCCCTTTTGTAACTCTTTGTTCGCCATAAGTTGGCAGGGTGTGCTCAGACGTGAGTCCCTTGCTCACTTTGCCACTGGATTCAAGCAAGCCTGGCTGAAGACGGCTGAAATGCCAGAAACCGGTCCTAGGAAGCTTGTTTCCGGTCCAGGGAAGGCATGGCTTGGCAGTTCGGGCTGGACTGTTCCCATGAGGCACAGGGTCAGACTGATTTGCATAGGGCCATGTCTGAACTGGGGTGGCAGAGTGGGCTAAAGAACGGTGATGGATCAAACTCGGATCTGTTGACTGGGTGTGAGTGTTTGAGTGGTTCTGATGCTCCATCCATCACCACCCCCTTTTGTACCGCTTTGTTCGCCATAAGTTGGCAGGGTATGCTCAGACGTGAGTCCCTTGCTCACTTTGCCACTGGATTCAAGCAAGCCTGGCTGAAGACGGCTGAAATGCCAGAAACCAGTTCTAGGAAGCTTGTTTCCGGTCCAGGGAAGGCATGGCTTGGCAGTTCGGGCTGGACTGTTCCCATGAGGCACAGGGTCAGACTGATTTGCATATGGCCATGTCTGAACTGGGGTGGCAGAGTGGGCTAAAGAACGGTGATGGATCAAACTCGGATCTGTTGACTGAGTGTGAGTGTTTGATTGGTTCTGATGCTCCGTCCATCACCACCTCCTTTTGTACCTCTTTGTTCGCCATAAGTTGGCAGGGTATGCTGACGTGAGTCCCTTGCTCACTTTGCCACTGGATTCAAGCAAGCCTGGCTGAAGACGGCTGAAATGCCAGAAACCGGTCCTAGGAAGCTTTTTTCCAGTCCAGGGAAGGCATGGCTTGGCAGTTCGGGCTGGACTGTTCCCATGAGGCACAGGGTCAGACTGATTTGCATATGGCCATGTCTGAACTGGGGTGGCAGAGTGGGCTAAAGAACGGTGATGGATCAAACTCGGATCTGTTGACTGGGTGTGAGTGTTTGATTGGTTCTAATGCTCCGTCCATCACCACCCCCTTTTGTACTGCTTTGTTCGCCATAAGTTGGCAGGGTATGCTCAGACGTGAGTCCCTTGCTCACTTTGCCACAGGATTCAAGCAAGCCTGGCTGAAGACGGCTGAAATGCCAGAAACCAGTCCTAGGAAGCTTGTTTCCGGTCCAGGGAAGGCATGGCTTGGCAGTTCGGGCTGGACTGTTCCCATGAGGCACAGGGTCAGACTGATTTGCATAGGGCCATGTCTGAACTGGGGTGGCAGAGTGGGCTAAAGAACGGTGATGGATCAAACTCGGATCTGTTGACTGGGTGTGAGTGTTTGAGTGGTTCTGATGCTCCGTCCATCACCACCCCCTTTTGAACCGCTTTGTTCGCCATAAGTTGGCAGGGTATGCTCAGACGTGAGTCCCTTGCTCACTTTGCCACTGGATTCAAGCAAGCCTGGCTGAAGACGGCTGAAATGCCAGCAACCGGTCCTAGGAAGATTGTTTCCGGTCCAGGGAAGGCATGGCTTGGCAGTTCGGACTGGACTGTTTCCATGAGGCACAGGGTCAGACTGATTTGCATATGGCCATGTCTGAACTGGGATGGCAGAGTGGGCTAAAGAACGGTGATGGATCAAACTCGGATCTGTTGACTGGGTGTGAGTGTTTGATTGGTTCTGATGCTCCGTCCATCACCACCCCCTTTTGTACCGCTTTGTTCGCCATAAGTTGGCAGGGTATGCTCAGACGTGAGTCCCTTGCTCACTTTGCCACTGGATTCAAGCAAGCCTGGCTGAAGACGGCTGAAATGCCAGAAACTGGTCCAAGGGAGCTTGTTTCCGGTCGAGGGAAGGCATGGCTTGGCAATTCGGGCTGGACTGTTCCCATGAGGCACATGGTCAGACTGATTTGCATATGGCCATGTCTGAACTGGGGTGGCAGAGTGGGCTAAAGAACGGTGATGGATCAAACTCGGATCTGTTGACTGGGTGTGAGTGTTTGATTGGTGCTGATGCTCCGTCCATCACCAACCCCTTTTGTACCGCTTTGTTCGCCATAAATTGACAGGGCATGCTCAGACGTGAGTCCCTTGCTCACTTTGCCACTGGATTCAAGCAAGCCTGGCTGAAGACGGCTGAAATGCCAGAAACCGGTCCTGGGAAGCTTGTTTCCGGTCCATGGAAGGCATGGCTTGGCAGTTCGGGCTGGACTGTTCCCATGAGGCACAGGGTCAGACTGATTTGCATATGGCCATGTCTGAACTGGGGTGGCAGAGTGGGCTAAAGAACGGTGATGGATCAAACTCGGATCTGTTGACTGAGTGTGAGTGTTTGATTGGTTCTGATGCTCCGTCCATCACCACCCCCTTTTGTACCGCTTTGTTCGCCATAAGTTGGCAGGGTATGCTAAGACGTGAGTCCCTTGCTCACTTTGCCACTGGATTCAAGCAATCCTGGCTGAAGACGACTGAAATGCCAGAAACCGGTCCTAGGAAGCTTGTTTCCGGTCCGGGGAAGGCATGGCTTGGCAGTTCGGGCTGGACTGTTCCCATGAGGCACAGGGTCAGACTGATTTGCATATGGCCATGTCTGAACTGGGGTGGCAGAGTGGGCTAAAGAACGGTGATGGATCAAACTCGGATCTGTTGACTGGGTGTGAGCATTTGATGTGTTCTGATGCTCCGTCCATCACCACCCCCTTTTGTACCGCTTTGCTCGCCATAAGATGGCAGGGTATGCTCAGACGTGAGTCCCTTGCTCACTTTGCCACTGGATTCAAGCAAGCCTGGCTGAAGACGGCTGAAATGCCAGAAACCGGTCCTAGGAAGCTTTTTTCCAGTCGAGGGAAGGCATGGCTTGGCAGTTCGGGCTGGACTGTTCCCATGAGGCACAGGGTCAGACTGATTTGCATATGGCCATGTCTGAACTGGGGTGGCAGAGTGGGCAAAAGAATGGTGATGGATCAAACTCAGATCTGTGGACTGGGTGTGAGCATTTGATGTGTTCTGATGCTCCGTCCATCACCACCCCCTTTTGTACCTCTTTGTTCGCCATAAGTTGGCAGGGTATGCTCAGACGTGAGTCCCTTGCTCACTTTGCCACTGGATTCAAGCAAGCCTGGCTGAAGACGGCTGAAATGCCAGAAACCGGTCCTAGGAAGCTTGTTTCCAGTCCAGGGAAGGCATGGCTTGGCAGTTCGGGCTGGACTGTTCCCATGAGGCACAGGGTCAGACTGATTTGCATATGGCCATGTCTGAACGGGGGTGGCAGAGTGGGCTAAAGAACGGTGATGGATCAAACTCGGATCTGTTGACTGGGTGTGAGCATTTGATGTGTTCTGATGCTCCGTCCATCACCACCCCCTTTTGTACCGCTTTGCTCGCCATAAGATGGCAGGGTATGCTCAGACGTGAGTCCCTTGCTCACTTTGCCACTGGATTCAAGCAAGCCTGGCTGAAGACGGCTGAAATGCCAGAAACCGGTCCTAGGAAGCTTTTTTCCAGTCCAGGGAAGGCATGGCTTGGCAGTTCGGGCTGGACTGTTCCCATGAGGCACAGGGTCAGACTGATTTGCATATGGCCATGTCTGAACTGGGGTGGCAGAGTGGGCAAAAGAATGGTGATGGATCAAACTCAGATCTGTGGACTGGGTGTGAGCATTTGATGTGTTCTGATGCTCCCTCCATCACCACCCCCTTTTGTAACTCTTTGTTCGCCATAAGTTGACAGGGTATGCTCAGACGTGAGTCCCTTGCTCACTTTGCCACTGGATTCAAGCAAGCCTGGCTGAAGACGGCTGAAATGCCAGAAACCGGTCCTAGGAAGCTTGTTTCCAGTCCAGGGAAGGCATGGCTTGGCAGTTCGGGTTGGACTGTTCCCATGAGGCACAGGGTCAGACTGATTTGCATATGGCCATGTCTGAACTGGGGTGGCAGAGTGGGCTAAAGAAAGGTGATGGATCAAACTCGGATCTGTTGACTGGGTGTGAGTGTTTGATTGTTTCTGATGCTCCGTCCATCACCACCCCCTTTTGTACCGCTTTGTTGGCCATAAGTTGGCAGGGTATGCTGAGACGTGAGTCCGTTGCTCACTTTGCCACTGGATTCAAGAAAGCCTGGCTGAAGACGGCTGAAATGCCAGAAACCAGTCCTAGGAAGCTTGTTTCCGGTCCAGGGAAGGCATGGCTTGGCAGTTCGGGCTGGACTGTTCCCATGAGGCACAGGGTCAGACTGACTTGCATAGGGCCATGTCTGAACTGGGGTGGCAGAGTGGGCTAAAGAACGGTGATGGATCAAACTCGGATCTGTTGACTGGGTGTGAGTGTTTGATTGGTTCTGATGCTCCGTCCATCACCACCCCCTTTTGTACCGCTTTGTTCGCCATAAGTTGGCAGGGTATGCTCAGACGTGAGTCCCTTGCTCACTTTGCCACTGGATTCAAGCAAGCCTGGCTGAAGACGGCTGAAATGCCAGAAACTGGTCCTAGGGAGCTTGTTTCCGGTCGAGGGAAGGCATGGCTTGGCAGTTCGGGCTGGACTGTTCCCATGAGGCACATGGTCAGACTGATTTGCATATGGCCATGTCTGAACTGGGGTGGCAGAGTGGGCTAAAGAAGGGTGATGGATCAAACTCGGATCTGTTGACTGGGTGTGAGTGTTTGATTGGTGCTGATGCTCCGTCCATCACCAACCCCTTTTGTACCGCTTTGTTCGCCATAAATTGACAGGGCATGCTCAGACGTGAGTCCCTTGCTCACTTTGCCACTGGATTCAAGCAAGCCTGGCTGAAGACGGCTGAAATGCCAGAAACAGGTCCTAGGAAGCTTGTTTCCGGTCCATGGAAGGCATGGCTTGGCAGTTCGGGCTGGACTGTTCCCATGAGGCACAGGGTCAGACTGATTTGCATATGGCCATGTCTGAACTGGGGTGGCAGAGTGGGCTAAAGAACGGTGATGGATCAAACTCGGATCTGTTGACTGGGTGTGAGTGATTGATTGGTTCTGATGCTCCGTCCATCACCAACCCCTTTTGTACCGCTTTGTTCGCCATAAGTTGGCAGGGTATGCTCAGACGTGAGTCCCTTGCTCACTTTGCCACTGGATTCAAGCAAGCCTGGCTGAAGACGGCTGAAATGCCAGAAACCGGTCCTAGGAAGCTTGTTTCCAGTCCAGGGAAGGCATGTCTTGGCAGTTCGGGCTGGACTGTTCCCATGAGGCACAGGGTCAGACTGATTTGCATATGGCCATGTCTGAACTGGGGTGGCAGAGTGGGCTAAAGAACGGTGATGGATCAAACTCGGATCTGTTGACTGAGTGTGAGTGTTTGATTGGTTCTGATGCTCCGTCCATCACCACCCCCTTTTGTACCGCTTTGTTCGCCATAAGTTGGCAGGGTATGCTCAGACGTGAGTCCCTTGCTCACTTTGCCACTGGATTCAAGCAATCCTGGCTGAAGACGACTGAAATGCCAGAAACCGGTACTAGGAAGCTTGTTTCCGGTCCGGGGAAGGCATGTCTTGGCAGTTCGGGCTGGACTGTTCCCATGAGGCACAGGGTCAGACTGATTTGCATATGGCCATGTCTGAACTGGGGTGGCAGAGTGGGCTAAAGAACGGTGATGGATCAAACTCGGATCTGTTGACTGGGTGTGAGCATTTGATGTGTTCTGATGCTCCGTCCATCACCACCCCCTTTTGTACCGCTTTGCTCGCCATAAGATGGCAGGGTATGCTCAGACGTGAGTCCCTTGCTCACTTTTCCACTGGATTCAAGTAAGCCTGGCTGAAGACGGCTGAAATGCCAGAAACCGGTCCTAGGAAGCTTTTTTCCAGTCCAGGGAAGGCATGGCTTGGCAGTTCGGGCTGGACTGTTCCCATGAGGCACAGGGTCAGACTGATTTGCATATGGCCATGTCTGAACTGGGGTGGCAGAGTGGGCAAAAGAATGGTGATGGATCAAACTCAGATCTGTGGACTGGGTGTGAGCATTTGATGTGTTCTGATGCTCCCTCCATCACCACCCCCTTTTGTAACTCTTTGTTCGCCATAAGTTGGCAGGGTGTGCTCAGACGTGAGTCCCTTGCTCACTTTGCCACTGGATTCAAGCAAGCCTGGCTGAAGACGGCTGAAATGCCAGAAACCGGTCCTAGGAAGCTTGTTTCCAGTCCAGGGAAGGCATGGCTTGGCAGTTCGGGCTGGACTGTTCCCATGAGGCACAGGGTCAGACTGATTTGCATATGGCCATGTCTGAACTGGGGTGGCAGAGTGGGCTAAAGAACGGTGATGGATCAAACTCGGATCTGTTGACTGGGTGTGAGTGTTTGATTGGTTCTAATGCTCCGTCCATCACCACCCCCTTTTGTACCGCTTTGTTCGCCATAAGTTGGCAGGGTATGCTCAGACGTGAGTCCCTTGCTCACTTTGCCACAGGATTCAAGCAAGCCTGGCTGAAGACGGCTGAAATGCCAGAAACCAGTCCTAGGAAGCTTGTTTCCGGTCCAGGGAAGGCATGGCTTGGCAGTTCGGGCTGGACTGTTCCCATGAGGCACAGGGTCAGACTGATTTGCATAGGGCCATGTCTGAACTGGGGTGGCAGAGTGGGCTAAAGAACGGTGATGGATCAAACTCGGATCTGTTGACTGGGTGTGAGTGTTTGAGTGGTTCTGATGCTCCGTCCATCACCACCACCTTTTGTACCACTTTGTTCGCCATAAGTTGGCAGGGTATGCTCAGACGTGAGTCCCTTGCTCACTTTGCCACTGGATTCAAGCAAGCCTGGCTGAAGACGGCTGAAATGCCAGAAACTGGTCCTAGGGAGCTTGTTTCCGGTCGAGGGAAGGCATGGCTTGGCAGTTCGGGCTGGACTGTTCCCATGAGGCACATGGTCAGACTGATTTGCATATGGCCATGTCTGAACTGGGGTGGCAGAGTGGGCTAAAGAAGGGTGATGGATCAAACTCGGATCTGTTGACTGGGTGTGAGTGTTTGATTGGTGCTGATGCTCCGTCCATCACCAACCCCTTTTGTACCGCTTTGTTCGCCATAAATTGACAGGGCATGCTCAGACGTGAGTCCCTTGCTCACTTTGCCACTGGATTCAAGCAAGCCTGGCTGAAGAAGGCTGAAATGCCAGAAACCGGTCCTAGGAAGCTTGTTTCCGGTCCATGGAAGGCATGGCTTGGCAGTTCGGGCTGGACTGTTCCCATGAGGCACAGGGTCAGACTGATTTGCATATGGCCATGTCTGAACTGGGGTGGCAGAGTGGGCTAAAGAACGGTGATGGATCAAACTCGGATCTGTTGACTGGGTGTGAGTGTTTGATTGGTTCTGATGCTCCGTCCATCACCAACCCCTTTTGTACCGCTTTGTTCGCCATAAGTTGGCAGGGTATGCTCAGACGTGAGTCCCTTGCTCACTTTGCCACTGGATTCAAGCAAGCCTGGCTGAAGACGGCTGAAATGCCAGTAACCGGTCCTAGGAAGCTTGTTTCCAGTCCAGGGAAGGCATGTCTTGGCAGTTCGGGCTGGACTGTTCCCATGAGGCACAGGGTCAGACTGATTTGCATATGGCCATGTCTGAACTGGGGTGGCAGAGTGGGCTAAAGAACGGTGATGGATCAAACTCGGATCTGTTGACTGAGTGTGAGTGTTTGATTGGTTCTGATGCTCCGTCCATCACCACCCCCTTTTGTACCGCTTTGTTCGCCATAAGTTGGCAGGGTATGCTCAGACGTGAGTCCCTTGCTCACTTTGCCACTGGATTCAAGCAATCCTGGCTGAAGACGACTGAAATGCCTGAAACCGGTACTAGGAAGCTTGTTTCCGGTCCGGGGAAGGCATGTCTTGGCAGTTCGGGCTGGACTGTTCCCATGAGGCACAGGGTCAGACTGATTTGCATATGGCCATGTCTGAACTGGGGTGGCAGAGTGGGCTAAAGAACGGTGATGGATCAAACTCGGATCTGTTGACTGGGTGTGAGCATTTGATGTGTTCTGATGCTCCGTCCATCACCACCCCCTTTTGTACCGCTTTGCTCGCCATAAGATGGCAGGGTATGCTCAGACGTGAGTCCCTTGCTCACTTTTCCACTGGATTCAAGTAAGCCTGGCTGAAGACGGCTGAAATGCCAGAAACCGGTCCTAGGAAGCTTTTTTCCAGTCCAGGGAAGGCATGGCTTGGCAGTTCGGGCTGGACTGTTCCCATGAGGCACAGGGTCAGACTGATTTGCATATGGCCATGTCTGAACTGGGGTGGCAGAGTGGGCAAAAGAATGGTGATGGATCAAACTCAGATCTGGGGACTGGGTGTGAGCATTTGATGTGTTCTGATGTTCCCTCCATCACCACCCCCTTTTGTAACTCTTTGTTCGCCATAAGTTGGCAGGGTATGCTCAGACGTGAGTCCCTTGCTCACTTTGCCACTGGATTCAAGCAAGCCTGGCTGAAGACGGCTGAAATGCCAGAAACCGGTCCTAGGAAGCTTGTTTCCAGTCCAGGGAAGGCATGGCTTGGCAGTTCGGGCTGGACTGTTCAGATGAGGCACAGGGTCAGACTGATTTGCATATGGCCATGTCTGAACTGGGGTGGCAGAGTGGGCTAAAGAACTGTGATGGATCAAACTCGGATCTGTTGACTGGGTGTGAGTGTTTGATTGTTTCTGATGCTCCGTCCATCACCACCCCCTTTTGTACTGCTTTGTTCGCCATACGTTGGCAGGGTATGCTCAGACGTGAGTCCCTTGCTCACTTTGCCACTGGATTCAAACAAGCCTGGCTGAAGACGGCTGAAATGCCAGAAACCAGTCCAAGGAAGCTTGTTTCCGGTCCAGGGAAGGCATGGCTTGGCAGTTCGGGCTGGACTGTTCCCATGAGGCACAGGGTCAGACTGATTTGCATATGGCCATGTCTGAACTGGGGTGGCAGAGTGGGCTAAAGAACGGTGATGGATCAAACTCGGATCTGTTGACTGAGTGTGAGTGTTTGATTGGTTCTGATGCTCCGTCCATCACCACCTCCTTTTGTACCTCTTTGTTCGCCATAAGTTGGCAGGGTATGCTCAGACGTGAGTCCCTTGCTCACTTTGCCACTGGATTCAAGCAAGCCTGGCTGAAGACGGCTGAAATGCCAGAAACCGGTCCTAGGAAGCTTTTTTCCAGTCCAGGGAAGGCATGGCTTGGCAGTTCGGGCTGGACTGTTCCCATGAGGCACAGGGTCAGACTGATTTGCATATGGCCATGTCTGAACTGGGGTGGCAGAGTGGGCTAAAGAACGGTGATGGATCAAACTCGGATCTGTTGACTGGGTGTGAGTGTTTGATTGGTTCTAATGCTCCGTCCATCACCACCCCCTTTTGTACCGCTTTGTTCGCCATAAGTTGGCAGGGTATGCTCAGACGTGAGTCCCTTGCTCACTTTGCCACAGGATTCAAGCAAGCCTGGCTGAAGACGACTGAAATGCCAGAAACCAGTCCTAGGAAGCTTGTTTCCGGTCCAGGGAAGGCATGGCTTGGCAGTTCGGGCTGGACTGTTCCCATGAGGCACAGGGTCAGACTGATTTGCATAGGGCCATGTCTGAACTGGGGTGGCAGAGTGGGCTAAAGAACGGTGATGGATCAAACTCGGATCTGTTGACTGGGTGTGAGTGTTTGAGTGGTTCTGATGCTCCGTCCATCACCACCACCTTTTGTACCACTTTGTTCGCCATAAGTTGGCAGGGTATGCTCAGACGTGAGTCCCTTGCTCACTTTGCCACTGGATTCAAGCAAGCCTGGCTGCAATGCCAGAAACCGGTCCTAGGAAGCTTGTTTCAGGTCTAGGGAAGGCATGGCTTGGCAGTTTGGGCTGGACTGTTCCCATGAGGCACAGGGTCAGACTGATTTGCATATGGCCATGTCTGAACAGGGGTGGCAGAGTGGGCTAAAGAACGGTGATGGATCAAACTCCGATCTGTTGACTGGGTGTGAGTGTTTGATTGGTTCTGATGCTCCATCCATCACCACCCCCATTTGTACCGCTTTGTTCGCCATAAGTTGGCAGGGTATGCTCAGACGTGAGTCCCTTGCTCACTTTGCCACTGGATTCAAGCAAGCCTGGCTGAAGACTGCTGAAATGCCAGCAACCCGTCCTAGGAAGATTGTTTCCGGTCCAGGGAAGGCATGGCTTGGCAGTTCAGACTGGACTGTTCCCATGAGGCACAGGGTCAGACTGATTTGCATATGGCCATGTCTGAACTGGGGTGGCAGAGTGGGCTAAAGAACAGTGATGGATCAAACTCGGACCTGTTGACTGGGTGTGAGTGTTTGATTGGTTCTGATGCTCCGCCCATCACCACCCCCTTTTGTACCGCTTTGTTCGCCATAAGTTGGCAGGGTATGCTCAGACGTGAGTCCCTTGCTCACATTGCCACTGGATTCAAGCAAGCCTGGCTGAAGACGGCTGAAATGCCAGAAACCGGTCCTAAGAAGCTTGTTTCCAGTCCAGGGAAGGCATGGCTTGGCAGTTCGGGCTGGACTGTTCCCATGAGGCACAGGGTCAGACTGATTTGCATATGGCCATGTCTGAACTGGGGTGGCAGAGTGGGCTAAAGAACGGTGATGGATCAAACTCGGATCTGTTGACTGGGTGTGAGTGTTTGATTGTTTCTGATGCTCCGTCCATCACCACCCCCTTTTGTACTGCTTTGTTCGCCATACGTTGGCAGGGTATGCTCAGACGTGAGTCCCTTGCTCACTTTGCCACTGGATTCAAGCAAGCCTGGCTGAAGACGGCTGAAATGCCAGAAACCAGTCCAAGGAAGCTTGTTTCCGGTCCAGGGAAGGCATGGCTTGGCAGTTCGGGCTGGACTGTTCCCATGAGGCACAGGGTCAGACTGATTTGCATAGGGCCATGTCTGAACTGGGGTGGCAGAGTGGGCTAAAGAACGGTGATGGATCAAACTCGGATCTGTTGACTGGGTGTGAGTGTTTGAGTGGTTCTGATGCTCCGTCCATCACCACCCCCTTTTGTACCGCTTTGTTCGCCATAAGTTGGCAGGGTATGATCAGACGTGAGTCCCTTGCTCACTTTGCCACTGGATTCAAGCAAGCCTGGCTGAAGACGGCTGAAATGCCAGAAACCAGTTCTAGGAAGCTTGTTTCCGGTCCAGGGAAGGCATGGCTTGGCAGTTCGGGCTGGACTGTTCCCATGAGGCACAGGGTCAGACTGATTTGCATATGGCCATGTCTGAACTGGGGTGGCAGAGTGGGCTAAAGAACGGTGATGGATCAAACTCGGATCTGTTGACTGAGTGTGAGTGTTTGATTGGTTCTGATGCTCCGTCCATCACCACCTCCTTTTGTACCTCTTTGTTCGCCATAAGTTGGCAGGGTATGCTCAGACGTGAGTCCCTTGCTCACTTTGCCACTGGATTCAAGCAAGCCTGGCTGAAGACGGCTGAAATGCCAGAAACCGGTCCTAGGAAGCTTTTTTCCAGTCCAGGGAAGGCATGGCTTGGCAGTTCGGGCTGGACTGTTCCCATGAGGCACAGGGTCAGACTGATTTGCATATGGCCATGTCTGAACTGGGGTGGCAGAGTGGGCTAAAGAACGGTGATGGATCAAACTCGGATCTGTTGACTGGGTGTGAGTGTTTGATTGGTTCTAATGCTCCGTCCATCACCACCCCCTTTTGTACCGCTTTGTTCGCCATAAGTTGGCAGGGTATGCTCAGACGTGAGTCCCTTGCTCACTTTGCCACAGGATTCAAGCAAGCCTGGCTGAAGACGGCTGAAATGCCAGAAACCAGTCCTAGGAAGCTTGTTTCCGATCCAGGGAAGGCATGGCTTGGCAGTTCGGGCTGGACTGTTCCCATGAGGCACAGGGTCAGACTGATTTGCATAGGGCCATGTCTGAACTGGGGTGGCAGAGTGGGCTAAAGAACGGTGATGGATCAAACTCGGATCTGTTGACTGGGTGTGAGTGTTTGAGTGGTTCTGATGCTCCGTCCATCACCACCACCTTTTGTACCACTTTGTTCGCCATAAGTTGGCAGGGTATGCTCAGACGTGAGTCCCTTGCTCACTTTGCCACTGGATTCAAGCAAGCCTGGCTGAAATGCCAGAAACCGGTCCTAGGAAGCTTGTTTCAGGTCTAGGGAAGGCATGGCTTGGCAGTTTGGGCTGGACTGTTCCCATGAGGCACAGGGTCAGACTGATTTGCATATGGCCATGTCTGAACAGGGGTGGCAGAGTGGGCTAAAGAACGGTGATGGATCAAACTCCGATCTGTTGACTGGGTGTGAGTGTTTGATTGGTTCTGATGCTCCATCCATCACCACCCCCATTTGTACCGCTTTGTTCGCCATAAGTTGGCAGGGTATGCTCAGACGTGAGTCCCTTGCTCACTTTGCCACTGGATTCAAGCAAGCCTGGCTGAAGACTGCTGAAATGCCAGCAACCCGTCCTAGGAAGATTGTTTCCGGTCCAGGGAAGGCATGGCTTGGCAGTTCAGACTGGACTGTTCCCATGAGGCACAGGGTCAGACTGATTTGCATATGGCCATGTCTGAACTGGGGTGGCAGAGTGGGCTAAAGAACAGTGATGGATCAAACTCGGACCTGTTGACTGGGTGTGAGTGTTTGATTGGTTCTGATGCTCCGCCCATCACCACCCCCTTTTGTACCGCTTTGTTCGCCATAAGTTGGCAGGGCATGCTCAGACATGAGTCCCTTGCTCACTTTGCCACTGGATTCAAGCAAGCCTGGCTGAAGACGGCTGAAATGCCAGAAACCGGTCCTAGAAAGCTTGTTTCCGGTCCATGGAAGGCATGGCTTGGCAGTTCGGGCTGGACTGTTCCCATGAGGCACAGGGTCAGACTGATTTGCATATGGCCATGTCTGAACTGGGGTGGCAGAGTGGGCTAAAGAACGGTGATGGATCAAACTCTGATCTGTTGACTGGGTGTGAGTGTTTGATTAGTTTTGATGCTCCGTCCATCACCACCCCCTTTTGTACCGCTTTGCTCGCCATAAGTTGGCAGGGTATGCTCAGACGTAAGTCCCTTGCTCACTTTGCTACTGGATTCAAGCAAGCCTGGCTGAAGACGGCTGAAATGCCAGAAACCGGTCCTAGGAAGCTTGTTTCCGGTCCAGGGAAGGCATGGCTTGGCAGTTCGGGCTGGACTGTTCCCATGAGGCACAGGGTCAGACTGATTTGCATATGGCCATGTCTGAACTGGGGTGGCAGAGTGGGCTAAAGAACGGTGATGGATCAAACTCAGATCTGTTGACTGGGTGTGAGTGTTTGATGTGTTTTAATGCTCCGTCCATCACCACCCCCTTTTGTACCTCTTTGTTCGCCATAAGTTGGCAGGGTATGCTCAGACGTGAGTCCCTTGCTCACTTTGCCACTGTATTCAAGCAAGCCTGGCTGAAGACTGCTGAAATGCCAGCAACCCGTCCTAGGAAGATTGTTTCCGGTCCAGGGAAGGCATGGCTTGGCAGTTCGGACTGGACTGTTCCCATGAGGCACAGGGTCAGACTGATTTGCATATGGCCATGTCTGAACTGGGGTGGCAGAGTGGGCTAAAGAACGGTGATGGATAAAACTCGGACCTGTTGACTGGGTGTGAGTGTTTGATTGGTTCTGATGCTCCGCCCATCACCACCCCCTTTTGTACCGCTTTGTTCGCCATAAGTTGGCAGGGTATGCTCAGATGTGAGTCCCTTGCTCACATTGCCACTGGATTCAAGCAAGCGTGGCTGAAGACGGCTGAAATGCCAGAAACTGGTCCTAGAAAGCTTGTTTCCGGTCCAGGGAAGGCATGGCTTGGCAGTTCGGGCTGGACTGTTCCCATGAGGCACAGGGTCAGACTGATTTGCATATGGCCATGTCTGAACTGGGGTGGCAGAGTGGGCTAAAGAACAGTGATGGATTAAACTCGGATCTGTTGACTGGGTGTGAGTGTTTGATTGGTTCTGATGCTCCGTCCATCACCACCCCCTTTTGTACCGCTTTGTTTGCCATAAGTTGGCAGGGTATGCTCAGACGTGAATCCCTTGCTCACTTTGCCACTGGATTCAAGCAAGCCTGGCTGAAGACGGCTGAAATGCCAGAAACCGGTCCTAAGAAGCTTGTTCCCGATCCAGGGACGGCATGGCTTGGCAGTTCGGACTGGACTGTTCCCATGAGGCACAGGGTCAGACTGATTTGCAAATGGCCATGTCTGAACTGGGGTGGCAGATTGGGCTAAAGAACGGTGATGGATCAAACTCGGATCTGTTGACTGGGTGTGAGTGTTTGATTGGTTCTGAAGCTCCGTCCATCACCACCCCCTTTTGTACCGCTTTGTTAGCCATAAGTTGGCAGGGTATGCTCAGACGTGAGTCCCTTGCTCACTTTGCCACTGGACTCAAGCACGCCTGGCTGAAGACGGCTGAAATGCCAGAAACCGGTCCTAGGAAGCTTGTTTCCGGTCCAGGGAAGGCATGGCTTGGCAGTTTGGGCTGGACTGTTCCCATGAGGCACAGGGTCAGACTGATTTGCATATGGCCATGTCTGAACTGGGGTGGCAGAGTGGGCTAAAGAACGGTGATTTATCAAACTCGGATCTGTTGACTGGGTGTGAGTGTTTGATTGGTTCTGATGCTCCGTCCATCACCACCCCCTTTTGAACCGCTTTGTTCGCCATAAGTTGGCAGGGTATGCTCAGACGTGAGTCCCTTGCTCACTTTGCCACTGGATTCAAGCAAGCCTGGCTGAAGACGGCTGAAATGCCAGAAACCGGTCCTAGGAAGCTTGTTTCCGGTCCAGAGAAGGCATGGCTTGGCAGTTCAGGCTGGACTGTTCCCATGAGGCACAGGGTCAGACTGATTTGCATATGGCCATGTCTGAACTGGGGTGGCAGAGTGGGCTAAAGAACGGTGATGGATCAAACTTCAATCTGTTGACTGGGTGTGAGTGTTTGATTGGTTCTGATGCTCCGTCCATCACCACCCCCTTTTGTACCGCTTTGTTCGCCCTAAGTTGGCAGGGTATGCTCAGACGTGAGTCCCTTGCTCACTTTGCCACTGGATTCAAGCAAGCCTGGCTGAAGACGGCTGAAATGCCAGAAACCGGTCCTAGGAAGCTTGTTTCCGGTCCAGGGAAGGCATGGCTTGGCAGTTTGGGCTGGACTGTTCCCATGAGGCACAGGGTCAGACTGATTTGCATATGGCCATGTCTGAACTGGGGTGGCAGAGTGGGCTAAAGAACGGTGATTTATCAAACTCGGATCTGTTGACTGGGTGTGAGTGTTTGATTGGTTCTGATGCTCCGTCCATCACCACCCCCTTTTGAACCGCTTTGTTCGCCATAAGTTGGCAGGGTATGCTCAGACGTGAGTCCCTTGCTCACTTTGCCACTGGATTCAAGCAAGCCTGGCTGAAGACGGCTGAAATGCCAGAAACCGGTCCTAGGAAGCTTATTTCCGGTCCAGAGAAGGCATGGCTTGGCAGTTCAGGCTGGACTGTTCCCATGAGGCACAGGGTCAGACTGATTTGCATATGGCCATGTCTGAACTGGGGTGGCAGAGTGGGCTAAAGAACGGTGATGGATCAAACTCGGATCTGTTGACTGGGTGTGAGTGTTTGATTGGTTCTGATGCTCCGTCCATCACCACCCCCTTTTGTACCGCTTTGTTCGCCATAAGTTGGCAGGGTATGCTCAGACGTGAGTCCCTTGCTCACTTTGCCACTGGATTCAAGCAAGCGTGGCTGAAGACGGCTGAAATGCCAGAAACTGGTCCTAGGGAGCTTGTTTCCGGTCCAGGGAAGGCATGGCTTGGCAGCTCGGGCTGGACTGTTCCCATGAGGCACAGGGTCAGACTGATTTGCATATGGCCATGTCTGAACTGGGGTGGCAGAGTGGGCTAAAGAACGGTGATGGATCAAACTCGGATCTGTTGACTGGGTGTGAGTGTTTGATTGGTTTTGATGCTCCGTCCATCACCACCCCCTTTTGTTCCGCTTTGCTCGCCATAAGATGGCAGGGTATGCTCAGACTTGAGTCCCTTGCTCACTTTGCCACTGGATTCAAGCAATCCTGGCTGAAGACGGCTGAAATGCCAGAAACCGGTCCTAGGAAGCTTGTTTCCGGTCCAGGGAAGGCATGGCTTGGCAGTTCGGGCTGGACTGTTCCCATGAGGAACAGGCCCAGACTGATTTGCATATGGCCATGTCTGAACTGGGGTGGCAGAGTGGGCTAAAGAATGGTGATGGATCAAACTCAGATCTGTGGACTGGGTGTCAGTGTTTGATGTGTTCTGATGCTCCGTCCATCACCACCCCCTTTTGTACCTCTTTGTTCGCCATAAGTTGGCAGGGTATGCTCATATGTGAGTCCCTTGCTCACTTTGCCACTGGATTCAAGCAAGCCTGGCTGAAGACGGCTGAAATGCCAGAAACCGGTCCTAGGAAGCATGTGTCCAGTCCAGGGAAGGCATGGCTTGGCAGTTCGGGCTGGACTGTTCCCATGAGGCACAGGGTCAGACTGATTTGCATATGGCCATGTCTGAAATGGGGTGGCAGAGTGGGCAAAAGAATGGTGATGGATCAAACTCGGATCTGTTGACTGGGTGTGAGTGTTTGATTGGTTCTGATGCTCCGTCCATCACCACCCCCTTTTGTACCGCTTTGTTCGCCATAAGTTGGCAGGGTATGCTCAGACGTGAGTCCCTTGCTCACTTTGCCACTGGATTCAAGCAAGCCTGGCTGAAGACGGCTGAAATGCCAGAAACCAGTCCTAGGAAGCTTGTTTCCGGTCCAAGTAAGGCATGGCTTGCAGTTCGGGCTGGACTGTTCCCATGAGGCACAGGGTCAGACTGATTTGCATATGGCCATGTCTGAACTGGGGTGGCAGAGTGGGCTAAAGAACGGTGATGGATCAAACTCGGATCTGTTGACTGGGTGTGAGTGTTTGATTGGTTCTGATGCTCCGTCCATCACCACCCCCTTTTGTACCGCTTTGTTCGCCATAAGTTGGCAGGGTATGCTCAGACGTGAGTCTCTTGCTCACTTTGCCACTGGATTCAAGCAAGCCTGGCTGAAGACGGCTGAAATGCCAGAAACTGGTCCTAGGAAGCTTGTTTCCGGTCCAGGGAAGGCATGGCTTGGCAGTTTGGGCTGGACTGTTTCCATGAGGCACAGGGTCAGACTGATCTGCATATGGCCATGTCTGAACTGGGGTGGCAGAGTGGGCTAAAGAACGGTGATGGGTCAAACTCGAATCTGTTGACTGGGTGTGAGTGTTTGTTTGGTTCTGATGCTCCGTCCATCACCACCCCCTTTTGTACCACTTTGTTCGCCATAAGTTGGCAGGGTATGCTCAGACGTGAGTCCCTTGCTCACTTTGCCACTGGATTCAAGCAAGCCTGGCTGAAGACGGCTAAAATGCCAGAAACCGGTCCTAGGAAGCTTGTTTCCGGTCCAGGGAAGGCATAGCTTGGCAGTTCGGGCTTGACTGTTCCCATGAGGCACAGAGTCAGACTGATTTGCATATGGCCATGTCTGAACTGGGGTGGCAGAGTGGGCTAAAGAACGGTGATGGATCAAACTCGGATCTGTTGACTGGGTGTGAGTGTTTGATTGGTTTTGATGCTCCGTCCATCACCACCCCCTTTTGTTCCGCTTTGCTCGCCATCAGATGGCAGGGTATGCTCAGACTTGAGTCCCTTGCTCACTTTGCCACTGGATTCAAGCAATCCTGGCTGAAGACGGCTGAAATGCCAGAAACCGGTCCTAGGAAGCTTGTTTCCGGTCCAGGGAAGGCATGGCTTGGCAGTTCGGGCTGGACTGTTCCCATGAGGAACAGGCTCAGACTGATTTGCATATGGCCATGTCTGAACTGGGGTGGCAGAGTGGGCTAAAGAATGGTGATGGATCAAACTCAGATCTGTGGACTGGGTGTCAGTGTTTGATGTGTTCTGATGCTCCGTCCATCACCACCCCCTTTTGTACCTCTTTGTTCGCCATAAGTTGGCAGGGTATGCTCATATGTGAGTCCCTTGCTCACTTTGCCACTGGATTCAAGCAAGCCTGGCTGAAGACGGCTGAAATGCCAGAAACCGGTCCTAGGAAGCATGTGTCCAGTCCAGGGAAGGCATGGCTTGGCAGTTCGGGCTGGACTGTTCCCATGAGACACAGGGTCAGACTGATTTGCATATGGCCATGTCTGAAATGGGGTGGCAGAGTGGGCAAAAGAATGGTGATGGATCAAACTCGGATCTGTTGACTGGGTGTGAGTGTTTGATTGGTTCTGATGCTCCGTCCATCACCACCCCCTTTTGTACCGCTTTGTTCGCCATAAGTTGGCAGGGTATGCTCAGACGTGAGTCCCTTGCTCACTTTGCCACTGGATTCAAGCAAGCCTGGCTGAAGACGGCTGAAATGCCAGAAACCAGTCCTAGGAAGCTTGTTTCCGGTCCAAGTAAGGCATGGCTTGGCAGTTCGGGCTGGACTGTTCCCATGAGGCACAGGGTCAGACTGATTTGCATATGGCCATGTCTGAACTGGGGTGGCAGAGTGGGCTAAAGAACGGTGATGGATCAAACTCGGATCTGTTGACTGGGTGTGAGTGTTTGATTGGTTCTGATGCTCCGTCCATCACCACCCCCTTTTGTACCGCTTTGTTCGCCATAAGTTGGCAGGGTATGCTCAGACGTGAGTCTCTTGCTCACTTTGCCACTGGATTCAAGCAAGCCTGGCTGAAGACGGCTGAAATGCCAGAAACTGGTCCTAGGAAGCTTGTTTCCGGTCCAGGGAAGGCATGGCTTGGCAGTTTGGGCTGGACTGTTTCCATGAGGCACAGGGTCAGACTGATCTGCATATGGCCATGTCTGAACTGGGGTGGCAGAGTGGGCTAAAGAACGGTGATGGGTCAAACTCGAATCTGTTGACTGGGTGTGAGTGTTTGTTTGGTTCTGATGCTCCGTCCATCACCACCCCCTTTTGTACCACTTTGTTCGCCATAAGTTGGCAGGGTATGCTCAGACGTGAGTCCCTTGCTCACTTTGCCACTGGATTCAAGCAAGCCTGGCTGAAGACGGCTAAAATGCCAGAAACCGGTCCTAGGAAGCTTGTTTCCGGTCCAGGGAAGGCATAGCTTGGCAGTTCGGGCTGGACTGTTCCCATGAGGCACAGAGTCAGACTGATTTGCATATGGCCATGTCTGAACTGGGGTGGCAGAGTGGGCTAAAGAACGGTGATGGATCAAACTCGGATCTGTTGACTGGGTGTGAGTGTTTGATTGGTTTTGATGCTCCGTCCATCACCACCCCCTTATGTACCGCTTTGCTCGCCATAAGATGGCAGGGTATGCTCAGACGTAAGTCCCTTGCTCACTTTGCCACTGGATTCAAGCAATCCTGGCTGAAGACGGCTGAAATGCCAGAAACCGATCCTAGGAAGCTTGTTTCCGGTCCAGGGAAGCATGGCTTCGCAGTTCGGGCTGGACTGTTCCCATGAGGCACAGGGTCAGACTGATTTGCATATGGCCATGTCTGAACTGGGGTGGCAGAGTGGGCTAAAGAATGGTGATGGATCAAACTCGGATCTGTGGACTGGGTGTCAGTGTTTGATGTGTTCTGATGCTCCGTCCATCACCACCCCCTTTTGTACCTCTTTGTTCGCCATAAGTTGGCAGGGTATGCTCAGACGTGAGTCCCTTGCTCACTTTGCCACTGGATTCAAGCAAGCCTGGCTGAAGACGGCTGAAATGCCGGAAACCGGTCCTAGGAAGCTTGTTTCCAGTCCAGGGAAGGCATGGCTTGGCAGTTCGGGCTGGACTGTTCCCATGAGGCACAGGGTCAGACTGATTTGCATATGGCCATGTCTGAAATGGGGTGGCAGAGTGGGTAAAAGAATGGTGATGGATCAAACTCAGATCTGTTGACTGGGTGTGAGTGTTTGATTGGTTCTGATGCTCCGTCCATCACCACCCCCTTTTGAACCGCTTTGTTCGCCATAAGTTGGCAGGGTATGCTCAGACGTGAGTCCCTTGCTCACTTTGACACTGGATTCAAGCAAGCGTGGCTGAAGACGGCTGAAATGCCAGAAACCGGTCCTAGGAAGCTTGTTTCCGGTCCAGGGAAGGCATGGCTTGGCAGTTCGGGCTGGACTGTTCCCATGAGGCACAGGGTCAGACTGATTTGCATATGGCCATGTCTGAACTGGGGTGGCAGAGTGGGCTAAAGAACGGTGATGGATCAAACTCGGATCTGTTGACTGGGTGTGAGTGTTTGATTGGTTTTGATGCTCCGTCCATCACCACCCCCTTTTGTACCGCTTTGTTCGCCATAAGTTGGCAGGGTATACTCAGACGTGAGTCCCTTGCCCACCTTGCCACTGGATTCAAGCAAGCCTGGCTGAAGACGGCTGAAATGCCAGAAACCGGTCCTAGGAAGCTTGTTTCCGGTCCAGGAAAGGCATGGTTTGGCCGTTTGGGCTGGACTGTTCCCATGAGGCACAGGGTCAGACTGATTTGCATATGGTCATGTCTGAACTGGGGTGGCAGAGTGGGCTAAAGAACGGTGATGGATCAAACTCGGATCTGTTGACTGGGTGTGAGTGTTTGATTGGTTCTGATGCTCCGTCCATCACCACCCCCTTTTGTACCGCTTTGTTCGCCATAAGTTGGCAGGGTATGCTCAGACGTGAGTCCCTTGCTCACTTTGCCACTGGATTCAAGCAAGCCTGGCTGAAGGCGGCTGAAATGCCAGAAACCGGTCCTAGGAAGCTTGTTTCCGGTCCAGGGAAGGCATGGCTTGGCAGTTTGGGCTGGACTGTTCCCATGAGGCACAGGGTAAGACTGATTTGCATATGGCCATTTCTGAACTGGGGTGGCAGAGTGGGCTAAAGAACGGTGATGGATCAAACTCGGATCTGTTGACTGGGTGTGAGTGTTTGATTGGTTCTGATGCTCCGTCCATCACCACCCCCTTTTGAACCGCTTTTTTCACCATAAGTTGGCAGGGTATGCTCAGACGTGAGTCCCTTGCTCACTTTGCCACTGGATTCAAGCAAGCCAGTCTGAAGACGGCTGAATTGCCAGAAACCGGTCCTAGGAAGCTTGTTTTCAGTCCAGGGAAGGCATTGCTTGGCAGTTTGGGCTGGACTGTTCCCATGAGGCACAGGGTCAGACTGATTTGCATATGGCCATGTCTGAACTGGGGTGGCAGAGTGGGCTAAAGTACGGTGATGGATCAAACTCGGATCTGTTGACTGGGTGTGAGTGTTTGATTGGTTCTGATGCTCCCTCCATCACCACCCCCTTTTGAACTGCTTTGTTCGCCATAAGTTGGCAGGGTATGCTCAGACGTGAGTCCCTTGCTCACTTTACCACTGGATTCAAGCAAGCCTGGCTGAAGACGGCTGAAATGCCAGAAACTGGTCCTAGGAAGCTTGTTTCCGGTCCAGGGAAGGCATGGCTTGGCAGTTTGGGCTGGACTGTTCCCATGAGGCACAGGGTCAGACTGATCTGCATATGGCCATGTCTGAACTGGGGTGGCAGAGTGGGCTAAAGAACGGTGATGGATCAAACTCGGATCTGTTGACTGGGTGTGAGTGTTTGTTTGGTTTTGATGCTCCGTCCATCACCACCCCCTTTTGTACCGCTTTGTTCGCCATAAGTTGGCAGGGTATACTCAGACGTGAGTCCCTTGCCCACCTTGCCACTGGATTCAAGCAAGCCTGGCTGAAGACGGCTGAAATGCCAGAAACCGGTCCTAGGAAGCTTGTTTCCGGTCCAGGAAAGGCATGGTTTGGCCGTTTGGGCTGGACTGTTCCCATGAGGCACAGGGTCAGACTGATTTGCATATGGTCATGTCTGAACTGGGGTGGCAGAGTGGGCTAAAGAACGGTGATGGATCAAACTCGGATCTGTTGACTGGGTGTGAGTGTTTGATTGGTTCTGATGCTCCGTCCATCACCACCCCCTTTTGTACCGCTTTGTTCGCCATAAGTTGGCAGGGTATGCTCAGACGTGAGTCCCTTGCTCACTTTGCCACTGGATTCAAGCAAGCCTGGCTGAAGGCGGCTGAAATGCCAGAAACCGGTCCTAGGAAGCTTGTTTCCGGTCCAGGGAAGGCATGGCTTGGCAGTTTGGGCTGGACTGTTCCCATGAGGCACAGGGTAAGACTGATTTGCATATGGCCATTTCTGAACTGGGGTGGCAGAGTGGGCTAAAGAACGGTGATGGATCAAACTCGGATCTGTTGACTGGGTGTGAGTGTTTGATTGGTTCTGATGCTCCGTCCATCACCACCCCCTTTTGAACCGCTTTGTTCACCATAAGTTGGCAGGGTATGCTCAGACGTGAGTCCCTTGCTCACTTTGCCACTGGATTCAAGCAAGCCAGGCTGAAGACGGCTGAATTGCCAGAAACCGGTCCTAGGAAGCTTGTTTTCAGTCCAGGGAAGGCATTGCTTGGCAGTTTGGGCTGGACTGTTCCCATGAGGCACAGGGTCAGACTGATTTGCATATGGCCATGTCTGAACTGGGGTGGCACAGTGGGCTAAAGTACGGTGATGGATCAAACTCGGATCTGTTGACTGGGTGTGAGTGTTTGATTGGTTCTGATGCTCCCTCCATCACCACCCCCTTTTGAACTGCTTTGTTCGCCATAAGTTGGCAGGGTATGCTCAGACGTGAGTCCCTTGCTCACTTTACCACTGGATTCAAGCAAGCCTGGCTGAAGACGGCTAAAATGCCAGAAACTGGTCCTAGGAAGCTTGTTTCCGGTCCAGGGAAGGCATGGCTTGGCAGTTTGGGCTGGACTGTTCCCATGAGGGACAGGGTCAGACTGATCTGCATATGGCCATGTCTGAACTGGGGTGGCAGAGTGGGCTAAAGAACGGTGATGGGTCAAACTCGGATCTGTTGACTGGGTGTGAGTGTTTGTTTGGTTCTGATGCTCCGTCCATCACCACCCCCTTTTGTACCACTTTGTTCGCCATAAGTTGGCAGGGTATGCTCAGACGTGAGTCCCTTGCTCACTTTGCCACTGGATTCAAGCAAGCCTGGCTGAAGACGGCTAAAATGCCAGAAACCGGTCCTAGGAAGCTTGTTTCCGGTCCAGGGAAGGCATGGCTTGGCAGTTCGGGCTGGACTGTTCCCATGAGGCACAGAGTCAGACTGATTTGCATATGGCCATGTCTGAACTGGGGTGGCAGAGTGGGCTAAAGAACGGTGATGGATCAAACTCAGATCTGTTGACTGGGTGTGAGTGTTTGATTGGTTTTGATGCTCCGTCCATCACCACCCCCTTATGTACCGCTTTGCTCGCCATAAGATCGCAGGGTATGCTCAGACGTGAGTCCCTTGCTCACTTTGCCACTGGATTCAAGCAATCCTGACTGAAGACGGCTGAAATGCCAGAAACCGGTCCTAGGAAGCTTGTTTCCGGTCCAGGGAAGGCATGGCTTGGCAGTTCGGGCTGGACTGTTCCCATGAGGCACAGGGTCAGACTGATTTGCATATAGCCATGTCTGAACTGGGGTGGCAGAGTGGGCTAAAGAATGGTGATGGATCAAACTCGGATCTGTGGACTGGGTGTCAGTGTTTGATGTGTTCTGATGCTCCGTCCATCACCACCCCCTTTTGTACCTCTTTGTTCGCCATAAGTTGTCAGGGTATGCTCAGACGTGAGTCCCTTGCTCACTTTGCCACTGGATTCAAGCAAGCCTGGCTGAAGACGGCTGAAATGCCAGAAACCGGTCCTAGGAAGCTTGTTTCCAGTCCAGGGAAGGCATGGCTTGGCAGTTCGGGCTGGACTGTTCCCATGAGGCACAGGGTCAGACTGATTTGCATATGGCCATGTCTGAAATGGGGTGGCAGAGAGGGCAAAAGAATGGTGATGGATCAAACTCAGATCTGTTGACTGGGTGTGAGTGTTTGATTGGTTCTGATGCTCCGTCCATCACCACCCCCTTTTGAACCGCTTTGTTCGCCATAAGTTGGCAGGGTATGCTCAGACGTGAGTCCCTTGCTCACTTTGACACTGGATTCAAGCAAGCGTGGCTGAAGACGGCTGAAATGCCAGAAACCGGTCCTAGGAAGCTTGTTTCCGGTCCAGGGAAGGCATGGCTTGGCAGTTCGGGCTGGACTGTTTCCATGAGGCACAGGGTCAGACTGATTTGCATATGGCCATGTCTGAACTGGGGTGGCAGAGTGAGCTAAAGAACGGTGATGGATCAAACTCGGATCTGTTGACTGGGTGAGAGTGTTTGATTGGTTTTGATGCTCCGTCCATCACCACCCCCTTTTGTACCGCTTTGTTCGCCATAAGTTGGCAGGGTATACTCAGACGTGAGTCCCTTGCCCACCTTGCCACTGGATTCAAGCAAGCCTGGCTGAAGACGGCTGAAATGCCAAAAACCGGTCCTAGGAAGCTTGTTTCCGGTCCAGGAAAGGCATGGTTTGGCTGTTCGGGCTGGACTGTTCCCATGAGGCACAGGGTCAGACTGATTTGCATATGGTCATGTCTGAACTGGGGTGGCAGAGTGGGCTAAAGAACGGTGATGGATCAAACTCGGATCTGTTGACTGGGTGTGAGTGTTTGATTGGTTCTGATGCTCCGTCCATCACCACCCCCTTTTGTACCGCTTTGTTCGCCATAAGTTGGCATGGTATGCTCAGACGTGAGTCCCTTGCTCACTTTGCCACTGGATTCAAGCAAGCCTGGCTGAAGGCGGCTGAAATGCCAGAAACCGGTCCTAGGAAGCTTGTTTCCGGTCCAGGGAAGGCATAGCTTGGCAGTTCGGGCTGGACTGTTCCCATGAGGCACAGAGTCAGACTGATTTGCATATTGCCATGTCTGAACTGGGGTGGCAGTGTGGGCTAAAGAACGGTGATGGATCAAACTCGGATCTGTTGACTGGGTGTGAGTGTTTGATTGGTTTTGATGCTCCGTCCATCACCACCCCCTTATGTACCGCTTTGCTCGCCATAAGATGGCAGGGTATGCTCAGACGTGAGTCCCTTGCTCACTTTGCCACTGGATTCAAGCAATCCTGGCTGAAGACGGCTGAAATGCCAGAAACCGATCCTAGGAAGCTTGTTTCCGGTCCAGGGAAGCATGGCTTGGCAGTTCAGGCTGGACTGTTCCCATGAGGCACAGGGTCAGACTGATTTGCATATGGCCATGTCTGAACTGGGGTGGCAGAGTGGGCTAAAGAATGGTGATGGATCAAACTCGGATCTGTGGACTGGGTGTCAGTGTTTGATGTGTTCTGATGCTCCGTCCATCACCACCCCCTTTTGTACCTCTTTGTTCGCCATAAGTTGGCAGGGTATGCTCAGACGTGAGTCCCTTGCTCACTTTGCCACTGGATTCAAGCAAGCCTGGCTGAAGACGGCTGAAATGCCGGAAACTGGTCCTAGGAAGCTTGTTTCCAGTCCAGGGAAGGCATGGCTTGGCAGTTCGGGCTGGACTGTTCCCATGAGGCACAGGGTCAGACTGATTTGCATATGGCCATGTCTGAACTGGGGTGGCAGAGTGGGCTAAAGAACGGTGATGGATCAAACTCGGATCTGTTGACTGGGTGTGAGTGTTTGATTGGTTCTGATGCTCCCTCCATCACCACCCCCTTTTGAACTGCTTTGTTCGCCATAAGTTGTCAGGGTATGCTCAGACGTGAGTCCCTTGCTCACTTTGCCACTGGATTCAAGCAAGCCTGGCTGAAGACGGCTGAAATGCCAGAAACTGGTCCTAGGAAGCTTGTTTCCGGTCCAGGGAAGGCATGGCTTGGCAGTTTGGGCTGGACTGTTCCCATGAGGCACAGGGTCAGACTGATCTGCATATGGCCATGTCTGAACTGGGGTGGCAGAGTGGGCTAAAGAACGGTGATGGGTCAAACTCGGATCTGTTGACTGGGTGTGAGTGTTTGTTTGGTTCTGATGCTCCGTCCATCACCACCCCCTTTTGTACCACTTTGTTCACCATAAGTTGGCAGGGTATGCTCAGACGTGAGTCCCTTGCTCACTTTGCCACTGGATTCAAGCAAGCCTGGCTGAAGACGGCTGAAATGCCAGAAACCGGTCCTAGGAAGCTTGTTTCCGGTCCAGGGAAGGCATGGCTTGGCAGTTCGGGCTGGACTGTTCCCATGAGGCACAGGGTCAGACTGATTTGCATATGGCCATGTCTGAAATGGGGTGGCAGAGTGGGTAAAAGAATGGTGATGGATCAAACTCAGATCTGTTGACTGGGTGTGAGTGTTTGATTGGTTCTGATGCTCCGTCCATCACCACCCCCTTTTGAACCGCTTTGTTCGCCATAAGTTGACAGGGTATGCTCAGACGTGAGTCCCTTGCTCACTTTGACACTGGATTCAAGCAAGCGTGGCTGAAGACGGCTGAAATAACATTAACCGGTCCTAGGAAGCTTGTTTCCGGTCCAGGGAAGGCATGGCTTGGCAGTTCGGGCTGGACTGTTCCCATGAGGCACAGGGTCAGACTGATTTGCATATGGCCATGTCTGAACTGGGGTGGCAGAGTGGGCTAAAGAACGGTGATGGATCAAACTCGGATCTGTTGACTGGGTGTGAGTGTTTGATTGGTTTTGATGCTCCGTCCATCACCACCCCCTTTTGTACCGCTTTGTTCGCCATAAGTTGGCAGGGTATACTCAGACGTGAGTCCCTTGCCCACCTTGCCACTGGATTCAAGCAAGCCTGGCTGAAGACGGCTGAAATGCCAGAAACCGGTCCTAGGAAGCTTGTTTCCGGTCCAGGAAAGGCATGGTTTGGCCGTTCGGGCTGGACTGTTCCCATGAGGCACAGGGTCAGACTGATTTGCATATGGTCATGTCTGAACTGGGGTGGCAGAGTGGGCTAAAGAACGGTGATGGATCAAACTCGGATCTGTTGACTGGGTGTGAGTGTTTGATTGGTTCTGATGCTCCGTCCATCACCACCCCCTTTTGTACCGCTTTGTTCGCCATAAGTTGGCAGGGTATGCTCAGACGTGAGTCCCTTGCTCACTTTGGCACTGGATTCAAGCAAGCCTGGCTGAAGGCGGCTGAAATGCCAGAAACCGGTCCTAGGAAGCTTGTTTCCGGTCCAGCGAAGGCATGGCTTGGCAGTTTGGGCTGGACTGTTCCCATGAGGCACAGGGTCAGACTGATTTGCATATGGCCATGTCTGAACTGGGGTGGCAGAGTGGGCTAAAGAACGGTGATGGATCAAACTCGGATCTGTTGACTGGGTGTGAGTGTTTGATTGGTTCTGATGCTCCCTCCATCACCACCCCCTTTTGAACTGCTTTGTTCGCCATAAGTTGTCAGGGTATGCTCAGACGTGAGTCCCTTGCTCACTTTGCCACTGGATTCAAGCAAGCCTGGCTGAAGACGGCTGAAATGCCAGAAACTGGTCCTAGGAAGCTTGTTTCCGGTCCAGGGAAGGCATGGCTTGGCAGTTTGGGCTGGACTGTTCCCATGAGGCACAGGGTCAGACTGATCTGCATATGGCCATGTCTGAACTGGGTTGGCAGAGTGGGCTAAAGAACGGTGATGGGTCAAACTCGGATCTGTTGACTGGGTGTGAGTGTTTGTTTGGTTCTGATGCTCCGTCCATCACCACCCCCTTTTGTACAACTTTGTTCGCCATAAGTTGGCAGGGTATGCTCAGACGTGAGTCCCTTGCTCACTTTGCCACTGGATTCAAGCAAGCCTGGCTGAAGACGGCTGAAATGCCAGAAACCGGTCCTAGGAAGCTTGTTTCCGGTCCAGGGAAGGCATAGCTTGGCAGTTCGGGCTGGACTGTTCCCATGAGGCACAGAGTCAGACTGATTTGCATATGGACATGTCTGAACTGGGGTGGCAGAGTGGGCTAAAGAACGGTGATGGATCAAACTCGGATCTGTTGACTGGGTGTGAGTGTTTGATTGGTTTTGATGCTCCGTCCATCACCACCCCCTTATGTACCGCTTTGCTTGCCATAAGATGGCAGGGTATACTCAGACGTGAGTCCCTTGCTCACTTTGCCACTGGATTCAAGCAATCCTGGCTGAAGACGGCTGAAATGCCAGAAACCGGTCCTAGGAAGCTTGTTTCCGGTCCAGGGAAGGCATGGCTTGGCAGTTCGGGCTGGACTGTTCCCATGAGGCACAGGGTCAGACTGATTTGCATATAGCCATGTCTGAACTGGGGTGGCAGAGTGGGCTAAAGAATGGTGATTGATCAAACTCGGATCTGTGGACTGGGTGTCAGTGTTTGATGTGTTCTGATGCTCCGTCCATCACCACCCCCTTTTGTACCTCTTTGTTCGCCATAAGTTGGCAGGGTATGCTCAGACGTGAGTCCCTTGCTCACTTTGCCACTGGATTCAAGCAAGCCTGGCTGAAGACGGCTGAAATGCCAGAAACCGGTCCTAGGAAGCTTGTTTCCAGTCCAGGGAAGGCATGGCTTGGCAGTTCGGGCTGGACTGTTCCCATGAGGCACAGGGTCAGACTGATTTGCATATGGCCATGTCTGAAATGGGGTGGCAGAGAGGGCAAAAGAATGGTGATGGATCAAACTCAGATCTGTTGACTGGGTGTGAGTGTTTGATTGGTTCTGATGCTCCGTCCATCACCACCCCCTTTTGAACCGCTTTGTTCGCCATAAGTTGGCAGGGTATGCTCAGACGTGAGTCCCTTGCTCACTTTGACACTGGATTCAAGCAAGCGTGGCTGAAGACGGCTGAAATGCCAGAAACCGGTCCTAGGAAGCTTGTTTCCGGTCCAGGGAAGGCATGGCTTGGCAGTTCGGGCTGGACTGTTCCCATGAGGCACAGGGTCAGACTGATTTGCATATGGCCATGTCTGAACTGGGGTGGCAGAGTGAGCTAAAGAACGGTGATGGATCAAACTCGGATCTGTTGACTGGGTGTGAGTGTTTGATTGGTTCTGATGCTCCCTCCATCACCACCCCCTTTTGAACTGCTTTGTTCGCCATAAGTTGTCAGGGTATGCTCAGACGTGAGTCCCTTGCTCACTTTGCCACTGGATTCAAGCAAGCCTGGCTGAAGACGGCTGAAATGCCAGAAACTGGTCCTAGGAAGCTTGTTTCCGGTCCAGGGAAGGCATGGCTTGGCAGTTTGGGCTGGACTGTTCCCATGAGGCACAGGGTCAGACTGATCTGCATATGGCCATGTCTGAACTGGGTTGGCAGAGTGGGCTAAAGAACGGTGATGGGTCAAACTCGGATCTGTTGACTGGGTGTGAGTGTTTGTTTGGTTCTGATGCTCCGTCCATCACCACCCCCTTTTGTACAACTTTGTTCGCCATAAGTTGGCAGGGTATGCTCAGACGTGAGTCCCTTGCTCACTTTGCCACTGGATTCAAGCAAGCCTGGCTGAAGACGGCTGAAATGCCAGAAACCGGTCCTAGGAAGCTTGTTTCCGGTCCAGGGAAGGCATAGCTTGGCAGTTCGGGCTGGACTGTTCCCATGAGGCACAGAGTCAGACTGATTTGCATATGGACATGTCTGAACTGGGGTGGCAGAGTGGGCTAAAGAACGGTGATGGATCAAACTCGGATCTGTTGACTGGGTGTGAGTGTTTGATTGGTTTTGATGCTCCGTCCATCACCACCCCCTTATGTACCGCTTTGCTTGCCATAAGATGGCAGGGTATACTCAGACGTGAGTCCCTTGCTCACTTTGCCACTGGATTCAAGCAATCCTGGCTGAAGACGGCTGAAATGCCAGAAACCGGTCCTAGGAAGCTTGTTTCCGGTCCAGGGAAGGCATGGCTTGGCAGTTCGGGCTGGACTGTTCCCATGAGGCACAGGGTCAGACTGATTTGCATATAGCCATGTCTGAACTGGGGTGGCAGAGTGGGCTAAAGAATGGTGATTGATCAAACTCGGATCTGTGGACTGGGTGTCAGTGTTTGATGTGTTCTGATGCTCCGTCCATCACCACCCCCTTTTGTACCTCTTTGTTCGCCATAAGTTGGCAGGGTATGCTCAGACGTGAGTCCCTTGCTCACTTTGCCACTGGATTCAAGCAAGCCTGGCTGAAGACGGCTGAAATGCCAGAAACCGGTCCTAGGAAGCTTGTTTCCAGTCCAGGGAAGGCATGGCTTGGCAGTTCGGGCTGGACTGTTCCCATGAGGCACAGGGTCAGACTGATTTGCATATGGCCATGTCTGAAATGGGGTGGCAGAGAGGGCAAAAGAATGGTGATGGATCAAACTCAGATCTGTTGACTGGGTGTGAGTGTTTGATTGGTTCTGATGCTCCGTCCATCACCACCCCCTTTTGAACCGCTTTGTTCGCCATAAGTTGGCAGGGTATGCTCAGACGTGAGTCCCTTGCTCACTTTGACACTGGATTCAAGCAAGCGTGGCTGAAGACGGCTGAAATGCCAGAAACCGGTCCTAGGAAGCTTGTTTCCGGTCCAGGGAAGGCATGGCTTGGCAGTTCGGGCTGGACTGTTCCCATGAGGCACAGGGTCAGACTGATTTGCATATGGCCATGTCTGAACTGGGGTGGCAGAGTGAGCTAAAGAACGGTGATGGATCAAACTCGGATCTGTTGACTGGGTGTGAGTGTTTGATTGGTTTTGATGCTCCGTCCATCACCACCCCCTTTTGTACCGCTTTGTTCGCCATAAGTTGGCAGGGTATGCACAGACGTGAGTCCCTTGCTCACTTTGCCACTGGATTCAAGCAAGCCTGGCTGAAGGCGGCTGAAATGCCAGAAACCGGTCCTAGGAAGCTTGTTTCCGGTCCAGGGAAGGCATGGCTTGGCAGTTTGGGCTGGACTATTCCCATGAGGCACAGGGTCAGACTGATTTGCATATGGCCATGTCTGAACTGGGGTGGCAGAGTGGGCTAAAGTACGGTGATGGATCAAACTCGGATCTGTTGACTGGGTGTGAGTGTTTGATTGGTTCTGATGCTCCCTCCATCACCACCCCCTTTTGAACCGCTTTGTTCGCCATAAGTTGGCAGGGTATGCTCAGACGTGAGTCCCTTGCTCACTTTGCCACTGGATTCAAGCAAGCCTGGCTGAAGACGGCTGAAATTCCAGAAACCGATCCTAGGAAGCTTGTTTCTGGTCCAGAGAAGGCATGGCTTGGCAGTTCTGGCTGGACTGTTCCCATAAGGCACAGGGTCAGACTGATTTGCATATGGCCATGTCTGAACTGGGGTGGCAGAGTGGGCTAAAGAACGGTGATGGATCAAACTCGGATCTGTTGACTGGGTGTGAGTGTTTGATTGGTTCTGATGCTCCGTCCATCACCACCCCCTTTTGTACCGCTTTGTTCTCCATAAGTTGGCAGGGTATGCTCAGACGTGAGCCCCTTGCTCACTTTGCCACTGGGTTCAAGCAAGCGTGGCTGAAGACGGCTGAAATGCCAGAAACTGGTCCTAGGAAGCTTGTTTCCGGTCCAGGGAAGGCATGACTTGGCAGTTCGGGCTGGACTGTTCCCATGAGGCACAGGGTCAGACTGATTTGCATATGGCCATGTCTGAACTGGGGTGGCAGAGTGGGCTAAAGAACGGTGATGGATCAAACTCGGATCTGTTGACTGGGTGTGAGTGTTTGATTGGTTCTGATGCTCCGTCCATCACCACCCCCTTTTGAACCGCTTTGTTCACCATAAGTTGGCAGGGTATGCTCAGACGTGAGTCCCTTGCTCACTTTGCCACTGGATTCAAGCAAGCCAGGCTGAAGACGGCTGAATTGCCAGAAACCGGTCCTAGGAAGCTTGTTTCCGGTCCAGGGAAGGCATGGCTTGGCAGTTCGGGCTGGACTGTTCCCATGAGGCACAGGGTTAGACTGATTTGCATATGGCCATGTCTGAACTGGGGTGGCAGAGTGGGCTAAAGAACGGTGATGGATCAAACTCTGATCTGTTGACTGGGTGTGAGTGTTTGATTAGTTTTGATGCTCCGTCCATCACCACCCCCTTTTGTACCGCTTTGCTCGCCATAAGTTGGCAGGGTATGCTCAGAAGTAAGTCCCTTGCTCACTTTGCTACTGGATTCAAGCAAGCCTGGCTGAAGACGGCTGAAATGCCAGAAACCGGTCCTAGGAAGCTTGTTTCCGGTCCAGGGAAGGCATGGCTTGGCAGTTCGGGCTGGACTGTTCCCATGAGGCACAGGGTCAGACTGATTTGCATATGGCCATGTCTGAACTGGGGTGGCAGAGTGGGCTAAAGAACGGTGATGGATCAAACTCAGATCTGTTGACTGGGTGTGAGTGTTTTATGTGTTTTAATGCTCCGTCCTTCACCACCCCCTTTTGTACCTCTTTGTTCGCCATAAGTTGGCAGGGTATGCTCAGACGTGAGTCCCTTGCTCACTTTGCCACTGGATTCAAGCAAGCCTGGCTGAAGACAGCTGAAATGCCAGAAACCGGTCCTAGGAAGCTTGTTTCCGGTCCAGGGAAGGCATGGCTTGGCAGTTCGGGCTGGACTGTTCCCATGAGGCACAGGGTCAGACTGATTTGCATATGGCCATGTCTGAACTGGGGTGGCAGAGTGGGCTAAAGAACAGTGATGGATTAAACTCGGATCTGGTGACTGGGTGTGAGTGTTTGATTGGTTCTGATGCTCCGTCCATCACCACCCCCTTTTGTACCGCTTTGTTTGCCATAAGTTGGCAGGGTATGCTCAGACGTGAATCCCTTGCTCACTTTGCCACTGGATTCAAGCAAGCCTGGCTGAAGACGGCTGAAATGCCAGAAACCGGTCCTAAGAAGCTTGTTCCCGATCCAGGGATGGCATGGCTTGGCAGTTCGGGCTGGACTGTTCCCATGAGGCACAGGGTCAGACTGATTTGCAAATGGCCATGTCTGACCTGGGGTGGCAGATTGGGCTAAAGAACGGTGATGGATCAAACTCGGATCTGTTGACTGGGTGTGAGTGTTTGATTGGTTCTGATGCTCCGTCCATCACCACCCCCTTTTGTACCGCTTTGTTAGCCATAAGTTGGCAGGGTATGCTCAGACGTGAGTCCCTTGCTCACTTTGCCACTGGACTCAAGCAAGCCTGGCTGAAGACGGCTGAAATGCCAGAAACCGGTCCTAGGAAGCTTGTTTCCGGTCCAGGGAAGGCATGGCTTGGCAGTTCGGGCTGGACTGTTCCCATGAGGCACAGGGTCAGAATGATTTGCATATGGCCATGTCTGAACTGGGGTGGCAGAGTGGGCTAAAGAACGGTGATGGATCAAACTTCAATCTGTTGACTGGGTGTGAGTGTTTGATTGGTTCTGATGCTCCGTCCATCACCACCCCCTTTTGTACCGCTTTGTTCGCCCTAAGTTGGCAGGGTATGCTCAGACGTGAGTCCCTTGCTCACTTTGCCACTGGATTCAAGCAAGCCTGGCTGAAGACGGCTGAAATGCCAGAAACCGGTCCTAGGAAGCTTGTTTCCGGTCCAGGGAAGGCATGGCTTGGCAGTTTGGGCTGGACTGTTCCCATGAGGCACAGGGTCAGACTGATTTGCATATGGCCATGTCTGAACTGGGGTGGCAGAGTGGGCTAAAGAACGGTGATTTATCAAACTCGGATCTGTTGACTGGGTGTGAGTGTTTGATTGGTTCTGATGCTCCGTCCATCACCACCCCCTTTTGAACCGCTTTGTTCGCCATAAGTTGGCAGGGTATGCTCAGACGTGAGCCCCTTGCTCACTTTGCCACTGGATTCAAGCAAGCCTGGCTGAAGACGGCTGAAATGCCAGAAACCGGTCCTAGGAAGCTTGTTTCCGGTCCAGAGAAGGCATGGCTTGGCAGTTCGGGCTGGACTGTTCCCATGAGGCACAGGGTCAGACTGATTTGCATATGACCATGTCTGAACTGGGGTGGCAGAGTGGGCTAAAGAACGGTGATGGATCAAACTCGGATCTGTTGACTGGATGTGAGTGTTTGATTGGTTCTGATGCTCCATCCATCACCACCCCCTTTTGTACCGCTTTGTTCGCCATAAGTTGGCTTGGTATGCTCAGACGTGAGTCCCTTGCTCACTTTGCCACTGGATTCAAGCAAGCGTGGCTGAAGACGGCTGAAATGCCAGAAACTGGTCCTAGGGAGCTTGTTTCCGGTCCAGGGAAGGCATGGCTTGGCAGCTCGGGCTGGACTGTTCCCATGAGGCACAGGGTCAGACTGATTTGCATATGGCCATGTCTGAACTGGGGTGGCAGAGTGGGCTAAAGAACGGTGATGGATCAAACTCGGATCTGTTGACTGGGTGTGAGTGTTTGAATGGTTTTGATGCTCCGTCCATCACCACCTCCTTTTGTTCCGCTTTGCTCGCCATAAGATGGCAGGGTATGCTCAGACGTGAGTCCCTTGCTCACTTTGCCACTGGATTCAAGCAATCCTGGCTGAAGACGGCTGAAATGCCAGAAACCGGTCCTAGGAAGCTTGTTTCCGGTCCAGGGAAGGCATGGCTTGGCAGTTCGGGCTGGACTGTTCCCATGAGGAACAGGGTCAGACTGATTTGCATATGGCCATGTCTGAACTGGGGTGGCAGATTGGGCTAAAGAACGGTGATGGATCAAACTCGGATCTGTTGACTGGGTGTGAGTGTTTGATTGGTTCTGATGCTCCGTCCATCACCACCCCCTTTTGTACCGCTTTGTTAGCCATAAGTTGGCAGCGTATGCTCAGACGTGAGTCCCTTGCTCACTTTGCCACTGGACTCAAGCAAGCCTGGCTGAAGACGGCTGAAATGCCAGAAACCGGTCCTAGGAAGCTTGTTTCCGGTCCAGGGAAGGCATGGCTTGGCAGTTCAGGCTGGACTGTTCCCATGAGGCACAGGGTCAGAATGATTTGCATATGGCCATGTCTGAACTGGGGTGGCAGAGTGGGCTAAAGAACGGTGATGGATCAAACTTCAATCTGTTGACTGGGTGTGAGTGTTTGATTGGTTCTGATGCTCCGTCCATCACCACCCCCTTTTGTACCGCTTTGTTCGCCCTAAGTTGGCAGGGTATGCTCAGACGTGAGTCCCTTGCTCACTTTGCCACTGGATTCAAGCAAGCCTGGCTGAAGACGGCTGAAATGCCAGAAACCGGTCCTAGGAAGCTTGTTTCCGGTCCAGGGAAGGCATGGCTTGGCAGTTTGGGCTGGACTGTTCCCATGAGGCACAGGGTCAGACTGATTTGCATATGGCCATGTCTGAACTGGGGTGGCAGAGTGGGCTAAAGAACGGTGATTTATCAAACTCGGATCTGTTGACTGGGTGTGAGTGTTTGATTGGTTCTGATGCTCGGTCCATCACCACCCCCTTTTGAACCGCTTTGTTCGCCATAAGTTGGCAGGGTATGCTCAGACGTGAGTCCCTTGCTCACTTTGCCACTGGATTCAAGCAAGCCTGGCTGAAGACGGCTGAAATGCCAGAAACCGGTCCTAGGAAGCTTGTTTCCGGTCCAGAGAAGGCATGGCTTGGCAGTTCGGGCTGGACTGTTCCCATGAGGCACAGGGTCAGACTGATTTGCATATGGCCATGTCTGAACTGGGGTGGCAGAGTGGGCTTAAGAACGGTGATGGATCAAACTCGGATCTGTTGACTGGGTGTGAGTGTTTGATTGGTTCTGATGCTCCGTCCATCACCACCCCCTTTTGTACCGCTTTGTTCGCCATAAGTTGGCAGGGTATGCTCAGACGTGAGTCCCTTGCTCACTTTGCCACTGGATTCAAGAAGGCGTGGCTGAAGACGGCTGAAATGCCAGAAACTGGTCCTAGGGAGCTTGTTTCCGGTCCAGGGAAGGCATGGCTTGGCAGCTCGGGCTGGACTGTTCCCATGAGGCACAGGGTCAGACTGATTTGCATATGGCCATGTCTGAACTGGGGTGGCAGAGTGGGCTAAAGAACGGTGATGGATCAAACTCGGATCTGTTGACTGGGTGTGAGCGTTTGATTGGTTTTGATGCTCCGTCCATCACCACCCCCTTTTGTTCCGCTTTGCTCGCCATAAGATGGCAGGGTATGCTCAGACGTGAGTCCCTTGCTCACTTTGCCACTGGATTCAAGCAATCCTGGCTGAAGACGGCTGAAATGCCAGAAACCGGTCCTAGGAAGCTTGTTTCCGGTCCAGGGAAGGCATGGCTTGGCAGTTCGGGCTGGACTGTTCCCATGAGGAACAGGGTCAGACTGATTTGCATATGGCCATGTCTGAACTGGGGTGGCAGAGTGGGCTAAAGAATGGTGATGGATCAAACTCAGATCTGTGGACTGGGTGTCAGTGTTTGATGTGTTCTGATGCTCCGTCCATCACCACCCCCTTTTGTACCTCTTTTTTCGCCATAAGTTGGCAGGGTATGCTCATATGTGAGTCCCTTGCTCACTTTGCCACTGGATTCAAGCAAGCCTGGCTGAAGACGGCTGAAATGCCAGAAACCGGTCCTAGGAAGCATGTGTCCAGTCCAGGGAAGGCATGGCTTGGCAGTTCGGGCTGGACTGTTCCCATGAGGCACAGGGTCAGACTGATTTGCATATGGCCATGTCTGAAATGGGGTGGCAGAGTGGGCAAAACAATGGTGATGGATCAAACTCGGATCTGTTGACTGGGTGTGAGTGTTTGATTGGTTCTGATGCTCCGTCCATCACCACCCCCTTTTGTACCGCTTTGTTCGCCATAAGTTGGCAGGGTATGCTCAGACGTGAGTCCCTTGCTCACTTTGCCACTGGATTCAAGCAAGCCTGGCTGAAGACGGCTGAAATGCCAGAAACCAGTCCTAGGAAGCTTGTTTCCGGTCCAAGTAAGGCATGGCTTGGCAGTTCGGGCTGGACTGTTCCCACAAGGCACAGGGTCAGACTGATTTGCATATGGCCATGTCTGAACTGGGGTGGCAGAGTGGGCTAAAGAACGGTGATGGATCAAACTCGGATCTGTTGACTGGGTGTGAGTGTTTGATTGGTTCTGATGCTCCGTCCATCACCACCCCCTTTTGTACCGCTTTGTTCGCCATAAGTTGGCAGGGTATACTCAGACGTGAGTCTCTTGCTCACTTTGCCACTGGATTCAAGCAAGCCTGGCTGAAGACGGCTGAAATGCCAGAAACTGTTCCTAGGAAGCTTGTTTCCGGTCCAGGGAAGGCATGGCTTGGCAGTTTGGGCTGGACTGTTTCCATGAGGCACAGGGTCAGACTGATCTGCATATGGCCATGTCTGAACTGGGATGGCAGAGTGGGCTAAAGAACGGTGATGGGTCAAACTCGGATCTGTTGACTGGGTGTGAGTGTTTGTTTGGTTCTGATGCTCCGTCCATCACCACCCCCTTTTGTACCACTTTGTTCGCCATAAGTTGGCAGGGTATGCTCAGACGTGAGTCCCTTGCTCACTTTGCCACTGAATTCAAGCAAGCCTGGCTGAAGACGGCTAAAATGCCAGAAACCGGTCCTAGGAAGCTTGTTTCCGGTCCAGGGAAGCATGGCTTGGCAGTTCGGGCTGGACTGTTCCCATGAGGCACAGGGTCAGACTGATTTGCATATGGCCATGTCTGAACTGGGGTGGCAGAGTGGGCTAAAGAAAGGTGATGGATCAAACTCGGATCTGTGGACTGGGTGTCAGTGTTTGATGTGTTCTGATGCTCCGTCCATCACCACCCCCTTTTGTACCTCTTTGTTTGCCATAAGTTGGCAGGGTATGCTCAGACGTGAGTCCCTTGCTCACTTTGCCACTGGATTCAAGCAAGCCTGGCTGAAGACGGCTGAATTGCCGGAAACCGGTCCTAGGAAGCTTGTTTCCAGTCCAGGGAAGGCATGGCTTGGCAGTTCGGGCTGGACTGTTCCCATGAGGCACAGGGTCAGACTGATTTGCATATGGCCATGTCTGAAATGGGGTGGCAGGGTGGGCAAAAGAATGGTGATGGATCAAACTCAGATCTGTTGACTGGGTGTGAGTGTTTGATTGGTTCTGATGCTCCGTCCATCACCACCCCCTTTTGAAACGCTTTGTTCGCCATAAGTTGGTAGGGTATGCTCAGACGTGAGTCCCTTGCTCACTTTGACACTGGATTCAAGCAAGCGTGGCTGAAGACGGCTGAAATGCCAGAAACCGGTCCTAGGAAGCTTGTTTCCGGTCCAGGGAAGGCATGGCTTGGCAGTTCGGGCTGGACTGTTCCCATGAGGCACAGGGTCAGACTGATTTGCATATGGCCATGTCTGAACTGGGGTGGCAGAGTGGGCTAAAGAACGGTGATGGATCAAACTCGGATCTGTTGACTGGGTGTGAGAGTTTGATTGGTTTTGATGCTCCGTCCATCACCACCCCCTTTTGTACCGCTTTGTTCGCCATAAGTTGGCAGGGTATACTCAGACGTGAGTCCCTTGCCCACCTTGCCACTGGATTCAAGCAAGCCTGGCTGAAGACGGCTGAAATGCCAGAAACCGGTCCTAGGAAGCTTGTTTCCGGTCCAGGAAAGGCATGGTTTGGCCGTTCGGGCTGGACTGTTCCCATGAGGCACAGGGTCAGACTGATTTGCATATGGTCATGTCTGAACTGGGGTGGCAGAGTGGGCTAAAGAACGGTGATGGATCAAACTCGGATCTGTTGACTGGGTGTGAGTGTTTGATTGGTTCTGATGCTCCGTCCATCACCACCCCCTTTTGTACCGCTTTGTTCGCCATAAGTTGGCAGGGTATGCTCAGACGTGAGTCCCTTGCTCACTTTGCCACTGGATTCAAGCAAGCCTGGCTGAAGGCAGCTGAAATGCCAGAAACCGGTCCTAGGAAGCTTGTTTCCGGTCCAGGGAAGGCATGGCTTGGCAGTTTGGGCTGGACTGTTCCCATGAGGCACAGGGTCAGACTGATTTGCATATGGCCATGTCTGAACTGGGGTGGCAGAGTGGGCTAAAGAACGGTGATGGATCAAACTCGGATCTGTTGACTGGGTGTGAGTGTTTGATTGGTTCTGATGCTCCGTCCATCACCACCCCCTTTTGAACCGCTTTGTTCACCATAAGTTGGCAGGGTATGCTCAGACGTGAGTCCCTTGCTCACTTTGCCACTGGATTCAAGCAAGCCAGGCTGAAGACGGCTGAATTGCCAGAAACCGGTCCTAGGAAGCTTGTTTCCGGTCCAGGGAAGGCATGGCTTGGCAGTTCGGGCTGGACTGTTCCTATGAGGCACAGGGTCAGACTGATTTGCATATGGCCATGTCTGAACTGGGGTGGCAGAGTGGGCTAAAGAACGGTGATGGATCAAACTCAGATCTGTTGACTGGGTGTGAGTGTTTGATGTGTTTTAATGCTCCGTCCATCACCACCCCCTTTTGTACCTCTTTGTTCGCCATAAGTTGGCAGGGTATGCTCAGACGTGAGTCCCTTGCTCACTTTGCCACTGGATTCAAGCAAGCCTGGCTGAAGACTGCTGAAATGCCAGCAACCCGTCCTAGGAAGATTGTTTCCGGTCCAGGGAAGGCATGGCTTGGCAGTTCGGACTGGACTGTTCCCATGAGGCACAGGGTCAGACTGATTTGCATATGGCCATGTCTGAACTGGGGTGGCAGAGTGGGCTAAAGAACGGTGATGGATCAATCTCGGACCTGTTGACTGGGTGTGAGTGTTTGATTGGTTCTGATGCTCCGCCCATCACCACCCCCTTTTGTACCGCTTTGTTCGCCATAAGTTGGCAGGGTATGCTCAGATGTGAGTCCCTTGCTCACATTGCCACTGGATTCAAGCAAGCGTGGCTGAAGACGGCTGAAATGCCAGAAACTGGTCCTAGAAGGCTTGTTTCCGGTCCAGGGAAGGCATGGCTTGGCAGTTCGGGCTGGACTGTTCCCATGAGGCACAGGGTCAGACTGATTTGCATATGGCCATGTCTGACCTGGGGTGGCAGAGTGGGCTAAAGAACGGTGATGAATCAAACTCTGATCTGTTGACTGGGTGTGAGTGTTTGATTGGTTTTGATGCTCCGTCCATCACCACCCCCTTTTGTACCGCTTTGCTCGCCATAAGTTGGCAGGGTATGCTCAGACGTGAGTCCCTTGCTCACTTTGCCACTGGATTCAAGCAAGCCTGGCTGAAGACAGCTGAAATGCCAGAAACCGGTCCTAGGAAGCTTGTTTTCGGTCCAGGGAAGGCATGGCTTGGCAGTTCGGGCTGGACTGTTCCCATGAGGCACAGGGTCAGACTGATTTGCATATGGCCATGTCTGAACTGGGGTGGCAGAGTGGGCTAAAGAACAGTGATGGATTAAACTCGGATCTGTTGACTGGGTGTGAGTGTTTGATTGGTTCTGATGCTCCGTCCATCACCACCCCCTTTTGTACCGCTTTGTTTGCCATAAGTTGGCAGGGTATGCTCAGACGTGAATCCCTTGCTCACTTTGCCACTGGATTCAAGCAAGCCTGGCTGAAGACGGCTGAAATGCCAGAAACCGGTCCTAAGAAGCTTGTTCCCGATCCAGGGACGGCATGGCTTGGCAGTTCGGGCTGGACTGTTCCCATGAGGCACAGGGTCAGACTGATTTGCAAATGGCCATGTCTGAACTGGGGTGGCAGATTGGGCTAAAGAACGGTGATGGATCAAACTCGGATCTGTTGACTGGGTGTGAGTGTTTGATTGGTTCTGATGCTCCGTCCATCACCACCCCCTTTTGTACCGCTTTGTTAGCCATAAGTTGGCAGGGTATGCTCAGACGTGAGTCCCTTGCTCACTTTGCCACTGGACTCAAGCAAGCCTGGCTGAAGACGGCTGAAATGCCAGAAACCGGTCCTAGGAAGCTTGTTTCCGGTCCAGGGAAGGCATGGCTTGGCAGTTCGGGCTGGACTGTTCCCATGAGGCACAGGGTCAGAATGATTTGCATATGGCCATGTCTGAACTGGGGTGGCAGAGTGGGCTAAAGAACGGTGATGGATCAAACTTCAATCTGTTGACTGGGTGTGAGTGATTGATTGGTTCTGATGCTCCGTCCATCACCACTCCCTTTTGTACCGCTTTGTTCGCCCTAAGTTGGCAGGGTATGCTCAGACGTGAGTCCCTTGCTCACTTTGCCACTGGATTCAAGCAAGCCTGGCTGAAGACGGCTGAAATGCCAGAAACCGGTCCTAGGAAGCTTGTTTCCGGTCCAGGGAAGGCATGGCTTGGCAGTTCGGGCTGGACTGTTCCCATGAGGCACAGGGTCAGACTGATTTGCATATGGCCATGTCTGAACAGGGGTGGCAGAGTGGGCTAAAGAACAGTGATGGATTAAACTCGGATCTGTTGACTGGGTGTGAGTGTTTGATTGGTTCTGATGCTCCGTCCATCACCACCCCCTTTTGTACCGCTTTGTTTGCCATAAGTTGGCAGGGTATGCTCAGACGTGAATCCCTTGCTCACTTTGCCACTGGATTCAAGCAAGCCTGGCTGAAGACGGCTGAAATGCCAGAAACCGGTCCTAAGAAGCCTGTTCCCGATCCAGGGACGGCATGGCTTGGCAGTTCGGGCTGGACTGTTCCCATGAGGCACAGGGTCAGACTGATTTGCAAATGGCCATGTCTGAACTGGGGTGGCAGATTGGGCTAAAGAACGGTGATGGATCAAACTCGGATCTGTTGACTGGGTGTGAGTGTTTGATTGGTTCTGATGCTCCGTCCATCACCACCCCCTTTTGTACCGCTTTGTTAGCCATAAGTTGGCAGGGTATGCTCAGACGTGAGTCCCTTGCTCACTTTGCCACTGGACTCAAGCAAGCCTGGCTGAAGACGGCTGAAATGCCAGAAACCGGTCCTAGGAAGCTTGTTTCCGGTCCAGGGAAGGCATGGCTTGGCAGTTCGGGCTGGACTGTTCCCATGAGGCACAGGGTCAGAATGATTTGCATATGGCCATGTCTGAGCTGGGGTGGCAGAGTGGGCTAAAGAACGGTGATGGATCAAACTTCAATCTGTTGACTGGGTGTGAGTGTTTGATTGGTTCTGATGCTCCGTCCATCACCACTCCCTTTTGTACCGCTTTGTTCGCCCTAAGTTGGCAGGGTATGCTCAGACGTGAGTCCCTTGCTCACTTTGCCACTGGATTCAAGCAAGCCTGGCTGAAGACGGCTGAAATGCCAGAAACCGGTCCTAGGAAGCTTGTTTCCGGTCCAGGGAAGGCATGGCTTGGCAGTTTGGGCTGGACTGTTCCCATGAGGCACAGGGTCAGACTGATTTGCATATAGCCATGTCTGAACTGGGGTGGCAGAGTGGGCTAAAGAACGGTGATTTATCAAACTCGGATCTGTTGACTGGGTGTGAGTGTTTGATTGGTTCTGATGCTCCGTCCATCACCACCCCCTTTTGAACCGCTTTGTTCGCCATAAGTTGGCAGGGTATACTCAGACGTGAGTCCCTTGCTCACTTTGCCACTGGATTCAAGCAAGCCTGGCTGAAGACGGCTGAAATGCCAGAAACCGGTCCTAGGAAGCTTGTTTCCGGTCCAGAGAAGGCATGGCTTGGCAGTTCGGGCTGGACTGTTCCCATGAGGCACAGGGTCAGACTGATTTGCATATGGCCATGTCTGAACTGGGGTGGCAGAGTGGGCTAAAGAACGGTGATGGATCAAACTCGGATCTGTTGACTGGGTGTGAGTGTTTGATTGGTTCTGATGCTCCGTCCATCACCACCCCCTTTTGTACCGCTTTGTTCGCCATAAGTTGGCAGGGTATGCTCAGACGTGAGTCCCTTGCTCACTTTGCCACTGGATTCAAGCAAGCCTGGCTGAAGACGGCTGAAATGCCAGAAACCAGTCCTAGGAAGCTTGTTTCCGGTCCAAGTAAGGCATGGCTTGGCAGTTCGGGCTGGACTGTTCCCATGAGGCACAGGGTCAGACTGATTTGCATATGGCCATGTCTGAACTGGGGTGGCAGAGTGGGCTAAAGAACGGTGATGGATCAAACTCGGATCTGTAGACTGGGTGTGAGTGTTTGATTGGTTCTGATGCTCCGTCCATCACCACCCCCTTTTGTACTGCTTTGTTCACCATAAGTTGGCAGGGTATGCTCAGACGTGAGTCTCTTGCTCACTTTGCCACTGGATTCAAGCAAGCCTGGCTGAAGACGGCTAAAATGCCAGAAACCGGTCCTAGGAAGCTTGTTTCCGGTCCAGGGAAGGCATAGCTTGGCAGTTCGGGCTGGACTGTTCCCATGAGGCACAGAGTCAGACTGATTTGCATATGGCCATGTCTGAACTGGGGTGGCAGAGTGGGCTAAAGAACGGTGATGGATCAAACTCGGATCTGTTGACTGGGTGTGAGTGTTTGATTGGTTTTGATGCTCCGTCCATCACCACCCCCTTATGTACCGCTTTGTTCGCCATAAGATGGCAGGGTATGCTCAGACGTGAGTCCCTTGCTCACTTTGCCACTGGATTCAAGCAATCCTGGCTGAAGACAGCTGAAATGCCAGAAACCGGTCCTAGGAAGCTTGTTTCCGGTCCAGGGAAGCATGGCTTGGCAGTTCGGGCTGGACTGTTCCCATGAGGCACAGGGTCAGACTGATTTGCATATGGCCATGTCTGAACTGGGGTGGCAGAGTGGGCTAAAGAATGGTGATGGATCAAACTCGGATCTGTGGACTGGGTGTCAGTGTTTGATGTGTTCTGATGCTCCGTCCATCACCACCCCCTTTTGTACCTCTTTGTTCGCCATAAGTTGGCAGGGTATGCTCAGACGTGAGTCCCTTGCTCACTTTGCCACTGGATTCAAGCAAGCCTGGCTGAAGACGGCTGAAATGCCGGAAACCGGTCCTAGGAAGCTTGTTTCCAGTCCAGGGAAGGCATGGCTTGGCAGTTCGGGCTGGACTGTTCCCATGAGGCACAGGGTCAGACTGATTTGCATATGGCCATGTCTGAAATGGGGTGGCAGAGTGGGCAAAAGAATGGTGATGGATCAAACTCAGATCTGTTGACTGGGTGTGAGTGTTTGATTGGTTCTGATGCTCCGTCCATCACCACCCCCTTTTGAACCGCTTTGTTCGCCATAAGTTGGCAGGGTATGCTCAGACGTGAGTCCCTTGCTCACTTTGACACTGGATTCAAGCAAGCGTGGCTGAAGACGGCTGAAATGCCAGAAACCGGTCCTAGGAAGCTTGTTTCCGGTCCAGGGAAGGCATGGCTTGGCAGTTCGGGCTGGACTGTTCCCATGAGGCACAGGGTCAGACTGATTTGCATATGGCCATGTCTGAACTGGGGTGGCAGAGTGGGCTAAAGAACGGTGATGGATCAAACTCGGATCTGTTGACTGGGTGTGAGTGTTTGATTGGTTCTGATGCTCCGCCCATCACCACCCCCTTTTGTACCGCTTTGTTCGCCATAAGTTGGCAGGGTATGCTCAGACGTGAGTCCCTTGCTCACTTTGCCACTGGATTCAAGCAAGCCTGGCTGAAGACGGCTGAAATGCCAGAAACCAGTCCTAGGAAGCTTGTTTCCGGTCCAAGTAAGGCATGGCTTGGCAGTTCGGGCTGGACTCTTCCCATGAGGCACAGGGTCAGACTGATTTGCATACGGCCATGTCTGAACTGGGGTGGCAGAGTGGGCTAAAGAATGGTGATGGATCAAACTCGGATCTGTGGACTGGGTGTCAGTGTTTGATGTGTTCTGATGCTCCGTCCATCACCACCCCCTTTTGTACCTCTTTGTTCGCCATAAGTTGGCAGGGTATGCTCAGACGTGAGTCCCTTGCTCACTTTGCCACTGGATTCAAGCAAGCCTGGCTGAAGACGGCTGAAATGCCGGAAACCGGTCCTAGGAAGCTTGTTTCCAGTCCAGGGAAGGCATGGCTTGGCAGTTCGGGCTGGACTGTTCCCATGAGGCACAGGGTCAGACTGATTTGCATATGGCCTTGTCTGAAATGGGGTGGCAGAGTGGGCAAAAGAATGGTGATGGATCAAACTCAGATCTGTTGACTGGGTGTGAGTGTTTGATTGGTTCTGATGCTCCGTCCATCACCACCCCCTTTTGAACCGCTTTGTTCGCCATAAGTTGGCAGGGTATGCTCAGACGTGAGTCCCTTGCTCACTTTGACACTGGATTCAAGCAAGCGTGGCTGAAGACGGCTGAAATGCCAGAAACCGGTCCTAGGAAGCTTGTTTCCGGTCCAGGGAAGGCATGGCTTGGCAGTTCGGGCTGGACTGTTCCCATGAGGCACAGGGTCAGACTGATTTGCATATGGCCATGTCTGAACTGGGGTGGCAGAGTGGGCTAAAGAACGGTGATGGATCAAACTCGGATCTGTTGACTGGGTGTGAGTGTTTGATTGGTTTTGATGCTCCGTCCATCACCACCCCCTTTTGTACCGCTTTGTTCGCCATAAGTTGGCAGGGTATACTCAGACGTGAGTCCCTTGCCCACCTTGCCACTGGATTCAAGCAAGCCTGGCTGAAGACGGCTGAAATGCCAGAAACCGGTCCTAGGAAGCTTGTTTCCGGTCCAGGAAAGGCATGGTTTGACCGTTCGGGCTCGACTGTTCCCATGAGGCACAGGGTCAGACTGATTTGCATATGGTCATGTCTGAACTGGGGTGGCAGAGTGGGCTAAAGAACGGTGATGGATCAAACTCGGATCTGTTGACTGGGTGTGAGTGTTTGATTGGTTCTGATGCTCCGTCCATCACCACCCCCTTTTGTACCGCTTTGTTCGCCATAAGTTGGCAGGGTATGCTCAGACGTGAGTCCCTTGCTCACTTTGCCACTGGATTCAAGCAAGCCTGGCTGAAGACGGCTAAAATGCTAGAAACCGGTCCTAGGAAGCTTGTTTCCGGTCCAGGGAAGGCATAGCTTGGCAGTTCGGGCTGGACTGTTCCCATGAGGCACAGAGTCAGACTGATTTGCATATGGCCATGTCTGAACTGGGGTGGCAGAGTGGGCTAAAGAACGGTGATGGATCAAACTCGGATCTGTTGACTGGGTGTGAGTGTTTGATTGGTTTTGATGCTCCGTCCATCACCACCCCCTTATGTACCGCTTTGCTCGCCATAAGATGGCAGGGTATGCTCAGACGTGAGTCCCTTGCTCACTTTGCCACTGGATTCAAGCAATCCTGGCTGAAGACGGCTGAAATGCCAGAAACCGGTCCTAGGAAGCTTGTTTCCGGTCCAGGGAAGCATGGCTTGGCAGTTCGGGCTGGACTGTTCCCATGAGGCACAGGGTCAGACTGATTTGCATATGGCCATGTCTGAACTGGGGTGGCAGAGTGGGCTAAAGAATGGTGATGGATCAAACTCGGATCTGTGGACTGGGTGTCAGTGTTTGATGTGTTCTGATGCTCCGTCCATCACCACCCCCTTTTGTACCTCTTTGTTCGCCATAAGTTGGCAGGGTATGCTCAGACGTGAGTCCCTTGCTCACTTTGCCACTGGATTCAAGCAAGCCTGGCTGAAGACGGCTGAAATGCCGGAAACCTGTCCTAGGAAGCTTGTTTCCAGTCCAGGGAAGGCATGGCTTGGCAGTTCGGGCTGGACTGTTCCCATGAGGCACAGGGTCAGACTGATTTGCATATGGCCATGTCTGAAATGGGGTGGCAGAGTGGGCAAAAGAATGGTGATGGATCAAACTCAGATCTGTTGACTGGGTGTGAGTGTTTGATTGGTTCTGATGCTCCGTCCATCACCACCCCCTTTTGAACCGCTTTGTTCGCCATAAGTTGGCAGGGTATGCTCAGACGTGAGTCCCTTGCTCACTTTGACACTGGATTCAAGCAAGCGTGGCTGAAGACGGCTGAAATGCCAGAAACCGGTCCTAGGAAGCTTGTTTCCGGTCCAGGGAAGGCATGGCTTGACAGTTCGGGCTGGACTGTTCCCATGAGGCACAGGGTCAGACTGATTTGCATATGGCCATGTCTGAACTGGGGTGGCAGAGTGGGCTAAAGAACGGTGATGGATCAAACTCGGATCTGTTGACTGGGTGTGAGTGTTTGATTGGTTTTGATGCTCCGTCCATCACCACCCCCTTTTGTACCGCTTTGTTCGCCATAAGTTGGCAGGGTATACTCAGACGTGAGTCCCTTGCCCACCTTGCCACTGGATTCAAGCAAGCCTGGCTGAAGACGGCTGAAATGCCAGAAACCGGTCCTAGGAAGCTTGTTTCCGGTCCAGGAAAGGCATGGTTTGGCCGTTCGGGCTGGACTGTTCCCATGAGGCACAGGGTCAGACTGATTTGCATATGGTCATGTCTGAACTGGGGTGGCAGAGTGGGCTAAAGAACGGTGATGGATCAAACTCGGATCTGTTGACTGGGTGTGAGTGTTTGATTGGTTCTGATGCACCGTCCATCACCACCCCCTTTTGTACCGCTTTGTTCGCCATAAGTTGGCAGGGTATGCTCAGACGTGAGTCCCTTGCTCACTTTGCCACTGGATTCAAGCAAGCCTGGCTGAAGGCGGCTGAAATGCCAGAAACCGGTCCTAGGAAGCTTGTTTCCGGTCCAGGGAAGGCATGGCTTGGCAGTTTGGGCTGGACTGTTCCCATGAGGCACAGGGTCAGACTGATTTGCATATGGCCATGTCTGAACTGGGGTGGCAGAGTGGGCTAAAGAACGGTGATGGATCAAACTCGGATCTGTTGACTGGGTGTGAGTGTTTGATTGGTTCTGATGCTCCGTCCATCACCACCCCCTTTTGAACCGCTTTGTTCACCATAAGTTGGCAGGGTATGCTCAGACGTGAGTCCCTTGCTCACTTTGCCACTGGATTCAAGCAAGCCAGGCTGAAGACGGCTGAATTGCCAGAAACCGGTCCTAGGAAGCTTGTTTCCGGTCCAGGAAAGGCATGGTTTGGCCGTTCGGGCTGGACTGTTCCCATGAGGCACAGGGTCAGACTGATTTGCATATGGTCATGTCTGAACTGGGGTGGCAGAGTGGGCTAAAGAACGGTGATGGATCAAACTCGGATCTGTTGACTGGGTGTGAGTGTTTGATTGGTTTTGATGCTCCGTCCATCACCACCCCCTTATGTACCGCTTTGCTCGCCATAAGATGGCAGGGTATGCTCAGACGTGAGTCCCTTGCTCACTTTGCAACTGGATTCAAGCAATCCTGGCTGAAGACGGCTGAAATGCCAGAAACCGGTCCTAGGAAGCTTGTTTCCGGTCCAGGGAAGCATGGCTTGGCAGTTCGGGCTGGACTGTTCCCATGAGGCACAGGGTCAGACTGATTTGCATATGCCATGTCTGAACTGGGGTGGCAGAGTGGGCTAAAGAATGGTGATGGATCAAACTCGGATCTGTGGACTGGGTGTCAGTGTTTGATGTGTTCTGATGCTCCGTCCATCACCACCCCCTTTTGTACCTCTTTGTTCGCCATAAGTTGGCAGGGTATGCTCAGACGTGAGTCCCTTGCTCACTTTGCCACTGGATTCAAGCAAGCCTGGCTGAAGACGGCTGAAATGCCGGAAACCGGTCCTAGGAAGCTTGTTTCCAGTCCAGGGAAGGCATGGCTTGGCAGTTCGGGCTGGACTGTTCCCATGAGGCACAGGGTCAGACTGATTTGCATATGGCCATGTCTGAAATGGGGTGGCAGAGTGGGCAAAAGAATGGTGATGGATCAAACTCAGATCTGTTGACTGGGTGTGAGTGTTTGATTGGTTCTGATGCTCCGTCCATCACCACCCCCTTTTGAACCGCTTTGTTCGCCATAAGTTGGCAGGGTATGCTCAGACGTGAGTCCCTTGCTCACTTTGACACTGGATTCAAGCAAGCGTGGCTGAAGACGGCTGAAATGCCAGAAACCGGTCCTAGGAAGCTTGTTTCCGGTCCAGGGAAGGCATGGCTTGGCAGTTCGGGCTGGACTGTTCCCATGAGGCACAGGGTCAGACTGATTTGCATATGGCCATGTCTGAACTGGGGTGGCAGAGTGGGCTAAAGAGCGGTGATGGATCAAACTCGGATCTGTTGACTGGGTGTGAGTGTTTGATTGGTTTTGATGCTCCGTCCATCACCACCCCCTTTTGTACCGCTTTGTTCGCCATAAGTTGGCAGGGTATACTCAGACGTGAGTCCCTTGCCCACCTTGCCACTGGATTCAAGCAAGCCTGGCTGAAGACGGCTGAAATGCCAGAAACCGGTCCTAGGAAGCTTGTTTCCGATCCAGGAAAGGCATGGTTTGGCCGTTCGGGCTGGACTGTTCCCATGAGGCACAGGGTCAGACTGATTTGCATATGGTCATGTCTGAACTGGGGTGGCAGAGTGGGCTAAAGAACGGTGATGGATCAAACTCGGATCTGTTGACTGGGTGTGAGTGTTTGATTGGTTCTGATGCTCCGTCCATCACCACCCCCTTTTGTACCGCTTTGTTCGCCATAAGTTGGCAGGGTATGCTCAGACGTGAGTCCCTTGCTCACTTTGCCACTGGATTCAAGCAAGCCTGGCTGAAGGCGGCTGAAATGCCAGAAACCGGTCCTAGGAAGCTTGTTTCCGGTCCAGGGAAGGCATGGCTTGGCAGTTTGGGCTGGACTGTTCCCATGAGGCACAGGGTCAGACTGATTTGCATATGGCCATGTCTGAACTGGGGTGGCAGAGTGGGCTAAAGAACGGTGATGGATCAAACTCGGATCTGTTGACTGGGTGTGAGTGTTTGATTGGTTCTGATGCTCCGTCCATCACCACCCCCTTTTGAACCGCTTTGTTCACCATAAGTTGGCAGGGTATGCTCAGACGTGAGTCCCTTGCTCACTTTGCCACTGGATTCAAGCAAGCCAGGCTGAAGACGGCTGAATTGCCAGAAACCGGTCCTAGGAAGCTTCTTTCCGGTCCAGGGAAGGCATTGCTTGGCAGTTTGGGCTGGACTGTTCCCCTGAGGCACAGGGTCAGAATGATTTGCATATGGCCATGTCTGAACTGGGGTGGCAGAGTGGGCTAAAGTACGGTGATGGATCAAACTCGGATCTGTTGACTGGGAGTGAGTGTTTGATTGGTTCTGATGCTCCCTCCATCACCACCCCCTTTTGAACCGCTTTGTTCGCCATAAGTTGGCAGGGTATGCTCAGACGTGAGTCCCTTGCTCACTTTGCCACTGGATTCAAGCAAGCCTGGCTGAAGACGGCTGAAATTCCAGAAACCGATCCTAGGAAGCTTGTTTCTGGTCAAGAGAAGGCATGGCTTGGCAGTTCTGGCTGGACTGTTCCCATAAGACACAGGGTCAGACTGATTTGCATATGGCCATGTCTGAACTGGGGTGGCAGAGTGGGCTAAAGAACGGTGATGGATCAAACTCGGATCTGTTGACTGGGTGTGAGTGTTTGATTGGTTCTGATGCTCCGTCCATCACCACCCCCTTTTGTACCGCTTTGTTCTCCATAAGTTGGCAGGGTATGCTCAGACGTGAGCCCCTTGCTCACTTTGCCACTGGGTTCAAGCAAGCGTGGCTGAAGACGGCTGAAATGCCAGAAACTGGTCCTAGGAAGCTTGTTTCCGGTCCAGGGAAGGCATGACTTGGCAGTTCGGGCTGGACTGTTCCCATGAGGCACAGGGTCAGACTGATTTGCATATGGACATGTCTGAACTGGGGTGGCAGAGTGGGCTAAAGAACGGTGATGGATCAAACTCGGATCTGTTGACTGGGTGTGAGTGTTTGATTGGTTTTGATGCTCCGTCCATCACCACCCCCTTATGTACCGCTTTGCTCGCCATAAGATGGCAGGGTATGCTCAGACGTGAGTCCCTTGCTCACTTTGCCACTGGATTCAAGCAATCCTGGCTGAAGACGGCTGAAATGCCAGAAACCGGTCCTAGGAAGCTTGTTTCCGGTCCAGGGAAGGCATGGCTTGGCAGTTCGGGCTGGACTGTTCCCATGAGGCACAGGGTCAGACTGATTTGCATATGGCCATGTCTGAACTGGGGTGGCATTGTGGGTTAAAGAATGGTGATGGATCAAACTCGGATCTGTGTACTGGGTGTCAGTGTTTGATGTGTTCTGATGCTCCGTCCATCACCACCCCCTTTTGTACCTCTTTGTTCGCCATAAGTTGGCAGGGTATGCTCAGACGTGAGTCCCTTGCTCACTTTGCCACTGGATTCAAGCAAGCCTGGCTGAAGACGGCTGAAATGCTAGAAACCGGTCCTAGGAAGCTTGTTTCCAGTCCAGGGAAGGCATGGCTTGGTAGTTCGGGCTGGACTGTTCCCATGAGGCACAGGGTCAGACTGATTTGCATATGGCCATGTCTGAAATGGGGTGGCAGAGAGGGCAAAAGAATGGTGATGATCAAACTCAGATCTGTTGACTGGGTGTGAGTGTTTGATTGGTTCTGATGCTCCGTCCATCACCACCCCCTTTTGAACCGCTTTGTTCGCCATAAGTTGCCAGGGTATGCTCAGACGTGAGTCCCTTGCTCACTTTGACACTGGATTCAAGCAAGCGTGGCTGAAGACGGCTGAAATGCCAGAAACCGGTCCTAGGAAGCTTGTTTCCGGTCCAGGGAAGGCATGGCTTGGCAGTTCAGGCTGGACTGTTCCCATGAGGCACAGGGTCAGACTGATTTGCATATGGCCATGTCTGAACTGGGGTGGCAGAGTGGGCTAAAGAACGGTGATGGATCAAACACGGATCTGTTGACTGGGTGTGAGTGTTTGATTGGTTTTGATGCTCCGTCCATCACCACCCCCTTTTGTACCGCTTTGTTCGCCATAAGTTGGCAGGGTATACTCAGACGTGAGTCCCTTGCCCACCTTGCCACTGGATTCAAGCAAGCCTGGCTGAAGACGGCTGAAATGCCAGAAACCGGTCCTAGGAAGCTTGTTTCTGGTCCAGGAAAGGCTTGGTTTGGCCGTTCGGGCTGGACTGTTCCCATGAGGCACAGGGTCAGACTGATTTGCATATGGTCATGTCTGAACTGGGGTGGCAGAGTGGGCTAAAGAACGGTGATGGATCAAACTCGGATCTGTTGACTGGGTGTGAGTGTTTGATTGGTTCTGATGCTCCGTCCATCACCACCCCCTTTTGTACCGCTTTGTTCGCCATAAGTTGGCAGGGTATGCTCAGACGTGAGTCCCTTGCTCACTTTGCCACTGGATTCAAGAAAGCCTGGCTGAAGGCAGCTGAAATGCCAGAAACCAGTCCTAGGAAGCTTGTTTCCGGTCCAGGGAAGGCATGGCTTGGCAGTTTGGGCTGGACTGTTCCCATGAGGCACAGGGTCAGACTGAATTGCATATGGCCATGTCTGAACTGGGGTGGCAGAGTGGGCTAAAGAACGGTGATGGATCAAACTCGGATCTGTTGACTGGGTGTGAGTGTTTGATTGGTTCTGATGCTCCGTCCATCACCACCCCCTTTTGAACCGCTTTGTTCACCATAAGTTGGCAGGGTATGCTCAGACGTGAGTCCCTTGCTCACTTTGCCACTGGATTCAAGCAAGCCAGGCTGAAGACGGCTGAATTGCCAGAAACCGGTCCTAGGAAGCTTGTTTCCGGTCCAGGGAAGGCATGGCTTGGCAGTTCGGGCTGGACTGTTCCCATGAGGCACAGAGTCAGACTGATTTGCATATGGCCATGTCTGAAATGGGGTGGCAGAGAGGGCAAAAGAATGGTGATGGATCAAACTCAGATCTGTTGACTGGGTGTGAGTGTTTGATTGGTTCTGATGCTCCGTCCATCACCACCCCCTTTTGAACCGCTTTGTTCGCCATAAGTTGGCAGGGTATGCCCAGACGTGAGTCCCTTGCTCACTTTGACACTGGATTCAAGCAAGCGTGGCTGAAGACAGCTGAAATGCCAGAAACCGGTCCTAGGAAGCTTGTTTCCGGTCCAGGGAAGGCATGGCTTGGCAGTTCGGGCTGGACTGTTCCCATGAGGCACAGGGTCAGACTGATTTGCATATGGTCATGTCTGAACTGGGGTGGCAGAGTGGGCTAAAGAACGGTGATGGATCAAACTCGGATCTGTTGACTGGGTGTGAGTGTTTGATTGGTTCTGATGCTCCGTCCATCACCACCCCCTTTTGTACCGCTTTGTTCGCCATAAGTTGGCAGGGTATGCTCAGACGTGAGTCCCTTGCTCACTTTGCCACTGGATTCAAGCAAGCCTGGCTGAAGGCGGCTGAAATGCCAGAAACCGGTCCTAGGAAGCTTGTTTCCGGTCCAGGGAAGGCATGGCTTGGCAGTTTGGGCTGGACTGTTCCCATGAGGCACAGGGTCAGACTGATTTGCATATGGCCATGTCTGAACTGGGGTGGCAGAGTGGGCTAAAGAACGGTGATGGATCAAACTCGGATCTGTTGACTGGGTGTGAGTGTTTGATTGGTTCTGATGCTCCGTCCATCACCACCTCCTTTTGAACCGCTTTGTTCACCATAAGTTGGCAGGGTATGCTCAGACGTGAGTCCCTTGCTCACTTTGCCACTGGATTCAAGCAAGCCAGGCTGAAGACGGCTGAATTGCCAGAAACCGGTCCTAGGAAGCTTGTTTCTGGTCCAGGGAAGGCATTGCTTGGCAGTTTGGGTTGGACTGTTCCCCTGAGGCTCAAGGTCAGACTGATTTGCATATGGCCATGTCTGAACTGGGGTGGCAGAGTGGGCTAAAGTACGGTGATGGATCAAACTCGGATCTGTTGACTGGGTGTGAGTGTTTGATTGGTTCTGATGCTCCCTCCATCACCACCCCCTTTTGAACCGCTTTGTTCGCCATAAGTTGGCAGGGTATGCTCAGACGTGAGTACCTTGCTCACTTTGCCACTGGATTCAAGCAAGCCTGGCTGAAGACGGCTGAAATTCCAGAAACCGATCCTAGGAAGCTTGTTTCTGGTCCAGAGAAGGCATGGCTTGGCAGTTCTGGCTGGACTGTTCCCATAAGGCACAGGGTCAGACTGATTTGCATATGGCCATGTCTGAACTGGGGTGGCAGAGTGGGCTAAAGAACGGTGATGGATCAAACTCGGATCTGTTGACTGGGTGTGAGTGTTTGATTGGTTTTGATGCTCCGTCCATCACCACCCCCTTATGTACCGCTTTGCTCGCCATAAGATGGCAGGGTATGCTCAGACGTGAGTCCCTTGCTCACTTTGCCACTGGATTCAAGCAATCCTGTCTGAAGACGGCTGAAATGCCAGAAACCGGTCCTAGGAAGCTTGTTTCCAGTCCAGGGAAGGCATGGCTTGGTAGTTCGGGCTGGACTGTTCCCATGAGGCACAGGGTCAGACTGATTTGCATATGGCCATGTCTGAAATGGGGTGGCAGAGAGGGCAAAAGAATGGTGATGGATCAAACTCAGATCTGTTGAGTGGGTGTGAGTGTTTGATTGGTTCTGATGCTCCGTCCATCACCACCCCCTTTTGAACCGCTTTGTTCGCCATAAGTTGGCAGGGTATGCTCAGACGTGAGTCCCTTGCTCACTTTGACACTGGATTCAAGCAAGCGTGGCTGAAGACGGCTGAAATGCCAGAAACCGGTCCTAGGAAGCTTGTTTCCGGTCCAGGGAAGGCATGGCTTGGCAGTTCGGGCTGGACTGTTCCCATGAGGCACAGGGTCAGACTGATTTGCATATGGCCATGTCTGAACTGGGGTGGCAGAGTGGGCTAAAGAACGGTGATGGATCAAACTCGGATCTGTTGACTGGGTGTGAGTGTTTGATTGGTTTTGATGCTCCGTCCATCACCACCCCCTTTTGTACCGCTTTGTTCGCCATAAGTTGGCAGGGTATACTCAGACGTGAGTCCCTTGCCCACCTTGCCACTGGATTCAAGCAAGCCTGGCTGAAGACGGCTGAAATGCCAGAAACCGGTCCTAGGAAGCTTGTTTCCGGTCCAGGAAAGGCATGGTTTGGCCGTTCGGGCTGGACTGTTCCCATGAGGCACAGGGTCAGACTGATTTGCATATGGTCATGTCTGAACTGGGGTGGCAGAGTGGGCTAAAGAACGGTGATGGATCAAACTCGGATCTGTTGACTGGGTGTGAGTGTTTGATTGGTTCTGATGCTCCGTCCATCACCACCCCCTTTTGTACCGCTTTGTTCGCCATAAGTTGGCAGGGTATGCTCAGACGTGAGTCCCTTGCTCACTTTGCCACTGGATTCAAGCAAGCCTGGCTGAAGGCAGCTGAAATGCCAGAAACCGGTCCTAGGAAGCTTGTTTCCGGTCCAGGGAAGGCATGGCTTGGCAGTTTGGGCTGGACTGTTCCCATGAGGCACAGGGTCAGACTGATTTGCATATGGCCATGTCTGAACTGGGGTGGCAGAGTGGGCTAAAGAACGGTGATGGATCAAACTCGGATCTGTTGACTGGGTGTGAGTGTTTGATTGGTTCTGATGCTCCGTCCATCACCACCCCCTTTTGAACCGCTTTGTTCACCATAAGTTGGCAGGGTATGCTCAGACGTGAGTCCCTTGCTCACTTTGCCACTGGATTCAAGCAAGCCTGGCTGAAGACGGCTGAAATTCCAGAAACCGATCCTAGGAAGCTTGTTTCTGGTCCAGAGAAGGCATGGCTTGGCAGTTCTGGCTGGACTGTTCCCATAAGGCACAGGGTCAGGCTGATTTGCATATGGCCATGTCTGAACTGGGGTGGCAGAGTGGGCTAAAGAACGGTGATGGATCAAACTCGGATCTGTTGACTGGGTGTGAGTGTTTGATTGGTTCTGATGCTCCGTCCATCACCACCCCCTTTTGTACCGCTTTGTTCTCCATAAGTTGGCAGGGTATGCTCAGACATGAGCCCCTTGCTCACTTTGCCACTGGGTTCAAGCAAGCGTGGCTGAAGACGGCTGAAATGCCAGAAACTGGTCCTAGGAAGCTTGTTTCCGGTTCAGGGAAGGCATGACTTGGCAGTTCGGGCTGGACTGTTCCCATGAGGCACAGGGTCAGACTGATTTGCATATGGACATGTCTGAACTGGGGTGGCAGAGTGGGCTAAAGAACGGTGATGGATCAAACTCTGATCTGTTGACTGGGTGTGAGTTTTTTTATTGGTTCTGATGCTCCGTCCATCACCAACCCCTTTTGTACCGCTTTGTTCGCCATAAGTTGGCAGGTCATGCTCAGACGTGAGTCCCTTGCTCACTTTGCCACTGGATTCAAGCAAGCCTGGCTGAAGATGGCTGAAATGCCAGAAACCGGTCCTAGGAAGCTTGTTTCCGGTCCAGGGAAGGCATGGCTTGGCAGTTCGGGCTGGACTGTTCCCATGACGCACAGGGTCAGACTGTTTTGCATATGGCCATGTCTGAACCGGGGTGGCAGAGTGGGCTAAAGCACGGTGCTGGATCAAACTCGGATCTGTTGACTGGGTGTGAGTGTTTGATTGGTTCTGATGCTCCGTCCATCACCACCCCCTTTTGTACCGCTTTGTTCGCCATAAGTTGGCAGGGTATGCTCAGACGTGAGTCCCTTGCCCACCTTGCTACTGGATTCAAGCAAGCCTGGCTGAAGACGGCTGAAACGCCAGAAACCGGTCCTAGGAAGCTTGTTTCCAGTCCAGGGAAGGCATGGTTTGGCCGTTCGGGCTGGACTGTTCCCATGAGGCACAGGGTCAGACTGATTTGCATATGGTCATGTCTGAACTGGGGTGGCAGAGTGGGCTAAAGAACGGTGATGGATCAAACTCGGATCTGTTGACTGGGTGTGAGTGTTTGATTGGTTCTGATGCTTCGTCATTCACCACCCCCTTTTGTACCGCTTTGTTCGCCATAAGTTGGCAGGGTATGCTCAGACGTGAGTCCCTTGCTCACTTTGCCACTGGATTCAAGCAAGCCTGGCTGAAGACGGCTGAAATGCCAGAAACCGGTCCTAGGAAGCTTGTTTCCGGTCCAGTGAAGGCATGGCTTGTCAGTTCGGGCTGGACTGTTCCCATGAGGCACAGGGTCAGACTGATTTGCATATGGCCATGTCTGAACAGGGGTGGCAGAGTGGGCTAAAGAACGGTGATGGATCAAACTCCGATCTGTTGACTGGGTGTGAGTGTTTGATTGGTTCTGATGCTCCGTCCATCACCACCCCCTTTTGTACCGCTTTGTTCGCCATAAGTTGGCAGGGTATGCTCAGACGTGAGTCTCTTGCTCACTTTGCCACTGGATTCAAGCAAACCTGGCTGAAGACTGCTGAAATGCCAGCAACCCGTCCTAGGAAGATTGTTTCCGGTCCAGGGAAGGCATGGCTTGGCAGTTCGGACTGGACTGTTCCCATGAGGCACAGGGTCAGACTGATTTGCATATGGCCATGTCTGAACTGGGGTGGCAGAGTGGGCTAAAGAACGGTGATGGATCAAACTCGGATCTGTTGACTGGGTGTGAGTGTTTGATTGGTTCTGATGCTCTGTCCATCACCACCCCCTTTTGTACCGCTTTGTTCACCATAAGTTGGCAGGGTATGCTCAGACGTGAGTCCCTTGCTCACTTTGCCACTGGATTCAAGCAAGCCAGGCTGAAGATGGCTGAAATGCCAGAAACCGGTCCTAGGAAGCTTGTTTCCGGTCCAGGGAAGGCATGGATTGGCAGTTCAGGCTGGACTGTTCCCATGAGGCACAGGGTCAGACTGATTTGCATATGGCCATGTCTGAACTGGGGTGGCAGAGTGGGCTAAAGAACGGTGATGGATCAAACTCAGATCTGTTGACTGGGTGTGAGTGTTTGATTGGTTCTTACGCTCCGTCCATCACCACCCCCTTTTGAACCGCTTTGTTCGCCATAATTTGGCAGGGTATGCTCAGACGTGAGTCCCTTTCTCACTTTGCCACTGGATTCAAGCAAGCCAGGCTGAAGACGGCTGAAATGCCAGAAACCGGTCCTAGGAAGCTTGTTTCCGGTCCAGGGAAGGCATGGCTTGGCAGTTTGGGCTGGACTGTTCCCATGAGGCACAGGGTCAGACTGATTTGTATATGGCCATGTCTGAACTGGGGTGGCAGAGTGGGCTAAAGAACGGTGATGGATCGAACTCAGATCTGTTGACTGGGTGTGAGTGTTTGATTGGTTCTGATGCTCCGTCCATCACCACCCCCTTTTGAACCGCTTTGTTCGCCATAAGTTGGCAGGGTCTGCTCAGACGTGAGTCCCTTGCTCACTTTGCCACTGGATTCAAGCAAGCCTGGCTGAAGATGGCTGAAATTCCAGAAACCGATCCTAGGAAGCTTGTTTCCGGTCCAGAGAAGGCATGGCTTGGCAGTTCTGGCTGGACTGTTCCCATAAGGCACAGGGTCAGACTGATTTGCATATGGCCATGTCTGAACTGGGGTGGCAGAGTGGGCTAAAGAACAGTGATGGATCAAACTCGGATCTGTTGACTGGGTGTGAGTGTTTGATTGGTTCTGATGCTCCGTCCATCACCACCCCCTTTTGTACCGCTTTGTTTGACATAAGTTTGCAGGGTATGCTCAGACGTGAGTCCCTTGCTCACTTTGCCACTGGATTCAAGCAAGCCTGGCTGAAGACGGCTGAAATGCCAGAAACCGGTCCTAAGAAGCTTGTTTCCGATCCAGGGAAGGCATGGCTTGGCAGTTCGGGCTGGACTGTTCCCATGAGGCACAGGGTCAGACTGATTTGCATATGGCCATGTCTGAACTGGGGTGGCAGATTGGGCTAAAGAACGGTGATGGATCAAACTCGGATCTGTTGACTGGGTATGAGTGTTTGATTGCTTCTGATGCTCCGTCCATCACCACCCCCTTTTGTACCGCTTTGTTCGCCATAAGTTGGCAGGGTATGCTCAGACGTGAGTCCCTTGCTCACTTTGCCACTGGACTCAAGCAAGCCTGGCTGAAGACGGCTGAAATGCCAGAAACCGGTCCTAGGAAGCTTGTTTCCGGTCCAGGGAAGGCATGGCTTGGCAGTTCGGGCTGGACTGTTCCCATGAGGCACAGGGTCAGACTGATTTGCATATGGCCATGTCTGAACTGGGGTGGCAGAGTGGGCCAAAGCACGGTGATGGATCAAACTCGGATCTGTTGACTGGGTGTGAGTGTTTGATTGTTTCTGATGCTCCGTCCATCACCACCCCCTTTTGTACCGCTTTGTTTGCCATAAGTTGGCAGGGTATGCTCAGACGTGAGTCCCTTGCTCACTTTGCCACTGGATTCAAGCAAGCGTGGCTGAAGACGGCTGAAATGCCAGAAACCGGTCCTAGGAAGCTTGTTTCCGGTCCAGGGAAGGCATGGCTTGGCAGTTCGGGCTGGACTGTTCCCATGAGGCATAGGGTCAGACTGATTTGCATATGGCCATGTCTGAACTGGGGTGGCAGAGTGGGCTAAAGAACGGTGATGGATCAAACTCGGATCTGTTGACTGGGTGTGAGTGTTTGATTGTTTCTGATGCTCCGTCCATCACCACCCCCTTTTGTACTGCTTTGTTCGCCATAAGTTGGCAGGGTACTCTCAGACGTGAGTCCCTTGCTCACTTTGCCACTGGATTCAAGCAAGCCTGGCTGAAGATGGCTGAAATGCCAGAAACCGTTCCTAGGAAGCTTGTTTCCAGTCCAGGGAAGGCATGGCTTGGCAGTTCGGGTTGGACTGTTCCCATGAGGCACAGGTTCAGACTGATTTGCATATGGCCATGTCTGAACTGGGGTGGCAGAGTGGGCTAAAGAACGGTGATGGATCAAAGTCGGATCTGTTGACTGGGTGTGAGTGTTTGATTGGTTCTGATGCTCCGTCCATCACCACCCCCTTTTGTACCGCTTTGTTCGCCATAAGTTGGCAGGGTATGCTCAGACGTGAGTCCCTTGCTCACTTTGCCACTGGATTCAAGCAAGCCTGGCTGAAGACGGCTGAAATGCCAGAAACCTGTCTTAGGAAACTTGTTTCCTGTCCAGGGAAGGCATGGCTTGGCAATTCGGGCTGGACTGTTCCCATGAGGCACAGGGTCAGACTGATTTTCATATGGCCATGTCTGAACTGGGGTGGCAGAGTGGGCTAAAGAATGGTGATGGATCAAACTCGGATCTGTTGACTGGGTGTGAGTGTTTGATTGGTTCTGATGCTCCGTCCATCACCACCCCCTTTTGTACCGCTTTGTTCGCCATAAGTTGGCAGGGTATGCTCAGACGTGAGTCCCTTGCTCACTTTGTCACTGGATTCAAGCAAGCCTGGCTGAAGACGGCTGAAATGCCAGAAACCGGTCCTAGGAAGCTTGTTTCCGGTTCAGATAAGGCATGGCTTGGCAGTTCGGACTGGACTGTTCCCGTGAGGCACAGGGTCAGACTGATTTGCATATGGCCATATCTGAACTGGGGTGGCAGAGTGGGTTAAAGAACGGTGATGGATCAAACTCGGATCTGTTGACTGGGTGTGAGTGTTTGATTGGTTCTGATGCTCCGTCCATCACCACCCCCTTTTGAACCGCTTTGTTCGCCATAAGTTGGCAGGGTATGCTCAGACGTGAGTCCCTTGCTCACTTTGCCACTGGATTCAAGCAAGCCTGGCTGAAGATGGCTGAAATTCCAGAAACCGATCCTAGGAAGCTTGTTTCCGGTCCAGAGAAGGCATGGCTTGGCAGTTCTGGCTGGACTGTTCCCATAAGGCACAGGGTCAGACTGATTTGCATATGGCCATGTCTGAACTGGGGTGGCAGAGTGGGCTAAAGCACGGTGCTGGATCAAACTCGGATCTGTTGACGGGGTGTGAGTGTTTGATTGGTTCTGATGCTCCGTCCATCACCACCCCCTTTTGTACCGCTTTGTTCGCCATAAGTTGGCAGGGTATGCTCAGACGTGAGTCCATTGCTCACTTTGCCACTGGATTCAAGCAAGCCTGGCTGAAGACGACAGAAATGCCAGAAACCGGTCCTAGGAAGCTTGTTTCCGGTCCAGGGAAGGCATGGCTTGGCAGTTCGGGCTGGACTGTTCCCATGAGGCACAGGGTCAGACTGATTTGCATATGGCCATGTCTGAACTGGGGTGGCAGAGTGGGCCAAAGAACGGTGATTGATCAAACTCGGATCTGTTGACTGGGTGTGAGTGTTTGATTGGTTCTGATGCTCCGTCCATCACCACCCCCTTTTGTACCGCTTTGTTCGCCATAAGTTGGCAGGGTATGCTCAGACGTGAGTCCCTTGCTCACTTTGCCACTGGACTCAAGCAAGCCTGGCTGAAGACGGCTGAAATGCCAGAAACCGGTCCTAGGAAGCTTGTTTCCGGTCCAGGGAAGGCATGGCTTGGCAGTTCGGGCTGGACTGTTCCCATGAGGCACAGGGTCAGACTGATTTGCATATGGCCATGTCTGAACTGTGGTGGCAGAGTGGGCCAAAGCACGGTGATGGATCAAACTCGGATCTGTAGACTGGGTCTGAGTGTTTGATTGTTTCTGATGCTCCGTCCATCACCACCCCCTTTTGTACTGCTTTGTTCGCCATAAGTTGGCAGGGTACTCTCAGACGTGAGTCCCTTGCTCACTTTGCCACTGGATTCAAGCAAGCATGGCTGAAGATGGCTGAAATGCCAGAAACCGTTCCTAGGAAGCTTGTTTCCAGTCCAGGGAAGGCATGGCTTGGCAGTTCGGGTTGGACTGTTCCCATGAGGCACAGGTTCAGACTGATTTGCATATGGCCATGTCTGAACTGGGGTGGCAGAGTGGGCTAAAGAACGGTGATGGATCAAAGTCAGATCTGTTGACTGGGTGTGAGTGTTTGATTGGTTCTGATGCTCCGTCCATCACCACCCCCTTTTGTACCGCTTTGTTCGCCATAAGTTGGCAGGGTATGCTCAGACGTGAGTCCCTTGCTCACTTTGTCACTGGATTCAAGCAAGCCTGGCTGAAGACGGCTGAAATGCCAGAAACCAGTCCTAGGAAGCTTGTTTCCGGTTCAGATAAGGCATGGCTTGGCAGTTCGGGCTGGACTGTTCCCGTGAGGCACAGGGTCAGACTGATTTGCATATGGCCATGTCTGAACTGGGGTGGCAGAGTGGGTTAAAGAACGCTGATGGATCAAACTCGGATCTGTTGACTGGGTGTGAGTGTTTGATTGGTTCTAATGCTCTGTCCATCACCACCCCCTTTTGAACCGCTTTGTTCGCCATAAGTTGGCAGGGTATGCTCAGACGTGAGTCCCTTGCTCACTTTGCCACTGGATTCAAGCAAGCCTGGCTGAAGATGGCTGAAATTCCAGAAACCGATCCTAGGAAGCTTGTTTCCGGTCCAGAGAAGGCATGGCTTGGCAGTTCTGGCTGGACTGTTCCCATAAGGCACAGGGTCAGACTGATTTGCATATGGCCATGTCTGAACTGGGGTGGCAGAGTGGGCTAAAGCACGGTGCTGGATCAAACTCGGATCTGTTGACTGGGTGTGAGTGTTTGATTGGTTCTGATGCTCCGTCCATCACCACCCCCTTTTGTACCGCTTTGTTCACCATAAGTTGGCAGGGTATGCTCAGACGTGAGTCCCTTGCTCACTTTGCTACTGGATTCAAGCAAGCCTAGCTGAAGACGGCTGAAATGCCAGAAACCTGTCTTAGGAAACTTGTTTCCTGTCCAGGGAAGGCATGACTTGGCAATTCGGGCTGGACTGTTCCCATGAGGCACAGGGTCAGGCTGATTTTCATATGGCCATGTCTGAACTGGGGTGGCAGAGTGGGCTAAAGAATGGTGATGGATCAAACTCGGATCTGTTGACTGGGTGTGAGTGTTTGATTGGTTCTGATGCTCCGTCCATCACCACCCCCTTTTGTACCGCTTTGTTCGCCATAAGTTGGCAGGGTATGCTCAGACGTGAGTCCCTTGCTCACTTTGCCACTGGATTCAAGCAAGCCTGGCTGAAGACGGCTGAAATGCCAGAAACCTGTCTTAGGAAACTTGTTTCCTGTCCAGGGAAGGCATGGCTTGGCAATTCGGGCTGGACTGTTCCCATGAGGCACAGGGTCAGAATGATTTTCATATGGCCATGTCTGAACTGGGGTGGCAGAGTGGGCTAAAGAATGCTGATGGATCAAACTCGGATCTGTTGACTGGGTGTGAGTGTTTGATTGGCTCTGATGCTCCGTCCATCACCACCCCCTTTTGTACCGCTTTGTTCGCCATAAGTTGGCAGGGTATGCTCAGACGTGAGTCCCTTGCTCACTTTGTCACTGGATTCAAGCAAGCCTGGCTGAAGACGGCTGAAATGCCAGAAACCAGTCCTAGGAAGCTTGTTTCCGGTTCAGATAAGGCATGGCTTGGCAGTTCGGGCTGGACTGTTCCCGTGAGGCACAGGGTCAGACTGATTTGCATATGGCCATGTCTGAACTGGGGTGGCAGAGTGGGTTAAAGAACGGTGATGGATCAAACTCAGGTCTGTTGACTGGGTGTGAGTGTTTGATTGGTTCTGATGCTCCGTCCATCACCACCCCCTTTTGAACCGCTTTGTTCGCCATAAGTTGGCAGGGTATGCTCAGACGTGAGTCCCTTGCTCACTTTGCCACTGGATTCAAGCAAGCCTGGCTGAAGATGGCTGAAATTCCAGAAACCGATCCTAGGAAGCTTGTTTCCGGTCCAGAGAAGGCATGGCTTGGCAGTTCTGGCTGGACTGTTCCCATAAGGCACAGGGTCAGACTGATTTGCATATGGCCATGTCTGAACTGGGGTGGCAGAGTGGGCTAAAGAATGGTGATGGATCAAACTCGGATCTGTTGACTGGGTGTGAGTGTTTAATTGGTTCTGGTGCTCCGTCCATCACCACCCCCTTTTGTACCGCTTTGTTCGCCATAAGTTGGCAGGGTATGCTCAGACGTGAGTCCCTTGCTCACTTTGTCACTGGATTCAAGCAAGCCTGGCTGAAGACGGCTGAAATGCCAGAAACCAGTCCTAGGAAGCTTGTTTCCGGTTCAGATGAGGCATGGCTTGGCAGTTCGGGCTGGACTGTTCCCGTGAGGCACAGGGTCAGACTGATTTGCATATGGCCATGTCTGGAATGGGGTGGCAGAGTGGGTTAAAGAACGGTGCTGGATCAAACTCGGATCTGTTGACTGGGTGTGAGTGTTTGATTGGTTCTGATGCTCCGTCCATCACCACCCCCTTTTGTACCGCTTTGTTCACCATAAGTTGGCAGGGTATGCTCAGACGTGAGTCCCTTGCTCACTTTGCTACTGGATTCAAGCAAGCCTGGCTGAAGACGGCTGAAATGCCAGAAACCTGTCTTAGGAAACTTGTTTCCTGTCCAGGGAAGGCATGGCTTGGCAATTCGGGCTGGACTGTTCCCATGAGGCACAGGGTCAGGCTGATTTTCATATGGCCATGTCTGAACTGGGGTGGCAGAGTGGGCTAAAGAATGGTGATGGATCAAACTCGGATCTGTTGACTGGGTGTGAGTGTTTAATTGGTTCTGATGCTCCGTCCATCACCACCCCCTTTTGTACCGCTTTGTTCGCCATAAGTTGGCAGGGTATGCTCAGACGTGAGTCCCTTGCTCACTTTGTCACTGGATTCAAGCAAGCCTGGCTGAAGACGGCTGAAATGCCAGAAACCAGTCCTAGGAAGCTTGTTTCCGGTTCAGATGAGGCATGGCTTGGCAGTTCGGGCTGGACTGTTCCCGTGAGGCACAGGGTCAGACTGATTTGCATATGGCCATGTCTGGAATGGGGTGGCAGAGTGGGTTAAAGAACGGTGATGGATCAAACTCGGATCTGTTGACTGGGTGTGAGTGTTTGATTGGTTCTGATGCTCCGTCCATCACCACCCCCTTTTGAACCGCTTTGTTCGCCATAAGTTGGCAGGGTATGCTCACACGTGAGTCCCTTGCTCACTTTGCCACTGGATTCAAGCAAGCCTGGCTGAAGACAGCTGAAATGCCAGAAACCGGTCCTAGGAAGCTTGTTTCCGGTCCAGGGAAGGCATGGCTTGGCAGTTCGGGCTGGACTGTTCCCATGAGGCACAGGGTCAGACTGATTTGCATATGGCCATGTCTGAACTGGGGTGGCAGAGTGGGCTAAAGAACAGTGATGGATCAAACTCGGATCTGTTGACTGGGTGTGAGTGTTTGATTGGTTCTGATGCTCCGTCCATCACCACCCCCTTTTGTACCGCTTTGTTTGCCATAAGTTTGCAGGGTATGCTTAGACGTGAGTCCCTTGCTCACTTTGCCACTGGATTCAAGCAAGCCTGGCTGAAGACGGCTGAAATGCCAGAAACCGGTCCTAAGAAGCTTGTTTCCGATCCAGGGAAGGCATGGCTTGGCAGTTCGGGCTGGACTGTTCCCATGAGGCACAGGGTCAGACTGATTTGCATATGGCCATGTCTGAACTGGGGTGGCAGATTGGGCTAAAGAACGGTGATGGATCAAACTCGGATCTGTTGACTGGGTATGAGTGTTTGATTGCTTCTGATGCTCCGTCCATCACCACCCCCTTTTGTACTGCTTTGTTCGCCATAAGCTGGCAGGGTATGCTCAGACGTGAGTCCCTTGCTCACTTTGCCACTGGATTCAAGCAAGCCTGGCTGAAGACGGCTGAAATGCCAGAAACCGGTCCTAGGAAGCTTGTTTACGGTCCAGGGAAGGCATGGCTTGGCAGTTCGGGCTGGACTGTTCCCATGAGGCACAGGGTCAGACCGATTTGCATATGGCCATGTCTGATCTGGGGTGGCAGAGTGGGCCAAAGAACGGTGATTGATCAAACTCGGATCTGTTGACTGGGTGTGAGTGTTTGATTGGTTCTGATGCTCCGTCCATCACCACCCCCTTTTGTACCGCTTTGTTCGCCATAAGTTGGCAGGGTATGCTCAGACGTGAGTCCCTTGCTCACTTTGCCACTGGACACAAGCAAGCCTGGCTGAAGACGGCTGAAATGCCAGAAACCGGTCCTAGGAAGCTTGTTTCCGGTCCAGGGAAGGCATGGCTTGGCAGTTCGGGCTGGATTGTTCCCATGAGGCACAGGGTCAGACTGATTTGCATATGGCCATGTCTGAACTGGGGTGGCAGAGTGGGCCAAAGCACGGTGATGGATCTGTTGACTGGGTGTGAGTGTTTGATTGTTCCTGATGCTCCGTCCATCACCACCCCCTTTTGTACCGCTTTGTTTGCCATAAGTTGGCAGGGTATGCTCAGACGTGAGTCCCTTGCTCACTTTGCCACTGGATTCAAGCAAGCGTGGCTGAAGACGGCTGAAATGCCAGAAACCGGTCCTAGGAAGCTTGTTTCCAGTCCAGGGAAGGCATGGCTTGGCAGTTCGGGCTGGTCTGTTCCCATGAGGCACAGGGTCAGACTGATTTGCAAATGGCCATGTCTGAACTGGGGTGGCAGAGTGGGCTAAAGAACGGTGATGGATCAAACTCGGATCTGTTGACTGGGTGTGAGTGTTTGATTGTTTCTGATGCTCCGTCCATCACCAACCCGTTTTGTACCGCTTTGTTCGCCATAAGTTGGCAGGGTATGCTCAGACGTGAGACCCTTGCTCACTTTGCCACTGGATTCAAGCAAGCCTAGCTGAAGACGGCTGAAATGCCAGAAACCGGTCCTAGGAATCTTGTTTCCGGTCCAGGAAAGGCATGGCTTGGCAGTTCGGGCTGGGCTGTTCCCATGAGGCACAGGGTCAGACTGATTTGCATATGGCCATGTCTGAACTGGGGTGGCAGAGTGGGCTAAAGAACAGTGATGGATCAAACTCGGATCTGTTGACTGGGTGTGAGTGTTTGATTGGTTCTGATGCTCCGTCCATCACCACCCCCTTTTGTACCGCTTTGTTTGCCATAAGTTTGCAGGGTATGCTCAGACGTGAGTCCCTTGCTCACTTTGCCACTGGATTCAAGCAAGCCTGGCTGAAGACGGCTGAAATGCCAGAAACCAGTCCTAGGAAGCTTGTTTCCTGTTCAGATAAGGCATGGCTTGGCAGTTCGGGCTGGACTGTTCCCGTGAGGCACAGGGTCAGACTGATTTGCATATGGCCATGTCTGAACTGGGGTGGCAGAGTGGGTTAAAGAACGGTGATGGATCAAACTCGGATCTGTTGACTGGGTGTGAGTGTTTGATTGTTTCTGATGCTCCGTCCATCACCACCCCCTTTTGTACCGCTTTGTTTGCCATAAGTTGGCAGGGTATGCTCAGACGTGAGTCCCTTGCTCACTTTGCCACTGGATTCAAGCAAGCCTGGCTGAAGATGGCTGAAATGCCAGAAACCGGTCCTAAGAAGCTTGTTTCCGATCCAGGGAAGGCATGGCTTGGCAGTTCGGGCTGGACTGTTCCCATGAGGCACAGGGTCAGACTGATTTGCATATGGCCATGTCTGAACTGGGGTGGCAGATTGGGCTAAAGAACGGTGATGGATCAAACTCGGATCTGTTGACTGGGTATGAGTGTTTGATTCCTTCTGATGCTCCGTCCATCACCACCCCCTTTTGTACCGCTTTGTTCGCCATAAGTTGGCAGGGTATGCTCAGACGTGAGTCCCTTGCTCACTTTGCCACTGGATTCAAGCAAGCCTGGCTGAAGACGGCTGAAATGCCAGAAACCGGTCCTACGAAGCTTGTTTCCAGTCCAGGGAAGGCATGGCTTGGCAGTTCGGGCTGGACTGTTCCCATGAGGCACAGGGTCAGACCGATTTGCATATGGCCATGTCTGAACTGGGGTGACAGAGTGGGCCAAAGAACGGTGATTGATCAAACTCGGATCTGTTGACTGGGTGTGAGTGTTTTATTGGTTCTGATGCTCCGTCCATCACCACCCCCTTTTGTACCGCTTTGTTCGCCATAAGTTGGCAGGGTATGCTCAGACGTGAGTCCCTTGCTCACTTTGCCACTGGACTCAAGCAAGCCTGGCTGAAGACGGCTGAAATGCCAGAAACCGGTCCTAGGAAGCTTGTTTCCGTTCCAGGGAAGGCATGGCTTTTCATTTCGGGCTGGACTGTTCCCATGAGGCACAGGGTCAGACTGATTTGCATATGGCCATGTCTGAACTGGGGTGGCAGAGTGGGCCAAAGCACGGTGATGGATCAAACTCGGATCTGTTGACTGGGTGTGAGTGTTTGATTGTTTCTGATGCTCCGTCCATCACCACCCCCTTTTGTACCGCTTTGTTTGCCATAAGTAGGCAGGGTATGCTCAGACGTGAGTCCCTTGCTCACTTTGCCACTGGATTCAAGCAAGCGTGGCTGAAGACGGCTGAAATGCCAGAAACCGGTCCTAGGAAGCTTGTTTCCGGTCCAGGGAAGGCATGGCTTGGCAGTTCGGGCTGGACTGTTCCCATGAGGCACAGGGTCAGACTGATTTGCATATGGCCATGTCTGAACTGGGGTGGCAGAGTGGGCTAAAGAACGGTGATGGATCAAACTCGGATCTGTTGACTGGGTGTGAGTGTTTGATTGTTTCTGATGCTCTGTCCATCACCACCCCCTTTTGTACTGCTTTGTTCGCCATAAGTTGGCAGGGTACTCTCAGACGTGAGTCCCTTGCTCACTTTGCCACTGGATTCAAGCAAGCCTGGCTGAAGATGGCTGAAATGCCAGAAACCGTTCCTAGGAAGCTTGTTTCCAGTCCAGGGAAGGCATGGCTTGGCTGTTCGGGTTGGACTGTTCCCATGAGGCACAGGTTCAGACTGATTTGCATATGGCCATGTCTGAACTGGGGTGGCAGAGTGGGCTAAAGAACGGTGATGGATCAAAGTCGGATCTGTTGACTGGGTGTGAGTGTTTGATTGGTTCTGATGCTCCGTCCATCACCACCCCCTTTTGTACTGCTTTGTTCGCCATACGTTGGCAGGGTATGCTCAGACGTGAGTCCCTTGCTCACTTTGCCACTGGATTCAAGCAAGCCTGGCTGAAGACGGCTGAAATGCCAGAAACCTGACTTAGGAAACTTGTTTCCTGTCCAGGGAAGGCATGGCTTGGCAATTCGGGCTGGACTGTTCCCATGAGGCACAGGGTCAGACTGATTTTCATATGGCCATGTCTGAACTGGGGTGGCAGAGTGGGCAAAAGAATGGTGATGGATCAAACTCGGATCTGTTGACTGGGTGTGAGTGTTTGATTGGTTCTGATGCTCCGTCCATCACCACCCCCTTTTGTACCGCTTTGTTCGCCATAAGTTGGCAGGGTATGCTCAGACGTGAGTCCCTTGCTCACTTTGCCACTGGATTCAAGCAAGCCTGGCTGAAGACGGCTGAAATGCCAGAAACCGGTCCTACGAAGCTTGTTTCCAGTCCAGGGAAGGCATGGCTTGGCAGTTCGGGCTGGACTGTTCCCATGAGGCACAGGGTCAGACCGATTTGCATATGGCCATGTCTGAACTGGGGTGACAGAGTGGGCCAAAGAACGGTGATTGATCAAACTCGGATCTGTTGACTGGGTGTGAGTGTTTTATTGGTTCTGATGCTCCGTCCATCACCACCCCCTTTTGTACCGCTTTGTTCGCCATAAGTTGGCAGGGTATGCTCAGACGTGAGTCCCTTGCTCACTTTGCCACTGGACTCAAGCAAGCCTGGCTGAAGACGGCTGAAATGCCAGAAACCGGTCCTAGGAAGCTTGTTTCCGTTCCAGGGAAGGCATGGCTTTTCATTTCGGGCTGGACTGTTCCCATGAGGCACAGGGTCAGACTGATTTGCATATGGCCATGTCTGAACTGGGGTGGCAGAGTGGGCCAAAGCACGGTGATGGATCAAACTCGGATCTGTTGACTGGGTGTGAGTGTTTGATTGTTTCTGATGCTCCGTCCATCACCACCCCCTTTTGTACCGCTTTGTTTGCCATAAGTAGGCAGGGTATGCTCAGACGTGAGTCCCTTGCTCACTTTGCCACTGGATTCAAGCAAGCGTGGCTGAAGACGGCTGAAATGCCAGAAACCGGTCCTAGGAAGCTTGTTTCCGGTCCAGGGAAGGCATGGCTTGGCAGTTCGGGCTGGACTGTTCCCATGAGGCACAGGGTCAGACTGATTTGCATATGGCCATGTCTGAACTGGGGTGGCAGAGTGGGCTAAAGAACGGTGATGGATCAAACTCGGATCTGTTGACTGGGTGTGAGTGTTTGATTGTTTCTGATGCTCTGTCCATCACCACCCCCTTTTGTACTGCTTTGTTCGCCATAAGTTGGCAGGGTACTCTCAGACGTGAGTCCCTTGCTCACTTTGCCACTGGATTCAAGCAAGCCTGGCTGAAGATGGCTGAAATGCCAGAAACCGTTCCTAGGAAGCTTGTTTCCAGTCCAGGGAAGGCATGGCTTGGCTGTTCGGGTTGGACTGTTCCCATGAGGCACAGGTTCAGACTGATTGCATATGGCCATGTCTGAACTGGGGTGGCAGAGTGGGCTAAAGAACGGTGATGGATCAAAGTCGGATCTGTTGACTGGGTGTGAGTGTTTGATTGGTTCTGATGCTCCGTCCATCACCACCCCCTTTTGTACTGCTTTGTTCGCCATACGTTGGCAGGGTATGCTCAGACGTGAGTCCCTTGCTCACTTTGCCACTGGATTCAAGCAAGCCTGGCTGAAGACGGCTGAAATGCCAGAAACCTGACTTAGGAAACTTGTTTCCTGTCCAGGGAAGGCATGGCTTGGCAATTCGGGCTGGACTGTTCCCATGAGGCACAGGGTCAGACTGATTTTCATATGGCCATGTCTGAACTGGGGTGGCAGAGTGGGCAAAAGAATGGTGATGGATCAAACTCGGATCTGTTGACTGGGTGTGAGTGTTTGATTGGTTCTGATGCTCCGTCCATCACCACCCCCTTTTGTACCGCTTTGTTCGCCATAAGTTGGCAGGGTATGCTCAGACGTGAGTCCCTTGCTCACTTTGTCACTGGATTCAAGCAAGCCTAGCTGAAGACGGATGAAATGCCAGAAACCGGTCCTAGGAAGCTTGTTTCCGGTTTAGATAAGGCATGGCTTGGCAGTTCGGGCTGGACTGTTCCCGTGAGGCACAGGGTCAGACTGATTTGCATATGGCCATGTCTGAACTGGGGTGGCAGAGTGGGTTAAAGAACGGTGATGGATCAAACTCGGATCTGTTGACTGGGTGTGAGTGTTTGATTGGTTCTGATGCTCCGTCCATCACCACCCCCTTTTGAACCGCTTTGTTCGCCATAAGTTGGCAGGGTATGCTCAGACGTGAGTCCCTTGCTCACTTTGCCACTGGATTCAAGCAAGCCTGGCTGAAGATGGCTGAAATTCCAGAAACCGATCCTAGGAAGCTTGTTTCCGGTCCAGAGAAGGCATGGCTTGGCAGTTCTGGCTGGACTGTTCCCATAAGGCACAGGGTCAGACTGATTTGCATATGGCCATGTCTGAACTGGGGTGGCAGAGTGGGCTAAAGCACGGTGCTGGATCAAACTCGGATCTGTTGACGGGGTGTGAGTGTTTGATTGGTTCTGATGCTCCGTCCATCACCACCCCCTTTTGTACCGCTTTGTTCGCCATAAGTTGGCAGGGTATGCTCAGACGTGAGTCCCTTGCTCACTTTGCCACTGGATTCAAGCAAGCCTGGCTGAAGACGGCTGAAATGCCAGAAACCGGTCCTAGGAAGCTTGTTTCCGGTCCAGGGAAGGCATGGCTTGGCAGTTCGGGCTGGACTGTTCCCATGAGGCACAGGGTCAGACCGATTTGCATATGGCCATGTCTGAACTGGGGTGGCAGAGTGGGCCAAAGAACGGTGATTGATCAAACTCGGATCTGTTGACTGGGTGTGAGTGTTTGATTGGTTCTGATGCTCCGTCCATCACCACCCCCTTTTGTACCGCTTTGTTCGCCATAAGTTGGCAGGGTATGCTCAGACGTGAGTCCCTTGCTCACTTTGCCACTGGACTCAAGCAAGCCTGGCTGAAGACGGCTGAAATGCCAGAAACCGGTCCTAGGAAGCTTGTTTCCGGTCCAGGGAAGGCATGGCTTGGCAGTTCGGGCTGGGCTGTTCCCATGAGGCACAGGGTCAGACTGATTTGCATATGGCCATGTCTGAACTGGGGTGGCAGAGTGGGCCAAAGCAAGGTGATGGATCAAACTCGGATCTGTTGACTGGGTGTGAGTGTTTGATTGTTTCTGATGCTCCGTCCATCACCACCCCCTTTTGTACCGTTTTGTTTGCCATAAGTTGGCAGGGTATGCTCAGACGTGAGTCCCTTGCTCACTTTGCCACTGGATTCAAGCAAGCGTGGCTGAAGACGGCTGAAATGCCAGAAACCGGTCCTAGGAAGCTTGTTTCCGGTCCAGGGAAGGCATGGCTTGGCAGTTCGGGCTGGACTGTTCCCATGAGGCACAGGGTCAGACTGATTTGCATATGGCCATGTCTGAACTGGGGTGGCAGAGTGGGCTAAAGAACGGTGATGGATCAAACTCGGATCTGTTGACTGGGTGTGAGTGTTTGATTGTTTCTGATGCTCCGTCCATCACCACCCCCTTTTGTACTGCTTTGTTCGCCATAAGTTGGCAGGGTACTCTCAGACGTGAGTCCCTTGCTCACTTTGCCACTGGATTCAAGCAAGCCTGGCTGAAGATGGCTGAAATGCCAGAAACCGTTCCTAGGAAGCTTGTTTCCAGTCCAGGGAAGGCATGGCTTGGCTGTTCGGGTTGGACTGTTCCCATGAGGCACAGGTTCAGACTGATTTGCATATGGCCATGTCTGAACTGGGGTGGCAGAGTGGGCTAAAGAACGGTGATGGATCAAAGTCGGATCTGTTGACTGGGTGTGAGTGTTTGATTGGTTCTGATGCTCCGTCCATCACCACCCCCTTTTGTACTGCTTTGTTCGCCATAAGTTGGCAGGGTATGCTCAGACGTGAGTCCCTTGCTCACTTTGCCACTGGATTCAAGCAAGCCTGGCTGAAGACGGCTGAAATGCCAGAAACCTGACTTAGGAAACTTGTTTCCTGTCCAGGGAAGGCATGGCTTGGCAATTGGGGCTGGACTGTTCCCATGAGGCACAGGGTCAGACTGATTTTCATATGGCCATGTCTGAACTGGGGTGGCAGAGTGGGCTAAAGAATGGTGATGGATCAAACTCGGATCTGTTGACTGGGTGTGAGTGTTTGATTGGTTCTGATGCTCCGTCCATCACCACCCCCTTTTGTACCGCTTTGTTCGCCATAAGTTGGCAGGGTATGCTCAGACGTGAGTCCCTTGCTCACTTTGTCACTGGATTCAAGCAAGCCTAGCTGAAGACGGATGAAATGCCAGAAACCGGTCCTAGGAAGCTTGTTTCCGGTTTAGATAAGGCATGGCTTGGCAGTTCGGGCAGGTTGTTCCCGTGAGGCACAGGGTCAGACTGATTTGCATATGGCCATGTCTGAACTGGGGTGGCAGAGTGGGTTAAAGAACGGTGATGGATCAAACTCGGATCTGTTGACTGGGTGTGAGTGTTTGATTGGTTCTGATGCTCCGTCCATCACCACCCCCTTTTGAACCGCTTTGTTCGCCATAAGTTGGCAGGGTATGCTCAGACGTGAGTCCCTTGCTCACTTTGCCACTGGATTCAAGCAAGCCTGGCTGAAGATGGCTGAAATTCCAGAAACCGATCCTAGGAAGCTTGTTTCCGGTCCAGAGAAGGCATGGCTTGGCAGTTCTGGCTGGACTGTTCCCATAAGGCACAGGGTCAGACTGATTTGCATATGGCCATGTCTGAACTGGGGTGGCAGAGTGGGCTAAAGCACGGTGCTGGATCAAACTCGGATCTGTTGACGGTGTGTGAGTGTTTGATTGGTTCTGATGCTCCGTCCATCACCACCCCCTTTTGTACCGCTTTGTTCGCCATAAGTTGGCAGGGTATGCTCAGACGTGAGTCCCTTGCTCACTTTGCCACTGGATTCAAGCAAGCCTGGCTGAAGACGACAGAAATGCCAGAAACCGGTCCTAGGAAGCTTGTTTCCGGTCCAGGGAAGGCATGGCTTGGCAGTTCGGGCTGGACTGTTCCCATGAGGCACAGGGTCAGACTGATTTGCATATGGCCATGTCTGAACTGGGGTGGCAGAGTGGGCTAAAGAACGGTGATGGATCAAACTCGGATCTGTTGACTGGGTGTGAGTGATTTATTGGTTTTGATGCTCCGTCCATCACCACCCCCTTTTGTACCGCTTTGCTCGCCATAAGTTGGCAGGGTATGCTCAGACGTGAGTCCATTGCTCACTTTGCCACTGGATTCAAGCAAGCCTGGCTGAAGACGGCTGAAATGCCAGAAACCGGTCCTAGGAAGCTTGTTTCCGGTCCAGGGAAGGCATGGCTTGGCAGTTCGGGCTGGACTGTTCCCATGAGGCACAGGGTCAGACTGTTTTGCATATGGCCATGTCTGAACTGGGGTGGCAGAGTGGGCTAAAGAACGGTGATGGATCAAACTCAGATCTGTTGACTGGGTGTGAGTGTTTGATGTGTTCTAATGCTCCGTCCATCACCACCCCCTTTTGTACCGCTTTGTTCGCCATAAGTTGGCAGGGTATGCTCAGACGTGAGTCCCTTGCTCACTTTGCCACTGGATTCAAGCAAGCCTGGCTGAAGACAGCTGAAATGCCAGAAACCGGTCCTAGGAAGCTTGTTTCCGTTCGAGGGAAGGCATGGCTTGGCAGTTCGGGCTGGACTGTTCCCATGAGGAACAGGGTCAGACTGATTTGCATATGGCCATGTCTGAACTGGGGTGGCAGAGTGGGCTAAAGAACAGTGATGGATCAAACTCGGATCTGTTGACTGGGTGTGAGTGTTTGATTGGTTCTGATGCTCCGTCCATCACCACCCCCTTTTGTACCGCTTTGTTTGCCATAAGTTTGCAGGGTATGCTCAGACGTGAGTCCCTTGCTCACTTTGCCACTGGATTCAAGCAAGCCTGGCTGAAGACGGCTGAAATGCCAGAAACCGGTCCTAAGAAGCTTGTTTCCGATCCAGGGAAGGCATGGCTTGGCAGTTCGGGCTGGACTGTTCCCATGAGGCACAGGGTCAGACCGATTTGCATATGGCCATGTCTGAACTGGGGTGGCAGAGTGGGCCAAAGAACGGTGATTGATCAAACTCGGATCTGTTGACTGGGTGTGAGTGTTTGATTGGTTCTGATGCTCCGTCCATCACCACCCCCTTTTGTACCGCTTTGTTCACCATAAGTTGGCAGGGTATGCTCAGACGTGAGTCCCTTGCTCACTTTGCCACTGGACTCAAGCAAGCCTGGCTGAAGACGGCTGAAATGCCAGAAACCGGTCCTAGGAAGCTTGTTTCCGGTCCAGGGAAGGCATGGCTTGGCAGTTCGGGTTGGACTGTTCCCATGAGGCACAGGGTCAGACTGATTTGCATATGGCCATGTCTGAACTGGGGTGGCAGAGTGGGCCAAAGCACGGTGATGGATCAAACTCGGATCTGTTGACTGGGTGTGAGTGTTTGATTGTTTCTGATGCTCCGTCCATCACCACCCCCTTTTGTACTGCTTTGTTCGCCATAAGTTGGCAGGGTACTCTCAGACGTGAGTCCCTTGCTCACTTTGCCACTGGATTCAAGCAAGCCTGGCTGAAGATGGCTGAAATGCCAGAAACCGTTCCTAGGAAGCTTGTTTCCAGTCCAGGGAAGGCATGGCTTGGCAGTTCGGGTTGGACTGTTCCCATGAGGCACAGGTTCAGACTGATTTGCATATGGCCATGTCTGAACTGGGGTGGCAGAGTGGGCTAAAGAACGGTGATGGATCAAAGTCGGATCTGTTGACTGGGTGTGAGTGTTTGATTGGTTCTGATGCTCCGTCCATCACCACCCCCTTTTGTACCGCTCTGTTCGCCATAAGTTGGCAGGGTATGCTCAGACGTGAGTCCCTTGCTCACTTTGCCACTGGATTCAAGCAAGCCTGGCTGAAGACGTCTGAAATGCCAGAAACCTGTCTTAGGAAACTTGTTTCCTGTCCAGGGAAGGCATGGCTTGGCAATTCGGGCTGGACTGTTCCCATGAGGCACAGGGTCAGAATGATTTTCATATGGCCATGTCTGAACTGGGGTGGCAGAGTGGGCTAAAGAATGGTGATGGATCAAACTCGGATCCGTTGACTGGGTGTGAGTGTTTGATTGGTTCTGATGCTCCGTCCATCACCACCCCCTTTTGTACCGCTTTGTTCGCCATAAGTTGGCAGGGTATGCTCAGACGTGAGTCCCTTGCTCACTTTGTCACTGGATTCAAGCAAGCCTGGCTGAAGACGGCTGAAATGCCAGAAACCAGTCCTAGGAAGCTTGTTTCCGGTTCAGATAAGGCATGGCTTGGCAGTTCGGGCTGGACTGTTCCCGTGAGGCACAGGGTCAGACTGATTTGCATATGGCCATGTCTGAACTGGGGTGGCAGAGTGGGTTAAAGAACGGTGATGGATCAAACTCGGATCTGTTGACTGGCTGTGAGTGTTTGATTGGTTCTGATGCTCCGTCCATCACCACCCCCTTTTGAACCGCTTTGTTCGCCATAAGTTGGCAGGGTATGCTCAGACGTGAGTCCCTTGCTCACTTTGCCACTGGATTCAAGCAAGCCTGGCTGAAGATGGCTGAAATTCCAGAAACCGATCCTAGGAAGCTTGTTTCCGGTTTAGAGAAGGCATGGCTTGGCAGTTCTGGCTGGACTGTTCCCATAAGGCACAGGGTCAGACTGATTTGCATATGGCCATGTCTGAACTGGGGTGGCAGAGTGGGCTAAAGCACGGTGCTGGATCAAACTCGGATCTGTTGACTGGGTGTGAGTGTTTGATTGGTTCTGATGCTCCGTCCATCACCACCCCCTTTTGTACTGCTTTGTTCGCCATAAGTTGGCAGGGTATGCTCAGACGTGAGTCCCTTGCTCACTTTGCCACTGGATTCAAGCAAGCCTGGCTGAAGACGGCTGAAATGCCAGAAACCTGTCTTAGGAAACTTGTTTCCTGTCCAGGGAAGGCATGGCTTGGCAATTCGGGCTGGACTGTTCCCATGAGGCACAGGGTCAGACTGATTTTCATATGGCCATGTCTGAACTGGGGTGGCAGAGTGGGCTAAAGAATGGTGATGGATCAAACTCGGATCTGTTGACTGGGTGTGAGTGTTTGATTGGTTCTGATGCTCCGTCCATCACCACCCCCTTTTGTACCGCTTTGTTCACCATAAGTTGGCAGGGTATGCTCAGACGTGAGTCCCTTTCTCACTTTGTCACTGGATTCAAGCAAGCCTGGCTGAAGACGGCTGAAATGCCAGAAACAAGTCCTAGGAAGCTTGTTTCCGGTTCAGATAAGGCATGGCTTGGCAGTTCGGGCTGGACTGTTCCCGTGAGGCACAGGGTCAGACTGATTTGCATATGGCCATGTCTGAACTGGGGTGGCAGAGTGGGTTAAAGAACGGTGATGGATCAAACTCGGATCTGTTGACTGGGTGTGAGTGTTTGATTGGTTCTGATGCTCCGTCCATCACCACCCCCTTTTGAACCGCATTGTTCGCCATAAGTTGGCAGGGTATGCTCAGACGTGAGTCCCTTGCTCACTTTGCCACTGGATTCAAGCAAGCCTGGCTGAAGACGACAGAAATGCCAGAAACCGGTCCTAGGAAGCTTGTTTCCGGTCCAGGGAAGGCATGGCTTGGCAGTTCGGGCTGGACTGTTCCCATGAGGCACAGGGTCAGACTGATTTGCATATGGCCATGTCTGAACTGGGGTGGCAGAGTGGGCTAAAGAACGGTGATGGATCAAACTCGGATCTGTTGACTGGGTGTGAGGGTTTGATTGGTTTTGATGCTCCGTCCATCACCACCCCCTTTTGTACCGCTTTGCTCGCCATAAGTTGGCAGGGTATGCTCAGACGTGAGTCCATTGCTCACTTTGCCACTGGATTCAAGCAAGCCTGGCTGAAGACGGCTGAAATGCCAGAAACCGGTCCTAGGAAGCTTGTTTTCGGTCCAGGGAAGGCATGGCTTGGCAGTTCGGGCTGGACTGTTCCCATGAGGCACAGGGTCAGACTGTTTTGCATATGGCCATGTCTGAACTGGGGTGGCAGAGTGGGCTAAAGAACGGTGATGGATCAAACTCAGATCTGTTGACTGGGTGCGAGTGTTTGATGTGTTCTAATGCTCCGTCCATCACCACCCCCTTTTGTACCGCTTTGTTCGCCATAAGTTGGCAGGGTATACTCGGACGTGAGTCCCTTGCTCACTTTGCCACTGGATTCAAGCAAGCCTGGCTGAAGACAGCTGAAATGCCAGAACCGGTCCTAGGAAGCTTGTTTCCAGTCCAGGGAAGCCATGGCTTAGCAGTTCGGGCTGGACTGTTCCCATGAGGCACAGGGTCAGACTGATTTGCATATGGCCATGTCTGAACTGGGGTGGCAGATTGGGCTAAAGAACAGTGATGGATCAAACTCGGATCTGTTGACTGGGTATGAGTGTTTGATTGCTTCTGATGCTCCGTCCATCACCACCCCCTTTTGTACCGCTTTGTTCGCCATAAGTTGGCAGGGTATGCTCAGACGTGAGTCCCTTGCTCACTTTGCCACTGGATTCAAGCAAGCCTGGCTGAAGACGGCTGAAATGCCAGAAACCGGTCCTAGGAAGCTTGTTTCCGGTCCAGGGAAGGCATGGCTTGGCAGTTCGGGCTGGACTGTTCCCATGAGGCACAGGGTCAGACCGATTTGCATATGGCCATGTCTGAACTGGGGTGGCAGAGCGGGCCAAAGAACGGTGATTGATCAAACTCGGATCTTTTGACTGGGTGTGAGTGTTTGATTGGTTCTGATGCTCCGTCCATCACCACCCCCTTTTGTACCGCTTTGTTCACCATAAGTTGGCAGGGTATGCTCAGACGTGAGTCCCTTGCTCACTTTGCCACTGGATTCAAGCAAGCCTGGCTGAAGACGACAGAAATGCCAGAAACCGGTCCTAGGAAGCTAGTTTCCGGTCCAGGGAAGGCATGGCTTGGCAGTTCGGGCTGGACTGTTCCCATGAGGCACAAGGTCAGACTGATTTGCATATGGCCATGTCTGAACTGGGGTGGCAGAGTGGGCTAAAGAACGGTGATGGATCAAACTCGGATCTGTTGACTGGGTGTGAGTGTTTGATTGGTTTTGATGCTCCGTCCATCACCACCCCCTTTTGTACCGCTTTGCTCGCCATAAGTTGGCAGGGTATGCTCAGACGTGAGTCCATTGCTCACTTTGCCACTGGATTCAAGCAAGCCTGGCTGAAGACGGCTGAAATGCCAGAAACCGGTCCTAGGAAGCTTGTTTGCGGTCCAGGGAAGGCATGGCTTGGCAGTTCGGGCTGGACTGTTCCCATGAGGCACAGGGTCAGACTGTTTTGCATATGGCCATGTCTGAACTGGGGTGGCAGAGTGGGCTAAAGAACGGTGATGGATCAAACTCAGATCTGTTGACTGGGTGTGAGTGTTTGATGTGTTCTAATGCTCCGTCCGTCACCACCCCCTTTTGTACCGCTTTGTTCGCCATAAGTTGGCAGGGTATGCTCAGACGTGAGTCCCTTGCTCACTTTGCCACTGGATTCAAGCAAGCCTGGCTGAAGACAGCTGAAATGCCAGAAACCGGTCCTAGGAAGCTTGTTTCCGGTCCAGGGAAGGCATGGCTTGGCAGTTCGGGCTGGACTGTTCCCATGAGGCACAGGGTCAGACTGATTTGCATATGGCCATGTCTGAACTGGGGTGGCAGAGTGGGCTAAAGAACAGTGATGGATCAAACTCGGATCTGTTGACTGGGTGTGAGTGTTTGATTGGTTCTGATGCTCCGTCCATCACCACCCCCTTTTGTACCGCTTTGTTTGCCATAAGTTTGCAGGGTATGCTCAGACGTGAGTCCCTTGCTCACTTTGCCACTGGATTCAAGCAAGCCTGGCTGAAGACGACAGAAATGCCAGAAACCGGTCCTAGGAAGCTTGCTTCCGGTCCAGGGAAGGCATGGCTTGGCAGTTCGGGCTGGACTGTTCCCATGAGGCACAGGGTCAGACCGATTTGCATATGGCCATGTCTGAACTGGGGTGGCAGAGTGGGCTAAAGAACGGTGATGGATCAAACTCGGATCTGTTGACTGGGTGTGAGTGTTTGATTGGTTCTGATGCTCCGTCCATCACCACCCCCTTTTGTACCGCTTTGTTTGCCATACGTTTGCAGGGTATGCTCAGACGTGAGTCCCTTGCTCACTTTGCCACTGGATTCAAGCAAGCCTGGCTGAAGACGGCTGAAATGCCAGAAACCGGTCCTAAGAAGCTTGTTTCCGATCCAGGGAAGGCATGGCTTGGCAGTTCGGGCTGGACTGTTCCCATGAGGCACAGGGTCAGACTGATTTGCATATGGCCATGTCTGAACTGGGGTGGCAGAGTGGGCTAAAGAACGGTGATGGATCAAACTCGGATCTGTTGACTGGGTGTGAGTGTTTGATTGGTTTTGATGCTCCGTCCATCACCACCCCCTTTTGTACCGCTTTGCTCGCCATAAGTTGGCAGGGTATGCTCAGACGTGAGTCCATTGCTCACTTTGCCACTGGATTCAAGCAAGCCTGGCTGAAGACGGCTGAAATGCCAGAAACCGGTCCTAGGAAGCTTGTTTGCGGTCCAGGGAAGGCATGGCTTGGCAGTTCGGGCTGGACTGTTCCCATGAGGCACAGGGTCAGACTGTTTTGCATATGGCCATGTCTGAACTGGGGTGGCAGAGTGGGCTAAAGAACGGTGATGGATCAAACTCAGATCTGTTGACTGGGTGTGAGTGTTTGATGTGTTCTAATGCTCCGTCCGTCACCACCCCCTTTTGTACCGCTTTGTTCGCCATAAGTTGGCAGGGTATGCTCAGACGTGAGTCCCTTGCTCACTTTGCCACTGGATTCAAGCAAGCCTGGCTGAAGACAGCTGAAATGCCAGAAACCGGTCCTAGGAAGCTTGTTTCCGGTCCAGGGAAGGCATGGCTTGGCAGTTCGGGCTGGACTGTTCCCATGAGGCACAGGGTCAGACTGATTTGCATATGGCCATGTCTGAACTGGGGTGGCAGAGTGGGCTAAAGAACAGTGATGGATCAAACTCGGATCTGTTGACTGGGTGTGAGTGTTTGATTGGTTCTGATGCTCCGTCCATCACCACCCCCTTTTGTACCGCTTTGTTTGCCATAAGTTTGCAGGGTATGCTCAGACGTGAGTCCCTTGCTCACTTTGCCACTGGATTCAAGCAAGCCTGGCTGAAGACGGCTGAAATGCCAGAAACCGGTCCTAGGAAGCTTGCTTCCGGTCCAGGGAAGGCATGGCTTGGCAGTTCGGGCTGGACTGTTCCCATGAGGCACAGGGTCAGACCGATTTGCATATGGCCATGTCTGAACTGGGGTGGCAGAGTGGGCCAAAGAACGGTGATTGATCAAACTCGGATCTTTTGACTGGGTGTGAGTGTTTGATTGGTTCTGATGCTCCGTCCATCACCACCCCCTTTTGTACCGCTTTGTTCACCATAAGTTAGCAGGGTATGCTCAGACGTGAGTCCCTTGCTCACTTTGCCACTGGATTCAAGCAAGCCTGGCTGAAGACGACAGAAATGCCAGAAACCGGTCCTAGGAAGCTAGTTTCCGGTCCAGGGAAGACAGGGCTTGGCAGTTCGGGCTGGACTGTTCCCATGAGGCACAAGGTCAGACTGATTTGCATATGGCCATGTCTGAACTGGGGTGGCAGAGTGGGCTAAAGAACGGTGATGGATCAAACTCGGATCTGTTGACTGGGTGTGAGTGTTTGATTGGTTTTGATGCTCCGTCCATCACCACCCCCTTTTGTACCGCTTTGCTCGCCATAAGTTGGCAGGGTATGCTCAGACGTGAGTCCATTGCTCACTTTGCCACTGGATTCAAGCAAGCCTGGCTGAAGACGGCTGAAATGCCAGAAACCGGTCCTAGGAAGCTTGTTTGCGGTCCAGGGAAGGCATGGCTTGGCAGTTCGGGCTGGACTGTTCCCATGAGGCACAGGGTCAGACTGTTTTGCATATGGCCATGTCTGAACTGGGGTGGCAGAGTGGGCTAAAGAACGGTGATGGATCAAACTCAGATCTGTTGACTGGGTGTGAGTGTTTGATGTGTTCTAATGCTCCGTCCATCACCACCCCCTTTTGTACCGCTTTGTTCGCCATAAGTTGGCAGGGTATGCTCAGACGTGAGTCCCTTGCTCACTTTGCCACTGGATTCAAGCAAGCCTGGCTGAAGACAGCTGAAATGCCAGAAACCGGTCCTAGGAAGCTTGTTTCCGGTCCAGGGAAGGCATGGCTTGGCAGTTCGGGCTGGACTGTTCCCATGAGGCACAGGGTCAGACTGATTTGCATATGGCCATGTCTGAACTGGGGTGGCAGAGTGGGCTAAAGAAAAGTGATGGATCAAACTCGGATCTGTTGACTGGGTGTGAGTGTTTGATTGGTTCTGATGCTCCGTCCATCACCACCCCCTTTTGTACCGCTTTGTTTGCCATAAGTTTGCAGGGTATGCTCAGACGTGAGTCCCTTGCTCACTTTGCCACTGGATTCAAGCAAGCCTGGCTGAAGACGGCTGAAATGCCAGAAACCGGTCCTAAGAAGCTTGTTTCCGATCCAGGGAAGGCATGGCTTGGCAGTTCGGGCTGGACTGTTCCCATGAGGCACAGGGTCAGACTGATTTGCATATGGCCATGTCTGAACTGGGGTGGCAGATTGGGCTAAAGAACGGTGATGGATCAAACTCGGATCTGTTGACTGGGTATGAGTGTTTGATTGCTTCTGATGCTCCGTCCATCACCACCCCCTTTTGTACCGCTTTGTTCGCCATAAGTTGGCAGGGTATGCTCAGACGTGAGTCCCTTGCTCACTTTGCCACTGGATTCAAGCAATCCTGGCTGAAGACGGCTGAAATGCCAGAAACCGGTCCTAGGAAGCTTGTTTCCGGTCCAGGGAAGGCATGGCTTGCCAGTTCGGGCTGGACTGTTCCCATGAGGCACAGGGTCAGACCGATTTGCAGATGGCCATGTCTGAACTGGGGTGGCAGAGTGGGCCAAAGAACGGTGATTGATCAAACTCGGATCTGTTGACTGGGTGTGAGTGTTTGATTGGTTCTGATGCTCCGTCCATCACCACCCCCTTTTGTACCGCTTTGTTCGCCATAAGTTGGCAGGGTATGCTCAGACGTGAGTCCCTTGCTCACTTTGCCACTGGACTCAAGCAAGCCTGGCTGAAGACGGCTGAAATGCCAGAAACCGGTCCTAGGAAGCTTGTTTCCGGTCCAGGGAAGGCATGGCTTGGCAGTTCGGGCTGGACTGTTCCCATGAGGCACAGGGTCAGACTGATTTGCATATGGCCATGTCTGAACTGGGGTGGCAGAGTGGGCTAAAGAACGGTGATGGATCAAACTCGGATCTGTTGACTGGGTGTGAGTGTTTGATTGTTTCTGATGCTCCGGCCATCACCACCCCCTTTTGTACTGCTTTGTTCGCCATAAGTTGGCAGGGTACTCTCAGACGTGAGTCCCTTGCTCACTTTGCCACTGGATTCAAGCAAGCCTGGCTGAAGATGGCTAAAATGCCAGAAAACGTTCCTAGGAAGCTTGTTTCCAGTCCAGGGAAGGCATGGCTTGGCAGTTCGGGTTGGACTGTTCCCATGAGGCACAGGTTCAGACTGATTTGCATATGGCCATGTCTGAATTGGGGTGGCAGAGTGGGCTAAAGAACGGTGATGGATCAAAGTCGGATCTGTTGACTGGGTGTGAGTGTTTGATTAGTTCTGATGCTCCGTCCATCACCACCCCCTTTTGTACCGCTTTGTTCGCCATAAGTTGGCAGGGTATGCTCAGACGTGAGTCCCTTGCTCACTTTGCCACTGGATTCAAGCAAGCCTGGCTGAAGACGGCTGAAATGCCAGAAACCTTTCTTAGGAAACTTGTTTCCTGTCCAGGGAAGGCATGGCTTGGCAATTCGGGCTGGACTGTTCCCATGAGGCACAGGGTCAGACTGATTTTCATATGGCCATGTCTGAACTGGGGTGGCAGAGTGGGCTAAAGAATGGTGATGGATCAAACTCGGATCTGTTGACTGGGTGTGAGTGTTTGATTGGTTCTGATGCTCCGTCCATCACCACCTCCTTTTGTACCGCTTTGTTCGCCATAAGTTGGCAGGGTATGCTCAGACGTGAGTCCCTTGCTCACTTTGTCACTGGATTCAAGCAAGCTTGGCTGAAGACTGCTGAAATGCCAGAAACCGGTCCTAGGAAGCTTGTTTCCGGTTCAGATAAGGCATGGCTTGGCAGTTCGGGCTGGACTGTTCCCGTGAGGCACAGGGTCAGACTGATTTGCATATGGCCATGTCTGAACTAGGGTGGCAGAGTGGGTTAAAGAACGGTGATGGATCAAACTCGGATCTGTTGACTGGGTATGAGTGTTTGATTGGTTCTGATGCTCCGTCCATCACCACCCCCTTTTGTACCGCTTTGTTCACCAAATGTTGGCAGGGTATGCTCAGACGTGAGTCCCTTGCTCACTTTGCCACTGGGTTCAAGCAAGCCTGGCTGAAGACGTCTGAAATGCCAGAAACCGGTCCTAGGACGCTTGTTTCCGGTCCTGGGAAGGCATGGCTTGACAGTTCGGGCTGGACTGTTCCCATGAAGCACAGGGTCAGACTGATTTGCATATGGCCATGTCTGAACTGGGGTGGCAGAGTGGGCTAAAGAACGGTGATGGATCAAACTCAGATCTGTTGACTGGGTGTGAGTGTTTGATGTGTTCTAATGCTCCGTCCATCACCACCCCCTTTTGTACCGCTTTGTTCGCCATAAGTTGGCAGGGTATGCTCGGACGTGAGTCCCTTGCTCACTTTGCCACTGGATTCAAGCAAGCCTGGCTGAAGACAGCTGAAATGCCAGAACCGGTCCTAGGAAGCTTGTTTCCGGTTCAGATAAGGCATGGCTTGGCAGTTCGGGCTGGACTGTTCCCGTGAGGCACAGGGTCAGACTGATTTGCATATGGCCATGTCTGAACTGGGGTGGCAGAGTGGGTTAAAGAACGGTGATGGATCAAACTCGGATCTGTTGACTGGGTGTGAGTGTTTGATTGGTTCTGATGCTCCGTCCATCACCACCCCCTTTTGAACCGCATTGTTCGCCATAAGTTGGCAGGGTATGCTCAGACGTGAGTCCCTTGCTCACTTTGCCACTGGATTCAAGCAAGCCTGGCTGAAGATGGCTGAAATTCCAGAAACCGATCCTAGGAAGCTTGTTTCCGGTCCAGAGAAGGCATGGCTTGGCAGTTCTGGCTGGACTGTTCCCATAAGGCACAGGGTCAGACTGATTTGCATATGGCCATGTCTGAACTGGGGTGGCAGAGTGGGCTAAAGCACGGTGCTGGATCAAACTCGGATCTGTTGACTGGGTGTGAGTGTTTGATTGGTTCTGATGCTCCGTCCATCACCACCCCCTTTTGTACCGCTTTGTTCGCCATAAAATGGCAGGGTATGCTCAGACGTGAGTCCCTTGCTCACTTTGCCACTGGATTCAAGCAAGCCTGGCTGAAGACGACAGAAATGCCAGAAACCGGTCCTAGGAAGCTTGTTTCCGGTCCAGGGAAGGCATGGCTTGGCAGTTCGGGCTGGACTGTTCCCATGAGGCACAGGGTCAGACTGATTTGCATATGGCCATGTCTGAACTGGGGTGGCAGAGTGGGCTAAAGAACGGTGATGGATCAAACTCGGATCTGTTGACTGGGTGTGAGTTTTTGATTGGTTTTGATGCTCCGTCCATCACCACCCCCTTTTGTACCGCTTTGCTCGCCATAAGTTGGCAGGGTATGCTCAGACGTGAGTCCATTGCTCACTTTGCCACTGGATTCAAGCAAGCCTGGCTGAAGACGGCTGAAATGCCAGAAACCGGTCCTAGGAAGCTTGTTTTTGGTCCAGGGAAGGCATGGCTTGGCAGTTCGGGCTGGACTGTTCCCATGAGGCACAGGGTCAGACTGTTTTGCATATGGCCATGTCTGAACTGGGGTGGCAGAGTGGGCTAAAGAACGGTGATGGATCAAACTCAGATCTGTTGACTGGGTGTGAGTGTTTGATGTGTTCTAATGCTCCGTCCATCACCACCCCCTTTTGTACCGCTTTGTTCGCCATAAGTTGGCAGGGTATGCTCGGACGTGAGTCCCTTGCTCACTTTGCCACTGGATTCAAGCAAGCCTAGCTGAAGACAGCTGAAATGCCAGAACCGGTCCTAGGAAGCTTGTTTCCAGTCCAGGGAAGCCATGGCTTGGCAGTTCGGGCTGGACTGTTCCCATGAGGCACAGGGTCAGACTGATTTGCATATGGCCATGTCTGAACTGGGGTGGCAGATTGGGCTAAAGAACAGTGATGGATCAAACTCGGATCTGTTGACTGGGTATGAGTGTTTGATTGCTTCTGATGCTCCGTCCATCACCACCCCCTTTTGTACCGCTTTGTTCGCCATAAGTTGGCAGGGTATGCTCAGACGTGAGTCCCTTGCTCACTTTGCCACTGGATTCAAGCAAGCCTGGCTGAAGACGGCTGAAATGCCAGAAACCGGTCCTAGGAAGCTTGTTTCCGGTCCAGGGAAGGCATGGCTTGGCAGTTCGGGCTGGACTGTTCCCATGAGGCACAGGGTCAGACCGATTTGCATATGGCCATGTCTGAACTGGGGTGGCAGAGTGGGCCAAAGAACGGTGATTGATCAAACTCGGATCTTTTGACTGGGTGTGAGTGTTTGATTGGTTCTGATGCTCCGTCCATCACCACCCCCTTTTGTACCGCTTTGTTCACCATAAGTTGGCAGGGTATGCTCAGACGTGAGTCCCTTGCTCACTTTGCCACTGGATTCAAGCAAGCCTGGCTGAAGACGACAGAAATGCCAGAAACCGGTCCTAGGAAGCTTGTTTCCGGTCCAGGGAAGGCATGGCTTGGCAGTTCGGGCTGGACTGTTCCCATGAGGCACAAGGTCAGACTGATTTGCATATGGCCATGTCTGAACTGGGGTGGCAGAGTGGGCTAAAGAACGGTGATGGATCAAACTCGGATCTGTTGACTGGGTGTGAGTGTTTGATTGGTTTTGATGCTCCGTCCATCACCACCCCCTTTTGTACCGCTTTGCTCGCCATAAGTTGGCAGGGTATGCTCAGACGTGAGTCCATTGCTCACTTTGCCACTGGATTCAAGCAAGCCTGGCTGAAGACGGCTGAAATGCCAGAAACCGGTCCTAGGAAGCTTGTTTGCGGTCCAGGGAAGGCATGGCTTGGCAGTTCGGGCTGGACTGTTCCCATGAGGCACAGGGTCAGACTGTTTTGCATATGGCCATGTCTGAACTGGGGTGGCAGAGTGGGCTAAAGAACGGTGATGGATCAAACTCAGATCTGTTGACTGGGTGTGAGTGTTTGATGTGTTCTAATGCTCCGTCCATCACCACCCCCTTTTGTACCGCTTTGTTCGCCATAAGTTGGCAGGGTATGCTCAGACGTGAGTCCCTTGCTCACTTTGCCACTGGATTCAAGCAAGCCTGGCTGAAGACAGCTGAAATGCCAGAAACCGGTCCTAGGAAGCTTGTTTCCGGTCCAGGGAAGGCATGGCTTGGCAGTTCGGGCTGGACTGTTCCCATGAGGCACAGGGTCAGACTGATTTGCATATGGCCATGTCTGAACTGGGGTGGCAGAGTGGGCTAAAGAACAGTGATGGATCAAACTCGGATCTGTTGACTGGGTGTGAGTGTTTGATTGGTTCTGATGCTCCGTCCATCACCACCCCCTTTTGTACCGCTTTGTTTGCCATAAGTTTGCAGGGTATGCTCAGACGTGAGTCCCTTGCTCACTTTGCCACTGGATTCAAGCAAGCCTGGCTGAAGACGGCTGAAATGCCAGAAACCGGTCCTAAGAAGCTTGTTTCCGATCCAGGGAAGGCATGGCTTGGCAGTTCGGGCTGGACTGTTCCCATGAGGCACAGGGTCAGACTGATTTGCATATGGCCATGTCTGAACTGGGGTGGCAGATTGGGCTAAAGAACGGTGATGGATCAAACTCGGATCTGTTGACTGGGTATGAGTGTTTGATTGCTTCTGATGCTCCGTCCATCACCACCCCCTTTTGTACCGCTTTGTTCGCCATAAGTTGGCAGGGTATGCTCAGACGTGAGTCCCTTGCTCACTTTGCCACTGGATTCAAGCAAGCCTGGCTGAAGACGGCTGAAATGCCAGAAACCGGTCCTAGGAAGCTTGTTTCCGGTCCAGGGAAGGCATGGCTTGCCAGTTCGGGCTGGACTGTTCCCATGAGGCACAGGGTCAGACCGATTTGCAGATGGCCATGTCTGAACTGGGGTGGCAAAGTAGGCCAAAGAACGGTGATTGATCAAACTCGGATCTGTTGACTGGGTGTGAGTGTTTGATTGGTTCTGATGCTCCGTCCATCACCACCCCCTTTTGTACCGCTTTGTTCGCCATAAGTTGGCAGGGTATGCTCAGACGTGAGTCCCTTGCTCACTTTGCCACTGGACTCAAGCAAGCCTGGCTGAAGACGGCTGAAATGCCAGAAACCGGTCCTAGGAAGCTTGTTTCCGGTCCAGGGAAGGCATGGCTTGGCAGTTCGGGCTGGACGGTTCCCATGAGGCACAGGGTCAGACTGATTTGCATATGGCCATGTCTGAACTGGGGTGGCAGAGTGGGCTAAAGAACGGTGATGGATCAAACTCGGATCTGTTGACTGGGTGTGAGTGTTTGATTGTTTCTGATGCTCCGTCCATCACCACCCCCTTTTGTACTGCTTTGTTTGCCATAAGTTGGCAGGGTATGCTCAGACGTGAGTCCCTTGCTCACTTTGCCACTGGATTCAAGCAAGCGTGGCTGAAGACGGCTGAAATGCCAGAAACCGGTCCTAGGAAGCTTGTTTCCGGTCCAGGGAAGGCATGGCTTGGCAGTTCGGGCTGGACTGTTCCCATGAGGCACAGGGTCAGACTGATTTGCATATGGCCATGTCTGAACTGGGGTGGCAGAGTGGGCTAAAGAACGGTGATGGATCAAACTCGGATCTGTTGACTGGGTGTGAGTGTTTGATTGTTTCTGATGCTCCGGCCATCACCACCCCCTTTTGTACTGCTTTGTTCGCCATAAGTTGGCAGGGTACTCTCAGACGTGAGTCCCTTGCTCACTTTGCCACTGGATTCAAGCAAGCCTGGCTGAAGATGGCTAAAATGCCAGAAAACGTTCCTAGGAAGCTTGTTTCCAGTCCAGGGAAGGCATGGCTTGGCAGTTCGGGTTGGACTGTTCCCATGAGGCACAGGTTCAGACTGATTTGCATATGGCCATGTCTGAATTGGGGTGGCAGAGTGGGCTAAAGAACGGTGATGGATCAAAGTCGGATCTGTTGACTGGGTGTGAGTGTTTGATTGGTTCTGATGCTCCGTCCATCACCACCCCCTTTTGTACCGCTTTGTTCGCCATAAGTTGGCAGGGTATGCTCAGACGTGAGTCCCTTGCTCACTTTGCCACTGGATTCAAGCAAGCCTGGCTGAAGACGGCTGAAATGCCAGAAACCTGTCTTAGGAAACTTGTTTCCTGTCCAGGGAAGGCATGGCTTGGCAATTCGGGCTGGACTGTTCCCATGAGGCACAGGGTCAGACTGATTTTCATATGGCCATGTCTGAACTGGGGTGGCAGAGTGGGCTAAAGAATGGTGATGGATCAAACTCGGATCTGTTGACTGGGTGTGAGTGTTTGATTGGTTCTGATGCTCCGTCCATCACCACCTCCTTTTGTACCGCTTTGTTCGCCATAAGTTGGCAGGGTATGCTCAGACGTGAGTCCCTTGCTCACTTTGTCACTGGATTCAAGCAAGCTTGGCTGAAGACTGCTGAAATGCCAGAAACCGGTCCTAGGAAGCTTGTTTCCGGTTCAGATAAGGCATGGCTTGGCAGTTCGGGCTGGACTGTTCCCGTGAGGCACAGGGTCAGACTGATTTGCATATGGCCATGTCTGAACTAGGGTGGCAGAGTGGGTTAAAGAACGGTGATGGATCAAACTCGGATCTGTTGACTGGGTATGAGTGTTTGATTGGTTCTGATGCTCCGTCCATCACCACCCCCTTTTGTACCGCTTTGTTCACCATATGTTGGCAGGGTATGCTCAGACGTGAGTCCCTTGCTCACTTTGCCACTGGGTTCAAGCAAGCCTGGCTGAAGACGTCTGAAATGCCAGAAACCGGTCCTAGGACGCTTGTTTCCGGTCCTGGGAAGGCATGGCTTGACAGTTCGGGCTGGACTGTTCCCATGAAGCACAGGGTCAGACTGATTTGCATATGGCCATGTCTGAACTGGGGTGGCAGAGTGGGCTAAAGAACGGTGATGGATCAAACTTGGATCTGTTGACTGGGTGTGAGTGTTTGATTGTTTCTGATGCTTTATCCATCACCACCCCCTTTTGTACTGCTTTGTTCGCCATAAGTTGGCAGGGTACTCTCAGACGTGATTCCCTTGCTCACTTTGCCAATGGATTCAAGCAAGCCTGGCTGAAGACGGCTGAAATGCCAGAAACCGTTCCTAGGAAGCTTGTTTCCGGTCCAGGGAAGGCATGGCTTGGCAGTTCGGGTTGGACTGTTCCCATGAGGCACAGGTTCAGACTGATTTGCATATGGCCATGTCTGAATTGGGGTGGCAGAGTGGGCTAAAGAACGGTGATGGATCAAAGTCGGATCTGTTGACTGGGTGTGAGTGTTTGATTGGTTCTGATGCTCCGTCCATCACCACCCCATTTTGTACCGCTTTGTTCGCCATAAGTTGGCAGGGTATGCTCAGACGTGAGTTCCTTGCTCACTTTGCCACTGGATTAAAGCAAGCCTGGCTGAAGACGGCTGAAATGCCAGAAACCCGTCTTAGGAAACTTGTTTCCTGTCCAGGGAAGGCATGGCTTGGCAATTCGGGCTGGACTGTTCCCATGAGGCACAGGGTCAGACTGATTTTCATATGGCCACGTCTGAACTGGGGTGGCGGAGTGGGCTAAAGAATGGTGATGGATCAAACTCGGATCTGTTGACTGGGTGTGAGTGTTTGATTGGTTCTGATGCTCCGTCCATCACCACCCCCTTTTGTACCGCTTTGTTCACCATAAGTTGGCAGGGTATGCTCAGACGTGAGTCCCTTACTCACTTTGCCACTGGATTCAAGGAAGCCTGGCTGAAGACGGCTGAAATGCCAGAAACCGGTCCTAGGAAGCTTGTTTGCGGTCCAGGGAAGGCATGGCTTGGCAGTTCAGGCTGGACTGTTCCCGTGAGGCACAGGGTCAGACTGATTTGCATATGGCCATGTCTGAACTAGGGTGGCAGAGTGGGTTAAAGAACGGTGATGGATCAAACTCGGATCTGTTGACTGGGTATGAGTGTTTGATTGGTTCTGATGCTCCGTCCATCACAACCCCCTTTTGTACCGCTTTGTTCACCATAAGTTGGCAGGGTATGCTCAGACGTGAGTACCTTGCTCACTTTGCCACTGGGTTCAACCAAGCCTGGCTGAAGACATCTGAAATGCCAGAAACCGATCCTAGGACGCTTGTTTCCTGTCCAGGGAAGGCATGGCTTGACAGTTCGGGCTGGACTGTTCCCATGAGGCACAGGGTCAGACTGATTTGCATATGGCCATGTCTGAACTGGGGTGGCAGAGTGGGCCAAAAAACGGTGATGGATCAAACTCGGATCTGTTGACTGGGTGTGAGTGTTTGATTGGTTCTGATGCTCCGTCCATCACCACACCCTTTTGTAACGCTTTGTTCGCCATAAGTTGGCAGGGTATGCTCAGACGTGAGTCCCTTGCTCACTTTGCCACTGGATTCAAGCAAGCCTGGCTGAAGACGACAGAAATGCCAGAAACCGGTCCTAGGAAGCTTGTTTCCGGTCCAGGGAAGGCATGGCTTGGCAGTTCGGGCTGGACTGTTCCCATGAGGCACAGGGTCAGACTGATTTGCATATGGCCATGTCTGAACTGGGGTGGCAGAGTGGGCTAAAGAACGGTGATGGATCAAACTCGGATCTGTTGACTGGGTGTGAGTGTTTGATTGTTTCTGATGCTTTATCCATCACCACCCCCTTTTGTACTGCTTTGTTCGCCATAAGTTGGCAGGGTACTCTCAGACGTGAGTCCCTTGCTCACTTTGCCACTGGATTCAAGCAAGCCTGGCTGAAGACGGCTGAAATGCCAGAAACCGGTCCTAGGAAGCTTGTTTCCGTTCCAGGGAAGGCATGGCTTGGCAGTTCGGGCTGGACTGATCCCATGAGGCACAGGGTCAGACTGATTTGCATATGGCCATGTCTGAACTGGGGTGGCAGAGTGGGCTAAAGAACAGTGATGGATCAAACTCGGATCTGTTGACTGGGTGTGAGTGTTTGATTGGTTCTGATGCTCCGTCCATCACCACCCCCTTTTGTACCGCTTTGTTTGCCATAAGTTTGCAGGGTATGCTCAGACGTGAGTCCCTTGCTCACTTTGCCACTGGATTCAAGCAAGCCTGGCTGAAGACGGCTGAAATGCCAGAAACCGGTCCTAAGAAGCTTGTTTCCGATCCAGGGAAGGCATGGCTTGGCAGTTCGGGCTGGACTGTTCCCATGAGGCACAGGGTCAGACCGATTTGCATATGGCCATGTCTGAACTGGGGTGGCAGAGTGGGCCAAAGAACGGTGATTGATCAAACTCGGATCTGTTGACTGGGTGTGAGTGTTTGATTGGTTCTGATGCTCCGTCCATCACCACCCCCTTTTGTACCGCTTTGTTCACCATAAGTTGGCAGGGTATGCTTAGACGTGAGTCCCTTGCTCACTTTGCCACTGGATTCAAGCAAGCCTGGCTGAAGACGGCTGAAATGCCAGAAACCGGTCCTAAGAAGCTTGTTTGCGGTCCAGGGAAGGCATGGCTTGGCAGTTCGGGCTGGACTGTTCCCGTGAGGCACAGGGTCAGACTGATTTGCATATGGCCATGTCTGAACTGGGGTGGCAGAGTGGGTTAAAGAACGGTGATGGATCAAACTCGGATCTGTTGACTGGGTATGAGTGTTTGATTGGTTCTGATGCTCCGTCCATCACTACCCCCTTTTGTACCGCTTTGTTCACCATAAGTTGGCAGGGTATGCTTAGACGTGAGTACCTTGCTCACTTTGCCACTGGGTTCAACCAAGCCTGGCTGAAGACATCTGAAATGCCAGAAACCGATCCTAGGACGCTTGTTTCCTGTCCAGGGAAGGCATGGCTTGACAGTTCGGGCTGGACTGTTCCCATGAGGCACAGGGTCAGACTGATTTGCATATGGCCATGTCTGAACTGGGGTGGCAGAGTGGGCCAAAGAACGGTGATGGATCAAACTAGGATCTGTTGACTGGGTGTGAGTGTTTGATTGGTTCTGATGCTCCGTCCATCACCACACCCTTTTGTAACGCTTTGTTCGCCATAAGTTGGCAGGGTATGCTCAGACGTGAGTCCCTTGCTCACTTTGCCACTGGATTCAAGCAAGCCTGGCTGAAGACGACAGAAATGCCAGAAACCGGTCCTAGGAAGCTTGTTTCCGGTCCAGGGAAGGCATGGCTTGGCAGTTCGGGCTGGACTGTTCCCATGAGGCACAGGGTCAGACTGATTTGCATATGGCCATGTCTGAACTGGGGTGGCAGAGTGGGCTAAAGAACGGTGATGGATCAAACTCGGATCTGTTGAGTGGGTGTGAGTGTTTGATTGGTTTTGATGCTCCGTCCATCACCACCCCCTTTTGTACCGCTTTGTTCGCCATAAGTTGGCAGGGTATGCTCAGACGTGAGTCCCTTGCTCACTTTGCCACTGGATTCAAGCAAGCCTGGCTGAAGATGGCTGAAATTCCAGAAACCGATCCTAGGAAGCTTGTTTCCAGTCCAGAGAAGGCATGGCTTGGCAGTTCTTGCTGGACTGTTCCCATAAGGCACAGGGTCAGACTGATTTGCATATGGCCATGTCTGAACTGGGGTGGCAGAGTGGGCTAAAGCACGGTGCTGGATCAAACTCGGATCTGTTGACGGGGTGTGAGTGTTTGATTGGTTCTGATGCTCCGTCCATCACCACCCCCTTTTGTACCGCTTTGTTCGCCATAAGTTGGCAGGGTATGCTCAGACGTGAGTCCCTTGCTCACTTTGCCACTGGATTCAAGCAAGCCTGGCTGAAGAAGACAGAAATGCCAGAAACCGGTCCTCGGAAGCTTGTTTCCGGTCCAGGGAAGGCATGGCTTGGCAGTTCGGGCTGGACTGTTCCCATGAGGCACAGGGTCAGACTGATTTGCAGATGGCCATGTCTGAACTGGGGTGGCAGAGTGGGCTAAAGAACGGTGATGGATCAAACTCGGATCTGTTGACTGGGTGTGAGTGATTTATTGGTTTTGATGCTCCGTCCATCACCACCCCCTTTTGTACCGCTTTGCTCGCCATAAGTTGGCAGGGTATGCTCAGACGTGAGTCCATTGCTCACTTTGCCACTGGATTCAAGCAAGCCTGGCTGAAGACGGCTGAAATGCCAGAAACCGGTCCTAGGAAGCTTGTTTCCGGTCCAGGGAAGGCATGGCTTGGCAGTTCGGGCTGGACTGTTCCCATGAGGCACAGGGTCAGACTGTTTTGCATATGGCCATGTCTGAACTGGGGTGGCAGAGTGGGCTAAAGAACGGTGATGGATCAAACTCAGATCTGTTGACTGGGTGTGAGTGTTTGATGTGTTCTAATGCTCCGTCCATCACCACCCCCTTTTGTACCGCTTTGTTCGCCATAAGTAGTCAGGTTATGCTCAGACGTGAGTCCCTTGCTCACTCTGCAACTGGATTCAAGCAAGCCTGGCTGAAGACAGCTGAAATGCCAGAAACCGGTCCTAGGAAGCTTGTTTCCGTTCCAGGGAAGGCATGGCTTGGCAGTTCGGGCTGGACTGATCCCATGAGGCACAGGGTCAGACTGATTTGCATATGGCCATGTCTGAACTGGGGTGGCAGAGTGGGCTAAAGAACAGTGATGGATCAAACTCGGATCTGTTGACTGGGTGTGAGTGTCTGATTGGTTCTGATGCTCCGTCCATCACCACCCCCTTTTGTACCGCTTTGTTTGCCATAAGTTTGCAGCGTATGCTCAGACGTGAGTCCCTTGCTCACTTTGCCACTGGATTCAAGCAAGCCTGGCTGAAGACGGCTGAAATGCCAGAAACCGGTCCTAAGAAGCTTGTTTCCGATCCAGGGAAGGCATGGCTTGGCAGTTCGGGCTGGACTGTTCCCATGAGGCACAGGGTCAGACCGATTTGCATATGGCCATGTCTGAACTGGGGTGGCAGAGTGGGCCAAAGAACGGTGATTGATCAAACTCGGATCTGTTGACTGGGTGTGAGTGTTTGATTGGTTCTGATGCTCCGTCCATCACCACCCCCTTTTGTACCGCTTTGTTCACCATAAGTTGGCAGGGTATGCTCAGACGTGAGTCCCTTGCTCACTTTGCCACTGGACTCAAGCAAGCCTGGCTGAAGACGGCTGAAATGCCAGAAACCGGTCCTAGGAAGCTTGTTTCCGGTCCAGGGAAGGCATGGCTTGGCAGTTGGGGCTGGACTGTTCCCATGAGGCACAGGGTCAGACTGATTTGCATATGGCCATGTCTGAACTGGGGTGGCAGAGTGGGCTAAAGAACAGTGATGGATCAAACTCGGATCTGTTGACTGGGTGTGAGTGTTTGATTGGTTCTGATGCTCCGTCCATCACCACCCCCTTTTGTACCGCTTTGTTTGCCATAAGTTTGCAGGGTATGCTCAGACGTGAGTCCCTTGCTCACTTTGCCACTGGATTCAAGCAAGCCTGGCTGAAGACGGCTGAAATGCCAGAAACCGGTCCTAAGAAGCTTGTTTCCGATCCAGGGAAGGCATGGCTTGGCAGTTCGGGCTGGACTGTTCCCATGAGGCACAGGGTCAGACCGATTTGCATATGGCCATGTCTGAACTGGGGTGGCAGAGTGCGCCAAAGAACGGTGATTGATCAAACTCGGATCTGTTGACTGGGTGTGAGTGTTTGATTGGTTCTGATGCTCCGTCCATCACCACCCCCTTTTGTACCGCTTTGTTCACCATAAGTTGGCAGGGTATGCTCAGACGTGAGTCCCTTGCTCACTTTGCCACTGGACTCAAGCAAGCCTGGCTGAAGACGGCTGAAATGCCAGAAACCGGTCCTAGGAAGCTTGTTTCCGGTCCAGGGAAGGCATGGCTTGGCAGTTCGGGCTGGACTGTTCCCATGACGCACAGGGTCAGACTGATTTGCATATGGCCATGTCTGAACTGGGGTGGCAGAGTGGGCTAAAGAACAGTGATGGATCAAACTCGGATCTGTTGACTGGGTGTGAGTGTTTGATTGGTTCTGATGCTCCGTCCATCACCACCCCCTTTTGTACCGCTTTGTTTGCCATAAGTTTGCAGGGTATGCTCAGACGTGAGTCCCTTGCTCACTTTGCCACTGGATTCAAGCAAGCCTGGCTGAAGACGGCTGAAATGCCAGAAACCGGTCCTAAGAAGCTTGTTTCCGATCCAGGGAAGGCATGGCTTGGCAGTTCGGGCTGGACTGTTCCCATGAGGCACAGGGTCAGACTGATTTGCATATGGCCATGTCTGAACTGGGGTGGCAGATTGGGCTAAAGAACAGTGATGGATCAAACTCGGATCTGTTGACTGGGTATGAGTGTTTGATTGCTTCTGATGCTCCGTCCATCACCACCCCCTTTTGTACCGCTTTGTTCGCCATAAGTTGGCAGGGTATGCTCAGACGTGAGTCCCTTGCTCACTTTGCCACTGGATTCAAGCAAGCCTGGCTGAAGACGGCTGAAATGCCAGAAACCGGTCCTAGGAAGCTTGTTTCCGGTCCAGGGAAGGCATGGCTTGGCAGTTCGGGCTGGACTGTTCCCATGAGGCACAGGGTCAGACCGATTTGCATATGGCCATGTCTGAACTGGGGTGGCAGAGTGGGCCAAAGAACGGTGATTGATCAAACTCGGATCTTTTGACTGGGTGTGAGTGTTTGATTGGTTCTGATGCTCTGTCCATCACCACCCCCTTTTGTACCGCTTTGTTCACCATAAGTTGGCAGGGTATGCTCAGACGTGAGTCCCTTGCTCACTTTGCCACTGGATTCAAGCAAGCCTGGCTGAAGACGACAGAAATGCCAGAAACCGGTCCTAGGAAGCTTGTTTCCGGTCCAGGGAAGGCATGGCTTGGCAGTTCGGGCTGGACTGTTCCCATGAGGCACAAGGTCAGACTGATTTGCATATGGCCATGTCTGAACTGGGGTGGCAGAGTGGGCTAAAGAACGGTGATGGATCTAACTCGGATTTGTTGACTGGGTGTGAGTGTTTGATTGGTTTTGATGCTCCGTCCATCACCACCCCCTTTTGTACCGCTTTGCTCGCCATAAGTTGGCAGGGTATGCTCAGACTTGAGTCCATTGCTCACTTTGCCACTGGATTCAAGCAAGCCTGGCTGAAGACGGCTGAAATGCCAGAAACCGGTCCTAGGAAGCTTGTTTCCGGTCCAGGGAAGGCATGGCTTGGCAGTTCGGGCTGGACTGTTCCCATGAGGCACAGGGTCAGACTGTTTTGCATATGGCCATGTCTGAACTGGGGTGGCAGAGTGGGCTAAAGAACGGTGATGGATCAAACTCGGATCTGTTGACTGGGTGTGAGTGTTTGATTGTTTCTGATGCTTTATCCATCACCACCCCCTTTTGTACTGCTTTGTTCGCCATAAGTTGGCAGGGTACTCTCAGACGTGAGTCCCTTGCTCACTTTGCCACTGGATTCAAGCAAGCCTGGCTGAAGACGGCTGAAATGCCAGAAACCGTTCCTAGGAAGCTTGTTTCCGGTCCAGGGAAGGCATGGCTTGGCAGTTCGGGTTGGACTGTTCCCATGAGGCACAGGTTCAGACTGATTTGCATATGGCCATGTCTGAATTGGGGTGGCAGAGTGGGCTAAAGAACGGTGATGGATCAAAGTCGGATCTGTTGACTGGGTGTGAGTGTTTGATTGGTTCTGATGCTCCGTCCATCACCACCCCCTTTTGTACCGCTTTGTTCGCCATAAGTTGGCAGGGTATGCTCAGACGTGAGTTCCTTGCTCACTTTGCCACTGGATTAAAGCAAGCCTGGCTGAAGACGGCTGAAATGCCAGAAACCCATCTTAGGAAACTTGTTTCCTGTCCAGGGAAGGCATGGCTTGGCAATTCGGGCTGGACTGTTCCCATGAGGCACAGGGTCAGACTGATTTTCATATGGCCACGTCTGAACTGGGGTGGCGGAGTGGGCTAAAGAATGGTGATGGATCATACTCGGATCTGTTGACTGGGTGTGAGTGTTTGATTGGTTCTGATGCTCCGTCCATCACCACCCCCTTTTGTACCGCTTTGTTCACCATAAGTTGGCAGGGTATGCTCAGACGTGAGTCCCTTACTCACTTTGCCACTGGATTCAAGGAAGCCTGGCTGAAGACGGCTGAAATGCCAGAAACCGGTCCTAGGAAGCTTGTTTGCGGTCCAGGGAAGGCATGGCTTGGCAGTTCAGGCTGGACTGTTCCCGTGAGGCACAGGGTCAGACTGATTTGCATATGGCCATGTCTGAACTAGGGTGGCAGAGTGGGTTAAAGAACGGTGATGGATCAAACTCGGATCTGTTGACTGGGTATGAGTGTTTGATTGGTTCTGATGCTCCGTCCATCACAACCCCCTTTTGTACCGCTTTGTTCACCATAAGTTGGCAGGGTATGCTCAGACGTGAGTACCTTGCTCACTTTGCCACTGGGTTCAACCAAGCCTGGCTGAAGACATCTGAAATGCCAGAAACCGATCCTAGGACGCTTGTTTCCTGTCCAGGGAAGGCATGGCTTGACAGTTCGGGCTGGACTGTTCCCATGAGGCACAGGGTCAGACTGATTTGCATATGGCCATGTCTGAACTGGGGTGGCAGAGTGGGCCAAAAAACGGTGATGGATCAAACTCGGATCTGTTGACTGGGTGTGAGTGTTTGATTGGTTCTGATGCTCCGTCCATCACCACACCCTTTTGTAACGCTTTGTTCGCCATAAGTTGGCAGGGTATGCTCAGACGTGAGTCCCTTGCTCACTTTGCCACTGGATTCAAGCAAGCCTGGCTGAAGACGACAGAAATGCCAGAAACCGGTCCTAGGAAGCTTGTTTCCGGTCCAGGGAAGGCATGGCTTGGCAGTTCGGGCTGGACTGTTCCCATGAGGCACAGGGTCAGACTGATTTGCATATGGCCATGTCTGAACTGGGGTGGCAGAGTGGGCTAAAGAACGGTGATGGATCAAACTCGGATCTGTTGACTGGGTGTGAGTGTTTGATTGTTTCTGATGCTTTATCCATCACCACCCCCTTTTGTACTGCTTTGTTCGCCATAAGTTGGCAGGGTACTCTCAGACGTGAGTCCCTTGCTCACTTTGCCACTGGATTCAAGCAAGCCTGGCTGAAGACGGCTGAAATGCCAGAAACCGGTCCTAGGAAGCTTGTTTCCGTTCCAGGGAAGGCATGGCTTGGCAGTTCGGGCTGGACTGATCCCATGAGGCACAGGGTCAGACTGATTTGCATATGGCCATGTCTGAACTGGGGTGGCAGAGTGGGCTAAAGAACAGTGATGGATCAAACTCGGATCTGTTGACTGGGTGTGAGTGTTTGATTGGTTCTGATGCTCCGTCCATCACCACCCCCTTTTGTACCGCTTTGTTTGCCATAAGTTTGCAGGGTATGCTCAGACGTGAGTCCCTTGCTCACTTTGCCACTGGATTCAAGCAAGCCTGGCTGAAGACGGCTGAAATGCCAGAAACCGGTCCTAAGAAGCTTGTTTCCGATCCAGGGAAGGCATGGCTTGGCAGTTCGGGCTGGACTGTTCCCATGAGGCACAGGGTCAGACCGATTTGCATATGGCCATGTCTGAACTGGGGTGGCAGAGTGGGCCAAAGAACGGTGATTGATCAAACTCGGATCTGTTGACTGGGTGTGAGTGTTTGATTGGTTCTGATGCTCCGTCCATCACCACCCCCTTTTGTACCGCTTTGTTCACCATAAGTTGGCAGGGTATGCTTAGACGTGAGTCCCTTGCTCACTTTGCCACTGGATTCAAGCAAGCCTGGCTGAAGACGGCTGAAATGCCAGAAACCGGTCCTAAGAAGCTTGTTTGCGGTCCAGGGAAGGCATGGCTTGGCAGTTCGGGCTGGACTGTTCCCGTGAGGCACAGGGTCAGACTGATTTGCATATGGCCATGTCTGAACTGGGGTGGCAGAGTGGGTTAAAGAACGGTGATGGATCAAACTCGGATCTGTTGACTGGGTATGAGTGTTTGATTGGTTCTGATGCTCCGTCCATCACCACCCCCTTTTGTACCGCTTTGTTCACCATAAGTTGGCAGGGTATGCTTAGACGTGAGTACCTTGCTCACTTTGCCACTGGGTTCAACCAAGCCTGGCTGAAGACATCTGAAATGCCAGAAACCGATCCTAGGACGCTTGTTTCCTGTCCAGGGAAGGCATGGCTTGACAGTTCGGGCTGGACTGTTCCCATGAGGCACAGGGTCAGACTGATTTGCATATGGCCATGTCTGAACTGGGGTGGCAGAGTGGGCCAAAGAACGGTGATGGATCAAACTAGGATCTGTTGACTGGGTGTGAGTGTTTGATTGGTTCTGATGCTCCGTCCATCACCACACCCTTTTGTAACGCTTTGTTCGCCATAAGTTGGCAGGGTATGCTCAGACGTGAGTCCCTTGCTCACTTTGCCACTGGATTCAAGCAAGCCTGGCTGAAGACGACAGAAATGCCAGAAACCGGTCCTAGGAAGCTTGTTTCCGGTCCAGGGAAGGCATGGCTTGGCAGTTCGGGCTGGACTGTTCCCATGAGGCACAGGGTCAGACTGATTTGCATATGGCCATGTCTGAACTGGGGTGGCAGAGTGGGCTAAAGAACGGTGATGGATCAAACTCGGATCTGTTGAGTGGGTGTGAGTGTTTGATTGGTTTTGATGCTCCGTCCATCACCACCCCCTTTTGTACCGCTTTGTTCGCCATAAGTTGGCAGGGTATGCTCAGACGTGAGTCCCTTGCTCACTTTGCCACTGGATTCAAGCAAGCCTGGCTGAAGATGGCTGAAATTCCAGAAACCGATCCTAGGAAGCTTGTTTCCAGTCCAGAGAAGGCATGGCTTGGCAGTTCTTGCTGGACTGTTCCCATAAGGCACAGGGTCAGACTGATTTGCATATGGCCATGTCTGAACTGGGGTGGCAGAGTGGGCTAAAGCACGGTGCTGGATCAAACTCGGATCTGTTGACGGGGTGTGAGTGTTTGATTGGTTCTGATGCTCCGTCCATCACCACCCCCTTTTGTACCGCTTTGTTCGCCATAAGTTGGCAGGGTATGCTCAGACGTGAGTCCCTTGCTCACTTTGCCACTGGATTCAAGCAAGCCTGGCTGAAGAAGACAGAAATGCCAGAAACCGGTCCTCGGAAGCTTGTTTCCGGTCCAGGGAAGGCATGGCTTGGCAGTTCGGGCTGGACTGTTCCCATGAGGCACAGGGTCAGACTGATTTGCAGATGGCCATGTCTGAACTGGGGTGGCAGAGTGGGCTAAAGAACGGTGATGGATCAAACTCGGATCTGTTGACTGGGTGTGAGTGATTTATTGGTTTTGATGCTCCGTCCATCACCACCCCCTTTTGTACCGCTTTGCTCGCCATAAGTTGGCAGGGTATGCTCAGACGTAAGTCCATTGCTCACTTTGCCACTGGATTCAAGCAAGCCTGGCTGAAGACGGCTGAAATGCCAGAAACCGGTCCTAGGAAGCTTGTTTCCGGTCCAGGGAAGGCATGGCTTGGCAGTTCGGGCTGGACTGTTCCCATGAGGCACAGGGTCAGACTGTTTTGCATATGGCCATGTCTGAACTGGGGTGGCAGAGTGGGCTAAAGAACGGTGATGGATCAAACTCAGATCTGTTGACTGGGTGTGAGTGTTTGATGTGTTCTAATGCTCCGTCCATCACCACCCCCTTTTGTACCGCTTTGTTCGCCATAAGTAGTCAGGTTATGCTCAGACGTGAGTCCCTTGCTCACTCTGCAACTGGATTCAAGCAAGCCTGGCTGAAGACAGCTGAAATGCCAGAAACCGGTCCTAGGAAGCTTGTTTCCGTTCCAGGGAAGGCATGGCTTGGCAGTTCGGGCTGGACTGATCCCATGAGGCACAGGGTCAGACTGATTTGCATATGGCCATGTCTGAACTGGGGTGGCAGAGTGGGCTAAAGAACAGTGATGGATCAAACTCGGATCTGTTGACTGGGTGTGAGTGTTTGATTGGTTCTGATGCTCCGTCCATCACCACCCCCTTTTGTACCGCTTTGTTTGCCATAAGTTTGCAGGGTATGCTCAGACGTGAGTCCCTTGCTCACTTTGCCACTGGATTCAAGCAAGCCTGGCTGAAGACGGCTGAAATGCCAGAAACCGGTCCTAAGAAGCTTGTTTCCGATCCAGGGAAGGCATGGCTTGGCAGTTCGGGCTGGACTGTTCCCATGAGGCACAGGGTCAGACCGATTTGCATATGGCCATGTCTGAACTGGGGTGGCAGAGTGGGCCAAAGAACGGTGATTGATCAAACTCGGATCTGTTGACTGGGTGTGAGTGTTTGATTGGTTCTGATGCTCCGTCCATCACCACCCCCTTTTGTACCGCTTTGTTCACCATAAGTTGGCAGGGTATGCTCAGACGTGAGTCCCTTGCTCACTTTGCCACTGGACTCAAGCAAGCCTGGCTGAAGACGGCTGAAATGCCAGAAACCGGTCCTAGGAAGCTTGTTTCCGGTCCAGGGAAGGCATGGCTTGGCAGTTGGGGCTGGACTGTTCCCATGAGGCACAGGGTCAGACTGATTTGCATATGGCCATGTCTGAACTGGGGTGGCAGAGTGGGCTAAAGAACAGTGATGGATCAAACTCGGATCTGTTGACTGGGTGTGAGTGTTTGATTGGTTCTGATGCTCCGTCCATCACCACCCCCTTTTGTACCGCTTTGTTTGCCATAAGTTTGCAGGGTATGCTCAGACGTGAATCCCTTGCTCACTTTGCCACTGGATTCAAGCAAGCCTGGCTGAAGACGGCTGAAATGCCAGAAACCGGTCCTAAGAAGCTTGTTTCCGATCCAGGGAAGGCATGGCTTGGCAGTTCGGGCTGGACTGTTCCCATGAGGCACTGGGTCAGACCGATTTGCATATGGCCATGTCTGAACTGGGGTGGCAGAGTGCGCCAAAGAACGGTGATTGATCAAACTCGGATCTGTTGACTGGGTGTGAGTGTTTGATTGGTTCTGATGCTCCGTCCATCACCACCCCCTTTTGTACCGCTTTGTTCACCATAAGTTGGCAGGGTATGCTCAGACGTGAGTCCCTTGCTCACTTTGCCCCTTGCTCACTTTGCCACTGGACTCAAGCAAGCCTGGCTGAAGACGGCTGAAATGCCAGAAACCGGTCCTAGGAAGCTTGTTTCCGGTCCAGGGAAGGCATGGCTTGGCAGTTCGGGCTGGACTGTTCCCATGACGCACAGGGTCAGACTGATTTGCATATGGCCATGTCTGAACTGGGGTGGCAGAGTGGGCTAAAGAACAGTGATGGATCAAACTCGGATCTGTTGACTGGGTGTGAGTGTTTGATTGGTTCTGATGCTCCGTCCATCACCACCCCCTTTTGTACCGCTTTGTTTGCCATAAGTTTGCAGGGTATGCTCAGACGTGAGTCCCTTGCTCACTTTGCCACTGGATTCAAGCAAGCCTGGCTGAAGACGGCTGAAATGCCAGAAACCGGTCCTAAGAAGCTTGTTTCCGATCCAGGGAAGGCATGGCTTGGCAGTTCGGGCTGGACTGTTCCCATGAGGCACAGGGTCAGACTGATTTGCATATGGCCATGTCTGAACTGGGGTGGCAGATTGGGCTAAAGAACAGTGATGGATCAAACTCGGATCTGTTGACTGGGTATGAGTGTTTGATTGCTTCTGATGCTCCGTCCATCACCACCCCCTTTTGTACCGCTTTGTTCGCCATAAGTTGGCAGGGTATGCTCAGACGTGAGTCCCTTGCTCACTTTGCCACTGGATTCAAGCAAGCCTGGCTGAAGACGGCTGAAATGCCAGAAACCGGTCCTAGGAAGCTTGTTTCCGGTCCAGGGAAGGCATGGCTTGGCAGTTCGGGCTGGACTGTTCCCATGAGGCACAGGGTCAGACCGATTTGCATATGGCCATGTCTGAACTGGGGTGGCAGAGTGGGCCAAAGAACGGTGATTGATCAAACTCGGATCTTTTGACTGGGTGTGAGTGTTTGATTGGTTCTGATGCTCTGTCCATCACCACCCCCTTTTGTACCGCTTTGTTCACCATAAGTTGGCAGGGTATGCTCAGACGTGAGTCCCTTGCTCACTTTGCCACTGGATTCAAGCAAGCCTGGCTGAAGACGACAGAAATGCCAGAAACCGGTCCTAGGAAGCTTGTTTCCGGTCCAGGGAAGGCATGGCTTGGCAGTTCGGGCTGGACTGTTCCCATGAGGCACAAGGTCAGACTGATTTGCATATGGCCATGTCTGAACTGGGGTGGCAGAGTGGGCTAAAGAACGGTGATGGATCTAACTCGGATTTGTTGACTGGGTGTGAGTGTTTGATTGGTTTTGATGCTCCGTCCATCACCACCCCCTTTTGTACCGCTTTGCTCGCCATAAGTTGGCAGGGTATGCTCAGACTTGAGTCCATTGCTCACTTTGCCACTGGATTCAAGCAAGCCTGGCTGAAGACGGCTGAAATGCCAGAAACCGGTCCTAGGAAGCTTGTTTCCGGTCCAGGGAAGGCATGGCTTGGCAGTTCGGGCTGGACTGTTCCCATGAGGCACAGGGTCAGACTGTTTTGCATATGGCCATGTCTGAACTGGGGTGGCAGAGTGGGCTAAAGAACGGTGATGGATCAAACTCGGATCTGTTGACTGGGTGTGAGTGTTTGATTGTTTCTGATGCTTTATCCATCACCACCCCCTTTTGTACTGCTTTGTTCGCCATAAGTTGGCAGGGTACTCTCAGACGTGAGTCCCTTGCTCACTTTGCCACTGGATTCAAGCAAGCCTGGCTGAAGACGGCTGAAATGCCAGAAACCGTTCCTAGGAAGCTTGTTTCCGGTCCAGGGAAGGCATGGCTTGGCAGTTCGGGTTGGACTGTTCCCATGAGGCACAGGTTCAGACTGATTTGCATATGGCCATGTCTGAATTGGGGTGGCAGAGTGGGCTAAAGAACGGTGATGGATCAAAGTCGGATCTGTTGACTGGGTGTGAGTGTTTGATTGGTTCTGATGCTCCGTCCATCACCACCCCCTTTTGTACCGCTTTGTTCGCCATAAGTTGGCAGGGTATGCTCAGACGTGAGTTCCTTGCTCACTTTGCCACTGGATTAAAGCAAGCCTGGCTGAAGACGGCTGAAATGCCAGAAACCCATCTTAGGAAACTTGTTTCCTGTCCAGGGAAGGCATGGCTTGGCAATTCGGGCTGGACTGTTCCCATGAGGCACAGGGTCAGACTGATTTTCATATGGCCACGTCTGAACTGGGGTGGCGGAGTGGGCTAAAGAATGGTGATGGATCATACTCGGATCTGTTGACTGGGTGTGAGTGTTTGATTGGTTCTGATGCTCCGTCCATCACCACCCCCTTTTGTACCGCTTTGTTCACCATAAGTTGGCAGGGTATGCTCAGACGTGAGTCCCTTACTCACTTTGCCACTGGATTCAACCAAGCCTGGCTGAAGACGGCTGAAATGCCAGAAACCGGTCCTAGGAAGCTTGTTTGCGGTCCAGGGAAGGCATGGCTTGGCAGTTCGGGCTGGACTGTTCCCATGAGGCACAGGGTCAGACTGATTTGCAGATGGCCATGTCTGAACTGGGGTGGCAGAGTGGGCTAAAGAACGGTGATGGATCAAACTCGGATCTGTTGACTGGGTGTGAGTGATTTATTGGTTTTGATGCTCCGTCCATCACCACCCCCTTTTGTACCGCTTTGCTCGCCATAAGTTGGCAGGGTATGCTCAGACGTGAGTCCATTGCTCACTTTGCCACTGGATTCAAGCAAGCCTGGCTGAAGACGGCTGAAATGCCAGAAACCGGTCCTAGGAAGCTTGTTTCCGGTCCAGGGAAGGCATGGCTTGGCAGTTCGGGCTGGACTGTTCCCATGAGGCACAGGGTCAGACTGTTTTGCATATGGCCATGTCTGAACTGGGGTGGCAGAGTGGGCTAAAGAACGGTGATGGATCAAACTCAGATCTGTTGACTGGGTGTGAGTGTTTGATGTGTTCTAATGCTCCGTCCATCACCACCCCCTTTTGTACCGCTTTGTTCGCCATAAGTTGGCAGGGTATGCTCAGACGTGAGTCCCTTGCTCACTTTGCCACTGGATTCAAGCAAGCCTGGCTGAAGACAGCTGAAATGCCAGAAACCGGTCCTAGGAAGCTTGTTTCCGTTCCAGGGAAGGCATGGCTTGGCAGTTCGGGCTGGACTGTTCCCATGAGGCACAGGGTCAGACTGATTTGCATATGGCCATGTCTGAACTGGGGTGGCAGAGTGGGCTAAAGAACAGTGATGGATCAAACTCGGATCTGTTGACTGGGTGTGAGTGTTTGATTGGTTCTGATGCTCCGTCCATCACCACCCCCTTTTGTACCGCTTTGTTTGCCATAAGTTTGCAGGGTATGCTCAGACGTGAGTCCCTTGCTCACTTTGCCACTGGATTCAAGCAAGCCTGGCTGAAGACGGCTGAAATGCCAGAAACCGGTCCTAAGAAGCTTGTTTCCGATCCAGGGAAGGCATGGCTTGGCAGTTCGGGCTGGACTGTTCCCATGAGGCACAGGGTCAGACCGATTTGCATATGGCCATGTCTGAACTGGGGTGGCAGAGTGGGCCAAAGAACGGTGATTGATCAAACTCGGATCTGTTGACTGGGTGTGAGTGTTTGATTGGTTCTGATGCTCCGTCCATCACCACCCCCTTTTGTACCGCTTTGTTCACCATAAGTTGGCAGGGTATGCTCAGACGTGAGTCCCTTGCTCACTTTGCCACTGGACTCAAGCAAGCCTGGCTGAAGACTTCTGAAATGCCAGAAACCGGTCCTAGGAAGCTTGTTTCCGGTCCAGGGAAGGCATGGCTTGGCAGTTCGGGCTGGACTGTTCCCATGACGCACAGGGTCAGACTGATTTGCATATGGCCATGTCTGAACTGGGGTGGCAGAGTGGGCTAAAGAACAGTGATGGATCAAACTCGGATCTGTTGACTGGGTGTGAGTGTTTGATTGGTTCTGATGCTCCGTCCATCACCACCCCCTTTTGTACCGCTTTGTTTGCCATAAGTTTGCAGGGTATGCTCAGACGTGAGTCCCTTGCTCACTTTGCCACTGGATTCAAGCAAGCCTGGCTGAAGACGGCTGAAATGCCAGAAACCGGTCCTAAGAAGCTTGTTTCCGATCCAGGGAAGGCATGGCTTGGCAGTTCGGGCTGGACTGTTCCCATGAGGCACAGGGTCAGACTGATTTGCATATGGCCATGTCTGAACTGGGGTGGCAGATTGGGCTAAAGAACAGTGATGGATCAAACTCGGATCTGTTGACTGGGTATGAGTGTTTGATTGCTTCTGATGCTCCGTCCATCACCACCCCCTTTTGTACCGCTTTGTTCGCCATAAGTTGGCAGGGTATGCTCAGACGTGAGTCCCTTGCTCACTTTGCCACTGGATTCAAGCAAGCCTGGCTGAAGACGGCTGAAATGCCAGAAACCGGTCCTAGGAAGCTTGTTTCTGGTCCAGGGAAGGCATGGCTTGGCAGTTCGGGCTGGACTGTTCCCATGAGGCACAGGGTCAGACCGATTTGCATATGGCCATGTCTGAACTGGGGTGGCAGAGTGGGCCAAAGAACGGTGATTGATCAAACTCGGATCTTTTGACTGGGTGTGAGTGTTTGATTGGTTCTGATGCTCCGTCCATCACCACCCCCTTTTGTACTGCTTTGCTCGCCATAAGTTGGCAGGGTATGCTCAGACGTGAGTCCATTGCTCACTTTGCCACTGGATTCAAGCAAGCCTGGCTGAAGACGGCTGAAATGCCAGAAACCGGTCCTAGGAAGCTTGTTTCCGGTCCAGGGAAGGCATGGCTTGGCAGTTCGGGCTGGACTGTTCCCATGAGGCACAGGGTCAGACTGTTTTGCATATGGCCATGGTGAACTGGGGTGGCAGAGTGGTCTAAAGAACGGTGATGGATCAAACTCGGATCTGTTGACTGGGTGTGAGTGTTTGATTGTTTCTGATGCTTTATCCATCACCACCCCCTTTTGTACTGCTTTGTTCGCCATAAGTTGGCAGGGTACTCTCAGACGTGAGTCCCATGCTCACTTTGCCACTGGATTCAAGCAAGCCTGGCTGAAGACGGCTGAAATGCCAGAAACCGTTCCTAGGAAGCTTGTTTCCGGTCCAGGGAAGGCATGGCTTGGCAGTTCGGGTTGGACTGTTCCCATGAGGCACAGGTTCAGACTGATTTGCATATGGCCATGTCTGAATTGGGGTGGCAGAGTGGGCTAAAGAACGGTGATGGATCAAAGTCGGATCTGTTGACTGGGTGTGAGTGTTTGATTGGTTCTGATGCTCCGTCCATCACCACCCCCTTTTGTACCGCTTTGTTCGCCATAAGTTGGCAGGGTATGCTCAGACGTGAGTTCCTTGCTCACTTTGCCACTGGATTAAAGCAAGCCTGGCTGAAGACGGCTGAAATGCCAGAAACCCGTCTTAGGAAACTTGTTTCCTGTCCAGGGAAGGCATGGCTTGGCAATTCGGGCTGGACTGTTCCCATGAGGCACAGGGTCAGACTGATTTTCATATGGCCACGTCTGAACTGGGGTGGCGGAGTGGGCTAAAGAATGGTGATGGATCAAACTCGGATCTGTTGACTGGGTGTGAGTGTTTGATTGGTTCTGATGCTCCGTCCATCACCACCCCCTTTTGTACCGCTTTGTTCACCATAAGTTGGCAGGGTATGCTCAGACGTGAGTCCCTTACTCACTTTGCCACTGGATTCAAGGAAGCCTGGCTGAAGACGGCTGAAATGCCAGAAACCGGTCCTAGGAAGCTTGTTTGCGGTCCAGGGAAGGCATGGCTTGGCAGTTCGGGCTGGACTGTTCCCGTGAGGCACAGGGTCAGACTGATTTGCATATGGCCATGTCTGAACTGGGGTGGCAGAGTGGGTTAAAGAACGGTGATGGATCAAACTCGGATCTGTTGACTGGGTATGAGTGTTTGATTGGTTCTGATGCTCCGTCCATCACCACCCCCTTTTGTACCGCTTTGTTCACCATAAGTTGGCAGGGTATGCTCAGACGTGAGTACCTTGCTCACTTTGCCACTGGGTTCAACCAAGCCTGGCTGAAGACATCTGAAATGCCAGAAACCGATCCTAGGACGCTTGTTTCCTGTCCAGGGAAGGCATGGCTTGGCAGTTCGGGCTGGACTGTTCCCATGAGGCACAGGGTCAGACTGTTTTGCATATGGCCATGTCTGAACTGGGGTGGCAGAGTGGGCTAAAGAACGGTGATGGATCAAACTCAGATCTGTTGACTGGGTGTGAGTGTTTGATGTGTTCTAATGCTCCGTCCATCTCCACCCCCTTTTGTACCGCTTTGTTTGCCATAAGTTTGCAGGGTATGCTCAGACGTGAGTCCCTTGCTCACTTTGCCACTGGATTCAAGCAAGCCTGGCTGAAGACGGCTGAAATGCCAGAAACCGGTCCTAAGAAGCTTGTTTCCGATCCAGGGAAGGCATGGCTTGGCAGTTCGGCCTGGACTGTTCCCATGAGGCACAGGGTCAGACCGATTTGCATATGGCCATGTCTGAACTGGGGTGGCAGAGTGGGCCAAAGAACGGTGATTGATCAAACTCGGATCTGTTGACTGGGTGTGAGTGTTTTATTGGTTCTGATGCTCCGTCCATCACCACCCCCTTTTGTACCGCTTTGTTCACCATAAGTTGGCAGGGTATGCTCAGACGTGAGTCCCTTGCTCACTTTGCCACTGGACTCAAGCAAGCCTGGCTGAAGACGGCTGAAATGCCAGAAACCGGTCCTAGGAAGCTTGTTTCCGGTCCAGGGAAGGCATGGCTTGGCAGTTGGGGCTGGACTGTTCCCATGAGGCACAGGGTCAGACTGATTTGCATATGGCCATGTCTGAACTGGGGTGGCAGAGTGGGCTAAAGAACAGTGATGGATCAAACTCGGATCTGTTGACTGGGTGTGAGTGTTTGATTGGTTCTGATGCTCCGTCCATCACCACCCCCTTTTGTACCGCTTTGTTTGCCATAAGTTTGCAGGGTATGCTCAGACGTGAGTCCCTTGCTCACTTTGCCACTGGATTCAAGCAAGCCTGGCTGAACACGGCTGAAATGCCAGAAACCGGTCCTAAGAAGCTTGTTTCCGATCCAGGGAAGGCATGGCTTGGCAGTTCGGGCTGGACTGTTCCCATGAGGCAGAGGGTCAGACTGATTTGCATATGGCCATGTCTGAACTGGGGTGGCAGAGTGGGTTAAAGAACGGTGATTGATCAAACTCGGATCTGTTGACTGGGTGTGAGTGTTTGATTGGTTCTGATGCTCCGTCCATCACCACCCCCTTTTGAACCGCTTTGTTCGCCATAAGTTGGCAGGGTATGCTCAGACGTGAGTCCCTTGCTCACTTTGCCACTGGATTCAAGCAAGCCTGGCTGAAGATGGCTGAAATTCCAGAAACCGATCCTAGGAAGCTTGTTTCCGGTCCAGAGAAGGCATGGCTTGGCAGTTCTGGCTGGACTGTTCCCATAAGGCACAGGGTCAGACTGATTTGCATATGGCCATGTCTGAACTGGGGTGGCAGAGTGGGCTAAAGCACGGTGCTGGATCAAACTCGGATCTGTTGACGGGGTGTGAGTGTTTGATTGGTTCTGATGCTCCGTCCATCACCACCCCCTTTTGTACCGCTTTGTTCGCCATAAGTTGGCAGGGTATGCTCAGACGTGAGTCCCTTGCTCACTTTGCCACTGGATTCAAGCAAGCCTGGCTGAAGACGACAGAAATGGCAGAAACCGGTCCTAGGAAGCTTGTTTCCGGTCCAGGGAAGGCATGGCTTGGAAGTTCGGGCTGGACTGTTCCCATGAGGCACAGGGTCAGACTGATTTGCAGATGGCCATGTCTGAACTGGGGTGGCAGAGTGGGCTAAAGAACGGTGATGGATCAAACTCGGATCTGTTGACTGGGTGTGAGTGATTAATTGGTTTTGATGCTCCATCCATCACCACCCCCTTTTGTACCGCTTTGCTCGCCATAAGTTGGCAGGGTATGCTCAGACGTGAGTCCATTGCTCACTTTGCCACTGGATTCAAGCAAGCCTGGCTGAAGACGGCTGAAATGCCAGAAACCGGTCATAGGAAGCTTGTTTCCGGTCCAGGGAAGGCATGGCTTGGCAGTTTGGGCTGGACTGTTCCCATGAGGCACAGGGTCAGACTGTTTTGCATATGGCCATGTCTGAACTGGGGTGGCAGAGTGGGCTAAAGAACGGTGATGGATCAAACTCAGATCTGTTGACTGGGTGTGAGTGTTTGATGTGTTCTAATGCTCCGTCCATCACCACCCCCTTTTGTACCGCTTTGTTCGCCATAAGTTGGCAGGGTATGCTCAGACGTGAGTCCCTTGCTCACTTTGCCACTGGATTCAAGCAAGCCTGGCTGAAGACAGCTGAAATGCCAGAAACCGGTCCTAGGAACCTTGTTTCCGTTCCAGGGAAGGCATGGCTTGGCAGTTCGGGCTGGACTGTTCCCATGAGGCACAGGGTCAGACAGATTTGCATATGGCCATGTCTGAACTGGGGTGGCAGAGTGGGCTAAAGAACAGTGATGGATCAAACTCGGATCTGTTGACTGGGTGTGAGTGTTTGATTGGTTCTGATGCTCCGTCCATCACCACCCCCTTTTGTACCGCTTTGTTTGCCATAAGTTTGCAGGGTATGCTCAGACGTGAGTCCCTTGCTCACTTTGCCACTGGATTCAAGCAAGCCTGGCTGAAGACGGCTGAAATGCCAGAAACCGGTCCTAAGAAGCTTGTTTCCGATCCAGGGAAGGCATGGCTTGGCAGTTCGGGCTGGACTGTTCCCATGAGGCACAGGGTCAGACCGATTTGCATATGGCCATGTCTGAACTGGGGTGGCAGAGTGGGCCAAAGAACGGTGATTGATCAAACTCGGATCTGTTGACTGGGTGTGAGTGTTTGATTGGTTCTGATGCTCCGTCCATCACCACCCCCTTTTGTACCGCTTTGTTCACCATAAGTTGGCAGGGTATGCTCAGACGTGAGTCCCTTGCTCACTTTGCCACTGGACTCAAGCAAGCCTAGCTGAAGACGGCTGAAATGCCAGAAACCGGTCCTAGGAAGCTTGTTTCCGGTCTAGGGAAGGCATGGCTTGGCAGTTGGGGCTGGACTGTTCCCATGAGGCACAGGTTCAGACTGATTTGCATATGGCCATGTCTGAACTGGGGTGGCAGAGTGGGCTAAAGAACGGTGATGGATCAAAGTCGGATCTGTTGACTGGGTGTGAGTGTTTGATTGGTTCTGATGCTCCGTCCATCACCACCCTCTTTTGTACCGCTTTGTTTGCCATAAGTTGGCAGGGTGTGCTCAGACGTGAGTCCCTTGCTCACTTTGCCACTGGACTCAAGCAAGCCTGGCTGAAGACGGCTGAAATGCCAGAAACCGGTCCTAAGAAGCTTGTTTCCGATCCAGGGAAGGCATGGCTTGGCAGTTCGGGCTGGACTGTTCCCATGAGGCACAGGGTCAGACTGATTTGCATATGGCTATGTCTGAACTGGGGTGGCAGATTGGGCTAAAGAACAGTGATGGATCAAACTCGGATCTGTTGACTGGGTATGAGTGTTTGATTGCTTCTGATGCTCCGTCCATCACCACCCCCTTTTGTACCGCTTTGTTCGCCATAAGTTGGCAGGGTATGCTCAGACGTGAGTCCCTTGCTCACTTTGCCACTGGATTCAAGCAAGCCTGGCTGAAGACGGCTGAAATGCCAGAAACCGGTCCTAGGAAGCTTGTTTCCGGTCCAGGGAAGGCATGGCTTGGCAGTTCGGGCTGGACTGTTCCCATGAGGCACAGGGTCAGACCGATTTGCATATGGCCATGTCTGAACTGGGGTTGCAGAGTGGGCCAAAGAACGGTGATTGATCAAACTCGGATCTGTTGACTGGGTGTGAGTGTTTGATTGGTTCTGATGCTCCGTCCATCACCACCCCCTTTTGTACCGCTTTGTTCACCACAAGTTGGCAGGGTATGCTCAGACGTGAGTCCCTTGCTCACTTTGCCACTGGATTCAAGCAAGCCTGGCTGAAGACGACAGAAATGCCAGAAACCGGTCCTAGGAAGCTTGTTTCCGGTCCAGGGAAGGCATGGCTTGGCAGTTCGGGCTGGACTGTTCCCATGAGGCACAAGGTCAGACTGATTTGCATATGGCCATGTCTGAACTGGGGTGGCAGAGTGGGCTAAAGAACGGTGATGAATCAAACTCGGATCTGTTGACTGGGTGTGAGTGTTTGATTGGTTTTGATGCTCCGTCCATCACCACCCCCTTTTGTACCGCTTTGCTCGCCAGAAGTTGGCAGGGTATGCTAAGACGTGAGTCCATTGCTCACTTTGCCACTGGATTCAAGCAAGCCTGGCTGAAGACGGCTGAAATGCCAGAAACCGGTCCTAGGAAGCTTGTTTCCGGTCCAGGGAAGGCATGGCTTGGCAGTTCGGGCTGGACTGTTCCCGTGAGGCACAGGGTCAGACTGATTTGCATATGGCCATGTCTGAACTGGGGTGGCAGAGTGGGTTAAAGAACGGTGATGGATCAAACTCGGATCTGTTGACTGGGTATGAGTGTTTGATTGGTTCTGATGCTCCGTCCATCACCACCCCCTTTTGTACCGCTTTGTTCACCATAAGTTGGCAGGGTATGCTCAGACGTGAGTACCTTGCTCACTTTGCCACTGGGTTCAACCAAGCCTGGCTGAAGACATCTGAAATGCCAGAAACCGATCCTAGGACGCTTGTTTCCTGTCCAGGGAAGGCATGGCTTGACAGTTCGGGCTGGACTGTTCCCATGAGGCACAGGGTCAGACTGATTTGCATATGGCCATGTCTGAACTGGGGTGGCAGAGTGGGCCAAAGCACGGTGATGGATCAAACTCGGATCTGTTGACTGGGTGTGAGTGTTTGATTGGTTCTGATGCTCCGTCCATCACCACCCCCTTTTGTACCGCTTTGTTTGCCATAAGTTTGCAGGGTATGCTCAGACCTGAGTCCCTTGCTCACTTTGCCACTGGATTCAAGCAAGCGTGGCTGAAGACGGCTGAAATGCCAGAAACCGGTCCTAGGAAGCTTGTTTCCGATCCAGGGAAGGCATGGCTTGGCAGTTCGGGCTGGACTGTTCCCATGAGGCACAGGGTCAGACTGATTTGCATATGGCCATGTCTGAACTGGGGTGGCAGATTGGGCTAAAGAACGGTGATGGATCAAACTCGGATCTGTTGACTGGGTATGAGTGTTTGATTGCTTCTGATGCTCCGTCCATCACCACCCCCTTTTGTACCGCTTTGTTCGCCATAAGTTGGCAGGGTATGCTCAGACGTGAGTCCCTTGCTCACTTTGCCACTGGATTCAAGCAAGCCTGGCTGAAGACGGCTGAAATGCCAGAAAACGTTCCTAGGAAGCTTGTTTCCAGTCCAGGGAAGGCATGGCTTGGCAGTTCGGGTTGGACTGTTCCCATGAGGCAGGGTATGCTCAGACGTGAGTCCCTTGCTCACTTTGCCACTGGATTCAAGCAAGCCTGGCTGAAGACGGCTGAAATGCCAGAAACCGGTCTTAGGAAACTTGTTTCCTGTCCAGGGAAGGCATGGCTTGGCAGTTCGGGCTGGACTGTTCCCATGACGCACAGGGTCAGACTGATTTGCATATGGCCATGTCTGAACTGGGGTGGCAGAGTGGGCTAAAGAATGGTGATGGATCAAACTCGGATCTGTTGACTGGGTGTGAGTGTTTGATTGGTTCTGATGCTCCGTCCATCACCACCCCCTTTTGTACCGCTTTGTTCGCCATAAGTTGGCAGGGTATGCTCAGACGTGAGTCCCTTGCTCACTTTGCCACTGGATTCAAGCAAGCCTGGCTGAAGACGGCTGAAATGCCAGAAACCGGTCCTAAGAAGCTTGTTTCCGATCCAGGGAAGGCATGGCTTGGCAGTTCGGGCTGGACTGTTCCCGTGAGGCACAGGGTCAGACTGATTTGCATATGGCCATGTCTGAACTAGGGTGGCAGAGTGGGTTAAAGAACGGTGATGGATCAAACTCGGATCTGTTGACTGGGTATGAGTGTTTGATTGCTTCTGATGCTCCGTCCATCACCACCCCCTTTTGTACCGCTTTGTTCACCATATGTTGGCAGGGTATGCTCAGACGTGAGTCCCTTGCTCACTTTGCCACTGGGTTCAAGCAAGCCTGGCTGAAGACGTCTGAAATGCCAGAAACCGGTCCTAGGACGCTTGTTTCCGGTCCTGGGAAGGCATGGCTTGACAGTTCGGGCTGGACTGTTCCCATGAAGCACAGGGTCAGACTGATTTGCATATGGCCATGTCTGAACTGGGGTGGCAGAGTGGGCTAAAGAACGGTGATGGATCAAACTCGGATCTGTTGACTGGGTGTGAGTGTTTGATTGTTTCTGATGCTTTATCCATCACCACCCCCTTTTGTACTGCTTTGTTCGCCATAAGTTGGCAGGGTACTCTCAGACGTGAGTCCCTAGCTCACTTTGCCACTGGATTCAAGCAAGCCTGGCTGAAGACGGCTGAAATGCCAGAAACCCGTCTTAGGAAACTTGTTTCCTGTCCAGGGAAGGCATGGCTTGGCAATTCGGGCTGGACTGTTCCCATGAGGCACAGGGTCAGACTGATTTTCATATGGCCACGTCTGAACTGGGGTGGCGGAGTGGGCTAAAGAATGGTGATGGATCAAACTCGGATCTGTTGACTGGGTGTGAGTGTTTGATTGGTTCTGATGCTCCGTCCATCACTACCCCCTTTTGTACCGCTTTGTTCGCCATAAGTTGGCAGGGTATGCTCAGACGTGAGTCCCTTACTCACTTTACCACTGGATTCAAGGAAGCCTGGCTGAAGACAGCTGAAATGCCAGAAACCGGTCCTAGGAAGCTTGTTTGCGGTCCAGGGAAGGCATGGCTTGGCAGTTCGGGCTGGACTGTTCCCGTGAGGCACAGGGTCAGACTGATTTGCATATGGCCATGTCTGAACTGGGGTGGCAGAGTGGGTTAAAGAACGGTGATGGATCAAACTCGGATCTGTTGACAGGGTATGAGTGTTTGATTGGTTCTGATGCTCCGTCCATCACCACCCCCTTTTGTACCGCTTTGTTCACCATAAGTTGGCAGGGTATGCTCAGACGTGAGTACCTTGCTCACTTTGCCACTGGGTTCAACCAAGCCTGGCTGAAGACATCTGAAATGCCAGAAACCGATCCTAGGACACTTGTTTCCTGTCCAGGGAAGGCATGGCTTGACAGTTCGGGCTGGACTGTTCCCATGAGGCACAGGGTCAGACTGATTTGAATATGGCCATGTCTGAACTGGGGTGGCAGAGTGGGCCAAAGAACGGTGATGGATCAAACTCGGATCTGTTGACTGGGTGTGAGTGTTTGATTTGTTCTGATGCTCCGTCCATCACCACACCCTTTTGTAACGCTTTGTTCGCCATAAGTTGGCAGGGTATGCTCAGACGTGAGTCCCTTGCTCACTTTGCCACTGGATTCAAGCAAGCCTGGCTGAAGACGACAGAAATGCCAGAAACCGGTCCTAGGAAGCTTGTTTCCGGTCCAGGGAAGGCATGGCTTGGCAGTTCGGGCTGGACTGTTCCCATGAGGCACAGGGTCAGACTGATTTGCATATGGCCATGTCTGAACTGGGGTGGCAGAGTGGGCTAAAGAACGGTGATGGATCAAACTCGGATCTGTTGACTGGGTGTGAGTGTTTGATTGGTTTTGATGCTCCGTCCATCACCACCCCCTTTTGTACCGCTTTGCTCGCCATAAGTTGGCAGGGTATGCTCAGACGTGAGTCCATTGCTCACTTTGCCACTGGATTCAAGCAAGCCTGGCTGAAGACGGCTGAAATGCCAGAAACCGGTCCTAGGAAGCTTGTTTCCGGTCCAGGGAAGGCATGGCTTGGCAGTTTGGGATGGACTGTTCCCATGAGGCACAGGGTCAGACTGTTTTGCATATGGCCATGTCTGAACTGGGGTGGCAGAGTGGGCTAAAGAACGGTGATGGATCAAACTCAGATCTGTTGACTGGGTGTGAGTGTTTGATGTGTTCTAATGCTCCGTCCATCACCACCCCCTTTTGTACTGCTTTGTTCGCCATAAGTTGGCAGGGTATGCTCAGACGTGAGTCCCTTGCTCACTTTGCCACTGGATTCAAGCAAGCCTGGCTGAAGACAGCTGAAATGCCAGAAACCGGTCCTAGGAAGCTTGTTTCCGGTCCAGGGAAGGCATGGCTTGGCAGTTCGGGCTGGACTGTTCCCATGAGGCACAGGGTCAGACTGATTTGCATATGGCCATGTCTGAACTGGGGTGGCAGAGTGGGCTAAAGAACAGTGATGGATCAAACTCGGATCTGTTGACTGGGTGTGAGTGTTTGATTGGTTCTGATGCTCCGTCCATCACCACCCCCTTTTGTACCGCTTTGTTTGCCATAAGTTTGCAGGGTATGCTCAGACGTGAGTCCCTTGCTCACTTTGCCACTGGATTCAAGCAAGCCTGGCTGAAGACGGCTGAAATGCCAGAAACCGGTCCTAAGAAGCTTGTTTCCGATCCAGGGAAGGCATGGCTTGGCAGTTCGGGCTGGACTGTTCCCATGAGGCACAGGGTCAGACTGATTTGCATATGGCCATGTCTGAACTGGGGTGGCAGATTGGGCTAAAGAACGGTGATGGATCAAACTCGGATCTGTTGACTGGGTATGAGTGTTTGATTGCTTCTGATGCTCCGTCCATCACCACCCCCTTTTGTACCGCTTTGTTCGCCATAAGTTGGCAGGGTATGCTCAGACGTGAGTCCCTTGCTCACTTTGCCACTGGATTCAAGCAAGCCTGGCTGAAGACGGCTGAAATGCCAGAAACCGGTCCTAGGAAGCTTGTTTCCGGTCCAGGGAAGGCATGGCTTGGCAGTTCGGGCTGGACTGTTCCCATGAGGCACAGAGTCAGACCGATTTGCATATGGCCATGTCTGAACTGGGGTGGCAGAGTGGGCCAAAGAACGGTGATTGATCAAACTCGGATGTGTTGACTGTGTGTGAGTGTTTGATTGGTTCTGATGCTCCGTCCATCACCACCCCCTTTTGTACCGCTTTGTTCGCCATAAGTTGGCAGGGTATGCTCAGACGTGAGTCCCTTGCTCACTTTGCCACTGGACTCAAGCAAGCCTGGCTGAAGACGGCTGAAGTGCCAGAAACCGGTCCTAGGAAGCTTGTTTCCGGTCCAGGAAAGGCATGGCTTGGCAGTTCGGGCTGGACTGTTCCCATGAGGCACAGGGTCAGACTGATTTGCATATGGCCATGTCTGAACTGGGGTGGCAGAGTGGGCCAAAGCACGGTGATGGATCAAACTCGGATCTGTTGACTGGGTGTGAGTGTTTGATTGTTTCTGATGCTCCGTCCATCACCACCCCCTTTTGTACCGCGTTGTTTGCCATAAGTTGGCAGGGTATGCTCAGACGTGAGTCCCTTGCTCACTTTGCCACTGGATTCAAGCAAGCGTGGCTGAAGACGGCTGAAATGCCAGAAACCGGTCCTAGGAAGCTTGTTTCCGGTCCAGGGAAGGCATGGCTTGGCAGGTCGGGCTGGACTGTTCCCATGAGGCACAGGGTCAGACTGATTTGCATATGGCCATGTCTGAACTGGGGTGGCAGAGTGGGCTAAAGAACGGTGATGGATCAAACTCGGATCTGTTGACTGGGTGTGAGTGTTTGATTGTTTCTGATGCTCCGTCCATCACCACCCCCTTTTGTACAGCTTTGTTCGCCATAAGTTGGCAGGGTACTCTCAGACGTGAGTCCCTTGCTCACTTTTCCACTGGATTCAAGCAAGCCTGGCTGAAGATGGCTGAAATGCCAGAAACCGTTCCTAGGAAGCTTGTTTCCAGTCCAGGGAAGGCATGGCTTGGCAGTTCGGGTTGGACTGTTCCCATGGGGCACAGGTTCAGACTGATTTGCATATGGCCATGTCTGAACTGGGGTGGCAGAGTGGGCTAAAGAACGGTGATGGATCAAAGTCGGATCTGTTGACTGGGGTGAGTGTTTGATTGGTTCTGATGCTCCGTCCATCACCACCCCCTTTTTTACCGCTTTGTTCGCCATAAGTTGGCAGGGTATGCTCAGACGTGAGTCCCTTGCTCACTTTGCCACTGGATTCAAGCAAGCCTGGCTGAAGACGGCTGAAATGCCAGAAACCGGTCCTAGGAAGCTTGTTTCCGGTCCAGATAAGGCATGGCTTGGCAGTTCGGGCTGGACTGTTTCCGTGAGGCACAGGGTCAGACTGATTTGCATATGGCCATGTCTGAACTGGGGTGGCAGAGTGGGTTAAAGAACGGTGATGGATCAAACTCGGATCTGTTGACTGGGTGTGAGTGTTTGATTGGTTTTGATGCTCCGTCCATCACCACCCCCTTTTGTACCGCTTTGCTCGCCATAAGTTGGCAGGGTATGCTCAGACGTGAGTCCATTGCTCACTTTGTCACTGGATTCAAGCAAGCCTGGCTGAAGACGGCTGAAATGCCAGAAACCGGTCCTAGGAAGCTTGTTTCCGGTCCAGGGAAGGCATGGCTTGGCAGTTTGGGATGGACTGTTCCCATGAGGCACAGGGTCAGACTGTTTTGCATATGGCCATGTCTGAACTGGGGTGGCAGAGTGGGCTAAAGAACGGTGATGGATCAAACTCAGATCTGTTGACTGGGTGTGAGTGTTTGATGTGTTCTAATGCTCCGTCCATCACCACCCCCTTTTGTACCGCTTTGTTCGCCATAAGTTGGCAGGGTATGCTCAGACGTGAGTCCCTTGCTCACTTTGCCACTGGATTCAAGCAAGCCTGGCTGAAGACAGCTGAAATGCCAGAAACCGGTCCTAGGAAGCTTGTTTCCGGTCCAGGGAAGGCATGGCTTGGCAGTTCGGGCTGGACTGTTCCCATGAGGCACAGGGTCAGACTGATTTGCATATGGCCATGTCTGAACTGGGGTGGCAGAGTGGGCTAAAGAACAGTGATGGATCAAACTCGGATCTGTTGACTGGGTGTGAGTGTTTGATTGGTTCTGATGCTCCGTCCATCACCACCCCCTTTTGTACCGCTTTGTTTGCCATAAGTTTGCAGGGTATGCTCAGACGTGAGTCCCTTGCTCACTTTGCCACTGGATTCAAGCAAGCCTGGCTGAAGACGGCTGAAATGCCAGAAACCGGTCCTAAGAAGCTTGTTTCCGATCCAGGGAAGGCATGGCTTGGCAGTTCGGGCTGGACTGTTCCCATGAGGCACAGGGTCAGACTGATTTGCATATGGCCATGTCTGAACTGGGGTGGCAGATTGGGCTAAAGAACGGTGATGGATCAAACTCGGATCTGTTGACTGGGTATGAGTGTTTGATTGCTTCTGATGCTCCGTCCATCACCACCCCCTTTTGTACCGCTTTGTTCGCCATAAGTTGGCAGGGTATGCTCAGACGTGAGTCCCTTGCTCACTTTGCCACTGGATTCAAGCAAGCCTGGCTGAAGACGGCTGAAATGCCAGAAACCGGTCCTAGGAAGCTTGTTTCCGGTCCAGGGAAGGCATGGCTTGGCAGTTCGGGCTGGACTGTTCCCATGAGGCACAGAGTCAGACCGATTTGCATATGGCCATGTCTGAACTGGGGTGGCAGAGTGGGCCAAAGAACGGTGATTGATCAAACTCGGAGGTGTTGACTGTGTGTGAGTGTTTGATTGGTTCTGATGCTCCGTCCATCACCACCCCCTTTTGTACCGCTTTGTTCGCCATAAGTTGGCAGGGTATGCTCAGACGTGAGTCCCTTGCTCACTTTGCCACTGGACTCAAGCAAGCCTGGCTGAAGACGGCTGAAGTGCCAGAAACCGGTCCTAGGAAGCTTGTTTCCGGTCCAGGAAAGGCATGGCTTGGCAGTTCGGGCTGGACTGTTCCCATGAGGCACAGGGTCAGACTGATTTGCATATGGCCATGTCTGAACTGGGGTGGCAGAGTGGGCCAAAGCACGGTGATGGATCAAACTCGGATCTGTTGACTGGGTGTGAGTGTTTGATTGTTTCTGATGCTCCGTCCATCACCACCCCCTTTTGTACCGCGTTGTTTGCCATAAGTTGGCAGGGTATGCTCAGACGTGAGTCCCTTGCTCACTTTGCCACTGGATTCAAGCAAGCGTGGCTGAAGACGGCTGAAATGCCAGAAACCGGTCCTAGGAAGCTTGTTTCCGGTCCAGGGAAGGCATGGCTTGGCAGGTCGGGCTGGACTGTTCCCATGAGGCACAGGGTCAGACTGATTTGCATATGGCCATGTCTGAACTGGGGTGGCAGAGTGGGCTAAAGAACGGTGATGGATCAAACTCGGATCTGTTGACTGGGTGTGAGTGTTTGATTGTTTCTGATGCTCCGTCCATCACCACCCCCTTTTGTACAGCTTTGTTCGCCATAAGTTGGCAGGGTACTCTCAGACGTGAGTCCCTTGCTCACTTTTCCACTGGATTCAAGCAAGCCTGGCTGAAGATGGCTGAAATGCCAGAAACCGTTCCTAGGAAGCTTGTTTCCAGTCCAGGGAAGGCATGGCTTGGCAGTTCGGGTTGGACTGTTCCCATGGGGCACAGGTTCAGACTGATTTGCATATGGCCATGTCTGAACTGGGGTGGCAGAGTGGGCTAAAGAACGGTGATGGATCAAAGTCGGATCTGTTGACTGGGGTGAGTGTTTGATTGGTTCTGATGCTCCGTCCATCACCACCCCCTTTTGTACCGCTTTGTTCGCCATAAGTTGGCAGGGTATGCTCAGACGTGAGTCCCTTGCTCACTTTGCCACTGGATTCAAGCAAGCCTGGCTGAAGACGGCTGAAATGCCAGAAACCGGTCCTAGGAAGCTTGTTTCCGGTCCAGATAAGGCATGGCTTGGCAGTTCGGGCTGGACTGTTTCCGTGAGGCACAGGGTCAGACTGATTTGCATATGGCCATGTCTGAACTGGGGTGGCAGAGTGGGTTAAAGAACGGTGATGGATCAAACTCGGATCTGTTGACTGGGTATGAGTGTTTGATTGGTTCTGATGCTCCGTCCATCACCACCCCCTTTTGTACCGCTTTGTTCACCATGAGTTGGCAGGGTATGCTCAGACGTGAGTCCCTTGCTCACTTTGCCACTGGGTTCAAGCAAGCCTGGCTGAAGACGTCTGAAATGCAGAAACCGGTCCTAGGATGCTTGTTTCCGGTCCTGGTAAGGCATGGCTTGACAGTTCGGGCTGGACTGTTCCCATGAAGCACAGGGTCAGACTGATTTGCATATGGCCATGTCTGAACTGGGGTGGCAGAGTGGGCTAAAGAACGGTGATGGATCAAACTCGGATCTGTTGACTGGGTGTGAGTGTTTGATTGTTTCTGATGCTTTATCCATCACCACCCCCTTTTGTACTGCTTTGTTCGCCATAAGTTGGCAGGGTACTCTCAGACGTGAGTCCCTAGCTCACTTTGCCACTGGATTCAAGCAAGCCTGGCTGAAGACGGCTGAAATGCCAGAAACCCGTCTTAGGAAACTTGTTTCCTGTCCAGGGAAGGCATGGCTTGGCAATTCGGGCTGGACTGTTCCCATGAGGCACAGGGTCAGACTGATTTTCATATGGCCACGTCTGAACTGGGGTGGCGGAGTGGGCTAAAGAATGGTGATGGATCAAACTCGGATCTGTTGACTGGGTGTGAGTGTTTGATTGGTTCTGATGCTCCGTCCATCACTACCCCCTTTTGTACCGCTTTGTTCGCCATAAGTTGGCAGGGTATGCTCAGACGTGAGTCCCTTACTCACTTTACCACTGGATTCAAGGAAGCCTGGCTGAAGACAGCTGAAATGCCAGAAACCGGTCCTAGGAAGCTTGTTTGCGGTCCAGGGAAGGCATGGCTTGGCAGTTCGGGCTGGACTGTTCCCGTGAGGCACAGGGTCAGACTGATTTGCATATGGCCATGTCTGAACTGGGGTGGCAGAGTGGGTTAAAGAACGGTGATGGATCAAACTCGGATCTGTTGACAGGGTATGAGTGTTTGATTGGTTCTGATGCTCCGTCCATCACCACCCCCTTTTGTACCGCTTTGTTCACCATAAGTTGGCAGGGTATGCTCAGACGTGAGTACCTTGCTCACTTTGCCACTGGGTTCAACCAAGCCTGGCTGAAGACATCTGAAATGCCAGAAACCGATCCTAGGACACTTGTTTCCTGTCCAGGGAAGGCATGGCTTGACAGTTCGGGCTGGACTGTTCCCATGAGGCACAGGGTCAGACTGATTTGAATATGGCCATGTCTGAACTGGGGTGGCAGAGTGGGCCAAAGAACGGTGATGGATCAAACTCGGATCTGTTGACTGGGTGTGAGTGTTTGATTTGTTCTGATGCTCCGTCCATCACCACACCCTTTTGTAACGCTTTGTTCGCCATAAGTTGGCAGGGTATGCTCAGACGTGAGTCCCTTGCTCACTTTGCCACTGGATTCAAGCAAGCCTGGCTGAAGACGACAGAAATGCCAGAAACCGGTCCTAGGAAGCTTGTTTCCGGTCCAGGGAAGGCATGGCTTGGCAGTTCGGGCTGGACTGTTCCCATGAGGCACAGGGTCAGACTGATTTGCATATGGCCATGTCTGAACTGGGGTGGCAGAGTGGGCTAAAGAACGGTGATGGATCAAACTCGGATCTGTTGACTGGGTGTGAGTGTTTGATTGGTTTTGATGCTCCGTCCATCACCACCCCCTTTTGTACCGCTTTGCTCGCCATAAGTTGGCAGGGTATGCTCAGACGTGAGTCCATTGCTCACTTTGCCACTGGATTCAAGCAAGCCTGGCTGAAGACGGCTGAAATGCCAGAAACCGGTCCTAGGAAGCTTGTTTCCGGTCCAGGGAAGGCATGGCTTGGCAGTTTGGGATGGACTGTTCCCATGAGGCACAGGGTCAGACTGTTTTGCATATGGCCATGTCTGAACTGGGGTGGCAGAGTGGGCTAAAGAACGGTGATGGATCAAACTCAGATCTGTTGACTGGGTGTGAGTGTTTGATGTGTTCTAATGCTCCGTCCATCACCACCCCCTTTTGTACTGCTTTGTTCGCCATAAGTTGGCAGGGTATGCTCAGACGTGAGTCCCTTGCTCACTTTGCCACTGGATTCAAGCAAGCCTGGCTGAAGACAGCTGAAATGCCAGAAACCGGTCCTAGGAAGCTTGTTTCCGGTCCAGGGAAGGCATGGCTTGGCAGTTCGGGCTGGACTGTTCCCATGAGGCACAGGGTCAGACTGATTTGCATATGGCCATGTCTGAACTGGGGTGGCAGAGTGGGCTAAAGAACAGTGATGGATCAAACTCGGATCTGTTGACTGGGTGTGAGTGTTTGATTGGTTCTGATGCTCCGTCCATCACCACCCCCTTTTGTACCGCTTTGTTTGCCATAAGTTTGCAGGGTATGCTCAGACGTGAGTCCCTTGCTCACTTTGCCACTGGATTCAAGCAAGCCTGGCTGAAGACGGCTGAAATGCCAGAAACCGGTCCTAAGAAGCTTGTTTCCGATCCAGGGAAGGCATGGCTTGGCAGTTCGGGCTGGACTGTTCCCATGAGGCACAGGGTCAGACTGATTTGCATATGGCCATGTCTGAACTGGGGTGGCAGATTGGGCTAAAGAACGGTGATGGATCAAACTCGGATCTGTTGACTGGGTATGAGTGTTTGATTGCTTCTGATGCTCCGTCCATCACCACCCCCTTTTGTACCGCTTTGTTCGCCATAAGTTGGCAGGGTATGCTCAGACGTGAGTCCCTTGCTCACTTTGCCACTGGATTCAAGCAAGCCTGGCTGAAGACGGCTGAAATGCCAGAAACCGGTCCTAGGAAGCTTGTTTCCGGTCCAGGGAAGGCATGGCTTGGCAGTTCGGGCTGGACTGTTCCCATGAGGCACAGAGTCAGACCGATTTGCATATGGCCATGTCTGAACTGGGGTGGCAGAGTGGGCCAAAGAACGGTGATTGATCAAACTCGGATGTGTTGACTGTGTGTGAGTGTTTGATTGGTTCTGATGCTCCGTCCATCACCACCCCCTTTTGTACCGCTTTGTTCGCCATAAGTTGGCAGGGTATGCTCAGACGTGAGTCCCTTGCTCACTTTGCCACTGGACTCAAGCAAGCCTGGCTGAAGACGGCTGAAGTGCCAGAAACCGGTCCTAGGAAGCTTGTTTCCGGTCCAGGAAAGGCATGGCTTGGCAGTTCGGGCTGGACTGTTCCCATGAGGCACAGGGTCAGACTGATTTGCATATGGCCATGTCTGAACTGGGGTGGCAGAGTGGGCCAAAGCACGGTGATGGATCAAACTCGGATCTGTTGACTGGGTGTGAGTGTTTGATTGTTTCTGATGCTCCGTCCATCACCACCCCCTTTTGTACCGCGTTGTTTGCCATAAGTTGGCAGGGTATGCTCAGACGTGAGTCCCTTGCTCACTTTGCCACTGGATTCAAGCAAGCGTGGCTGAAGACGGCTGAAATGCCAGAAACCGGTCCTAGGAAGCTTGTTTCCGGTCCAGGGAAGGCATGGCTTGGCAGGTCGGGCTGGACTGTTCCCATGAGGCACAGGGTCAGACTGATTTGCATATGGCCATGTCTGAACTGGGGTGGCAGAGTGGGCTAAAGAACGGTGATGGATCAAACTCGGATCTGTTGACTGGGTGTGAGTGTTTGATTGTTTCTGATGCTCCGTCCATCACCACCCCCTTTTGTACAGCTTTGTTCGCCATAAGTTGGCAGGGTACTCTCAGACGTGAGTCCCTTGCTCACTTTTCCACTGGATTCAAGCAAGCCTGGCTGAAGATGGCTGAAATGCCAGAAACCGTTCCTAGGAAGCTTGTTTCCAGTCCAGGGAAGGCATGGCTTGGCAGTTCGGGTTGGACTGTTCCCATGGGGCACAGGTTCAGACTGATTTGCATATGGCCATGTCTGAACTGGGGTGGCAGAGTGGGCTAAAGAACGGTGATGGATCAAAGTCGGATCTGTTGACTGGGGTGAGTGTTTGATTGGTTCTGATGCTCCGTCCATCACCACCCCCTTTTGTACCGCTTTGTTCGCCATAAGTTGGCAGGGTATGCTCAGACGTGAGTCCCTTGCTCACTTTGCCACTGGATTCAAGCAAGCCTGGCTGAAGACGGCTGAAATGCCAGAAACCGGTCCTAGGAAGCTTGTTTCCGGTCCAGATAAGGCATGGCTTGGCAGTTCGGGCTGGACTGTTTCCGTGAGGCACAGGGTCAGACTGATTTGCATATGGCCATGTCTGAACTGGGGTGGCAGAGTGGGTTAAAGAACGGTGATGGATCAAACTCGGATCTGTTGACTGGGTGTGAGTGTTTGATTGGTTTTGATGCTCCGTCCATCACCACCCCCTTTTGTACCGCTTTGCTCGCCATAAGTTGGCAGGGTATGCTCAGACGTGAGTCCATTGCTCACTTTGTCACTGGATTCAAGCAAGCCTGGCTGAAGACGGCTGAAATGCCAGAAACCGGTCCTAGGAAGCTTGTTTCCGGTCCAGGGAAGGCATGGCTTGGCAGTTTGGGATGGACTGTTCCCATGAGGCACAGGGTCAGACTGTTTTGCATATGGCCATGTCTGAACTGGGGTGGCAGAGTGGGCTAAAGAACGGTGATGGATCAAACTCAGATCTGTTGACTGGGTGTGAGTGTTTGATGTGTTCTAATGCTCCGTCCATCACCACCCCCTTTTGTACCGCTTTGTTCGCCATAAGTTGGCAGGGTATGCTCAGACGTGAGTCCCTTGCTCACTTTGCCACTGGATTCAAGCAAGCCTGGCAGAAGACAGCTGAAATGCCAGAAACCGGTCCTAGGAAGCTTGTTTCCGGTCCAGGGAAGGCATGGCTTGGCAGTTCGGGCTGGACTGTTCCCATGAGGCACAGGGTCAGACTGATTTGCATATGGCCATGTCTGAACTGGGGTGGCAGAGTGGGCTAAAGAACAGTGATGGATCAAACTCGGATCTGTTGACTGGGTGTGAGTGTTTGATTGGTTCTGATGCTCCGTCCATCACCACCCCCTTTTGTACCGCTTTGTTTGCCATAAGTTTGCAGGGTATGCTCAGACGTGAGTCCCTTGCTCACTTTGCCACTGGATTCAAGCAAGCCTGGCTGAAGACGGCTGAAATGCCAGAAACCGGTCCTAAGAAGCTTGTTTCCGATCCAGGGAAGGCATGGCTTGGCAGTTCGGGCTGGACTGTTCCCATGAGGCACAGGGTCAGACTGATTTGCATATGGCCATGTCTGAACTGGGGTGGCAGATTGGGCTAAAGAACGGTGATGGATCAAACTCGGATCTGTTGACTGGGTATGAGTGTTTGATTGCTTCTGATGCTCCGTCCATCACCACCCCCTTTTGTACCGCTTTGTTCGCCATAAGTTGGTAGGGTATGCTCAGACGTGAGTCCCTTGCTCACTTTGCCACTGGATTCAAGCAAGCCTGGCTGAAGACGGCTGAAATGCCAGAAACCGGTCCTAGGAAGCTTGTTTCCGGTCCAGGGAAGGCATGGCTTGGCAGTTCGGGCTGGACTGTTCCCATGAGGCACAGAGTCAGACCGATTTGCATATGGCCATGTCTGAACTGGGGTGGCAGAGTGGGCCAAAGAACGGTGATTGATCAAACTCGGAGGTGTTGACTGTGTGTGAGTGTTTGATTGGTTCTGATGCTCCGTCCATCACCACCCCCTTTTGTACCGCTTTGTTCGCCATAAGTTGGCAGGGTATGCTCAGACGTGAGTCCCTTGCTCACTTTGCCACTGGACTCAAGCAAGCCTGGCTGAAGACGGCTGAAGTGCCAGAAACCGGTCCTAGGAAGCTTGTTTCCGGTCCAGGAAAGGCATGGCTTGGCAGTTCGGGCTGGACTGTTCCCATGAGGCACAGGGTCAGACTGATTTGCATATGGCCATGTCTGAACTGGGGTGGCAGAGTGGGCCAAAGCACGGTGATGGATCAAACTCGGATCTGTTGACTGGGTGTGAGTGTTTGATTGTTTCTGATGCTCCGTCCATCACCACCCCCTTTTGTACCGCGTTGTTTGCCATAAGTTGGCAGGGTATGCTCAGACGTGAGTCCCTTGCTCACTTTGCCACTGGATTCAAGCAAGCGTGGCTGAAGACGGCTGAAATGCCAGAAACCGGTCCTAGGAAGCTTGTTTCCGGTCCAGGGAAGGCATGGCTTGGCAGGTCGGGCTGGACTGTTCCCATGAGGCACAGGGTCAGACTGATTTGCATATGGCCATGTCTGAACTGGGGTGGCAGAGTGGGCTAAAGAACGGTGATGGATCAAACTCGGATCTGTTGACTGGGTGTGAGTGTTTGATTGTTTCTGATGCTCCGTCCATCACCACCCCCTTTTGTACAGCTTTGTTCGCCATAAGTTGGCAGGGTACTCTCAGACGTGAGTCCCTTGCTCACTTTTCCACTGGATTCAAGCAAGCCTGGCTGAAGATGGCTGAAATGCCAGAAACCGTTCCTAGGAAGCTTGTTTCCAGTCCAGGGAAGGCATGGCTTGGCAGTTCGGGTTGGACTGTTCCCATGGGGCACAGGTTCAGACTGATTTGCATATGGCCATGTCTGAACTGGGGTGGCAGAGTGGGCTAAAGAACGGTGATGGATCAAAGTCGGATCTGTTGACTGGGGTGAGTGTTTGATTGGTTCTGATGCTCCGTCCATCACCACCCCCTTTTGTACCGCTTTGTTCGCCATAAGTTGGCAGGGTATGCTCAGACGTGAGTCCCTTGCTCACTTTGCCACTGGATTCAAGCAAGCCTGGCTGAAGACGGCTGAAATGCCAGAAACCGGTCCTAGGAAGCTTGTTTCCGGTCCAGATAAGGCATGGCTTGGCAGTTCGGGCTGGACTGTGTCCGTGAGGCACAGGGTCAGACTGATTTGCATATGGCCATGTCTGAACTGGGGTGGCAGAGTGGGTTAAAGAACGGTGATGGATCAAACTCGGATCTGTTGACTGGGTATGAGTGTTTGATTGGTTCTGATGCTCCGTCCATCACCACCCCCTTTTGTACCGCTTTGTTCACCATGAGTTGGCAGGGTATGCTCAGACGTGAGTCCCTTGCTCACTTTGCCACTGGGTTCAAGCAAGCCTGGCTGAAGACGTCTGAAATGCAGAAACCGGTCCTAGGATGCTTGTTTCCGGTCCTGGTAAGGCATGGCTTGACAGTTCGGGCTGGACTGTTCCCATGAAGCACAGGGTCAGACTGATTTGCATATGGCCATGTCTGAACTGGGGTGGCAGAGTGGGCTAAAGAACGGTGATGGATCAAACTCGGATCTGTTGACTGGGTGTGAGTGTTTGATTGTTTCTGATGCTCCATCCATCACCACCCCCTTTTGTACTGCTTTGTTCGCCATAAGTTGGCAGGGTACTCTCAGACGTGAGTCCCTTGCTCACTTTGCCACTGGATTCAAGCAAGCCTGGCTGAAGACGGCTGAAATGCCAGAAACCGTTCCTAGGAAGCTTGTTTCCGGTCCAGGGAAGGCATGGCTTGGCAGTTCGGGTTGGACTGTTCCCATGAGGCACAGGTTCAGACTGATTTGCATATGGCCATGTCTGAATTGGGGTGGCAGAGTGGGCTAAAGAACGGTGATGGATCAAAGTCGGATCTGTTGACTGGGTGTGAGTGTTTGATTGGTTCTGATGCTCTGTCCATCACCACCCCCTTTTGTACCGCTTTGTTTGCCATTAGTTGGCAGGGTATGCTCAGACGTGAGTCCCTTACTCACTTTGCCACTGGATTCAAGGAAGCCTGGCTGAAGACGGCTGAAATGCCAGAAACCGGTCCTAGGAAGCTTGTTTGCGGTCCAGGGAAGGCATGGCTTGGCAGTTCGGGCTAGACTGTTCCCGTGAGGCACAGGGTCAGACTGATTTGCATATGGCCATGTCTGAACTGGGGTGGCAGAGTGGGTTAAAGAACGGTGATGGATCAAACTCGGATCTGTTGACTGGGTATGAGTGTTTGATTGGTTCTGATGCTCCGTCCATCACCACCCCCTTTTGTACCGCTTTGTTCACCATAAGTTGGCAGGGTATGCTCAGACGTGAGTACCTTGCTCACTTTGCCACTGGGTTCAACCAAGCCTGGCTGAAGACATCTGAAATGCCAGAAACCGATCCTAGGACGCTTGTTTCCGGTCCAGGGAAGGCATGGCTTGACAGTTCGGGCTGGACTGTTCCCATGAGGCACAGGGTCAGACTGATTTGCATATGGCCATGTCTGAACTGGGGTGGCAGAGTGGGCCAAAGAACGGTGATGGATCAAACTCGAATCTGTTGACTGGGTGTGAGTGTTTGATTGGTTCTGATGCTCCGTCCATCACCACCCCCTTTTGTACCGCTTTGTTCGCCATAAGTTGGCAGGGTATGCTCAGACGTGAGTCCCTTGCTCACTTTGCCACTGGATTCAAGCAAGCCTGGCTGAAGACGGCTGAAATGCCAGAAACCTGTCTTAGGAAACTTGTTTCCTGTCCAGGGAAGGCATGGCTTGGCAATTCGGGCTGGACTGTTCCCATGAGGCACAGGGTCAGACTGATTTTCATATGGCCATGTCTGAACTGGGGTGGCAGAGTGGGCTAAAGAATGGTGATGGATCAAACTCGGATCTGTTGACTGGGTGTGAGTGGTTGATTGGTTCTGATGCTCCGTCCATCACCACCCCCTTTTGTACCGCTTTGTTCGCCATAAGTTGGCAGGGTATGCTCAGACGTGAGTCCCTTGCTCACTTTGTCACTGGATTCAAGCAAGCCTGGCTGAAGACGGCTGAAATGCCAGAAACCGGTCCTAGGAAGCTTGTTTCCGGTCCAGATAAGGCATGGCTTGGCAGTTCGGGCTGGACTGTTTCCGTGAGGCACAGGGTAAGACTGATTTGCATATGGCCATGTCTGAACTGGGGTGGCAGAGTGGGTTAAAGAACGGTGATGGATCAAACTCGGATCTGTTGACTGGGTATGAGTGTTTGATTGGTTCTGATGCTCCGTCCATCACCACCCCCTTTTGTACCGCTTTGTTCACCATGAGTTGGCAGGGTATGCTCAGACGTGAGTCCCTTGCTCACTTTGCCACTGGGTTCAAGCAAGCCTGGCTGAAGACGTCTGAAATGCCAGAAACCGGTCCTAGGATGCTTGTTTCCGGTCCTGGGAAGGCATGGCTTGACAGTTCGGGCTGGACTGTTCCCATGAAGCACAGGGTCAGACTGATTTGCATATGGCCATGTCTGAACTGGGGTGGCAGAGTGGGCTAAAGAACGGTGATGGATCAAACTCGGATCTGTTGACTGGGTGTGAGTGTTTGATTGTTTCTGATGCTCCATCCATCACCACCCCCTTTTGTACTGCTTTGTTCGCCATAAGTTGGCAGGGTACTCTCAGACGTGAGTCCCTTGCTCACTTTGCCACTGGATTCAAGCAAGCCTGGCTGAAGACGGCTGAAATGCCAGAAACCGTTCCTAGGAAGCTTGTTTCCGGTCCAGGGAAGGCATGGCTTGGCAGTTCGGGTTGGACTGTTCCCATGAGGCACAGGTTCAGACTGATTTGCATATGGCCATGTCTGAATTGGGGTGGCAGAGTGGGCTAAAGAACGGTGATGGATCAAAGTCGGATCTGTTGACTGGGTGTGAGTGTTTGATTGGTTCTGATGCTCCATCCATCACCACCCCCTTTTGTACCGCTTTGTTCGCCATTAGTTGGCAGGGTATGCTCAGACGTGAGTCCCTTACTCACTTTGCCACTGGATTCAAGGAAGCCTGGCTGAAGACGGCTGAAATGCCAGAAACCGGTCCTAGGAAGCTTGTTTGCGGTCCAGGGAAGGCATGGCTTGGCAGTTCGGGCTAGACTGTTCCCGTGAGGCACAGGTTCAGACTGATTTGCATATGGCCATGTCTGAACTGGGGTGGCAGAGTGGGTTAAAGAACGGTGATGGATCAAAGTCGGATCTGTTGACTGGGTATGAGTGTTTGATTGGTTCTGATGCTCCGTCCATCACCACCCCCTTTTGTACCGCTTTGTTCACCATAAGTTGGCAGGGTATGCTCAGACGTGAGTACCTTGCTCACTTTGCCACTGGGTTCAACCAAGCCTGGCTGAAGACATCTGAAATGCCAGAAACCGATCCTAGGACGCTTGTTTCCGGTCCAGGGAAGGCATGGCTTGACAGTTCGGGCTGGACTGTTCCCATGAGGCACAGGGTCAGACTGATTTGCATATGGCCATGTCTGAACTGGGGTGGCAGAGTGGGCCAAAGAACGGTGATGGATCAAACTCGGATCTGTTGACTGGGTGTGAGTGTTTGATTGGTTCTGATGCTCCGTCCATCACCACCCCCTTTTGTACCGCTTTGTTCGCCATAAGTTGGCAGGGTATGCTCAGACGTGAGTCCCTTGCTCACTTTGCCACTGGATTCAAGCAAGCCTGGCTGAAGACGGCTGAAATGCCAGAAACCGGTCCTAGGAAGCTTGTTTCCGGTCCAGGGAAGGCATGGCTTTGCAGTTCGGGATGGACTGTTCCCATGAGGCACAGGGTCAGACTGTTTTGCATATGGCAATGTCTGAACTGGGGTGGCAGAGTGGGCTAAAGAACGGTGATGGATCAAACTCAGATCTGTTGACTGGGTGTGAGTGTTTGATGTGTTCTAATGCTCCGTCCATCACCACCCCCTTTTGTACCGCTTTGTTCGCCATAAGTTGGCAGGGTATGCTCAGACGTGAGTCCCTTGCTCACTTTGCCACTGGATTCAAGCAAGCCTGGCTGAAGACGGCTGAAATGCCAGAAACCGGTCCTAGGAAGCTTGTTTCCGGTCCACGGAAGGCATGGCTTGGCAGTTCGAGCTGGACTGTTCCCATGAGGCACAGGGTCAGACTGATTTGCATATGGCCATGTCTGAACTGGGGTGGCAGATTGGGCTAAAGAACGGTGATGGATCAAACTCGGATCTGTTGACTGGGTATGAGTGTTTGATTGCTTCTGATGCTCCGTCCATCACCACCCCCTTTTGTACCTCTTTGTTCGCCATAAGTTGGCAGGGTATGCTCAGACGTGAGTCCCTTGCTCACTTTGCCACTGGACTCAAGCAAGCCTGGCTGAAGACGGCTGAAATGCCAGAAACCGGTCCTAGGAAGCTTGTTTCCGGTCAAGGGAAGGCATGGCTTGGCAGTTCGGGCTGGACTGTTCCCATAAGGCACAGTGTCAGACTGATTTGCATATGGCCATGTCTGCACTGGGGTGGCAGAGTGGGCCAAAGCACGGTGATGGATCAAACTCGGATCTGTTGACTGGGTGTGAGTGTTTGATTGTTTCTGATGCTCCGTCCATCACCACCCCCTTTTATACCGCTTTGTTTGCCATAAGTTGGCAGGGTATGCTCAGACGTGAGTCCCTTGCTCACTTTGCCACTGGATTCAAGCAAGCGTGGCTGAAGAAGGCTGAAATGCCAGAAACCAGTCCTAGGAAGCTTGTTTCCGGTCCAGGGAAGGCATGGCTTGGCAGTTCGGGCTGGACTGTTCCCATGAGGCACAGGGTCAGACTGATTTGCATATGGCCATGTCTGAACTGGGGTGGCAGAGTGGGCTAAAGAACGGTGATGGATCAAACTCGGATCTGTTGACTGGGTGTGAGTGTTTGATTGTTTCTGATGCTCCGTCCATCACCACCCCCTTTTGTACTGCTTTGTTCGCCATAAGTTGGCATGGTACTCTCAGACGTGAGTCCCTTGCTCACTTTGCCACTGGATTCAAGCAAGCCTGGCTGAAGATGGCTGAAATGCCAGAAACCGTTCCTAGGAAGCTTGTTTCCAGTCCAGGGAAGGCATGGCTTGGCAGTTCGGGTTGGACTGTTCCCATGAGGCACAGGGTCAGACTGATTTTCATATGGCCATGTCTGAACTGGGGTGGCAGAGTGGGCTAAAGAATGGTGATGGATCAAACTCGGATCTGTTGACTGGGTGTGAGTGTTTGATTGGTTCTGATGCTCCGTCCATCACCACCCCCTTTTGTACCGCTTTGTTCGCCATAAGTTGGCAGGGTATGCTCAGACGTGAGTCCCTTGCTCACTTTGTCACTGGATTCAAGCAAGCCTGGCTGAAGACGGCTGAAATGCCAGAAACCGGTCCTAGGAAGCTTGTTTCCGGTCCAGATAAGGCATGGCTTGGCAGTTCGGGCTGGACTGTTCCCGTGAGGCACAGGGTCAGACTGATTTGCATATGGCCATGTCTGAACTGGGGTGGCAGAGTGGGTTAAAGAACGGTGATGGATCAAACTCGGATCTGTTGACTGGGTATGAGTGTTTGATTGGTTCTGATGCTCCGTCCATCACCACCCCCTTTTGTACCGCTTTGTTCACCATGAGTTGGCAGGGTATGCTCAGACGTGAGTCCCTTGCTCACTTTGCCACTGGGTTCAAGCAAGCCTGGCTGAAGACGTCTGAAATGCCAGAAACCGGTCCTAGGATGCTTGTTTCCGGTCCTGGGAAGGCATGGCTTGACAGTTCGGGCTGGACTGTTCCCATGAAGCACAGGGTCAGACTGATTTGCATATGGCCATGTCTGAACTGGGGTGGCAGAGTGGGCTAAAGAACGGTGATGGATCAAACTCGGATCTGTTGACTGGGTGTGAGTGTTTGATTGTTTCTGATGCTCCATCCATCACCAACCCCTTTTGTACTGCTTTGTTCGCCATAAGTTGGCAGGGTACTCTCAGACGTGAGTCCCTTGCTCACTTTGCCACTGGATTCAAGCAAGCCTGGCTGAAGACGGCTGAAATGCCAGAAACCGTTCCTAGGAAGCTTGTTTCCGGTCCAGGGAAGGCATGGCTTGGCAGTTCGGGTTGGACTGTTCCCATGAGGCACAGGTTCAGACTGATTTGCATATGGCCATGTCTGAATTGGGGTGGCAGAGTGGGCTAAAGAACGGTGATGGATCAAAGTCGGATCTGTTGACTGGGTGTGAGTGTTTGATTGGTTCTGATGCTCCGTCCATCACCACCCCCTTTTGTACCGCTTTGTTCGCCATTAGTTGGCAGGGTATGCTCAGACGTGAGTCCCTTACTCACTTTGCCACTGGATTCAAGGAAGCCTGGCTGAAGACGGCTGAAATGCCAGAAACCGGTCCTAGGAAGCTTGTTTGCGGTCCAGGGAAGGCATGGCTTGGCAGTTCGGGCTAGACTGTTCCCGTGAGGCACAGGGTCAGACTGATTTGCATATGGCCATGTCTGAACTGGGGTGGCAGAGTGGGTTAAAGAACGGTGATGGATCAAACTCGGATCTGTTGACTGGGTATGAGTGTTTGATTGGTTCTGATGCTCCGTCCATCACCACCCCCTTTTGTACCGCTTTGTTCACCATAAGTTGGCAGGGTATGCTCAGACGTGAGTACCTTGCTCACTTTGCCACTGGGTTCAACCAAGCCTGGCTGAAGACATCTGAAATGCCAGAAACCGATCCTAGGACGCTTGTTTCCGGTCCAGGGAAGGCATGGCTTGACAGTTCGGGCTGGACTGTTCCCATGAGGCACAGGGTCAGACTGATTTGCATATGGCCATGTCTGAACTGGGGTGGCAGAGTGGGCCAAAGAACGGTGATGGATCAAACTCGGATCTGTTGACTGGGTGTGAGTGTTTGATTGGTTCTGATGCTCCGTCCATCACCACCCCCTTTTGTACCGCTTTGTTCGCCATAAGTTGGCAGGGTATGCTCAGACGTGAGTCCCTTGCTCACTTTGCCACTGGATTCAAGCAAGCCTGGCTGAAGACGGCTGAAATGCCAGAAACCTGTCTTAGGAAACTTGTTTCCTGTCCAGGGAAGGCATGGCTTGGCAATTCGGGCTGGACTGTTCCCATGAGGCACAGGGTCAGACTGATTTTCATATGGCCATGTCTGAACTGGGGTGGCAGAGTGGGCTAAAGAATGGTGATGGATCAAACTCGGATCTGTTGACTGGGTGTGAGTGGTTGATTGGTTCTGATGCTCCGTCCATCACCACCCCCTTTTGTACCGCTTTGTTCGCCATAAGTTGGCAGGGTATGCTCAGACGTGAATCCCTTGCTCACTTTGTCACTGGATTCAAGCAAGCCTGGCTGAAGACGGCTGAAATGCCAGAAACCGGTCCTAGGAAGCTTGTTTCCGGTCCAGATAAGGCATGGCTTGGCAGTTCGGGCTGGACTGTTTCCGTGAGGCACAGGGTAAGACTGATTTGCATATGGCCATGTCTGAACTGGGGTGGCAGAGTGGGTTAAAGAACGGTGATGGATCAAACTCGGATCTGTTGACTGGGTATGAGTGTTTGATTGGTTCTGATGCTCCGTCCATCACCACCCCCTTTTGTACCGCTTTGTTCACCATGAGTTGGCAGGGTATGCTCAGACGTGAGTCCCTTGCTCACTTTGCCACTGGGTTCAAGCAAGCCTGGCTGAAGACGTCTGAAATGCCAGAAACCGGTCCTAGGATGCTTGTTTCCGGTCCTGGGAAGGCATGGCTTGACAGTTCGGGCTGGACTGTTCCCATGAAGCACAGGGTCAGACTGATTTGCATATGGCCATGTCTGAACTGGGGTGGCAGAGTGGGCTAAAGAACGGTGATGGATCAAACTCAGATCTGTTGACTGGGTGTGAGTGTTTGATTGTTTCTGATGCTCCATCCATCACCACCCCCTTTTGTACTGCTTTGTTCGCCATAAGTTGGCAGGGTACTCTCAGACGTGAGTCCCTTGCTCACTTTGCCACTGGATTCAAGCAAGCCTGGCTGAAGACGGCTGAAATGCCAGAAACCGTTCCTAGGAAGCTTGTTTCCGGTCCAGGGAAGGCATGGCTTGGCAGTTCGGGTTGGACTGTTCCCATGAGGCACAGGTTCAGACTGATTTGCATATGGCCATGTCTGAATTGGGGTGGCAGAGTGGGCTAAAGAACGGTGATGGATCAAAGTCGGATCTGTTGACTGGGTGTGAGTGTTTGATTGGTTCTGATGCTCCGTCCATCACCACCCCCTTTTGTACCGCTTTGTTCGCCATTAGTTGGCAGGGTATGCTCAGACGTGAGTCCCTTACTCACTTTGCCACTGGATTCAAGGAAGCCTGGCTGAAGACGGCTGAAATGCCAGAAACCGGTCCTAGGAAGCTTGTTTGCGGTCCAGGGAAGGCATGGCTTGGCAGTTCGGGCTAGACTGTTCCCGTGAGGCACAGGTTCAGACTGATTTGCATATGGCCATGTCTGAACTGGGGTGGCAGAGTGGGTTAAAGAACGGTGATGGATCAAAGTCGGATCTGTTGACTGGGTATGAGTGTTTGATTGGTTCTGATGCTCCGTCCATCACCACCCCCTTTTGTACCGCTTTGTTCACCATAAGTTGGCAGGGTATGCTCAGACGTGAGTACCTTGCTCACTTTGCCACTGGGTTCAACCAAGCCTGGCTGAAGACATCTGAAATGCCAGAAACCGATCCTAGGACGCTTGTTTCCGGTCCAGGGAAGGCATGGCTTGACAGTTCGGGCTGGACTGTTCCCATGAGGCACAGGGTCAGACTGATTTGCATATGGCCATGTCTGAACTGGGGTGGCAGAATGGGCCAAAGAAAGGTGATGGATCAAACTCGGATCTGTTGACTGGGTGTGAGTGTTTTATTGGTTCTGATGCTCCGTCCATCACCACCCCCTTTTGTACCGCTTTGTTCGCCATAAGTTGGCAGGGTATGCTCAGACGTGAGTCCCTTGCTCACTTTGCCACTGGATTCAAGCAAGCCTGGCTGAAGACGGCTGAAATGCCAGAAACCGGTCCTAGGAAGCTTGTTTCCGGTCCAGGGAAGGCATGGCTTTGCAGTTCGGGATGGACTGTTCCCATGAGGCACAGGGTCAGACTGTTTTGCATATGGCAATGTCTGAACTGGGGTGGCAGAGTGGGCTAAAGAACGGTGATGGATCAAACTCAGATCTGTTGACTGGGTGTGAGTGTTTGATGTGTTCTAATGCTCCGTCCATCACCACCCCCTTTTGTACCGCTTTGTTCGCCATAAGTTGGCAGGGTATGCTCAGACGTGAGTCCCTTGCTCACTTTGCCACTGGATTCAAGCAAGACTGGCTGAAGACAGCTGAAATGCCAGAAACCGGTCCTAGGAAGCTTGTTTCCGGTCCAGGGAAGGCATGGCTTGGCAGTTCGAGCTGGACTGTTCCCATGAGGCACAGGGTCAGACTGATTTGCATATGGCCATGTCTGAACTGGGGTGGCAGAGTGGGCTAAAGAACAGTGATGGATCAAACTCGGATCTGTTGACTGGGTGTGAGTGTTTGATTGGTTCTGATGCTCCGTCCATCACCACCCCCTTTTGTACCGCTTTATTTGCCATAAGTTTACAGGGTATGCTCAGACGTGAGTCCCTTGCTCACTTTGCCACTGGATTCAAGCAAGCCTGGCTGAAGACGGCTGAAATGCCAGAAACCGGTCCTAAGAAGCTTGTTTCCGATCCAGGGAAGGCATGGCTTGGCAGTTCGGGCTGGACTGTTCCCATGAGGCACAGGGTCAGACTGATTTGCATATGGCCATGTCTGAACTGGGGTGGCAGATTGGGCTAAAGAACGGTGATGGATCAAACTCGGATCTGTTGACTGGGTATGAGTGTTTGATTGCTTCTGATGCTCCGTCCATCACCACCCCCTTTTGTACCGCTTTGTTCGCCATAAGTTGGCAGGGTATGCTCAGACGTGAGTCCCTTGCTCACTTTGCCACTGGATTCAAGCAAGCCTGGCTGAAGACGGCTGAAATGCCAGAAACCGGTCCTAGGAAGCTTGTATCCGGTCCAGGGAAGGCATGGCTGGGCAGTTCGGGCTGGACTGTTCCCATGAGGCACAGGGTCAGACCGATTTGCATATGGCCATGTCTGAACTGGGGTGGCAGAGTGGGCCAAAGAATGGTGATTGATCAAACTCGGATCTGTTGACTGGGTGTGAGTGTTTGATTGGTTCTGATGCTCCGTCCATCACCACCCCCTTTTGTACCGCTTTGTTCGCCATAAGTTGGCAGGGTATGCTCAGACGTGAGTCCCTTGCTCACTTTGCCACTGGACTCAAGCAAGCCTGGCTGAAGACGGCTGAAATGCCAGAAACCGGTCCTAGGAAGCTTGTTTCCGGTCAAGGGAAGGCATGGCTTGGCAGTTCGGGCTGGACTGTTCCCATAAGGCACAGTGTCAGACTGATTTGCATATGGCCATGTCTGCACTGGGGTGGCAGAGTGGGCCAAAGCACGGTGATGGATCAAACTCGGATCTGTTGACTGGGTGTGAGTGTTTGATTGTTTCTGATGCTCCGTCCATCACCACCCCCTTTTGTACCGCTTTGTTTGCCATAAGTTGGCAGGGTATGCTCAGACGTGAGTCCCTTGCTCACTTTGCCACTGGATTCAAGCAAGCGTGGCTGAAGACGGCTGAAATGCCAGAAACCGGTCCTAGGAAGCTTGTTTCCGGTCCAGGGAAGGCATGGCTTGGCAGTTCGGGCTGGACTGTTCCCATGAGGCACAGGGTCAGACTGATTTGCATATGGCCATGTCTGAACTGGAGTGGCAGAGTGGGCTAAAGAACGGTGATGGATCAAACTCGGATCTGTTGACTGGGTGTGAGTGTTTGATTGTTTCTGATGCTCCGTCCATCACCACCCCCTTTTGTACTGCTTTGTTCGCCATAAGTTGGCATGGTACTCTCAGACGTGAGTCCCTTGCTCACTTTGCCACTGGATTCAAGCAAGCCTGGCTGAAGATGGCTGAAATGCCAGAAACCGTTCCTAGGAAGCTTGTTTCCAGTCCAGGGAAGGCATGGCTTGGCAGTTCGGGTTGGACTGTTCCCATGAGGCACAGGGTCAGACTGATTTTCATATGGCCATGTCTGAACTGGGGTGGCAGAGTGGGCTAAAGAATGGTGATGGATCAAACTCGGATCTGTTGACTGGGTGTGAGTGTTTGATTGGTTCTGATGCTCCGTCCATCACCACCCCCTTTTGTACCGCTTTGTTCGCCATAAGTTGGCAGGGTATGCTCAGACGTGAGTCCCTTGCTCACTTTGTCACTGGATTCAAGCAAGCCTGGCTGAAGACGGCTGAAATGCCAGAAACCGGTCCTAGGAAGCTTGTTTCCGGTCCAGATAAGGCATGGCTTGGCAGTTCGGGCTGGACTGTTCCCGTGAGGCACAGGGTCAGACTGATTTGCATATGGCCATGTCTGAACTGGGGTGGCAGAGTGGGTTAAAGAACGGTGATGGATCAAACTCGGATCTGTTGACTGGGTATGAGTGTTTGATTGGTTCTGATGCTCCGTCCATCACCACCCCCTTTTGTACCGCTTTGTTCACCATGAGTTGGCAGGGTATGCTCAGACGTGAGTCCCTTGCTCACTTTGCCACTGGGTTCAAGCAAGCCTGGCTGAAGACGTCTGAAATGCCAGAAACCGGTCCTAGGATGCTTGTTTCCGGTCCTGGGAAGGCATGGCTTGACAGTTCGGGCTGGACTGTTCCCATGAAGCACAGGGTCAGACTGATTTGCATATGGCCATGTCTGAACTGGGGTGGCAGAGTGGGCTAAAGAACGGTGATGGATCAAACTCGGATCTGTTGACTGGGTGTGAGTGTTTGATTGTTTCTGATGCTCCATCCATCACCAACCCCTTTTGTACTGCTTTGTTCGCCATAAGTTGGCAGGGTACTCTCAGACGTGAGTCCCTTGCTCACTTTGCCACTGGATTCAAGCAAGCCTGGCTGAAGACGGCTGAAATGCCAGAAACCGTTCCTAGGAAGCTTGTTTCCAGACCAGGGAAGGCATGGCTTGGCAGTTCGGGTTGGACTGTTCCCATGAGGCACAGGTTCAGACTGATTTGCATATGGCCATGTCTGAATTGGGGTGGCAGAGTGGGCTAAAGAACGGTGATGGATCAAAGTCGGATCTGTTGACTGGGTGTGAGTGTTTGATTGGTTCTGATGCTCCGTCCATCCCCACCCCCTTTTGTACCGCTTTGTTCGCCATAAGTTGGCAGGGTATGCTCAGACGTGAGTCCCTTACTCACTTTGCCACTGGATTCAAGGAAGCCTGGCTGAAGACGGCTGAAATGCCAGAAACCGGTCCTAGGAAGCTTGTTTGCGGTCCAGGGAAGGCATGGCTTGGCAGTTCGGGCTAGACTGTTCCCGTGAGGCACAGGGTCAGACTGATTTGCATATGGCCATGTCTGAACTGGGGTGGCAGAGTGGGTTAAAGAACGGTGATGGATCAAACTCGGATCTGTTGACTGGGTATGAGTGTTTGATTGGTTCTGATGCTCCATCCATCACCACCCCCTTTTGTACCGCTTTGTTCACCATAAGTTGGCAGGGTATGCTCAGACGTGAGTACCTTGCTCACTTTGCCACTGGGTTCAACCAAGCCTGGCTGAAGACATCTGAAATGCCAGAAACCGATCCTAGGACGCTTGTTTCCGGTCCAGGGAAGGCATGGCTTGACAGTTCGGGCTGAACTGTTCCCATGAGGCACAGGGTCAGACTGATTTGCATATGGCCATGTCTGAACAGGGGTGGCAGAGTGGGCCAAAGAACGGTGATGGATCAAACTCGGATCTGTTGACTGGGTGTGAGTGTTTGATTGGTTCTGATGCTCCGTCCATCACCACCCCCTTTTGTACCGCTTTGTTCGCCATAAGTTGGAAGGGTATGCTCAGACGTGAGTCCCTTGCTCACTTTGCCACTGGATTCAAGCAAGCCTGGCTGAAGACGGCTGAAATGCCAGAAACCGGTCCTAGGAAGCTTGTTTCCGGTCCAGGGAAGGCATGGCTTGGCAGTTCGGGCTGGACTGTCCCCATGAGGCACAGGGTCAGACTGAATTGCATATGGCCATGTCTGAACTGGGGTGGCAGAGTGGGCTAAAGACCGGTGATGGATCAAACTCGGATCTGTTGACTGGGTGTGAGTGGTTGATTGGTTCTGATGCTCCGTCCATCACCACCCCCTTTTGTACCGCTTTGTTCGCCATAAGTTGGCAGGGTATGGTCAGACGTGAGTTCCTCGCTCTCTTTGCCACTGGATTCAAGCAAGCCTGGCTGAAGACAGCTGAAATGCCAGAAATCCATCCTAGGAAACTTGTTTCCTGTCCAGGGAAGGCATGGCTTGGCAATTCGGGCTGGACTGTTCCCATGAGGCACAGGGTCAGACTGATTTTCATATGGCCATGTCTGAACTGGGGTGGCAGAGTGGGCTAAAGAATGGTGATGGATCAAACTCGGATCTGTTGACTGGGTGTGAGTGTTTGATTGGTTCTGATGCTCCTTCCATCACCACCCCCTTTTGTACCGCTTTGTTCGCCATAAGTTGGCAGGGTATGCTCAGACGTGAGTCCCTTGCTCACTTTGCCACTGGATTCAAGCAAGCCTGGCTGAAGACGGCTGAAATGCCAGAAACCGGTCTGTGAGAAGTTGGCCTGATATGTAGTGCTCACTATTCTAGTGATCACTGTGTATCATTCCAAACGACCCTTATTGATGATTGGTTGTAAGTCAACCGTATAGACCAGCTATCCTAGTAGCGTGGATACGAGCAGTCTTTAGGCTAAACTCTAGAGGGCGTGTTAAGCCAGCTGTTTACCATCACGTATACCCCTTGAACAACAAGTGAAAGGACACCACACAAGTTGTTATAAAAATAAAGGATATTTATTTATAACAAGACTACCCTGGCTCTTTATGAGTCAGGGAGCTAAGCACACTACAAAACTCTTATGAAAATACTTCTGGTTGCACAATTTACACACATGCCCGAAGGGCACGAAACCATTTACACTGCAAGTGGAATGGGAAAGGTTAGAAAGTCTAAAGTTACTGATTCCGGAGTGATCCGATCAGTGGGACTAAACGAAAAAGGAACTGGACACTTGTAAAGCGAACCTGCGATGGAGCACCGAAATGCTCGAGTTACCTAGCCCAGAGGCTGCGGCTGCGGGAGGTTCGGCAAGATGTCGGGAGTCCTCGTTGTAGTCTCAGGAGCCTGAAAGAAGAAGTTGCTGGCAGGCGACCAGTGTTGATGTTCAGAGAGATCCAAGCCTGGATCGGTGATGGAGAAAACCTGAAAGCAGAGGGGACTCAGTTCTCAACCGCTAGCCAGCGATCGTGTGGGTACCAGGACGGCACCGGCTGAAGTCACCTCGACCAGGTGAGTGGATGACGTCGGACTCGGCTGTTCCTCGGACCAGGAGGCGCGGCGGTGACCAGGATGGAGGGCGAGCTGTCCCACGAAGGTGTCTGCTGTCGATGATGCTGGGCCCAGGAATGGGGCAGCGGATCTTGGCAGTGGCAACCCACGCGGGGGAGTCAAGATGGCGTCTGAAGTGGACCAGGAGGGTCCGAGGTACTCCTCTGTTGAAAGGGAGCAAGAGCCAGTCTGGAATAACCAGACTAGTGATGAAACAATCGTGGTGCATCGTGAAGAGGGCCACAAGCCGGTCGGCAAGTGGTCGGACAACGCGGTGAACAGCAAGGAGCGGAAGGGCCCCCACGCAGATCTCGTGGATGCTGGGGAGGCAGACTTCGGTGCTGGAGCTGCTCAGGGTTAGGGCTTCTCAAACCCTAGGTGCACTCACTCGAGGGTCCCTCGGTGGGTGTGCTAGATAAGCGTCGTGCAGGTTCTGAAGATGGCCGGTCCCACAGGTCTCGTCACACCTACGAATCTCAGCTGAGCTGATGATGTAGGTAGAGGTCAGAGATGGCAGGGAACCCGAGTCTCGTCGAGCTGGGCAGTCTTGATCCGTAGGAGAGACTTACAGCAAACCGCAAGCGCTTAGGTGGTGCCTGCTGGTGCAGGGTGGCTACTCCTTAGCCACAAGGGTGAGTCTTCAGAAATAGTCAAGAGTTCCTTTCGTGGAAAGTAGTTCAAGATTCAGAATTATCCGATTATCCGATTATCCAATTTGGGAAGGGGACCCGCTCCCACCTTTATTCTAGGAAAAAGGGGCTGGCCTGTGACTAGGTCCTACCTATGGGTGGGACCAGGAGGGGGGTGGTTACACCCCTATCCTTTGTCCGGCTTCGCCCCAGCTCAGGGGCTGGTGTGCCCCCGAAACTGGTTTGAGCCGGGCTATGCACAGTGAGCACCGGGGTGCCACTTGCAATCACCTTCCTTTCAGCCCTGCCTACCTGGGATACACAAACTCTGTCTGGGATGGTGCTAACACCGCCCTCGACAGGAAACCCTTTGTCCAAGCTCCCTTCGCTGGAAGGTCTCCCAGCAGCAGGAGGTCAGACTTGTGTCTGGTGGCAGCATCCATTTTGTGATGCTGAGGCTTGAGTCAACTTTAACCGGGGTTCAAGGTTACTTCCATGTCGTGCCCCTCTAAAAGGGGGGAATGCTAACCCCGTCGCCAGAACTGGCGAGGGGTTTGTATTCCAATTCGTATGACACCTTACTCGACATGTGTAGGTGATGCGATGCCAAAGTTAGCAAATAACCGCAAGGATTATAATGCATTTTAAAGGAGTTGGCCCGCGTCACCATGGAACGGCTATTAGGACTGAGCACCGTCCCACATGATCCCCTGCACTCTGCCTGCAGGATTGATAAGGCCTGCCATAGGAGTGACTGATAGGAATCCATGTGTCCATTTTAGGGTTAGGTATAGGAATACTACACCTACAGCAACGGGTGATTACACCACCTTGCCCCAGCTGTCGTGCAGCCAGTTGTGTCAGATTTGGGCGGCCATCCAGGGGTGGCATAATACATGCTGCAGCCCCCGGTAGGCCCTGGGTACACCGATGCCCTGGATACCTGTGGTATGCTGAGGCAGGGACTGACAAGGCGGCCCAGTTCCAATTAGTGGATGCACCTAATGTACATGTGTGTTAATTTCGAGAGAGAACAGCTAGGCTGTGGGTCTGATTGGCAGGCCCACAGCCAGGGAAAGTCGTAAACCAATGAAGCAAAAGCAAAAAATCTGGGTGATCATAGGATTGCAGACCCTACTCTCCTACATGACCCCCCCCCCAAACTTTGGGACAATAAGCTAACCTTGACCAGGTGAGTCTTCTTGCTCTAAGTGGAAATACCTGGAGAGCCCATCTGCATTGCCATGATCAGTGCCAGGTCTATGCTCCACTGTGAAGTCCATCCCCTGTAGGGAAATGGACCACCTAAGTAGTTTGGGGTTTTCACCCTTCATTTGATTTAGCCACAAGAGGGGCTTATGGTCGGTCTGAATCTTGAAGTGAGTGCCAAACAAGTATGGCCTCAACTTCTTCAGGGCCCAAACCACAGCAAATGCCTCCCTCTCAATAGCTGACCAATTCTTCTCTCTGGGGGTCAGCCTCCTGCTAATAAAAGCTATGGGCTGGTCATGACCATCAAAATTCAGTTGAGATAGAACAGCTCCCACACCCAGCTCCGAAGCGTCTGTTTGGACAATGAATGGTTTGGAGTAGTCTGAACTCTTTAGGATAGGTGCTGTGCACATGGCCTGCTTTAGGTCATCGAATGCCTTCTGACAGCTTGCTGTCCACTGAACTTTTTTTGGCATCTTTTTACTTGTCAGGTCGTTTAGCGGGGTCACAATGGATCCATAATTTCTGACGAATTTCCGGTAATAACCAGTCAGGCCCAAGAAAGCTCGAACCTGAGTCTGGGTGGTTGGAGGAGCCCAGTCCTGGATGGCCTGTATTTTGCTCTCCAATGGCTGAACCTGGCCTCCACCTACAAGGTGGCCCAGGTATACAACCTGTGTCTGCCCTATCTGGCACTTAGTGGCCTTGATAGTGAGGCCTGCCTTTTGCAGGGCCTCTAACACTTTCCTCAGGTGGACCAGGTGATCCTCCCAAGTGGAGCTAAAGACAGCGATATCATCCAGATACGCCGCACAGAAGTCGTCCAACCCAGTGAGAACTCGATTCACCAGCCTTTGGAAGGTGGCAGGTGCATTTTTCAAACCAAAGGGCATTACCACGAACTGATAATGCCCACCCGGGGTAGAAAATGCTGTTTTGGGTTTGGCCTCCTCAGCTAACCTGATTTGCCAATACCCAGCTGTCAGGTCAAACGTACTTAAGTAGTTGGCCGAAGCCAACCGGTCTATAAGGTCGTCTGCTCTTGGTATTGGGTGGGCGTCAGTCTTAGTGACTGCATTGAGGCCTCTGTAGTCCACGCAAAACCTCATCTCTTTCTTACCGCCCTGGGTGTGAGGTTTCGGCACGAGAACTACGGGACTAGCCCAGGGGCTGTCCGAGGGCTCAATGACTCCCAGCTCCAACATTTTCTGCACCTCTGTCTTGATGCAGTCTCTGACATGATCAGGCTGTCGATAGATTTTACTCTTTACGGGCAGACTGTCCCCAGTTTCGACCTCATGGGTACACCAATTGGTCTGACTGGGTGTCAGAGAGAACATATGTCGAAAGGATTGAAGAACCTGTTTACAATCCTTTTGTTGATGTCCAGAGAGGCTGCCGCAAAAGACAACACCATCTACTGACCCATCGTCAGGGTTCTGAGAGAGCAGGTCCGGGAGAGGGTCACTCTCCTCCTCCTGTCCCTCATCTGTGGCCATGAGCAAGCCCATGCCCTCCCTGTCGACATATGCCTTGAGCCTGTTTACATGGAGCACCCTGTGGGGGCTCCGGGGAGTTCCCAGGTCTACCAAGTAGGTGACCTCTCCCTTTTGCTCAATGATCGTGTGGGGCCCAGACCATTTGTCTTTGAGTGCTGCTGGGGCCACTGGCTCCAGCACCCTCACCTTCTGTCCAGGCTGGTACACAGTCAGGACAGCCTTTTGGTCGTGCCAAGCTTTCTGTAATTCTTGGCTCGCCTCAAGGTTTTTAGATGCCTTTGCCATGTACTCCGCCATCCGCGAGCGGAGGCCGAGCACATAGTCCACAATGTTTGATGCCAGCTTTCTGAGAGGTCTCTCCCATCCTTCCTTTACCAAACAAAGGGGTCCCCTTACAGGATGTCCGAACAGAAGCTCAAAAGGGCTGTAGCCAACCCCCTTCTGCGGGACCTCTCTGTAGGCGAACAAGAGGCAGGGTATCAGGACATCCCATCTCCGCCGAAGCTTTTCAGGTAGTCCGTGAATCATCCCTTTTAGGGTCCTGTTGAATCTCTCAACAAGCCCATTGCATTGTGGGTGATAGGGTGTGGTGAACTTGTAGTTGACACCACACTCCTTCCACATAGCAGTCAGATATCCCGACATGAAGTTTGCACCTCTGTCTGAGACGACCTCCTTCGGGAAGCCCACTCTGGAGAACACTCCAAGTAGGGCCCGTGCCACCACAGGTGCTGTAGTGGTCCTAAGGGGAATAGCTTCAGGATACCTGGTGGCGTGGTCCACCACCACCAGTATAAACTTGTGCCCTGATGCTGTCTGGGGTTCCATTGGTCCGACAATGTCGATCCCCACTCGTTCAAAGGGTACCCCCACCACCGGTAGTGGTATGAGGGGGGCCTTTGTCGTGCCACCTGACTTACCGCTGGCTTGGCAAGTGACACAGGAGCGGCAAAACTCCTTCGTATCTTCGTACATGTGGGGCCAGTGAAAGTTTGGAACAATTCTGTCCCAAGTCTTATTCTGGCCTAAGTGACCTGCAAGGGGAATCTCGTGGGCCAAGGTAAGAAGGAAGCCTCTCAGAGACAAGGGGATGACCAGCCTCCTGGTCGCGCCAGGTTTGGGGTCTCTTGCCTCGGAGTACAGGAGTCCATCGTCCCAGTACACTTTGTGGGTACCTGTGGCGTTCCCTGAAGCCTCAGCAGCAGCCTGCTGTCTGAGGGGTTCAAGGGAGGGGCAGTCTAACTGTGCCTTCCCCAGGTCTTCCCTGGAGGGTCCCCCTGAGCCCAGAAACTCAACCTGACCAGGTTCAAGCTCTTTCGGCTCAGTTTCCCTCAGTTCTTTAAGGTCAGCCTCCTCAGAGACTTGATCCACGACCTGGGGCAAGGGGGAAGGCGAAGCCTTACCCTTACTGCTCCTTTTCTTGGAAGGTGTCTGGTCCGTTCTTCCAGGATCCAGCACCTGTTCAGTGGGGCATCTTTTGGCCTGTGACCTGGTCACAGCAAGGACATGTGCTGGCAAGCCTAACATTTCCATGTGAGTCCTCTGCTCCACTTCTGACCATTGTGACGTTTCCAAATCATTGCCCAACAGACATTCTACGGGGAGGTCTGAACTAACCACAACCTTTTTCGGGCCACTTACCCCTCCCCAGGAGAAATCAACAACTGCCATACTGTGATTGGTAGTGACGTTGCTGGCATTGGTCACTAGGTAATCGGTACCTAGCATGATCTGTCCAGGGTCCACAAAGTTAGGCGTCACCATAGTGACACTGGCAGAAGTGTCCCTGTAGGCCTGAGCCACTTTTCCATTGATCAAAGGTGTCTGTCTGTATTTGCCCAAAGTATTGGGACTGGCACCAGGGGACATATCCATATCCCCTGTACAGACAAGGACGGCCTGAGTGAGCGTGCTGACTAAGTCGTCACTCCCCTCGGTTCCCAAGGTTAACCCAACTAATGCCTTGGGAGGCGCACTACCACTGCTGACTGTACTAGGGGGTGCAGGTGCCTTAGGGGCTGCAGTGGCAGGAGTTTGCCCTCCTTTCTTGGTGCACTCACTAAACCAGTGAGTCTTACTTTTACAGTATTGGCACCACCTTTTTGACTGGCCTTCTTGAGTCTTCTTCTTCTGTGAAGCCTGACCCCCACCCTCTTTGGTTTGTTGGGGACCTGTCGAAGACTTCTGGTCATTTTGTTCGTTCTTGTTACTACCCTTTTGGTCTGCTTTCTTCTGACCACCCTGGTTCTGGTTCTGCTTGACCCTTGTTCTGACCCATCTGTCTGCCTTCTTTCCCAATTCTTGGGGAGAGGTCAGATCCGAGTCAACAAGGTGCTGATGCAACAATTGGTTCTGACAGTTGTTTAAAATCTGTTCTCGCATGATAAGATTGTACAATCCTGTGTAATCAGTAACCTTGCTACCCAGCAACCAGCCTTCCAAAGCCTTAGTGGCACAATCGACAAAGTCAGTCCAATCCTGAGACTGAATTTTCTGGGTGTCCCGGAACAGCAACCTGTACTGCTCCGTGGTTAAGCCAAACCCATCAATCAGTGTATTCTTCAGGACTTGGTAGTTGTTTGCATCCTCAGCTCTAGTAGTGAGGAGCTTGTCTCGCACTTTACCTTCAAAGGAGAGCCACAGTATAGCTGCCCACTGACTTTGGGGGACGCACTGGACAGTGCAGGCCCTCTCCAACGCAGTTATCCACTTGTGGATATCGTCCCCTTGCTTAAAGGGGGGCACTATTTTACTCAGGTGTCTAGTGTCTATACCCCTGTCTTTCTCTCTAATGAGAATGCTGCCACCAGTGGGATCTAACCCTCTTAATTTCTGCTCTCGGGCCAAGGCAAGTCTTTCTTTGGCGAGGGCAAGTTCTTCCCGCTCGATCCTCAGATTGACTTCCCTCATCTTCGCTTCATGCTCCCTTCTCTGAGGGGACGTCATTCCTCTCTGAGAAAATGCCTGAGAGACATGTGTTCGAACAGATCTGTTAGAGCCTCTGGAGAGAGACCTAGCTCGTCCGTTCCCAATGTTAGGCCTGCTTGAGCGTGGGCCCGGGGCTCCCCCAGTTCCATTCTCATGCCTGCTTAAGTTGGTCCTTGTAAGCCTGCTGACTACCACTGGACCTTTGTTTGCCTCGTCTCCTGATAACTCCTCCTCGTCTTCCTCCTCTGTATGGAGGTCGAGGTCCGGGTCACCAAGGGTTCCCTCTAAGGGAGGCATGTTCCCATCAGCATTGGGGGGACCTGTGTTAGAGGACCTCCTTGCATCGTACGTCTCTAAGAGACCTATCAGAAATGCGATGGTAGGGTTAGAACCCTGGTTTAGCTTCCTGGAGGCACACAGCTGTCTCATCTCCTTGAAGCTAAGAGCTGCATATCGTGACATGACCTGTGGAGGGTCACTGACCACTAAGGGAGTCTCCGCAGACTCTCCGTGGACCGACATGCTTCTAGTGAGGTGTAAGTGATGCACCTACCTACACTATTTGTTTACCTACTGATCCCTTGCTAAGAGTTGTAGTCAGGGTGTGCTAAGCCCTGTTACACTACAACAGCTGGTTCAGTAGAACTCAGAGTATTCTAAGTTAAGTTATATGTACCTGGGTACTTATGTGATCTTTCACTTTGATATTCTTAGGATACGTGTGTGGTAAAACAACAGCAAGCTCAAATCCCACCGCTGCCACCAATGTGAGAAGTTGGCCTGATATGTAGTGCTCACTATTCTAGTGATCACTGTGTATCATTCCAAACGACCCTTATTGATGATTGGTTGTAAGTCAACCGTATAGACCAGCTATCCTAGTAGCGTGGATACGAGCAGTCTTTAGGCTAAACTCTAGAGGGCGTGTTAAGCCAGCTGTTTACCATTACGTATACCCCTTGAACACCAAGTGAAAGGACACCACACAAGTTGTTATAAAAATAAAGGATATTTATTTATAACAAGACTACCCTGGCTCTTTATGAGTCAGGGAGCTAAGCACACTACAAAACTCTTATGAAAATACTTCTGGTTGCACAATTTACACACATGCCCGAAGGGCACGAAACCATTTACACTGCAAGTGGAATGGGAAAGGTTAGAAAGTCTAAAGTTACTGATTCCGGAGTGATCCGATCAGTGTGTGAGAAGTTGGCCTGATATGTAGTGCTCACTATTCTAGTGATCACTGTGTATCATTCCAAACGACCCTTATTGATGATTGGTTGTAAGTCAACCTTTTAGACCAGCTATCCTAGTAGCGTGGATACGAGCAGTCTTAGGCTAAACTCTAGAGGGCGTGTTAAGCCAGCTGTTTACCATCACATATACCCCTTAAACACCAAGTGAAAGGACACCACACAAGTTGTTATGAAAATAAAAGGATATTTATTTATGACAAGACTACCCTGGCTCTTTATGAGTCAGGGAGCTAAGCACACTACAAAACTCTTAGGAAAATACTTCAGTTGCACAATTTACACAAATGCCCGAGGGGCACGAGAAACCATCTACACTAACAGTGAAATGCGAATGGTTAGAGTCTGGAGATACTGATTCCGGAGTGATCCGATCAGTGGGACTAAACGAAAAAGGAACTGGACACTTGTAGAGCGAACCTGCGATGGAGCACCGAGATGCTCGAGTTACCTAGCCCGGAGGCTGCGGCTGCGTGAAGTTCGTCAAGATGTCGGGAGTCCTCGTGTAGTCTCAGGAGCCTGAAAGAAGAAGTTGCTGGCAGGCGACCAGTGACGATGTTCAGAGCGATCCAAGCCTGGATCGGTGGTGAAGGAAAACCTGAAAGCAGAGGGGACTCAGTTCTCAACCGCTAGCCAGCGATCGTGTGGGTACCAGGAGGGTACCGGCTGAAGTCACCTCGACCAGGTGAGTGGGTGACGTCGGACTCGGCTGTTCCTCGGACCAGGAGGCGCGGCGGCGACCAGGATGGAGGGCGAGCTGTCCCACGAAGGTGTCTGCTGTCGATGATGCTGGGCCCAGGAAGGGGCAGCGGATCTTGGCAGTGGCCACCCAGGCGGGGGAGTCAAGATGGCGTCGGGAGTGGACCAGGAGGGTCCGTGGTACTCCTCTGTTGAAGGGGAGCAAGAGCCAGTCTGGAGCAACCAGACTAGTGATGAAACAATCGTGGTGCGTCGTGAAGAGGGCCACAAGCCGGTCGGCAAGTGGTCGAACAACGCGGTGAACAACAAGGAGCGGAAGGGCCCCCACGCAGATCTCGGGGATGCTGGGGAGGCAGACTTCGATGCTGGAGCTGCTCAGGGTTAGGGCTTCTCAAACCCTAGGTGCACTCACTCGAGGGTCCCTCGGTGGGCGTGCTAGATAAGCGTCGTGCAGGTTCTGAAGATAGCCGGTCCCGCAGGTCTCGTCACACCTACGACTCTCAGCTGAGCTGATGAGGGAGGTAAAAGGTCAGAGATGGCAGGGAACTCGGGTCTCGTCGAGCTGGGCAGTCTTGATCCGTAGGAGAGACTTACAGCAAACCGCAAGCGCTTAGATGGTGCCTGCTGGTGCAGGGTGGCTACTCCTTAGCCACAAGGGAGAGTCTTCAGAAATAGTCAAGAGTTCCTTTCGTGGAAAGTAGTTCGTGATTCGGAGTTATCCGATTATCTGATTATCCAATTTGGGAAGGGGACTCGCTCCTACCTTTATTCTAAGAGAAAGGGGCTGGCCCGTGACTAGGTTCTACCTATGGGTGGAGCCAGGAGGGGGGTGGTTACACCCCTATCCTTTGTCCGGCTTCGCGCCAGCTCAGGGGCTGGTGTGCCCCCGAAACTGGTTTGAGCCGGGCTATGCACAGTGAGCACCGGGGTGCCACTTGCAGTCACCTTCCTTTCAGCCCTGCCTACCTGGGATACACAAACCCTGTCTGGGACGGTGCTAACACCGCCCTCGACAGGAAACCCTTTGTCCAAGCTCCCCTTGCTGGAAGGTCCCCCAGCAGCAGGAGGTCAGACTTGTGTCTGGTGGCAGCATCCATTTTGTGATGCTGAGGCTTGAGTCAACTTTAACCGGGGTTCAAGGTTACTTCCATGTCGTGTCCCTCTAAAAGGGGGGAATGCTAACCCCGTCACCAGGACTGGCGAGGGGTTCGTATTCCCATTCGTATGACACCTTACTCGACATGTATAGGTGATGCGATGCCAAAGTTAGCAAATAACCGCAAGGATTATAATGCCTTAAAAGTAGTTGGCCCGCGTCACCATGGAACGGCTATTAGGGCTTGGTTCCGCAAGCCGTCGACGGGCTCAGCTCGCGCCAGAGCACCGTCCCACATGATTCCCTGCACTCTGCCTTCAGGATTGATAAGGCCTGCTATAGGAGTGACTGATAGGAATCCATGTGTCCATTTTAGGGTTAGGTGTAGGAATACTACACCTACAGCAACGGGTGATTACACCACGTGGCCCCAGCTGTCGTGCAGCCAGTTGTGTCAGATTTGGGCGGCCATACCAGGGGTGGCATAATACATGCTTCAGCCCCTGGTAGGCCCTGGGTACACCGATGCCCTGGATACCTGTGGTATGCTGAGACAGGGACTGACAAGGTGGCCCAGTTCCAATTAGTGGATGCACCTAACGTACATGTGTGTTAATTTCGAGAGAGAACAGCTAGGCTGTGGGTCTGATTGGCAGGCCCACAGCCGGAGAAAGTCGTAAACCAATGAAGCAAAAGCAAAAAATCTGGGTGATCATAGGATTGCAGACCCTACTCTCCTACATGACCCCCCCCCAAACTTTGGGACAATAAGCTAACCTTGACCAGGTGAGTCTTCTTGCTCTAAGTGGAAATACCTGGAGAGCCCATCTGCATTGCCATGATCAGTGCCAGGTCTATGCTCCACTGTGAAGTCCATCCCCTGTAGGGAAATGGACCACCTAAGTAGTTTGGGGTTTTCACCCTTCATTTGATTTAGCCACAAGAGGGGCTTATGGTCGGTCTGAATCTTGAAGTGAGTGCCAAACAAGTATGGCCTCAACTTCTTCAGGGCCCAAACCACAGCAAAGGCCTCCCTCTCAATAGCTGACCAATTCTTCTCTCTGGGGGTCAGCCTCCTGCTAATAAAAGCTATGGGCTGGTCATGACCATCAAAATTCAGTTGCGATAGAACAGCTCCCACACCCAGCTCCGAAGCGTCTGTTTGGACAATGAATGGTTTGGAGTAGTCTGGACTCTTTAGGATAGGTGCTGTGCACATGGCCTGCTTTAGGTCATCGAATGCCTTCTGACAGCTTGCTGTCCACTGAACTTTTTTTGGCATCTTTTTACTTGTCAGGTCGTTTAGCGGGGTCACAATGGATCCATAATTTCTGACAAATTTCCGGTAATAACCAGTCAGGCCCAAGAAAGCTCGAACCTGAGTCTGGGTGGTTGGAGGAGCCCAGTCCTGGATGGCCTGTATTTTGCTCTCCAATGGTTGAACCTGGCCTCCACCTACAAGGTGGCCCAGGTATACAACCTGTGTCTGCCCTATCTGGCACTTGGTGGCCTTGATAGTGAGGCCTGCCTTCTGCAGGGCCTCTAACACTTTCCTCAGGTGGACCAGGTGATCCTCCCAGGTGGAGCTAAAGACAGCGATATCGTCCAGATACGCCGCACAGAAGTCGTCCAACCCAGTGAGAACTCGATTCACCAGCCTTTGGAAGGTGGCAGGTGCATTTTTCAAACCAAAGGGCATTACCACGAACTGATAATGCCCACCCGGGGTAGAAAATGCTGTTTTGGGCTTGGCCTCCTCAGCTAACCTGATTTGCCAATACCCAGCTGTCAGGTCAAACGTACTTAAGTAGTTGGCCGAGGCCAACCGGTCGATAAGTTCGTCTGCTCTTGGTATCGGGTGGGCGTCGGTCTTAGTGACCGCATTGAGACCTCTGTAGTCCACGCAAAACCTCATCTCTTTCTTACCGCCCTGGGTGTGAGGTTTCGGCACGAGCACTACGGGACTAGCCCAGGGGCTGTCCGAGGGTTCAATGACTCCCAGCTCCAACATTTTCTGCACCTCTGTCTTGATGCAGTCTCTGACATGATCAGGTTGCCGATAGATTTTACTCTTTACGGGCAGACTGTCCCCAGTGTCGACCTCGTGGGTACACCACTTGGTCTGACTGGGTGTCAGAGAGAACATATGTCGAAAGGATTGAAGAACCTGTTTACAATCCTCTTGTTGATGCCCAGAGAGGCTGCCACAAAAGACAACACCATCTACTGATCCATCGTCAGGGTTCTGAGAGAGCAGGTCCGGGAGAGGGTCACTCTCCTCCTCCTGTCCCTCATCTGTGGCCATGAGCAAGCCCATGCCCTCCCTGTCGACATACGCCTTGAGCCTGTTTACGTGGAGCACCCTGTGGGGGCTCCGGGGAGTTCCCAGGTCTACCAGGTAGGTGACCTCTCCCTTTTGCTCAATGATCGTGTGGGGCCCAGACCATTTGTCTTTGAGTGCTGCTGGGGCCACTGGCTCCAGCACCCACACCTTCTGTCCAGGCTGATACACCGTCAGGACAGCCTTTTGGTCGTGCCAAGCTTTCTGTAATTCTTGGCTCGCCTCAAGGTTTTTAGACGCCTTTTCCATGTACTCCGCCATCCGCGAGCGGAGACCGAGCACATAGTCCACAATGTTTGATGCCGGCTTTCTGAGAGGTCTCTCCCATCCTTCCTTTACCAAACAAAGGGGTCCCCTTACAGGATGTCCGAACAGAAGCTCAAAAGGGCTGTAGCCAACCCCCTTCTGCGGGACCTCTCTGTAGGCGAACAAGAGGCAGGGTATCAGGACATCCCATCTCCGCCGAAGCTTTTCAGGTAGTCCGTGAATCATCCCTTTTAGGGTCCGGTTGAATCTCTCAACCAGCCCATTGCATTGTGGGTGATAGGGTGTGGTGAACTTGTAGTTGACACCACATTCCTTCCACATAGCAGTCAGATATCCCGACATGAAGTTTGCACCTCTGTCTGAGACGACCTCCTTAGGGAAGCCCACTCTGGAGAACACTCCAAGTAGGGCCCGTGCCACCACAGGTGCCGTAGTGGTCCTAAGGGGAATAGCTTCAGGATACCTGGTGGCGTGGTCCACCACCACCAGTATAAACTTGTGCCCTGATGCTGTCTGGGGTTCCATTGGTCCGACAATGTCGATCCCCACTCGTTCAAAGGGTACCCCCACCACTGGTAGTGGTATGAGGGGGGCCTTTGTCGTGCCACCTGACTTACCACTGGCTTGGCAAGTGACACAGGAGCGGCAAAACTCCTTCGTATCTTCGGACATGTGGGGCCAGTGAAAGTGTGGAACAATTCTGTCCCAAGTCTTATTCTGGCCTAAGTGACCTGCAAGGGGAATCTCGTGGGCCAAGGTGAGAAGGAAACCTCTCAGAGACAAGGGGATGACCAGCCTCCTGGTCGCACCAGGTTTGGGGTCTCTTGCCTCAGAGTACAGGAGTCCATCGTCCCAGTACACTTTGTGGGTACCCGTGGCGTTCCCTGCAGCCTCAGCAGCGGCCTGCTGTCTGAGGGGTTCAAGTGAGGGGCAGTCTAACTGTGCCTTCCCCAGGTCTTCCCTGGAGGGTCCCCCTGAGCCCAGAAACTCAACCTGACCAGGTTCAAGCTCTTGCGGCTCAGTTTCCCTCAGTTCTTTAAGGTCAGCCTCCTCGGAGACTTGATCCACGACCTGGGGCAAGGGGGAAGGCGAAGCCTTACCCTTACTGCTCCTTTTCTTGGAAGGTGTCTGGTCCGTTCTTCCAGGATCCAGCACCTGTTCAGTGGGGCATCTTTTGGCCTGTGACCTGGTCACAGCAAGGACATGTGCTGGCAAACCTAACATTTCCATGTGAGTCCTCTGCTCCACTTCTGACCATTGTGACGTTTCCAAATCATTGCCCAACAGACATTCTACGGGGAGGTCTGAACTAACCACAACCTTTTTCGGGCCACTTACCCCTCCCCAGGAGAAATCAACAACTGCCATACTGTGATTGGTAGTGACGTTGCTGGCATTGGTCACTAGGTAACTGGTACCTAGCATGATCTGTCCAGGGTCCACGAAGTTAGGCGTCACCATGGTGACACTGGCACACGTGTCCCTGTAGGCCTGAGCCACTCTTCCATTTATCAAAGGTGTCTGCCTGTATTTGCCCAAAGTATTGGGACTGGCATCAGGGGACATATCCATATCCCCTGTACAGACAAGGACGGCCTGAGTGAGTGTGCCGACTAAGTCGTCACTCCCCTCGGTTCCCAAGGTTAACCCAACTAATGCCTTGGGAGGCGCACTACCACTGCTGACTGTACTAGGGGGCGCAGGTGCCTTAGGGGCTGCAGTGGTAGGAGTTTTCCCTCCTTTCTTGGTGCACTCACTAAACCAGTGAGTCTTACTTTTACAGTATTGGCACCACCTTTTTGACTGGCCTTCTTGAGTCTTCTTCTTCTGTGAAGCCTGACCCCCACCCTCTTTGGTTTGTTGGGGACCTGTCGAAGACTTCTGGTCATTTTGTTCGTTCTTGTTACCCTTTTGGTCTGCTTTCTTCTGACCACCCTGGTTCTGATTCTGGTTCTGCTTGACCCTTGTTCTGACCCATCTGTCTGCCTTCTTTCCCAATTCTTGGGGAGAGGTCAGATCCGAGTCGACAAGGTGCTGATGCAACAATTGGTTCTGACAGTTGTTTAAAATCTGTTCTCGCATGATAAGATTGTACAATCCTGTGTAATCAGTAACCTTGCTACCCAGCAACCAGCCTTCCAAAGCCTTAGTGGCACAATCGACAAAGTCAGCCCAATCCTGAGACTGAATTTTCTGGGTGTCTCGGAACAGCACCCGGTACTGTTCCGTGGTTAAGCCGAACCCATCAATCAGTGTGTTCTTCAGGACTTGGTAGTTGTTAGCATCCTCAGCTCTTGTAGTGAGGAGCTTGTCCCTTCCTTTACCTTCAAAGGAAAGCCACAGTATAGCTGCCCACTGACTTGGGGGGACGCACTGGACAGTGCAGGCCCTCTCCAAGGCAGTTATCCACTTGTGGATGTCGTCCCCTTGTTTAAAGGGGGGCACTATTTTACTCAGGTGTCTAGTGTCTATACCCCTGTCTTTCTCTCTATTGAGAACGCTGCCACCAGTGGGATCTAACCCACTTAATTTCTGCTCTCGGGCTAAGGCAAGTCTTTCTTTGGCGAGGGCAAGTTCTTCCCGCTCGATCCTCAGATTGACCTCCCGCATCTTCGCTTCATGCTCCCTCCTCTGAGGGGAAGTCATTCCTCTCTGAGAAGGTGCCTGAGAGACATGTGTATGAACCGATCTGCCAGAGCCTCTGGAGAGAGACCTAGCTCGTCCGTTCCCAAGGTTAAGCCTGCTTGAGCGTGGGCCCGGGGCTCCCCCAGTTCCATTCTCATGCCTGCTTAAGTTGGTCCTTGTAAGCCTGCCGACTACCACTGGACCTTTGTCTGCCTCGTCTCCCGATAACTCGTCCTCGTCCTCCTCCTCTGTGTGGAGGTCGAGGTCTGGGTCACCGAGGGTTCCCTCTAAGGGAGGCATGTTCCCATCTGCACTGGGGGGACCTGGGTTAGAGGACCTCCTAGCATCGTACGCCTCTAAGAGACCTATCAGTATTGCGATGGTAGGGTTAGAACCCTGGTTTAGCTTCCGGGAGGCACACAGTTGTCTCATCTCCTTGAAGCTAAGAGTTGCATATCGTGACACGACCTGTGGAGGGTCACTGACCACTAAGGGAGTCCCTGCAGACTCTCCGTGGACCGACATGCTTTTCTAGTGAGGTGTAAGTGTTGCACCTACCTACACTATGGGTTTACCTACTGATCCCTTGCTAAGAGTTGTAGTCAGGGTGTGCTAAGCCCTGTTACACTACAACAGCCGGTTCAGTAGAACTCGGAGTATTCTAAGTTAAGTTATATGTACCTGGGTACTTATGTGATCTTTCACTGCGATATTCTTAGGATACGTGTGTGGTAAAACAACAGCAAGCTCAAATCCCAACCGCTGCTCACCAATGTGAGAAGTTGGCCTGATATGTAGTGCTCACTATTCTAGTGATCACTGTGTATCATTCCAAACGACCCTTATTGATGATTGGTTGTAAGTCAACCTTTTAGACCAGCTATCCTAGTAGCGTGGATACGAGCAGTCTTAGGCTAAACTCTAGAGGGCGTGTTAAGCCAGCTGTTTACCATCACATATACCCCTTGAACACCAAGTGAAAGGACACCACACAAGTTGTTATGAAAATAAAAGGATATTTATTTATGACAAGACTACCCTGGCTCTTTATGAGTCAGGGAGCTAAGCACACTACAAAACTCTTAGGAAAATACTTCAGTTGCACAATTTACACAAATGCCCGAGGGGCACGAGAAACCATCTACACTAACAGTGAAATGCGAATGGTTAGAGTCTGGAGATACTGATTCCGGAGTGATCCGATCAGTGGGACTAAACGAAAAAGGAACTGGACACTTGTAGAGCGAACCTGCGATGGAGCACCGAGATGCTCGAGTTACCTAGCCCGGAGGCTGCGGCTGCGTGAAGTTCGTCAAGATGTCGGGAGTCCTCGTGTAGTCTCAGGAGCCTGAAAGAAGAAGTTGCTGGCAGGCGACCAGTGACGATGTTCAGAGCGATCCAAGCCTGGATCGGTGGTGAAGGAAAACCTGAAAGCAGAGGGGACTCAGTTCTCAACCGCTAGCCAGCGATCGTGTGGGTACCAGGAGGGTACCGGCTGAAGTCACCTCGACCAGGTGAGTGGGTGACGTCGGACTCGGCTGTTCCTCGGACCAGGAGGCGCGGCGGCGACCAGGATGGAGGGCGAGCTGTCCCACGAAGGTGTCTGCTGTCGATGATGCTGGGCCCAGGAAGGGGCAGCGGATCTTGGCAGTGGCCACCCAGGCGGGGGAGTCAAGATGGCGTCGGGAGTGGACCAGGAGGGTCCGTGGTACTCCTCTGTTGAAGGGGAGCAAGAGCCAGTCTGGAGCAACCAGACTAGTGATGAAACAATCGTGGTGCGTCGTGAAGAGGGCCACAAGCCGGTCGGCAAGTGGTCGAACAACGCGGTGAACAACAAGGAGCGGAAGGGCCCCCACGCAGATCTCGGGGATGCTGGGGAGGCAGACTTCGATGCTGGAGCTGCTCAGGGTTAGGGCTTCTCAAACCCTAGGTGCACTCACTCGAGGGTCCCTCGGTGGGCGTGCTAGATAAGCGTCGTGCAGGTTCTGAAGATAGCCGGTCCCGCAGGTCTCGTCACACCTACGACTCTCAGCTGAGCTGATGAGGGAGGTAAAAGGTCAGAGATGGCAGGGAACTCGGGTCTCGTCGAGCTGGGCAGTCTTGATCCGTAGGAGAGACTTACAGCAAACCGCAAGCGCTTAGATGGTGCCTGCTGGTGCAGGGTGGCTACTCCTTAGCCACAAGGGAGAGTCTTCAGAAATAGTCAAGAGTTCCTTTCGTGGAAAGTAGTTCGTGATTCGGAGTTATCCGATTATCTGATTATCCAATTTGGGAAGGGGACTCGCTCCTACCTTTATTCTAAGAGAAAGGGGCTGGCCCGTGACTAGGTTCTACCTATGGGTGGAGCCAGGAGGGGGGTGGTTACACCCCTATCCTTTGTCCGGCTTCGCGCCAGCTCAGGGGCTGGTGTGCCCCCGAAACTGGTTTGAGCCGGGCTATGCACAGTGAGCACCGGGGTGCCACTTGCAGTCACCTTCCTTTCAGCCCTGCCTACCTGGGATACACAAACCCTGTCTGGGACGGTGCTAACACCGCCCTCGACAGGAAACCCTTTGTCCAAGCTCCCCTTGCTGGAAGGTCCCCCAGCAGCAGGAGGTCAGACTTGTGTCTGGTGGCAGCATCCATTTTGTGATGCTGAGGCTTGAGTCAACTTTAACCGGGGTTCAAGGTTACTTCCATGTCGTGTCCCTCTAAAAGGGGGGAATGCTAACCCCGTCACCAGGACTGGCGAGGGGTTCGTATTCCCATTCGTATGACACCTTACTCGACATGTATAGGTGATGCGATGCCAAAGTTAGCAAATAACCGCAAGGATTATAATGCCTTAAAAGTAGTTGGCCCGCGTCACCATGGAACGGCTATTAGGGCTTGGTTCCGCAAGCCGTCGACGGGCTCAGCTCGCGCCAGAGCACCGTCCCACATGATTCCCTGCACTCTGCCTTCAGGATTGATAAGGCCTGCTATAGGAGTGACTGATAGGAATCCATGTGTCCATTTTAGGGTTAGGTGTAGGAATACTACACCTACAGCAACGGGTGATTACACCACGTGGCCCCAGCTGTCGTGCAGCCAGTTGTGTCAGATTTGGGCGGCCATTCCAGGGGTGGCATAATACATGCTTCAGCCCCTGGTAGGCCCTGGGTACACCGATGCCCTGGATACCTGTGGTATGCTGAGACAGGGACTGACAAGGTGGCCCAGTTCCAATTAGTGGATGCACCTAACGTACATGTGTGTTAATTTCGAGAGAGAACAGCTAGGCTGTGGGTCTGATTGGCAGGCCCACAGCCGGAGAAAGTCGTAAACCAATGAAGCAAAAGCAAAAAATCTGGGTGATCATAGGATTGCAGACCCTACTCTCCTACACAGTGGGACTAAACGAAAAAGGAACTGGACACTTGTAAAGCGAACCTGCGATGGAGCACCGAAATGCTCGAGTTACCTAGCCCAGAGGCTGCGGCTGCGGGAGGTTCGGCAAGATGTCGGGAGTCCTCGTTGTAGTCTCAGGAGCCTGAAAGAAGAAGTTGCTGGCAGGCGACCAGTGTTGATGTTCAGAGAGATCCAAGCCTGGATCGGTGATGGAGAAAACCTGAAAGCAGAGGGGACTCAGTTCTCAACCGCTAGCCAGCGATCGTGTGGGTACCAGGACGGCACCGGCTGAAGTCACCTCGACCAGGTGAGTGGATGACGTCGGACTCGGCTGTTCCTCGGACCAGGAGGCGCGGCGGCGACCAGGATGGAGGGCGAGCTGTCCCACGAAGGTGTCTGCTGTCGATGATGCTGGGCCCAGGAATGGGGCAGCGGATCTTGGCAGTGGCAACCCACGCGGGGGAGTCAAGATGGCGTCTGAAGTGGACCAGGAGGGTCCGAGGTACTCCTCTGTTGAAAGGGAGCAAGAGCCAGTCTGGAATAACCAGACTAGTGATGAAACAATCGTGGTGCGTCGTGAAGAGGGCCACAAGCCGGTCAGCAAGTGGTCGGACAACGCGGTGAACAGCAAGGAGCGGAAGGCCCCCCACGCAGATCTCGTGGATGCTGGGGAGGCAGACTTCGGTGCTGGAGCCGCTCAGGGTTAGGGCTTCTCAAACCCTAGGTGCACTCACTCGAGGGTCCCTCGGTGGGTGTGCTAGATAAGCGTCGTGCAGGTTCTGAAGATGGCCGGTCCCGCAGGTCTCGTCACACCTACGAATCTCAGCTGAGCTGATGATGTAGGTAGAGGTCAGAGATGGCAGGGAACCCGGGTCTCGTCGAGCTGGGCAGTCTTGATCCGTAGGAGAGACTTACAGCAAACCGCAAGCGCTTAGGTGGTGCCTGCTGGTGCAGGGTGGCTACTCCTTAGCCACAAGGGAGAGTCTTCAGAAATAGTCAAGAGTTCCTTTCGTGGAAAGTAGTTCAAGATTCAGAATTATCCGATTATCCAATTTGGGAAGGGGACCCGCTCCCACCTTTATTCTAGGAAAAAGGGGCTGGCCTGTGACTAGGTCCTACCTATGGGTGGGACCAGGAGGGGGGTGGTTACACCCCTATCCTTTGTCCGGCTTCGCCCCAGCTCAGGGGCTGGTGTGCCCCCGAAACTGGTATGAGCCGGGCTATGCACAGTGAGCACCGGGGTGCCACTTGCAATCACCTTCCTTTCAGCCCTGCCTACCTGGGATACACAAACCCTGTCTGGGATGGTGCTAACACCGCCCTCGACAGGAAACCCTTTGTCCAAGCTCCCTTCGCTGGAAGGTCTCCCAGCAGCAGGAGGTCAGACTTGTGTCTGATGGCAGCATCCATTTTGTGATGCTGAGGCTTGAGTCAACTTTAACCGGGGTTCAAGGTTACTTCCATGTCGTGCCCCTCTAAAAGGGGGGAATGCTAACCCCGTCGCCAGAACTGGCGAGGGGTTTGTATTCCAATTCGTATGACACCTTACTCGACATGTGTAGGTGATGCGATGCCAAAGTTAGCAAATAACCACAAGGATTATAATGCATTTTAAAGTAGTTGGCCCGCGTCACCATGGAACGGCTATTAGGACTTGGTTCCGCAAGCCGTCGACGGGCTCAGCTCGCGCCAGAGCACCGTCCCACATGATCCCCTGCACTCTGCCTTCAGGATTGATAAGGCCTGCCATAGGAGTGACTGATAGGAATCCATGTGTCCATTTTAGGGTTAGGTATAGGAATACTACACCTACAGCAACGGGTGATTACACCACCTTGCCCCAGCTGTCATGCAGCCAGTTGTGTCAGATTTGGGCGGCCATCCAGGGGTGGCATAATACATGCTGCAGCCCCCGGTAGGCCCTGGGTACACCGATGCCCTGGATACCTGTGGTATGCTGAGACAGGGACTGACAAGGCGGCCCAGTTCCAATTAGTGGATGCACCTAATGTACATGTGTGTTAATTTCGAGAGAGAACAGCTAGGCTGTGGGTCTGATTGGCAGGCCCACAGCCAGGGAAAGTCGTAAACCAATGAAGCAAAAGCAAAAAATCTGGGTGATCATAGGATTGCAGACCCTACTCTCCTACACGGTCCTAGGACGCTTGTTTCCGGTCCAGGGAAGTCATGGCTTGGCAGTTCGGGCTGGACTGTTCCCATGAGGCACACAGTCAGACTGATTTGCATATGGCCATGTCTGAACTGGCATGGCAGAGTGGGCCAAAGAACGGTGATGGATCAAACTCAGATCTGTTGATTGGGTGTGAGTGTTTGATTGGTTCTGATGCTCCGTCCATCACCACCCCCTTTTGTACCGCTTTGTTCGCCATAAGTTGGCAGGGTATGCTCAGACGTGAGTCCCTTGCTCACTTTGCCACTGGATTCAAGCAAGCCTGGCTGAAGACGGCTGAAATGCCAGAAACCGGTCCTAGGAAGCTTGTTTCCGGTCCAGGGAAGGCATGGCTTGTCAGTTCGGGCTGGACTGTCCCCATGAGGCACAGGGTCAGACTGAATTGCATATGGCCATATGTGAACTGGGGTGGCAGAGTGGGCTAAAGAACGGTGATGGATCAAACTCGGATCTGTTGACTGGGTGTGAGTGTTTGATTGGTTCTGATGCTCCGTCCATCACCACCCCCTTTTGGACCGCTTTGTTCGCCATAAGTTGGCAGGGTATGCTCACACGTGAGTCCCTTGCTCACTTTGCCACTGGATTCAACCAAGCCTGGCTGAAGACGGCTGAAATGCCAGAAACCGGTCGTAGGAAGCTTGTTTCCGGTCCAGGGAAGGCATGGCTTGGCAGTTCGGGCTGGACTGTTCCCATGAGGCACAGGGTCAGACTGATTTGCATATGGCCATGTCTGAACTGGGGTGGCAGAGTGGGCTAAAGAACGGTGATGGATCAAACTCGGATCTGTTGACTGGGTGTGAGTGTTTGATTGTTTCTGATGCTCCGTCCATCACCAACCCGTTTTGTACCGCTTTGTTCGCCATAAGTTGGCAGGGTATGCTCAGACGTGAGACCCTTGCTCACTTTGCCACTGGATTCAAGCAAGCCTGGCTGAAGACGGCTGAAATGCCAGAAACCGGTCCTAGGAAGCTTGTTTCCGGTCCAGTGAAGGCATGGCTTGGCAGTTCGAGCTGGACTGTTCCCATGAGGCACAGGGTCAGACTCATTTGCATATGGCCATGTCTGAACTGGGGTGGCAGAGTGGGCTAAAGAACGGTGATGGATCAAACTCGGATCTGTTGATTGGGTGTGAGTGTTTGATTGGTTCTGATGCTCCATCCTTCACCACCCCCTTTTGTACCGCTTTGTTCGACATAAGTTGGCAGGGTATGCTCAGACGTGAGTACCTTGCTCACTTTCCACTGGATTCAAGCAAACCTGGCTGAAGACGGCTGAAATGCCAGTAACCGGTCCTAGAAAGCTTGTTTCCGGTCCAGGGAAGGCATGGCTTGGCAGTTCGGGCTGGACTGTTCCCATGAGGCACAGGGTCAGACTGATTTGCATATGGCCATGTCTGAACTGGGGTGGCAGAGTGGGCTAAAGAACGGTGATGGATCAAACTCGGATCTGTTGACTGGGTGTGAGTGTTTGATTGTTTCTGATGCTCCGTCCATCACCACCCCCTTTTGTACTGCTTTGTTCGCCATAAGTTGGCAGGGTACTCTCAGACGTGAGTCCCTTGCTCACTTTGCCACTGGATTCAAGCAAGCCTGGCTGAAGTCGGCTGAAATGCCAGAAATCGTTCCTAGGAAGCTTGTTTCCGGTCCAGGGAAGGCATGGCTTGGCAGTTCGGGTTGGACTGTTCCCATGAGGCACAGGTTCAGACTGATTTGCATATGGCCATGTCTGAATTGGGGTGGCAGAGTGGGCTAAAGAACGGTGATGGATCAAAGTCAGATCTGTTGACTGGGTGTGAATGTTTGATTGGTTCTGATGCTCCGTCCATCACCACCCCCTTTTGTACCGCTTTGTTCTCCATAAGTTGGCAGGGTATGCTCAGACATGAGTCCCTTGCTCACTTTGCCACTGGATTCAAGCAAGCCTGGCTGAAGACGGCTGAAATGCCAGAAACCGGTCCTAGGAAGCTTGTTTCTGGTCCAGGGAAGGCATGGCTTGTCAGTTCGGGCTGGACTGTCCCCATGAGGCACAGGGTCAGACTGAATTGCACATGGCCATGTCTGAACTGGGGTGGCAGAGTGGGCTAAAGACCGGTGATGGATCAAACTCGGATATGTTGACTGGGTGTGAGTGGTTGATTGGTTCTGATGCTCCGTCCATCACCACCCCCTTTTGTACCGCATTGTTCACCATAAGTTGGCAGGGTATGCTCAGACGTGAGTCCCTTGCTCACTTTGCCACTGGATTCAAGCAAGCCTGGCTGAAGACGTCTGAAATGCCAGAAACCGGTCCTAGGACGCTTGTTTCCGGTCCAGATAAGGCATGGCTTGACAGTTCGGGCTGGACTGTTCCCATGAAGCACAGGGTCAGTCTGATTTGCATATGGCCATGTCTAAACTGGGGTGGCAGAGTGGGCTAAAGAACGGTGATGGATCAAACTCGGATCTGTTGACTGGGTGTGAGTGTTTGATTGTTTCTGATGCTCCGTCCATCACCACCCCCTTTTGTACTGCTTTGTTCGCCATAAGTTGGCAGGGTACTCTCAGACGTGAGTCCCTTGCTCACTTTGCCACTGGATTCAAGCAAGCCTGGCTGAATACGGCTGAAATGCCAGAAACCCGTCTTAGGAAACTTGTTTCCTGTCCAGGGAAGGCATGGCTTGGCAGTTCGGGCTGGACTGTCCCCATGAGGCACAGGGTCAGACTGAATTGCACATGGCCATGTCTGAACTGGGGTGGCAGAGTGGGCTAAAGACCGGTGATGGATCAAACTCGGATCTGTTGACTGGGTGTGAGTGGTTGATTGGTTCTGATGCTCCGTCCATCACCACCCCCTTTTGTACCGCTTTGTTCGCCATAAGTTGGCAGGGTATGCTCAGACGTGAGTCCCTTGCTCACTTTGCCACTGGATTCAAGCAAGCCTGGCTGAAGACGGCTGAAACGCAGAAACCGGTCCTAGAAAGCTTGTTTCCGGTCCAGGGAAGGCATGGCTATTCAGTTCGGGCTGGACTGTCCCCATGAGGCACAGGGTCAGACTGAATTGCACATGGCCATGTCTGAACTGGGGTGGCAGAGTGGGCTAAAGACCGGTGATGGATCAAACTCGGATATGTTGACTGGGTGTGAGTGGTTGATTGGTTCTGATGCTCCGTCCATCACCACCCCCTTTTGTACCGCATTGTTCACCATAAGTTGGCAGGGTATGCTCACACGTGAGTCCCTTGCTCACTTTGCCACTGGATTCAAGCAAGCCTGGCTGAAGACGTCTGAAATGCCAGAAACCGGTCCTAGGACGCTTGTTTCCGGTCCAGATAAGGCATGGCTTGGCAGTTCGGGCTGGACTGTTCCCGTGAGGCACAGGGTCAGACTGATTTGCATATGGCCATGTCTGAACTGGGGTGGCAGAGTGGGTTAAAGAACGGTGATGGATCAAACTCGGATCTGTTGACTGGGTATGAGTGTTTGATTGGCTCTGATGCTCCGTCCATCACCACCCCCTTTTGTACCGCATTGTTCACCATAAGTTGGCAGGGTATGCTCAGACGTGAGTCCCTTGCTCACTTTGCCACTGGGTTCAAGCAAGCCTGGCTGAAGACGTCTGAAATGCCAGAAACCGGTCCTAGGACGCTTGTTTCCGGTCCAGGGAAGGCATGGCTTGACTGTTCGGGCTGGACTGTTCCCATGAAGCACAGGGTCAGTCTGATTTGCATATGGCCATGTCTGAACTGGGGTGGCAGAGTGGGCTAAAGAACGGTGATGGATCAAACTCGGATCTGTTGACTGGGTGTGAGTGTTTGATTGTTTCTGATGCTCCGTCCATCACCACCCCCTTTTGTACTGCTTTGTTCGCCATAAGTTGGCAGGGTACTCTCAGACGTGAGTCCCTTGCTCACTTTGCCACTGGATTCAAGCAAGCCTGGCTGAAGACGGCTGAAATGCCAGAAACCCGTCTTAGGAAACTTGTTTCCTGTCCAGGGAAGGCATGGCTTGGCAGTTCGGGCTGGACTGTCCCCATGAGGCACAGGGTCAGACTGAATTGCACATGGCCATGTCTGAACTGGGGTGGCAGAGTGGGCTAAAGACCGGTGATGGATCAAACTCGGATCTGTTGACTGGGTGTGAGTGGTTGATTGGTTCTGATGCTCCGTCCATCACCACCCCCTTTTGTACCGCATTGTTCACCATAAGTTGGCAGGGTATGCTCAGACGTGAGTCCCTTGCTCACTTTGCCACTGGGTTCAAGCAAGCCTTGCTGAAGACGTCTGAAATGCCAGAAACCGGTCCTAGGACGCTTGTTTCCGGTCCAGATAAGGCATGGCTTGGCAGTTCGGGCTGGACTGTTCCCGTGAGGCACAGGGTCAGACTGATTTGCATATGGCCATGTCTGAACTGGGGTGGCAGAGTGGGTTAAAGAACGGTGATGGATCAAACTCGGATCTGTTGACTGGGTATGAGTGTTTGATTGGTTCTGATGCTCCGTCCATCACCACCCCCTTTTGTACCGCATTGTTCACCATAAGTTGGCAGGGTATGCTCAGACGTGAGTACCTTGCTCACTTTCCACTGGATTCAAGCAAACCTGGCTGAAGACGGCTGAAATGCCAGTAACCGGTCCTAGAAAGCTTGTTTCCGGTCCAGGGAAGGCATGGCTTGGCAGTTCGGGCTGGACTGTTCCCATGAGGCACAGGGTCAGACTGATTTGCATATGGCCATGTCTGAACTGGGGTGGCAGAGTGGGCTAAAGAACGGTGATGGATCAAACTCGGATCTGTTGACTGGGTGTGAGTGTTTGATTGTTTCTGATGCTCCGTCCATCACCACCCCCTTTTGTACTGCTTTGTTCGCCATAAGTTGGCAGGGTACTCTCAGACGTGAGTCCCTTGCTCACTTTGCCACTGGATTCAAGCAAGCCTGGCTGAAGACGGCTGAAATGCCAGAAACCGTTCCTAGGAAGCTTGTTTCCGGTCCAGGGAAGGCATGGCTTGGCAGTTCGGGTTGGACTGTTCCCATGAGGCACAGGTTCAGACTGATTTGCATATGGCCATGTCTGAATTGGGGTGGCAGAGTGGGCTAAAGAACGGTGATGGATCAAAGTCGGATCTGTTGACTGGGTGTGAGTGTTTGATTGGTTCTGATGCTCCGTCCATCACCACCCCCTTTTTGTACCGCTTTGTTCTCCATAAGTTGGCAGGGTATGCTCAGACATGAGTCCCTTGCTCACTTTGCCACTGGATTCAAGCAAGCCTGGCTGAAGACGGCTGAAATGCCAGAAACCGGTCCTAGGAAGCTTGTTTCTGGTCCAGGGAAGGCATGGCTTGTCAGTTCGGGCTGGACTGTCCCCATGAGGCACAGGGTCAGACTGAATTGCACATGGCCATGTCTGAACTGGGGTGGCAGAGTGGGCTAAAGACCGGTGATGGATCAAACTCGGATCTGTTGACTGGGTGTGAGTGGCTGATTGGTTCTGATGCTCCGTCCATCACAACCCCCTTTTGTACCGCATTGTTCACCATAAGTTGGCAGGGTATGCTCAGACGTGAGTCCCTTGCTCACTTTGCCACTGGATTCAAGCAAGCCTGGCTGAAGACGTCTGAAATGCCAGAAACCGGTCCTAGGACGCTTGTTTCCGGTCCAGATAAGGCATGGCTTGGCAGTTCGGGCTGGACTGTTCCCGTGAGGCACAGGGTCAGACTGATTTGCATATGGCCATGTCTGAACTGGGGTGGCAGAGTGGGTTAAAGAACGGTGATGGATCAAACTCGGATCTGTTGACTGGGTATGAGTGTTTGATTGGTTCTGATGCTCCGTCCATCACCACCCCCTTTTGTACCGCATTGTTCACCATAAGTTGGCAGGGTATGCTCAGACGTGAGTCCCTTGCTCACTTTGCCACTGGGTTCAAGCAAGCCTGGCTGAAGACGTCTGAAATGCCAGAAACCGGTCCTAGGACGCTTGTTTCCGGTCCAGGGAAGGCATGGCTTGACAGTTCGGGCTGGACTGTTCCCATGAAGCACAGGGTCAGTCTGATTTGCATATGGCCATGTCTGAACTGGGGTGGCAGAGTGGGCTAAAGAACGGTGATGGATCAAACTCGGATCTGTTGACTGGGTGTGAGTGTTTGATTGTTTCTGATGCTCCGTCCATCACCACCCCCTTTTGTACTGCTTTGTTCGCCATAAGTTGGCAGGGTACTCTCAGACGTGAGTCCCTTGCTCACTTTGCCACTGGATTCAAGCAAGCCTGGCTGAAGACGGCTGAAATGCCAGAAACCCGTCTTAGGAAACTTGTTTCCTGTCCAGGGAAGGCATGGCTTGGCAGTTCGGGCTGGCTGGACTGTTCCCGTGAGGCAGAGGGTCAGACTGATTTGCATATGGCCATGTCTGAACTGGGGTGGCAGAGTGGGTTAAAGAACGGTGATGGATCAAACTCGGATCTGTTGACTGGGTATGAGTGTTTGATTGGTTCTGATGCTCCGTCCATCACCACCCCCTTTTGTACCGCTTTGTTCACCATAAGTTGGCAGGGTATGCTCAGACGTGAGTCCCTTGCTCACTTTGCCACTGGGTTCAACCAAGCCTGGCTGAAGACATCTGAAATGCCAGAAACCGGTCCTAGGACGCTTGTTTCCGGTCCAAGGAAGGCATGGCTTGACAGTTCGGGCTAGACTGTTCCCATGAGGCACAGGGTCAGACTGATTTGCATAAGGCCATGTCTGAACTGGGGTGGCAGAGTGGGCCAAAGAACGGTGATGGATCAAACTCGGATCTGTTGACTGGGTGTGAGTGTTTGATTGGTTCTGATGCTCCGTCCATCACCACCCCCTTTTGTACCGCTTTGTTCGCTTTAAGTTGGCAGGGTATGCTCAGACGTGAGTCCCTTGCTCACTTTGCCACTGGATTCAAGCAAGCCTGGCTGAAGACGGCTGAAATGCCAGAAACCGGTCCTAGGAAGCTTGTTTCCGGTCCAGGGAAGGCATGGCTTGGCAGTTCGGGCTGGACTGTCCCCATGAGGCACAGGGTCAGACTGATTTGCATATGGCCATGTCTGAACTGGGGTGGCAGAGTGGGCCAAAGAACGGTGATGGATCAAACTCGGATCTGTTGACTGGGTGTGAGTGTTTGATTGGTTCTGATGCTCCGTCCATCACCACCCCCTTTTGTACCGCTTTGTTCGCCATAAGTTGGCAGGGTATGGTCAGACGTGAGTCCCTCGCTCTCTTTGCCACTGGATTCAAGCAAGCCTGGCTGAAGACAGCTGAAATGCCAGAAATCCATCCTAGGAAACTTGTTTCCTGTCCAGGGAAGGCATGGCTTGGCAATTCGGGCTGGACTGTTCCCATGAGGCACAGGGTCAGACTGATTTTCATATGGCCATGTCTGAACTGGGGTGGCAGAGTGGGCTAAAGAATGGTGATGGATCAAACTCGGATCTGTTGACTGGGTGTGAGTGTTTGATTGGTTCTGATGCTCCTTCCATCACCACCCCCTTTTGTACCGCTTTGTTCGCCATAAGTTTGCAGGGTATGCTCAGACGTGAGTCCCTTGCTCACTTTGCCACTGGATTCAAGCAAGCCTGGCTGAAGACGGCTGAAATGCCAGAAACCGGTCCAAGGAAGCTTGTTTACGGTCCAGGGAAGGCATGGCTTGGCAGTTCGGGCTGGACTGTTCCCATGAGGTACAGGGTCAGACTGATTTGCATATGGCCATGTCTGAACTGGGGTGGCAGAGTGGGTTAAAGAACGGCGATGGATCAAACTCTGATCTGTTGACTGGGTATGAGTGTTTTATTGGTTCTGATGCTCCGTCCATCACCACCCCCTTTTGTACCGCTTTGTTCACCATAAGTTGGCAGGGTATGCTCAGACGTAAGTCCCTTGCTCACTTTGCCACTGGATTCAAGCAAGCCTGGCTGAAGACGGCTGAAATGCCAGAAACCGGTCCTAGGACGCTTGTTTCCGGTCCAGGGAAGTCATGGCTTGGCAGTTCGGGCTGGACTGTTCCCATGAGGCACACAGTCAGACTGATTTGCATATGGCCATGTCTGAACTGGCATGGCAGAGTGGGCCAAAGAACGGTGATGGATCAAACTCAGATCTGTTGATTGGGATTGAGTGTTTGATTGGTTCTGATGCTCCGTCCATCACCACCCCCTTTTGTACCGCTTTGTTCGCCATAAGTTGGCAGGGTATGCTCAGACGTGAGTCCCTTGCTCACTTTGCCACTGGATTCAAGCAAGCCTGGCTGAAGACGGCTGAAATGCCAGAAACTGGTCCTAGGAAGCGTGTTTCCGGTCCAGGGAAGGCATGGCTTGTCAGTTCGGGCTGGACTGTCCCCATGAGGCACAGGGTCAGACTGAATTGCATATGGCCATGTGTGAACTGGGGTGGCAGAGTGGGCTAAAGAACGGTGATGGATCAAACTCAGATCTGTTGACTGGGTGTGAGTGTTTGATTGGTTCTGATGCTCCGTCCATCACCACCCCCTTTTGTACCGCTTTGTTCGCCATAAGTTGGCAGGGTATGCTCACACGTGAGTCCCTTGCTCACTTTGCCACTGGATTCAACCAAGCCTGGCTGAAGACGGCTGAAATGCCAGAAACCGGTCGTAGGAAGCTTGTTTCCGGTCCAGGGAAGGCATGGCTTGGCAGTTCGGGCTGGACTGTTCCCATGAGGCACAGGGTCAGACTGATTTACATATGGCCATGTCTGAACTGGGGTGGCAGAGTGGGCTAAAGAACGGTGATGGATCAAACTCGGATCTGTTGACTGGGTGTGAGTGTTTGATTGTTTCTGATGCTCCGTCCATCACCAACCCCTTTTGTACCGCTTTGTTCGCCATAAGTTGGCAGGGTATGCTCAGACGTGAGACCCTTGCTCACTTTGCCACTGGATTCAAGCAAGCCTGGCTGAAGACGGCTGAAATGCCAGAAACCGGTCCTAGGAAGCTTGTTTCCGGTCCAGGGAAGGCATGGCTTGGCAGTTCGAGCTGGACTGTTCCCATGAGGCACAGGGTCAGACTCATTTGCATATGGCCATGTCTGAACTGGGGTGGCAGAGTGGGCTAAAGAACGGTGATGGATCAAACTCGGATCTGTTGATTGGGTGTGAGTGTTTGATTGGTTCTGATGCTCCGTCCTTCACCACCCCCTTTTGTACCGCTTTGTTCGACATAAGTTGGCAGGGTATGCTCAGACGTGAGTCCCTTGCTCACTTTGCCACTGGATTCAAGCAAGCCTGGCTGAAGACGGCTGAAATGCCAGAAACCGGTCCAAGGAAGCTTGTTTACGGTCCAGGGAAGGCATGGCTTGGCAGTTCGGGCTGGACTGTTCCCATGAGGTACAGGGTCAGACTGATTTGCATATGGCCATGTCTGAACTGGGGTGGCAGAGTGGGTTAAAGAACGGCGATGGATCAAACTCTGATCTGTTGACTGGGTATGAGTGTTTTATTGGTTCTGATGCTCCGTCCATCACCACCCCCTTTTGTACCGCTTTGTTCACCATAAGTTGGCAGGGTATGCTCAGACGTAAGTCCCTTGCTCACTTTGCCACTGGATTCAAGCAAGCCTGGCTGAAGACGGCTGAAATGCCAGAAACCGGTCCTAGGACGCTTGTTTCCGGTCCAGGGAAGTCATGGCTTGGCAGTTCGGGCTGGACTGTTCCCATGAGGCACACAGTCAGACTGATTTGCATATGGCCATGTCTGAACTGGCATGGCAGAGTGGGCCAAAGAACGGTGATGGATCAAACTCAGATCTGTTGATTGGGTGTGAGTGTTTGATTGGTTCTGATGCTCCGTCCATCACCACCCCCTTTTGTACCGCTTTGTTCGCCATAAGTTGGCAGGGTATGCTCAGACGTGAGTCCCTTGCTCACTTTGCCACTGGATTCAAGCAAGCCTGGCTGAAGACGGCTGAAATGCCAGAAACTGGTCCTAGGAAGCTTGTTTCCGGTCCAGGGAAGGCATGGCTTGTCAGTTCGGGCTGGACTGTCCCCATGAGGCACAGGGTCAGACTGAATTGCATATGGCCATGTGTGAACTGGGGTGGCAGAGTGGGCTAAAGAACGGTGATGGATCAAACTCAGATCTGTTGACTGGGTGTGAGTGTTTGATTGGTTCTGATGCTCCGTCCATCACCACCCCCTTTTGTACCGCTTTGTTCGCCATAAGTTGGCAGGGTATGCTCACACGTGAGTCCCTTGCTCACTTTGCCACTGGATTCAACCAAGCCTGGCTGAAGACGGCTGAAATGCCAGAAACCGGTCGTAGGAAGCTTGTTTCCGGTCCAGGGAAGGCATGGCTTGACAGTTCGGGCTGGACTGTTCCCATGAGGCACAGGGTCAGACTGATTTACATATGGCCATGTCTGAACTGGGGTGGCAGAGTGGGCTAAAGAACGGTGATGGATCAAACTCGGATCTGTTGACTGGGTGTGAGTGTTTGATTGTTTCTGATGCTCCGTCCATCACCAACCCCTTTTGTACCGCTTTGTTCGCCATAAGTTGGCAGGGTATGCTCAGACGTGAGACCCTTGCTCACTTTGCCACTGGATTCAAGCAAGCCTGCCTGAAGACGGCTGAAATGCCAGAAACCGGTCCTAGGAAGCTTGTTTCCGGTCCAGGGAAGGCATGGCTTGGCAGTTCGAGCTGGACTGTTCCCATGAGGCACAGGGTCAGACTCGTTTGCATATGGCCATGTCTGAACTGGGGTGGCAGAGTGGGCTAAAGAACGGTGATGGATCAAACTCGGATCTGTTGATTGGGTGTGAGTGTTTGATTGGTTCTGATGCTCCGTCCTTCACCACCCCCTTTTGTACCGCTTTGTTCGACATAAGTTGGCAGGGTATGCTCAGACGTGAGTACCTTGCTCACTTTCCACTGGATTCAAGCAAACCTGGCTGAAGACGGCTGAAATGCCAGTAACCGGTCCTAGAAAGCTTGTTTCCGGTCCAGGGAAGGCATGGCTTGGCAGTTCGGGCTGGACTGTTCCCATGAGGCACAGGGTCAGACTGATTTGCATATGGCCATGTCTGAACTGGGGTGGCAGAGTGGGCTAAAGAACGGTGATGGATCAAACTCGGATCTGTTGACTGGGTGTGAGTGTTTGATTGTTTCTGATGCTCCGTCCATCACCACCCCCTTTTGTACTGCTTTGTTCGCCATAAGTTGGCAGGGTACTCTCAGACATGAGTCCCTTGCTCACTTTGCCACTGGATTCAAGCAAGCCTGGCTGAAGACGGCTGAAATGCCAGAAACCGTTCCTAGGAAGCTTGTTTCCGGTCCAGGGAAGGCATGGCTTGGCAGTTCGGGTTGGACTGTTCCCATGAGGCACAGGTTCAGACTGATTTGCATATGGCCATGTCTGAATTGGGGTGGCAGAGTGGGCTAAAGAACGGTGATGGATCAAAGTCGGATCTGTTGACTGGGTGTGAGTGTTTGATTGGTTCTGATGCTCCGTCCATCACCACCCCCTTTTGTACCGCTTTGTTCTCCATAAGTTGGCAGGGTATGCTCAGACATGAGTCCCTTGCTCACTTTGCCACTGGATTCAAGCAAGCCTGGCTGAAGACGGCTGAAATGCCAGAAACCGGTCCTAGGAAGCTTGTTTCTGGTCCAGGGAAGGCATGGCTTGTCAGTTCGGGCTGGACTGTCCCCATGAGGCACAGGGTCAGACTGAATTGCACATGGCCATGTCTGAACTGGGGTGGCAGAGTGGGCTAAAGACCGGTGATGGATCAAACTCGGATCTGTTGACTGGGTGTGAGTGGTTGATTGGTTCTGATGCTCCGTCCATCACCACCCCCTTTTGTACCGCATTGTTCACCATAAGTTGGCAGGGTATGCTCAGACGTGAGTCCCTTGCTCACTTTGCCACTGGGTTCAAGCAAGCCTGGCTGAAGACGTCTGAAATGCCAGAAACCGGTCCTAGGACGCTTGTTTCCGGTCCAGATAAGGCATGGCTTGGCAGTTCGGGCTGGACTGTTCCCGTGAGGCACAGGGTCAGACTGATTTGCATATGGCCATGTCTGAACTGGGGTGGCAGAGTGGGTTAAAGAACGGTGATGGATCAAACTCGGATCTGTTGACTGGGTATGAGTGTTTGATTGGTTCTGATGCTCCGTCCATCACCACCCCCTTTTGTACCGCATTGTTCACCATAAGTTGGCAGGGTATGCTCAGACGTGAGTCCCTTGCTCACTTTGCCACTGGGTTCAAGCAAGCCTGGCTGAAGACGTCTGAAATGCCAGAAACCGGTCCTAGGACGCTTGTTTCCGGTCCAGGGAAGGCATGGCTTGACAGTTCGGGCTGGACTGTTCCCATGAAGCACAGGGTCAGACTGATTTACATATGGCCATGTCTGAACTGGGGTGGCAGAGTGGGCTAAAGAACGGTGATGGATCAAACTCGGATCTGTTGACTGGGTGTGAGTGTTTGATTGTTTCTGATGCTCCGTCCATCACCAACCCCTTTTGTACCGCTTTGTTCGCCATAAGTTGGCAGGGTATGCTCAGACGTGAGACCCTTGCTCACTTTGCCACTGGATTCAAGCAAGCCTGGCTGAAGACGGCTGAAATGCCAGAAACCGGTCCTAGGAAGCTTGTTTCCGGTCCAGGGAAGGCATGGCTTGGCAGTTCGAGCTGGACTGTTCCCATGAGGCACAGGGTCAGACTCATTTGCATATGGCCATGTCTGAACTGGGGTGGCAGAGTGGGCTAAAGAACGGTGATGGATCAAACTCGGATCTGTTGATTGGGTGTGAGTGTTTGATTGGTTCTGATGCTCCGTCCTTCACCACCCCCTTTTGTACCGCTTTGTTCGACATAAGTTGGCAGGGTATGCTCAGACGTGAGTCCCTTGCTCACTTTGCCACTGGATTCAAGCAAGCCTGGCTGAAGACGGCTGAAATGCCAGAAACCGGTCCAAGGAAGCTTGTTTACGGTCCAGGGAAGGCATGGCTTGGCAGTTCGGGCTGGACTGTTCCCATGAGGTACAGGGTCAGACTGATTTGCATATGGCCATGTCTGAACTGGGGTGGCAGAGTGGGTTAAAGAACGGCGATGGATCAAACTCTGATCTGTTGACTGGGTATGAGTGTTTTATTGGTTCTGATGCTCCGTCCATCACCACCCCCTTTTGTACCGCTTTGTTCACCATAAGTTGGCAGGGTATGCTCAGACGTAAGTCCCTTGCTCACTTTGCCACTGGATTCAAGCAAGCCTGGCTGAAGACGGCTGAAATGCCAGAAACCGGTCCTAGGACGCTTGTTTCCGGTCCAGGGAAGTCATGGCTTGGCAGTTCGGGCTGGACTGTTCCCATGAGGCACACAGTCAGACTGATTTGCATATGGCCATGTCTGAACTGGCATGGCAGAGTGGGCCAAAGAACGGTGATGGATCAAACTCAGATCTGTTGATTGGGTGTGAGTGTTTGATTGGTTCTGATGCTCCGTCCATCACCACCCCCTTTTGTACCGCTTTGTTCGCCATAAGTTGGCAGGGTATGCTCAGACGTGAGTTCCTTGCTCACTTTGCCACTGGATTCAAGCAAGCCTGGCTGAAGACGGCTGAAATGCCAGAAACTGGTCCTAGGAAGCTTGTTTCCGGTCCAGGGAAGGCATGGCTTGTCAGTTCGGGCTGGACTGTCCCCATGAGGCACAGGGTCAGACTGAATTGCATATAGCCATGTGTGAACTGGGGTGGCAGAGTGGGCTAAAGAACGGTGATGGATCAAACTCAGATCTGTTGACTGGGTGTGAGTGTTTGATTGGTTCTGATGCTCCGTCCATCACCACCCCCTTTTGTACCGCTTTGTTCGCCATAAGTTGGCAGGGTATGCTCACACGTGAGTCCCTTGCTCACTTTGCCACTGGATTCAACCAAGCCTGGCTGAAGACGGCTGAAATGCCAGAAACCGGTCGTAGGAAGCTTGTTTCCGGTCCAGGGAAGGCATGGCTTGGCAGTTCGGGCTGGACTGTTCCCATGAGGCACAGGGTCAGACTGATTTACATATGGCCATGTCTGAACTGGGGTGGCAGAGTGGGCTAAAGAACGGTGATGGATCAAACTCGGATCTGTTGACTCGGTGTGAGTGTTTGATTGTTTCTGATGCTCCGTCCATCACCAACCCCTTTTGTACCGCTTTGTTCGCCATAAGTTGGCAGGGTATGCTCAGACGTGAGACCCTTGCTCACTTTGCCACTGGATTCAAGCAAGCCTGGCTGAAGACGGCTGAAATGCCAGAAACCGGTCCTAGGAAGCTTGTTTCCGGTCCAGGGAAGGCATGGCTTGGCAGTTCGAGCTGGACTGTTCCCATGAGGCACAGGGTCAGACTCGTTTGCATATGGCCATGTCTGAACTGGGGTGGCAGAGTGGGCTAAAGAACGGTGATGGATCAAACTCGGATCTGTTGATTGGGTGTGAGTGTTTGATTGGTTCTGATGCTCCGTCCTTCACCACCCCCTTTTGTACCGCTTTGTTCGACATAAGTTGGCAGGGTATGCTCAGACGTGAGTACCTTGCTCACTTTCCACTGGATTCAAGCAAACCTGGCTGAAGACGGCTGAAATGCCAGTAACCGGTCCTAGAAAGCTTGTTTCCGGTCCAGGGAAGGCATGGCTTGGCAGTTCGGGCTGGACTGTTCCCATGAGGCACAGGGTCAGACTGATTTGCATATGGCCATGTCTGAACTGGGGTGGCAGAGTGGGCTAAAGAACGGTGATGGATCAAACTCGGATCTGTTGACTGGGTGTGAGTGTTTGATTGTTTCTGATGCTCCGTCCATCACCACCCCCTTTTGTACTGCTTTGTTCGCCATAAGTTGGCAGGGTACTCTCAGACATGAGTCCCTTGCTCACTTTGCCACTGGATTCAAGCAAGCCTGGCTGAAGACGGCTGAAATGCCAGAAACCGTTCCTAGGAAGCTTGTTTCCGGTCCAGGGAAGGCATGGCTTGGCAGTTCGGGTTGGACTGTTCCCATGAGGCACAGGTTCAGACTGATTTGCATATGGCCATGTCTGAATTGGGGTGGCAGAGTGGGCTAAAGAACGGTGATGGATCAAAGTCGGATCTGTTGACTGGGTGTGAGTGTTTGATTGGTTCTGATGCTCCGTCCATCACCACCCCCTTTTGTACCGCTTTGTTCTCCATAAGTTGGCAGGGTATGCTCAGACATGAGTCCCTTGCTCACTTTGCCACTGGATTCAAGCAAGCCTGGCTGAAGACGGCTGAAATGCCAGAAACCGGTCCTAGGAAGCTTGTTTCTGGTCCAGGGAAGGCATGGCTTGTCAGTTCGGGCTGGACTGTCCCCATGAGGCACAGGGTCAGACTGAATTGCACATGGCCATGTCTGAACTGGGGTGGCAGAGTGGGCTAAAGACCGGTGATGGATCAAACTCGGATCTGTTGACTGGGTGTGAGTGGTTGATTGGTTCTGATGCTCCGTCCATCACCACCCCCTTTTGTACCGCATTGTTCACCATAAGTTGGCAGGGTATGCTCAGACGTGAGTCCCTTGCTCACTTTGCCACTGGGTTCAAGCAAGCCTGGCTGAAGACGTCTGAAATGCCAGAAACCGGTCCTAGGACGCTTGTTTCCGGTCCAGATAAGGCATGGCTTGGCAGTTCGGGCTGGACTGTTCCCGTGAGGCACAGGGTCAGACTGATTTGCATATGGCCATGTCTGAACTGGGGTGGCAGAGTGGGTTAAAGAACGGTGATGGATCAAACTCGGATCTGTTGACTGGGTATGAGTGTTTGATTGGTTCTGATGCTCCGTCCATCACCACTCCCTTTTGTACCGCATTGTTCACCATAAGTTGGCAGGGTATGCTCAGACGTGAGTCCCTTGCTCACTTTGCCACTGGGTTCAAGCAAGCCTGGCTGAAGACGTCTGAAATGCCAGAAACCGGTCCTAGGACGCTTGTTTCCGGTCCAGGGAAGGCATGGCTTGACAGTTCGGGCTGGACTGTTCCCATGAAGCACAGGGTCAGTCTGATTTGCATATGGCCATGTCTGAACTGGGGTGGCAGAGTGGGCTAAAGAACGGTGATGGATCAAACTCGGATCTGTTGACTGGGTGTGAGTGTTTGATTGTTTCTGATGCTCCGTCCATCACCACCCCCTTTTGTACTGCTTTGTTCGCCATAAGTTGGCAGGGTACTCTCAGACGTGAGTCCCTTGCTCACTTTGCCACTGGATTCAAGCAAGCCTGGCTGAAGACGGCTGAAATGCCAGAAACCCGTCTTAGGAAACTTGTTTCCTGTCCAGGGAAGGCATGGCTTGGCAGTTCGGGCTGGCTGGACTGTTCCCGTGAGGCACAGGGTCAGACTGATTTGCATATGGCCATGTCTGAACTGGGGTGGCAGAGTGGGTTAAAGAACGGTGATGGATCAAACTCGGATCTGTTGACTGGGTATGAGTGTTTGATTGGTTCTGATGCTCCGTCCATCACCACCCCCTTTTGTACCGCTTTGTTCGCCATAAGTTGGCAGGGTATGCTCAGACGTGAGTCCCTTGCTCACTTTGCCACTGGATTCAAGCAAGCCTGGCTGAAGACGGCTGAAATGCCAGAAACCGGTCCTAGGAAGCTTGTTTCCGGTCCAGGGAAGGCATGGCTTGGCAGTTCGGGCTGGACTGTCCCCATGAGGCACAGGGTCAGACTGATTTGCATATGGCCATGTCTGAACTGGGGTGGCAGAGTGGGCCAAAGAACGGTGATGGCTCAAACTCGGATCTGTTGACTGGGTGTGAGTGTTTGATTGGTTCTGATGCTCCGTCCATCACCAACCCCTTTTGTACCGCTTTGTTCGCCATAAGTTGGCAGGGTATGCTCAGACGTGAGTCCCTTGCTCACTTTGCCACTGGATTCAAGCAAGCCTGGCTGAAGACGGCTGAAATGCCAGAAACCGGTCCTAGGAAGCTTGTTTCCGGTCCAGGGAAGGCATGGCTTGGCAGTTCGGGCTGGACTGTCCCCATGAGGCACAGGGTCAGACTGAATTGCATATGGCCATGTCTGAACTGGGGTGGCAGAGTGGGCTAAAGACCGGTGATGGATCAAACTCGGATCTGTTGACTGGGTGTGAGTGGTTGATTGGTTCTGATGCTCCGTCCATCACCACCCCCTTTTGTACCGCTTTGTTCACCATAAGTTGGCAGGGTATGGTCAGACGTGAGTCCCTCGCTCTCTTTGCCACTGGATTCAAGCAAGCCTGGCTGAAGACAGCTGAAATGCCAGAAATCCATCCTAGGAAACTTGTTTCCTGTCCAGGGAAGGCATGGCTTGTCAGTTCGGGCTGGACTGTCCCCATGAGGCACAGGGTCAGACTGATTTACATATGGCCATGTCTGAACTGGGGTGGCAGAGTGGGCTAAAGAACGGTGATGGATCAAACTCGGATCTGTTGACTGGGTGTGAGTGTTTGATTGTTTCTGATGCTCCGTCCATCACCAACCCGTTTTGAACCGCTTTGTTCGCCATAAGTTGGCAGGGTATGCTCAGACGTGAGACCCTTGCTCACTTTGCCACTGGATTCAAGCAAGCCTGGCTGAAGACGGCTGAAATGCCAGAAACCGTTCCTAGGTAGCTTGTTTCCGGTCCAGGGAAGGCATGGCTTGGCAGTTCGGGTTGGACTGTTCCCATGAGGCACAGGTTCAGACTGATTTGCATATGGCCATGTCTGAATTGGGGTGGCAGAGTGGGCTAAAGAACGGTGATGGATCAAAGTTGGATCTGTTGACTGGGTGTGAGTGTTTGATTGGTTCTGATGCTCCGTCCATCACCACCCCCTTTTGTACCGCTTTGTTCTCCATAAGTTGGCAGGGTATGCTCAGACATGAGTCCCTTGCTCACTTTGCCACTGGATTCAAGCAAGCCTGGCTGAAGACGGCTGAAATGCCAGAAACCGGTCCTAGGAAGCTTGTTTCTGGTCCAGGGAAGGCATGGCTTGTCAGTTCGGGCTGGACTGTCCCCATGAGGCACAGGGTCAGACTGAATTGCACATGGCCATGTCTGAACTGGGGTGGCAGAGTGGGCTAAAGACCGGTGATGGATCAAACTCGGATCTGTTGACTGGGTGTGAGTGGTTGATTGGTTCTGATGCTCCGTCCATCACCACCCCCTTTTGTACCGCATTGTTCACCATAAGTTGGCAGGGTATGCTCAGACGTGAGTCCCTTGCTCACTTTGCCACTGGGTTCAAGCAAGCCTGGCTGAAGACGTCTGAAATGCCAGAAACCGGTCCTAGGACGCTTGTTTCCGGTCCAGATAAGGCATGGCTTGGCAGTTCGGGCTGGACTGTTCCCGTGAGGCACAGGGTCAGACTGATTTGCATATGGCCATGTCGGAACTGGGGTGGCAGAGTGGGTTAAAGAACGGTGATGGATCAAACTCGGATCCGTTGACTGGGTATGAGTGTTTGATTGGTTCTGATGCTCCGTCCATCACCACCCCCTTTTGTACCGCATTGTTCACCATAAGTTGGCAGGGTATGCTCAGACGTGAGTACCTTGCTCACTTTCCACTGGATTCAAGCAAACCTGGCTGAAGACGGCTGAAATGCCAGTAACCGGTCCTAGAAAGCTTGTTTCCGGTCCAGGGAAGGCATGGCTTGGCAGTTCGGGCTGGACTGTTCCCATGAGGCACAGGGTCAGACTGATTTGCATATGGCCATGTCTGAACTGGGGTGGCAGAGTGGGCTAAAGAACGGTGATGGATCAAACTCGGATCTGTTGACTGGGTGTGAGTGTTTGATTGTTTCTGATGCTCCGTCCATCACCACCCCCTTTTGTACTGCTTTGTTCGCCATAAGTTGGCAGGGTACTCTCAGACGTGAGTCCCTTGCTCACTTTGCCACTGGATTCAAGCAAGCCTGGCTGAAGACGGCTGAAATGCCAGAAACCGTTCCTAGGAAGCTTGTTTCCGGTCCAGGGAAGGCATGGCTTGGCAGTTCGGGTTGGACTGTTCCCATGAGTCACAGGTTCAGACTGATTTGCATATGGCCATGTCTGAATTGGGGTGGCAGAGTGGGCTAAAGAACGGTGATGGATCAAAGTCGGATCTGTTGACTGGGTGTGAGTGTTTGATTGGTTCTGATGCTCCGTCCATCACCACCCCCTTTTGTACCGCTTTGTTCTCCATAAGTTGGCAGGGTATGCTCAGACATGAGTCCCTTGCTCACTTTGCCACTGGATTCAAGCAAGCCTGGCTGAAGACGGCTGAAATGCCAGAAACCGGTCCTAGGAAGCTTGTTTCTGGTCCAGGGAAGGCATGGCTTGTCAGTTCGGGCTGGACTGTCCCCATGAGGCACAGGGTCAGACTGAATTGCACATGGCCATGTCTGAACTGGGGTGGCAGAGTGGGCTAAAGACCGGTGATGGATCAAACTCGGATCTGTTGACTGGGTTTGAGTGGTTGATTGGTTCTGATGCTCCGTCCATCACCACCCCCTTTTGTACCGCATTGTTCACCATAAGTTGGCAGGGTATGCTCAGACGTGAGTCCCTTGCTCACTTTGCCACTGGGTTCAAGCAAGCCTGGCTGAAGACGTCTGAAATGCCAGAAACCGGTCCTAGGACGCTTGTTTCAGGTCCAGATAAGGCATGGCTTGGCAGTTCGGGCTGGACTGGTCCCGTGAGGCACAGGGTCAGACTGATTTGCATATGGCCATGTCTGAACTGGGGTGGCAGAGTGGGTTAAAGAACGGTGATGGATCAAACTTGGATCTGTTGACTGGGTATGAGTGTTTGATTGGTTCTGATGCTCCGTCCATCACCACCCCCTTTTGTACCGCATTGTTCACCATAAGTTGGCAGGGTATGCTTAGACGTGAGTCCCTTGCTCACTTTGCCACTGGGTTCAAGCAAGCCTGGCTGAAGACGTCTGAAATGCCAGAAACCGGTCCTAGGACGCTTGTTTCCGGTCCAGGGAAGGCATGGCTTGACAGTTCGGGCTGGACTGTTCCCATGAAGCACAGGGTAAGTCTGATTTGCATATGGCCATGTCTGAACTGGGGTGGCAGAGTGGGCTAAAGAACGGTGATGGATCAAACTCGGATCTGTTGACTGGGTGTGAGTGTTTGATTGTTTCTGATGCTCCGTCCATCACCACCCCCTTTTGTACTGCTTTGTTCGCCATAAGTTGGCAGGGTACTCTCAGACATGAGTCCCTTGCTCACTTTGCCACTGGATTCAAGCAAGCCTGGCTGAAGACGGCTGAAATGCCAGAAACCCGTCTTAGGAAACTTGTTTCCTGTCCAGGGAAGGCATGGTTTGGCAGTTCGGGCTGGCTGGACTGTTCCCGTGAGGCACAGGGTCAGACTGATTTGCATATGGCCATGTCTGAACTGGGGTGGCAGAGTGGGTTAAAGAACGGTGATGGATCAAACTCGGATCTGTTGACTGGGTATGAGTGTTTGATTGGTTCTGATGCTCCGTCCATCACCACCCCCTTTTGTACCGCTTTGTTCACCATAAGTTGGCAGGGTATGCTCAGACGTGAGTCCCTTGCTCACTTTGCCACTGGGTTCAACCAAGCCTGGCTGAAGACATCTTAAATGCCAGAAACCGGTCCTAGGAAGCTTGTTTCCGGTCCAAGGAAGGCATGGCTTGACAGTTCGGGCTAGACTGTTCCCATGAGGCACAGGGTCAGACTGATTTGCATATGGCCATGTCTGAACTGGGGTGGCAGAGTGGGCCAAAGAACGGTGATGGGTCAAACTCGGATCTGTTGACTGGGTGTGAGTGTTTGATTGGTTCTGATGCTCCGTCCATCACCACCCCCTTTTGTACCACTTTGTTCGCCATAAGTTGGCAGGGTATGCTCAGACGTGAGTCCCTTGCTCACTTTGCCACTGGATTCAAGCAAGCCTGGCTGAAGACGGCTGAAATGCCAGAAACCTGTCCTAGGAAGCTTGTTTCCGGTCCAGGGAAGGCATGGCTTGGCAGTTCGGGCTGGACTGTCCCCATGAGGCACAGGGTCAGACTGATTTGCATATGGCCATGTCTGAACTGGGGTGGCAGAGTGGGCCAAAGAACGGTGATGGATCAAACTCGGATCTGTTGACTGGGTGTGAGTGTTTGATTGGTTCTGATGCTCCATCCATCACCAACCCCTTTTGTACCGCTTTGTTCGCCATAAGTTGGCAGGGTATGCTCAGACGTGAGTCCCTTGCTCACTTTGCCACTGGATTCAAGCAAGCCTGGCTGAAGACGGCTGAAATGCCAGAAACCGGTCCTAGGAAGCTTGTTTCCGGTCCAGGGAAGGCATGGCTTGGCAGTTCGGGCTGGACTGTCCCCATGAGGCACAGGGTCAGACTGAATTGCATATGGCCATGTCTGAACTGGGGTGGCAGAGTGGGCTAAAGACCGGTGATGGATCAAACTCGGATCTGTTGACTGGGTGTGAGTGGTTGATTGGTTCTGATGCTCCGTCCATCACCACCCCCTTTTGTACCGCTTTGTTCGCCATAAGTTGGCAGGGTATGGTCAGACGTGAGTCCCTCGCTCTCTTTGCCACTGGATTCAAGCAAGCCTGGCTGAAGACAGCTGAAATGCCAGAAATCCATCCTAGGAAACTTGTTTCCTGTCCAGTGAAGGCATGGCTTGGCAATTCGGGCTGGACTGTTCCCATGAGGCACAGGGTCAGACTGATTTTCATATGGCCATGTCTGAACTGGGGTGGCAGAGTGGGCTAAAGAATGGTGATGGATCAAACTCGGATCTGTTGACTGGGTGTGAGTGTTTGATTGGTTCTGATGCTCTGTCCATCACCACCCCCTTTTGTACCGCTTTGTTCGCCATAAGTTGGCAGGGTATGCTCAGACGTAAGTCCCTTGCTCACTTTGCCACTGGATTCAAGCAAGCCTGGCTTAAGACGGCTGAAATGCCAGAAACCGGTCCTAGGACGCTTGTTTCCGGTCCAGGGAAGTCATGGCTTGGCAGTTCGGGCTGGACTGTTCCTATGAGGCACACAGTCAGACTGATTTGCATATGGCCATGTCTGAACTGGCATGGCAGAGTGGGCCAAAGAACGGTGATGGATCAAACTCAGATCTGTTGATTGGGTGTGAGTGTTTGATTGGTTCTGATGCTCCGTCCATCACCACCCCCTTTTGTACCGCTTTGTTCGCCATAAGTTGGCAGGGTATGCTCAGACGTGAGTCCCTTGCTCACTTTGCCACTGGATTCAAGCAAGCCTGGCTGAAGACGGCTGAAATGCCAGAAACCGGTCCTAGGAAGCTTGTTTCCGGTCCAGGGAAGGCATGGCTTGTCAGTTCGGGCTGGACTGTCCCCATGAGGCACAGGGTCAGACTGAAATGCTTATGGCCATGTGTGAACTGGGGTGGCAGAGTGGGCTAAAGAACGGTGATGGATCAAACTCGGATCTGTTGACTGGGTGTGAGTGTTTGATTGGTTCTGATGCTCCGTCCATCACCACCCCCTTTTGGACCGCTTTGTTCGCCATAAGTTGGCAGGGTATGCTCACACGTGAGTCCCTTGCTCACTTTGCCACTGGATTCAACCAAGCCTGGCTGAAGACGGCTGAAATGCCAGAAACCGGTCGTAGGAAGCTTCTTTCTGGTCCAGGGAAGGCATGGCTTGGCAGTTCGGGCTGGACTGTTCCCATGAGGCACAGGGTCAGACTGATTTACATATGGCCATGTCTGAACTGGGGTGGCAGAGTGGGCTAAAGAACGGTGATGGATCAAACTCGGATCTGTTGACTGGGTGTGAGTGTTTGATTGGTTCTGATGCTCCTTCCATCACCACCCCCTTTTGTACCGCTTTGTTCACCATAAGTTGGCAGGGTATGCTCAGACGTGAGTCCCTTGCTCACTTTGCCACTGGATTCAAGCAAGCCTGGCTGAAGACGGCTGAAATGCCAGAAACCTGTCCTAGGAAGCTTGTTTCCGGTCCAGGGAAGGCATCGCTTGGCAGTTCGGGCTGGACTGTCCCCATGAGGCACAGGGTCAGACTGATTTGCATATGGCCATGTCTGAACTGGGGTGGCAGAGTGGGCCAAAGAACGGTGATGGATCAAACTCGGATCTGTTGACTGGGTGTGAGTGTTTGATTGGTTCTGATGCTCCGTCCATCACCAACCCCTTTTGTACCGCTTTGTTCGCCATAAGTTGGCAGGGTATGCTCAGACGTGAGTCCCTTGCTCACTTTGCCACTGGATTCAAGCAAGCCTGGCTGAAGATGGCTGAAATGCCAGAAACCGGTCCTAGGAAGCTTGTTTCCGGTCCAGGGAAGGCATGGCTTGGCAGTTCGGGCTGGACTGTCCCCATGAGGCACAGGGTCAGACTGAATTGCATATGGCCATGTCTGAACTGGGGTGGCAGAGTGGGCTAAAGACCGGTGATGGATCAAACTCGGATCTGTTGACTGGGTGTGAGTGGTTGATTGGTTCTGATGCTCCGTCCATCACCACCCCCTTTTGTACCGCTTTGTTCGCCATAAGTTGGCAGGGTATGGTCAGACGTGAGTCCCTCGCTCTCTTTGCCACTGGATTCAAGCAAGCCTGGCTGAAGACAGCTGAAATGCCAGAAATCCATCCTAGGAAACTTGTTTCCTGTCCAGGGAAGGCATGGCTTGGCAATTCGGGCTGGACTGTTCCCATGAGGCACAGGGTCAGACTGATTTTCATATGGCCATGTCTGAACTGGGGTGGCAGAGTGGGCTAAAGAATGGTGATGGATCAAACTCGGATCTGTTGACTGGGTGTGAGTGTTTGATTGGTTCTGATGCTCTGTCCATCACCACCCCCTTTTGTACCGCTTTGTTCGCCATAAGTTGGCAGGGTATGCTCAGACGTAAGTCCCTTGCTCACTTTGCCACTGGATTCAAGCAAGCCTGGCTTAAGACGGCTGAAATGCCAGAAACCGGTCCTAGGACGCTTGTTTCCGGTCCAGGGAAGTCATGGCTTGGCAGTTCGGGCTGGACTGTTCCTATGAGGCACACAGTCAGACTGATTTGCATATGGCCATGTCTGAACTGGCATGGCAGAGTGGGCCAAAGAACGGTGATGGATCAAACTCAGATCTGTTGATTGGGTGTGAGTGTTTGATTGGTTCTGATGCTCCGTCCATCACCACCCCCTTTTGTACCGCTTTGTTCGCCATAAGTTGGCAGGGTATGCTCAGACGTGAGTCCCTTGCTCACTTTGCCACTGGATTCAAGCAAGCCTGGCTGAAGACGGCTGAAATGCCAGAAACCGGTCCTAGGAAGCTTGTTTCCGGTCCAGGGAAGGCATGGCTTGTCAGTTCGGGCTGGACTGTCCCCATGAGGCACAGGGTCAGACTGAATTGCTTATGGCCATGTGTGAACTGGGGTGGCAGAGTGGGCTAAAGAACGGTGATGGATCAAACTCGGATCTGTTGACTGGGTGTGAGTGTTTGATTGGTTCTGATGCTCCGTCCATCACCACCCCCTTTTGTACCGCTTTGTTCGCCATAAGTTGGCAGGGTATGCTCACACGTGAGTCCCTTGCTCACTTTGCCACTGGATTCAACCAAGCCTGGCTGAAGACGGCTGAAATGCCAGAAACCGGTCGTAGGAAGCTTCTTTCTGGTCCAGGGAAGGCATGGCTTGGCAGTTCGGGCTGGACTGTTCCCATGAGGCACAGGGTCAGACTGATTTACATATGGCCATGTCTGAACTGGGGTGGCAGAGTGGGCTAAAGAACGGTGATGGATCAAACTCGGATCTGTTGACTGGGTGTGAGTGTTTGATTGTTTCTGATGCTCCGTCCATCACCACCCCCTTTTGTACTGCTTTGTTCGCCATAAGTTGGCAGGGTACTCTCAGACGTGAGTCCCTTGCTCACTTTGCCACTGGATTCAAGCAAGCCTGGCTGAAGACGGCTGAAATGCCAGAAACCGTTCCTAGGAAGCTTGTTTCCGGTCCAGGGAAGGCATGGCTTTGCAGTTCGGGTTGGACTGTTCCCATGAGGCACAGGTTCAGACTGATTTGCATATGGCCATGTCTGAATTGGGGTGGCAGAGTGGGCTAAAGAACGGTGATGGATCAAAGTCGGATCTGTTGACTGGGTGTGAGTGTTTGATTGGTTCTGATGCTCCGTCCATCACCACCCCCTTTTGTACCGCTTTGTTCTCCATAAGTTGGCATGGTATGCTCAGACATGAGTCCCTTGCTCACTTTGCCACTGGATTCAAGCAAGCCTGGCTGAAGACGGCTGAAATGCCAGAAACCGGTCCTAGGAAGGTTGTTTCTGGTCCAGGGAAGACATGGCTTGTCAGTTCGGGCTGGACTGTCCCCATGAGGCACAGGGTCAGACTGAATTGCACATGGCCATGTCTGAACTGGGGTGGCAGAGTGGGCTAAAGACCGGTGATGGATCAAACTCGGATCTGTTGACTGGGTGTGAGTGGTTGATTGGTTCTGATGCTCCGTCCATCACCACCCCCTTTTGTACCGCATTGTTCACCATAAGTTGGCAGGGTATGCTCAGACGTGAGTCCCTTGCTCACTTTGCCACTGGATTCAAGCAAGCCTGGCTGAAGACGGCTGAAATGCCAGAAACCGTTCCTAGGAAGCTTGTTTCCGGTCCAGGGAAGGCATGGCTTGGCAGTTCGGGTTGGACTGTTCCCATGAGGCACAGGTTCAGACTGATTTGCATATGGCCATGTCTGAATTGGGGTGGCAGAGTGGGCTAAAGAACGGTGATGGATCAAAGTCGGATCTGTTGACTGGGTGTGAGTGTTTGATTGGTCCTGATGCTCCGTCCATCACCACCCCCTTTTGTACCGCTTTGTTCTCCATAAGTTGGCAGGGTATGCTCAGACATGAGTCCCTTGCTCACTTTGCCACTGGATTCAAGCAAGCCTGGCTGAAGACGGCTGAAATGCCAGAAACCGATCCTAGGAAGCTTGTTTCCGGTCCAGGGAAGGCATGGCTTGGCAGTTCGGGCTGGACTGTTCCCATGAGGCACAGGGTCAGACTGATTTGCATATGGCCATGTCTGAACTGGGGTGGCAGAGTGGGCCAAAGAACGGTGATGGATCAAACTCGGATCTGTTGACTGGGTGTGAGTGTTTGATTGGTTCTGATGCTCCGTCCATCACCACCCCCTTTTGTACCGCTTTGTTCGCCATAAGTTGGCAGGGTATGGTCAGACGTGAGTCCCTCGCTCTCTTTGCCACTGGATTCAAGCAAGCCTGGCTGAAGACAGCTGAAATGCCAGAAATCCATCCTAGGAAACTTGTTTCCTGTCCAGGGAAGGCATGGCTTGGCAATTCGGGCTGGACTGTTCCCATGAGGCACAGGGTCAGACTGATTTTCATATGGCCATGTCTGAACTGGGGTGGCAGAGTGGGCTAAAGAATGGTGATGGATCAAACTCGGATCTGTTGACTGGGTGTGAGTGTTTGATTGGTTCTGATGCTCTGTCCATCACCACCCCCTTTTGTACCGCTTTGTTCGCCATAAGTTGGCAGGGTATGCTCAGACGTAAGTCCCTTGCTCACTTTGCCACTGGATTCAAGCAAGCCTGGCTGAAGACGGCTGAAATGCCAGAAACCGGTCCTAGGACGCTTGTTTCCGGTCCAGGGAAGTCATGGCTTGGCAGTTCGGGCTGGACTGTTCCCATGAGGCACACAGTCAGACTGATTTGCATATGGCCATGTCTGAACTGGCATGGCAGAGTGGGCCAAAGAACGGTGATGGATCAAACTCAGATCTGTTGATTGGGTGTGAGTGTTTGATTGGTTCTGATGCTCCGTCCATCACCACCCCCTTTTGTACCGCTTTGTTCGCCATAAGTTGGCAGGGTATGCTCAGACGTGAGTCCCTTGCTCACTTTGCCACTGGATTCAAGCAAGCCTGGCTGAAGACGGCTGAAATGCCAGAAACCGGTCCTAGGAAGCTTGTTTCCGGTCCAGGGAAGGCATGGCTTGTCAGTTCGGGCTGGACTGTCCCCATGAGGCACAGGGTCAGACTGAATTGCTTATGGCCATGTGTGAACTGGGGTGGCAGAGTGGGCTAAAGAACGGTGATGGATCAAACTCGGATCTGTTGACTGGGTGTGAGTGTTTGATTGGTTCTGATGCTCCGTCCATCACCACCCCCTTTTGGACCGCTTTGTTCGCCATAAGTTGGCAGGGTATGCTCACACGTGAGTCCCTTGCTCACTTTGCCACTGGATTCAACCAAGCCTGGCTGAAGACGGCTGAAATGCCAGAAACCGTTCGTAGGAAGCTTCTTTCTGGGCCAGGGAAGGCATGGCTTGGCAGTTCGGGCTGGACTGTTCCCATGAGGCACAGGGTCAGACTGATTTACATATGGCCATGTCTGAACTGGGGTGGCAGAGTGGGCTAAAGAACGGTGATGGATCAAACTCGGATCTGTTGACTGGGTGTGAGTGTTTGATTGTTTCTGATGCTCCGTCCATCACCACCCCCTTTTGTACTGCTTTGTTCGCCATAAGTTGGCAGGGTACTCTCAGACGTGAGTCCCTTGCTCACTTTGCCACTGGATTCAAGCAAGCCTGGCTGAAGACGGCTGAAATGCCAGAAACCGTTCCTAGGAAGCTTGTTTCCGGTCCAGGGAAGGCATGGCTTTGCAGTTCGGGTTGGACTGTTCCCATGAGGCACAGGTTCAGACTGATTTGCATATGGCCATGTCTGAATTGGGGTGGCAGAGTGGGCTAAAGAACGGTGATGGATCAAAGTCGGATCTGTTGACTGGGTGTGAGTGTTTGATTGGTTCTGATGCCTCGTCCATCACCACCCCCTTTTGTACCGCTTTGTTCTCCATAAGTTGGCATGGTATGCTCAGACATGAGTCCCTTGCTCACTTTGCCACTGGATTCAAGCAAGCCTGGCTGAAGACGGCTGAAATGCCAGAAACCGGTCCTAGGAAGGTTGTTTCTGGTCCAGGGAAGACATGGCTTGTCAGTTCGGGCTGGACTGTCCCCATGAGGCACAGGGTCAGACTGAATTGCACATGGCCATGTCTGAACTGGGGTGGCAGAGTGGGCTAAAGACCGGTGATGGATCAAACTCGGATCTGTTGACTGGGTGTGAGTGGTTGATTGGTTCTGATGCTCCGTCCATCACCACCCCCTTTTGTACCGCATTGTTCACCATAAGTTGGCAGGGTATGCTCAGACGTGAGTCTCTTGCTCACTTTGCCACTGGATTCAAGCAAGCCTGGCTGAAGACGGCTGAAATGCCAGAAACCGTTCCTAGGAAGCTTGTTTCCGGTCCAGGGAAGGCATGGCTTGGCAGTTCGGGTTGGACTGTTCCCATGAGGCACAGGTTCAGACTGATTTGCATATGGCCATGTCTGAATTGGGGTGGCAGAGTGGGCTAAAGAACGGTGATGGATCAAAGTCGGATCTGTTGACTGGGTGTGAGTGTTTGATTGGTCCTGATGCTCCGTCCATCACCACCCCCTTTTGTACCGCTTTGTTCTCCATAAGTTGGCAGGGTATGCTCAGACATGAGTCCCTTGCTCACTTTGCCACTGGATTCAAGCAAGACTGGCTAAAGACGGCTGAAATGCCAGAAACCGATCCTAGGAAGCTTGTTTCCGGTCCAGGGAAGGCATGGCTTGGCAGTTCGGGCTGGACTGTTCCCATGAGGCACAGGGTCAGACTGATTTGCATATGGCCATGTCTGAACTGGGGTGGCAGAGTGGGCCAAAGAACGGTGATGGATCAAACTCGGATCTGTTGACTGGGTGTGAGTGTTTGATTGGTTCTGATGCTCCGTCCTTCACCACCCCCTTTTGTACCGCATTGTTCACCATAAGTTGGCAGGGTATTCTCAGACGTGAGTACCTTGCTCACTTTCCACTGGAGTCAAGCAAACCTGGCTGAAGACGGCTGAAATGCCAGTAACCGGTCCTAGAAAGCTTGTTTCCGGTCCAGGGAAGGCATGGCTTGGCAGTTCGGGCTGGACTGTTCCCATGAGGCACAGGGTCAGACTGATTTGCATATGGCCATGTCTGAACTGGGGTGGCAGAGTGGGCTAAAGAACGGTGATGGATCAAACTCGGATCTGTTGACTGGGTGTGAGTGTTTGATTGTTTCTGATGCTCCGTCCATCACCACCCCCTTTTGTACTGCTTTGTTCGCCATAAGTTGGCAGGCTACTCTCAGACGTGAGTCCCTTGCTCACTTTGCCACTGGATTCAAGCAAGCCTGGCTGAAGACGGCTGAAATGCCAGAAACCGTTCCTAGGAAGCTTGTTTCCGGTCCAGGGAAGGCATGGCTTGGCAGTTCGGGTTGGACTGTTCCCATGAGGCACAGGTTCAGACTGATTTGCATATGGCCATGTCTGAATTGGGGTGGCAGAGTGGGCTAAAGAACGGTGATGGATCAAAGTCGGATCTGTTGACTGGGTGTGAGTGTTTGATTGGTTCTGATGCTCCGTCCATCACCACCCCCTTTTGTACCGCTTTGTTCTCCATAAGTTGGCAGGGTATGCTCAGACATGAGTCCCTTGCTCACTTTGCCACTGGATTCAAGCAAGCCTGGCTGAAGACGGCTGAAATGCCAGAAACCGGTCCTAGGAAGCTTGTTTCCGGTCCAGGGAAGGCATGGCTTGGCAGTTCGGGCTGGACTGTCCCCATGAGGCACAGGGTCAGACTGATTTGCATATGGCCATGTCTGAACTGGGGTGGCAGAGTGGGCCAAAGAACGGTGATGGATCAAACTCGGATCTGTTGACTGGGTGTGAGTGTTTGATTGGTTCTGATGCTCCGTCCATCACCACCCCCTTTTGTACCGCTTTGTTCGCCATAAGTTGGCAGGGTATGCTCAGACGTGAGTCCCTTGCTCACTTTGCCACTGGATTCAAGCAAGCCTGGCTGAAGACGGCTGAAATGCCAGAAACCGGTCCTAGGAAGCTTGTTTCCGGTCCAGGGAAGGCATGGCTTGGCAGTTCGGGCTGGACTGTCCCCATGAGGCACAGGGTCAGACTGAATTGCATATGGCCATGTCTGAACTGGGGTGGCAGAGTGGGCTAAAGACCGGTGATGGATCAAACTCGGATCTGTTGACTGGGTGTGAGTGGTTGATTGGTTCTGATGCTCCGTCCATCACCACCCCCTTTTGTACCGCTTTGTTCGCCATAAGTTGGCAGGGTATGCTCAGACGTGAGTCCCTTGCTCACTTTGCCACTGGATTCAAGCAAGCCTGGCTGAAGACGGCTGAAATGCCAGAAACTGGTCCTAGGATGCTTGTTTCCGGTCCAGGGAAGTCATGGCTTGGCAGTTCGGGCTGGACTGTTCCCATGAGGCACACGGTCAGACTGATTTGCATATGGCCATGTCTGAACTGGCGTGGCAGAGTGGGCCAAAGAACGGTGATGGATCAAACTCAGATCTGTTGACTGGGTGTGAGTGTTTGATTGGTTCTGAGGCTCCGTCCATCACCACCCCCTTTTGTACCACTTTGTTCGCCATAAGTTGGCAGGGTATGTTCAGACGTGAGTCCCTTGCTCACTTTGCCACTGGATTCAAGCAAGCCTGGCTGAAGACAGCTGAAATGCCAGAAATCCATCCTAGGAAACTTGTTTCCTGTCTAGGGAAGGCATGGCTTGGCAATTCGGGCTGGACTGTTCCCATGAGGCACAGGGTCAGACTGATTTTATATGGCCATGTCTGAACTGGGGTGGCAGAGTGGGCTAAAGAATGGTGATGGATCAAACTCGGATCTGTTGACTGGGTGTGAGTGTTTGATTGGTTCTGATGCTCCTTCCATCACCACCCCCTTTTGTACCGCTTTGTTCGCCATAAGTTTGCAGGGTATGCTCAGACGTGAGTCCCTTGCTCACTTTGCCACTGGATTCAAGCAAGCCTGGCTGAAGACGGCTGAAATGCCAGAAACCGGTCCTAGGAAGCTTGTTTACGGTCCAGGGAAGGCATGGCTTGGCAGTTCGGGCTGGACTGTTCCCATGAGGTACAGGGTCAGACTGATTTGCATATGGCCATGTCTGAACTGGGGTGGCCGAGTGGGTTAAAGAACGGCGATGGATCAAACTCTGATCTGTTGACTGGGTATGAGTGTTTTATTGGTTCTGATGCTCCGTCCATCACCACCCCCTTTTGTACCGCTTTGTTCGCCATAAGTTGGCAGGGTAGGCTCAGACGTGAGTCCCTTGCTCACTTTGCCACTGGATTCAAGCAAGCCTGGCTGAAGACGGCTGAAATGCCAGAAACTGGTCCTAGGATGCTTGTTTCCGGTCCAGGGAAGTCATGGCTTGGCAGTTCGGGCTGGACTGTTCCCATGAGGCACAGGGTCAGACTGATTTGCATTTGGCCATGTCTGAACTGGCGTGGCAGAGTGGGCCAAAGAACGGTGATGGATCAAACTCAGATCTGTTGACTGGGTGTGAGTGTTTGATTGGGTCTGATGCTCCGTCCATCACCACCCCCTTTTGTACCACTTTGTTCGCCATAAGTTGGCAGGGTATGCTCAGACGTGAGTCCCTTGCTCACTTTGCCACTGGGTTCAAGCAAGCCTGGCTGAAGACGTCTGAAATGCCAGAAACCGGTCCTAGGACGCTTGTTTCCGGTCCAGATAAGGCATGGCTTGGCAGTTCGGGCTGGACTGTCCCCATGAGGCACAGGGTCAGACTGAATTGCACATGGCCATGTCTGAACTGGGGTGGCAGAGTGGGCTAAAGACCGGTGATGGATCAAACTCGGATCTGTTGACTGGGTGTGAGTGGTTGATTGGTTCTGATGCTCCGTCCATCAACACCCCCTTTTGTACTGCTTTGTTCTCCATAAGTTGGCAGGGTATGCTCAGACATGAGTCCCTTGCTCACTTTGCCACTGGATTCAAGCAAGCCTGGCTGAAGACAGCTGAAATGCCAGAAATCCATCCTAGTAAACTTGTTTCCTGTCCAGGGAAGGCATGGCTTGGCAATTCGGGCTGGACTGTTCCCATGAGGCACAGGGTCAGACTGATTTTCATATGGCCATGTCTGAACTGGGGTGGCAGAGTGGGCTAAAGAATGGTGATGGATCAAACTCGGATCTGTTGACTGGGTGTGAGTGTTTGATTGGGTCTGATGCTCCGTCCATCACCACCCCCTTTTGTACCGCTTTGCTCGCCATAAGTTGGCAGGGTATGCTCAGACGTGAGTCCCTTGCTCACTTTGCCACTGGATTCAAGCAAACCTGGCTGAAGACGGCTGAAATCCAGAAACCGGTCCTAGGAAGCTTGTTTCCGGTCCAGGGAAGGCATGGCTTGTCAGTTCGGGCTGGACTGTCCCCATGAGGCACAGGGTCAGACTGAATTGCATATGGCCATGTGTGAACTGGCGTGGCAGAGTGGGCCAAAGAACGGTGATGGATCAAACTTGGATCTGTTGACTGGGTGTGAGTGGTTGATTGGTTCTGATGCTCCGTCCATCAACACCCCCTTTTGGAACGCTTTGTTCGCCATAAGTTGGCAGGGTATGCTCACACGTGAGTCCCTTGCTCACTTTGCCACTGGATTCAACCAAGCCTGGCTGAAGACGGCTGAAATGCCAGAAACCGGTCCTAGGAAGCTTGTTTCCGGTCCAGGGAAGGCATGGCTTGGCAGTTCGGGCTGGACTGTTCCCATGAGGCACAGGGCCAGACTGATTTGCATATGGCCATGTCTGAACTGGGGTGGCAGAGTGGGCTAAAGAACGGTGATGGATCAAACTCGGATCTGTTGACTGGGTGTGAGTGTTTGATTGTTTCTGATGCTCTGTCCATCACCAACCCGTTTTGTACCGCTTTGTTCGCCATAAGTTGGCAGGGTATGCTCAGACGTGAGACCCTTGCTCACTTTGCCACTGGATTCAAGCAAGCCTGGCTGAAGACGGCTGAAATGCCAGAAACCGGTCCTAGGAAGCTTGTTTCCGGTCCAGGGAAGGCATGGCTTGGCAGTTCGGGCTGGACTGTTCCCATGAGGCACACGGCCAGACTGATTTGCATATGGCCATGTCTGAACTGGCGTGGCAGAGTGGGCCAAAGAACGGTGATGGGTCAAACTCAGATCTGTTGACTGGGTGTGAGTGTTTGATTGGTTCTGATGCTCCGTCCATCACCACCCCCTTTTGTACCGCTTTGTTCGCCATAAGTTGGCAGGGTATGCTCAGACATGAGTCCCTTGCTCACTTTGCCACTGGATTCAAGCAAGCCTGGCTGAAGACGGCTGAAATCCAGAAACCGGTCCTAGGAAGCTTGTTTCTGGTCCAGGGAAGGCATGGCTTGTCAGTTCGGGCTGGACTGTCCCCATGAGGCACAGGGTCAGACTGAATTTCATATGGCCATGTCTGAACTTGGGTGGCAGAGTGGGCTAAAGACCGGTGATGGATCAAACTCGTATCTGTTGACTGGGTGTGAGTGGTTGATTGGTTCTGATGCTCCGTCCATCACCACCCCCTTTTGTACCTCTTTGTTCGCCATAAGTTGGCAGGGTATGTTCAGACGTGAGTCCCTTGCTCACTTTGCCACTGGATTCAAGCAAGCCTGGCTGAAGACAGCTGAAATGCCTGAAATCCATCCTAGGAAACTTGTTTCCTGTCCAGGGAAGGCATGGCTTGGCAATTCGGGCTGGACTGTTCCCATGAGGCACAGGGTCAGACTGATTTTCATATGGCCACGTCTGAACTGGGGTGGCTGAGTGGGCTAAAGAATGGTGATGGATCAAACTCGGATCTGTTGTTTGGGTGTGAGTATTTGATTGGTTCTGATGCTCCGTCCATCACCACCCCCTTTTGTACCGCTTTGTTCGCCATAAGTTGGCAGGGTATGCTCAGACGTGAGTCCCTTGCTCACTTTGCCACTGGATTCAAGCAAGCCTGGCTGAAGACGGCTGAAATCCAGAAACCGGTCCTAGGAAGCTTGTTTCCGGTCCAGGGAAGGCATGGCTTGTCAGTTCGGGCTGGACTGTCCCCATGAGGCACAGGGTCAGACTGAATTGCATATGGCCATGTCTGAACTTGGGTGGCAGAGTGGGCTAAAGACCGGTGATGGATCAAACTCGGATCTGTTGACTGGGTGTGAGTGGTTGATTGGTTCTGATGCTCCGTCCATCACCACCACCTTTTGTACCGCTTTGTTCGCCATAAGTTGGCAGGGTAGGTTCAGACGTGATTCCCTTGTTCACTTTGCCACTGGATTCAAGCAAGCCTGGCTGAAGACATCTGAAATGCCAGAAATCCATCCTAGGAAACTTGTTTCCTGTCCAGGGAAGGCATGGCTTGGCAATTCGGGCTGGACTGTTCCCATGAGGCACAGGGTCAGACTGATTTTCTTATGGCCATGTCTGAACTGGGGTGGCAGAGTGGGCTAAAGAATGGTGATGGATCAAACTCGGATCTGTTGACTGGGTGTGAGTGTTTGATTGGTTCTGATGCTCCTTCCATCACCACCCCCTTTTGTACCGCTTTGTTCGCCATAAGTTTGCAGGGTATGCTCAGACGTGAGTCCCTTGCTCACTTTGCCACTGGATTCAAGCAAGCCTGGCTGAAGACGGCTGAAATGCCAGAAACCGGTCCTAGGAAGCTTGTTTACGGTCCAGGGAAGGCATGGCTTGGCAGTTCGGGCTGGACTGTTCCCATGAGGTACAGGTTCAGACTGATTTGCATATGGCCATGTCTGAACTGGGGTGGCAGAGTGGGTTAAAGAACGGCGATGGATCAAACTCTGATCTGTTGACTGGGTATGAGTGTTTTATTGGTTCTGATGCTCCGTCCATCACCACCCCCTTTTGTACCGCTTTGTTCGCCATAAGTTGGCAGGGTATGCTCAGACGTGAGTCCCTTGCTCACTTTGCCACTGGATTCAAGCAAGCCTGGCTGAAGACGGCTTAAATGCCAGAAACTGGTCCTAGGATGCTTGTTTCCGGTCCAGGGAAGTCATGGCTTGGCAGTTCGGGCTGGACTGTTCCCATGAGGCACAGGGTCAGACTGATTTGCATATGGGCTTGTCTGAACTGGCGTGGCAGAGTGGGCCAAAGAACGGTGATGGATCAAACTCAGATCTGTTGACTGGGTGTGAGTGTTTGATTGGTTCTGATGCTCCGTCCATCACCACCCCCTTTTGTACCGCTTTGTTCGCCATAAGTTGGCAGGGTATGCTCAGACGTGAGTCCCTTGCTCACTTTGCCACTGGATTCAAGCAAGTCTGGCTGAAGACGGCTGAAATCCAGAAACCGGTCCTAGGAAGCTTGTTTCTGGTCCAGGGAAGGCATGGCTTGTCAGTTCGGGCTGGACTGTCCCCATGAGGCACAGGGTCAGACTGAATTGCATATGGCCATGTCTGAACTGGGTTGGCAGAGTGGGCTAAAGAACGGTGATGGATCAAACTCGGATCTGTTGACTGGGTGTGAGTGTTTGATTGTTTCTGATGCTCCGTCCATCACCAACCCGTTTTGTACCGCTTTGTTCGCCATAAGTTGGCAGGGTATGCTCAGACGTGAGACCCTTGCTCACTTTGCCACTGGATTCAAGCAAGCCTGGCTGAAGACGGCTGAAATGCCAGAAACCGGTCCTAGGAAGCTTGTTTCCGGTCCAGGGAAGGCATGGCTTGGCAGTTCGAGCTGGACTGTTCCCATGAGGCACAGGGTCAGACTCATTTTCATATGGCCATGTCTGAACTGGGGTGGCAGAGTGGGCTAAAGAACGGTGATGGATCAAACTCGGATCTGTTGACTGGGTGTGAGTGTTTGATTGGTTCTGATGCTCCGTCCATCACCACCCCCTTTTGTACCGCTTTGTTCGACATAAGTTGGCAGGGTATGCTTAGACGTGAGTACCTTGCTCACTTTCCACTGGATTCAAGCAAACCTGGCTGAAGACGGCTGAAATGCCAATAACCCGTCCTAGAAAGCTTGTTTCCGGTCCAGGGAAGGCATGGCTTGGCAGTTCGGGCTGGACTGTTCCCATGAGGCACAGGGTCAGACTGATTTGCATATGGCCATGTCTGAACTGGGGTGGCAGAGTGGGCTAAAGAACGGTGATGGATCAAACTCGGATCTGTTGACTGGGTGTGAGTGTTTGATTGTTTCTGATGCTACGTCCATCATCACCCCCTTTTGAACTGCTTTGTTCGCCATAAGTTGGCAGGGTACTCTCAGACGTGAGTCCCTTGCTCAATTTGCCACTGGATTCAAGCAAGCCTGGCTGAAGACGGCTGAAATGCCAGAAACCGTTACTAGGAAGCTTGTTTCCGGTCCAGGGAAGGCATGGCTTGGCAGTTCGGGTTGGACTGTTCCCCTGAGGCACAGGTTCAGACTGATTTGCATATGGCCATGTCTGAATTGGGGTGGCAGAGTGGGCTAAAGAACGGTGATGGATCAAAGTCGGATCTGTTGACTGGGTGTGAGTGTTTGATTGGTTCTGATGGTCCGTCCATCACCACCCCCTTTTGTACCGCTTTGTTCAACATAAGTTGGCAGGGTATGCTCAGACATGAGTCCCTTGCTCACTTTGCCACTGGATTCAAGCAAGCCTGGCTGAAGACGGCTGAAATCCCAGAAACCGGTCCTAGGAAGCTTGTTTCCGGTCCAGGGAAGGCATGGCTTGTCAGTTCGGGCTGGACTGTCCCCATGAGGCACAGGGTCAGACTGAATTGCATATGGCCATGTGTGAACTGGGGTGGCAGAGTGGGCTAAAGAACGGTGATGGATCAAACTCGGATCTGTTGACTGGGTGTGAGTGTTTGATTGTTTCTGATGCTCCGTCCATCACCACCCCCTTTTGGACCGCTTTGTTCACCATAAGTTGGCAGGGTATGCTCACACGTGAGTCCCTTGCTCACTTTGCCACTGGATTCAACCAAGCCTGGCTGAAGACGGCTGAAATGCCAGAAACCGGTCCTAGGAAGCTTGTTTCCGGTCCAGGGAAGGCATGGCTTGGTAGTTCGGGCTGTTCCCATGAGGCACAGGGTCAGACTGATTTGCATATGGCCATATCTGAACTGGGGTGGCAGAGTGGGCTAAAGAACGGTGATGGATCAAACTCGGATCTGTTGACTGGGTGTGAGTGTTTGATTGTTTCTGATGCTCCGTCCATCACCAACCCGTTTTGTACCGCTTAGTTCGCCATAAGTTGGCAGGGTATGCTCAGACGTGAGACCCTTGCTCACTTTGCCACTGGATTCAAGCAAGCCTGGCTGAAGACGGCTGAAATGCCAGAAACAGGTCCTAGGAAGCTTGTTTCCGGTCCAGGGAAGGCATGGCTTGGCAGTTCGAGCTGGACTGTTCCCATGAGGCACAGGGTCAGACTCATTTGCATATGGCCATGTCTGAACTGGGGTGGCAGAGTGGGCTAAAGAACGGTGATGGATCAAACTCGGATCTGTTGACTGGGTGTGAGTGTTTGATTGGTTCTGATGCTCCGTCCATCATCACCCCCTTTTGTACCGCTTTGTTCGACATAAGTTGGCAGGGTATGCTCAGACGTGAGTCCCTTGCTCACTTTCCACTGGATTCAAGCAAACCTGGCTGAAGACGGCTGAAATGCCAGTAACCAGTCCTAGAAAGCTTGTTTCCAGTCCAGGGAAGGCATGGCTTGGCAGTTCGGGCTGGACTGTTCCCATGAGGCACAGGGTCAGACCGATTTGCACATGGCCATGTCTGAACTGAGGTGGCAGAGTGGGCTAAAGAACGGTGATGGATCAAACTCGGATCTGTTGACTGGGTGTGAGTGTTTGATTGTTTCTGATGCTCCGTCCATCACAACCCCCTTCTGGACCGCTTTGTTCGCCATAAGTTGGCAGGGTATGCTCACACGTGAGTCCCTTGATTACTTTGCCACTGGATTCAAGCAAGCCTGGCTGAAGATGGCTGAAATTCCAGAAACCGATCCTAGGAAGCTTGTTTCCGGTCCAGAGAAGGCATGGCTTGGCAGTTCTGGCTGGACTGTTCCCATAAGGCACAGGGTCAGACTGATTTGCATATGGCCATGTCTGAACTGGGGTGGCAGAGTGGGCTAAAGCACGGTGCTGGATCAAACTCGGATCTGTTGACTGGGTGTGAGTGTTTGATTGGTTCTGATGCTCCGTCCATCACCACCCCCTTTTGTACCGCTTTGTTCGCCATAAGTTGGCAGGGTATGCTCAGACGTGAGTCCCTTGCTCACTTTGCCACTGGATTCAAGCAAGCCTGGCTGAAGACGACTGAAATGCCAGAAACCTGTCTTAGGAAACTTGTTTCCTGTCCAGGGAAGGCATGGCTTGGCAATTCGGGCTGGACTGTTCCCATGAGGCACAGGGAAGGACTGATTTTCAGATGGCCATGTCTGAACTGGGGTGGCAGAGTGGGTTAAAGAACGGTGATGGATCAAACTCGGATCTGTTGACTGGGTGTGAGTGTTTGATTGGTTCTGATGCTCCGTCCATCACCACCCCCTTTTGAACCGCTTTGTTCGCCATAAGTTGGCAGGGTATACTTAGACGTGAGTCCCTTGCTCACTTTGCCACTGGATTCAAGCAAGCCTGGCTGAAGATGGCTGAAATTCCAGAAACCGATCCTAGGAAGCTTGTTTCCGGTCCAGAGAAGGCATGGCTTGGCAGTTCTGGCTGGACTGTTCCCATAAGGCACAGGGTCAGACTGATTTGCATACGGCCATGTCTGAACTGGGGTGGCAGAGTGGGCTAAAGCACGGTGCTGGATCAAACTCGGATCTGTTGACTGGGTGTGAGTGTTTGATTGGTTCTGATGCTCCGTCCATCACCACCCCCTTTTGTACCGCTTTGTTCGCCATACGTTGGCAGGGTATGCTCAGACGTGAGTCCCTTGCTCACTTTGCCACTGGATTCAAGCAAGCCTGGCTGAAGACGACAGAAATGCCAGAAACCGGTCCTAGGAAGCTTGTTTCCGGTCCAGGGAAGGCATGGCTTGGCAGTTCGGGCTGGACTGTTCCCATGAGGCACAGGGTCAGACTGATTTGCATATGGCCATGTCTGAACTGGGGTGACAGAGTGGGCTAAAGAACGGTGATGGATCAAACTCGGATCTATTGACTGGGTGTGAGTGTTTGATTGGTTTTGATGCTCCGTCCATCACCACCCCCTTTTGTACCGCTTTGCTCGCCATAAGTTGGCAGGGTATGCTCAGACGTGAGTCCATTGCTCACTTTGCCACTGGATTCAAGCAAGCCTGGCTGAAGACGGCTGAAATGCCAGAAATCGGTCCTAGGAAGCTTGTTTTCGGTCCAGGGAAGGCATGGCTTGGCAGTTCGGGCTGGACTGTTCCCATGAGGCACAGGGTCAGACTGTTTTGCATATGGCTATGTCTGAACTGGGGTGGCAGAGTGGGCTAAAGAACGGTGATGGATCAAACTCAGATCTGTTGACTGGGTGTGAGTGTTTGATGTGTTCTAATGCTCCGTCCATCACCACCCCCTTTTGTACCGCTTTGTTCGCCATAAGTTGGCAGGGTATGCTCAGACGTGAGTCCCTTGCTCACTTTGCCACTGGATTCAAGCAAGCCTGGCTGAAGACAGCTGAAATGCCAGAAACCGGTCCTAGGAAGCTTGTTTCCGGTCCAGGGAAGGCATGGCTTGGCAGTTTGGGCTGGACTGTTCCCATGAGGCACAGGGTCAGACTGATTTGCATATGGCCATGTCTGAACTGGGGTGGCAGAGTGGGCTAAAGAACAGTGATGGATCAAACTCGGATCTGTTGACTGGGTGTGAGTGTTTGATTGGTTCTGATGCTCCGTCCATCACCACCCCCTTTTGTACCGCTTTGTTTGCCATAAGTTTGCAGGGTATGCTCAGACGTGAGTCCCTTGCTCACTTTGCCACTGGATTCAAGCAAGCCTGGCTGAAGATGGCTGAAATGCCAGAAACCGGTCCTAAGAAGCTTGTTTCCGATCCAGGGAAGGCATGGCTTGGCAGTTCGGGCTGGACTGTTCCCATGAGGCACAGGGTCAGACTGATTTGCATATGGCCATGTCTGAACTGGGGTGGCAGATTGGGTTAAAGAACAGTGATGGATCAAACTCGGATCTGTTGACTGGGTATGAGTGTTTGATTGCTTCTGATGCTCCGTCCATCACCACCCCCTTTTGTACCGCTTTGTTCGCCATAAGTTGGCAGGGTATGCTCAGACGTGAGTCCCTTGCTCACTTTGCCACTGGATTCAAGCAAGCCTGGCTGAAGACGGCTGAAATGCCAGAAACCGGTCCTAGGAAGCTTGTTTCCGGTCCAGGGAAGGCATGGCTTGGCAGTTCGGGCTGGACTGTTCCCATGAGGCACAGGGTCAGACCGATTTGCATATGTCCATGTCTGAACTGGGGTGGCAGAGTGGGCCAAAGAACGGTGATTGATCAAACTCGGATCTGTTGACTGGGTGTGAGTGTTTGATTGGTTCTGATGCTCCGTCCATCATCACCCCCTTTTGTACCGCTTTGTTCACCATAAGTTGGCAGTGTATGCTCAGACGTGAGTCCCTTGCTCACTTTGCCACTGGATTCAAGCAAGCCTGGCTGAAGACGACAGAAATGCCAGAAACCGGTCCTAGGAAGCTTGTTTCCGGTCCAGGGAAGGCATGGCTTGGCAGTTCGGGCTGGACTGTTCCCGTGAGGCACAGGGTCAGACTGATTTGCATATGGCCATGTCTGAACTGGGGTGGCAGAGTGGGCTAAAGAACGGTGATGGATCAAACTCGGATCTGTTGACTGGGTGTGAGTGTTTGATTGGTTTTGATGCTCCGTCCATCACCACCCCCTTTTGTACCGCTTTGCTCGCCATAAGTTGGCAGGGTATGCTCAGACGTGAGTCCATTGCTCACTTTGCCACTGGATTCAAGCAAGCCTGGCTGAAGACGGCTGAAATGCCAAAAACCGGTCCTAGGAAGCTTGTTTCCGGTCCAGGGAAGGCATGGCTTGGCAGTTCGGGCTGGACTGTTCCCATGAGGCACAGGGTCAGACTGTTTTGCATATGGCCATGTCTGAACTGGGGTGGCAGAGTGGGCTAAAGAACGGTGATGGATCAAACTCAGATCTGTTGACTGGGTGTAAGTGTTTGATGTGTTCTAATGCTCCGTCCATCACCACCCCCTTTTGTACCGCTTTGTTCGCCATAAGTTGGCAGGGTATCCTCAGACGTGAGTCCCTTGCTCACTTTGCCACTGGATTCAAGCAAGCCTGGCTGAAGACAGCTGAAATGCCAGAAACCCATCCTAGGAAGCTTGTTTCCGGTCCAGGGAAGGCATGGCTTGGCAGTTCGGGCTGGACTGTTCCCATGAGGCACAGGGTCAGACCGATTTGCATATGGCCATGTCTGAACTGGGGTGGCAGAGTGGGCCAAAGAACGGTGATTGATCAAACTCGGATCTGTTGACTGGGTGTGAGTGTTTGATTGGTTCTGATGCTCCGTCCATCACCACCCCCTTTTGTACCGCTTTGTTCCTCATAAGTTGGCAGGGTATGCTCAGACGTGAGTCCCTTGCTCACTTTGCCACTGGACTCAAGCAAGCCTGGCTGAAGACGGCTGAAATGCCAGAAACCGGTCCTAGGAAGCTTGTTTCCGGTCCAGGGAAGGCATGGCTTGGCAGTTCGGGCTGGACTGTTCCCATGAGGCACAGGGTCAGACTGATTTGCATATGGCCATGTCTGAACTGGGGTGGCAGAGTGGGCCAAAGCACGGTGATGGATCAAACTCGAATCTGTTGACTGGGTGTGAGTGTTTGATTGTTTCTGATGCTCCGTCCATCACCACCCCCTTTTGTACCGCTTTGTTTGCCATAAGTTGGCAGGGTATGCTCAGACGTGAGTCCCTTGCTCACTTTGCCACTGGATTCAAGCAAGCGTGGCTGAAGACGGCTGAAATGCCAAAAACCGGTCCTAGGAAGCTTGTTCCCGGTCCAGGGAAGGCATGGCTTGGCAGTTCAGGCTGGACTGTTCCCATGAGGCACAGGGTCAGACTGATTTGCAAATGGCCATGTCTGAACTGGGGTGGCAGAGTGGGCTAAAGAACGGTGATGGATCAAACTCGGATCTGTTGACTGGGTGTGAGTGTTTGATTGTTTCTGATGCTCCATCCATCACCACCCCCTTCTGTACTGCTTTGTTCGCCATAAGTTGGCAGGGTACTCTCAGACGTGAGTCCCTTGCTCACTTTGCCACTGGATTCAAGCAAGCCTGGCTGGAGATGGCTAAAATGCCAGAAAACGTTCCTAGGAAGCTTGTTTCCAGTCCAGGGAAGGCATGGCTTGGCAGTTCGGGTTGGACTGTTCCCATGAGGCACAGGGTCAGACTGATTTTCATATGGCCATGTCTGAACTGGGGTGGCAGAGTGGGCTAAAGAATGGTGATGGATCAAACTCGGATCTGATGACTGGGTGTGATTGTTTGATTGGTTCTGATGCTCCGTCCATCACCACCCCCTTTTGTACCGCTTTGTTCGCCATAAGTTGGCAGGGTATGCTCAGACGTGAGTCCCTTGCTCACTTTGTCACAGGATTCAAGCAAGCTTGGCTGAAGACGGCTGAAATGCCAGAAACCGGTCCTAGGAAGCTTGTTTCCGGTTCAGATAAGGCATGGCTTGGCAGTTCGGGCTGGACTGTTCCCGTGAGGCACAGGGTCAGACTGATTTGCATATGGCCATGTCTGAACTGGGGTGGCAGAGTGGGCTAAAGAACGGTGATGGATCAAACTCGGATCTGTTGACTGGGTGTGAGTGTTTGATTGTTTCTGATGCTTTATCCATCACCACCCCCTTTTGTACTGCTTTGTTCACCATAAGTTGACAGGGTACTCTCAGACGTGAGTCCCTTGCTCACTTTGCCACTGGATTCAAGCAAGCCTGGCTGAAGACGGCTGAAATGCCAGAAACCGTTCCTAGGAAGCTTGTTTCTGGTCCAGGGAAGGCATGGCTTGGCAGTTCGGGTTGGACTGTTCCCATGAGGCACAGGTTCAGACTGATTTGCATATGGCCATGTCTGAATTGGGGTGGCAGAGTGGGCTAAAGAACGGTGATGGATCAAAGTCAGATCTGTTGACTGGGTGTGAGTGTTTGATTGGTTCTGATGCTCCGTCCATCACCACCCCCTTTGTACCGCTTTGTTCGCCATAAGTTGGCAGGGTATGCTCAGACGTGAGTTCCTTGCTCACTTTGCCACTGGATTAAAGCAAGCCTGGCTGAAGACGGCTGAAATGCCAGAAACCCGTCTTAGGAAACTTGTTTCCTGTCCAGGGAAGGCATGGCTTGGCAATTCGGGCTGGACTGTTCCCATGAGGCACAGGGTCAGACTGATTTTCATATGGCCACGTCTGAACTGGGGTGGCGGAGTGGGCTAAAGAATGGTGATGGATCAAACTCGGATCTGTTGACTGGGTGTGAGTGTTTGATTGGTTCTGATGCTCCGTCCATCACCACCCCCTTTTGTACCGCTTTGTTCGCCATAAGTTGGCAGGGTATGCTCAGACGTGAGTCCCTTACTCACTTTGCCACTGGATTCAAGGAAGCCTGGCTGAAGACGGCTGAAATGCCAGAAACCGGTCCTAGGAAGCTTGTTTGCGGTCCAGGGAAGGCATGGCTTGGCAGTTCGGGCTGCACTGTTCCCGTGAGGCACAGGGTCAGACTGATTTGCATATGGCCATGTCTGAACTGGGGTGGCAGAGTGGGTTAAAGAACGGTGATGGATCAAACTCGGATCTGTTGACTGGGTATGAGTGTTTGATTGGTTCTGATACTCCGTCCATCACCACCCCCTTTTGTACCGCTTTGTTCACCATAAGTTGGCAGGGTATGCTCAGACGTGAGTACCTTGCTCACTTTGCCACTGGGTTCAACCAAGCCTGGCTGAAGACATCTGAAATGCCAGAAACCGATCCTAGGACGCTTGTTTCCGGTCCAGGGAAGGCATGGCTTGACAGTTCGGGCTGGACTGTTCCCATGAGGCACAGGGTCAGACTGATTTGCATATGGCCATGTCTGAACTGGGGTGGCAGAGTGGGCCAAAGAACGGTGATGGATCAAACTCGGATCTGTTGATTGGGTGTGAGTGTTTGATTGGTTCTGATGCTCCGTCCATCACCACCCCCTTTTGTAACGCTTTGTTCGCCATAAGTTGGCAGGGTATGCTCAGACGTGAGTCCCTTGCTCACTTTGCAACTGGATTCAAGCAAGCCTGGCTGAAGACGACAGAAATGCCAGAAACCGGTCCTAGGAAGCTTGTTTCCGGTCCAGGGAAGGCATGGCTTGGCAGTTCGGGCTGGACTGTTCCCATGAGGCACAGGGTCAGACTGATTTGCATATGGCCATGTCTGAACTGGGGTGGCAGAGTGGGCTAAAGAACGGTGATGGATCAAACTCGGATCTGTTGACTGGGTGTGAGTGTTTGATTGGTTTTGAGGCTCCGTCCATCACCACCCCCTTTTGTACCGCTTTGCTCGCCATAAGTTGGCAGGGTATGCTCAGACGTGAGTCCATTGCTCACTTTGCCACTGGATTCAAGCAAGCCTGGCTGAAGACGTCTGAAATGCCAGAAACCGGTCCTAGGAAGCTTGTTTCCGGTCCAGGGAAGGCATGGCTTGGCAGTTCGGGATGGACTGTTCCCATGAGGCACAGGGTCAGACTGTTTTGCATATGGCCATGTCTGAACTGGAGTGGCAGAGTGGGCTTAAGAATGGTAATGGATCAAACTCAGATCTGTTGACTGGGTGTGAGTGTTTGATGTGTTCTAATGCTCCGTCCATCACCACCCCCTTTTGTACCGCTTTGTTCGCCATAAGTTGGCAGGGTATGCTCAGACGTGAGTCCCTTGCTCACTTTGTCAGAGGATTCAAGCAAGCTTGGCTGAAGACGGCTGAAATGCCAGAAACCGGTCCTAGGAAGCTTGTTTCCGGTTCAGATAAGGCATGGCTTGGCAGTTCGGGCTGGACTGTTCCCGTGAGGCACAGGGTCAGACTGATTTGCATATGGCCATGTCTGAACTGGGGTGGCAGAGTGGGCTAAAGAACGGTGATGGATCAAACTCGGATCTGTTGACTGGGTGTGAGTGTTTGATTGTTTCTGATGCTTTATCCATCACCACCCCCTTTTGTACTGCTTTGTTCACCATAAGTTGACAGGGTACTCTCAGACGTGAGTCCCTTGCTCACTTTGCCACTGGATTCAAGCAAGCCTGGCTGAAGACGGCTGAAATGCCAGAAACCGTTCCTAGGAAGCTTGTTTCCGGTCCAGGGAAGGCATGGCTTGGCAGTTCGGGTTGGACTGTTCCCATGAGGCACAGGTTCAGACTGATTTGCATATGGCCATGTCTGAATTGGGGTGGCAGAGTGGGCTAAAGAACGGTGATGGATCAAAGTCAGATCTGTTGACTGGGTGTGAGTGTTTGATTGGTTCTGATGCTCCGTCCATCACCACCCCCTTTTGTACCGCTTTGTTCGCCATAAGTTGGCAGGGTATGCTCAGACGTGAGTTCCTTGCTCACTTTGCCACTGGATTAAAGCAAGCCTGGCTGAAGACGGCTGAAATGCCAGAAACCCGTCTTAGGAAACTTGTTTCCTGTCCAGGGAAGGCATGGCTTGGCAATTCGGGCTGGACTGTTCCCATGAGGCACAGGGTCAGACTGATTTTCATATGGCCACGTCTGAACTGGGGTGGCGGAGTGGGCTAAAGAATGGTGATGGATCAAACTCGGATCTGTTGACTGGGTGTGAGTGTTTGATTGGTTCTGATGCTCCGTCCATCACCACCCCCTTTTGTACCGCTTTGTTCGCCATAAGTTGGCAGGGTATGCTCAGACGTGAGTCCCTTACTCACTTTGCCACTGGATTCAAGGAAGCCTGGCTGAAGACGGCTGAAATGCCAGAAACCGGTCCTAGGAAGCTTGTTTGCGGTCCAGGGAAGGCATGGCTTGGCATTTCGGGCTGCACTGTTCCCGTGAGGCACAGGGTCAGACTGATTTGCATATGGCCATGTCTGAACTGGGGTGGCAGAGTGGGTTAAAGAACGGTGATGGATCAAACTCGGATCTGTTGACTGGGTATGAGTGTTTGATTGGTTCTGATACTCCGTCCATCACCACCCCCTTTTGTACCGCTTTGTTCACCATAAGTTGGCAGGGTATGCTCAGACGTGAGTACCTTGCTCACTTTGCCACTGGGTTCAACCAAGCCTGGCTGAAGACATCTGAAATGCCAGAAACCGATCCTAGGACGCTTGTTTCCGGTCCAGGGAAGGCATGGCTTGACAGTTCGGGCTGGACTGTTCCCATGAGGCACAGGGTCAGACTGATTTGCATATGGCCATGTCTGAACTGGGGTGGCAGAGTGGGCCAAAGAACGGTGATGGATCAAACTCGGATCTGTTGATTGGGTGTGAGTGTTTGATTGGTTCTGATGCTCCGTCCATCACCACCCCCTTTTGTAACGCTTTGTTCGCCATAAGTTGGCAGGGTATGCTCAGACGTGAGTCCCTTGCTCACTTTGCAACTGGATTCAAGCAAGCCTGGCTGAAGACGACAGAAATGCCAGAAACCGGTCCTAGGAAGCTTGTTTCCGGTCCAGGGAAGGCATGGCTTGGCAGTTCGGGCTGGACTGTTCCCATGAGGCACAGGGTCAGACTGATTTGCATATGGCCATGTCTGAACTGGGGTGGCAGAGTGGGCTAAAGAACGGTGATGGATCAAACTCGGATCTGTTGACTGGGTGTGAGTGTTTGATTGGTTTTGAGGCTCCGTCCATCACCACCCCCTTTTGTACCGCTTTGCTCGCCATAAGTTGGCAGGGTATGCTCAGACGTGAGTCCATTGCTCACTTTGCCACTGGATTCAAGCAAGCCTGGCTGAAGACGGCTGAAATGCCAGAAACCGGTCCTAGGAAGCTTGTTTCCGGTCCAGGGAAGGCATGGCTTGGCAGTTCGGGATGGACTGTTCCCATGAGGCACAGGGTCAGACTGTTTTGCATATGGCCATGTCTGAACTGGAGTGGCAGAGTGGGCTAAAGAACGGTGATGGATCAAACTCAGATCTGTTGACTGGGTGTGAGTGTTTGATGTGTTCTAATGCTCCGTCCATCACCACCCCCTTTTGTACCGCTTTGTTTGCCATAAGTTGGCAGGGTATGCTCAGACGTGAGTCCCTTGCTCACTTTGCCACTGGATTCAGGCAAGCCTGGCTGAAGACAGCTGAAATGCCAGAAACCGGTCCTAGGAAGCTTGTTTCCGGTCCAGGGAAGGCATGGCTTGGCAGTTCGGGCTGGACTGTTCCCATGAGGCACAGGGTCAGACTGATTTGCATATGGCCATGTCTGAACTGGGGTGGCAGAGTGGGCTAAAGAACAGTGATGGATCAAACTCGGATCTGTTGACTGGGTGTGAGTGTTTGATTGGTTCTGATGCTCCGTCCATCACCACCCCCTTTTGTACTGCTTTGTTTGCCATAAGTTTGCAGGGTATGCTCAGACGTGAGTCCCTTGCTCACTTTGCCACTGGATTCAAGCAAGCCTGGCTGAAGACGGCTGAAATGCCAGAAACCGGTCCTAGGAAGCTTGTTTCCGGTCCAGGGAAGGCATGGCTTGGCAGTTCGGGCTGGACTGTTCCCATGAGGCACAGGGTCAGACTGATTTGCATATGGCCATGTCTGAACTGGGGTGGCAGAGTGGGCTAAAGAACGGTGATGGATCAAAGTCGGATCTGTTGACTGGGGTGAGTGTTTGATTGGTTCTGATGCTCCGTCGATCACCACCCCCTTTTGTACCGCTTTGTTCGCCATAAGTTGGCAGGGTATGCTCAGACGTGAGTCCCTTGCTCACTTTGCCACTTGATTAAAGCAAGCCTGGCTGAAGACGGCTGAAATGCCAGAAACCCGTCTTAGGAAACTTGTTTCCTGTCCAGGGAAGGCATGGCTTGGCAATTCGGGCTGGACTGTTCCCATGAGGCACAGGGTCAGACTGATTTTCATATGGCCTCGTCTGAACTGGGGTAGCGGAGTGGGCTAAAGAATGGTGATGGATCAAACTCGGATCTGTTGACTGGGTGTGAGTGTTTGATTGGTTCTAATGCTCCGTCCATCACCACCCCCTTTTGTACCGCTTTGTTCGCCATAAGTTGGCAGGGTATGCTCAGACGTGAGTCCCTTACTCACTTTGCCACTGGATTCAAGGAAGCCTGGCTGAAGACGGCTGAAATGCCAGAAACCGGTCCTAGGAAGCTTGTTTGCGGTCCAGGGAAGGCATGGCTTGGCAGTTCGGGCTAGACTGTTCACGTGAGGCACAGGGTCAGACTGATTTGCATATGGCCATGTCTGAACTGGGGTGGCAGAGTGGGTTAAAGAACGGTGATGGATCAAACTCGGATCTGTTGACTGGGTATGAGTGTTTGATTGGTTCTGATGCTCCGTCCATCACCACCCCCTTTTGTACCGCTTTGTTCACCATAAGTTGGCAGGGTATGCTCAGACGTGAGTACCTTGCTCACTTTGCCACTGGGTTCAACCAAGCCTGGCTGAAGACATCTGAAATGCCAGAAACCGATCCTAGGACGCTTGTTTCCGGTCCAGGGAAGGCATGGCTTGACAGTTCGGGCTGGACTGTTCCCATGAGGCACAGGGTCAGACTGATTTGCATATGGCCATGTCTGAACTGGGGTGGCAGAGTGGGCCAAAGAACGGTGATGGATCAAACTCGGATCTGTTGACTGGGTGTGAGTGTTTGATTGGTTCTGATGCTCCGTCCATCACCACCCCCTTTTGTACCGCTTTGTTCGCCATAAGTTGGCAGGGTATGCTCAGACGTGAGTCCCTTGCTCACTTTGCCACTGGATTCAAGCAAGCCTGGCTGAAGACGGCTGAAATGCCAGAAACCGGTCCTAGGAAGCTTGTTTCCGGTCCAGGGAAGGCATGGCTTGGCAGTTCGGGCTGGACTGTTCCCATGAGGCACAGGGTCAGACTGATTTGCATATGGCCATGTCTGAACTGGGGTGGCAGAGTGGGCTAAAGACCGGTGATGGATCAAACTCGGATCTGTTGACTGGGTGTGAGTGGTTGATTGGTTCTGATGCTCCGTCCATCACCACCCCCTTTTGTACCGCTTTGTTCACCATAAGTTGGCAGGGTATGGTCAGACATGAGTCACTTGCTCTCTTTGCCACTGGATTCAAGCAAGCCTGGCTGAAGACAGCTGAAATGCCAGAAATCCATCCTAGGAAACTTGTTTCCTGTCCAGGGAAGGCATGGCTTGGCAATTCGGGCTGGACTGTTCCCATGAGGCACAGGGTCAGACTGATTTTCATATGGCCATGTGTGAACTGGGGTGGCAGAGTGGGCTAAAGAACGGTGATGGATCAAACTCGGATCTGTTGACTGGGTGTGAGTGTTTGATTGGTTCTGATGCTCCGTCCATCACCACCCCCTTTTGGACCGCTGTGTTCACCATAAGTTGGCAGGGTATGCTCACACGTGAGTCCCTTGCTCACTTTGCCACTGGATTCAACCAAGCCTGGCTGAAGACGGCTGAAATGCCAGAAACCGGTCGTAGGAAGCTTGTTTCCGGTCCAGGGAAGGCATGGCTCTGCAGTTCGGGCTGGACTGTTCCCATGAGGCACAGGGTCAGACTGATTTGCATATGGCCACGTCTGAACTGGGGTGGCAGAGTGGGCTAAAGAACGGTGATGGATCAAACTCGGATCTGTTGACTGGGTGTGAGTGTTTGATTGTTTCTGATGCTCCGTCCATCACCACCCCCTTTTGTACCGCTTTGTTCGCCATAAGTTGGCAGGGTATGCTCAGACGTGAGTCGCTTACTCACTTTGCCACTGGATTCAAGGAAGCCTGGCTGAAGACGGCTGAAATGCCAGAAACCGGTCCTAGGAAGCTTGTTTGCGGTCCAGGGAAGGCATGGCTTGGCAGTTCGGGCTGCACTGTTCCCGTGAGGCACAGGGTCAGACTGATTTGCATATGGCCATGTCTGAACTGGGGTGGCAGAGTGGGTTAAAGAACGGTGATGGATCAAACTCGGATCTGTTGACTGGGTATGAGTGTTTGATTGGTTCTGATACTCCGTCCATCACCACCTCCTTTTGTACCGCTTTGTTCACCATAAGTTGGCAGGATATGCTCAGACGTGAGTACCTTGCTCCCTTTGCCACTGGGTTCAACCAAGCCTGGCTGAAGACATCTGAAATGCCAGAAACCGATCCTAGGATGCTTGTTTCCGGTCCAAGGAAGGCATGGCTTGACAGTTCGGGCTGGACTGTTCCCATGAGGCACAGGGTCAGACTGATTTGCATATGGCCATGTCTGAACTGGGGTGGCAGAGTGGGCCAAAGAACGGTGATGGATCAAACTCGGATCTGTTGACTGGGTGTGAGTGTTTGATTGGTTCTGATGCTCCGTCCATCACCACCCCCTTTTGTAACGCTTTGTTCGCCATAAGTTGGCAGGGTATGCTCAGACGTGAGTCCCTTGCTCACTTTGCAACTGGATTCAAGCAAGCCTGGCTGAAGACGACAGAAATGCCAGAAACCGGTCCTAGGAAGCTTGTTTCCGGTCCAGGGAAGGCATGGCTTGGCAGTTCGGGCTGGACTGTTCCCATGAGGCACAGGGTCAGACTGATTTGCATATGGCCATGTCTGAACTGGGGTGGCAGAGTGGGCTAAAGAACGGTGATGGATCAAACTCGGATCTGTTGACTGGGTGTGAGTGTTTGATTGGTTTTGAGGCTCCGTCCATCACCACCCCCTTTTGTACCGCTTTGCTCGCCATAAGTTGGCAGGGTATGCTCAGACGTGAGTCCCTTGCTCACTTTGCCACTGGATTCAAGCAAGCCTGGCTGAAGACGGCTGAAATGCCAGAAACCTGTCTTCGGAAACTTGCTTCCTGTCCAGGGAAGGCATGGCTTGGCAATTCGGGCTGGACTGTTCCAATGAGGCACAGGGTCAGACTGATTTTCATATGGCCATGTCTGAACTGGGGTGGCAGAGTGGGCTAAAGAATGGTGATGGATCAAACTCGGATCTGTTGACTGGGTGTGAGTGTTTGATTGGTTCTGATGCTCCGTCCATCACCACCCCCTTTTGTACCGCTTTGTTCGCCCTAAGTTGGCAGGGTATGCTCAGACGTGAGTCCCTTGCTCACTTTGCCACTGGGTTCAAGCAAGCCTGGCTGAAGACGTCTGAAATGCCAGAAACCGGTCCTAGGATGCTTGTTTTCGGTCCTGGGAAGGCATGGCTTGACAGTTCGGGCTGGACTGTTCCCATGAAGCACAGGGTCAGACTGATTTGCATATGGCCATTTCTGAACTGGGGTGGCAGAGTGGGCTAAAGAACGGTGATGGATCAAACTCGGATCTGTTGACTGGGTGTGAGTGTTTGATTGTTTCTGATGCTCCATCCATCACCACCCCCTTTTGTACTGCTTTGTTCGCCATAAGTTGGCAGGGTACTCTCAGACATGAGTCCCTTGCTCACTTTGCCACTGGATTCAAGCAAGCCTGGCTGAAGACGGCTGAAATACCAGAAACCGTTCCTAGGAAGCTTGTTTCCGGTCCAGGGATGGCATGGCTTGGCAGTTCGGGTTGGACTGTTCCCATGAGGCACAGGTTCAGACTGATTTGCATATGGCCATGTCTGAATTGGGTTGGCAGAGTGGTCTAAAGAACGGTGATGGATCAAAGTCGGATCTGTTGACTGGGTGTGAGTGTTTGATTGGTTCTGATGCTCCGTCCATCACCACCCCCTTTTGTACCGCTTTGTTCGCCATAAGTTGGCAGGGTATGCTCAGACGTGAGTCCCTTGCTCACTTTGCCACTTGATTAAAGCAAACCTGGCTGAAGACGGCTGAAATGCCAGAAACCCGTCTTAGGAAACTTGTTTCCTGTCCAGGGAAGGCATGGCTTGGCAATTCGGGCTGGACTGTTCCCATGAGGCACAGGGTCAGACTGATTTTCATATGGCCACGTCTGAACTGGGGTAGCGGAGTGGGCTAAAGAATGGTGATGGATCAAACTCGGATCTGTTGACTGGGTGTGAGTGTTTGATTGGTTCTAATGCTCCGTCCATCACCACCCCCTTTTGTACCGCTTTGTTCGCCATAAGTTGGCAGGGTATGCTCAGACGTGAGTCCCTTACTCACTTTGCCACTGGATTCAAGGAAGCCTGGCTGAAGACGGCTGAAATGCCAGAAACCGGTCCTAGGAAGCTTGTTTGCGGTCCAGGGAAGGCATGGCTTGGCAGTTCAGGCTAGACTGTTCACGTGAGGCACAGGGTCAGACTGATTTGCATATGGCCATGTCTGAACACTGGGGTGAGTGTTTGATTGGTTCTGATGCTCCGTCCATCACCACCCCCTTTTGTACCGCTTTGTTCGCCATAAGTTGGCAGGGTATGCTCAGACGTGAGTCCCTTGCTCACTTTGCCACTGGATTCAAGCAAGCCTGGCTGAAGACGGCTGAAATGCCAGAAACCTGTCCTAGGAAGCTTGTTTCCGGTCAAGATAAGGCATGGCTTGGCAGTTCGGGCTGGACTGTTCCCGTGAGGCACAGGGTCAGACTGATTTGCATATGGCCATGTCTGAACTGGGGTGGCAGAGTGGGTTAAAGAACGGTGATGGATCAAACTCGGATCTGTTGACTGGGTATGAGTGTTTGATTGGTTCTGATGCTCCGTCCATCACCACCCCCTTTTGTACCGCTTTGTTCACCATGAGTTGGCAGGGTATGCTCAGACGTGAGTCCCTTGCTCACTTTGCCACTGGGTTCAAGCAAGCCTGGCTGAAGACGTCTGAAATGCCAGAAACCGGTCCTAGGATGCTTGTTTCCGGTCCTGGGAAGGCATGGCTTGACAGTTCGGGCTGGACTGTTCCCATGAAGCACAGGGTCAGACTGATTTGCATATGGCCATGTCTGAACTGGGGTGGCAGAGTGGGCTAAAGAACGGTGATGGATCAAACTCGGATCTGTTGACTGGGTGTGAGTGTTTGATTGTTTCTGATGCTCCATCCATCACCACCCCCTTTTGTACTGCTTTGTTCGCCATAAGTTGGCAGGGTACTCTCAGACGTGAGTCCCTTGCTCACTTTGCCACTGGATTCAAGCAAGCCTGGCTGAAGACGGCTGAAATGCCAGAAACTGTTCCTAGGAAGCTTGTTTCCGGTCCAGGGATGGCATGGCTTGGCAGTTCGGGTTGGACTGTTCCCATGAGGCACAGGTTCAGACTGATTTGCATATGGCCATGTCTGAATTGGGTTGGCAGAGTGGTCTAAAGAACGGTGATTGATCAAAGTCGGATCTGTTGACTGGGTGTGAGTGTTTGATTGGTTCTGATGCTCCGTCCATCACCACCCCCTTTTGTACCGCTTTGTTCGCCATAAGTTGGCAGGGTATGCTCAGACGTGAGTCCCTTGCTCACTTTGCCACTTGATTAAAGCAAGCCTGGCTGAAGACGGCTGAAATGCCAGAAACCCGTCTTAGGAAACTTGTTTCCTGTCCAGGGAAGGCATGGCTTGGCAATTCGGGCTGGACTGTTCCCATGAGGCACAGGGTCAGACTGATTTTCATATGGCCTCGTCTGAACTGGGGTAGCGGAGTGGGCTAAAGAATGGTGATGGATCAAACTCGGATCTGTTGACTGGGTGTGAGTGTTTGATTGGTTCTAATGCTCCGTCCATCACCACCCCCTTTTGTACCGCTTTGGTCGCCATAAGTTGGCAGGGTATGCTCAGACGTGAGTCCCTTACTCACTTTGCCACTGGATTCAAGGAAGCCTTGCTGAAGACGGCTGAAATGCCAGAAACCGGTCCTAGGAAGCTTGTTTGCGGTCCAGGGAAGGCAAGGCTTGGCAGTTCGGGCTAGACTGTTCACGTGAGGCACAGGGTCAGACTGATTTGCATATGGCCATGTCTGAACTGGGGTGGCAGAGTGGGTTAAAGAACGGTGATGGATCAAACTCGGATCTGTTGACTGGGTATGAGTGTTTGATTGGTTCTGATGCTCCGTCCATCACCACCCCCTTTTGTACCGCTTTGTTCACCATAAGTTGGCAGGGTATGCTCAGACGTGAGTACCTTGCTCACTTTGCCACTGGGTTCAACCAAGCCTGGCTGAAGACATCTGAAATGCCAGAAACCGATCCTAGGACGCTTGTTTCCGGTCCAGGGAAGGCATGGCTTGACAGTTCGGGCTGGACTGTTCCCATGAGGCACAGGGTCAGACTGATTTGCATATGGCCATGTCTGAACTGGGGTGGCAGAGTGGGCTAAAGACCGGTGATGGATCAAACTCGGATCTGTTGACTGGGTGTGAGTGGTTGATTGGTTCTGATGCTCCGTCCATCACCACCCCCTTTTGTACCGCTTTGTTCACCATAAGTTGGCAGGGTATGGTCAGACGTGAGTCACTTGCTCTCTTTGCCACTGGATTCAAGCAAGCCTGGCTGAAGACAGCTGAAATGCCAGAAATCCATCCTAGGAAACTTGTTTCCTGTCCAGGGAAGGCATGGCTTGGCAATTCGGGCTGGACTGTTCCCATGAGGCACAGGGTCAGACTGATTTTCATATGGCCATGTGTGAACTGGGGTGGCAGAGTGGGCTAAAGAACGGTGATGGATCAAACTCGGATCTGTTGACTGGGTGTGAGTGTTTGATTGTTTCTGATGCTCCGTCCATCACCACCCCCTTTTGGACCGCTGTGTTCACCATAAGTTGGCAGGGTATGCTCACACGTGAGTCCCTTGCTCACTTTGCCACTGGATTCAACCAAGCCTGGCTGAAGACGGCTGAAATGCCAGAAACCGGTCGTAGGAAGCTTGTTTCCGGTCCAGGGAAGGCATGGCTCTGCAGTTCGGGCTGGACTGTTCCCATGAGGCACAGGGTCAGACTGATTTGCATATGGCCACGTCTGAACTGGGGTGGCAGAGTGGGCTAAAGAACGGTGATGGATCAAACTCGGATCTGTTGACTGGGTATGAGTGTTTGATTGGTTCTGATACTCCGTCCATCACCACCCCCTTTTGTACCGCTTTGTTCACCATAAGTTGGCAGGGTATGCTCAGACGTGAGTCGCTTACTCACTTTGCCACTGGATTCAAGGAAGCCTGGCTGAAGACGGCTGAAATGCCAGAAACCGGTCCTAGGAAGCTTGTTTGCGGTCCAGGGAAGGCATGGCTTGGCAGTTCGGGCTGCACTGTTCCCGTGAGGCACAGGGTCAGACTGATTTGCATATGGCCATGTCTGAACTGGGGTGGCAGAGTGGGTTAAAGAACGGTGATGGATCAAACTCGGATCTGTTGACTGGGTATGAGTGTTTGATTGGTTCTGATACTCCGTCCATCACCACCCCCTTTTGTACCGCTTTGTTCACCATAAGTTGGCAGGGTATGCTCAGACGTGAGTACCTTGCTCACTTTGCCACTGGGTTCAACCAAGCCTGGCTGAAGACATCTGAAATGCCAGAAACCGATCCTAGGATGCTTGTTTCCGGTCCAAGGAAGGCATGGCTTGACAGTTCGGGCTGGACTGTTCCCATGAGGCACAGGGTCAGACTGATTTGCATATGGCCATGTCTGAACTGGGGTGGCAGAGTGGGCCAAAGAACGGTGATGGATCAAACTCGGATCTGTTGACTGGGTGTGAGTGTTTGATTGGTTCTGATGCTCCGTCCATCACCACCCCCTTTTGTAACGCTTTGTTCGCCATAAGTTGGCAGGGTATGCTCAGACGTGAGTCCCTTGCTCACTTTGCAACTGGATTCAAGCAAGCCTGGCTGAAGACGACAGAAATGCCAGAAACCGGTCCTAGGAAGCTTGTTTCCGGTCCAGGGAAGGCATGGCTTGGCAGTTCGGGTTGGACTGTTCCCATGAGGCACAGGTTCAGACTGATTTGCATATGGCCATGTCTGAACTGGGGTGGCAGAGTGGGCTAAAGAACGGTGATGGATCAAAGTCGGATCTGTTGACTGGGGTGAGTGTTTGATTGGTTCTGATGCTCCGTCCATCATCACCCCCTTTTGTACCGCTTTGTTCGCCATAAGTTGGCAGGGTATGCTCAGACGTGAGTCCCTTGCTCACTTTGCCACTGGATTCAAGCAAGCCTGGCTGAAGACGGCTGAAATGCCAGAAACCTGTCTTCGGAAACTTGTTTCCTGTCCAGGGAAGTCATGGCTTGGCAATTCGGGCTGGACTGTTCCCATGAGGCACAGGGTCAGACTGATTTTCATATGGCCATGTCTGAACTGGGGTGGCAGAGTGGGCTAAAGAATGGTGATGGATCAAACTCGGATCTGTTGACTGGGTGTGAGTGTTTGATTGGTTCTGATGCTCCGTCCATCACCACCCCTTTTTGTACCGCTTTGTTCGCCCTAAGTTGGCAGGGTATGCTCAGACGTGAGTCCCTTGCTCACTTTGTCACTGGATTCAAGCAAGCCTAGCTGAAGACGGCTGAAATGCCAGAAACCGGTCCTAGGAAGCTTGTTTCCGGTCAAGATAAGGCATGGCTTGGCAGTTCGGGCTGGACTGTTCCCGTGAGGCACAGGGTCAGACTGATTTGCATATGGCCATGTCTGAACTGGGGTGGCAGAGTGGGTTAAAGAACGGTGATGGATCAAACTCGGATCTGTTGACTGGGTATGAGTGTTTGATTGGTTCTGATGCTCCGTCCATCACCTCCCCCTTTTGTACCGCTTTGTTCACCATGAGTTGGCAGGGTATGCTCAGACGTGAGTCCCTTGCTCACTTTGCCACTGGGTTCAAGCAAGCCTGGCTGAAGACGTCTGAAATGCCAGAAACCGGTCCTAGGATGCTTGTTTCCGGTCCTGGGAAGGCATGGCTTGACAGTTCGGGCTGGACTGTTCCCATGAAGCACAGGGTCAGACTGATTTGCATATGGCCATGTCTGAACTGGGGTGGCAGAGTGGGCTAAAGAACGGTGATGGATCAAACTTGGATCTGTTGACTGGGTGTGAGTGTTTGATTGTTTCTGATGCTCCATCCATCACCACCCCCTTTTGTACTGCTTTGTTCGCCATAAGTTGGCAGGGTACTCTCAGACGTGAGTCCCTTGCTCACTTTGCCACTGGATTCAAGCAAGCCTGGCTGAAGACGGCTGAAATGCCAGAAACCGTTCCTAGGAAGCTTGTTTCCGGTCCAGGGATGGCATGGCTTGGCAGTTCGGGTTGGACTGTTCCCATGAGGCACAGGTTCAGACTGATTTGCATATGGCCATGTCTGAATTGGGTTGGCAGAGTGGTCTAAAGAACGGTGATGGATCAAAGTCGGATCTGTTGACTGGGTGTGAGTGTTTGATTGGTTCTGATGCTTCGTCCATCACCACCCCCTTTTGTACCGCTTTGTTCGCCATAAGTTGGCAGGGTATGCTCAGACGTGAGTCCCTTGCTCACTTTGCCACTTGATTAAAGCAAGCCTGGCTGAAGACGGCTGAAATGCCAGAAACCCGTCTTAGGAAACTTGTTTCCTGTCCAGGGAAGGCATGGCTTGGCAATTCGGGCTGGACTGTTCCCATGAGGCACAGGGTCAGACTGATTTTCATATGGCCACGTCTGAACTGGGGTAGCGGAGTGGGCTAAAGAATGGTGATGGATCAAACTCGGATCTGTTGACTGGGTGTGAGTGTTTGATTGGTTCTAATGCTCCGTCCATCACCACCCCCTTTTGTACCGCTTTGTTCGCCATAAGTTGGCAGGGTATGCTCAGACGTGAGTCCCTTACTCACTTTGCCACTGGATTCAAGGAAGCCTGGCTGAAGACGGCTGAAATGCCAGAAACCGGTCCTAGGAAGCTTGTTTGCGGTCCAGGGAAGGCATGGCTTGGCAGTTCGGGCTAGACTGTTCACGTGAGGCACAGGGTCAGACTGATTTGCATATGGCCATGTCTGAACTGGGGTGGCAGAGTGGGTTAAAGAACGGTGATGGATCAAACTCGGATCTGTTGACTGGGTATGAGTGTTTGATTGGTTCTGATGCTCCGTCCATCACCACCCCCTTTTGTACCGCTTTGTTCACCATAAGTTGGCAGGGTATGCTCAGACGTGAGTACCTTGCTCACTTTGCCACTGGGTTCAACCAAGCCTGGCTGAAGACATCTGAAATGCCAGAAACCGATCCTAGGACGCTTGTTTCCGGTCCAGGGAAGGCATGGCTTGACAGTTCGGGCTGGACTGTTCCCATGAGGCACAGGGTCAGACTGATTTGCATATGGCCATGTCTGAACCGGGGTGGCAGAGTGGGCCAAAGAACGGTGATGGATCAAACTCGGATCTGTTGACTGGGTGTGAGTGTTTGATTGGTTCTGATGCTCCGTCCATCACCACCCCCTTTTGTACCGCTTTGTTCGCCATAAGTTGGCAGGGTATGCTCAGACGTGAGTCCCTTGCTCACTTTGCCACTGGATTCAAGCAAGCCTGGCTGAAGACGGCTGAAATGCCAGAAACCGGTCCTAGGAAGCTTGTTTCCGGTCCAGGGAAGGCATGGCTTGGCAGTTCGGGCTGGACTGTTCCCATGAGGCACAGGGTCAGACTGATTTGCATATGGCCATGTCTGAACTGGGGTGGCAGAGTGGGCTAAAGACCGGTGATGGATCAAACTCGTATCTGTTGACTGGGTGTGAGTGGTTGATTGGTTCTGATGCTCCGTCCATCACCACCCCCTTTTGTACCGCTTTGTTCACCATAAGTTGGCAGGGTATGGTCAGACGTGAGTCACTTGCTCTCTTTGCCACTGGATTCAAGCAAGCCTGGCTGAAGACAGCTGAAATGCCAGAAATCCATCCTAGGAAACTTGTTTCCTGTCCAGGGAAGGCATGGCTTGGCAATTCGGGCTGGACTGTTCCCATGAGGCACAGGGTCAGACTGATTTTCATATGGCCATGTCTGAACTGGGGTGGCAGAGTGGGCTAAAGAATGGTGATGGATCAAACTCGGATCTGTTGACTGGGTGTGAGTGTTTGATTGGTTCTGATGCTCCTTCCATCACCACCCCCTTTTGTACCGCTTTGTTCGCCATAAGTTTGCAGGGTATGCTCAGACGTGAGTCCCTTGCTCACTTTGCCACTGGATTCAAGCAAGCCTTGCTGAAGACGGCTGAAATGCCAGAAACCGGTCCTAGGAAGCTTGTTTACGGTCCAGGGAAGGCATGGCTTGGCAGTTCGGGCTGGACTGTTCCCATGAGGTACAGGGTCAGACTGATTTGCATATGGCCATGTCTGAACTGGGGTGGCAGAGTGGGTTAAAGAACGGCGATGGATCAAACTCTGATCTGTTGACTGGGTATGAGTGTTTTATTGGTTCTGATGCTCCGTCCATCACCACCCCCTTTTGTACCGCTTTGTTCGCCATAAGTTGGCAGGGAATGCTCAGACGTGAGTCCCTTGCTCACTTTGCCACTGGATTCAAGCAAGCCTGGCTGAAGACGGCTGAAATGCCAGAAACCGGTCCTAGGACGCTTGTTTCCGGTCCAGGGAAGTCATGGCTTGGCAGTTCGGGCTGGACTGTTCCCATGAGGCACACAGTCAGACTGATTTGCATATGGCCATGTCTGAACTGGCGTGGCAGAGTGGGCCAAAGAACGGTGATGGATCAAACTCAGATCTGTTGATTGGGTGTGAGTGTTTGATTGGTTCTGATGCTCCGTCCATCACCACCCCCTTTTGTACCGCTTTGTTCGCCATAAGTTGGCAGGGTATGCTCAGACGTGAGTCCCTTGCTCACTTTGCCACTGGATTCAAGCAAGCCTGGCTGAAGACGGCTGAAATGCCAGAAACCGGTCCTAGGAAGCTTGTTTCCGGTCCAGGGAAGGCATGGCTTGTCAGTTTGGGCTGGACTGTCCCCATGAGGCACAGGGTCAGACTGAATTGCATATGGCCATGTGTGAACTGGGGTGGCAGCGTGGGCTAAAGAACGGTGATGGATCAAACTCGGATCTGTTGACTGGGTGTGAGTGTTTGATTGGTTCTGATGCTCCGTCCATCACCACCCCCTTTTGGACCGCTGTGTTCACCATAAGTTGGCAGGGTATGCTCACACGTGAGTCCCTTGCTCACTTTGCCACTGAATTCAACCAAGCCTGGCTGAAGACGGCTGAAATGCCAGAAACCGGTCGTAGGAAGCTTGTTTCCGGTCCAGGGAAGGCATGGCTCTGCATTTCGGGCTGGACTGTTCCCATGAGGCACAGGGTCAGACTGATTTGCATATGGCCATGTCTGAACTGGGGTGGCAGAGTGGGCTAAAGAACGGTGATGGATCAAACTCGGATCTGTTGACTGGGTGTGAGTGTTTGATTGTTTCTGATGCTCCGTCCATCACCAACCCGTTTTGTACCGCTTTGTTCGCCATAAGTTGGCAGGGTATGCTCAGACGTGAGACCCTTGCTCACTTTGCCACTGGATTCAAGCAAGCCTGGCTGAAGACGGCTGAAATGCCAGAAACCGGTCCTAGGAAGCTTGTTTCCGGTCCAGGGAAGGCATGGCTTGGCAGTTCGAGCTGGTCTCTTCCCATGAGGCACAGGGTCAGACTCATTTGCATATGGCCATGTCTGAACTGGGGTGGCAGAGTGGGCTAAAGAACGGTGATGGATCAAACTCGGATCTGTTGACTGGGTGTGAGTGTTTGATTGGTTCTGATGCTCCGTCCTTCACCACCCCCTTTTGTACCGCTTTGTTCGACATAAGTTGGCAGGGTATGCTCAGACGTGAGTAGCTTGCTCACTTTCCACTGGATTCAAGCAAACCTGGCTGAAGACGGCTGAAATGCCAGTAACCGGTCCTAGAAAGCTTGTTTCCGGTCCAGGGAAGGCATGGCTTGGCAGTTCGGGCTGGACTGTTCCCATGAGGCACAGGTTCAGACTGATTTGCATATGGCCATGTCTGAACTGGGGTGGCAGAGTGGGTTAAAGAACGGCGATGGATCAAACTCGGATCTGTTGACTGGGTGTGAGTGTTTTATTGGTTCTGATGCTCCGTCCATCACCACCCCCTTTTGTACCGCTTTGTTCGCCATAAGTTGGCAGGGTATGCTCAGACGTGAGTCCCTTGCTCACTTTGCCACTGGATTCAAGCAAGCCTGGCTGAAGACGGCTGAAATGCCAGAATCCGGTCCTAGGACGCTTGTTTCCGGTCCAGGGAAGTCATGGCTTGGCAGTTCGGGCTGGACTGTTCCCATGAGGCACACGGTCAGACTGATTTGCATATGGCCATGTCTGAACTGGCGTGGCAGAGTGGGCCAAAGAACGGTGATGGATCAAACTCAGATCTGTTGATTGGGTGTGAGTGTTTGATTGGTTCTGATGCTCCGTCCATCACCACCCCCTTTTGTACCGCTTTGTTCGCCATAAGTTGGCAGGGAATGCTCAGACGTGAGTCCCTTGCTCACTTTGCCACTGGATTCAAGCAAGCCTGGCTGAAGACGGCTGAAATGCCAGAAACCGGTCCTAGGAAGCTTGTTTCCGGTCCAGGAAAGGCATGGCTTGTCAGTTCGGGCTGGACTGTCCCCATGAGGCACAGGGTCAGACTGAATTACATATGGCCATGTGTGAATTGGGGTGGCAGAGTGGGCTAAAGAACGGTGATGGATCAAACTCGGATCTGTTGACTGGGTGTGAGTGTTTGATTGGTTCTGATGCTCCGTCCATCACCACCCCCTTTTGTACCGCTTTGTTCGACATAAGTTGGCAGGGTATGCTCAGACATGAGTACCTTGCTCACTTTCCACTGGATTCAAGCAAACCTGGCTGAAGACAGCTGAAATGCCAGTAACCGGTCCTAGAAAGCTTGTTTCCGGTCCAGGGAAGGCATGGCTTGGCAGTTCGGGCTGGACTGTTCCCATGAGGCACAGGGTCAGACTGATTTGCATATGGCCATGTCTGAACTGGGGTGGCAGAGTGAGCTAAAGAACGGTGATGGATCAAACTCGGATCTGTTGACTTGGTGTGAGTGTTTGATTGTTTCTGATGCTCCGTCCATCACCACCCCCTTTTGTACTGCTTTGTTCGCCATAAGTTGGCAGGGTACTCTCAGACTTGAGTCCCTTTCTCACTTTGCCACTGGATTCAAGCAAGCCTGGCTGAAGACGGCTGAAATGCCAGAAACCGTTCCTAGGAAGCTTGTTTCCGGTCCAGGGAAGGCATGGCTTGGCAGTTCGGGTTGGACTGTTCCCATGAGGCACAGGTTCAGACTGATTTGCATATGGCCATGTCTGAATTGGGGTGGCAGAGTGGGCTAAAGAACGGTGATGGATCAAAGTCGGATCTGTTGACTGGGTGTGAGTGTTTAATTGGTTCTGATGCTCCGTCCATCACCACCCCCTTTTGTAAGGCTTTGTTCGCCATAAGTTGGCAGGGTATGCTCAGACATGAGTCCCTTGCTCACTTTGCCACTGGATTCAAGCAAGCCTGGCCGAAGACGGCTGAAATGCCAGAAACCGGTCCTAGGAAGCTTGTTTCTGGTCGAGGGAAGGCATGGCTTGTCAGTTCGGGCTGGACTGTCCCCATGAGGCACAGGGTCAGACTGAATTGCATATGGCCATGTCTGAACTGGGGTGGCAGAGTGGACTTAAGAACGGTGATGGATCAAACTCGGATCTGTTGACTGGGTGTGACTGTTTGATTGGTTATGATGCTCCGTCCATCACCACCCCCTTTTGTACCGCTTTGTTCGCCATAAGTTGGCAGGGTATGCTCAGACGTGAGTCCCTTGCTCACTTTGCCACTGGATTCAAGCAAGCCTGGCTGAAGACGGCTGAAATGCCAGAAACCGGTCCTAGGAAGCTTGTTTCCGGTCCAGGGAAGGCATGGCTTGGCAGTTCGGGCTGGACTGTTCCCATGAGGCACAGGGTCAGACCGATTTGCATATGGCCATGTCTGAACTGGGGTGGCAGAGTGGGCCAAAGAACGGTGATTGATCAAATTCGGATCTGTTGACTGGGTGTGAGTGTTTGATTGGTTCTGATGCTCCGTCCATCACCACTCCCTTTTGTACCACTTTGTTCGCCATAAGTTGGCAGGGTATGCTCAGACGTGAGTCCCTTGCTCACTTTGCCACTGGATTCAAGCAAGCGTGGCTGAAGACGGCTGAAATGCCAGAATCCGGTCCTAGGAAGCTTGTTTCCAGTCCAGGGAAGGCATGGCTTGGCAGATCGGGCTGGACTGTTCCCATGAGGCACAGGGTCAGACTGATTTGCATATGGCCATGTCTGAACTGGGGTGGCAGAGTGGGCTAAAGAACGGTGATGGATCAAACTCGGATCTGTTGACTGGGTGTGAGTGTTTGATTGGTTCTGATGCTCCGTCCATCACCACCCCCTTTTGTACCGCTTTGTTCGCCATAAGTTGGCAGGGTATGCTCAGACGTGAGTCCCTTGCTCACTTTGTCACTGGATTCAAGCAAGCCTGGCTGAAGACGGCTGAAATGCCAGAAACCGGTCCTAGGAAGCTTGTTTCCGGTCCAGATAAGGCATGGCTTGGCAGTTCGGGCTGGACTGTTCCCGTGAGGCACAGGGTCAGACTGATTTGCATATGGCCATGTCTGAACTGGGGTGGCAGAGTGGGTTAAAGAACGGTGATGGATCAAACTCGGATCTGTTGACTGGGTGTGAGTGTTTGATTGGTTCTGATGCTCCGTCCATCACCACCCCCTTTTGTACCGCTTTGTTCGCCATAAGTTGGCAGGGTATGCTCAGACGTGAGTCCCTTGCTCACTTTGCCACTGGATTCAAGCAAGCCTGGCTGAAGACGGCTGAAATGCCAGAAACCGGTCCCAGGAAGCTTGTTTCCGGTCCAGGGAAGGCATGGCTTGGCAGTTCGGGCTGGACTGTCCCCATGAGGCACAGGGTCAGACTGAATTGCATATGGCCATGTCTGAACTGGGGTGGCAGAGTGGGCTAAAGAACGGTGATGGATCAAACTCGGATCTGTTGACTGGGTGTGAGTGGTTGATTGGTTCTGATGCTCCGTCCATCACCACCCCCTTTTGTACCGCTTTGTTCGCCATAAGTTGGCAGGGTATGTTCAGACGTGAGTCCCTTGCTCACTTTGCCACTGGATTCAAGCAAGCCTGGCTGAAGACAGCTGAAATGCCAGAAATCCATCCTAGTAAACTTGTTTCCTGTCCTGGGAAGGCATGGCTTGGCAATTCGGGCTGGACTGTTCCCATGAGGCACTGGGTCAGACTGATTTTCATATGGCCATGTCTGAACTGGGGTGGCAGAGTGGGCTAAAGAATGGTGATGGATCAAACTCAGATCTGTTGACTGGGTGTGAGTGTTTGATTGGTTCTGATGCTCCTTCCATCACCACCCCCTTTTGTACAGCTTTCTTCGCCATAAGTTTGCAGGGTATGCTCAGACGTGAGTCCCTTGCTCACTTTGCCACTGGATTCAAGCAAGCCTGGCTGAAGACGGCTGAAATGCCAGAAACCGGTCCTAGGAAGCTTGTTTCCGGTCCAGGGAAGGCATGGCTTGGCAGTTCGGGCTGGACTGTTCCCATGAGGTACAGGGTCAGACTGATTTGCATATGGCCATGTCTGAACTGGGGTGGCAGAGTGGGTTAAAGAACGGCGATGGATCAAACTCTGATCTGTTGACTGGGTATGAGTGTTTTATTGGTTCTGATGCTCCGTCCATCACCACCCCCTTTTGTACCGCTTTGTTCGCCATAAGTTGGCAGGGTATGCTCAGACGTGAGTCCCTTGCTCACTTTGCCACAGGATTCAAGCAAGCCTTGCTGAAGACGGCTGAAGTGCCAGAAACTGGTCCTAGGATGCTTGTTTCCGGTCCAGGGAAGTCATGGCTTGGCAGTTCGGGCTGGACTGTTCCCATGAGGCACACGGTCAGACTGATTTGCATATGGCCATGTCTGAACTGGCGTGGCAGAGTGGGCCAAAGAACGGTGATGGATCAAACTCAGATCTGTTGACTGGGTGTGAGTGTTTGATTGGTTCTGATGCTCCGTCCATCACCACCCCCTTTTGTACCGCTTTGTTCGCCATAATTTGGCAGGGTATGCTCAGACGTGAGTCCCTTGCTCACTTTGCCACTGGATTCAAGCAAGCCTGGCTGACGACGGCTGAAATCCAGAAACCGGTCCTAGGAAGCTTGTTTCCGGTCCAGGGAAGGCATGGCTTGTCAGTTCGGGCTGGACTGTCCCCATGAGGCACAGGGTCAGACTGAATTGCATATGGCCATGTCTGAACTGGGGTGGCAGAGTGGGCTAAAGACCGGTGATGGATCAAACTCGGATCTGTTGACTGGGTGTGAGTGTTTGATTGGTTCTGATGCTCCGTCCATCACCACCCCCTTTTGGACCGCTGTGTTCACCATAAGTTGGCAGGGTATGCTCACACGTGAGTCCCTTGCTCACTTTGCCACTGGATTCAACCAAGCCTGGCTGAAGACGGCTGAAATGCCAGAAACCGGTCGTAGGAAGCTTGTTTCCGGTCCAGGGAAGGCATGGCTCTGCAGTTCGGGCTGGACTGTTCCCATGAGGCACAGGGTCAGACTGATTTGCATATGGCCACGTCTGAACTGGGGTGGCAGAGTGGGCTAAAGAACGGTGATGGATCAAACTCGGATCTGTTGACTGGGTGTGAGTGTTTGATTGTTTCTGATGCTCCGTCCATCACCACCCCCTTTTGTACCGCTTTGTTCGCCATAAGTTGGCAGGGTATGCTCAGACGTGAGTCGCTTACTCACTTTGCCACTGGATTCAAGGAAGCCTGGCTGAAGACGGCTGAAATGCCAGAAACCGGTCCTAGGAAGCTTGTTTGCGGTCCAGGGAAGGCATGGCTTGGCAGTTCGGGCTGCACTGTTCCCGTGAGGCACAGGGTCAGACTGATTTGCATATGGCCATGTCTGAACTGGGGTGGCAGAGTGGGTTAAAGAACGGTGATGGATCAAACTCGGATCTGTTGACTGGGTATGAGTGTTTGATTGGTTCTGATACTCCGTCCATCACCACCCCCTTTTGTACCGCTTTGTTCACCATAAGTTGGCAGGGTATGCTCAGACGTGAGTACCTTGCTCCCTTTGCCACTGGGTTCAACCAAGCCTGGCTGAAGACATCTGAAATGCCAGAAACCGATCCTAGGATGCTTGTTTCCGGTCCAGGGAAGTCATGGCTTGGCAGTTCGGGCTGGACTGTTCCCATGAGGCACACGGTCAGACTGATTTGCATATGGCCATGTCTGAACTGGCGTGGCAGAGTGGGCCAAAGAACGGTGATGGATCAAACTCAGATCTGTTGACTGGGTGTGAGTGTTTGATTGGTTCTGATGCTCCGTCCATCACCACCCCCTTTTGTACCGCTTTGTTCGCCATAATTTGGCAGGGTATGCTCAGACGTGAGTCCCTTGCTCACTTTGCCACTGGATTCAAGCAAGCCTGGCTGACGACGGCTGAAATCCAGAAACCGGTCCTAGGAAGCTTGTTTCCGGTCCAGGGAAGGCATGGCTTGTCAGTTCGGGCTGGACTGTCCCCATGAGGCACAGGGTCAGACTGAATTGCATATGGCCATGTCTGAACTGGGGTGGCAGAGTGGGCTAAAGACCGGTGATGGATCAAACTCGGATCTGTTGACTGGGTGTGAGTGTTTGATTGGTTCTGATGCTCCGTCCATCACCACCCCCTTTTGGACCGCTGTGTTCACCATAAGTTGGCAGGGTATGCTCACACGTGAGTCCCTTGCTCACTTTGCCACTGGATTCAACCAAGCCTGGCTGAAGACGGCTGAAATGCCAGAAACCGGTCGTAGGAAGCTTGTTTCCGGTCCAGGGAAGGCATGGCTCTGCAGTTCGGGCTGGACTGTTCCCATGAGGCACAGGGTCAGACTGATTTGCATATGGCCACGTCTGAACTGGGGTGGCAGAGTGGGCTAAAGAACGGTGATGGATCAAACTCGGATCTGTTGACTGGGTGTGAGTGTTTGATTGTTTCTGATGCTCCGTCCATCACCACCCCCTTTTGTACCGCTTTGTTCGCCATAAGTTGGCAGGGTATGCTCAGACGTGAGTCGCTTACTCACTTTGCCACTGGATTCAAGGAAGCCTGGCTGAAGACGGCTGAAATGCCAGAAACCGGTCCTAGGAAGCTTGTTTGCGGTCCAGGGAAGGCATGGCTTGGCAGTTCGGGCTGCACTGTTCCCGTGAGGCACAGGGTCAGACTGATTTGCATATGGCCATGTCTGAACTGGGGTGGCAGAGTGGGTTAAAGAACGGTGATGGATCAAACTCGGATCTGTTGACTGGGTATGAGTGTTTGATTGGTTCTGATACTCCGTCCATCACCACCCCCTTTTGTACCGCTTTGTTCACCATAAGTTGGCAGGGTATGCTCAGACGTGAGTACCTTGCTCCCTTTGCCACTGGGTTCAACCAAGCCTGGCTGAAGACATCTGAAATGCCAGAAACCGATCCTAGGATGCTTGTTTCCAGTCCAAGGAAGGCATGGCTTGACAGTTCGGGCTGGACTGTTCCCATGAGGCACAGGGTCAGACTGATTTGCATATGGCCATGTCTGAACTGGGGTGGCAGAGTGGGCCAAAGAACGGTGATGGATCAAACTCGGATCTGTTGACTGGGTGTGAGTGTTTGATTGGTTCTGATGCTCCGTCCATCACCACCCCCTTTTGTAACGCTTTGTTCGCCATAAGTTGGCAGGGTATGCTCAGACGTGAGTCCCTTGCTCACTTTGCAACTGGATTCAAGCAAGCCTGGCTGAAGACGACAGAAATGCCAGAAACCGGTCCTAGGAAGCTTGTTTCCGGTCCAGGGAAGGCATGGCTTGGCAGTTCGGGCTGGACTGTTCCCATGAGGCACAGGGTCAGACTGATTTGCATATGGCCATGTCTGAACTGGGGTGGCAGAGTGGGCTAAAGAACGGTGATGGATCAAACTCGGATCTGTTGACTGGGTGTGAGTGTTTGATTGGTTTTGAGGCTCCGTCCATCACCACCCCCTTTTGTACCGCTTTGCTCGCCATAAGTTGGCAGGGTATGCTCAGACGTGAGTCCCTTGCTCACTTTGCCACTGGATTCAAGCAAGCCTGGCTGAAGACGGCTGAAATGCCAGAAACCTGTCTTCGGAAACTTGCTTCCTGTCCAGGGAAGGCATGGCTTGGCAATTCGGGCTGGACTGTTCCAATGAGGCACAGGGTCAGACTGATTTTCATATGGCCATGTCTGAACTGGGGTGGCAGAGTGGGCTAAAGAATGGTGATGGATCAAACTCGGATCTGTTGACTGGGTGTGAGTGTTTGATTGGTTCTGATGCTCCGTCCATCACCACCCCCTTTTGTACCGCTTTGTTCGCCCTAAGTTGGCAGGGTATGCTCAGACGTGAGTCCCTTGCTCACTTTGCCACTGGGTTCAAGCAAGCCTGGCTGAAGACGTCTGAAATGCCAGAAACCGGTCCTAGGATGCTTGTTTTCGGTCCTGGGAAGGCATGGCTTGACAGTTCGGGCTGGACTGTTCCCATGAAGCACAGGGTCAGACTGATTTGCATATGGCCATTTCTGAACTGGGGTGGCAGAGTGGGCTAAAGAACGGTGATGGATCAAACTCGGATCTGTTGACTGGGTGTGAGTGTTTGATTGTTTCTGATGCTCCATCCATCACCACCCCCTTTTGTACTGCTTTGTTCGCCATAAGTTGGCAAGGTACTCTCAGACATGAGTCCCTTGCTCACTTTGCCACTGGATTCAAGCAAGCCTGGCTGAAGACGGCTGAAATACCAGAAACCGTTCCTAGGAAGCTTGTTTCCGGTCCAGGGATGGCATGGCTTGGCAGTTCGGGTTGGACTGTTCCCATGAGGCACAGGTTCAGACTGATTTGCATATGGCCATGTCTGAATTGGGTTGGCAGAGTGGTCTAAAGAACGGTGATGGATCAAAGTCGGATCTGTTGACTGGGTGTGAGTGTTTGATTGGTTCTGATGCTCCGTCCATCACCACCCCCTTTTGTACCGCTTTGTTCGCCATAAGTTGGCAGGGTATGCTCAGACGTGAGTCCCTTGCTCACTTTGCCACTTGATTAAAGCAAACCTGGCTGAAGACGGCTGAAATGCCAGAAACCCGTCTTAGGAAACTTGTTTCCTGTCCAGGGAAGGCATGGCTTGGCAATTCGGGCTGGACTGTTCCCATGAGGCACAGGGTCAGACTGATTTTCATATGGCCACGTCTGAACTGGGGTAGCGGAGTGGGCTAAAGAATGGTGATGGATCAAACTCGGATCTGTTGACTGGGTGTGAGTGTTTGATTGGTTCTAATGCTCCGTCCATCACCACCCCCTTTTGTACCGCTTTGTTCGCCATAAGTTGGCAGGGTATGCTCAGACGTGAGTCCCTTACTCACTTTGCCACTGGATTCAAGGAAGCCTGGCTGAAGACGGCTGAAATGCCAGAAACCGGTCCTAGGAAGCTTGTTTGCGGTCCAGGGAAGGCATGGCTTGGCAGTTCGGGCTAGACTGTTCACGTGAGGCACAGGGTCAGACTGATTTGCATATGGCCATGTCTGAACACTGGGGTGAGTGTTTGATTGGTTCTGATGCTCCGTCCATCACCACCCCCTTTTGTACCGCTTTGTTCGCCATAAGTTGGCAGGGTATGCTCAGACGTGAGTCCCTTGCTCACTTTGCCACTGGATTCAAGCAAGCCTGGCTGAAGACGGCTGAAATGCCAGAAACCTGTCCTAGGAAGCTTGTTTCCGGTCAAGATAAGGCATGGCTTGGCAGTTCGGGCTGGACTGTTCCCGTGAGGCACAGGGTCAGACTGATTTGCATATGGCCATGTCTGAACTGGGGTGGCAGAGTGGGTTAAAGAACGGTGATGGATCAAACTCGGATCTGTTGACTGGGTATGAGTGTTTGATTGGTTCTGATGCTCCGTCCATCACCACCCCCTTTTGTACCGCTTTGTTCACCATGAGTTGGCAGGGTATGCTCAGACGTGAGTCCCTTGCTCACTTTGCCACTGGGTTCAAGCAAGCCTGGCTGAAGACGTCTGAAATGCCAGAAACCGGTCCTAGGATGCTTGTTTCCGGTCCTGGGAAGGCATGGCTTGACAGTTCGGGCTGGACTGTTCCCATGAAGCACAGGGTCAGACTGATTTGCATATGGCCATGTCTGAACTGGGGTGGCAGAGTGGGCTAAAGAACGGTGATGGATCAAACTCGGATCTGTTGACTGGGTGTGAGTGTTTGATTGTTTCTGATGCTCCATCCATCACCACCCCCTTTTGTACTGCTTTGTTCGCCATAAGTTGGCAGGGTACTCTCAGACGTGAGTCCCTTGCTCACTTTGCCACTGGATTCAAGCAAGCCTGGCTGAAGACGGCTGAAATGCCAGAAACTGTTCCTAGGAAGCTTGTTTCCGGTCCAGGGATGGCATGGCTTGGCAGTTCGGGTTGGACTGTTCCCATGAGGCACAGGTTCAGACTGATTTGCATATGGCCATGTCTGAATTGGGTTGGCAGAGTGGTCTAAAGAACGGTGATTGATCAAAGTCGGATCTGTTGACTGGGTGTGAGTGTTTGATTGGTTCTGATGCTCCGTCCATCACCACCCCCTTTTGTACCGCTTTGTTCGCCATAAGTTGGCAGGGTATGCTCAGACGTGAGTCCCTTGCTCACTTTGCCACTTGATTAAAGCAAGCCTGGCTGAAGACGGCTGAAATGCCAGAAACCCGTCTTAGGAAACTTGTTTCCTGTCCAGGGAAGGCATGGCTTGGCAATTCGGGCTGGACTGTTCCCATGAGGCACAGGGTCAGACTGATTTTCATATGGCCTCGTCTGAACTGGGGTAGCGGAGTGGGCTAAAGAATGGTGATGGATCAAACTCGGATCTGTTGACTGGGTGTGAGTGTTTGATTGGTTCTAATGCTCCGTCCATCACCACCCCCTTTTGTACCGCTTTGGTCGCCATAAGTTGGCAGGGTATGCTCAGACGTGAGTCCCTTACTCACTTTGCCACTGGATTCAAGGAAGCCTGGCTGAAGACGGCTGAAATGCCAGAAACCGGTCCTAGGAAGCTTGTTTGCGGTCCAGGGAAGGCAAGGCTTGGCAGTTCGGGCTAGACTGTTCACGTGAGGCACAGGGTCAGACTGATTTGCATATGGCCATGTCTGAACTGGGGTGGCAGAGTGGGTTAAAGAACGGTGATGGATCAAACTCGGATCTGTTGACTGGGTATGAGTGTTTGATTGGTTCTGATGCTCCGTCCATCACCACCCCCTTTTGTACCGCTTTGTTCACCATAAGTTGGCAGGGTATGCTCAGACGTGAGTACCTTGCTCACTTTGCCACTGGGTTCAACCAAGCCTGGCTGAAGACATCTGAAATGCCAGAAACCGATCCTAGGACGCTTGTTTCCGGTCCAGGGAAGGCATGGCTTGACAGTTCGGGCTGGACTGTTCCCATGAGGCACAGGGTCAGACTGATTTGCATATGGCCATGTCTGAACTGGGGTGGCAGAGTGGGCTAAAGACCGGTGATGGATCAAACTCGGATCTGTTGACTGGGTGTGAGTGGTTGATTGGTTCTGATGCTCCGTCCATCACCACCCCCTTTTGTACCGCTTTGTTCACCATAAGTTGGCAGGGTATGGTCAGACGTGAGTCACTTGCTCTCTTTGCCACTGGATTCAACCAAGCCTGGCTGAAGACAGCTGAAATGCCAGAAATCCATCCTAGGAAACTTGTTTCCTGTCCAGGGAAGGCATGGCTTGGCAATTCGGGCTGGACTGTTCCCATGAGGCACAGGGTCAGACTGATTTTCATATGGCCATGTGTGAACTGGGGTGGCAGAGTGGGCTAAAGAACGGTGATGGATCAAACTCGGATCTGTTGACTGGGTGTGAGTGTTTGATTGGTTCTGATGTTCCGTCCATCACCACCCCCTTTTGGACCGCTGTGTTCACCATAAGTTGGCAGGGTATGCTCACACGTGAGTCCCTTGCTCACTTTGCCACTGGATTCAACCAAGCCTGGCTGAAGACGGCTGAAATGCCAGAAACCGGTCGTAGGAAGCTTGTTTCCGGTCCAGGGAAGGCATGGCTCTGCAGTTCGGGCTGGACTGTTCCCATGAGGCACAGGGTCAGACTGATTTGCATATGGCCACGTCTGAACTGGGGTGGCAGAGTGGGCTAAAGAACGGTGATGGATCAAACTCGGATCTGTTGACTGGGTGTGAGTGTTTGATTGTTTCTGATGCTCCGTCCATCACCACCCCCTTTTGTACCGCTTTGTTCGCCATAAGTTGGCAGGGTATGCTCAGACGTGAGTCGCTTACTCACTTTGCCACTGGATTCAAGGAAGCCTGGCTGAAGACGGCTGAAATGCCAGAAACCGGTCCTAGGAAGCTTGTTTGCGGTCCAGGGAAGGCATGGCTTGGCAGTTCGGGCTGCACTGTTCCCGTGAGGCACAGGGTCAGACTGATTTGCATATGGCCATGTCTGAACTGGGGTGGCAGAGTGGGTTAAAGAACGGTGATGGATCAAACTCGGATCTGTTGACTGGGTATGAGTGTTTGATTGGTTCTGATACTCCGTCCATCACCACCCCCTTTTGTACCGCTTGGTTCACCATAAGTTGGCAGGGTATGCTCAGACGTGAGTACCTTGCTCACTTTGCCACTGGGTTCAACCAAGCCTGGCTGAAGACATCTGAAATGCCAGAAACCGATCCTAGGATGCTTGTTTCCGGTCCAAGGAAGGCATGGCTTGACAGTTCGGGCTGGACTGTTCCCATGAGGCACAGGGTCAGACTGATTTGCATATGGCCATGTCTGAACTGGGGTGGCAGAGTGGGCCAAAGAACGGTGATGGATCAAACTCGGATCTGTTGACTGGGTGTGAGTGTTTGATTGGTTCTGATGCTCCGTCCATCACCACCCCCTTTTGTAACGCTTTGTTCGCCATAAGTTGGCAGGGTATGCTCAGACGTGAGTCCCTTGCTCACTTTGCAACTGGATTCAAGCAAGCCTGGCTGAAGACGACAGAAATGCCAGAAACCGGTCCTAGGAAGCTTGTTTCCGGTCCAGGGAAGGCATGGCTTGGCAGTTCGGGTTGGACTGTTCCCATGAGGCACAGGTTCAGACTGATTTGCATATGGCCATGTCTGAACTGGGGTGGCAGAGTGGGCTAAAGAACGGTGATGGATCAAAGTCGGATCTGTTGACTGGGGTGAGTGTTTGATTGGTTCTGATGCTCCGTCCATCATCACCCCCTTTTGTACCGCTTTGTTCGCCATAAGTTGGCAGGGTATGCTCAGACGTGAGTCCCTTGCTCACTTTGCCACTGGATTCAAGCAAGCCTGGCTGAAGACGGCTGAAATGCCAGAAACCTGTCTTCGGAAACTTGTTTCCTGTCCAGGGAAGTCATGGCTTGGCAATTCGGGCTGGACTGTTCCCATGAGGCACAGGGTCAGACTGATTTTCATATGGCCATGTCTGAACTGGGGTGGCAGAGTGGGCTAAAGAATGGTGATGGATCAAACTCGGATCTGTTGACTGGGTGTGAGTGTTTGATTGGTTCTGATGCTCCGTCCATCACCACCCCTTTTTGTACCGCTTTGTTCGCCCTAAGTTGGCAGGGTATGCTCAGACGTGAGTCCCTTGCTCACTTTGTCACTGGATTCAAGCAAGCCTGGCTGAAGACGGCTGAAATGCCAGAAACCGGTCCTAGGAAGCTTGTTTCCGGTCAAGATAAAGCATGGCTTGGCAGTTCGGGCTGGACTGTTCCCGTGAGGCACAGGGTCAGACTGATTTGCATATGGCCATGTCTGAACTGGGGTGGCAGAGTGGGTTAAAGAACGGTGATGGATCAAACTCGGATCTGTTGACTGGGTATGAGTGTTTGATTGGTTCTGATGCTCCGTCCATCACCACCCCCTTTTGTACCGCTTTGTTCACCATGAGTTGGCAGGGTATGCTCAGACGTGAGTCCCTTGCTCACTTTGCCACTGGGTTCAAGCAAGCCTGGCTGAAGACGTCTGAAATGCCAGAAACCGGTCCTAGGATGCTTGTTTCCGGTCCTGGGAAGGCATGGCTTGACAGTTCGGGCTGGACTGTTCCCATGAAGCACAGGGTCAGACTGATTTGCATATGGCCATGTCTGAACTGGGGTGGCAGAGTGGGCTAAAGAACGGTGATGGATCAAACTTGGATCTGTTGACTGGGTGTGAGTGTTTGATTGTTTCTGATGCTCCATCCATCACCACCCCCTTTTGTACTGCTTTGTTCGCCATAAGTTGGCAGGGTACTCTCAGACGTGAGTCCCTTGCTCACTTTGCCACTGGATTCAAGCAAGCCTGGCTGAAGACGGCTGAAATGCCAGAAACCGTTCCTAGGAAGCTTGTTTCCGGTCCAGGGATGGCATGGCTTGGCAGTTCGGGTTGGACTGTTCCCATGAGGCACAGGTTCAGACTGATTTGCATATGGCCATGTCTGAATTGGGTTGGCAGAGTGGTCTAAAGAACGGTGATGGATCAAAGTCGGATCTGTTGACTGGGTGTGAGTGTTTGATTGGTTCTGATGCTCCGTCCATCACCACCCCCTTTTGTACCGCTTTGTTCGCCATAAGTTGGCAGGGTATGCTCAGACGTGAGTCCCTTGCTCACTTTGCCACTTGATTAAAGCAAGCCTGGCTGAAGGCGGCTGAAATGCCAGAAACCCGTCTTAGGAAACTTGTTTCCTGTCCAGGGAAGGCATGGCTTGGCAATTCGGGCTGGACTGTTCCCATGAGGCACAGGGTCAGACTGATTTTCATATGGCCACGTCTGAACTGGGGTAGCGGAGTGGGCTAAAGAATGGTGATGGATCAAACTCGGATCTGTTGACTGGGTGTGAGTGTTTGATTGGTTCTAATGCTCCGTCCATCACCACCCCCTTTTGTACCGCTTTGTTCGCCATAAGTTGGCAGGGTATGCTCAGACGTGAGTCCCTTACTCATTTTGCCACTGGATTCAAGGAAGCCTGGGTGAAGACGGCTGAAATGCCAGAAACCGGTCCTAGGAAGCTTGTTTGCGGTCCAGGGAAGGCATGGCTTGGCAGTTCGGGCTAGACTGTTCACGTGAGGCACAGGGTCAGACTGATTTGCATATGGCCATGTCTGAACTGGGGTGGCAGAGTGGGTTAAAGAACGGTGATGGATCAAACTCGGATCTGTTGACTGGGTATGAGTGTTTGATTGGTTCTGATGCTCCGTCCATCACCACCCCCTTTTGTACCGCTTTGTTCACCATAAGTTGGCAGGGTATGCTCAGACGTGAGTACCTTGCTCACTTTGCCACTGGGTTCAACCAAGCCTGGCTGAAGACATCTGAAATGCCAGAAACCGATCCTAGGACGCTTGTTTCCGGTCCAGGGAAGGCATGGCTTGACAGTTCGGGCTGGACTGTTCCCATGAGGCACAGGGTCAGACTGATTTGCATATGGCCATGTCTGAACTGGGGTGGCAGAGTGGGCCAAAGAACGGTGATGGATCAAACTCGGATCTGTTGACTGGGTGTGAGTGTTTGATTGGTTCTGATGCTCCGTCCATCACCACCCCCTTTTGTACCGCTTTGTTCGCCATAAGTTGGCAGGGTATGTTCAGACGTGAGTCCCTTGCTCACTTTGCCACTGGATTCAAGCAAGCCTGGCTGAAGACGGCTGAAATGCCAGAAACCGGTCCTAGGAAGCTTGTTTCCGGTCCAGGGAAGGCATGGCTTGGCAGTTCGGGCTGGACTGTTCCCATGAGGCACAGGGTCAGACTGATTTGCATATGGCCATGTCTGAACTGGGGTGGCAGAGTGGGCTAAAGACCGGTGATGGATCAAACTCGGATCTGTTGACTGGGTGTGAGTGGTTGATTGGTTCTGATGCTCCGTCCATCACCACCCCCTTTTGTACCGCTTTGTTCACCATAAGTTGGCAGGGTATGGTCAGACGTGAGTCACTTGCTCTCTTTGCCACTGGATTCAAGCAAGCCTGGCTGAAGACAGCTGAAATGCCAGAAATCCATCCTAGGAAACTTGTTTCCTGTCCAGGGAAGGCATGGCTTGGCAATTCGGGCTGGACTGTTCCCATGAGGCACAGGGTCAGACTGATTTTCATATGGCCATGTCTGAACTGGGGTGGCAGAGTGGGCTAAAGAATGGTGATGGATCAAACTCGGATCTGTTGACTGGGTGTGAGTGTTTGATTGGTTCTGATGCTCCTTCCATCACCACCCCCTTTTGTACCGCTTTGTTCGCCATAAGTTTGCAGGGTATGCTCAGACGTGAGTCCCTTGCTCACTTTGCCACTGGATTCAAGCAAGCCTTGCTGAAGACGGCTGAAATGCCAGAAACCGGTCCTAGGAAGCTTGTTTACGGACCAGGGAAGGCATGGCTTGGCAGTTCGGGCTGGACTGTTCCCATGAGGTACAGGGTCAGACTGATTTGCATATGGCCATGTCTGAACTGGGGTGGCAGAGTGGGTTAAAGAACGGCGATGGATCAAACTCTGATCTGTTGACTGGGTATGAGTGTTTTATTGGTTCTGATGCTCCGTCCATCACCACCCCCTTTTGTACCGCTTTGTTCGCCATAAGTTGGCAGGGAATGCTCAGACGTGAGTCCCTTGCTCACTTTGCCACTGGATTCAAGCAAGCCTGGCTGAAGACGGCTGAAATGCCAGAAACCGGTCCTAGGACGCTTGTTTCCGGTCCAGGGAAGTCATGGCTTGGCAGTTCGGGCTGGACTGTTCCCATGAGGCACACAGTCAGACTGATTTGCATATGGCCATGTCTGAACTGGCGTGGCAGAGTGGGCCAAAGAACGGTGATGGATCAAACTCAGATCTGTTGATTGGGTGTGAGTGTTTGATTGGTTCTGATGCTCCGTCCATCACCACCCCCTTTTGTACCGCTTTGTTCGCCATAAGTTGGCAGGGTATGCTCAGACGTGAGTCCCTTGCTCACTTTGCCACTGGATTCAAGCAAGCCTGGCTGAAGACGGCTGAAATGCCAGAAACCGGTCCTAGGAAGCTTGTTTCCGGTCCAGGGAAGGCATGGCTTGTCAGTTTGGGCTGGACTGTCCCCATGAGGCACAGGGTCAGACTGAATTGCATATGGCCATGTGTGAACTGGGGTGGCAGAGTGGGCTAAAGAACGGTGATGGATCAAACTCGGATCTGTTGACTGGGTGTGAGTGTTTGATTGGTTCTGATGCTCCGTCCATCACCACCCCCTTTTGGACCGCTGTGTTCACCATAAGTTGGCAGGGTATGCTCACACGTGAGTCCCTTGCTCACTTTGCCACTGAATTCAACCAAGCCTGGCTGAAGACGGCTGAAATGCCAGAAACCGGTCGTAGGAAGCTTGTTTCCGGTCCAGGGAAGGCATGGCTCTGCAGTTCGGGCTGGACTGTTCCCATGAGGCACAGGGTCAGACTGATTTGCATATGGCCATGTCTGAACTGGGGTGGCAGAGTGGGCTAAAGAACGGTGATGGATCAAACTCGGATCTGTTGACTGGGTGTGAGTGTTTGATTGTTTCTGATGCTCCGTCCATCACCAACCCGTTTTGTACCGCTTTGTTCGCCATAAGTTGGCAGGGTATGCTCAGACGTGAGACCCTTGCTCACTTTGCCACTGGATTCAAGCAAGCCTGGCTGAAGACGGCTGAAATGCCAGAAACCGGTCCTAGGAAGCTTGTTTCCGGTCCAGGGAAGGCATGGCTTGGCAGTTCGAGCTGGACTGTTCCCATGAGGCACAGGGTCAGACTCATTTGCATATGGCCATGTCTGAACTGGGGTGGCAGAGTGGGCTAAAGAACGGTGATGGATCAAACTCGGATCTGTTGACTGGGTGTGAGTGTTTGATTGGTTCTGATGCTCCGTCCTTCACCACCCCCTTTTGTACCGCTTTGTTCGACATAAGTTGGCAGGGTATGCTCAGACGTGAGTAGCTTGCTCACTTTCCACTGGATTCAAGCAAACCTGGCTGAAGACGGCTGAAATGCCAGTAACCGGTCCTAGAAAGCTTGTTTCCGGTCCAGGGAAGGCATGGCTTGGCAGTTCGGGCTGGACTGTTCCCATGAGGCACAGGTTCAGACTGATTTGCATATGGCCATGTCTGAACTGGGGTGGCAGAGTGGGTTAAAGAACGGCGATGGATCAAACTCGGATCTGTTGACTGGGTGTGAGTGTTTTATTGGTTCTGATGCTCCGTCCATCACCACCCCCTTTTGTACCGCTTTGTTCGCCATAAGTTGGCAGGGTATGCTCAGACGTGAGTCCCTTGCTCACTTTGCCACTGGATTCAAGCAAGCCTGGCTGAAGACGGCTGAAATGCCAGAATCCGGTCCTAGGACGCTTGTTTCCGGTCCAGGGAAGTCATGGCTTGGCAGTTCGGGCTGGACTGTTCCCATGAGGCACACGGTCAGACTGATTTGCATATGGCCATGTCTGAACTGGCGTGGCAGAGTGGGCCAAAGAACGGTGATGGATCAAACTCAGATCTGTTGATTGGGTGTGAGTGTTTGATTGGTTCTGATGCTCCGTCCATCACCACCCCCTTTTGTACCGCTTTGTTCGCCATAAGTTGGCAGGGAATGCTCAGACGTGAGTCCCTTGCTCACTTTGCCACTGGATTCAAGCAAGCCTGGCTGAAGACGGCTGAAATGCCAGAAACCGGTCCTAGGAAGCTTGTTTCCGGTCCAGGAAAGGCATGGCTTGTCAGTTCGGGCTGGACTGTCCCCATGAGGCACAGGGTCAGACTGAATTACATATGGCCATGTGTGAATTGGGGTGGCAGAGTGGGCTAAAGAACGGTGATGGATCAAACTCGGATCTGTTGACTGGGTGTGAGTGTTTGATTGGTTCTGATGCTCCGACCATCACCACCCCCTTTTGTACCGCTTTGTTCGACATAAGTTGGCAGGGTATGCTCAGACATGAGTACCTTGCTCACTTTCCACTGGATTCAAGCAAACCTGGCTGAAGACAGCTGAAATGCCAGTAACCGGTCCTAGAAAGCTTGTTTCCGGTCCAGGGAAGGCATGGCTTGGCAGTTCGGGCTGGACTGTTCCCATGAGGCACAGGGTCAGACTGATTTGCATATGGCCATGTCTGAACTGGGGTGGCAGAGTGAGCTAAAGAACGGTGATGGATCAAACTCGGATCTGTTGACTTGGTGTGAGTGTTTGATTGTTTCTGATGCTCCGTCCATCACCACCCCCTTTTGTACTGCTTTGTTCGCCATAAGTTGGCAGGGTACTCTCAGACGTGAGTCCCTTTCTCACTTTGCCACTGGATTCAAGCAAGCCTGGCTGAAGACGGCTGAAATGCCAGAAACCGTTCCTAGGAAGCTTGTTTCCGGTCCAGGGAAGGCATGGCTTGGCAGTTCGGGTTGGACTGTTCCCATGAGGCACAGGTTCAGACTGATTTGCATATGGCCATGTCTGAATTGGGGTGGCAGAGTGGGCTAAAGAACGGTGATGGATCAAAGTCGGATCTGTTGACTGGGTGTGAGTGTTTAATTGGTTCTGATGCTCCGTCCATCACCACCCCCTTTTGTAAGGCTTTGTTCGCCATAAGTTGGCAGGGTATGCTCAGACATGAGTCCCTTGCTCACTTTGCCACTGGATTCAAGCAAGCCTGGCCGAAGACGGCTGAAATGCCAGAAACCGGTCCTAGGAAGCTTGTTTCTGGTCGAGGGAAGGCATGGCTTGTCAGTTCGGGCTGGACTGTCCCCATGAGGCACAGGGTCAGACTGAATTGCATATGGCCATGTCTGAACTGGGGTGGCAGAGTGGACTTAAGAACGGTGATGGATCAAACTCGGATCTGTTGACTGGGTGTGACTGTTTGATTGGTTATGATGCTCCGTCCATCACCACCCCCTTTTGTACCGCTTTGTTCGCCATAAGTTGGCAGGGTATGCTCAGACGTGAGTCCCTTGCTCACTTTGCCACTGGATTCAAGCAAGCCTGGCTGAAGACGGCTGAAATGCCAGAAACCGGTCCTAGGAAGCTTGTTTCCGGTCCAGGGAAGGCATGGCTTGGCAGTTCGGGCTGGACTGTTCCCATGAGGCACAGGGTCAGACCGATTTGCATATGGCCATGTCTGAACTGGGGTGGCAGAGTGGGCCAAAGAACGGTGATTGATCAAATTCGGATCTGTTGACTGGGTGTGAGTGTTTGATTGGTTCTGATGCTCCGTCCATCACCACTCCCTTTTGTACCACTTTGTTCGCCATAAGTTGGCAGGGTATGCTCAGACGTGAGTCCCTTGCTCACTTTGCCACTGGATTCAAGCAAGCGTGGCTGAAGACGGCTGAAATGCCAGAATCCGGTCCTAGGAAGCTTGTTTCCAGTCCAGGGAAGGCATGGCTTGGCAGATCGGGCTGGACTGTTCCCATGAGGCACAGGGTCAGACTGATTTGCATATGGCCATGTCTGAACTGGGGTGGCAGAGTGGGCTAAAGAACGGTGATGGATCAAACTCGGATCTGTTGACTGGGTGTGAGTGTTTGATTGGTTCTGATGCTCCGTCCATCACCACCCCCTTTTGTACCGCTTTGTTCGCCATAAGTTGGCAGGGTATGCTCAGACGTGAGTCCCTTGCTCACTTTGTCACTGGATTCAAGCAAGCCTGGCTGAAGACGGCTGAAATGCCAGAAACCGGTCCTAGGAAGCTTGTTTCCGGTCCAGATAAGGCATGGCTTGGCAGTTCGGGCTGGACTGTTCCCGTGAGGCACAGGGTCAGACTGATTTGCATATGGCCATGTCTGAACTGGGGTGGCAGAGTGGGTTAAAGAACGGTGATGGATCAAACTCGGATCTGTTGACTGGGTGTGAGTGTTTGTTTGGTTCTGATGCTCCGTCCATCACCACCCCCTTTTGTACCGCTTTGTTCGCCATAAGTTGGCAGGGTATGCTCAGACGTGAGTCCCTTGCTCACTTTGCCACTGGATTCAAGCAAGCCTGGCTGAAGACGGCTGAAATGCCAGAAACCGGTCCCAGGAAGCTTGTTTCCGGTCCAGGGAAGGCATGGCTTGGCAGTTCGGGCTGGACTGTTCCCATGAGGCACTGGGTCAGACTGATTTTCATATGGCCATGTCTGAACTGGGGTGGCAGAGTGGGCTAAAGAATGGTGATGGATCAAACTCGGATCTGTTGACTGGGTGTGAGTGTTTGATTGGTTCTGATGCTCCTTCCATCACCACCCCCTTTTGTACCGCTTTCTTCGCCATAAGTTTGCAGGGTATGCTCAGACGTGAGTCCCTTGCTCACTTTGCCACTGGATTCAAGCAAGCCTGGCTGAAGACGGCTGAAATGCCAGAAACCGGTCCTAGGAAGCTTGTTTACGGTCCAGGGAAGGCATGGCTTGGCAGTTCGGGCTGGACTGTTCCCATGAGGTACAGGGTCAGACTGATTTGCATATGGCCATGTCTGAACTGGGGTGGCAGAGTGGGTTAAAGAACGGCGATGGATCAAACTCTGATCTGTTGACTGGGTATGAGTGTTTTATTGGTTCTGATGCTCCGTCCATCACCACCCCCTTTTGTACCGCTTTGTTCGCCATAAGTTGGCAGGGTATGCTCAGACGTGAGTCCCTTGCTCACTTTGCCACTGGATTCAAGCAAGCCTTGCTGAAGACGGCTGAAGTGCCAGAAACTGGTCCTAGGATGCTTGTTTCCGGTCCAGGGAAGTCATGGCTTGGCAGTTCGGGCTGGACTGTTCCCATGAGGCACACGGTCAGACTGATTTGCATATGGCCATGTCTGAACTGGCGTGGCAGAGTGGGCCAAAGAACGGTGATGGATCAAACTCAGATCTGTTGACTGGGTGTGAGTGTTTGATTGGTTCTGATGCTCCGTCCATCACCACCCCCTTTTGCACCGCTTTGTTCGCCATAATTTGGCAGGGTATGCTCAGACGTGAGTCCCTTGCTCACTTTGCCACTGGATTCAAGCAAGCCTGGCTGACGACGGCTGAAATCCAGAAACCGGTCCTAGGAAGCTTGTTTCCGGTCCAGGGAAGGCATGGCTTGTCAGTTCGGGCTGGACTGTCCCCATGAGGCACAGGGTCAGACTGAATTGCATATGGCCATGTCTGAACTGGGGTGGCAGAGTGGGCTAAAGACCGGTGATGGATCAAACTCGGATCTGTTGACTGGGTGTGAGTGGTTGATTGGTTCTGATGCTCCGTCCATCACCACCCCCTTTTGTACCGCTTTGTTCGCCATAAGTTGGCAGGGTATGCTCAGACATGAGTCCCTTGCTCACTTTGCCACTGGATTCAAGCAAGCCTGGCCGAAGACGGCTGAAATGCCAGAAACCGGTCCTAGGAAGCTTGTTTCTGGTCGAGGGAAGGCATGGCTTGTCAGTTCGGGCTGGACTGTCCCCATGAGGCACAGGGTCAGACTGAATTGCATATGGCCATGTCTGAACTGGGGTGGCAGAGTGGACTTAAGAACGGTGATGGATCAAACTCGGATCTGTTGACTGGGTGTGACTGTTTGATTGGTTATGATGCTCCGTCCATCACCACCCCCTTTTGTACCGCTTTGTTCGCCATAAGTTGGCAGGGTATGCTCAGACGTGAGTCCCTTGCTCACTTTGCCACTGGATTCAAGCAAGCCTGGCTGAAGACGGCTGAAATGCCAGAAACCGGTCCTAGGAAGCTTGTTTCCGGTCCAGGGAAGGCATGGCTTGGCAGTTCGGGCTGGACTGTTCCCATGAGGCACAGGGTCAGACCGATTTGCATATGGCCATGTCTGAACTGGGGTGGCAGAGTGGGCCAAAGAACGGTGATTGATCAAATTCGGATCTGTTGACTGGGTGTGAGTGTTTGATTGGTTCTGATGCTCCGTCCATCACCACTCCCTTTTGTACCACTTTGTTCGCCATAAGTTGGCAGGGTATGCTCAGACGTGAGTCCCTTGCTCACTTTGCCACTGGATTCAAGCAAGCGTGGCTGAAGACGGCTGAAATGCCAGAATCCGGTCCTAGGAAGCTTGTTTCCAGTCCAGGGAAGGCATGGCTTGGCAGTTCGGGCTGGACTGTTCCCATGAGGCACAGGGTCAGACTGATTTGCATATGGCCATGTCTGAACTGGGGTGGCAGAGTGGGCTAAAGAACGGTGATGGATCAAACTTGGATCTGTTGACTGGGTGTGAGTGTTTGATTGGTTCTGATGCTCCGTCCATCACCACCCCCTTTTGTACCGCTTTGTTCGCCATAAGTTGGCAGGGTATGCTCAGACTTGAGTCCCTTGCTCACTTTGTCACTGGATTCAAGCAAGCCTGGCTGAAGACGGCTGAAATGCCAGAAACCGGTCCTAGGAAGCTTGTTTCCGGTCCAGATAAGGCATGGCTTGGCAGTTCGGGCTGGACTGTTCCCGTGAGGCACAGGGTCAGACTGATTTGCATATGGCCATGTCTGAACTGGGGTGGCAGAGTGGGTTAAAGAACGGTGATGGATCAAACTCGGATCTGTTGACTGGGTGTGAGTGTTTGATTGGTTCTGATGCTCCGTCCATCACCACCCCCTTTTGTACTGCTTTGTTCGCCATAAGTTGGCAGGGTATGCTCAGACGTGAGTCCCTTGCTCACTTTGCCACTGGATTCAAGCAAGCCTGGCTGAAGATGGCTGAAATGCCAGAAACCGGTCCCAGGAAGCTTGTTTCCGGTCCAGGGAAGGCATGGCTTGGCAGTTCGGGCTGGACTGTCCCCATGAGGCACAGGGTCAGACTGAATTGCATATGGCCATGTCTGAACTGGGGTGGCAGAGTGGGCTAAAGAACGGTGATGGATCAAACTCGGATCTGTTGACTGGGTGTGAGTGGTTGATTGGTTCTGATGCTCCGTCCATCACCACCCCCTTTTGTACCGCTTTGTTCGCCATAAGTTGGCAGGGTATGTTCAGACGTGAGTCCCTTGCTCACTTTGCCACTGGATTCAAGCAAGCCTGGCTGAAGACAGCTGAAATGCCAGAAATCCATCCTAGTAAACTTGTTTCCTGTCCTGGGAAGGCATGGCTTGGCAATTCGGGCTGGACTGTTCCCATGAGGCACTGGGTCAGACTGATTTTCATATGGCCATGTCTGAACTGGGGTGGCAGAGTGGGCTAAAGAATGGTGATGGATCAAACTCGGATCTGTTGACTGGGTGTGAGTGTTTGATTGGTTCTGATGCTCCTTCCATCACCACCCCCTTTTGTACCGCTTTCTTCGCCATAAGTTTGCAGGGTATGCTCAGACGTGAGTCCCTTGCTCACTTTGCCACTGGATTCAAGCAAGCCTGGCTGAAGACGGCTGAAATGCCAGAAACCGGTCCTAGGAAGCTTGTTTACGGTCCAGGGAAGGCATGGCTTGGCAGTTCGGGCTGGACTGTTCCCATGAGGTACAGGGTCAGACTGATTTGCATATGGCCATGTCTGAACTGGGGTGGCAGAGTGGGTTAAAGAACGGCGATGGATCAAACTCTGATCTGTTGACTGGGTATGAGTGTTTTATTGGTTCTGATGCTCCGTCCATCACCACCCCCTTTTGTACCGCTTTGTTCGCCATAAGTTGGCAGGGTATGCTCAGACGTGAGTCCCTTGCTCACTTTGCCACTGGATTCAAGCAAGCCTTGCTGAAGACGGCTGAAGTGCCAGAAACTGGTCCTAGGATGCTTGTTTCCGGTCCAGGGAAGTCATGGCTTGGCAGTTCGGGCTGGACTGTTCCCATGAGGCACACGGTCAGACTGATTTGCATATGGCCATGTCTGAACTGGCGTGGCAGAGTGGGCCAAAGAACGGTGATGGATCAAACTCAGATCTGTTGACTGGGTGTGAGTGTTTGATTGGTTCTGATGCTCCGTCCATCACCACCCCCTTTTGTACCGCTTTGTTCGCCATAATTTGGCAGGGTATGCTCAGACGTGAGTCCCTTGCTCACTTTGCCACTGGATTCAAGCAAGCCTGGCTGACGACGGCTGAAATCCAGAAACCGGTCCTAGGAAGCTTGTTTCCGGTCCAGGGAAGGCATGGCTTGTCAGTTCGGGCTGGACTGTCCCCATGAGGCACAGGGTCAGACTGAATTGCATATGGCCATGTCTGAACTGGGGTGGCAGAGTGGGCTAAAGACCGGTGATGGATCAAACTCGGATCTGTTGACTGGGTGTGAGTGGTTGATTGGTTCTGATGCTCCGTCCATCACCACCCCCTTTTGTACCGCTTTGTTCGCCATAAGTTGGCAGGGTATGTTCAGACTTGAGTCCCTTGCTCACTTTGCCACTGGATTCAAGCAAGCCTGGCTGAAGACAGCTGAAATGCCAGAAATCCGTCCTAGGAAACTTGTTTCCTGTCCAGGGAAGGCATGGCTTGGCAATTCGGGCTGGACTGTTCCCATGAGGCACAGGGTCAGACTGATTTTCATATGGCCATGTCTGAACTGGGGTGGCAGAGTGGGCTAAAGAATGGTGATGGATCAAACTCGGATCTGTTGACTGGGTGTGAGTGTTTGATTGGTTCTGATGCTCCTTCCATCACCACCCCCTTTTGTACCGCTTTGTTCGCCATAAGTTTGCAGGGTATGCTCAGACGTGAGTCCCTTGCTCACTTTGCCACTGGATTCAAGCAAGCCTGGCTGAAGACGGCTGAAATGCCAGAAACCGGTCCTAGGAAGCTTGTTTACGGTCCACGGAAGGCATGGCTTGGCAGTTCGGGCTGGACTGTTCCCATGAGGTACAGGGTCAGACTGATTTGCATATGGCCATGTCTGAACTGGGGTGGCAGAGTGGGTTAAAGAACGGCGATGGATCAAACTCTGATCTGTTGACTGGGTATGAGTGTTTTATTGGTTCTGATGCTCCGTCCATCACCACCCCCTTTTGAACCACTTTGTTCGCCATAAGTTGGCAGGGTATGCTCAGACGTGAGTCCCTTGCTCACTTTGCCACTGGATTCAAGCAAGCCTGGCTGAAGACGGCTGAAATGCCAGAAACTGGTCCTAGGATGCTTGTTTCCGGTCCAGGGAAGTCATGGCTTGGCAGTTCGGGCTGGACTGTTCGCATGAGGCACAGGGTCAGACTGATTTGCATATGGCCATTTCTGAACTGGCGTGGCAGAGTGGGCCAAAGAACAGTGATGGATCAAACTCAGATCTGTTGACTGGGTGTGAGTGTTTGATTGGTTCTGATGCTCCGTCCATCACCACCCCCTTTTGTACCGCTTTGTTCGCCATAAGTTGGCAGGGTATGCTCAGACGTGAGTCCCTTGCTCACTTTGCCACTGGATTCAAGCAAGCCTGGCTGAAGACGGCTGAAATTAGGGGTGGGCGGAATTTGCGTAATTGCGTTACGCAAATCTCCGCGAAACGGTAAAAAATCTCCGCGAACACGCAGAAATTCCGCGAACACGCGGAATTGCTTGTTCGCGATGCTTTTTTCCTGTTCACAATCACTGTTTGCGTGCTCGGGGATAAAAATCTCGCGAACACGCATTTTGAGAACGCGAACAAGCAAAAATTTCGCGAATTCGCGGAAAGCGAAATTTTGGCCAATTTCGCGTTCTCCGCATAACGCGAAATTGCCCAAATTCCGCGAACGGAACGGAATTTGCCACCCAGGCCTAGCTGAAATCCAGAAACCGGTCCTAGGAAGCTTGTTTCCGGTCCAGGGAAGGCATGGCTTGTCAGTTCGGGCTGGACTGTCCCCATGAGGCACAGGGTCAGACTGAATTGCATATGGCCATGTGTGAACTGGGGTGGCAGAGTGGGCTAAAGAACGGTGATGGATCAAACTCGGATCTGTTGACTGGGTGTGAGTGTTTGATTGTTTCTGATGCTCCGTCCATCACCACCCCCTTTTGGACCGCTTTGTTCGCCATAAGTTGGCAGGGTATGCTCACACGTGAGTCCCTTGCTCACTTTGCCACTGGATTCAACCAAGCCTGGCTGAAGACGGCTGAAATGCCAGAAACCGGTCCTAGGAAGCTTGTTTCCGGTCCAGGGAAGGCATGGCTTGGCAGTTCGGGCTGGACTGTTCCCATAAGGCACAGGGTCAGACTGATTTGCATATGGCCATGTCTGAACTGGGGTGGCAGAGTGGGCTAAAGAACGGTGATGGATCAAACTCGGATCTGTTGACTGGGTGTGAGTGTTTGATTGTTTCTGATGCTCCGTCCATCACCAACCCGTTTTGTACCGCTTTGTTCGCCATAAGTTGGCAGGGTATGCTCAGACGTGAGACCCTTGCTCACTTTGCCACTGGATTCAAGCAAGCCTGGCTGAAGACGGCTGAAATGCCAGAAACCGGTCCTAGGATGCTTGTTTCCGGTCCAGGGAAGGCATGGCTTGGCAGTTCGAGCTGGACTGTTCCCATGAGGCACAGGGTCAGACTGATTTGCATATGGCCATGTCTGAACTGGCGTGGCAGAGTGGGCCAAAGAACGGTGATGGATCAAACTCAGATCTGTTGACTGGGTGTGAGTGTTTGATTGGTTCTGATGCTCCGTCCATCACCACCCCCTTTTGTACCGCTTTGTTCGCCATAAGTTGGCAGGGTATGCTCAGATGTGAGTCCCTTGCTCACTTTGCCACTGGATTCAAGCAAGCCTGGCTGAAGACAGCTGAAATGCCAGAAATCCATCCTAGGAAACTTGTTTCCTGTCCAGGGAAGGCATGGCTTGGCAATTCGGGCTGGACTGTTCCCATGAGGCACAGGGTCAGACTGATTTTGATATGGCCATGTCTGAACTGGGGTGGCAGAGTGGGCTAAAGAATGGTGATGGATCAAACTCGGATCTGTTGACTGGGTGTGAGTGTTTGATTGGTTCTGATGATCCTTCCATCACCACCCCCTTTTGTACCGCTTTGTTCACCATAAGTTTGCAGGGTATGCTCAGACGTGAGTCCCTTGCTCACTTTGCCACTGGATTCAAGCAAGCCTGGCTGAAGACGGCTGAAATGCCAGAAACCGGTCCTAGGAAGCTTGTTTACGGTCCAGGGAAGGCATGGCTTGGCAGTTCGGGCTGGACTGTTCCCATGAGGTACAGGGTCAGACTGATTTGCATATGGCCATGTCTGAACTGGGGTGGCAGAGAGGGTTAAAGAACGGCGATGGATCAAACTCTGATCTGTTGACTGGGTATGAGTGTTTTATTGGTTCTGATGCTCCGTCCATCACCACCCCCTTTTGTACCGCTTTGTTCGCCATAAGTTGGCAGGGTATGCTCAGACGTGAGTCCCTTGCTCACTTTGCCACTGGATTCAAGCAAGCCTGGCTGAAGACGGCTGAAATGCCAGAAACTGGTCCTAGGATGCTTGTTTCCGGTCCAGGGAAGTCATGGCTTGGCAGTTCGGGCTGGACTGTTCCCATGAGGCACAGGGTCAGACTGATTTGCATATGGCCATGTCTGAACTGGCGTGGCAGAGTGGGCCAAAGAACGGTGATGGATCAAACTCAGATCTGTTGACTGGGTGTGAGTGTTTGATTGGTTCTGATGCTCCGTCCATCACCACCCCCTTTTGTACCGCTTTGTTCGCCATAAGTTGGCAGGGTATGCTCAGACGTGAGTCCCCTGCTCACTTTGCCACTGGATTCAAGCAAGTCTGGCTGAAGACGGCTGAAATCCAGAAACCGGTCCTAGGAAGCTTGTTTCCGGTCCAGGGAAGGCATGGCTTGTCAGTTCGGGCTGGACTGTCCCCATGAGGCACAGGGTCAGACTGAATTGCATATGGCCATGTCTGAACTGGCGTGGCAGAGTGGGCCAAAGAACGGTGATGGATCAAACTCAGATCTGTTGACTGGGTGTGAGTGTTTGATTGGTTCTGATGCTCCATCCATCACCACCCCCTTTTGTACCGCTTTGTTCGCCATAAGTTGGCAGGGTATGCTCAGACGTGAGTCCCTTGCTCACTTTGCCACTGGATTCAAGCAAGTCTGGCTGAAGACGGCTGAAATCCAGAAACCGGTCCTAGGAAGCTTGTTTCCGGTCCAGGGAAGGCATGGCTTGTCAGTTCGGGCTGGACTGTCCCCATGAGGCACAGGGTCAGACTGAATTGCATATGGCCATGTATGAACTGGGGTGGCAGAGTGGGCTAAAGAACGGTGATGGATCAAACTCGGATCTGTTGACTGGGTGTGAGTGTTTGATTGTTTCTGATGCTCCGTCCATCACCACCCCCTTTTGGACCGCTTTGTTCGCCATAAGTTGGCAGGGTATGCTCACACGTGAGTCCCTTGCTCACTTTGCCACTGGATTCAACCAAGCCTGGCTGAAGACGGCTGAAATGCCAGAAACCGGTCCTAGGAAGCTTGTTTCCGGTCCAGGGAAGGCATGGCTTGGCAGTTCGGGCTGGACTGTTCCCATGAGGCACAGGGTCAGACTGATTTGCATATGACCATGCCTGAACTGGGGTGGCAGAGTGGGCTAAAGAACGGTGATGGATCAAACTCAGATCTGTTGACTGGGTGTGAGTGTTTGATTGTTTCTGATGCTCCGTCCATCACCAACCCGTTTTGTACCTCTTTGTTCGCCATAAGTTGGCAGGGTATGCTCAGACGTGAGACCCTTGCTCACTTTGCCACTGGATTCAAGCAAGCCTGGCTGAAAACGGCTGAAATGCCAGAAACCGGTCCTAGGAAGCTTGTTTCCGGTCCAGGGAAGGCATGGCTTGGCAGTTCGAGCTGGACTGTTCCCATGAGGCACAGGGTCAGAATCATTTGCATATGGCCATGTCTGAACTGGGGTGGCAGAGTGGGCTAAAGAACGGTGATGGATCAAACGCGGATCTGTTGACTGGGTGTGAGTGTTTGATTGGTTCTGATGCTCCGTCCATCACCACCCCCTTTTGTACCGCTTTGTTCGACATACGTTGGCAGGGTATGCTCAGACGTGAGTACCTTGCTCACTTTCCACTGGATTCAAGCAAACCTGGCTGAAGACGGCTGAAATGCCAATAACCGGTCCTAGAAATCTTGTTTCCGGTCCAGGGAAGGCATGGCTTGGCAGTTCGGGCTGGACTGTTCCCATGAGGCACAGGGTCAGACTGATTTGCATATGGCCATGTCTGAACTGGGGTGGCAGAGTGGGCTAAAGAACGGTGATGGATCAAACTCGGATCTGTTGACTGGGTGTGAGTGTTTGATTGTTTCTGATGCTACGTCCATCACCACCCCCTTTTGAACTGCTTTGTTCGCCATAAGTTGGCAGGGTACTCTCAGACGTGAGTCCCTTGCTCACTTTGCCACTGGATTCAAGCAAGCCTGGCTGAAGACGGCTGAAATGCCAGAAACCGTTCCTAGGAAGCTTGTTTCCGGTCCAGGGAAGGCATGGCTTGGCAGTTCGGGTTGGACTGTTCCCATGAGGCACAGGTTCAGACTGATTTGCATATGGCCATGTCTGAATTGGGGTGGCAGAGTGGGCTAAAGAACGGTGATGGATCAAAGTCGGATCTGTTTACTGGGTGTGAGTGTTTGATTGGTTCTGATGCTCCGTCCATCACCACCCCCTTTTGTACCGCTTTGTTCGCCATAAGTTGGCAGGGTATGCTCAGACATGAGTCCCTTGCTCACTTTGCCACTGGATTCAAGCAAGCCTGGCTGAAGACGGCTGAAATGCCAGAAACCGGTCCTAGGAAGCTTGTTTCCGGTCCAGGGAAGGCATGGCTTGTCAGTTCGGGCTGGACTGTCCCCATGAGGCACAGGGTCAGACTGAATTGCATATGGCCATGTGTGAACTGGGGTGGCAGAGTGGGCTAAAGAACGGTGATGGATCAAACTCGGATCTGTTGACTGGGTGTGAGTGTTTGATTGTTTCTGATGCTCCGTCCATCACCACCCCCTTTTGGACCGCTTTGTTCGCCATAAGTTGGCAGGGTATGCTCACACGTGAGTCCCTTGCTCACTTTGCCACTGGATTCAACCAAGCCTGGCTGAAGACGGCTGAAATGCCAGAAACCGGTCCTAGGAAGCTTGTTTCCGGTCCAGGGAAGACATGGCTTGGCAGTTCGGGCTGGACTGTTCCCATGAGGCACAGGGTCAGACTGATTTGCATATGGCCATGTCTGAACTGGGGTGGCAGAGTGGGCTAAAGAACGGTGATGGATCAAACTCGGATCTGTTGACTGGGTGGGAGTGTTTGATTGTTTCTGATGCTCCGTCCATCACCAACCCGTTTTGTACCGCTTAGTTCGCCATAAGTTGGCAGGGTATGCTCAGACGTGAGACCCTTGCTCACTTTGCCACTGGATTCAAGCAAGCCTGGCTGAAGACGGCTGAAATGCCAGAAACAGGTCCTAGGAAGCTTGTTTCCGGTCCAGGGAAGGCATGGCTTGGCAGTTCGAGCTGGACTGTTCCCATGAGGCACAGGGTCAGACTCATTTGCATATGGCCATGTCTGAACTGGGGTGGCAGAGTGGGCTAAAGAACGGTGATGGATCAAACTCGGATCTGTTGACAGGGTGTGAGTGTTTGATTGGTTCTGCTGCTCCGTCCATCACCACCCCCTTTTGTACCGCTTTGTTCGCCATAAGTTGGCAGGGTATGCTCAGACATGAGTCCCTTGCTCACTTTGCCACTGGATTCAAGCAAGCCTGGCTGAAGACGGCTGAAATGCCAGAAACCGGTCCTAGGAAGCTTGTTTCCGGTCCAGGGAAGGCATGGCTTGTCAGATCGGGCTGGACTGTCCCCATGAGGCACAGGGTCAGACTGAATTGCATATGGCCATGTGTGAACTGGGGTGGCAGAGTGGGCTAAAGAATGGTGATGGATCAAACTCGGATCTGTTGACTGGGTGTGAGTGTTTGATTGTTTCTGATGCTCCGTCCATCACCACCCCCTTTTGGACCGCTTTGTTCGCCATAAGTTGGCAGGGTATGCTCACACGTGAGTCCCTTGCTCACTTTGCCACTGGATTCAACCAAGCCTGGCTGAAGACGGCTGAAATTCCAGAAACCGGTCCTAGGAAGCTTGTTTCCGGTCCAGGGAAGACATGGCTTGGCAGTTCGGGCTGGACTGTTCCCATAAGGCACAGGGTCAGACTGATTTGCATATGGCCATGTCTGAACTGGGGTGGCAGAGTGGGCTAAAGAACGGTGATGGATCAAACTCGGATCTGTTGACTGGGTGTGAGTGTTTGATTGTTTCTGATGCTCCGTCCATCACCAACCCGTTTTGTACCGCTTAGTTCGCCATAAGTTGGCAGGGTATGCTCAGACGTGAGACCCTTGCTCACTTTGCCACTGGATTCAAGCAAGCCTGGCTGAAGACGGCTGAAATGCCAGAAACAGGTCCTAGGAAGCTTGTTTCCGGTCCAGGGAAGGCATGGCTTGGCAGTTCGAGATGGACTGTTCCCATGAGGCACAGGGTCAGACTCATTTGCATATGGCCATGTCTGAACTGGGGTGGCAGAGTGGGCTAAAGAACGGTGATGGATCAAACTCGGATCTGTTGACTGGGTGTGAGTGTTTGATTGGTTCTGATGCTCCGTCCATCACCACCCCCTTTTGTACCGCTTTGTTCGACATAAGTTGGCAGGGTATGCTCAGACTCGAGTCCCTTGCTCACTTTCCACTGGATTCAAGCAAACCTGGCTGAAGACGGCTGAAATGCCAGTAACCAGTCCTAGAAAGCTTGTTTCCAGTCCAGGGAAGGCATGGCTTGGCAGTTCGGGCTGGACTGTTCCCATGATGCACAGGGTCAGACCGATTTGCACATGGCCATGTCTGAACTGAGGTGGCAGAGTGGGCTAAAGAACGGTGATGGATCAAACTCAGATCTGTTGACTGGGTGTGAGTGTTTGATTGGTTCTGATGCTCCGTCCATCACCACCCCCTTTTGTACCGCTTTGTTCGCCATAAGTTGGCAGGGTATGCTCAAATGTGAGTCCCTTGCTCACTTTGCCACTGGATTCAAGCAAGCCTGGATGAAGACGGCTGAAATGCCAGAAACAGGTCCTAGGAAGCTTGTTTCCGGTCCAGGGAAGGCATGGCTTGTCAGTTCGGGCTGGACTGTTCCCATGAGGTACAGGGTCAGACTGATTTGCATATGGCCATGTGTGAACTGGGGTGGCAGAGTGGGCTAAACAATGGTGATGGATCAAACTCGGATCTGTTGACTGGGTGTGAGTGTTTGATTGGTTCTGATGCTCCTTCCATCACCACCCCCTTTTGTACCGCTTTGTTCGCCATAAGTTTGCAGGGTATGCTCAGACGTGAGTCCCTTGCTCACTTTGCCACTGGATTCAAGCAAGCCTGGCTGAAGACGGCTGAAATGCCAGAAACCGGTCCTAGGAAGCTTGTTTACGGTCCAGGGAAGGCATGGCTTGGCAGTTCGGGCTTGACTGTTCCCATGAGGTACAGGGTCAGACTGATTTGCATATGGCCATGTCTGAAGTGGGGTGGCAGAGTGGGTTAAAGAACGGCGATGGATCAAACTCTGATCTGTTGACTGGGTATGAGTGTTTTATTGGTTCCGATGCTCCGTCCATCACCACCCCCTTTTGTACTGCTTTGTTCGCCATAAGTTGGCAGGGTATGCTCAGACGTGAGTCCCTTGCTCACTTTGCCACTGGATTCAAGCAAGCCTGGCTGAAGACGGCTGAAATGCCAGAAACCGGTCCTAGGACGCTTGTTTCCGGTCCAGGGAAGTCATGGCTTGGCAGTTCGGGCTGGACTGTTCCCATGAGGCACACGGTCAGACTGAATTGCATATGGCCATGTGTGAACTGGGGTGGCAGAGTGGGCTAAAGAACGGTGATGGATCAAATTTGGATCTGTTGACTGGGTGTGAGTGTTTGATTGTTTCTGATGCTCTGTCCATCACCACCCCCTTTTGTAACGCTTTGTTCGACATAAGTTGGCAGGGTATGCTCAGACGTGAGTACCTTGCTCACTTTCCACTGGATTCAAGCAAACCTGGCTGAAGACGGCTGAAATGCCAGTAAGCGGTCCTTGAAAGCTTGTTTCTGGTCCAGGGAAGGCATGGCTTGGCAGTTCGGGCTGGACTGTTCCCATGAGGCACAGGGTCAGACTGATTTGCATATGGCCATGTCTGAACTGGGGTAGCAGAGTGGGCTAAAGAACGGTGATGGATCAAACTCGGATCTGTTGACTGGGTGTGAGTGTTTGATTGTTTCTGATGCTCCGTCCATCACCACCCCCTTTTGTACTGCTTTGTTCGCCATAAGTTGGCAGGGTACTCTCAGACGTGAGTCCCCTGCTCACTTTGCCACTGGATTCAAGCAAGCCTGGCTGAAGACGGCTGAAATGCCAGAAAACGTTCCTAGGAAGCTTGTTTACGGTCGAGGGAAGGCATGGCTTGTCAGTTCGGGCTGGACTGTTCCCATGAGGTACAGGGTCAGACTGATTTGCATATGGCCATGTCTGAACTGGGTTGGCAGAGTGGGCTAAAGAATGGTGATGGATCAAACTCGGATCTGTTGACTGGGTGTGAGTGTTTGATTGGTTCTGATGCTCCTTCCATCACCACCCCCTTTTGTACCGCTTTGTTCGCCATAAGTTTGCAGGGTATGCTCAGACGTGAGTCCCTTGCTCACTTTGCCACTGGATTCAAGCAAGCCTGGCTGAAGACGGCTGAAATGCCAGAAACCGGTCCTAGGAAGCTTGTTTACGGTCCAGGGAAGGCATGGCTTGGCAGTTCGGGCCGGACTGTTCCCATGAGGTACAGGGTCAGACTGATTTGCATATGGCCATGTCTGAAGTGGGGTGGCAGAGTGGGTTAAAGAACGGCGATGGATCAAACTCTGATCTGTTGACTGGGTATGATTGTTTTATTGGTTCCGATGCTCCGTCCATCACCACCCCCTTTTGTACTGCTTTGTTCGCCATAAGTTAGCAGGGTATGCTCAGACGTGAGTCCCTTGCTCACTTTGCCACTGGATTCAAGCAAGCCTGGCTGAAGACGGCTGAAATGCCAGAAACCGGTCCTAGGACGCTTGTTTCCGGTCCAGGGAAGTCATGGCTTGGCAGTTCGGGCTGGACTGTTCCCATGAGGCACACGGTCAGACTGATTTGCATATGGCCATGTCTGAACTGGCGTGGCAGAGTGGGCCAAAGAACGGTGATGGATCAAACTCAGATCTGTTGATTGGGTGTGAGTGTTTGATTGGTTCTGATGCTCCGTCCATCACCACCCCCTTTTGTACCGCTTTGTTCGCCATAAGTTGGCAGGGTATGCTCAGACGTGAGTCCCTTGCTCACTTTGCAACTGGATTCAAGCAAGCCTGGCTGAAGACGGCTGAAATGCCAGAAACCGGTCCTAGGAAGCTTGTTTCCGGTCCAGGGAAGGCATGGCTTGTCAGTTCGGGCTGGACTGTCCCCATGAGGCACAGGGTCAGACTGAATTGCATATGGCTATGTGTGAACTGGGGTGGCAGAGTGGGCTAAAGAACGGTGATGGATCAAATTTGGATCTGTTGACTGGGTGTGAGTGTTTGATTGTTTCTGATGCTCCGTCCATCACCACCCCCTTTTGTACCGCTTTGTTCGACATAAGTTGGCAGGGTATGCTCAGACGTGAGTACCTTGCTCACTTTCCACTGGATTCAAGCAAACCTGGCTGAAGACGGCTGAAATGCCAGTAACCGGTCCTTGAAAGCTTGTTTCTGGTCCAGGGAAGGCATGGCTTGGCAGTTCGGGCTGGACTGTTCCCATGAGGCACAGGGTCAGACTGATTTGCATATGGCCATGTCTGAACTGGGGTGGCAGAGTGGGCTAAAGAACGGTGATGGATCAAACTCGGATCTGTTGACTGGGTGTGAGTGTTTGATTGTTTCTGATGCTCCGTCCATCACCACCCCCTTTTGTACTGCTTTGTTCGCCATAAGTTGGCAGGGTACTCTCAGACGTGAGTCCCTTGCTCACTTTGCCACTGGATTCAAGCAAGCCTGGCTGAAGACGGCTGAAATGCCAGAAACCGTTCCTAGGAAGCTTGTTTACGGTCCAGGGAAGGCATGGCTTGGCAGTTCGGGTTGGACTGTTCCCATGAGGCACAGGTTCAGACTGATTTGCATATGGCCATGTCTGAATTGGGGTGGCAGAGTGGGCTAAAGAACGGTGATGGATCAAAGTCGGATCTGTTGACTGGGTGTGAGTGTTTGATTGTTTCTGATGCTCCGTCCATCACCACCCCCTTTTGTACCGCTTTGTTCGCCATAAGTTGGCAGGGTATGCTCAGAAATGAGTCCCTTGCTCACTTTGCCACTGGATTCAAGCAAGCCTGGCTGAAGACAGCTGAAATGCCAGAAACCGGTCCTAGGAAGCTTGTTTCCGGTCCAGGGAAGGCATGGCTTGTCAGTTCGGGCTGGACTGTCCCCATGAGGCACAGGGTCAGACTGAATTGCATATGGCCATGTCTGAACTGGGGTGGCAGAGTGGACTTAAGAACGGTGATGGATCAAACTCGGATCTGTTGACTGGGTGTGACTGTTTGATTGGTTATGATGCTCCGTCCATCACCACCCCCTTTTGTACCGCTTTGTTCGCCATAAGTTGGCAGGGTATGCTCAGACGTGAGTCCCTTGCTCACTTTGCCACTGGATTCAAGCAAGCGTGGCTGAAGACGGCTGAAATGCCAGAAACCGGTCCTAGGAAGCTTGTTTCCGGTCCAGGGAAGGCATGGCTTGGCAGTTCGGGCTGGACTGTTCCCATGAGGCACAGGGTCAGACTGATTTGCCTATGGCCATGTCTGAACTGGGGTGGCAGAGTGGGCCAAAGCACGGTGATGGATCAAACTCGGATCTGTTGACTGGGTGTGAGTGTTTGATTGGTTCTGATGCTCCGTCCATCACCACCCCCTTTTGTACCGCTTTGTTCGCCATAAGTTGGCAGGGTATGCTCAGACGTGAGTCCCTTGCTCACTTTGTCACTGGATTCAAGCAAGCCTGGCTGAAGACGGCTGAAATGCCAGAAACCGGTCCTAGGAAGCTTGTTTCCGGTCCAGATAAGGCATGGCTTGGCAGTTCGGGCTGGACTGTTCCCGTGAGGCACAGGGTCAGACTGATTTGCATATGGCCATGTCTGAACTGGGGTGGCAGAGTGGGTTAAAGAACGGTGATGGATCAAACTCGGATCTGTTGACTGGGTATGAGTGTTTGATTGGTTCTGATGCTCCGTCCATCACCACCCCCTTTTGTACCGCTTTGTTCACCATACGTTGGCAGGGTATGCTCAGACGTGAGTCCCTTGCTCACTTTGCCACTGGGTTCAAGCAAGCCTGGCTGAAGACGTCTGAAATGCCAGAAACCGGTCCTAGGACGCTTGTTTCCGGTCCTGGGAAGGCATGGCTTGACAGTTCGGGCTGGACTGTTCCCATGAAGCACAGGGTCAGTCTGATTTGCATATGGCCATGTCTGAACTGGGGTGGCAGAGTGGGCTAAAGAACGGTGATGGATCAAACTCGGATCTGTTGACTGGGTGTGAGTGTTTGATTGTTTCTGATGCTCTGTCCATCACCACCCCCTTTTGTACTGCTTTGTTTGCCATAAGTTGGCAGGGTACTCTCAGACGTGAGTCCCTTGCTCACTTTGCCACTGGATTCAAGCAAGCCTGGCTGAAGACGGCTGAAATGCCAGAAACCCGTCTTAGGAAACTTGTTTCCTGTCCAGGGAAGGCACGGCTTGGCAGTTCGGGCTGGCTGGACTGTTCCCGTGAGGCACAGGGTCAGACTGATTTGCATATGGCCATGTCTGAACTGGGGTGGCAGAGTGGGTTAAAGAACGGTGATGGATCAAACTCGGATCTGTTGACTGGGTGTGAGTGTTTGATTGGTTCTGATGCTCCTTCCATCACCACCCCCTTTTGTACCGCTTTGTTCGCCATAAGTTTGCAGGGTATGCTCAGACGTGAGTCCCTTGCTCACTTTGCCACTGGGTTCAACCAAGCCTGGCTGAAGACATCTGAAATGCCGGAAACCGGTCCTAGGACGCTTGTTTCCGGTCCAGGGAAGGCATGGCTTGACAGTTCGGGCTAGACTGTTCCCATGAGGCACAGGGTCAGACTGAATTGCATATGGCCATGTCTGAACTGGGGTGGCAGAGTGGGCTAAAGACCGGTGATGGATCAAACTCGGATCTGTTGACTGGGTGTGAGTGGTTGATTGGTTCTGATGCTCCGTCCATCACCACCCCCTTTTGTACCGCTTTGTTCGCCATAAGTTGGCAGGGTATGTTCAGACGTGAGTCCCTTGCTCACTTTGCCACTGGATTCAAGCAAGCCTGGCTGAAGACAGCTGAAATGCCAGAAATCCATCCTAGGAAACTTGTTTCCTTTCCAGGGAAGGCATGGCTTGGCAATTCGGGCTGGACTGTTCCCATGAGGCACAGGGTCAGACTGATTTTCATATGGCATGTCTGAACTGGGGTGGCAGAGTGGGCTAAAGAATGGTGATGGATCAAACTCGGATCTGTTGACTGGGTGTGAGTGTTTGATTGGTTCTGATGCTCCTTCCATCACCACCCCCTTTTGTACCGCTTTGTTCGCCATAAGTTTGCAGGGTATGCTCAGACGTGAGTCCCTTGCTCACTTTGCCACTGGATTCAAGCAAGCCTGGCTGAAGACGGCTGAAATGCCAGAAACCGGTCCTAGGAAGCTTAAGGCATGGCTTGGCAGTTCGGGCTGGACTGTTCCCATGAGGTACAGGGTCAGACTGATTTAAATATGGCCATGTCTGAACTGGGGTGGCAGAGTGTGTTAAAGAACGGCGATGGATCAAACTCTGATCTGTTGACTGGGTATGAGTGTTTTATTGGTTCTGATGCTCCGTCCATCACCACCCCCTTTTGTACCGCTTTGTTCGCCATAAGTTGGCAGGGTATGCTCAGACGTGAGTCCTTTGCTCACTTTGCCACTGGATTCAAGCAAGCCTGGCTGAAGACGGCTGAAATCCAGAAACCGGTCCTAGGAAGCTTGTTTCCGGTCCAGGGAAGGCATGGCTTGTCAGTTCGGGCTGGACTGTCCCCATGAGGCACAGCGTCAGACTGAATTGCATATGGCCATGTGTGAACTGGGGTGGCAGAGTGGGCTAAAGAACGGTGATGGATCAAACTCGGATCTGTTGACTGGGTGTGAGTGTTTGATTGTTTCTGATGCTCCGTCCATCACCACCCCCTTTTGGACCGCTTTGTTCGCCATAAGTTGGCAGGGTATGCTCAGACGTGAGTCCCTTGCTCACTTTGCCACTGGATTCAAGCAAGCCTGGCTGAAGACGGCTGAAATGCCAGAAACCGGTCCTAGGAAGCTTGTTTCCGGTCCAGGGAAGGCATGGCTTGGCAGTTCGGGCTGGACTGTTCCCATGAGGCACAGGGTCACACTGATTTGCTTATGGCCATGTCTGAACTGGGGTGGCAGAGTGGGCTAAAGAACAGTGATGGATCAAACTCGGATCTGTTGACTGGGTGTGAGTGTTTGATTGTTTCTGATGCTCCGTCCATCACCAACCCGTTTTGTACCGCTTTGTTCCCCATAAGTTGGAAGGGTATGCTCAGATGTGAGACCCTTGCTCACTTTGCCACTGGATTCAAGCAAGCCTGGCTGAAGACGGCTGAAATGCCAGAAACCGGTCCTAGGAAGCTTGTTTCCGGTCCAGGGAAGGCATGGCTTGGCAGTTCGACTGGACTGTTCCCATGAGGTACAGGGTCAGACTGATTTGCATATGGCCATGTCTCAACTGGGGTGGCAGAGTGGGCCAAAGAACGGTGATGGATCAAACTCGGATCTGTTGACTTGGTGTGAGTGTTTGATTGGTTCTGATGCTCCGTCCATCACCACCCCCTTTTGTACCGCTTTGTTCGCCATAAGTTGGCAGGGTATGCTCAAATGTGAGTCCCTTGCTCACTTTGCCACTGGATTCAAGCAAGCCTGGATGAAGACGGCTGAAATGCCAGAAACCGGTCCTAGGAAGCTTGTTTCCGGTCCAGGGAAGGCATGGCTTGGCAGTTCGGGCTGGATTGTTCCCATGAGGTACAGGGTCAGACTGATTTGCATATGGCCATGTCTGAACTGGGGTGGCAGAGTGGGCTAAAGAATGGTGATGGATCAAACTCGGATCTGTTGACTGGGTGTGAGTGTTTGATTGGTTCTGATGCTCCGTCCATCACCACCCCCTTTTGTACCGCTTTGTTCGCCATAAGTTTGCAGGGTATGTTCAGACGTGAGTCCCTTGCTCACTTTGCCACTGGATTCAAGCAAGCCTGGCTGAAGACAGCTGAAATGCCAGAAATCCATCCTAGGAAACTTGTTTCCGGTCCAGGGAAGGCATGGCTTGACAGTTCGGGCTAGACTGTTCCCATGAGGCACAGGGTCAGACTGATTTGCATATGGCCATGTCTGAACTGGGGTGGCAGAGTGGGCCAAAGATCGGTGATGGATCAAACTCGGATCTGTTGACTGGGTGTGAGTGTTTGATTGGTTCTGATGCTCCGTCCATCACCACCCCCTTTGTACCGCTTTGTTCGCCATAAGTTGGCAGGGTATGCTCAGACGTGAGTCCCTTGCTCACTTTGCCACTGGATTCAAGCAAGCCTTGCTGAAGATGGCTGAAATGCCAGAAACCGGTCCTAGGAAGCTTGTTTCCGGTCCAGGGAAGGCATGGCTTGGAAGTTCGGGCTGGACTGTCCCCATGAGGCACAGGGTCAGACTGAATTGCATATGGCCATGTCTGAACTTTGGGTGGCAGAGTGGGCTAAAGACCGGTGATGGATCAAACTCGGATCTGTTGACTGGGTGTGAGTGGTTGATTGGTTCTGATGCTCTGTCCATCACCACCCCCTTTTGTAACGCTTTGTTCGCCATAAGTTGGCAGGGTATGTTCAGACGTGAGTCCCTTGCTCACTTTGCCACTGGATTCAAGCAAGCCTGGCTGAAGACAGCTGAAATGCCAGAAATCCATCCTAGGAAACTTGTTTCCTTTCCAGGGAAGGCATGGCTTGGCAATTCGGGCTGGACTGTTCCCATGAGGCACAGGGTCAGACTGATTTTCATATGGCCATGCCTGAACTGGGGTGGCAGAGTGGGCTAAAGAATGGTGATGGATCAAACTCGGATCTGTTGACTGGGTGTGAGTGTTTGATTGGTTGTGATGCTCCTTCCATCACCACCCCCTTTTGTACCGCTTTGTTCGCCATAAGTTTGCAGGGTATGCTCAGACGTGAGTCCCTTGCTCACTTTGCCACTGGATTCAAGCAAGCCTGGCTGAAGACGGCTGAAATGCCAGAAACCGGTCCTAGGAAGCTTGTTTACGGTCCAGGGAAGGCATGGCTTGGCAGTTCGGGCTGGACTGTTCCCATGAGGTACAGGGTCAGACTGATTTGCATATGGCCATGTCTGAACTGGGGTGGCAGAGTGGGTTAAAGAACGGCGATGGATCAAACTCTGATCTGTTGACTGGGTATGAGTGTTTTATTGGTTCTGATGCTCCGTCCATCACCACCCCCTTTTGTACCGCTTTGTTCGCCATAAGTTGGCAGGGTATGCTCAGACGTGAGTCCCTTGCTCACTTTGCCACTGGATTCAAACAAGCCTGGCTGAAGACGGCTGAAATGCCAGAAACTGGTCCTAGGAAGCTTGTTTCCGGTCCAGGGAAGGCATGGCTTGGCAGTTCGGGCTGGACTGTTCCCATGAGGCACAGGGTCAGACTGATTTGCATATGGCCATGTCTGAACTGGGGTGGCAGAGTGGGCTAAAGAACAGTGATGGATCAAACTCGGATCTGTTGACTGGGTGTGAGTGTTTGATTGTTTCTGATGCTCCGTCCATCACCAACCCGTTTTGTACCGCTTTGTTCGCCATAAGTTGGCAGGGTATGCTCAGACGTGAGACCCTTGCTCACTTTGCCACTGGATTCAAGCAAGCCTGGCTGAAGACGGATGAAATGCCAGAAACCGGTCCTAGGAAGCTTGTTTACGGTCCAGGGAAGGCATGGCTTGGCAGTTCGGGCTGGACTGTTCCCATGAGGTACAGGGTCAGACTGATTTGCATATGGCCATGTCTGAACTGGGGTGGCAGAGTGGGTTAAAGAACGGCGATGGATAAAACTCTGATCTGTTGACTGGGTATGAGTGTTTTATTGGTTCTGATGCTCCGTCCATCGCCACCCCCTTTTGTACCGCTTTGTTCGCCATAAGTTGGCAGGGTATGCTCAGACGTGAGTCCCTTGCTCACTTTGCCACTGGATTCAAGCAAGCCTGGCTGAAGACGGCTGAAATGCCAGAAACTGGTCCTAGGATGCTTGTTTCCGGTCTAGGGAAGTCATGGCTTGGCAGTTCGGGCTGGACTGTTCCCATGAGGCACACGGTCAGACTGATTTGCATATGGCCATGTTTGAACTGGCGTGGCAGAGTGGGCCAAAGAACGGTGATGGATCAAACTCAGATCTGTTGACTGGGTGTGAGTGTTTGATTGGTTCTGATGCTCCGTCTATCACCACCCCCTTTTGTACCGCTTTGTTCGCCATAAGTTGGCAGGGTATGCTCAGACGTGAGTCCCTTGCTCACTTTGCCACTGGATTCAAGCAAGCCTGGCTGAAGACGGCTGAAATCCAGAAACCAGTCCTAGGAAGCTTGTTTCCGGTCCAGGGAAGGCATGGCTTGTCAGTTCGGGCTGGACTGTCCCCATGAGGCACAGGGTCAGACTGAATTGCATATGGCCATGTGTGAACTGGGGTGGCAGAGTGGGCTAAAGAACGGTGATGGATCAAACTCGGATCTGTTGACTGGGTGTGAGTGTTTGATTGTTTCTGATGCTCAGTCCATCACCAACCCGTTTTGTACCGCTTTGTTCGCCATAAGTTGGCAGGGTATGCTCAGACGTGAGACCCTTGCTCACTTTGCCACTGGATTCAAGCAAGCCTGGCTGAAGACGGCTGAAATGCCAGAAACCGGTCCTAGGAAGCTTGTTTCCGGTCCAGGGAAGGCATGGCTTGGCAGTTCGAGCTGGACTGTTCCCATGAGGCACAGGGTCAGACTCATTTGCATATGGCCATGTCTGAACTGGGGTGGCAGAGTGGGCTAAAGAACGGTGATGGATCAAACTCGGATCTGTTGACTGGGTGTGAGTGTTTTATTGGTTCTGATGCTCCGTCCATCACCACCCCGTTTTGTACCGCTTTGTTCGCCATAAGTTGGCAGGGTATGCTCAAATGTGAGTCCCTTGCTCACTTTGCCACTGGATTCAAGCAAGCCTGGATGAATACGGCTGAAATGCCAGAAACCGGTCCTAGGAAGCTTGTTTCCGGTCCAGGGAAGGCATGGCTTGGCAGTTCGGGCTGGACTGTTCCCATGAGGTACAGGGTCAGACTGATTTGCATATGGCCATGTCTGAACTGGGGTGGCAGAGTGGACTAAAGAATGGTGATGGATCAAACTCGGATCTGTTGACTGGGTGTGAGTGTTTGATTGGTTCTGATGCTCCTTCCATCACCACCCCCTTTTGTACCGCTTTGTTCGCCATAAGTTTGCAGGGTATGCTCAGACGTGAGTCCCTTGCTCACTTTGCCACTGTATTCAAGCAAGCCTGGCTGAAGACGGCTGAAATGCCAGAAACCGGTCCTAGGAAGCTTGTTTACGGTCCAGGGAAGGCATGGCTTGGCAGTTCGGGCTGGACTGTTCCCATGAGGTACAGGGTCAGACTGATTTGCATATGGCAATGTCTGAACTGGGGTGGCAGAGTGGGTTAAAGAACGGCGATGGATCAAACTCTGATCTGTTGACTTGGTATGAGTGTTTTATTGGTTCCGATGCTCCGTCCATCACCACCCCCTTTTGTACCGCTTTGTTCGCCATAAGTTGGCAGGGTATGCTCAGACGTGAGTCCCTTGCTCACTTTGCCACTGGATTCAAGCAAGCCTGGCTGAAGACGGCTGAAATGCCAGAAACCGGTCCTAGGAAGCTTGTTTCCGGTCCAGGGAAGGCATGGCTTGTCAGTTCGGGCTGGACTGTCCCCATGAGGCACAGGGTCAGACTGAAATGCATATGGCCATGTGTGAACTGGGGTGGCAGAGTGGGCTAAAGAACGGTGATGGATCAACCTCGGATCTGTTGACTGGGTGTGAGTGTTTGATTGTTTCTGATGCTCCGTCCATCACCACCCCCTTTTGGACCGCTTTGTTCGCCATAAGTTGGCAGGGTATGCTCACACGTGAGTCCCTTGCTCACTTTGCCACTGGATTCAACCAAGCCTGGCTGAAGACGGCTGAAATGCCAGAAACCGGTCCTAGGGAGCTTGTTTCCGGTCCAGCGAAGGCATGGCTTGGCAGTTTGGGCTGGACTGTTCCCATGAGGCACAGGGTCAGACTGATTTGCATATGGCCATGTCTGAACTGGGGTGGCAGAGTGGGCTAAAGAACGGTGATGGATCAAACTCGGATCTGTTGACTGGGTGTGAGTGTTTGATTGTTTCTGATGCTCCGTCCATCACCACCCCCTTTTGTACCGCTTTGTTCGACATAAGTTGGCAGGGTATGCTCAGACGTGAGTCCCTTGCTCACTTTGCCACTGGATTCAAGCAAGCGTGGCTGAAGATGGCTGAAATGCCAGAAACCGGTCCTAGGAAGCTTGTTTCCGGTCCAGGGAAGGCATGGCTTGGCAGTTCGGGCTGGACTGTTCCCACGAGGCACAGGGTCAGACTGATTTGCATATGGCCATGTCTGAACTGGGGTGGCAGAGTGGGTTAAAGAACGGTGATGGATCAAACTCGGATCTGTTGACTGGGTATGAGTGTTTGATTGGTTCTGATGCTCCGTCCATCACCACCCCCTTTTGTACCGCATTGTTCACCATAAGTTGGCAGGGTATGCTCAGACGTGAGTCCCTTGCTCACTTTGCCACTGGGTTCAAGCAAGCCTGGCTGAAGACGTCCGAAATACCAGAAACCGGTCCTAGGAAGCTTGTTTCCGGTCCAGGGAAGGCATGGCTTGTCAGTTCGGGCTGGACTGTCCCCATGAGGCACAGGGTCAGACTGAATTGCATATGGCCATGTGTGAACTGGGGTAGCAGAGTGGGCTAAAGAACGGTGATGGATCAAACTCAAATCTGTTGACTGGGTGTGAGTGTTTGATTGGTTCTGATGCTCCATCCATCACCACCCCCTTTTGTACCGCTTTGTTCGCCATAAGTTGGCAGGGTATGCTCAAATGTGAGTCCCTTGCTCACTTTGCCACTGGATTCAAGCAAGCCTGGATGAATACGGCTGAAATGCCAGAAACCGGTCCTAGGAAGCTTGTTTCCGGTCCAGGGAAGGCATGGCTTGGCAGTTCGGGCTGGACTGTTCCCATGAGGTACAGGGTCAGACTGATTTACATATGGCCATGTCTGAACTGGGTTGGCAGAGTGGGCTAAAGAATGGTGATGGATCAAACTCGGATCTGTTGACTGGGTGTGAGTGTTTGATTGGTTCTGATGCTCCTTCCATCACCACCCCCTTTTGTACTGCTTTGTTCGCCATAAGTTTGCAGGGTATGCTCAGACGTGAGTCCCTTGCTCACTTTGCCACTGTATTCAAGCAAGCCTGGCTGAAGACGGCTGAAATGCCAGAAACCGGTCCTAGGAAGCTTGTTTACGGTCCAGGGAAGGCATGGCTTGGCAGTTCGGGCTGGACTGTTCCCATGAGGTACAGGGTCAGACTGATTTGCATATGGCCATGTCTGAACTGGGGTGGCAGAGTGGGTTAAAGAACGGCGATGGATCAAACTCTGATCTGTTGACTGGGTATGAGTGTTATATTGGTTCTGATGCTCCGTCCATCACCACCCCCTTTTGTACCGCTTTGTTCACCATAAGTTGGCAGTGTATGCTCAGACGTGAGTCCCTTGCTCACTTTGCCACTGGATTCAAGCAAGCCTGGCTGAAGACGGCTGAAATGCCAGAAACTGGTCCTAGGAAGCTTGTTTCCGGTCCAGGGAAGGCATGGCTTGGCAGTTCGGGCTGGACTGTTCCCATGAGGCACAGGGTCAGACTGATTTGCATATGGCCATGTCTGAACTGGGGTGGCAGAGTGGGCTAAAGAACAGTGATGGATCAAACTCGGATCTGTTGACTGGGTGTGAGTGTTTGATTGTTTCTGATGCTCCGTCCATCACCAACCCGTTTTGTACCGCTTTGTTCGCCATAAGTTGGCAGGGTATGCTCAGACGTGAGACCCTTGCTCACTTTGCCACTGGATTCAAGCAAGCCTGGCTGAAGACGGCTGAAATGCCAGAAACCGGTCCTAGGAAGCTTGTTTACGGTCCAGGGAAGGCATGGCTTGGCAGTTCGGGCTGGACTGTTCCCATGAGGTACAGGGTCAAACTGATTTGCATATGGCCATGTCTGAACTGGGGTGGCAGAGTGGGTTAAAGAACGGCGATGGATCAAACTCTGATCTGTTGACTGGGTATGAGTGTTTTATTGGTTCTGATGCTCCGTCCATCACCACCCCCTTTTGTACCGCTTTGTTCGCCATAAGTTGGCAGGGTATGCTCAGACGTGAGTCCCTTGCTCACTTTGCCACTGGATTCAAGCAAGCCTGGCTGAAGACGGCTGAAATGCCAGAAACTGGTCCTAGGATGCTTGTTTCCGGTCCAGGGAAGTCATGGCTTGGCAGTTCGGGCTGGACTGTTCCCATGAGGCACACGGTCAGACTGATTTGCATATGGCCATGTTTGAACTGGCGTGGCAGAGTGGGCCAAAGAACGGTGATGGATCAAACTCAGATCTGTTGACTGGGTGTGAGTGTTTGATTGGTTCTGATGCTCCGTCTATCACCACCCCCTTTTGTACCGCTTTGTTCGCCATAAGTTGGCAGGGTATGCTCAGACGTGAGTCCCTTGCTCACTTTGCCACTGGATTCAAGCAAGCCTGGCTGAAGACGGCTGAAATCCAGAAACCAGTCCTAGGAAGCTTGTTTCCGGTCCAGGGAAGGCATGGCTTGTCAGTTCGGGCTGGACTGTCCCCATGAGGCACAGGATCAGACTGAATTGCATATGGCCATGTGTGAACTGGGGTGGCAGAGTGGGCTAAAGAACGGTGATGGATCAAACTCGGATCTGTTGACTGGGTGTGAGTGTTTGATTGTTTCTGATGCTCAGTCCATCACCACCCCCTTTTGGACCGCTTTGTTCGCCATAAGTTGGCAGGGTATGCTCACACGTGAGTCCCTTGCTCACTTTGCCACTGGATTCAACCAAGCCTGGCTGAAGACGGCTGAAATGCCAGAAACCGGTCCTAGGAAGCTTGTTTCCGGTCCAGGAAAGGCATGGATTGGCAGTTCGGGCTGGACTGTTCCCATGAGGCACAGGGTCAGACTGATTTGGATATGGCCATGTCTGAACTGGGGTGGCAGAGTGGGCTAAAGAACAGTGATGGATCAAACTCGGATCTGTTGACTGGGTGTGAGTGTTTGATTGTTTCTGATGCTCCGTCCATCACCAACCCGTTTTGTACCGCTTTGTTCGCCATAAGTTGGCAGGGTATGCTCAGACGTGAGACCCTTGCTCACTTTGCCACTGGATTCAAGCAAGCCTGGCTGAAGACGGCTGAAATGCCAGAAACCGGTCCTAGGAAGCTTGTTTCCGGTCCAGGGAAGGCATGGCTTGGCAGTTCGAGCTGGACTGTTCCCATGAGGCACAGGGTCAGACTCATTTGCATATGGCCATGTCTGAACTGGGGTGGCAGAGTGGGCTAAAGAACGGTGATGGATCAAACTCGGATCTGTTGACTGGGTGTGAGTGTTTGATTGGTTCTGATGCTCCGTCCATCACCACCCCGTTTTGTACCGCTTTGTTCGCCATAAGTTGGCAGGGTATGCTCAAATGTGAGTCCCTTGCTCACTTTGCCACTGGATTCAAGCAAGCCTGGATGAATACGGCTGAAATGCCAGAAACCGGTCCTAGGAAGCTTGTTTCCGGTCCAGGGAAGGCATGGCTTGGCAGTTCGGGCTGGACTGTTCCCATGAGGTACAGGGTCAGACTGATTTGCATATGGCCATGTCTGAACTGGGGTGGCAGAGTGGACTAAAGAATGGTGATGGATCAAACTCGGATCTGTTGACTGGGTGTGAGTGTTTGATTGGTTCTGATGCTCCTTCCATCACCACCCCCTTTTGTACCGCTTTGTTCGCCATAAGTTTGCAGGGTATGCTCAGACGTGAGTCCCTTGCTCACTTTGCCACTGTATTCAAGCAAGCCTGGCTGAAGACGGCTGAAATGCCAGAAACCGGTCCTAGGAAGCTTGTTTACGGTCCAGGGAAGGCATGGCTTGGCAGTTCGGGCTGGACTGTTCCCATGAGGTACAGGGTCAGACTGATTTGCATATGGCCATGTCTGAACTGGGGTGGCAGAGTGGGTTAAAGAACGGCGATGGATCAAACTCTGATCTGTTGACTTGGTATGAGTTTTTTATTGGTTCCGATGCTCCGTCCATCACCACCCCCTTTTGTACCGCTTTGTTCGCCATAAGTTGGCAGGGTATGCTCAGACGTGAGTCCCTTGCTCACTTTGCCACTGGATTCAAGCAAGCCTGGCTGAAGACGGCTGAAATGCCAGAAACCGGTCCTAGGAAGCTTGTTTCCGGTCCAGGGAAGGCATGGCTTGTCAGTTCGGGCTGGACTGTCCCCATGAGGCACAGGGTCAGACTGAAATGCATATGGCCATGTGTGAACTGGGGTGGCAGAGTGGGCTAAAGAACGGTGATGGATCAACCTCGGATCTGTTGACTGGGTGTGAGTGTTTGATTGTTTCTGATGCTCCGTCCATCACCACCCCCTTTTGGACCGCTTTGTTCGCCATAAGTTGGCAGGGTATGCTCACACGTGAGTCCCTTGCTCACTTTGCCACTGGATTCAACCAAGCCTGGCTGAAGACGGCTGAAATGCCAGAAACCGGTCCTAGGGAGCTTGTTTCCGGTCCAGCGAAGGCATGGCTTGGCAGTTTGGGCTGGACTGTTCCCATGAGGCACAGGGTCAGACTGATTTGCATATGGCCATGTCTGAACTGGGGTGGCAGAGTGGGCTTAAGAACGGTGATGGATCAAACTCGGATCTGTTGACTGGGTGTGAGTGTTTGATTGTTTCTGATGCTCCGTCCATCACCACCCCCTTTTGTACCACTTTGTTCGACATAAGTTGGCAGGGTATGCTCAGACGTGAGTCCCTTGCTCACTTTGCCACTGGATTCAAGCAAGCGTGGCTGAAGATGGCTGAAATGCCAGAAACCGGTCCTAGGAAGCTTGTTTCCGGTCCAGGGAAGGCATGGCTTGGCAGTTCGGGCTGGACTGTTCCCACGAGGCACAGGGTCAGACTGATTTGCATATGGCCATGTCTGAACTGGGGTGGCAGAGTGGGTTAAAGAACGGTGATGGATCAAACTCGGATCTGTTGACTGGGTATGAGTGTTTGATTGGTTCTGATGCTCCGTCCATCACCACCCCCTTTTGTACCGCATTGTTCACCATAAGTTGGCAGGGTATGCTCAGACGTGAGTCCCTTGCTCACTTTGCCACTGGGTTCAAGCAAGCCTGGCTGAAGACGTCCGAAATACCAGAAACCGGTCCTAGAAAGCTTGTTTCCGGTCCAGGGAAGGCATGGCTTGTCAGTTCGGGCTGGACTGTCCCCATGAGGCACAGGGTCAGACTGAATTGCATATGGCCATGTGTGAACTGGGGTGGCAGAGTGGGCTAAAGAACGGTGATGGATCAAACTCAAATCTGTTGACTGGGTGTGAGTGTTTGATTGGTTCTGATGCTCCATCCATCACCACCCCCTTTTGTACCGCTTTGTTCGCCATAAGTTGGCAGGGTATGCTCAAATGTGAGTCCCTTGCTCACTTTGCCACTGGATTCAAGCAAGCCTGGATGAATACGGCTGAAATGCCAGAAACCGGTCCTAGGAAGCTTGTTTCCGGTCCAGGGAAGGCATGGCTTGGCAGTTCGGGCTGGACTGTTCCCATGAGGTACAGGGTCAGACTGATTTACATATGGCCATGTCTGAACTGGGTTGGCAGAGTGGGCTAAAGAATGGTGATGGATCAAACTCGGATCTGTTGACTGGGTGTGAGTGTTTGATTGGTTCTGATGCTCCTTCCATCACCACCCCCTTTTGTACTGCTTTGTTCGCCATAAGATTGCAGGGTATGCTCAGACGTGAGTCCCTTGCTCACTTTGCCACTGTATTCAAGCAAGCCTGGCTGAAGACGGCTGAAATGCCAGAAACCGGTCCTAGGAAGCTTGTTTACGGTCCAGGGAAGGCATGGCTTGGCAGTTCGGGCTGGACTGTTCCCATGAGGTACAGGGTCAGACTGATTTGCATATGGCCATGTCTGAACTTGGGTGGCAGAGTGGGTTAAAGAACGGCGATGGATCAAACTCTGATCTGTTGACTGGGTATGAGTGTTTTATTGGTTCTGATGCTCCGTCCATCACCACCCCCTTTGTACCGCTTTGTTCGCCATAAGTTGGCAGGGTATGCTCATACGTGAGTCCCTTGCTCACTTTGCCACTGGATTCAAGCAAGCCTGGCTGAAGATGGCTGAAATGCCAGAAACCGGTCCTAGGAAGCTTGTTTCCGGTCCAGGGAAGGCATGGCTTGGCAGTTCGGGCTGGACTGTCCCCATGAGGCACAGGGTCAGACTGAATTGCATATGGCCATGTCTGAACTGGGGTGGCAGAGTGGGCTAAAGACCGGTGATGGATCAAACTCGGATCTGTTGACTGGGTGTGAGTGGTTGATTGGTTCTGATGCTCCGTCCATCACCACCCCCTTTTGTACCGCTTTGTTCGCCATAAGTTGGCAGGGTATGTTCAGACGTGAGTCCCTTGCTCACTTTGCCACTGGATTCAAGCAAGCCTGGCTGAAGACAGCTGAAATGCCAGAAATCCATCCTAGGAAACTTGTTTCCTTTCCAGGGAAGGCATGGCTTGGCAATTCGGGCTGGACTGTTCCCATGAGGCACACGGTCAGACTGATTTGCATATGGCCATGTCTGAACTGGCGTGGCAGAGTGGGCCAAAGAACGGTGATGGATCAAACTCAGATCTGTTGACTGGGTGTGAGTATTTGATTGGTTCTGATGCTCCGTCCATCACCACCCCCTTTTGTACAGCTTTGTTCGCCATAAGTTGGCAGGGTATGCTCAGACGTGAGTCCCTTGCTCACTTTGCCACTGGATTCAAGCAAGCCTGGCTGAAGACGGCTGAAATCCAGAAACCGATCCTAGGAAGCTTGTTTCCGGGCCAGGGAAGGCATGGCTTGTCAGTTCGGGCTGGACTGTCCCCATGAGGCACAGGGTCAAACTGAATTGCATATGGCCATGTGTGAACTGGTGTGGCAGAGTGGGCTAAAGAACGGTGATGGATCAAACTCGGATATGTTGACTGGGTGTGAGTGTTTGATTGTTTCTGATGCTCCGTCCATCACCACCCCCTTTTGGACCGCTTTGTTCGCCATAAGTTGGCAGGGTATGCTCACACGTGAGTCCCTTGCTCACTTTTCCACTGGATTCAACCAAGCCTGGCTGAAGACGGCTGAAATGCCAGAAACCGGTCCTAGGAAGCTTGTTTCCGGTCCAGGGAAGGCATGGCTTGGCAGTTCGGGCTGGACTGTTCCCATGAGGCACAGGGTCAGACTGATTTGCATATGGCCATGTCTGAACTGGGGTGGCAGAGTGGGCTAAAGAACAGTGATGGATCAAACTCGGATCTGTTGACTGGGTGTGAGTGTTTGATTATTTCTGATGCTCCGTCCATCACCAACCCGTTTTGTACCGCTTTGTTCGCCATAAGTTGGCAGGGTATGCTCAGACGTGAGACCCTTGCTCACTTTGCCACTGGATTCAAGCAAGCCTGGCTGAAGACGGCTGAAATGCCAGAAACCGGTCCTAGGAAGCTTGTTTCCGGTCCAGGGAAGGCATGGCTTGGCAGTTCGAGCTGGACTGTTCCCATGAGGCACAGGGTCAGACTCATTTGCATATGGCCATGTCTGAACTAGGGTGGCAGAGTGGGCTAAAGAACGGTGTTGGATCAAACTCGGATCTGTTGACTGGGTGTGAGTGTTTGATTGGTTCTGATGCTCCGTCCATCACCACCCCCTTTTGTACCGCTTTGTTCGACATAAGTCGGCAGGGTATGCTCAGACGTGAGTACCTTGCTCACTTTCCACTGGATTCAAGCAAACCTGGCTGAAGACGGCTGAAATGCCAATAACCGGTCCTAGAAAGCTTGTTTCCGGTCCAGGGAAGGCATGGCTTGGCAGTTCAGGCTGGACTGTTCCCATGAGGTACAGGGTCAGACTGATTTGCATATGGCCATGTCTGAACTGGGGTGGCAGAGTGGGCTAAAGAATGGTGATGGATCAAACTCGGATCTGTTGACTTGGTGTGAGTGTTTGATTGGTTCTGAAGCTCCGTCCATCACCACCCCCTTTTGTACCGCTTTGTTCACCATAAGTTGGCAGGGTATGCTCAGACGTGAGTCCCTTGCTCACTTTGCCACTGGATTCAAGCAAGCCTGGCTGAAGACGGCTGAAATGCCAGAAACTTGTCCTAGGATGCTTGTTTCCGGTCCAGGGAAGTCATGGCTTGGCAGTTCGGGCTGGACTGTTCCCATGAGGCACACGGTCAGACTGATTTGCATATGGCCATGTTTGAACTGGCGTGGCAGAGTGGGCCAAAGAACGGTGATGGATCAAACTCAGATCTGTTGACTGGGTGTGAGTGTTTGATTGGTTCTGATGCTCCGTCTATCACCACCCCCTTTTGTACCGCTTTGTTCGCCATAAGTTGGCAGGGTATGCTCAGACGTGAGTCCCTTGCTCACTTTGCCACTGGAGTCAAGCAAGCCTGGCTGAAGACGGCTGAAATCCAGAAACCAGTCCTAGGAAGCTTGTTTCCGGTCCAGGGAAGGCATGGCTTGTCAGTTCGGGCTGGACTGTCCCCATGAGGCACAGGGTCAGACTGAATTGCATATGGCCATGTGTGAACTGGGGTGGCAGAGTGGGCTAAAGAACGGTGATGGATCAAACTCAGATCTGTTGACTGGGTGTGAGTGTTTGATTGTTTCTGATGCTCAGTCCATCACCACCCCCTTTTGGACCGCTTTGTTCGCCATAAGTTGGCAGGGTATGCTCACACGTGAGTCCCTTGCTCACTTTGCCACTGGATTCAACCAAGCCTGGCTGAAGACGGCTGAAATGCCAGAAACCGGTCCTAGGAAGCTTGTTTCCGGTCCAGGAAAGGCATGGTTTGGCAGTTCGGGCTGGACTGTTCCCATGAGGCACAGGGTCAGACTGATTTGGATATGGCCATGTCTGAACTGGGGTGGCAGAGTGGGCTAAAGAACAGTGATGGATCAAACTCGGATCTGTTGACTGGGTGTGAGTGTTTGATTGTTTCTGATGCTCCGTCCATCACCAACCCGTTTTGTACCGCTTTGTTCGCCATAAGTTGGCAGGGTATGCTCAGACGTGAGACCCTTGCTCACTTTGCCACTGGATTCAAGCAAGCCTGGCTGAAGACGGCTGAAATCCAGAAACCGATCCTAGGAAGCTTGTTTCCGGTCCAGGGAAGGCATGGCTTGTCAGTTCGGGCTGGACTGTCCCCATGAGGCACAGGGTCAAACTGAATTGCATATGGCCATGTGTGAACTGGTGTGGCAGAGTGGGCTAAAGAACGGTGATGGATCAAACTCGGATCTGTTGACTGGGTGTGAGTGTTTGATTGTTTCTGATGCTCCGTCCATCACCACCCCCTTTTGGACCGCTTTGTTCGCCATAAGTTGGCAGGGTATGCTCACACGTGAGTCCCTTGCTCACTTTTCCACTGGATTCAACCAAGCCTGGCTGAAGACGGCTGAAATGCCAGAAACCGGTCCTAGGAAGCTTGTTTCCGGTCCAGGGAAGGCATGGCTTGGCAGTTCGGGCTGGACTGTTCCCATGAGGCACAGGGTCAGACTGATTTGCATATGGCCATGTCTGAACTGGGGTGGCAGAGTGGGCTAAAGAACAGTGATGGATCAAACTCGGATCTGTTGACTGGGTGTGAGTGTTTGATTATTTCTGATGCTCCGTCCATCACCAACCCGTTTTGTACCGCTTTGTTCGCCATAAGTTGGCAGGGTATGCTCAGACGTGAGACCCTTGCTCACTTTGCCACTGGATTCAAGCAAGCCTGGCTGAAGACGGCTGAAATGCCAGAAACCGGTCCTAGGAAGCTTGTTTCCGGTCCAGGGAAGGCATGGCTTGGCAGTTCGAGCTGGACTGTTCCCATGAGGCACAGGGTCAGACTCATTTGCATATGGCCATGTCTGAACTAGGGTGGCAGAGTGGGCTAAAGAACGGTGTTGGATCAAACTCAGATCTGTTGACTGGGTGTGAGTGTTTGATTGGTTCTGATGCTCCGTCCATCACCACCCCCTTTTGTACCGCTTTGTTCGACATAAGTTGGCAGGGTATGCTCAGACGTGAGTACCTTGCTCACTTTCCACTGGATTCAAGCAAACCTGGCTGAAGACGGCTGAAATGCCAATAACCGGTCCTAGAAAGCTTGTTTCCGGTCCAGGGAAGGCATGGCTTGGCAGTTCAGGCTGGACTGTTCCCATGAGGTACAGGGTCAGACTGATTTGCATATGGCCATGTCTGAACTGGGGTGGCAGAGTGGGCTAAAGAATGGTGATGGATCAAACTCGGATCTGTTGACTTGGTGTGGGTGTTTGATTGGTTCTGATGCTCCGTCCATCACCACCCCCTTTTGTACCGCTTTGTTCACCATAAGTTGGCAGGGTATGCTCAGACGTGAGTCCCTTGCTCACTTTGCCACTGGATTCAAGCAAGCCTGGCTGAAGACGGCTGAAATGCCAGAAACTTGTCCTAGGATGCTTGTTTCCGGTCCAGGGAAGTCATGGCTTGGCAGTTCGGGCTGGACTGTTCCCATGAGGCACACGGTCAGACTGATTTGCATATGGCCATGTTTGAACTGGCGTGGCAGAGTGGGCCAAAGAACGGTGATGGATCAAACTCAGATCTGTTGACTGGGTGTGAGTGTTTGATTGGTTCTGATGCTCCGTCTATCACCACCCCCTTTTGTACCGCTTTGTTCGCCATAAGTTGGCAGGGTATGCTCTGACGTGAGTCCCTTGCTCACTTTGCCACTGGATTCAAGCAAGCCTGGCTGAAGACGGCTGAAATCCAGAAACCAGTCCTAGGAAGCTTGTTTCCGGTCCAGGGAAGGCATGGCTTGTCAGTTCGGGCTGGACTGTCCCCATGAGGCACAGGGTCAGACTGAATTGCATATGGCCATGTGTGAACTGGGGTGGCAGAGTGGGCTAAAGAACGGTGATGGATCAAACTCAGATCTGTTGACTGGGTGTGAGTGTTTGATTGTTTCTGATGCTCAGTCCATCACCACCCCCTTTTGGACCGCTTTGTTCGCCATAAGTTGGCAGGGTATGCTCACACGTGAGTCCCTTGCTCACTTTGCCACTGGATTCAACCAAGCCTGGCTGAAGACGGCTGAAATGCCAGAAACCGGTCCTAGGAAGCTTGTTTCCGGTCCAGGAAAGGCATGGTTTGGCAGTTCGGGCTGGACTGTTCCCATGAGGCACAGGGTCAGACTGATTTGGATATGGCCATGTCTGAACTGGGGTGGCAGAGTGGGCTAAAGAACAGTGATGGATCAAACTCGGATCTGTTGACTGGGTGTGAGTGTTTGATTGTTTCTGATGCTCCGTCCATCACCAACCCGTTTTGTACCGCTTTGTTCGCCATAAGTTGGCAGGGTATGCTCAGACGTGAGACCCTTGCTCACTTTGCCACTGGATTCAAGCAAGCCTGGCTGAAGATGGCTGAAATGCCAGAAACCGGTCCTAGGAAGCTTGTTTCCGGTCCAGGGAAGGCATGGCTTGGCAGTTCGAGCTGGACTGTTCCCATGAGGCACAGGGTCAGACTCATTTGCATATGGCCATGTCTGAACTGGGGTGGCAGAGTGGGCTAAAGAACGGTGATGGATCAAACTCGGATCTGTTGACTGGGTGTGAGTTTTTGATTGGTTCTGATGCTCCGTCCATCACCACCCCGTTTTGTACCGCTTTGTTCGCCATAAGTTGGCAGGGTATGCTCAAATGTGAGTCCCTTGCTCACTTTGCCACTGGATTCAAGCAAGCCTGGATGAATACGGCTGAAATGCCAGAAACCGGTCCTAGGAAGCTTGTTTCCGGTCCAGGGAAGGCATGGCTTGGCAGTTCGGGCTGGACTGTTCCCATGAGGTACAGGGTCAGACTGATTTGCATATGGCCATGTCTGAACTGGGGTGGCAGAGTGGACTAAAGAATGGTGATGGATCAAACTCGGATCTGTTGACTGGGTGTGAGTGTTTGATTGGTTCTGATGCTCCTTCCATCACCACCCCCTTTTGTACCGCTTTGTTCGCCATAAGTTTGCAGGGTATGCTCAGACGTGAGTCCCTTGCTCACTTTGCCACTGTATTCAAGCAAGCCTGGCTGAAGACGGCTGAAATGCCAGAAACCGGTCCTAGGAAGCTTGTTTACGGTCCAGGGAAGGCATGGCTTGGCAGTTCGGGCTGGACTGTTCCCATGAGGTACAGGGTCAGACTGATTTGCATATGGCCATGTCTGAACTGGGGTGGCAGAGTGGGTTAAAGAACGGCGATGGATCAAACTCTGATCTGTTGACTTGGTATGAGTGTTTTATTGGTTCCGATGCTCCGTCCATCACCACCCCCTTTTGTACCGCTTTGTTCGCCATAAGTTGGCAGGGTATGCTCAGACGTGAGTCCCTTGCTCACTTTGCCACTGGATTCAAGCAAGCCTGGCTGAAGACGGCTGAAATGCCAGAAACCGGTCCTAGGAAGCTTGTTTCCGGTCCAGGGAAGGCATGGCTTGTCAGTTCGGGCTGGACTGTCCCCCTGAGGCACAGGGTCAGACTGAATTGCATATGGCCATGTGTGAACTGGGGTGGCAGAGTGGGCTAAAGAACGGTGATGGATCAATCTCGGATCTGTTGACTGGGTGTGAGTGTTTGATTGTTTCTGATGCTCCGTCCATCACCACCCCCTTTTGTACCGCATTGTTCACCATAAGTTGGCAGGGTATGCTCAGACGTGAGTCCCTTGCTCACTTTGCCACTGGGTTCAAGCAAGCCTGGCTGAAGACGTCCGAAATACCAGAAACCGGTCCTAGGAAGCTTGTTTCCGGTCCAGGGAAGGCATGGCTTGTCAGTTCGGGCTGGACTGTCCCCATGAGGCACAGGGTCAGACTGAATTGCATATGGCCATGTGTGAACTGGGGTGGCAGAGTGGGCTAAAGAACGGTGATGGATCAAACTCAAATCTGTTGACTGGGTGTGAGTGTTTGATTGGTTCTGATGCTCCATCCATCACCACCCCCTTTTGTACCGCTTTGTTCGCCATAAGTTGGCAGGGTATGCTCAAATGTGAGTCCCTTGCTCACTTTGCCACTGGATTCAAGCAAGCCTGGATGAATACGGCTGAAATGCCAGAAACCGGTCCTAGGAAGCTTGTTTCCGGTCCAGGGAAGGCATGGCTTGGCAGTTCGGGCTGGACTGTTCCCATGAGGTACAGGGTCAGACTGATTTACATATGGCCATGTCTGAACTGGGTTGGCAGAGTGGGCTAAAGAATGGTGATGGATCAAACTCGGATCTGTTGACTCGGTGTGAGTGTTTGATTGGTTCTGATGCTCCTTCCATCACCACCCCCTTTTGTACCGCTTTGTTCGCCATAAGTTTGCAGGGTATGCTCAGACGTGAGTCCCTTGCTCACTTTGCCACTGTATTCAAGCAAGCCTGGCTGAAGACGGCTGAAATGCCAGAAACCGGTCCTAGGAAGCTTGTTTACGGTCCAGGGAAGGCATGGCTTGGCAGTTCGGGCTGGACTGTTCCCATGAGGTACAGGGTCAGACTGATTTGCATATGGCCATGTCTGAACTGGGGTGGCAGAGTGGGTTAAAGAACGGCGATGGATCAAACTCTGATCTGTTGACTGGGTATGAGTGTTTTATTGGTTATGATGCTCCGTCCATCACCACCCCCTTTGTACCGCTTTGTTCGCCATAAGTTGGCAGGGTATGCTCAGACGTGAGTCCCTTGCTCACTTTGCCACTGGATTCAAGCAAGCCTGGCTGAAGATGGCTGAAATGCCAGAAACCGGTCCTAGGAAGCTTGTTTCCGGTCCAGGGAAGGCATGGCTTGGCAGTTCGGGCTGGACTGTCCCCATGAGGCACAGGGTCAGACTGAATTGCATATGGCCATGTCTGAACTGGGGTGGCAGAGTGGGCTAAAGACCGGTGATGGATCAAACTCGGATCTGTTGACTGGGTGTGAGTGGTTGATTGGTTCTGATGCTCCGTCCATCACCACCACCTTTTGTACCGCTTTGTTCGCCATAAGTTGGCAGGGTATGTTCAGACGTGAGTCCCTTGCTCACTTTGCCACTGGATTCAAGCAAGCCTGGCTGAAGACAGCTGAAATGCCAGAAATCCATCCTAGGAAACTTGTTTCCTTTCCAGGGAAGGCATGGCTTGGCAATTCGGGCTGGACTGTTCCCATGAGGCACAGGGTCAGACTGATTTTCATATGGCCATGTCTGAACTGGGGTGGCAGAGTGGGCTAAAGAATGGTGATGGATCAAACTCGGATCTGTTGACTGGGTGTGAGTGTTTGATTGGTTCTGATGCTCCTTCCATCACCACCCCCTTTTGTACCGCTTTGTTCGCCATAAGTTTGCAGGGTATGCTCAGACGTGAGTCCCTTACTCACTTTGCCACTGGATTCAAGCAAGCCTGGCTGAAGACGGCTGAAATGCCAGAAACCGGTCCTAGGAAGCTTGTTTACGGTCCAGGGAAGGCATGGCTTGGCAGTTCGGGCTGGACTGTTCCCATGAGGTACAGGGTCAGACTGATTTGCATATGGCCATGTCTGAACTGGGGTGGCAGAGTGGGTTAAAGAACGGCGATGGATCAAACTCTGATCTGTTGACTGGGTATGAGTGTTTTATTGGTTCTGATGCTCCGTCCATCACCACCCCCTTTTGTACCGCTTTGTTCGCCATAAGTTGGCAGGGTATGCTCAGACGTGAGTCCCTTGCTCACTTTGCCACTGGATTCAAGCAAGCCTGGCTGAAGACGGCTGAAATGCCAGAAACTGGTCCTAGGATGCTTGTTTCCGGTCCAGGGAAGTCATTGCTTGGCAGTTCGGGCTGGACTGTTCCCATGAGGCACACGGTCAGACTGATTTGCATATGGCCATGTCTGAACTGGCGTGGCAGAGTGGGCCAAAGAACGGTGATGGATCAAACTCAGATCTGTTGACTGGGTGTGAGTGTTTGATTGGTTCTGATGCTCCGTCCATCACCACCCCCTTTTGTACAGCTTTGTTCGCCATAAGTTGGCAGGGTATGCTCAGACGTGAGTCCCTTGCTCACTTTGCCACTGGATTCAAGCAAGCCTGGCTGAAGACGGCTGAAATCCAGAAACCGATCCTAGGAAGCTTGTTTCCGGTCCAGGGAAGGCATGGCTTGTCAGTTCGGGCTGGACTGTCCCCATGAGGCACAGGGTCAAACTGAATTGCATATGGCCATGTGTGAACTGGTGTGGCAGAGTGGGCTAAAGAACGGTGATGGATCAAACTCGGATCTGTTGACTGGGTGTGAGTGTTTGATTGTTTCTGATGCTCCGTCCATCACCACCCCCTTTTGGACCGCTTTGTTCGCCATAAGTTGGCAGGGTATGCTCACACGTGAGTCCCTTGCTCACTTTTCCACTGGATTCAACCAAGCCTGGCTGAAGACGGCTGAAATGCCAGAAACCGGTCCTAGGAAGCTTGTTTCCGGTCCAGGGAAGGCATGGCTTGGCAGTTCGAGCTGGACTGTTCCCATGAGGCACAGGGTCAGACTGATTTGCATATGGCCATGTCTGAACTGGGGTGGCAGAGTGGGCTAAAGAACAGTGATGGATCAAACTCGGATCTGTTGACTGGGTGTGAGTGTTTGATTATTTCTGATGCTCCGTCCATCACCAACCCGTTTTGTACCGCTTTGTTCGCCATAAGTTGGCAGGGTATGCTCAGACGTGAGACCCTTGCTCACTTTGCCACTGGATTCAAGCAAGCCTGGCTGAAGACGGCTGAAATGCCAGAAACCGGTCCTAGGAAGCTTGTTTCCGGTCCAGGGAAGGCATGGCTTGGCAGTTCGAGCTGGACTGTTCCCATGAGGCACAGGGTCAGACTCATTTGCATATGGCCATGTCTGAACTAGGGTGGCAGAGTGGGCTAAAGAACGGTGTTGGATCAAACTCGGATCTGTTGACTGGGTGTGAGTGTTTGATTGGTTCTGATGCTCCGTCCATCACCACCCCCTTTTGTACCGCTTTGTTCGACATAAGTTGGCAGGGTATGCTCAGACGTGAGTACCTTGCTCACTTTCCACTGGATTCAAGCAAACCTGGCTGAAGACGGCTGAAATGCCAATAACCGGTTCTAGAAAGCTTGTTTCCGGTCCAGGGAAGGCATGGCTTGGCAGTTCAGGCTGGACTGTTCCCATGAGGTACAGGGTCAGACTGATTTGCATATGGCCATGTCTGAACTGGGGTGGCAGAGTGGGCTAAAGAATGGTGATGGATCAAACTCGGATCTGTTGACTTGGTGTGAGTGTTTGATTGGTTCTGATGCTCCGTCCATCACCACCCCCTTTTGTACCGCTTTGTTCACCATAAGTTGGCAGGGTATGCTCAAATGTGAGTCCCTTGCTCACTTTGCCACTGGATTCAAGCAAGCCTGGATGAAGACGGCTGAAATGCCAGAAACCGGTCCTAGGAAGCTTGTTTCCGGTCCAGGGAAGGCATGGCTTGTCAGTTCGGGCTGGACTGTCCCCATGAGGCACAGGGTCAGACTGAATTGCATATGGCCATGTGTGAACTGGGGTGGCAGAGTGGGCTAAAGAACGGTGATGGATCAAACTCGGATCTGTTGACTGGGTGTGAGTGTTTGATTGTTTCTGATGCTCCGTCCATCACCACCCCCTTTTGGACCGCTTTGTTCGCCATAAGTTGGCAGGGTATGCTCACATGTGAGTCCCTTGCTCACTTTGCCACTGGATTCAACCAAGCCTGGCTGAAGACGGCTGAAATGCCAGAAACCGGTCCTAGGGAGCTTGTTTCCGGTCCAGCGAAGGCATGGCTTGGCAGTTTGGGCTGGACTGTTCCCATGAGGCACAGGGTCAGACTGATTTGCATATGGCCATGTCTGAACTGGGGTGGCAGAGTGGGCCAAAGAACGGTGATGGATCAAACTCGGATCTGTTGACTGGGTGTGAGTGTTTGATTGGTTCTGATGCTCCGTCCATCACCACCCCCTTTGTACCGCTTTGTTCGTCATAAGTTGGCAGGGTATGCTCAGACGTGAGTCCCTTGCTCACTTTGCCACTGGATTCAAGCAAGCCTGGCTGAAGACGGCTGAAATGCCAGAAACCGGTCCTAGGAAGCTTGTTTCCGGTCCAGGGAAGGCATGGCTTGGCAGTTCGGACTGGACTGTCCCCATGAGGCACAGGGTCAGACTGAATTGCATATGGCCATGTCTGAACTGGGGTGGCAGAGTGGGCTAAAGACCGGTGATGGATCAAACTCGGATCTGTTGACTGGGTGTGAGTGGTTGATTGGTTCTGATGCTCCGTCCATCACCACCCCCTTTTGTACCGCTTTGTTCGCCATAAGTTGGCAGGGTATGTTCAGACGTGAGTCCCTTGCTCACTTTGCCACTGGATTCAAGCAAGCCTGGCTGAAGACAGCTGAAATGCCAGAAATCCATCCTAGGAAACTTGTTTCCTTTCCAGGGAAGGCATGGCTTGACAATTCGGGCTGGACTGTTTCCATGAGGCACAGGGTCAGACTGATTTTCATATGTCTATGTCTGAACTGGGGTGGCAGAGTGGGCTAAAGAATGGTGATGGATCAAACTCGGATCTGTTGACTGGGTGTGAGTGTTTGATTGGTTCTGATGCTCCTTCCATCACCACCCCCTTTTGTACCGCTTTGTTCGCCATAAGTTTGCAGGGTATGCTCAGACGTGAGTCCCTTGCTCACTTTGCCACTGGATTCAAGCAAGCCTGGCTGAAGACGGCTGAAATGCCAGAAACTGGTCCTAGGAAGCTTGTTTACGGTCCAGGGAAGGCATGGCTTGGCAGTTCGGGCTGGACTGTTCCCATGAGGTACAGGGTCAGACTGATTTGCATATGGCCATGTCTGAACTGGGGTGGCAGAGTGGGTTAAAGAACGGCGATGGATCAAACTCTGATCTGTTGACTGGGTATGAGTGTTTTATTGGTTCTGATGCTCCGTCCATCACCACCCCCTTTTGTACCGCTTTGTTCACCATAAGTTGGCAGGGTATGCTCAGACATGAGTCCCTTGCTCACTTTGCCACTGGATTCAAGCAAGCCTGGCTGAATACGGCTGAAATGCCAGAAACTGGTCCTAGGATGCTTGTTTCCGGTCCAGGGAAGTCATGGCTTGGCAGTTCGGGCTGGACTGTTCCCATGAGGCACACGGTCAGACTGATTTGCATATGGCCATGTCTGAACTGGCGTGGCAGAGTGGGCCAAAGAACGGTGATGGATCAAACTCAGATCTGTTGACTGGGTGTGAGTGCTTGATTGGTTCTGATGCTCCGTACATCACCACCCCCTTTTGTACCGCTTTGTTCGCCATAAGTTGGCAGGGTATGCTCAGACGTGAGTCCCTTGCTCACTTTGCCACTGGATTCAAGCAAGCCTGGCTGAAGACGGCTGAAATCCTGAAACCGGTCCTAGGAAGCTTGTTTCCGGTCCAGGGAAGGCATGGCTTGTCAGTTCGGGCTGGACTGTCCCCATGAGGCACAGGGTCAGACTGAATTGCATATGGCCATGTGTGAACTGGGGTGGCAGAGTGGGCTAAAGAACGGTGATGGATCAAACTCGGATCTGTTGACTGGGTGTGAGTGTTTGATTGTTTCTGATGCTCAGTCCATCACCACCCCCTTTTGGACCGCTTTGTTCGCCATAAGTTGGCAGGGTATGCTCACACGTGTGTCCCTTGCTCACTTTGCCACTGGATTCAACCAAGCATGGCTGAAGACGGCTGAAATGCCAGAAACCGGTCCTAGGAAGCTTGTTTCCGGTCCAGGAAAGGCATTGCTTGGCAGTTCGGGCTGGACTGTTCCCATGAGGCACAGGGTCAGACTGATTTGCATATGGCCATGTCTGAACTGGGGTGGCAGAGTGGGCTAAAGAACGGTGATGGATCAAACTCGGATCTGTTGACTGGGTGTGAGTGTTTGATTGGTTCTGATGCTCCGTCCATCACCACCCCCTTTTGTACCGCTTTGTTCGACATAAGTTGGCAGGGTATGCTCAGACGTGAGTACCTTGCTCACTTTCCACTGGATTCAAGCAAACCTGGCTGAAGACGGCTGAAATGCCAATAACCGGTCCTAGAAAGCTTGTTTCCGGTCTAGGGAAGGCATGGCTTGGCAGTTCGGGCTGGACTGTTCCCATGAGGCACAGGGTCAGACTGATTTACATATGGCCATGTCTGAATTGGGGTGGCAGAGTGGGCTAAAGAACGGTGATGGATCAAAGTCGGATCTGTTGACTGGGTGTGAGTGTTTGATTGGTTCTGATGCTCCGTCCATCACCACCCCCTTTTGTACCGTTTTGTTCGCCATAAGTTGGCAGGGTATGCTCAGACATGAGTCCCTTGCTCACTTTGCCACTGGATTCAAGCAAGCCTGGCTGAAGACGGCTGAAATACCAGAAACCGGTCCTAGGAAGCTTGTTTCCGGTCCAGGGAAGGCATGGCTTGTCAGTTCGGGCTGGACTGTCCCCACGAGGCACAGGGTCAGACTGAATTGCATATGGCCATGTGTGAACTGGGGTGGCAGAGTGGGCTAAAGAACGGTGATGGATCAAACTCGGATCTGTTGACTGGGTGTGAGTGTTTGATTGGTTCTGATGCTCCGTCCATCACCACCCCCTTTTGTACCGCTTTGTTCGCCATAAGTTGGCAGGGTATGCTCAAATGTGAGTCCCTTGCTCACTTTGCCACTGGATTCAAGCAAGCCTGGATGAATACGGCTGAAATGCCAGAAACCGGTCCTAGGAAGCTTGTTTCCGGTCCAGGGAAGGCATGGCTTGGCAGTTCGGGCTGGACTGTTCCCATGAGGTACAGGGTCAGACTGATTTGCATATGGCCATGTCTGAACTGGGGTGGCAGAGTGGACTAAAGAATGGTGATGGATCAAACTCGGATCTGTTGACTGGGTGTGAGTGTTTGATTGGTTCTGATGCTCCTTCCATCACCACCCCCTTTTGTACCGCTTTGTTCGCCATAAGTTTGCAGGGTATGCTCAGACGTGAGTCCCTTGCTCACTTTGCCACTGGATTCAAGCAAGCCTGGCTGAAGACGGCTGAAATGCCAGAAACCGGTCCTAGGAAGCTTGTTTACGGTCCAGGGAAGGCGTGGCTTGGCAGTTCGGCTGGACTGTTCCCATGAGGTACAGGGTCAGACTGATTTGCATATGGCCATGTCTGAACTGGGGTGGCAGAGTGGGTTAAAGAACGGCGATGGATCAAACTCTGATCTGTTGACTGGGTATGAGTGTTTTATTGGTTCCGATGCTCCGTCCATCACCACCCCCTTTTGTACCGCTTTGTTCGCCATAAGTTTGCAGGGTATGCTCAGACGTGAGTCCCTTGCTCACTTTGCCACTGGATTCAAGCAAGCCTGGCTGAAGACGGCTGAAATGCCAGAAACCGGTCCTAGGAAGCTTGTTTCCGGTCCAGGGAAGGCATGGCTTGTCAGTTCGGGCTGGACTGTCCCCATGAGGCACAGGGTCAGACTGAATTGCATATGGCCATGTGTGAACTGGGGTGGCAGAGTGGGCTAAAGAACGGTGATGGATCAAACTCGGATCTGTTGACTGGGTGTGAGTGTTTGATTGTTTCTGATGCTCCGTCCATCACCACCCCATTTTGTACCGCTTTGTTCGATATAAGTTGGCAGGGTATGCTCAGACGTGAGTCCCTTGCTCACTTTGCCACTGGATTCAAGCAAGCGTGGCTGAAGATGGCTGAAATGCCAGAAACCGGTCCTAGGAAGCTTGTTTCCGGTCCAGGGAAGGCATGGCTTGGCAGTTCGGGCTGGACTGTTCCCACGAGGCACAGGGTCAGACTGATTTGCATATGGCCATGTCTGAACTGGGGTGGCAGAGTGGGTTAAAGAACGGTGATGGATCAAACTCGGATCTGTTGACTGGGTATGAGTGTTTGATTGGTTCTGATGCTCCGTCCATCACCACCCCCTTTTGTACCGCATTGTTCACCATAAGTTGGCAGGGTATGCTCAGACGTGAGTCCCTTGCTCACTTTGCCACTGGGTTCAAGCAAGCCTGGCTGAAGACGTCCGAAATACCAGAAACCGGTCCTAGGAAGCTTGTTTCCGGTCCAGGGAAGGCAAGGCTTGTCAGTTCGGGCTGGACTGTCCCCATGAGGCACAGGGTCAGACTGAATTGCATATGGCAATGTGTGAACTGGGGTGGCAGAGTGGGCTAAAGAACGGTGATGGATCAAACTCGGATCTGTTGACTGGGTGTGAGTGTTTGATTGGTTCTGATGCTCCGTCCATCACCACCCCCTTTTGTACCGCTTTGTTCGCCATAAGTTGGCAGGGTATGCTCAAATGTGAGTCCCTTGCTCACTTTGCCACTGGATTCAAGCAAGCCTGGATGAATACGGCTGAAATGCCAGAAACCGGTCCTAGGAAGCTTGCTTCCGGTCCAGGGAAGGCATGGCTTGGCAGTTCGGGCTGGACTTTTCCCATGAGGTACAGGGTCAGACTGATTTGCATATGGCCATGTCTGAACTGGGGTGGCAGAGTGGGCTAAAGAATGGTGATGGATCAAACTCGGATCTGTTGACTGGGTGTGAGTGTTTGATTGGTTCTGATGCTCCTTCCATCACCACCCCCTTTTGTACCACTTTGTTCGCCATAAGTTTGCAGGGTATGCTCAGACGTGAGTCCCTTGCTCACTTTGCCACTGTATTCAAGCAAGCCTGGCTGAAGACGGCTGAAATGCCAGAAACCGGTCCTAGGAAGCTTGTTTACGGTCCAGGGAAGGCATGGCTTGGCATTTCGGGCTGGACTGTTCCCATGAGGTACAGGGTCAGACTGATTTGCATATGGCCATGTCTGAACTGGGGTGGCAGAGTGGGTTAAAGAACGGCGATGGATCAAACTCTGATCTGTTGACTGGGTATGAGTGTTTTATTGGTTCCGATGCTCCGTCCATCACCACCCCCTTTTGTACTGCTTTGTTCGCCATAAGTTGGCAGGGTATGCTCAGACGTGAGTCCCTTGCTCACTTTGTCACTGGATTCAAGCAAGCCTGGCTGAAGACGGCTAAAATGCCAGAAACCGGTCCTAGGACGCTTGTTTCCGGTCCAGGGAAGTCATGGCTTGGCAGTTCGGGCTGGACTGTTCCCATGAGGCACATGGTCAGACTGATTTGCATATGGCCATGTCTGAACTGGCGTGGCAGAGTGGGCCAAAGAACGGTGATGGATCAAACTCAGATCTGTTGACTGGGTGTGAGTGTTTGATTGGTTCTGATGCTCCGTCCATCACCACCCCCTTTTGTACTGCTTTGTTCGCCATAAGTTGGCAGGGTATGCTCAGACGTGAGTCCCTTGCTCACTTTGCCACTGGATTCAAGCAAGCCTGGCTGAAGACGGCTGAAATGCCAGAAACCGGTCCTAGGAAGCTTGTTTCCGGTCCAGGGAAGGCATGGCTTGTCAGTTCGGGCTGGACTGTCCCCATGAGGCACAGGGTCAGACTGAATTGCATATGGCCATGTGTGAACTGGGGTGGCAGAGTGGGCTAAAGAACGGTGATGGATCAAACTCGGATCTGTTGACTGGGTGTGAGTGTTTGATTGTTTCTGATGCTCCGTCCATCACCACCCCCTTTTGGACCGCTTTGTTCGCCATAAGTTGGCAGGGTATGCTCACACGTGAGTCCCTTGCTCACTCTGCCACTGCATTCAACCAAGCCTGGCTGAAGACGGCTGAAATGCCAGAAACCGGTCCTAGGGAGCTTGTTTCCGGTCCAGCGAAGGCATGGCTTGGCAGTTTGGGCTGGACTGTTCCCATGAGGCACAGGATCAGACTGATTTGCATATGGCCATGTCTGAACTGGGGTGGCAGAGTGGGCTAAACAACGGTGATGGATCAAACTCGGATCTGTTGACTGGGTGTGAGTGTTTGATTGTTTCTGATGCTCCGTCCATCACCACCCCCTTTTGTACCGCTTTGTTCGACATAAGTTGGCAGGGTATGCTCAGACGTGAGTCTCTTGCTCACTTTGCCACTGGATTCAAGCAAGCGTGGCTGAAGACGGCTGAAATGCCAGAAACCGGTCCTAGGAAGCTTGTTTCCGGTCCAGGGAAGGCATGGCTTGGCAGTTCGGGCTGGACTGTTCCCATGAGGCACAGGGTCAGACTGATTTGCATATGGCCATGTCTGAACTGGGGTGGCAGAGTGGGCTAAAGAACGGTGATGGATCAAACTCGGATCTGTTGACTGGGTGTGAGTGTTTGATTGGTTCTGATGCTCCGTCCATCACCACCCCCTTTTGTACCGCTTTGTTCGCCATAAGTTGGCAGGGTATGCTCAGACGTGAGTCCCTTGCTCACTTTGTCACTGGATTCAAGCAAGCCTGGCTGAAGACGGCTGAAATGCCAGAAACCGGTCCTAGGAAGCTTGTTTCCGGTCCAGATGAGGCATGGCTTGGCAGTTCGGGCTGGACTGTTCCCGTGAGGCACAGGGTCAGACTGATTTGCATATGGCCATGTCTGAACTGGGGTGGCAGAGTGGGTTAAAGAACGGCGATGGATCAAACTCTGATCTGTTGACTGGGTATGAGTGTTTTATTGGTTCCGATGCTCCGTCCATCACCACCCCCTTTTGTACTGCTTTGTTCGCCATAAGTTGGCAGGGTATGCTCAGACGTGAGTCCCTTGCTCACTTTGCCACTGGATTCAAGCAAGCCTGGCTGAAGACGGCTGAAATGCCAGAAACCGGTCCTAAGACGCTTGTTTCCGGTCCAGGGAAGTCATGGCTTGGAAGTTCGGGCTGGACTGTCCCCATGAGGCACAGGGTCAGACTGAATTGCATATGGCCATGTCTGAACTTTGGGTGGCAGAGTGGGCTAAAGACCGGTGATGGATCAAACTCGGATCTGTTGACTGGGTGTGAGTGGTTGATTGGTTCTGATGCTCCGTCCATCACCACCCCCTTTTGTACCGCTTTGTTCGCCATAAGTTGGCAGGGTTTGCTCAAATGTGAGTCCCTTGCTCACTTTGCCACTGGATTCAAGCAAGCCTGGATGAATACGGCTGAAATGCCAGAAACCGGTCCTAGGAAGCTTGTTTCCGGTCCAGGGAAGGCATGGCTTGGCAGTTCGGGCTGGACTGTTCCCATGAGGTACAGGGTCAGACTGATTTGCATATGGCCATGTCTGAACTGGGGTGGCAGAGTGGACTAAAGAATGGTGATGGATCAAACTCGGATCTGTTGACTGGGTGTGAGTGTTTGATTGGTTCTGATGCTCCTTCCATCAACACCCCCTTTTGTACCGCTTTGTTCGCCATAAGTTTGCAGGGTATGCTCAGACGTGAGTCCCTTGCTCACTTTGCCACTGGATTCAAGCAAGCCTGGCTGAAGACGGCTGAAATGCCAGAAACCGGTCCTAGGAAGCTTAAGGCATGGCTTGGCAGTTCGGGCTGGACTGTTCCCATGAGGTACAGGGTCAGACTGATTTAAATATGGCCATGTCTGAACTGGGGTGGCAGAGTGTGTTAAAGAACGGCGATGGATCAAACTCTGATCTGTTGACTGGGTATGAGTGTTTTATTGGTTCTGATGCTCCGTCCATCACCACCCCCTTTTGTACCGCTTTGTTCGCCATAAGTTGGCAGGGTATGCTCAGACGTGAGTCCCTTGCTCACTTTGCCACTGGATTCAAGCAAGCCTGGCTGAAGACGGCTGAAATCCAGAAACCGGTCCTAGGAAGCTTGTTTCCGGTCCAGGGAAGGCATGGCTTGTCAGTTCGGGCTGGACTGTCCCCATGAGGCACAGCGTCAGACTGAATTGCATATGGCCATGTGTGAACTGGGGTGGCAGAGTGGGCTAAAGAACGGTGATGGATCAAACTCGGATCTGTTGACTGGGTGTGAGTGTTTGATTGTTTCTGATGCTCCGTCCATCACCACCCCCTTTTGGACCGCTTTGTTCTCCATAAGTTGGCAGGGTATGCTCAGACGTGAGTCCCTTGCTCACTTTGCCACTGGATTCAAGCAAGCCTGGCTGAAGACGGCTGAAATGCCAGAAACCGGTCCTAGGAAGCTTGTTTCCGGTCCAGGGAAGGCATGGCTTGGCAGTTCGGGCTGGACTGTTCCCATGAGGCACAGGGTCACACTGATTTGCTTATGGCCATGTCTGAACTGGGGTGGCAGAGTGGGCTAAAGAACAGTGATGGATCAAACTCGGATCTGTTGACTGGGTGTGAGTGTTTGATTGTTTCTGATGCTCCGTCCATCACCAACCCGTTTTGTACCGCTTTGTTCCCCATAAGTTGGCAGGGTATGCTCATACTTGAGACCCTTGCTCACTTTGCCACTGGATTCAAGCAAGCCTGGCTGAAGACGGCTGAAATGCCAGAAACCAGTCCTAGGAAGCTTGTTTCCGGTCCAGGGAAGGCATGGCTTGGCAGTTCGGGCTGGACTGTTCCCATGAGGTACAGGGTCAGACTGATTTGCATATGGCCATGTCTCAACTGGGGTGGCAGAGTGGGCCAAAGAACGGTGATGGATCAAACTCGGATCTGTTGACTTGGTGTGAGTGTTTGATTGGTTCTGATGCTCCGTCCATCACCACCCCCTTTTGTACCGCTTTGTTCGCCATAAGTTGGCAGGGTATGCTCAAATGTGAGTCCCTTGCTCACTTTGCCACTGGATTCAAGCAAGCCTGGATGAAGACGGCTGAAATGCCAGAAACCGGTCCTAGGAAGCTTGTTTCCGGTCCAGGGAAGGCATGGCTTGGCAGTTCGGGCTGGATTGTTCCCATGAGGTACAGGGTCAGACTGATTTGCATATGGCCATGTCTGAACTGGGGTGGCAGAGTGGGCTAAAGAATGGTGATGGATCAAACTCGGATCTGTTGACTGGGTGTGAGTGTTTGATTGGTTCTGATGCTCCGTCCATCACCACCCCCTTTGTACCGCTTTGTTCGCCATAAGTTGGCAGGGTATGCTCAGACGTGAGTCCCTTGCTCACTTTGCCACTGGATTCAAGCAAGCCTTGCTGAAGATGGCTGAAATGCCAGAAACCGGTCCTAGGAAGCTTGTTTCCGGTCCAGGGAAGGCATGGCTTGGAAGTTCGGGCTGGACTGTCCCCATGAGGCACAGGGTCAGACTGAATTGCATATGGCCATGTCTGAACTTTGGGTGGCAGAGTGGGCTAAAGACCGGTGATGGATCAAACTCGGATCTGTTGACTGGGTGTGAGTGGTTGATTGGTTCTGATGCTCCGTCCATCACCACCCCCTTTTGTACCGCTTTGTTCGCCATAAGTTGGCAGGGTATGTTCAGACGTGAGTCCCTTGCTCACTTTGCCACTGGATTCAAGCAAGCCTGGCTGAAGACAGCTGAAATGCCAGAAATCCATCCTAGGAAACTTGTTTCCTTTCCAGGGAAGGCATGGCTTGGCAATTCGGGCTGGACTGTTCCCATGAGGCACAGGGTCAGACTGATTTTCATATGGCCATGCCTGAACTGGGGTGGCAGAGTGGGCTAAAGAATGGTGATGGATCAAACTCGGATCTGTTGACTGGGTGTGAGTGTTTGATTGGTTCTGATGCTCCTTCCATCACCACCCCCTTTTGTACCGCTTTGTTCGCCATATGTTTGCAGGGTATGCTCAGACGTGAGTCCCTTGCTCACTTTGCCACTGGATTCAAGCAAGCCTGGCTGAAGACGGCTGAAATGCCAGAAACCGGTCCTAGGAAGCTTGTTTACGGTCCAGGGAAGGCATGGCTTGGCAGTTCGGGCTGGACTGTTCCCATGAGGTACAGGGTCAGACTGATTTGCATATGGCCATGTCTGAACTGGGGTGGCAGAGTGGGTTAAAGAACGGCGATGGATCAAACTCTGATCTGTTGACTGGGTATGAGTGTTTTATTGGTTCTGATGCTCCGTCCATCACCACCCCCTTTTGTACCGCTTTGTTCGCCATAAGTTGGCAGGGTATGCTCAGACGTGAGTCCCTTGCTCACTTTGCCACTGGATTCAAGCAAGCCTGGCTGAAGACGGCTGAAATGCCAGAAACTGGTCCTAGGAAGCTTGTTTCCGGTCCAGGGAAGGCATGGCTTGGCAGTTCGGGCTGGACTGTTCCCATGAGGCACAGGGTCAGACTGATTTGCATATGGCCATGTCTGAACTGGGGTGGCAGAGTGGGCTAAAGAACAGTGATGGATCAAACTCGGATCTGTTGACTGGGTGTGAGTGTTTGATTGTTTCTGATGCTCCGTCCATCACCAACCCGTTTTGTACCGCTTTGTTCGCCATAAGTTGGCAGGGTATGCTCAGACGTGAGACCCTTGCTCACTTTGCCACTGGATTCAAGCAAGCCTGGCTGAAGACGGCTGAAATGCCAGAAACCGGTCCTAGGAAGCTTGTTTACGGTCCAGGGAAGGCATGGCTTGGCAGTTCGGGCTGGACTGTTCCCATGAGGTACAGGGTCAGACTGATTTGCATATGGCCATGTCTGAACTGGGGTGGCAGAGTGGGTTAAAGAACGGCGATGGATCAAACTCTGATCTGTTGACTGGGTATGAGTGTTTTATTGGTTCTGATGCTCCGTCCATCACCACCCCCTTTTGTACCGCTTTGTTCGCCATAAGTTGGCAGGGTATGCTCAGACGTGAGTCCCTTGCTCACTTTGCCACTGGATTCAAGCAAGCCTGGCTGAAGACGGCTGAAATGCCAGAAACTGGTCCTAGGATGCTTGTTTCCGGTCCAGGGAAGTCATGGCTTGGCAGTTCGGGCTGGACTGTTCCCATGAGGCACACGGTCAGACTGATTTGCATATGGCCATGTTTGAACTGGCGTGGCAGAGTGGGCCAAAGAACGGTGATGGATCAAACTCAGATCTGTTGACTGGGTGTGAGTGTTTGATTGGTTCTGATGCTCCGTCTATCACCACCCCCTTTTGTACCGCTTTGTTCGCCATAAGTTGGCAGGGTATGCTCAGACGTGAGTTCCTTGCTCAGTTTGCCACTGGATTCAAGCAAGCCTGGCTGAAGACGGCTGAAATCCAGAAACCAGTCCTAGGAAGCTTGTTTCCGGTCCAGGGAAGGCATGGCTTGTCAGTTCGGGCTGGACTGTCCCCATGAGGCACAGGGTCAGACTGAATTGCATATGGCCATGTGTGAACTGGGGTGGCAGAGTGGGCTAAAGAACGGTGATGGATCAAACTCGGATCTGTTGACTGGGTGTGAGTGTTTGATTGTTTCTGATGCTCAGTCCATCACCACCCCCTTTTGGACCGCTTTGTTCGCCATAAGTTGGCAGGGTATGCTCACACGTGAGTCCCTTGCTCACTTTGCCACTGGATTCAACCAAGCCTGGCTGAAGACGGCTGAAATGCCAGAAACCGGTCCTAGGCAGCTTGTTTCCGGTCCAGGAAAGGCATGGCTTGGCAGTTCGGGCTGGACTGTTCCCATGAGGCACAGGGTCAGACTGATTTGGATATGGCCATGTCTGAACTGGGGTGGCAGAGTGGGCTAAAGAACAGTGATGGATCAAACTCGGATCTGTTGACTGGGTGTGAGTGTTTGATTGTTTCTGATGCTCCGTCCATCACCAACCCGTTTTGTACCGCTTTGTTCGCCATAAGTTGGCAGGGTATGCTCAGACGTGAGACCCTTGCTCACTTTGCCACTGGATTCAAGCAAGCCTGGCTGAAGACGGCTGAAATGCCAGAAACCGGTCCTAGGAAGCTTGTTTCCGGTCCAGGGAAGGCATGGCTTGGCAGTTCGAGCTGGACTGTTCCCATGAGGCACAGGGTCAGACTCATTTGCATATGGCCATGTCTGAACTGGGGTGGCAGAGTGGGCTAAAGAACGGTGATGGATCAAACTCGGATCTGTTGACTGGGTGTGAGTGTTTGATTGGTTCTGATGCTCCGTCCATCACCACCCCGTTTTGTACCGCTTTGTTCGCCATAAGTTGGCAGGGTATGCTCAAATGTGAGTCCCTTGCTCACTTTGCCACTGGATTCAAGCAAGCCTGGATGAATACGGCTGAAATGCCAGAAATCGGTCCTAGGAAGCTTGTTTCCGGTCCAGGGAAGGCATGGCTTGGCAGTTCGGGCTGGACTGTTCCCATGAGGTACAGGGTCAGACTGATTTGCATATGGCCATGTCTGAACTGGGGTGGCAGAGTGGACTAAAGAATGGTGATGGATCAAACTCGGATCTGTTGACTGGGTGTGAGTGTTTGATTGGTTCTGATGCTCCTTCCATCACCACCCCCTTTTGTACCGCTTTGTTCGCCATAAGTTTGCAGGGTATGCTCAGACGTGAGTCCCTTGCTCACTTTGCCACTGTATTCAAGCAAGCCTGGCTGAAGACGACTGAAATGCCAGAAACCGGTCCTAGGAAGCTTGTTTACGGTCCAGGGAAGGCATGGCTTGGCAGTTCGGGCTGGACTGTTCCCATGAGGTACAGGGTCAGACTGATTTGCATATGGCCATGTCTGAACTGGGGTGGCAGAGTGGGTTAAAGAACGGCGATGGATCAAACTCTGATCTGTTGACTTGGTATGAGTGTTTTATTGGTTCCGATGCTCCGTCCATCACCACCCCCTTTTGTCCCGCTTTGTTCGCCATAAGTTGGCAGGGTATGCTCAGACGTGAGTCCCTTGCTCACTTTGCCACTGGATTCAAGCAAGCCTGGCTGAAGACGGCTGAAATGCCAGAAACCGGTCCTAGGAAGCTTGTTTCCGGTCCAGGGAAGGCATGGCTTGTCAGTTCGGGCTGGACTGTCCCCATGAGGCACAGGGTCAGACTGAAATGCATATGGCCATGTGTGAACTGGGGTGGCAGAGTGGGCTAAAGAACGGTGATGGATCAACCTCGGATCTGTTGACTGGGTGTGAGTGTTTGATTGTTTCTGATGCTCCGTCCATCACCACCCCCTTTTGGACCGCTTTGTTTGCCATAAGTTGGCAGGGTATGCTCACACGTGAGTCCCTTGCTCACTTTGCCACTGGATTCAACCAAGCCTGGCTGAAGACGGCTGAAATGCCAGAAACCGGTCCTAGGGAGCTTGTTTCCGGTCCAGCGAAGGCATGGCTTGGCAGTTTGGGCTGGACTGTTCCCATGAGGCACAGGGTCAGACTGATTTGCATATGGCCATGTCTGAACTGGGGTGGCAGAGTGGGCTAAAGAACGGTGATGGATCAAACTCGGATCTGTTGACTGGGTGTGAGTGTTTGATTGTTTCTGATGCTCCGTCCATCACCACCCCCTTTTGTACCGCTTTGTTCGACATAAGTTGGCAGGGTATGCTCAGACGTGAGTCCCTTGCTCACTTTGCCACTGGATTCAAGCAAGCCTGGCTGAAGACGGCTGAAATCCAGAAACCAGTCCTAGGAAGCTTGTTTCCGGTCCAGGGAAGGCATGGCTTGTCAGTTCGGGCTGGACTGTCCCCATGAGGCACAGGGTCAGACTGAATTGCATATGGCCATGAGTGAACTGGGGTGGCAGAGTGGGCTAAAGAACGGTGATGGATCAAACTCAGATCTGTTGACTGGGTGTGAGTGTTTGATTGTTTCTGATGCTCAGTCCATCACCACCCCCTTTTGGACCGCTTTGTTCGCCATAAGTTGGCAGGGTATGCTCACACGTGAGTCCCTTGCTCACTTTGCCACTGGATTCAACCAAGCCTGGCTGAAGACGGCTGAAATGCCAGAAACCGGTCCTAGGAAGCTTGTTTCCGGTCCAGGAAAGGCATGGCTTGGCAGTTCGGGCTGGACTGTTCCCATGAGGCACAGGGTCAGACTGATTTGGATATGGCCATGTCTGAACTGGGGTGGCAGAGTGGGCTAAAGAACAGTGATGGATCAAACTCGGATCTGTTGACTGGGTGTGAGTGTTTGATTGTTTCTGATGCTCCGTCCATCACCAACCCGTTTTGTACCGCTTTGTTCGCCATAAGTTGGCAGGGTATGCTCAGACGTGAGACCCTTGCTCACTTTGCCACTGGATTCAAGCAAGCCTGGCTGAAGACGGCTGAAATGCCAGAAACCGGTCCTAGGAAGCTTGTTTCCGGTCCAGGGAAGGCATGGCTTGGCAGTTCGAGCTGGACTGTTCCCATGAGGCACAGGGTCAGACTCATTTGCATATGGCCATGTCTGAACTGGGGTGGCAGAGTGGGCTAAAGAACGGTGATGGATCAAACTCGGATCTGTTGACTGGGTGTGAGTGTTTGATTGGTTCTGATGCTCCGTCCATCACCACCCCGTTTTGTACCGCTTTGTTCGCCATAAGTTTGCAGGGTATGCTCAGACGTGAGTCCCTTGCTCACTTTGCCACTGTATTCAAGCAAGCCTGGCTGAAGACGACTGAAATGCCAGAAACCGGTCCTAGGAAGCTTGTTTACGGTCCAGGGAAGGCATGGCTTGGCAGTTCGGGCTGGACTGTTCCCATGAGGTACAGGGTCAGACTGATTTGCATATGGCCATGTCTGAACTGGGGTGGCAGAGTGGGTTAAAGAACGGCGATGGATCAAACTCTGATCTGTTGACTTGGTATGAGTGTTTTATTGGTTCCGATGCTCCGTCCATCACCACCCCCTTTTGTACCGCTTTGTTCGCCATAAGTTGGCAGGGTATGCTCAGACGTGAGTCCCTTGCTCACTTTGCCACTGGATTCAAGCAAGCCTGGCTGAAGACGGCTGAAATGCCAGAAACCGGTCCTAGGAAGCTTGTTTCCGGTCCAGGGAAGGCATGGCTTGTCAGTTCGGGCTGGACTGTCCCCATGAGGCACAGGGTCAGACTGAATTGCATATGGCCATGTGTGAACTGGGGTGGCAGAGTGGGCTAAAGAACGGTGATGGATCAATCTCGGATCTGTTGACTGGGTGTGAGTGTTTGATTGTTTCTGATGCTCCGTCCATCACCACCCCCTTTTGGACCGCTTTGTTCGCCATAAGTTGGCAGGGTATGCTCACACGTGAGTCCCTTGCTCACTTTGCCACTGGATTCAACCAAGCCTGGCTGAAGACGGCTGAAATGCCAGAAACCGGTCCTAGGGAGCTTGTTTCCGGTCCAGCGAAGGCATGGCTTGGCAGTTTGGGCTGGACTGTTCCCATGAGGCACAGGGTCAGACTGATTTGCATATGGCCATGTCTGAACTGGGGTGGCAGAGTGGGCTAAAGAACGGTGATGGATCAAACTCGGATCTGTTGACTGGGTGTGAGTGTTTGATTGTTTCTGATGCTCCTTCCATCACCACCCCCTTTTGTACCGCTTTGTTCGACATAAGTTGGCAGGGTATGCTCAGACGTGAGTCCCTTGCTCACTTTGCCACTGGATTCAAGCAAGCGTGGCTGAAGATGGCTGAAATGCCAGAAACCGGTCCTAGGAAGCTTGTTTCCGGTCCAGGGAAGGCATGGCTTGGCAGTTCGGGCTGGACTGTTCCCACGAGGCACAGGGTCAGACTGATTTGCATATGGCCATGTCTGAACTGGGGTGGCAGAGTGGGTTAAAGAACGGTGATGGATCAAACTCGGATCTGTTGACTGGGTATGAGTGTTTGATTGGTTCTGATGCTCCGTCCATCACCACCCCCTTTTGTACCGCATTGTTCACCATAAGTTGGCAGGGTATGCTCAGACGTGAGTCCCTTGCTCACTTTGCCACTGGGTTCAAGCAAGCCTGGCTGAAGACGTCCGAAATACCAGAAACCGGTCCTAGGAAGCTTGTTTCCGGTCCAGGGAAGGCATGGCTTGTCAGTTCGGGCTGGACTGTCCCCATGAGGCACAGGGTCAGACTGAATTGCATATGGCCATGTGTGAACTGGGGTGGCAGAGTGGGCTAAAGAACGGTGATGGATCAAACTCAAATCTGTTGACTGGGTGTGAGTGTTTGATTGGTTCTGATGCTCCATCCATCACCACCCCCTTTTGTACCGCTTTGTTCGCCATAAGTTGGCAGGGTATGCTCAAATGTGAGTCCCTTGCTCACTTTGCCACTGGATTCAAGCAAGCCTGGATGAATACGGCTGAAATGCCAGAAACCGGTCCTAGGAAGCTTGTTTCCGGTCCAGGGAAGGCATGGCTTGGCAGTTCGGGCTGGACTGTTCCCATGAGGTACAGGGTCAGACTGATTTACATATTGCCATGTCTGAACTGGGTTGGCAGAGTGGGCTAAAGAATGGTGATGGATCAAACTCGGATCTGTTGACTCGGTGTGAGTGTTTGATTGGTTCTGATGCTCCTTCCATCACCACCCCCTTTTGTACCGCTTTGTTCGCCATAAGTTTGCAGGGTATGCTCAGACGTGAGTCCCTTGCTCACTTTGCCACTGTATTCAAGCAAGCCTGGCTGAAGACGGCTGAAATGCCAGAAACCGGTCCTAGGAAGCTTGTTTACGGTCCAGGGAAGGCATGGCTTGGCAGTTCGGGCTGGACTGTTCCCATGAGGTACAGGGTCAGACTGATTTGCATATGGCCATGTCTGAACTGGGGTGGCAGAGTGGGTTAAAGAACGGCGATGGATCAAACTCTGATCTGTTGACTGGGTATGAGTGTTTTATTGGTTATGATGCTCCGTCCATCACCACCCCCTTTGTACCGCTTTGTTCGCCATAAGTTGGCAGGGTATGCTCAGACGTGAGTCCCTTGCTCACTTTGCCACTGGATTCAAGCAAGCCTGGCTGAAGATGGCTGAAATGCCAGAAACCGGTCCTAGGAAGCTTGTTTCCGGTCCAGGGAAGGCATGGCTTGGCAGTTCGGGCTGGACTGTCCCCATGAGGCACAGGGTCAGACTGAATTGCATATGGCCATGTCTGAACTGGGGTGGCAGAGTGGGCTAAAGACCGGTGATGGATCAAACTCGGATCTGTTGACTGGGTGTGAGTGGTTGATTGGTTCTGATGCTCCGTCCATCACCACCCCCTTTTGTACCGCTTTGTTCGCCATAAGTTGGCAGGGTATGTTCAGACGTGAGTCCCTTGCTCACTTTGCCACTGGATTCAAGCAAGCCTGGCTGAAGACAGCTGAAATGCCAGAAATCCATCCTAGGAAACTTGTTTCCTTTCCAGGGAAGGCATGGCTTGGCAATTCGGGCTGGACTGTTCCCATGAGGCACAGGGTCAGACTGATTTTCATATGGCCATGTCTGAACTGGGGTGGCAGAGTGGGCTAAAGAATGGTGATGGATCAAACTCGGATCTGTTGACTGGGTGTGAGTGTTTGATTGGTTCTGATGCTCCTTCCATCACCACCCCCTTTTGTACCGCTTTGTTCGCCATAAGTTTGCAGGGTATGCTCAGACGTGAGTCCCTTGCTCACTTTGCCACTGGATTCAAGCAAGCCTGGCTGAAGACGGCTGAAATGCCAGAAACCGGTCCTAGGAAGCTTGTTTACGGTCCAGGGAAGGCATGGCTTGGCAGTTCGGGCTGGACTGTTCCCATGAGGTACAGGGTCAGACTGATTTGCATATGGCCATGTCTGAACTGGGGTGGCAGAGTGGGTTAAAGAACGGCGATGGATCAAACTCTGATCTGTTGACTGGGTATGAGTGTTTTATTGGTTCTGATGCTCCGTCCATCACCACCCCCTTTTGTACCGCTTTGTTCGCCATAAGTTGGCAGGGTATGCTCAGACGTGAGTCCCTTGCTCACTTTGCCACTGGATTCAAGCAAGCCTGGCTGAAGACGGCTGAAATGCCAGAAACTGGTCCTAGGATGCTTGTTTCCGGTCCTGGGAAGTCATGGCTTGGCAGTTCGGGCTGGACTGTTCCCATGAGGCACACGGTCAGACTGATTTGCATATGGCCATGTCTGAACTGGCGTGGCAGAGTGGGCCAAAGAACGGTGATGGATCAAACTCAGATCTGTTGACTGGGTGTGAGTGTTTGATTGGTTCTGATGCTCCGTCCATCACCACCCCCTTTTGTACAGCTTTGTTCGCCATAAGTTGGCAGGGTATGCTCAGACGTGAGTCCCTTGCTCACTTTGCCACTGGATTCAAGCAAGCCTGGCTGAAGACGGCTGAAATCCAGAAACCGATCCTAGGAAGCTTGTTTCCGGTCCAGGGAAGGCATGGCTTGTCAGTTCGGGCTGGACTGTCCCCATGAGGCACAGGGTCAAACTGAATTGCATATGGCCATGTGTGAACTGGTGTGGCAGAGTGGGCTAAAGAACGGTGATGGATCAAACTCGGATCTGTTGACTGGGTGTGAGTGTTTGATTGTTTCTGATGCTCCGTCCATCACCACCCCCTTTTGGACCGCTTTGTTCGCCATAAGTTGGCAGGGTATGCTCACACGTGAGTCCCTTGCTCACTTTTCCACTGGATTCAACCAAGCCTGGCTGAAGACGGCTGAAATGCCAGAAACCGGTCCTAGGAAGCTTGTTTCCGGTCCAGGGAAGGCATGGCTTGGCAGTTCGGGCTGGACTGTTCCCATGAGGCACAGGGTCAGACTGATTTGCATATGGCCATGTCTGAACTGGGGTGGCAGAGTGGGCTAAAGAACAGTGATGGATCAAACTCGGATCTGTTGACTGGGTGTGAGTGTTTGATTATTTCTGATGCTCCGTCCATCACCAACCCATTTTGTACCGCTTTGTTCGCCATAAGTTGGCAGGGTATGCTCAGACGTGAGACCCTTGCTCACTTTGCCACTGGATTCAAGCAAGCCTGGCTGAAGACGGCTGAAATGCCAGAAACCGGTCCTAGGAAGCTTGTTTCCGGTCCAGGGAAGGCATGGCTTGGCAGTTCGAGCTGGACTGTTCCCATGAGGCACAGGGTCAGACTCATTTGCATATGGCCATGTCTGAACTAGGGTGGCAGAGTGGGCTAAAGAACGGTGTTGGATCAAACTCGGATCTGTTGACTGGGTGTGAGTGTTTGATTGGTTCTGATGCTCCGTCCATCACCACCCCCTTTTGTACCGCTTTGTTCGACATAAGTTGGCAGGGTATGCTCAGACGTGAGTACCTTGCTCACTTTCCACTGGATTCAAGCAAACCTGGCTGAAGACGGCTGAAATGCCAATAACCGGTCCTAGAAAGCTTGTTTCCGGTCCAGGGAAGGCATGGCTTGGCAGTTTAGGCTGGACTGTTCCCATGAGGTACAGGGTCAGACTGATTTGCATATGGCCATGTCTGAACTGGGGTGGCAGAGTGGGCTAAAGAATGGTGATGGATCAAACTCGGATCTGTTGACTTGGTGTGAGTGTTTTATTGGTTCTGATGCTCCGTCCATCACCACCCCCTTTTGTACCGCTTTGTTCACCATAAGTTGGCAGGGTATGCTCAAATGTGAGTCCCTTGCTCCCTTTGCCACTGGATTCAAGCAAGCCTGGATGAAGACGGCTGAAATGCCAGAAACCGGTCCTAGGAAGCTTGTTTCCGGTCCAGGGAAGGCATGGCTTGTCAGTTCGGGCTGGACTGTCCCCATGAGGCACAGGGTCAGACTGAATTGCATATGGCCATGTGTGAACTGGGGTGGCAGAGTGGGCTAAAGAACGGTGATGGATCAAACTCGGATCTGTTGACTGGGTGTGAGTGTTTGATTGTTTCTGATGCTCCGTCCATCACCACCCCCTTTTGGACCGCTTTGTTCGCCATAAGTTGGCAGGGTATGCTCACATGTGAGTCCCTTGCTCACTTTGCCACTGGATTCAACCAAGCCTGGCTGAAGACGGCTGAAATGCCAGAAACCGGTCCTAGGGAGCTTGTTTCCGGTCCAGCGAAGGCATGGCTTGCCAGTTTGGGCTGGACTGTTCCCATGAGGCACAGGGTCAGACTGATTTGCATATGGCCATGTCTGAACTGGGGTGGCAGAGTGGGCCAAAGAACGGTGATGGATCAAACTCGGATCTGTTGACTGGGTGTGAGTGTTTGATTGGTTCTGATGCTCCGTCCATCACCACCCCCTTTGTACCGCTTTGTTCGCCATAAGTTGGCAGGGTATGCTCAGACGTGAGTCCCTTGCTCACTTTGCCACTGGATTCAAGCAAGCCTGGCTGAAGACGGCTGAAATGCCAGAAACCGGTCCTAGGAAGCTTGTTTCCGGTCCAGGGAAGGCATGGCTTGGCAGTTCGGACTGGACTGTCCCCATGAGGCACAGGGTCAGACTGAATTGCATATGGCCATGTCTGAACTGGGGTGGCAGAGTGGGCTAAAGACCGGTGATGGATCAAACTCGGATCTGTTGACTGGGTGTGAGTGGTTGATTGGTTCTGATGCTCCGTCCATCACCACCCCCTTTTGTACCGCTTTGTTCGCCATAAGTTGGCAGGGTATGTTCAGACGTGAGTCCCTTGCTCACTTTGCCACTGGATTCAAGCAAGCCTGGCTGAAGACAGCTGAAATGCCAGAAATCCATCCTAGGAAACTTGTTTCCTTTCCAGGGAAGGCATGGCTTGACAATTCGGGCTGGACTGTTTCCATGAGGCACAGGGTCAGACTGATTTTCATATGGCTATGTCTGAACTGGGGTGGCAGAGTGGGCTAAAGAATGGTGATGGATCAAACTCGGATCTGTTGACTGGGTGTGAGTGTTTGATTGGTTCTGATGCTCCTTCCATCACCACCCCCTTTTGTACCGCTTTGTTCGCCATAAGTTTGCAGGGTATGCTCAGACGTGAGTCCCTTGCTCACTTTGCCACTGGATTCAAGCAAGCCTGGCTGAAGACGGCTGAAATGCCAGAAATCGGTCCTAGGAAGCTTGTTTACGGTCCAGGGAAGGCATGGCTTGGCAGTTCGGGCTGGACTGTTCCCATGAGGTACAGGGTCAGACTGATTTGCATATGGCTATGTCTGAACTGGGGTGGCAGAGTGGGTTAAAGAACGGCGATGGATCAAACTCTGATCTGTTGACTGGGTATGAGTGTTTTATTGGTTCTGATGCTCCGTCCATCACCACCCCCTTTTGTACCGCTTTGTTCGCCATAAGTTGGCAGGGTATGCTCAGACGTGAGTCCCTTGCTCACTTTGCCACTGGATTCAAGCAAGCCTGGCTGAATACGGCTGAAATGCCAGAAACTGGTCCTAGGATGCTTGTTTCCGGTCCAGGGAAGTCATGGCTTGGCAGTTCGGGCTGGACTGTTCCCATGAGGCACACGGTCAGACTGATTTGCATATGGCCATGTCTGAACTGGCGTGGCAGAGTGGGCCAAAGAACGGTGATGGATCAAACTCAGATCTGTTGACTGGGTGTGAGTGCTTGATTGGTTCTGATGCTCCGTACATCACCACCCCCTTTTGTACCGCTTTGTTCGCCATAAGTTGGCAGGGTATGCTCAGACGTGAGTCCCTTGCTCACTTTGCCACTGGATTCAAGCAAGCCTGGCTGAAGACGGCTGAAATCCAGAAACCGGTCCTAGGAAGCTTGTTTCCGGTCCAGGGAAGGCATGGCTTGTCAGTTCGGGCTGGACTGTCCCCATGAGGCACAGGGTCAGACTGAATTGCATATGGCCATGTGTGAACTGGGGTGGCAGAGTGGGCTAAAGAACGGTGATGGATCAAACTCGGATCTGTTGACTGGGTGTGAGTGTTTGATTGTTTCTGATGCTCAGTCCATCACCACCCCCTTTTGGACCGCTTTGTTCGCCATAAGTTGGCAGGGTATGCTCACACGTGTGTCCCTTGCTCACTTTGCCACTGGATTCAACCAAGCATGGCTGAAGACGGCTGAAATGCCAGAAACCGGTCCTAGGAAGCTTGTTTCCGGTCCAGGAAAGGCATGGCTTGGCAGTTCGGGCTGGACTGTTCCCATGAGGCACAGGGTCAGACTGATTTGCATATGGCCATGTCTGAACTGGGGTGGCAGAGTGGGCTAAAGAACGGTGATGGATCAAACTCGGATCTGTTGACTGGGTGTGAGTGTTTGATTGGTTCTGATGCTCCGTCCATCACCACCCCCTTTTGTACCGCTTTGTTCGACATAAGTTGGCAGGGTATGCTCAGACGTGAGTACCTTGCTCACTTTCCACTGGATTCAAGCAAACCTGGCTGAAGACGGCTGAAATGCCAATAACCGGTCCTAGAAAGCTTGTTTCCGGTCTAGGGAAGGCATGGCTTGGCAGTTCGGGCTGGACTGTTCCCATGAGGCACAGGGTCAGACTGATTTACATATGGCCATGTCTGAATTGGGGTGGCAGAGTGGGCTAAAGAACGGTGATGGATCAAAGTCGGATCTGTTGACTGGGTGTGAGTGTTTGATTGGTTCTGATACTCCGTCCATCACCACCCCCTTTTGTACCGTTTTGTTTGCCATAAGTTGGGAGGGTATGCTCAGACATGAGTCCCTTGCTCACTTTGCCACTGGATTCAAGCAAGCCTGGCTGAAGACGGCTGAAATACCAGAAACCGGTCCTAGGAAGCTTGTTTCCGGTCCAGGGAAGGCATGGCTTGTCAGTTCGGGCTGGACTGTCCCCACGAGGCACAGGGTCAGACTGAATTGCATATGGCCATGTGTGAACTGGGGTGGCAGAGTGGGCTAAAGAACGGTGATGGATCAAACTCGGATCTGTTGACTGGGTGTGAGTGTTTGATTGGTTCTGATGCTCCGTCCATCACCACCCCCTTTTGTACCGCTTTGTTCGCCATAAGTTGGCAGGGTATGCTCAAATGTGAGTCCCTTGCTCACTTTGCCACTGGATTCAAGCAAGCCTGGATGAATACGGCTGAAATGCCAGAAACCGGTCCTAGGAAGCTTGTTTCCGGTCCAGGGAAGGCATGGCTTGGCAGTTCGGGCTGGACTGTTCCCATGAGGTACAGGGTCAGACTGATTTGCATATGGCCATGTCTGAACTGGGGTGGCAGAGTGGACTAAAGAATGGTGATGGATCAAACTCGGATCTGTTGACTGGGTGTGAGTGTTTGATTGGTTCTGATGCTCCTTCCATCACCACCCCCTTTTGTACCGCTTTGTTCGCCATAAGTTTGCAGGGTATGCTCAGACGTGAGTCCCTTGCTCACTTTGCCACTGTATTCAAGCAAGCCTGGCTGAAGACGGCTGAAATGCCAGAAACCGGTCCTAGGAAGCTTGTTTACGGTCCAGGGAAGGCGAGGCTTGGCAGTTCGGCTGGACTGTTCCCATGAGGTACAGGGTCAGACTGATTTGCATATGGCCATGTCTGAACTGGGGTGGCAGAGTGGGTTAAAGAACGGCGATGGATCAAACTCTGATCTGTTGACTGGGTATGAGTGTTTTATTGGTTCCGATGCTCCGTCCATCACCACCCCCTTTTGTACCGCTTTGTTCGCCATAAGTTGGCAGGGTATGCTCAGACGTGAGTCCCTTGCTCACTTTGCCACTGGATTCAAGCAAGCCTGGCTGAAGACGGCTGAAATGCCAGAAACCGGTCCTAGGAAGCTTGTTTCCGGTCCAGGGAAGGCATGGCTTGTCAGTTCGGGCTGGACTGTCCCCATGAGGCACAGGGTCAGACTGAATTGCATATGGCCATGTGTGAACTGGGGTGGCAGAGTGGGCTAAAGAACGGTGATGGATCAAACTCGGATCTGTTGACTGGGTGTGAGTGTTTGATTGTTTCTAATGCTCCGTCCATCACCACCCCATTTTGTACCGCTTTGTTCGATATAAGTTGGCAGGGTATGCTCAGACGTGAGTCCCTTGCTCACTTTACCACTGGATTCAAGCAAGCGTGGCTGAAGATGGCTGAAATGCCAGAAACCGGTCCTAGGAAGCTTGTTTCCGGTCCAGGGAAGGCATGGCTTGGCAGTTCGGGCTGGACTGTTCCCACGAGGCACAGGGTCAGACTGATTTGCATATGGCCATGTCTGAACTGGGGTGGCAGAGTGGGTTAAAGAACGGTGATGGATCAAACTCGGATCTGTTGACTGGGTATGAGTGTTTGATTGGTTCTGATGCTCCGTCCATCACCACCCCCTTTTGTACCGCATTGTTCACCATAAGTTGGCAGGGTATGCTCAGACGTGAGTCCCTTGCTCACTTTGCCACTGGGTTCAAGCAAGCCTGGCTGAAGACGTCCGAAATACCAGAAACCGGTCCTAGGAAGCTTGTTTCCGGTCCAGGGAAGGCATGGCTTGTCAGTTCGGGCTGGACTGTCCCCATGAGGCACAGGGTCAGACTGAATTGCATATGGCCATGTGTGAACTGGGGTGGCAGAGTGGGCTAAAGAACGGTGATGGATCAAACTCGGATCTGTTGACTGGGTGTGAGTGTTTGATTGGTTCTGATGCTCCGTCCATCACCACCCCCTTTTGTACCGCTTTGTTCGCCATAAGTTGGCAGGGTATGCTCAGACGTGAGTCCCTTGCTCACTTTGTCACTGGATTCAAGCAAGCCTGGCTGAAGACGGCTAAAATGCCAGAAACCGGTCCTAGGACGCTTGTTTCCGGTCCAGGGAAGTCATGGCTTGGCAGTTCGGGCTGGACTGTTCCCATGAGGCACATGGTCAGACTGATTTGCATATGGCCATGTCTGAATTGGCGTGGCAGAGTGGGCCAAAGAACGGTGATGGATCAAACTCAGATCTGTTGACTGGGTGTGAGTGTTTGATTGGTTCTGATGCTCCGTCCATCACCACCCCCTTTTGTACCGCTTTGTTCGCCATAAGTTGGCAGGGTATGCTCACACGTGAGTCCCTTGCTCACTCTGCCACTGGATTCAACCAAGCCTGGCTGAAGACGGCTGAAATGCCAGAAACCGGTCCTAGGGAGCTTGTTTCTGGTCCAGCGAGGGCATGGCTTGGCAGTTTGGGCTGGACTGTTCCCATGAGGCACAGGGTCAGACTGATTTGCATATGGCCATGTCTGAACTGGGGTGGCAGAGTGGGCTAAACAACGGTGATGGATCAAACTCGGATCTGTTGACTGGGTGTGAGTGTTTGATTGTTTCTGATGCTCCGTCCATCACCACCCCCTTTTGTACTGCTTTGTTCGACATAAGTTGGCAGGGTATGCTCAGACGTGAGTCCCTTGCTCACTTTGCCACTGGATTCAAGCAAGCGTGGCTGAAGACGGCTGAAATGCCAGAAACCGGTCCTAGGAAGCTTGTTTCCGGTCCAGGGAAGGCATGGCTTGGCAGTTCGGGCTGGACTGTTCCCATGAGGCACAGGGTCAGACTGATTTGCATATGGCCATGTCTGAACTGGGGTGGCAGAGTGGGCTAAAGAACGGTGATGGATCAAACTCGGATCTGTTGACTGGGTGTGAGTGTTTGATTGGTTCTGATGCTCCGTCGATCACCACCCCCTTTTGTACCGCTTTGTTCGCCATAAGTTGGCAGGGTATGCTCAGACGTGAGTCCCTTGCTCACTTTGTCACTGGATTCAAGCAAGCCTGGCTGAAGACGGCTGAAATGCCAGAAACCGGTCCTAGGAAGCTTGTTTCCGGTCCAGATGAGGCATGGCTTGGCAGTTCGGGCTGGACTGTTCCCGTGAGGCACAGGGTCAGACTGATTTGCATACGGCCATGTCTGAACTGGGGTGGCAGAGTGGGTTAAAGAACGGCGATGGATCAAACTCTGATCTGTTGACTGGGTATGAGTGTTTTATTGGTTCCGATGCTCCGTCCATCACCACCCCCTTTTGTACTGCTTTGTTCGCCATAAGTTGGCAGGGTATGCTCAGACGTGAGTCCCTTGCTCACTTTGCCACTGGATTCAAGCAAGCCTGGCTGAAGACGGCTGAAATGCCAGAAACCGGTCCTAAGACGCTTCTTTCCGGTCCAGGGAAGTCATGGCTTGGCAGTTCGGGCTGGACTGTTCCCATGAGGCACAGGGTCAGACTGATTTGCATATGGCCATGTCTGAACTGGCGTGGCAGAGTGGGCCAAAGAACGGTGATGGATCAAACTCAGATCTGTTGATTGGGTGTGAGTGTTTGATTGGTTCTGATGCTCCGTCCATCACCACCCCCTTTTGTACCGCTTTGTTCGCCATAAGTTGGCAGGGTATGCTCAGACGTGAGTCCCTTGCTCACTTTGCCACTGGATTCAAGCAAGCCTGGCTGAAGACTGCTGAAATGCCAGAAACCGGTCCTAGGAAGCTTGTTTCCGGTCCAGGGAAGGCATGGCTTGTCAGTTTGGGCTGGACTGTCCCCATGAGGCACAGGGTCAGACTGAATTGCATATGGCCATGTGTGAACTGGGGTGGCAGAGTGGGCTAAAGAACGGTGATGGATCAAACTCGGATCTGTTGACTGGGTGTGAGTGTTTGATTGTTTCTGATGCTCCGTCCATCACCACCCCATTTTGGACCGCTTTGTTCGCCATACGTTGGCAGGGTAGGCTCAGACGTGAGTCCCTTGCTCACTTTGCCACTGGATTCAAGCAAGCGTGGCTGAAGACGGCTGAAATGCCAGAAACCGGTCCTAGGAAGCTTGTTTCCGGTCCAGGGAAGGCATGGCTTGGCAGTTCGGGCTGGACTGTTCCCATGAGGCACAGGGTCATACTGATTTGCATATGGCCATGTCTGAACTGGGGTGGCAGAGTGGGCTAAAGAACGGTGATGGATCAAACTCGGATCTGTTGACTGGGTGTGAGTGTTTGATTGGTTCTGATGCTCCGTCCATCACCACCCCCTTTTGTACCGCTTTGTTCGCCATAAGTTGGCAGGGTATGCTCAGACGTGAGTCCCTTGCTCACTTTGTCACTGGATTCAAGCAAGCCTGGCTGAAGACGGCTGAAATGCCAGAAACCGGTCCTAGGAAGCTTGTTTCCGGTCCAGATAAGGCATGGCTTGGCAGTTCGGGCTGGACTGTTCCCGTGAGGCACAGGGTCAGACTGATTTGCATATGGCCATGTCTGAACTGGGGTGGCAGAGTGGGTTAAAGAACGGTGATGGATCAAACTCGGATCTGTTGACTGGGTATGAGTGTTTGATTGGTTCTGATGCTCCGTCTATCACCACCCCCTTTTGTACCGCTTTGTTCACCATAAGTTGGCAGGGTATGCTCAGACGTGAGTCCCTTGCTCACTTTGCCACTGGGTTCAAGCAAGCCTGGCTGAAGGCGTCTGAAATGCCAGACACCGGTCCTAGGACGCTTGTTTCCGGTCCTGGGAAGGCATGGCTTGACAGTTCGGGCTGGACTGTTCCCATGAAGCACAGGGTCAGTCTGATTTGCATATGGCCATGTCTGAACTAGGGTGGCAGAGTGGGCTAAAGAACGGTGATGGATCAAACTCGGATCTGTTGACTGGGTGTGAGTGTTTGATTGTTTCTGATGCTCCGTCCATCACCACCCCCTTTTGTACTGCTTTGTTCGCCATAAGATGGCAGGGTACTCTCAGACGTGAGGCCCTTGCTCACTTTGCCACTGGATTCAAGCAAGCCTGGCTGAAGACAGCTGAAATGCCAGAAACCCGTCTTAGGAAACTTGTTTCCTGTCCAGGGAAGGCATGGCTTGGCAGTTCGGGCTGGCTGGACTGTTCCCATGAGGCACAGGGTCAGACTGATTTGCATATGGCCATGTCTGAACTGGGGTGGCAGAGTGGGTTAAAGAACGGTGATGGATCAAACTCGGATCTGTAGACTGGGTATGAGTGTTTGATTGGTTCTGATGCTCCGTCCATCACCACCCTCTTTTGTACCGCTTTGTTCACCATAAGTTGGCAGGGTATGCTCAGACGTGAGTCCCTTGCTCACTTTGCAACTGGGTTCAACCAAGCCTGGCTGAAGACATCTGAAATGCCAGAAAACGGTCCTAGGACGCTTGTTTCCGGTCCAGGGAAGGCATGTCTTGTCAGTTCGGGCTGGACTGTCCCCATGAGGCACAGGGTCAGACTGAATTGCATATGGCCATGTGTGAACTGGGGTGGCAGAGTGGGCTAAAGAACGGTGATGGATCAAACTCGGATCTGTTGACTGGGTGTGAGTGTTTGATTGTTTCTGATGCTCCGTCCATCACCACCCCCTTTTGGACCGCTTTGTTCGCCATAAGTTGACAGGGTATGCTCACACGTGAGTCCCTTGCTCACTTTGCCACTGGATTCAACCAAGCCTGGCTGAAGACGGCTGAAATGCCAGAAACCGGTCCTAGGAAGCTTGTTTCCGGTCCAGGGAAGGCATGGCTTGGCAGTTCGGGCTGGACTGTTCCCATGAGGCACAGGGTCAGACTGATTTGCATATGGCCATGTCTGAACTGGGGTGGCAGAGTGGGCTAAAGAACAGTGATGGATCAAGCTCGGATCTGTTGACTGGGTGTGAGTGTTTGATTGGTTCTGATGCTCCGTCCATCACCAACGCGTTTTGTACCGCTTTGTTCGACATAAGTTGGCAGGGTATGCTCAGACGTGAGTACCTTGCTCACTTTCCACTGGATTCAAGCAAACCTGGCTGAAGACGGCTGAAATACCAATAACCGGTCCTAGAAAGCTTGTTTCCGGTCCAGGGAAGGCATGGCTTGGCAGTTCGGGCTGAACTGTTCCCATGAGGCACAGGGTCAGACTGATTTGCATATGGCCATGTCTGAATTGGGGTGGCAGAGTGGGCTAAAGAACGGTGATGGATCAAAGTCGGATCTGTTGATTGGGTGTGAGTGTTTGATTGGTTCTGATGCTCCGTCCATCACCACCCCCTTTTGTACCGCTTTGTTCGCCATAAGTTGGCAGGGTATGCTCAGACATGAGTCCCTTGCTCACTTTGCCACTGGATTCAAGCAAGCCTGGCTGAAGACGGCTGAAATGCCAGAAACCGGTCCTAGGACGCTTGTTTCCGGTCCAGGGAAGTCATGGCTTGGCAGTTCGGGCTGGACTGTTCCCATGAGACACATGGTCAGACTGATTTGCATATGGCCATGTCTGAACTGGCGTGGCAGAGTGGGCCAAAGAACGGTGATGGATCAAACTCAGATCTGTTGACTGTGTGTGAGTGTTTGATTGGTTCTGATGCTCCGTCCATCACCACCCCCTTTTGTACCGCTTTGTTCGCCATAAGTTGGCAGGGTATGCTCAGACGTGAGTCCCTTGCTCACTTTGCCACTGGATTCAAGCAAGCCTGGCTGAAGACGGCTGAAATGTCAGAAACCGGTCCTAGGAAGCTTGTTTCCGGTCCAGGGAAGGCATGGCTTGTCAGTTCGGGCTGGACTGTCCCCATGAGGCACAGGGTCAGACTGAATTGCATATGGCCATGTGTGAACTGGGGTTGCAGAGTGGGCTAAAGAACGGTGATGGATCAAACTCGGATCTGTTGACTGGGTGTGAGCTTTTGATTGTTTCTGATGCTCCGTCCATCACCACCCCCTTTTGGACCGCTTTGTTCGCCATAAGTTGGCAGGGTATGCTCACACGTGAGTCCCTTGCTCACTTTACCACTGGATTCAACCAAGCCTGGCTGAAGACGGCTGAAATGCCAGAAACCGGTCCTAGGGAGCTTGTTTCCGGTCCAGCGAAGGCATGGCTTGGCAGTTCGGGCTGGACTGTTCCCATGAGGCACAGGGTCAGACTGATTGGCATATGGCCATGTCTGAACTGGGGTGGCAGAGTGGGCTAAAGAACGGTGATGGATCAAACTCGGATCTGTTGACTGGGTGTGAGTGTGTGATTGTTTCTGATGCTCCGTCCATCACCACCCCCTTTTGTACCGCTTTGTTCGACATAAGTTGGCAGGGTATGCTCAGACGTGAGTCCCTTGCTCACTTTGCCACTGGATTCAAGCAAGCGTGGCTGAAGACGGCTGAAATGCCAGAAACCGGTCCTAGGAAGCTTGTTTCCGGTCCAGGGAAGGCATGGCTTGGCAGTTCGGGCTGGACTGTTCCCATGAGGCACAGGGTCAGACTGATTTCCATATGGCCATGTCTGAACTGGGGTGGCAGAGTGGGCTAAAGAACGGTGATGGATTTACTCGGATCTGTTGACTGGGTGTGAGTGTTTGATTGGTTCTGATGCTCCGTCCATCACCACCCCCTTTTGTACCGCTTTGTTCGCCATAAGTTGGCAGGGTATGCTCAGACGTGAGTCCCTTGCTCACTTTGTCACTGGATTCAAGCAAGCCTGGCTGAAGACGGCTGAAATGCCAGAAACCGGTCCTAGGAAGCTTGTTTCCGGTCCAGATAAGGCATGGCTTGGCAGTTCGGGCTGGACTGTTCCCGTGAGGCACAGGGTCAGACTGATTTGTATATGGCCATGTCTGAACTGGGGTGGCAGAGTGGGTTAAAGAACGGCGATGGATCAAACTCTGATCTGTTGACTGGGTATGAGTGTTTGATTGGTTCCGATGCTCCGTCCATCACCACCCCCTTTTGTACTGCTTTGTTCGCCATAAGTTGGCAGGGTATGCTCAGACGTGAGTCCCTTGCTCACTTTGCCACTGGATTCAAGCAAGCCTGGCTGAAGACGGCTGAAATGCCAGAAACCGGTCCTAGGACGCTTGTTTCCGGTCCAGGGAAGTCATGGCTTGGCAGTTCGGGCTGGACTGTTCCCATGAGGCACATGGTCAGACTGATTTGCATATGGCCATGTCTGAACTGGCGTGGCAGAGTGGGCTAAAGAACGGTGATGGATCAAACTCAGATCTGTTGACTGTGTGTGAGTGTTTGATTGGTTCTGATGCTCCGTCCATCACCACCCCCTTTTGTACCGCTTTGTTCGCCATAAGTTGGCAGGGTATGCTCAGACGTGAGTCCCTTGCTCACTTTGCCACTGGATTCAAGCAAGCCTGGCTGAAGACGGCTGAAATGCCAGAAACCGGTCCTAGGAAGCTTGTTTCCGGTCCAGGGAAGGCATGGCTTGTCAGTTCAGGCTGGACTGTCCCCATGAGGCACAGGGTCAGACTGAATTGCATATGGCCATGTGTGAACTGGGGTGGCAGAGTGGGCTAAAGAACGGTGATGGATCAAACTCGGATCTGTTGACTGGGTGTGAGTGTTTGATTGTTTCTGATGCTCCGTCCATCACCACCCCCTTTTGGACCGCTTTGTTCGCCATAAGTTGGCAGGGTATGCTCACACGTGAGTCCCTTGCTCACTTTGCCACTGGATTCAACCAAGCCTGGCTGAAGACGGCTGAAATGCCAGAAACCGGTCCTAGGGAGCTTGTTTCCGGTCCAGCGAAGGCATGGCTTGGCAGTTCGGGCTGGACTGTTCCCATGAGGCACAGGGTCAGACTGATTTGCATATGGCCATGTCTGAACTGGGGTGGCAGAGTGGGCTAAAGAACGGTGATGGATCAAACTCGGATCTGTTGACTGGGTGTGAGTGTTTGATTGTTTCTGATGCTCCGTCCATCACCACCCCCTTTTGTACTGCTTTGTTCGCCATAAGTTGGCAGGGTATGCTCAGACGTGAGTCCCTTGCTCACTTTGCCACTGGATTCAAGCAAGCCTGGCTGAAGACGGCTGAAATGCCAGAAACCGGTCCTAGGACGCTTGTTTCCGGTCCAGGGAAGTCATGGCTTGGCAGTTCGGGCTGGACTGTTCCCATGAGGCACATGGTCAGATTGATTTGCATATGGCCATGTCTGAACTGGCGTGGCAGAGTGGGCTAAAGAACGGTGATGGATCAAACTCAGATCTGTTGACTGTGTGCAGGGTATGCTCAGACGTGAGTCCCTTGCTCACTTTGCCACTGGGTTCAAGCAAGCCTGGCTGAAGACGTCTGAAATGCCAGAAACCGGTCCTAGGACGCTTGTTTCCGGTCCTGGGTAGGCATGGCTTGACAGTTCGGGCTGGACTGTTCCCATGAGACACATGGTCAGACTGAATTGCATATGGCCATGTCTGAACTGGCGTGGCAGAGTGGGCCAAAGAACGGTGATGGATCAAACTCAGATCTGTTGACTGTGTGTGAGTGTTTGATTGGTTCTGATGCTCCGTCCATCACCACCCCCTTTTGTACCGCTTTGTTCGCCATAAGTTGGCAGGGTATGCTCAGACGTGAGTCCCTTGCTCACTTTGCCACTGGATTCAAGCAAGCCTGGCTGAAGACGGCTGAAATGCCAGAAACCGGTCCTAGGAAGCTTGTTTCCGGTCCAGGGAAGGCATGGCTTGTCAGTTCAGGCTGGACTGTCCCCATGAGGCACAGGGTCAGACTGAATTGCATATGGCCATGTGTGAACTGGGGTGGCAGAGTGGGCTAAAGAACGGTGATGGATCAAACTCGGATCTGTTGACTGGGTGTGAGTGTTTGATTGTTTCTGATGCTCCGTCCATCACCACCCCCTTTTGGACCGCTTTGTTCGCCATAAGTTGGCAGGGTATGCTCACACGTGAGTCCCTTGCTCACTTTGCCACTGGATTCAACCAAGCCTGGCTGAAGACGGCTGAAATGCCAGAAACCGGTCCTAGGGAGCTTGTTTCCGGTCCAGCGAAGGCATGGCTTGGCAGTTCGGGCTGGACTGTTCCCATGAGGCACAGGGTCAGACTGATTTGCATATGGCCATGTCTGAACTGGGGTGGCAGAGTGGGCTAAAGAACGGTGATGGATCAAACTCGGATCTGTTGACTGGGTGTGAGTGTTTGATTGTTTCTGATGCTCCGTCCATCACCACCCCCTTTTGTACCGCTTTGTTCGACATAAGTTGGCAGGGTATGCTCAGACGTGAGTCCCTTGCTCACTTTGCCACTGGATTCAAGCAAGCGTGGCTGAAGACGGCTGAAATGCCAGAAACCGGTCCTAGGAAGCTTGTTTCCGGTCCAGGGAAGGCATGGCTTGGCAGTTCAGGCTGGACTGTTCCCATGAGGCACAGGGTCAGACTGATTTCCATATGGCCATGTCTGAACTGGGGTGGCAGAGTGGGCTAAAGAACGGTGATGGATCAAACTCGGATCTGTTGACTGGGTGTGAGTGTTTGATTGGTTCTGATGCTCCGTCCAACACCACCCCCTTTTGTACCGCTTTGTTCGCCATAAGTTGGCAGGGTATGCTCAGACGTGAGTCCCTTGCTCACTTTGTCACTGGATTCAAGCAAGCCTGGCTGAAGACGGCTGAAATGCCAGAAACCGGTCCTAGGAAGCTTGTTTCCGGTCCAGATAAGGCATGGCTTGGCAGTTCGGGCTGGACTGTTCCCGTGAGGCACAGGGTCAGACTGATTTGCATATGGCCATGTCTGAACTGGGGTGGCAGAGTGGGTTAAAGAACGGCGATGGATCAAACTCTGATCTGTTGACTGGGTATGAGTGTTTGATTGGTTCCGATGCTCCGTCCATCACCACCCCCTTTTGTACTGCTTTGTTCGCCATAAGTTGGCAGGGTATGCTCAGACGTGAGTCCCTTGCTCACTTTGCCACTGGATTCAAGCAAGCCTGGCTGAAGACGGCTGAAATGCCAGAAACCGGTCCTAGGACGCTTGTTTCCGGTCCAGGGAAGTCATGGCTTGGCAGTTCGGGCTGGACTGTTCCCATGAGGCACATGGTCAGATTGATTTGCATATGGCCATGTCTGAACTGGCGTGGCAGAGTGGGCTAAAGAACGGTGATGGATCAAACTCAGATCTGTTGACTGTGTGCAGGGTATGCTCAGACGTGAGTCCCTTGCTCACTTTGCCACTGGGTTCAAGCAAGCCTGGCTGAAGACGTCTGAAATGCCAGAAACCGGTCCTAGGACGCTTGTTTCCGGTCCTGGGTAGGCATGGCTTGACAGTTCGGGCTGGACTGTTCCCATGAGACACATGGTCAGACTGAATTGCATATGGCCATGTCTGAACTGGCGTGGCAGAGTGGGCCAAAGAACGGTGATGGATCAAACTCAGATCTGTTGACTGTGTGTGAGTGTTTGATTGGTTCTGATGCTCCGTCCATCACCACCCCCTTTTGTACCGCTTTGTTCGCCATAAGTTGGCAGGGTATGCTCAGACGTGAGTCCCTTGCTCACTTTGCCACTGGATTCAAGCAAGCCTGGCTGAAGACGGCTGAAATGTCAGAAACCGGTCCTAGGAAGCTTGTTTCCGGTCCAGGGAAGGCATGGCTTGTCAGTTCGGGCTGGACTGTCCCCATGAGGCACAGGGTCAGACTGAATTGCATATGGCCATGTGTGAACTGGGGTGGCAGAGTGGGCTAAAGAACGGTGATGGATCAAACTCGGATCTGTTGACTGGGTGTGAGCTTTTGATTGTTTCTGATGCTCCGTCCATCACCACCCCCTTTTGGACCGCTTTGTTCGCCATAAGTTGGCAGGGTATGCTCACACGTGAGTCCCTTGCTCACTTTGCCACTGGATTCAACCAAGCCTGGCTGAAGACGGCTGAAATGCCAGAAACCGGTCCTAGGGAGCTTGTTTCCGGTCCAGCGAAGGCATGGCTTGGCAGTTCGGGCTGGACTGTTCCCATGAGGCACAGGGTCAGACTGATTTGCATATGGCCATGTCTGAACTGGGGTGGCAGAGTGGGCTAAAGAACGGTGATGGATCAAACTCGGATCTGTTGACTGGGTGTGAGTGTGTGATTGTTTCTGATGCTCCGTCCATCACCACCCCCTTTTGTACCGCTTTGTTCGACATAAGTTGGCAGGGTATGCTCAGACGTGAGTCCCTTGCTCACTTTGCCACTGGATTCAAGCAAGCGTGGCTGAAGACGGCTGAAATGCCAGAAACCGGTCCTAGGAAGCTTGTTTCCGGTCCAGGGAAGGCATGGCTTGGCAGTTCGGGCTGGACTGTTCCCATGAGGCACAGGGTCAGACTGATTTCCATATGGCCATGTCTGAACTGGGGTGGGAGAGTGGGCTAAAGAACTGTGATGGATTTACTCGGATCTGTTGACTGGGTGTGAGTGTTTGATTGGTTCTGATGCTCCGTCCATCACCACCCCCTTTTGTACCGCTTTGTTCGCCATAAGTTGGCAGGGTATGCTCAGACGTGAGTCCCTTGCTCACTTTGTCACTGGATTCAAGCAAGCCTGGCTGAAGACGGCTGAAATGCCAGAAACCGGTCCTAGGAAGCTTGTTTCCGGTCCAGATAAGGCATGGCTTGGCAGTTCGGGCTGGACTGTTCCCGTGAGGCACAGGGTCAGACTGATTTGCATATGGCCATGTCTGAACTGGGGTGGCAGAGTGGGTTAAAGAACGGCGATGGATCAAACTCTGATCTGTTGACTGGGTATGAGTGTTTGATTGGTTCCGATGCTCCGTCCATCACCACCCCCTTTTGTACTGCTTTGTTCGCCATAAGTTGGCAGGGTATGCTCAGACGTGAGTCCCTTGCTCACTTTGCCACTGGATTCAAGCAAGCCTGGCTGAAGACGGCTGAAATGCCAGAAACCGGTCCTAGGACGCTTGTTTCCGGTCCAGGGAAGTCATGGCTTTACAGTTCGGGCTGGACTGTTCCCATGAGGCACATGGTCAGACTGATTTGCATATGGCCATGTCTGAACTGGCGTGGCAGAGTGGGCTAAAGAACGGTGATGGATCAAACTCAGATCTGTTGACTGTGTGTGAGTGTTTGATTGGTTCTGATGCTCCGTCCATCACCACCCGCTTTTGTACCGCTTTGTTCGCCATAAGTTGGCAGGGTATGCTCAGACGTGAGTCCCTTGCTCACTTTGCCACTGGATTCAAGCAAGCCTGGCTGAAGACGGCTGAAATGCCAGAAACCGGTCCTAGGAAGCTTGTTTCCGGTCCAGGGAAGGCATGGCTTGTCAGTTCGGGCTGGACTGTCCCCATGAGGCACAGGGTCAGACTGAATTGCATATGGCCATGTGTGAACTGGGGTGGCAGAGTGGGCTAAAGAACGGTGATGGATCAAACTCGGATCTGTTGACTTGGTGTGAGTGTTTGATTGTTTCTGATGCTCCGTCCATCACCACCCCCTTTTGGACCGCTTTGTTCGCCATAAGTTGGCAGGGTATGCTCACACGTGAGTCCCTTGCTCACTTTGCCACTGGATTCAACCAAGCCTGGCTGAAGACGGCTGAAATGCCAGAAACCGGTCCTAGGGAGCTTGTTTCCGGTCCAGCGAAGGCATGGCTTGGCAGTTCGGGCTGGACTGTTCCCATGAGGCACAGGGTCAGACTGATTTGCATATGGCCATGTCTGAACTGGGGTGGCAGAGTGGGCTAAAGAACGGTGATGGATCAAACTCGGATCTGTTGACTGGGTGTGAGTGTTTGATTGTTTCTGATGCTCCGTCCATCACCACCCCCTTTTGTACCGCTTTGTTCGACATAAGTTGGCAGGGTATGCTCAGACGTGAGTCCCTTGCTCACTTTGCCACTGGATTCAAGCAAGCGTGGCTGAAGACGGCTGAAATGCCAGAAACCGGTCCTAGGAAGCTTGTTTCCGGTCCAGGGAAGGCATGGCTTGGCAGTTCGGGCTGGACTGTTCCCATGAGGCACAGGGTCAGACTGATTTCCATATGGCCATGTCTGAACTGGGGTGGCAGAGTGGGCTAAAGAACGGTGATGGATCAAACTCGGATCTGTTGACTGCGTGTGAGTGTTTGATTGGTTCTGATGCTCCGTCCATCACCACCCCCTTTTGTACCGCTTTGTTCGCCATAAGTTGGCAGGGTATGCTCAGACGTGAGTCCCTTGCTCACTTTGTCACTGGATTCAAGCAAGCCTGGCTGAAGACGGCTGAAATGCCAGAAACCGGTCCTAGGAAGCTTGTTTCCGGTCCAGATAAGGCATGGCTTGGCAGTTCGGGCTGGACTGTTCCCGTGAGGCACAGGGTCAGACTGATTTGCATATGGCCATGTCTGAACTGGGGTGGCAGAGTGGGTTAAAGAACGGTGATGGATCAAACTCGGATCTGTTGACTGGGTATGAGTGTTTGATTGGTTCTGATGCTCCGTCCATCACCACCCCCTTTTGTACCGCTTTGTTCACCATAAGTTGGCAGGGTATGCTCAGACGTGAGTCCCTTGCTCACTTTGTCACTGGATTCAAGCAAGCCTGGCTGAAGACGGCTGAAATGCCAGAAACCGGTCCTAGGAAGCTTGTTTCCGGTCCAGATAAGGCATGGCTTGGCAGTTCGGGCTGGACTGTTCCCGTGAGGCACAGGGTCAGACTGATTTGCATATGGCCATGTCTGAACTGGGGTGGCAGAGTGGGTTAAAGAACGGCGATGGATCAAACTCTGATCTGTTGACTGGGTATGAGTGTTTGATTGGTTCCGATGCTCCGTCCATCACCACCCCCTTTTGTACTGCTTTGTTCGCCATAAGTTGGCAGGGTATGCTCAGACGTGAGTCCCTTGCTCACTTTGCCACTGGATTCAAGCAAGCCTGGCTGAAGACGGCTGAAATGCCAGAAACCGGTCCTAGGACGCTTGTTTCCGGTCCAGGGAAGTCATGGCTTGGCAGTTTGGGCTGGACTGTTCCCATGAGGCACATGGTCAGACTGATATTCATATGGCCATGTCTGAACTGGCGTGGCAGAGTGGGCTAAAGAACGGTGATGGATCAAACTCAGATCTGTTGACTGTGTGCAGGGTATGCTCAGACGTGAGTCCCTTGCTCACTTTGCCACTGGGTTCAAGCAAGCCTGGCTGAAGACGTCTGAAATGCCAGAAACCGGTCCTAGGACGCTTGTTTCCGGTCCTGGGAAGGCATGGCTTGACAGTTCGGGCTGGACTGTTCCCATGAAGCACAGGGTCAGACTGAATTGCATATGGCCATGTGTGAACTGGGGTGGCAGAGTGGGCTAAAGAACGGTGATGGATCAAACTCGGATCTGTTGACTGGGTGTGAGTGTTTGATTGTTTCTGATGCTCCGTCCATCACCACCCCCTTTTGGACCGCTTTGTTCGCCATAAGTTGGCAGGGTATGCTCACACGTGAGTCCCTTGCTCACTTTGCCACTGGATTCAACCAAGCCTGGCTGAAGACGGCTGAAATGCCAGAAACCGCTCCTAGGGAGCTTGTTTCCGGTCCAGCGAAGGCATGGCTTGGCAGTTCGGGCTGGACTGTTCCCATGAGGCACAGGGTCAGACTGATTTGCATATGGCCATGTCTGAACTGGGGTGGCAGAGTGGGCTAAAGAACGGTGATGGATCAAACTCGGATCTGTTGACTGGGTGTGAGTGTTTGATTGTTTCTGATGCTCCGTCCATCACCACCCCCTTTTGTACCGCTTTGTTCGACATAAGTTGGCAGGGTATGCTCAGACGTGAGTCCCTTGCTCACTTTGCCACTGGATTCAAGCAAGCGTGGCTGAAGACGGCTGAAATGCCAGAAACCGGTCCTAGGAAGCTTGTTTCCGGTCCAGGGAAGGCATGGCTTGGCAGTTCGGGCTGGACTGTTCCCATGAGGCACAGGGTCAGACTGATTTCCATATGGCCATGTCTGAACTGGGGTGGCAGAGTGGGCTAAAGAACGGTGATGGATCAAACTCGGATCTGTTGACTGGGTGTGAGTGTTTGATTGGTTCTGATGCTCCGTCCATCACCACCCCCTTTTGTACCGCTTTGTTCGCCATAAGTTGGCAGGGTATGCTCAGACGTGAGTCCCTTGCTCACTTTGTCACTGGATTCAAGCAAGCCTGGCTGAAGACGGCTGAAATGCCAGAAACCGGTCCTAGGAAGCTTGTTTCCGGTCCAGATAAGGCATGGCTTGGCAGTTCGGGCTGGACTGTTCCCGTGAGGCACAGGGTCAGACTGATTTGCATATGGCCATGTCTGAACTGGGGTGGCAGAGTGGGTTAAAGAACGGTGATGGATCAAACTCGGATCTGTTGACTGGGTATGAGTGTTTGATTGGTTCTGATGCTCCGTCCATCACCACCCCCTTTTGTACCGCTTTGTTCACCATAAGTTGGCAGGGTATGCTCAGACGTGAGTCCCTTGCTCACTTTGCCACTGGGTTCAAGCAAGCCTGGCTGAAGACGTCTGAAATGCCAGAAACCGGTCCTAGGACGCTTGTTTCCGGTCCTGGGAAGGCATGGCTTGACAGTTCGGGCTGGACTGTTCCCATGAAGCACAGGGTCAGACTGAATTGCATATGGCCATGTGTGAACTGGGGTGGCAGAGTGGGCTAAAGAACGGTGATGGATCAAACTCGGATCTGTTGACTGGGTGTGAGTGTTTGATTGTTTCTGATGCTCCGTCCATCACCACCCCCTTTTGGACCGCTTTGTTCGCCATACGTTGGCAGGGTATGCTCACACGTGAGTCCCTTGCTCACTTTGCCACTGGATTCAACCAAGCCTGGCTGAAGACGGCTGAAATGCCAGAAACCGGTCCTAGGAAGCTTGTTTCCGGTCCAGGGAAGGCATGGCTTGGCAGTTCGGGCTGGACTGTTCCCATGAGGCACAGGGTCAGACTGATTTGCATATGGCCATGTCTGAACTGGGGTGGCAGAGTGGGCTAAAGAACGGTGATTGATCAAACTCGGATCTGTTGACTGGGTGTGAGTGTTTGATTGTTTCTGATGCTGCGTCCATCACCAACCCGTTTTGTACCGCTTTGTTCGCCATAAGTTGGCAGGGTATGCTCAGACGTGAGACCCTTGCTCACTTTGCCACTGGATTCAAGCAAGCCTGGCTGAAGACGGCTGAAATGTCAGAAACCGGTCCTAGGAAGCTTGTTTCCGGTCCAGGGAAGGCATGGCTTGGCAGTTCGAGCTGGACTGTTCCCATGAGGCACAGGGTCAGACACATTTGCATATGGCCATGTCTGAACTGGGGTGGCAGAGTGGGCTAAAGAACGGTGATGGATCAAACTCGGATCTGTTGACTGGGTGTGAGTGTTTGATTGGTTCTGATGCTCCGTCCATCACCACCCCCTTTTGTACCGCTTTGTTCGACATAAGTTGGCAGGGTATGCTCAGACGTGAGTACCTTGCTCACTTTCCACTGGATTCAAGCAAACTTGGCTGAAGACGGCTGAAATGCCAGTAACCGGTCCTAGAAAGCTTGTTTCCGGTCCAGGGAAGGCATGGCTTGGCAGTTCGGGCTGGACTGTTCCCATGAGGCACAGGGTCAGACTGATTTGCATATGGCCATGTCTGAACTGGGGTGGCAGAGTGGGCTAAAGAACGGTGATGGATCAAACTCGGATCTGTTGACTGGGTGTGTGTGTTTGATTGTTTCTGATGCTCCGTCCATCACCACCCCCTTTTGTACTGCTTTGTTCGCCATAAGTTGGCAGGGTACTATCAGACGTGAGTCCCTTGCTCACTTTGCCACTGGATTCAAGCAAGCGTGGCTGAAGACGGCTGAAATGCCAGAAACCGTTCCTAGGAAGCTTGTTTCCGGTCCAGGGAAGGCATGGCTTGGCAGTTCGGGTTGGACTGTTCCCATGAGGCACAGGTTCAGACTGATTTGCATATGGCCATGTCTGAATTGGGGTGGCAGAGTGGGCTAAAGAACGGTGATGAATCAAAGTCGGATCTGTTGACTGGGTGTGAGTGTTTGATTGGTTCTGATGCTCCGTCCATCACCACCCCCTTTTGTACCGCTTTGTTCGCCATAAGTTGGCAGGGTATGCTCAGACATGAGTCCCTTGCTCACTTTGCCACTGGATTCAAGCAAGCCTGGCTAAAGACGGCTGAAATGCCAGAAACTGGTCCAAGGAAGCTTGTTTCCGGTCCAGGGAAGGCATGGCTTGTCAGTTCAGGCTGGACTGTCCCCATGAGGCACAGGGTCAGACTGAATTGCATATGGCCATGCCTGAACTGGGGTGGCAGAGTGGGCCAAAGAACGGTGATTGATCAAACTCGGATCTGTTGACTGGGTGTGAGTGTTTGATTGGTTCTGATGCTCCGTCCATCACCACCCCCTTTTGTACCGCTTTGTTCGCCATAAGTTGGCAGGGTATGCTCAGACGTGAGTCCCTTGCTCACTTTGCCACTGGATTCAAGCAAGCGTGGCTGAAGACGGATGAAATGCCAGAAACCGGTCCTAGGAAGCTTGTATCCGGTCCAGGGAAGGCATGGCTTGGCAGTTCGGGCTGGACTGTTCCCATGAGGCACAGGGTCAGACTGATTTGCATATGGCCATGTCTGAACTGGGGTGGCAGAGTGGGCCAAAGCACGGTGATGGATCAAACTCGGATCTGTTGACTGGGTGTGAGTGTTTGATTGTTTCTGATGCTCCGTCCATCACCACCCCCTTTTGTACCGCTTTGTTTGCCATAAGTTGGCAGGGTATGCTCAGACGTGAGTCCCTTGCTCACTTTGCCACTGGATTCAAGCAAGCGTGGCTGAAGACGGCTGAAATGCCAGAAACCGGTCCTAGGAAGCTTGTTTCCGGTCCAGGGAAGGCATGGCTTGGCAGTTCGGGCTGGACTGTTCCCATGAGGCACAGGGTCAGACTGATTTGCATATGGCCATGTCTGAACTGGGGTGGCAGAGTGGGCTAAAGAACGGTGATGGATCAAACTCGGATCTGTTGACTGGGTGTGAGTGTTTGATTGGTTCTGATGCTCCGTCCATCACCACCCCCTTTTGTACCGCTTTGTTCGCCATAAGTTGGCAGGGTATGCTTAGACGTGAGTCCCTTGCTCACTTTGTCACTGGATTCAAGCAAGCCTGGCTGAAGACGGCTGAAATGCCAGAAACCGGTCCTAGGAAGCTTGTTTCCGGTCCAGATAAGGCATGGCTTGGCAGTTCGGGCTGGACTGTTCCCGTGAGGCACAGGGTCAGACTGATTTGCATATGGCCATGTCTGAACTGGGGTGGCAGAGTGGGTTAAAGAACGGTGTTGGATCAAACTCGGATCTGTTGACTGGGTATGAGTGTTTGATTGGTTCTGATGCTCCGTCTATCACCACCCCCTTTTGTACCGCTTTGTTCACCATAAGTTGGCAGGGTATGCTCAGACGTGAGTCCCTTGCTCACTTTGCCACTGGGTTCAAGCAAGCCTGGCTGAAGATGTCTGAAATGCCAGACACCGGTCCTAGGACTCTTGTTTCCGGTCCTGGGAAGGCATGGGTTGACAGTTCGGGCTGGACTGTTCCCATGAAGCACAGGGTCAGTCTGATTTGCATATGGCCATGTCTGAACTAGGGTGGCAGAGTGGGCTAAAGAACGGTGATGGATCAAACTCGGATCTGTTGACTGGGTGTGAGTGTTTGATTGTTTCTGATGCTCCGTCCATCACCACCCCCTTTTGTACTGCTTTGTTCGCCATAAGTTGGCAGGGTACTCTCAGACGTGAGTCCCTTGCTCACTTTGCCACTGGATTCAAGCAAGCCTGGCTGAAGACAGCTGAAATGCCAGAAACCCGTCTTAGGAAACTTGTTTCCTGTCCAGGGAAGGCATGGCTTGGCAGTTCGGGCTGGCTGGACTGTTCCCATGAGGCACAGGGTCAGACTGATTTGCATATGGCCATGTCTGAACTGGGGTGGCAGAGTGGGTTAAAGAACGGTGATGGATCAAACTCGGATCTGTAGACTGGGTATGAGTGTTTGATTGGTTCTGATGCTCCGTCCATCACCACCCCCTTTTGTACCGCTTTGTTCACCATAAGTTGGCAGGGTATGCTCAGACGTGAGTCCCTTGCTCACTTTGCCACTGGGTTCAACCAAGCCTGGCTGAAGACATCTGAAATGCCAGAAACCGGTCCTACGACGCTTGTTTCCGGTCCAGGGAAGGCATGGCTTGACAGTTCGGGCTAGACTGTTCCCATGAGGCACAGGGTCAGACTGATTTGCATATGGCCATGTCTGAACTGGGGTGGCAGAGTGGGCCAAAGAACGGTGATGGATCAAACTCGGATCTGTTGACTGGGTGTGAGTGTTTGATTGGTTCTGATGCTCCGTCCATCACCACCCCCTTTGTACCGCTATGTTCGCCATAAGTTGGCAGGGTATGCTCAGACGTGAGTTCCTTGCTCACTTTGCCACTGGATTCAAGCAAGCCTGGCTGAAGACGGCTGAAATGCCAGAAACCGGTCCTAGGAAGCTTGTTTCCGGTCCAGGGAAGGCATGGCTTGGCAGTTCGGGCTGGACTGTCCCCACGAGGCACAGGGTCAGACTGAATTGCATATGGCCATGTCTGAACTGGGGTGGCAGAGTGGGCTAAAGACCGGTGATGGATCAAACTCGGATCTGTTGACTGGGTGTGAGTGGTTGATTGGTTCTGATGCTCCGTCCATCACCACCCCCTTTTGTACCGCTTTGTTCACCATAAGTTGGCAGGGTATGCTCAGACGTGAGTCCCTTGCTCACTTTGCCACTGGGTTCAAGCAAGCCTGGCTGAAGACGTCTGAAATGCCAGAAACCGGTCCTAGGACGCTTGTTTCCGGTCCTGGGAAGGCATGGCTTGACAGTTCGGGCTGGACTGTTCCCATGAAGCACAGGGTCAGACTGAATTGCATATGGCCATGTGTGAACTGGGGTGGCAGAGTGGGCTAAAGAACGGTGAAGGATCAAACTCGGATCTGTTGACTGGGTGTGAGTGTTTGATTGTTTCTGATGCTCCGTCCATCACCACCCCCTTTTGGACCGCTTTGTTCGCCATACGTTGGCAGGGTATGCTCACACGTGAGTCCCTTGCTCACTTTGCCACTGGATTCAACCAAGCCTGGCTGAAGACGGCTGAAATGCCAGAAACCGGTCCTAGGAAGCTTGTTTCCGGTCCAGGGAAGGCATGGCTTGGCAGTTCGGGCTGGACTGTTCCCATGAGGCACAGGGTCAGACTGATTTGCATATGGCCATGTCTGAACTGGGGTGGCAGAGTGGGCTAAAGAACGGTGATTGATCAAACTCGGATCTGTTGACTGGGTGTGAGTGTTTGATTGTTTCTGATGCTCCGTCCATCACCAACCCGTTTTGTACCGCTTTGTTCACCATAAGTTGGCAGGGTATGCTCAGACGTGAGACCCTTGCTCACTTTGCCACTGGATTCAAGCAAGCCTGGCTGAAGACGGCTGAAATGTCAGAAACCGGTCCTAGGAAGCTTGTTTCCGGTCCAGGGAAGGCATGGCTTGGCAGTTCGAGCTGGACTGTTCCCATGAGGCACAGGGTCAGACTCATTTGCATATGGCCATGTCTGAACTGGGGTGGCAGAGTGGGCTAAAGAACGGTGATGGATCAAACTCGGATCTGTTGACTGGGTGTGAGTGTTTGATTGTTTCTGATGCTCCGTCCATCACCACCCCCTTTTGTACCGCTTTGTTCGACATAAGTTGGCAGGGTATGCTCAGACGTGAGTACCTTGCTCACTTTCCACTGGATTCAAGCAAACCTGGCTGAAGACGGCTGAAATGCCAGTAACCGGTCCTAGAAAGCTTGTTTCCGGTCCAGGGAAGGCATGGCTTGGCAGTTCGGGCTGGACTGTTCCCATGAGGCACTGGGTCAGACTGATTTGCATATGGCCATGTCTGAACTGGGGTGGCAGAGTGGGCTAAAGAACGGTGATGGATCAAACTCGGATCTGTTGACTGGGTGTGTGTGTATGATTGTTTCTGATGCTCCGTCCATCACCACCCCCTTTTGTACTGCTTTGTTCGCCATAAGTTGGCAGGGTACTCTCATACGTGAGTCCCTTGCTCACTTTGCCACTGGATTCAAGCAAGCGTGGCTGAAGACGGTTGAAATGCCAGAAACCGTTCCTAGAAAGCTTGTTTCCGGTCCAGGGAAGGCATGGCTTGGCAGTTCGGGTTGGACTGTTCCCATGAGGCACAGGGTCAGACTGAATTGCATATGGCCATGTGTGAACTGGGGTGGCAGAGTGGGCTAAAGAACGGTGATGGATCAAACTCGGATCTGTTGACTGGGTGTGAGTGTTTGATTGTTTCTGATGCTCCGTCCATCACCACCCCCTTTTGGACCGCTTTGTTCGCCATAAGTTGGCAGGGTATGCTCGCACGTGAGTCCCTTGCTCACTTTGCCACTGGATTCAACCAAGCCTGGCTGAAGACGGCTGAAATGCCAGAAACCGCTCCTAGGGAGCTTGTTTCCGGTCCAGCGAAGGCATGGCTTGGCAGTTCGGGCTGGACTGTTCCCATGAGGCACAGGGTCAGACTGATTTGCATATGGCCATGTCTGAACTGGGGTGGCAGAGTGGGCTAAAGAACGGTGATGGATCAAACTCGGATCTGTTGAGTGGGTGTGAGTGTTTGATTGTTTCTGATGCTCCGTCCATCACCACCCCCTTTTGTACCGCTTTGTTCGACATAAGTTGGCAGGGTATGCACAGACGTGAGTCCCTTGCTCACTTTGCCACTGGATTCAAGCAAGCGTGGCTGAAGACGGCTGAAATGCCAGAAACCGGTCCTAGGAAGCTTGTTTCCGGTCCAGGGAAGGCATGGCTTGGCAGTTCGGGCTGGACTGTTCCCATGAGGCACAGGGTCAGACTGATTTCCATATGGCCATGTCTGAACTGGGGTGGCAGAGTGGGTTAAAGAACGGTGATGGATCAAACTCGGATCTGTTGACTGGGTATGAGTGTTTGATTGGTTCTGATGCTCCGTCCATCACCACCCCCTTTTGTACCGCTTTGTTCACCATAAGTTGGCAGGGTATGCTCAGACGTGAGTCCCTTGCTCACTTTGCCACTGGGTTCAAGCAAGCCTGGCTGAAGACGTCTGAAATGCCAGAAACCGGTCCTAGGACGCTTGTTTCTGGTCCTGGGAAGGCATGGCTTGACAGTTCGGGCTGGACTGTTCCCATGAAGCACAGGGTCAGACTGAATTGCATATGGCCATGTGTGAACTGGGGTGGCAGAGTGGGCTAAAGAACGGTGATGGATCAAACTCGGATCTGTTGACTGGGTGTGAATGTTTGATTGTTTCTGATGCTCCGTCCATCACCACCCCCTTTTGGACCGCTTTGTTCGCCATACGTTGGCAGGGTATGCTCACACGTGAGTCCCTTGCTCACTTTGCCACTGGATTCAACCAAGCATGGCTGAAGACGGCTGAAATGCCAGAAACCGGTCCTAGGAAGCTTGTTTCCGGTCCAGGGAAGGCATGGCTTGGCAGTTCGGGCTGGACTGTTCCCGTGAGGCACAGGGTCAGACTGATTTGCATATGGCCATGTCTGAACTGGGGTGGCAGAGTGGGTTAAAGAACGGTGATGGATCAAACTCGGATCTGTTGACTGGGTATGAGTGTTTGACTGGTTCTGATGCTCCGTCCATCACCACCCCCTTTTGTACCGCTTTGTTCACCATAAGTTGGCAGGGTATGCTCAGACGTGAGTCCCTTGCTCACTTTGTCACTGGATTCAAGCAAGCCTGGCTGAAGACGGCTGAAATGCCAGAAACCGGTCCTAGGAAGCTTGTTTCCGGTTCAGATAAGGCATGGCTTGGCAGTTCGGGCTGGACTGTTCCCGTGAGGCACAGGGTCAGACTGATTTGCATATGGCCATGTCTGAACTGGGGTGGCAGAGTGGGTTAAAGAACGGCGATGGATCAAACTCTGATCTGTTGACTGGGTATGAGTGTTTGATTGGTTCCGATGCTCCGTCCATCACCACCCCCTTTTGTACTGCTTTGTTCGCCATAAGTTGGCAGGGTATGCTCAGACGTGAGTCCCTTGCTCACTTTGCCACTGGATTCAAGCAAGCCTGGCTGAAGACGGCTGAAATGCCAGAAACCGGTCCTAGGACGCTTGTTTCCGGTCCAGGGAAGTCATGGCTTGGCAGTTTGGGCTGGACAGTTCCCATGAGGCACATGGTCAGACTGATATTCATATGGCCATGTCTGAACTGGCGTGGCAGAGTGGGCTAAAGAACGGTGATGGATCAAACTCAGATCTGTTGACTGTGTGCAGGGTATGCTCAGACGTGAGTCCCTTGCTCACTTTGCCACTGGGTTCAAGCAAGCCTGGCTGAAGACGTCTGAAATGCCAGAAACCGGTCCTAGGACGCTTGTTTCCGGTCCTGGGAAGGCATGGCTTGACAGTTCGGGCTGGACTGTTCCCATGAAGCACAGGGTCAGACTGAATTGCATATGGCCATGTGTGAACTGGGGTGGCAGAGTGGGCTAAAGAACGGTGATGGATCAAACTCGGATCTGTTGACTGGGTGTGAGTGTTTGATTGTTTCTGATGCTCCGTCCATCACCACCCCCTTTTGGACCGCTTTGTTCGCCATACGTTGGCAGGGTATGCTCACACGTGAGTCCCTTGCTCACTTTGCCACTGGATTCAACCAAGCCTGGCTGAAGACGGCTGAAATGCCAGAAACCGGTCCTAGGAAGCTTGTTTCCGGTCCAGGGAAGGCATGGCTTGTCAGTTCGGGCTGGACTGTCCCCATGAGGCACAGGGTCAGACTGAATTGCATATGGCCATGTGTGAACTGGGGTGGCAGAGTGGGCTAAAGAACGGTGATGGATCAAACTCGGATCTGTTGACTGGGTGTGAGTGTTTGATTGTTTCTGATGCTCCGTCCATCACCACCCCCTTTTGGACCGCTTTGTTCGCCATAAGTTGGCAGGGTATGCTCACACGTGAGTCCCTTGCTCACTTTGCCACTGGATTCAACCAAGCCTGGCTGAAGACGGCTGAAATGCCAGAAACCGCTCCTAGGGAGCTTGTTTCCGGTCCAGCGAAGGCATGGCTTGGCAGTTCGGGCTGGACTGTTCCCATGAGGCACAGGGTCAGACTGATTTGCATATGGCCATGTCTGAACTGGGGTGGCAGAGTGGGCTAAAGAACGGTGATGGATCAAACTCGGATCTGTTGACTGGGTGTGAGTGTTTGATTGTTTCTGATGCTCCGTCCATCACCACCCCCTTTTGTACCGCTTTGTTCGACATAAGTTGGCAGGGTATGCTCAGACGTGAGTCCCTTGCTCACTTTGCCACTGGATTCAAGCAAGCGTGGCTGAAGACGGCTGAAATGCCAGAAACCGGTCCTAGGAAGCTTGTTTCCGGTCCAGGGAAGGCATGGCTTGGCAGTTCGGGCTGGACTGTTCCCATGAGGCACAGGGTCAGACTGATTTCCATATGGCCATGTCTGAACTGGGGTGGCAGAGTGGGCTAAAGAACGGTGATGGATCAAACTCGGATCTGTTGACTGGGTGTGAGTGTTTGATTGGTTCTGATGCTCCGTCCATCACCACCCCTTTTTGTACCGCTTTGTTCGCCATAAGTTGGCAGGGTATGCTCAGACGTGAGTCCCTTGCTCACTTTGTCACTGGATTCAAGCAAGCCTGGCTGAAGACGGCTGAAATGCCAGAAACCGGTCCTAGGAAGCTTGTTTCCGGTCCAGATAAGGCATGGCTTGGCAGTTCGGGCTGGACTGTTCCCGTGAGGCACAGGGTCAGACTGATTTGCATATGGCCATGTCTGAACTGGGGTGGCAGAGTGGGTTAAAGAACGGTGATGGATCAAACTCGGATCTGTTGACTGGGTATGAGTGTTTGATTGGTTCTGATGCTCAGTCCATCACCACCCCCTTTTGTACCGCTTTGTTCACCATAAGTTGGCAGGGTATGCTCAGACGTGAGTCCCTTGCTCACTTTGCCACTGGGTTCAAGCAAGCCTGGCTGAAGACGTCTGAAATGGCAGAAACCGGTCCTAGGACGCATGTTTCCGGTCCTGGGAAGGCATGGCTTGACAGTTCGGGCTGGACTGTTCCCATGAGGCACAGGGTCAGACTGATTTCCATATGGCCATGTCTGAACTGGGGTGGCAGAGTGGGCTAAAGAACGGTGATGGATCAAACTCGGATCTGTTGACTGGGTGTGAGTGTTTGATTGGTTCTGATGCTCCGTCCATCACCACCCCCTTTTGTACCGCTTTGTTCGCCATAAGTTGGCAGGGTATGCTCAGACGTGAGTCCCTTGCTCACTTTGTCACTGGATTCAAGCAAGCCTGGCTGAAGACGGCTGAAATGCCAGAAACCGGTCCTAGGAAGCTTGTTTCCGGTCCAGGGAAGGCATGGCTTGGCAGTTCGGGCTGGACTGTTCCCATGAGGCACAGGGTCAGACTGATTTGCATATGGCCATGTCTGAACTGGGGTGGCAGAGTGGGCTAAAGAACGGTGATTGATCAAACTCGGATCTGTTGACTGGGTATGAGTGTTTGATTGTTTCTGATGCTCCGTCCATCACCAACCCGTTTTGTACCGCTTTGTTCGCCATAAGTTGGCAGGGTATGCTCAGACGTGAGACCCTTGCTCACTTTGCCACTGGATTCAAGCAAGCCTGGCTGAAGACGGCTGAAATGTCAGAAACCGGTCCTAGGAAGCTTGTTTCCGGTCCAGGGAAGGCATGGCTTGGCAGTTCGAGCTGGACTGTTCCCATGAGGCACAGGGTCAGACACATTTGCATATGGCCATGTCTGAACTGGGGTGGCAGAGTGGGCTAAAGAACGGTGATGGATCAAACTCGGATCTGTTGACTGGGTGTGAGTGTTTGATTGGTTCTGATGCTCCGTCCATCACCACCCCCTTTTGTACCGCTTTGTTCGACATAAGTTGGCAGGGTATGCTCAGACGTGAGTACCTTGCTCACTTTCCACTGGATTCAAGCAAACTTGGCTGAAGACGGCTGAAATGCCAGTAACCGGTCCTAGAAAGCTTGTTTCCGGTCCAGGGAAGGCATGGCTTGGCAGTTCGGGCTGGACTGTTCCCATGAGGCACAGGGTCAGACTGATTTGCATATGGCCATGTCTGAACTGGGGTGGCAGAGTGGGCTAAAGAACGGTGATGGATCAAACTCGGATCTGTTGACTGGGTGTGTGTGTTTGATTGTTTCTGATGCTCCGTCCATCACCACCCCCTTTTGTACTGCTTTGTTCGCCATAAGTTGGCAGGGTACTATCAGACGTGAGTCCCTTGCTCACTTTGCCACTGGATTCAAGCAAGCGTGGCTGAAGACGGCTGAAATGCCAGAAACCGTTCCTAGGAAGCTTGTTTCCGGTCCAGGGAAGGCATGGCTTGGCAGTTCGGGTTGGACTGTTCCCATGAGGCACAGGTTCAGACTGATTTGCATATGGCCATGTCTGAATTGGGGTGGCAGAGTGGGCTAAAGAACGGTGATGAATCAAAGTCGGATCTGTTGACTGGGTGTGAGTGTTTGATTGGTTCTGATGCTCCGTCCATCACCACCCCCTTTTGTACCGCTTTGTTCGCCATAAGTTGGCAGGGTATGCTCAGACATGAGTCCCTTGCTCACTTTGCCACTGGATTCAAGCAAGCCTGGCTAAAGACGGCTGAAATGCCAGAAACCGGTCCAAGGAAGCTTGTTTCCGGTCCAGGGAAGGCATGGCTTGTCAGTTCGGGCTGGACTGTCCCCATGAGGCACAGGGTCAGACTGAATTGCATATGGCCATGCCTGAACTGGGGTGGCAGAGTGGGCCAAAGAACGGTGATTGATCAAACTCGGATCTGTTGACTGGGTGTGAGTGTTTGATTGGTTCTGATGCTCCGTCCATCACCACCCCCTTTTGTACCGCTTTGTTCGCCATAAGTTGGCAGGGTATGCTCAGACGTGAGTCCCTTGCTCACTTTGCCACTGGATTCAAGCAAGCGTGGCTGAAGACGGATGAAATGCCAGAAACCGGTCCTAGGAAGCTTGTATCCGGTCCAGGGAAGGCATGGCTTGGCAGTTCGGGCTGGACTGTTCCCATGAGGCACAGGGTCAGACTGATTTGCATATGGCCATGTCTGAACTGGGGTGGCAGAGTGGGCCAAAGCACGGTGATGGATCAAACTCGGATCTGTTGACTGGGTGTGAGTGTTTGATTGTTTCTGATGCTCCGTCCATCACCACCCCCTTTTGTACCGCTTTGTTTGCCATAAGTTGGCAGGGTATGCTCAGACGTGAGTCCCTTGCTCACTTTGCCACTGGATTCAAGCAAGCGTGGCTGAAGACGGCTGAAATGCCAGAAACCGGTCCTAGGAAGCTTGTTTCCGGTCCAGGGAAGGCATGGCTTGGCAGTTCGGGCTGGACTGTTCCCATGAGGCACAGGGTCAGACTGATTTGCATATGGCCATGTCTGAACTGGGGTGGCAGAGTGGGCTAAAGAACGGTGATGGATCAAACTCGGATCTGTTGACTGGGTGTGAGTGTTTGATTGGTTCTGATGCTCCGTCCATCACCACCCCCTTTTGTACCGCTTTGTTCGCCATAAGTTGGCAGGGTATGCTCAGACGTGAGTCCCTTGCTCACTTTGTCACTGGATTCAAGCAAGCCTGGCTGAAGACGGCTGAAATGCCAGAAACCGGTCCTAGGAAGCTTGTTTCCGGTCCAGATAAGGCATGGCTTGGCAGTTCGGGCTGGACTGTTCCCGTGAGGCACAGGGTCAGACTGATTTGCATATGGCCATGTCTGAACTGGGGTGGCAGAGTGGGTTAAAGAACGGTGTTGGATCAAACTCGGATCTGTTGACTGGGTATGAGTGTTTGATTGGTTCTGATGCTCCGTCTATCACCACCCCCTTTTGTACCGCTTTGTTCACCATAAGTTGGCAGGGTATGCTCAGACGTGAGTCCCTTGCTCACTTTGCCACTGGGTTCAAGCAAGCCTGGCTGAAGATGTCTGAAATGCCAGACACCGGTCCTAGGACTCTTGTTTCCGGTCCTGGGAAGGCATGGGTTGACAGTTCGGGCTGGACTGTTCCCATGAAGCACAGGGTCAGTCTGATTTGCATATGGCCATGTCTGAACTAGGGTGGCAGAGTGGGCTAAAGAACGGTGATGGATCAAACTCGGATCTGTTGACTGGGTGTGAGTGTTTGATTGTTTCTGATGCTCCGTCCATCACCACCCCCTTTTGTACTGCTTTGTTCGCCATAAGTTGGCAGGGTACTCTCAGACGTGAGTCCCTTGCTCACTTTGCCACTGGATTCAAGCAAGCCTGGCTGAAGACAGCTGAAATGCCAGAAACCCGTCTTAGGAAACTTGTTTCCTGTCCAGGGAAGGCATGGCTTGGCAGTTCGGGCTGGCTGGACTGTTCCCATGAGGCACAGGGTCAGACTGATTTGCATATGGCCATGTCTGAACTGGGGTGGCAGAGTGGGTTAAAGAACGGTGATGGATCAAACTCGGATCTGTAGACTGGGTATGAGTGTTTGATTGGTTCTGATGCTCCGTCCATCACCACCCCCTTTTGTACCGCTTTGTTCACCATAAGTTGGCAGGGTATGCTCAGACGTGAGTCCCTTGCTCACTTTGCCACTGGGTTCAACCAAGCCTGGCTGAAGACATCTGAAATGCCAGAAACCGGTCCTACGACGCTTGTTTCCGGTCCAGGGAAGGCATGGCTTGACAGTTCGGGCTAGACTGTTCCCATGAGGCACAGGGTCAGACTGATTTGCATATGGCCATGTCTGAACTGGGGTGGCAGAGTGGGCCAAAGAACGGTGATGGATCAAACTCGGATCTGTTGACTGGGTGTGAGTGTTTGATTGGTTCTGATGCTCCGTCCATCACCACCCCCTTTGTACCGCTATGTTCGCCATAAGTTGGCAGGGTATGCTCAGACGTGAGTTCCTTGCTCACTTTGCCACTGGATTCAAGCAAGCCTGGCTGAAGACGGCTGAAATGCCAGAAACCGGTCCTAGGAAGCTTGTTTCCGGTCCAGGGAAGGCATGGCTTGGCAGTTCGGGCTGGACTGTCCCCACGAGGCACAGGGTCAGACTGAATTGCATATGGCCATGTCTGAACTGGGGTGGCAGAGTGGGCTAAAGACCGGTGATGGATCAAACTCGGATCTGTTGACTGGGTGTGAGTGGTTGATTGGTTCTGATGCTCCGTCCATCACCACCCCCTTTTGTACCGCTTTGTTCACCATAAGTTGGCAGGGTATGCTCAGACGTGAGTCCCTTGCTCACTTTGCCACTGGGTTCAAGCAAGCCTGGCTGAAGACGTCTGAAATGCCAGAAACCGGTCCTAGGACGCTTGTTTCCGGTCCTGGGAAGGCATGGCTTGACAGTTCGGGCTGGACTGTTCCCATGAAGCACAGGGTCAGACTGAATTGCATATGGCCATGTGTGAACTGGGGTGGCAGAGTGGGCTAAAGAACGGTGATGGATCAAACTCGGATCTGTTGACTGGGTGTGAGTGTTTGATTGTTTCTGATGCTCCGTCCATCACCACCCCCTTTTGGACCGCTTTGTTCGCCATACGTTGGCAGGGTATGCTCACACGTGAGTCCCTTGCTCACTTTGCCACTGGATTCAACCAAGCCTGGCTGAAGACGGCTGAAATGCCAGAAACCGGTCCTAGGAAGCTTGTTTCCGGTCCAGGGAAGGCATGGCTTGGCAGTTCGGGCTGGACTGTTCCCATGAGGCACAGGGTCAGACTGATTTGCATATGGCCATGTCTGAACTGGGGTGGCAGAGTGGGCTAAAGAACGGTGATTGATCAAACTCGGATCTGTTGACTGGGTGTGAGTGTTTGATTGTTTCTGATGCTCCGTCCATCACCAACCCGTTTTGTACCGCTTTGTTCACCATAAGTTGGCAGGGTATGCTCAGACGTGAGACCCTTGCTCACTTTGCCACTGGATTCAAGCAAGCCTGGCTGAAGACGGCTGAAATGTCAGAAACCGGTCCTAGGAAGCTTGTTTCCGGTCCAGGGAAGGCATGGCTTGGCAGTTCGAGCTGGACTGTTCCCATGAGGCACAGGGTCAGACTCATTTGCATATGGCCATGTCTGAACTGGGGTGGCAGAGTGGGCTAAAGAACGGTGATGGATCAAACTCGGATCTGTTGACTGGGTGTGAGTGTTTGATTGTTTCTGATGCTCCGTCCATCACCACCCCCTTTTGTACCGCTTTGTTCGACATAAGTTGGCAGGGTATGCTCAGACGTGAGTACCTTGCTCACTTTCCACTGGATTCAAGCAAACCTGGCTGAAGACGGCTGAAATGCCAGTAACCGGTCCTAGAAAGCTTGTTTCCGGTCCAGGGAAGGCATGGCTTGGCAGTTCGGGCTGGACTGTTCCCATGAGGCACTGGGTCAGACTGATTTGCATATGGCCATGTCTGAACTGGGGTGGCAGAGTGGGCTAAAGAACGGTGATGGATCAAACTCGGATCTGTTGACTGGGTGTGTGTGTATGATTGTTTCTGATGCTCCGTCCATCACCACCCCCTTTTGTACTGCTTTGTTCGCCATAAGTTGGCAGGGTACTCTCATACGTGAGTCCCTTGCTCACTTTGCCACTGGATTCAAGCAAGCGTGGCTGAAGACGGTTGAAATGCCAGAAACCGTTCCTAGAAAGCTTGTTTCCGGTCCAGGGAAGGCATGGCTTGGCAGTTCGGGTTGGACTGTTCCCATGAGGCACAGGGTCAGACTGAATTGCATATGGCCATGTGTGAACTGGGGTGGCAGAGTGGGCTAAAGAACGGTGATGGATCAAACTCGGATCTGTTGACTGGGTGTGAGTGTTTGATTGGTTCTGATGCTCCGTCCATCACCACCCCCTTTTGTACCGCTTTGTTCGACATAAGTTGGCAGGGTATGCTCAGACGTGAGTACCTTGCTCACTTTCCACTGGATTCAAGCAAACCTGGCTGAAGACGGCTGAAATGCCAGTAACCGGTCCTAGAAAGCTTGTTTCCGGTCCAGGGAAGGCATGGCTTGGCAGTTCGGGCTGGACTGTTCCCATGAGGCACAGGGTCAGACTGATTTGCATATGGCCATGTCTGAACTGGGGTGGCAGAGTGGGCTAAAGAACGGTGATGGATCAAACTCGGATCTGTTGACTGGGTGTGAGTGTTTGATTGTTTCTGATGCTCCGTCCATCACCACCCCCTTTTGTACCGCTTTGTTCGACATAAGTTGGCAGGGTATGCTCAGACGTGAGTCACTTGCTCACTTTGCCACTGGATTCAAGCAAGCGTGGCTGAAGATGGCTGAAATGCCAGAAACCGGTCCTAGGAAGCTTGTTTCCGGTCCAGGGAAGGCATGGCTTGGCAGTTCGGGCTGGACTGTTCCCATGAGGCACAGGGTCAGACTGATTTCCATATGGCCATCTCTGAACTGGGGTGGCAGAGTGGGCTAAAGAACGGTGATGGATCAAACTCGGATCTGTTGACTGGGTGTGAGTGTTTGATTGGTTCTGATGCTCCGTCCATCACCACCCCCTTTTGTACCGCTTTGTTCGCCATAAGTTGGCAGGGTATGCTCAGACGTGAGTCCCTTGCTCACTTTGTCACTGGATTCAAGCAAGCCTGGCTGAAGACGGCTGAAATGCCAGAAACCGGTCCTAGGAAGCTTGTTTCCGGTCCAGATAAGGCATGGCTTGGCAGTTCGGGCTGGACTGTTCCCGTGAGGCGCAGGGTCAGACTGATTTGCATATGGCCATGTCTGAACTGGGGTGGCAGAGTGGGTTAAAGAACGGTGATGGATCAAACTCGGATCTGTTGACTGGGTATGAGTGTTTGATTGGTTCTGATGCTCCGTCCATCACCACCCCCTTTTGTACCGCTTTGTTCACCATAAGTTGGCAGGGTATGCTCAGACGTGAGTCCCTTGCTCACTTTGCCACTGGGTTCAAGCAAGCCTGGCTGAAGACGTCTGAAATGCCAGAAACCGGTCCTAGGACGCTTGTTTCCGGTCCTGGGAAGGCATGGCTTGACAGTTCGGGCTGGACTGTTCCCATGAAGCACAGGGTCAGACTGAATTGCATATGGCCATGTGTGAACTGGGGTGGCAGAGTGGGCTAAAGAACGGTGATGGATCAAACTCGGATCTGTTGACTGGGTGTGAGTGTTTGATTGTTTCTGATGCTCTGTCCATCACCACCCCCTTTTGGACCGCTTTGTTCGCCATACGTTGGCAGGGTATGCTCACACGTGAGTCCCTTGCTCACTTTGCCACTGGATTCAACCAAGCCTGGCTGAAGACGGCTGAAATGCCAGAAACCGGTCCTAGGAAGCTTGTTTCCGGTCCAGGGAAGGCATGGCTTGGCAGTTCGGGCTGGACTGTTCCCATGAGGCACAGGGTCAGACTGATTTGCATATGGCCATGTCTGAACTGGGGTGGCAGAGTGGGCTAAAGAACGGTGATTGATCAAACTCGGATCTGTTGACTGGGTGTGAGTGTTTGATTGTTTCTGATGCTCCGTCCATCACCAACCCGTTTTGTACCGCTTTGTTCGCCATAAGTTGGCAGGGTATGCTCAGACGTGAGACCCTTGCTCACTTTGCCACTGGATTCAAGCAAGCCTGGCTGAAGACGGCTGAAATGTCAGAAACCGGTCCTAGGAAGCTTGTTTCCGGTCCAGGGAAGGCATGGCTTGGCAGTTCGAGCTGGACTGTTCCTATGAGGCACAGGGTCAGACACATTTGCATATGGCCATGTCTGAACTGGGGTGGCAGAGTGGGCTAAAGAACGGTGATGGATCAAACTCGGATCTGTTCACTGGGTGTGAGTGTTTGATTGGTTCTGATGCTCCGTCCATCACCACCCCCTTTTGTACCGCTTTGTTCGACATAAGTTGGCAGGGTATGCTCAGACGTGAGTACCTTGCTCACTTTCCACTGGATTCAAGCAAACCTGGCTGAAGACGGCTGAAATGCCAGTTACCGGTCCTAGAAAGCTTGTTTCCGGTCCAGGGAAGGCATGGCTTGGCAGTTCGGGCTGGACTGTTCCCATGAGGCACAGGGTCAGACTGATTTGCATATGGCCATGTCTGAACTGGGGTGGCAGAGTGGGCTAAAGAACAGTGATGGATCAAACTCGGATCTGTTGACTGGGTGTGTGTGTTTGATTGTTTCTGATGCTCCGTCCATCACCACCCCCTTTTGTACTGCTTTGTTCGCCATAAGTTGGCAGGGTACTCTCAGACGTGAGTCCCTTGCTCACTTTGCCACTGGATTCAAGCAAGCGTGGCTGAAGACGGCTGAAATGCCAGAAACCGTTCCTAGGAAGCTTGTTTCCGGTCCAGGGAAGGCATGGCTTGGCAGTTCGGGTTGGACTGTTCCCATGAGGCAAAGGTTCAGACTGATTTGCATATGGCCATGTCTGAATTGGGGTGGCAGAGTGGGCTAAAGAACGGTGATGGATCAAAGTCGGATCTGTTGACTGGGTGTGAGTGTTTGATTGGTTCTGATGCTCCGTCCATCACCACCCCCTTTTGTACCGCTTTGTTCGCCATAAGTTGGCAGGGTATGCTCAGACATGAGTCCCTTGCTCACTTTGCCACTGGATTCAAGCAAGCCTGGCTAAAGACGGCTGAAATGCCAGAAACCGGTCCTAGGAAGCTTGTTTCCGGTCCAGGGAAGGCATGGCTTGTCAGTTCGGGCTGAACTGTCCCCATGAGGCACAGGGTCAGACTGAATTGCATATGGCCATGCCTGAACTGGGGTGGCAGAGTGGGCCAAAGAACGGTGATTGATCAAACTCGGATCTGTTGGCTGGGTGTGAGTGTTTGATTGGTTCTGATGCTCCGTCCATCACCACCCCCTTTTGTACCGCTTTGTTCGCCATAAGTTGGCAGGGTATGCTCAGACGTGAGTCCCTTGCTCACTTTGCCACTGGATTCAAGCAAGCGTGGCTGAAGACGGATGAAATGCCAGAAACCGGTCCTAGGAAGCTTGTATCCGGTCCAGGGAAGGCATGGCTTGGCAGTTCGGGCTGGACTGTTCCCATGAGGCACAGGGTCAGACTGATTTGCATATGGCCATGTCTGAACTGGGGTGGCAGAGTGGGCCAAAGCACGGTGATGGATCAAACTCGGATCTGTTGACAGGGTGTGAGTGTTTGATTGTTTCTGATGCTCCGTCCATCACCACCCCCTTTTGTACCGCTTTGTTTGCCATAAGTTGGCAGGGTATGCTCAGACGTGAGTCCCTTGCTCACTTTGCCACTGGATTCAAGCAAGCGTGGCTGAAGACGGCTGAAATGCCAGAAACCGGTCCTAGGAAGCTTGTTTCCGGTCCAGGGAAGGCATGGCTTGGCAGTTCGGGCTGGACTGTTCCCATGAGGCACAGGGTCAGACTGATTTGCATATGGCCATGTCTGAACTGGGGTGGCAGAGTGGGTTAAAGAACGGTGTTGGATCAAACTCGGATCTGTTGACTGGGTATGAGTGTTTGATTGGTTCTGATGCTCCGTCTATCACCACCCCCTTTTGTACCGCTTTGTTCACCATAAGTTGGCAGGGTATGCTCAGACGTGAGTCCCTTGCTCACTTTGCCACTGGGTTCAAGCAAGCCTGGCTGAAGACGTCTGAAATGCCAGACACCAGTCCTAGGACACTTGTTTCCGGTCCTGGGAAGGCATGGCTTGACAGTTCGGGCTGGACTGTTCCCATGAAGCACAGGGTCAGTCTGATTTGCATATGGCCATGTCTGAACTAGGGTGGCAGAGTGGGCTAAAGAACGGTGATGGATCAAACTCGGATCTGTTGACTGGGTGTGAGTGTTTGATTGTTTCTGATGCTCCGTCCATCACCACCCCCTTTTGTACTGCTTTGTTCGCCATAAGTTGGCAGGGTACTCTCAGAAGTGAGTCCCTTGCTCACTTTGCCACTGGATTCAAGCAAGCCTGGCTGAAGACAGCTGAAATGCCAGAAACCCGTCTTAGGAAACTTGTTTCCTGTCCAGGGAATGCATGGCTTGGCAGTTCGGGCTGGCTGGACTGTTCCCGTGAGGCACAGGGTCAGACTGATTTGCATATGGCCATGTCTGAACTGGGGTGGCAGAGTGGGTTAAAGAACGGTGATGGATCAAACTCGGATCTGTAGACTGGGTATGAGTGTTTGATTGGTTCTGATGCTCCGTCCATCACCACCCCCTTTTGTACCGCTTTGTTCACCATAAGTTGGCAGGGTATGCTCAGACGTGAGTCCCTTGCTCACTTTGCCACTGGGTTCAACCAAGCCTGGCTGAAGACATCTGAAATGCCAGAAACCGGTCCTAGGACGCTTGTTTCCGGTCCAGGGAAGGCATGGCTTGACAGTTCGGGCTAGACTGTTCCCATGAGGCAAAGGGTCAGACTGATTTGCATATGGCCATGTCTGAACTGGGGTGGCAGAGTGGGCCAAAGAACGGTGATGGATCAAACTCGGATCTGTTGACTGGGTGTGAGTGTTTGATTGGTTCTGATGCTCCGTCCATCACCACCCCCTTTGTACCGCTATGTTCGCCATAAGTTGGCAGGGTATGCTCAGACGTGAGTCCCTTGCTCACTTTGCCACTGAATTCAAGCAAGCCTGGCTGAAGACGGCTGAAATGCCAGAAACCGGTCCTAGGAAGCTTGTTTCCGGTCCAGGGAAGGCATGGCTTGGCAGTTCGGGCTGGACTGTCCCCACGAGGCACAGGGTCAGACTGAATTGCATATGGCCATGTCTGAACTGGGGTGGCAGAGTGGGCTAAAGACCGGTGATGGATCAAACTCGGATCTGTTGACTGGGTGTGAGTGGTTGATTGGTTCTGATGCTCCGTCCATCACCACCCCCTTTTGGACCTCTTTGTTCGCCATAAGTTGGCAGGGTATGCTCAGACGTGAGTCCCTTGCTCACTTTGCCACTGGATTCAAGCAAGCCTGGCTGAAGACAGCTGAAATGCCAGAAATCCATCCTAGGAAACTTGTTTCCTGTCCAGGGAAGGCATGGCTTGGCAATTCGGGCTGGACTGTTCCCATGAGGCACAGGGTCAGACTGATTTTCATATGGCCATGTCTGAACTGGGGTGGCAGAGTGGGCTAAAAATGGTGATGGATCAAACTCGGATCTGTTGACTGGGTGTGAGTGTTTGATTGGTTCTGATGCTCCTTCCATCACCACCCCCTTTTGTACCGCTTTGTTCGCCATAAGTTTGCAGGGTATGCTCAGACGTGAGTCCCTTGCTCACTTTGCCACTGGATTCAAGCAAGCCTGGCTGAAGACGCCTGAAATGCCAGAAACCGGTCCTAGGAAGCTTGTTTATGGTCCAGGGAAGGCATGGCTTGGCTGTTCGGGCAGGACTGTTCCCATGAGGTACAGGGTCAGACTGATTTGCATATGGCCATGTCTGAACTGGGGTGGCAGAGTGGGTTAAAGAACGGCGATGGATCAAACTCTGATCTGTTGACTGGGTATGAGTGTTTTATTGGTTCTGATGCTCCGTTCATCACCACCCCCTTTTGTACCGCTTTGTTCGCCATAAGTTGGCAGGGTATGCTCAGACGTGAGTCCCTTGCTCACTTTGCCACTGGATTCAAGCAAGCCTGGCTGAAGACGGCTGAAAACCAGAAACCGGTCCTAGGAAGCTTGTTTCCGGTCCAGGGAAGGCATGGCTTGTCAGTTCGGGCTGGACTGTCCCCATGAGGCACAGGGTCAGACTGAATTGCATATGGCCATGTGTGAACTGGGGTGGCAGAGTGGGCTAAAGAACGGTGATGGATCAAACTCGGATCTGTTGACTGGGTGTGAGTGTTTGATTGTTTCTGATGCTCCGTCCATCACCAACCTGTTTTGTACCGCTTTGTTCGCCATAAGTTGGCAGGGTATGCTCAGACGTGAGACCCTTGCTCACTTTGCCACTGGATTCAAGCAAGCCTGGCTGAAGACGGCTGAAATGCCAGAAACCGGTCCTAGGAAGCTTGTTTCCGGTCCAGGGAAGGCATGGCTTGGCAGTTCGAGCTGGACTGCTCCCATGAGGCACAGGGTCAGACTCATTTGCATATGGCCATGTCTGAACTGGGGTGGCAGAGTGGGCTAAAGAACGGTGATGGATCAAACTCGGATCTGTTGACTGGGTGTGAGTGTTTGATTGGTTCTGATGCTCCGTTCATCACCACCCCCTTTTGTACCGCTTTGTTCGACATAAGTTGGCAGGGTATGCTCAGACATGAGTCCCTTGCTCACTTTGCCACTGGATTCAAGCAAACCTGGCTGAAGACGGCTGAAATGCCAGAAACCGGTCCTAGGAAGCTTGTTTCCGGTCCAGGGAAGGCATGGCTTGTCAGTTCGGGCTGGACTGTCCCCATGAGGCACAGGGTCAGACTGAATTGCATATGGCCATGTGTGAACTGGGGTGGCAGAGTGGGCTAAAGAATGGTGATGGATCAAACTCGGATCTGTTGACTGGGTGTGAGTGTTTGATTGGTTCTGATGCTCCGTCCATCACCACCCCCTTTTGTACCGCTTTGTTCGCCATAAGTTGGCAGGGTATGCTCAAATGTGAGTCCCTTGCTCACTTTGCCACTGGATTCAAGCAAGCCTGGATGAAGACGGCTGAAATGCCAGAAACCGGTCCTAGGAAGCTTGTTTCCGGTCCAGGGAAGGCATGGCTTGGCAGTTCGGGCTGGACTGTTCCCATGAGGTACAGGGTCAGACTGATTTGCATATGGCCATGTCTGAACTGGGGTGTCAGAGTGGGCTAAAGAATGGTGATGGATCAAACTCGGATCTGTTGACTGGGTGTGAGTGTTTGATTGGTTCTGATGCTCCTTCCATCACCACCCCCTTTTGTACCGCTTTGTTCGCCATAAGTTTGCAGGGTATGCTCAGACGTGAGTCCCTTGCTCACTTTGCCACTGGATTCAAGCAAGCCTGGCTGAAGACGGCTGAAATGCCAGAAACCAGTCCTAGGAAGCTTGTTTACGGTCCAGGGAAGGCATGGCTTGGAAGTTCGGGCTGGACTGTTCCCATGAGGTACAGGGTCAGACTGATTTGCATATGGCCATGTCTGAACTGGGGTGGCAGAGTGGGTTAAAGAATGGCGATGGATCAAACTCTGATCTGTTGACTGGGTATGAGTGTTTTATTGGTTCCGATGCTCCGTCCATCACCACCCCCTTTTGTACTGCTTTGTTCGCCATAAGTTGGCAGGGTATGCTCAGACGTGAGTCCCTTGCTCACTTTGCCACTGGATTCAAGTAAGCGTGGCTGAAGACGGATGAAATGCCAGAAACCGGTCCTAGGAAGCTTGTATCCGGTCCAGGGAAGGCATGGCTTGGCAGTTCAGGCTGGACTGTTCCCATGAGGCACAGGGTCAGACTGATTTGCATATGGCCATGTCTGAACTGGGGTGGCAGAGTGGGCCAAAGCACGGTGATGGATCAAACTCGGATCTGTTGACGGGGTGTGAGTGTTTGATTGTTTCTGATGCTCCGTCCATCACCACCCCCTTTTGTACCGCTTTGTTTGCCATAAGTTGGCAGGGTATGCTCAGACGTGAGTCCCTTGCTCACTTTGCCACTGGATTCAAGCAAGCGTGGCTGAAGACGGCTGAAATGCCAGAAACCGGTCCTAGGAAGCTTGTTTCCGGTCCAGGGAAGGCATGGCTTGGCAGTTCGGGCTGGACTGTTCCCATGAGGCACAGGGTCAGACTGATTTGCATATGGCCATGTCTGAACTGGGGTGGCAGAGTGGGCTAAAGAACGGTGATGGATCAAACTCGGATCTGTTGACTGGGTGTGAGTGTTTGATTGGTTCTGATGCTCCGCCCATCACCACCCCCTTTTGTACCGCTTTGTTCGCCATAAGTTGGCAGGGTATGCTCAGACGTGAGTCCCTTGCTCACTTTGTCACTGGATTCAAGCAAGCCTGGCTGAAGACGGCTGAAATGCCAGAAACCGGTCCTAGGAAGCTTGTTTCCAGTCCAGATAAGGCATGGCTTTGCAGTTCGGGCTGGACTGTTCCCGTGAGGCACAGGGTCAGACTGATTTGCATATGGCCATGTCTGAACTGGGGTGGCAGAGTGGGTTAAAGAACGGTGTTGGATCAAACTCGGATCTGTTGACTGGGTATGAGTGTTTGATTGGTTCTGATGCTCCGTCTATCACCACCCCCTTTTGTACCGCTTTGTTCACCATAAGTTGGCAGGGTATGCTCAGACGTGAGTCCCTTGCTCACTTTGCCACTGGGTTCAAGCAAGCCTGGCTGAAGACGTCTGAAATGCCAGACACCGGTCCTAGGACGCTTGTTTCCGGTCCTGGGAAGGCATGGCTTGACAGTTCGGGCTGGACTGTTCCCATGAAGCACAGGGTCAGTCTGATTTGCATATGGCCATGTCTGAACTAGGGTGGCAGAGTGGGCTAAAGAACGGTGATGGATCAAACTCGGATCTGTTGACTGGGTGTGAGTGTTTGATTGTTTCTGATGCTCCGTCCATCACCACCCCCTTTTGTACTGCTTTGTTCGCCATAAGTTGGCAGGGTACTCTCAGACGTGAGTCCCTTGCTCACTTTGCCACTGGATTCAAGCAAGCCTGGCTGAAGACAGCTGAAATGCCAGAAACCCGTCTTAGGAAACTTGTTTCCTGTCCAGGGAAGGCATGGCTTGGCAGTTCGGGCTGGCTGGACTGTTCCCGTGAGGCACAGGGTCAGACTGATTTGCATATGGCCATGTCTGAACTGGGGTGGCAGAGTGGGTTAAAGAACGGTGATGGATCAAACTCGGATCTGTAGACTGGGTATGAGTGTTTGATTGGTTCTGATGCTCCGTCCATCACCACCCCCTTTTGTACCGCTTTGTTCACCATAAGTTGGCAGGGTATGCTCAGACGTGAGTCCCTTGCTCACTTTGCCACTGGGTTCAACCAAGCCTGGCTGAAGACATCTGAAATGCCAGAAACCGGTCCTAGGACGCTTGTTTCCGGTCCAGGGAAGGCATGGCTTGACAGTTCGGGCTAGACTGTTCCCATGAGGCACAGGGCAGACTGATTTGCATATGGCCATGTCTGAACTGGGGTGGCAGAGTGGGCCAAAGAACGGTGATGGATCAAACTCGGATCTGTTGACTGGGTGTGAGTGTTTGATTGGTTCTGATGCTCCGTCCATCACCACCCCCTTTGTACCGCTATGTTCGGCATAAGTTGGCAGGGTATGCTCAGACGTGAGTCCCTTGCTCACTTTGCCACTGGAATCAAGCAAGCCTGGCTGAAGACGGCTGAAATGCCAGAAACCGGTCCTAGGAAGCTTGTTTCCGGTCCAGGGAAGGCATGGCTTGGCAGTTCGGGCTGGACTGTCCCCACGAGGCACAGGGTCAGACTGAATTGCATGTGGCCATGTCTGAACTGGGGTGGCAGAGTGGGATAAAGACCGGTGATGGATCAAACTCGGATCTGTTGACTGGGTGTGAGTGGTTGATTGGTTCTGAAGCTCCGTCCATCACCACCCCCTTTTGTACCTCTTTGTTCGCCATAAGTTGGCAGGGTATGCTCAGACGTGAGTCCCTTGCTCACTTTGCCACTGGATTCAAGCAAGCCTGGCTGAAGACAGCTGAAATGCCAGATATCCATCCTAGGAAACTTGTTTCCTGTCCAGGGAAGACATGGCTTGGCAATTCGGGCTGGACTGTTCCCATGAGGCACAGGGTCAGACTGATTTTCATATGGCCATGTCTGAACTGGGGTGGCAGAGTGGGCTAAAAATGGTGATGGATCAAACTCGGATCTGTTGACTGGGTGTGAGTGTTTGATTGGTTCTGATGCTCCTTCCATCACCACCCCCTTTTGTACCGCTTTGTTCGCCATAAGTTTGCAGGGTATGCTCAGACGTGAGTCCCTTGCTCACTTTGCCACTGGATTCAAGCAAGCCTGGCTGAAGACGGCTGAAATGCCAGAAACCGGTCCTAGGAAGCTTGTTTATGGTCCAGGGAAGGCATGGCTTGGCAGTTCGGGCTGGACTGTTCCCATGAGGTACAGGGTCAGACTGATTTGCATATGGCCATGTCTGAACTGGGGTGGCAGAGTGGGTTAAAGAACGGCGATGGATCAAACTCCGATCTGTTGACTGGGTATGAGTGTTTTATTGGTTCTGATGCTCCGTCCATCACCACCCCCTTTTGTACCGCTTTGTTCGCCATAAGTTGGCAGGGTATGCTCAGACGTGAGTCCCTTGCTCACTTTGCCACTGGATTCAAGCAAGCCTGGCTGAAGACGGCTGAAATGCCAGAAACTGGTCCTAGGATGCTTGTTTCCGGTCCAGGGAAGTCATGGCTTGGCAGTTCGGGCTGGACTGTTCCCATGAGGCACACGGTCAGACTGATTTGCATATGGCCATGTCTGAACTGGCGTGGCAGAGTGGGCCAAAGAACGGTGATGGATCAAACTCAGATCTGTTGACTGGGTGTGAGTGTTTGATTGGTTCTGATGCTTCGTCCATCACCACCCCCTTTTGTACCGCTTTATTCGCCATAAGTTGGCAGGGTATGCTCAGACGTGAGTCCCTTGCTTACTTTGCCACTGGATTCAAGCAAGCCTGGCTGAAGACGGCTGAAAACCAGAAACCGGTCCTAGGAAGCTTGTTTCCGGTCCAGGTGAGGCATGGCTTGTCAGTTCGGGCTGGACTGTCCCCATGAGGCACAGGGTCAGACTGAATTGCATATGGCCATGTGTGAACTGGGGTGGCAGAGTGGGCTAAAGAACGGTGATGGATCAAACTCGGATCTGTTGACTGGGTGTGAGTGTTTGATTGTTTCTGATGCTCCGTCCATCACCAACCTGTTTTGTACCGCTTTGTTCGCCATAAGTTGGCAGGGTATGCTCAGACGTGAGACCCTTGCTCACTTTGCCACTGGATTCAAGCAAGCCTGGCTGAAGACGGCTGAAATGCCAGAAACCGGTCCTAGGAAGCTTGTTTCCGGTCCAGGGAAGGCATGGCTTGGCAGTTCGAGCTGGACTGTTCCCATGAGGCACAGGGTCAGACTCATTTGCATATGGCCATGTCTGAACTGGGGTGGCAGAGTGGGCTAAAGAACGGTGATGGATCAAACTCGGATCTGTTGACTGGGTGTGAGTGTTTGATTGGTTCTGATGCTCCGTTCATCACCACCCCCTTTTGTACCGCTTTGTTCGACATAAGTTGGCAGGGTATGCTCAGACGTGAGTACCTTGCTCACTTTCCACTGGATTCAAGCAAACCTGGCTGAAGACGGCTGAAATGCCAATAACCGGTCCTAGAAAGCTTGTTTCCGGTCCAGGGAAGGCATGGCTTGGCAGTTCGGGCTGGACTGTTCCCATGAGGCACAGGGTCAGAATGATTTGCATATGGCCATGTCTGAATTGGGGTGGCAGAGTGGGCTAAAGAACGGTGATGGATCAAAGTCGGATCTGTTGACTGGGTGTGAGTGTTTGATTGGTTCTGATGCTCCGTCCATCACCACCCCCTTTTGTACCGCTTTGTTCGCCATAAGTTGGCAGGGTATGCTCAGACATGAGTCCCTTGCTCACTTTGCCACCGGATTCAAGCAAACCTGGCTGAAGACGGCTGAAATGCCAGAAACCGGTCCTAGGAAGCTTGTTTCCGGTCCAGGGAAGGCATGGCTTGTCAGTTCGGGCTGGACTGTCCCCATGAGGCACAGGGTCAGACTGAATTGCATATGGCCATGTGTGAACTGGGGTGGCAGAGTGGGCTAAAGAATGGTGATGGATCAAACTCGGATCTGTTGACTGGGTGTGAGTGTTTGGTTGGTTCTGATGCTCCGTCCATCACCACCCCCTTTTGTACCGCTTTGTTCGCCATAAGTTGGCAGGGTATGCTCAAATGTGAGTCCCTTGCTCACTTTGCCACTGGATTCAAGCAAGCCTGGATGAAGACGGCTGAAATGCCAGAAACCGGTCCTAGGAAGCTTGTTTCCGGTCCAGGGAAGGCATGGCTTGGCAGTTCGGGCTGGACTGTTCCCATGAGGTACAGGGTCAGACTGATTTGCATATGGCCATGTCTGAACTGGGGTGTCAGAGTGGGCTAAAGAATGGTGATGGATCAAACTCAGATCTGTTGACTGTGTGTGAGTGTTTGATTGGTTCTGATGCTCCGTCCATCACCACCCCCTTTTGTACCGCTTTTTTCGCCATAAGTTGGCAGGGTATGCTCAGACGTGAGTCCCTTGCTCACTTTGCCACTGGATTCAAGCAAGCCTGGCTGAAGACGGCTAAAATGCCAGAAACCGGTCCTAGGAAGCTTGTTTCCGGTCCAGGGAAGGCATGGCTTGTCAGTTCGGGCTGGACTGTCCCCATGAGGCACAGGGTCAGACTGAATTGCATATGGCCATGTGTGAACTGGGGTGGCAGAGTGGGCTAAAGAACGGTGATGGATCAAACTCGGATCTGTTGACTGGGTGTGAGTGTTTGATTGTTTCTGATGCTCCGTCCATCACCACCCCCTTTTGTACCGCTTTGTTCAACATAAGTTGGCAGGGTATGCTCCGACGTGAGTCCCTTGCTCACTTTGCCACTGGGTTCAACCAAGCCTGGCTGAAGACATCTGAAATGCCAGAAACCGGTCCTAGGACGCTTGTTTCCGGTCCAGGGAAGGCATGGCTTGACAGTTCGGGCTAGACTGTTCCCATGAGGCACAGGGTCAGACTGATTTGCATATCCCCATGTCTGAACTGGGGTGGCAGAGTGGGCCAAAGAACGGTGATGGATCAAACTTGGATCTGTTGACTGGGTGTGAGTGTTTGATTGGTTCTGATGCTCCGTCCATCACCACCCCCTTTGTACCGCTATGTGGCCATAAGTTGGCAGGGTATGCTCAGACGTGAGTCCCTTGCTCACTTTGCCACTGGATTCAAGCAAGCCTGGCTGAAGACAGCTGAAATGCCAGAAATCCATCCTAGGAAACTTGTTTCCTGTCCAGGGAAGACATGGCTTGGCAATTCGGGCTGGACTGTTCCCATGAGGCACAGGGTCAGACTGATTTTCATATGGCCATGTCTGAACTGGGGTGGCAGAGTGGGCTAAAAATGGTGATGGATCAAACTCGGATCTGTTGACTGGGTGTGAGTGTTTGATTGGTTCTGATGCTCCTTCCATCACCACCCCCTTTTGTACCGCTTTGTTCGCCATAAGTTTGCAGGGTATGCTCAAACGTGAGTCCCTTGCTCACTTTGCCACTGGATTCAAGCAAGCCTGGCTGAAGACGGCTGAAATGCCAGAAACCGGTCCTAGGAAGCTTGTTTATGGTCCAGGGAAGGCATGGCTTGGCAGTTCGGGCTGGACTGTTCCCATGAGGTACAGGGTCAGACTGATTTGCATATGGCCATGTCTGAACTGGGGTGGCAGAGTCGGTTAAAGAACGGCGATGGATCAAACTCTGATCTGTTGACTGGGTATGAGTGTTTTATTGGTTCTGATGCTCCGTCCATCACCACCCCCTTTTGTACTGCTTTGTTCGCCATAAGTTGGCAGGGTATGCTCAGACGTGAGTCCCTTGCTCACTTTGCCACTGGATTCAAGCAAGCCTGGCTGAAGACGGCTGAAATGCCAGAAACTGGTCCTAGGATGCTTGTTTCCGGTCCAGGGAAGTCATGGCTTGGCAGTTCGGGCTGGACTGTTCCCATGAGGCACACGGTCAGACTGATTTGCATATGGCCATGTCTGAACTGGCGTGGCAGAGTGGGCCAAAGAACGGTGATGGATCAAACTCAGATCTGTTGACTGGGTGTGAGTGTTTGATTGGTTCTGATGCTTCGTCCATCACCACCCCCTTTTGTACCGCTTTGTTCGCCATAAGTTGGCAGGGTATGCTCAGACGTGAGTCCCTTGCTCACTTTGCCACTGGATTCAAGCAAGCCTGGCTGAAGACGGCTGAAAACCAGAAACCGGTCCTAGGAAGCTTGTTTCCGGTCCAGGGAAGGCATGGCTTGTCAGTTCGGGCTGGACTGTCCCCATGAGGCACAGGGTCAGACTGAATTGCATATGGCCATGTGTGAACTGGGGTGGCAGAGTGGGCTAAAGAACCGTGATGGATCAAACTCGGATCTGTTGACTGGGTGTGAGTGTTTGATTGTTTCTGATGCTCCGTCCATCACCAACCTGTTTTGTACCGCTTTGTTCGCCATAAGTTGGCAGGGTATGCTCAGACGTGAGACCCTTGCTCACTTTGCCACTGGATTCAAGCAAGCCTGGCTGAAGACGGCTGAAATGCCAGAAACCGGTCCTAGGAAGCTTGTTTCCGGTCCAGGGAAGGCATGGCTTGGCAGTTCGAGCTGGACTGTTCCCATGAGGCACAGGGTCAGACTCATTTGCATATGGCCATGTCTGAACTGGGGTGGCAGAGTGGGCTAAAAAACGGTGATGGATCAAACTCGGATCTGTTGACTGGGTGTGAGTGTTTGATTGGTTCTGATGCTCCGTTCATCACCACCCCCTTTTGTACCGCTTTGTTCGACATAAGTTGGCAGGGTATGCTCAGACGTGAGTACCTTGCTCACTTTCCACTGGATTCAAGCAAACCTGGCTGAAGACGGCTGAAATGCCAGAAACCGGTCCTAGGAAGCTTGTTTCCGGTCCAGGGAAGGCATAGCTTGTCAGTTCGGGCTGGACTGTCCCCATGAGGCACAGGGTCAGACTGAATTGCATATGGCCATGCGTGAACTGGGGTGGCAGAGTGGGCTAAAGAATGGTGATGGATCAAACTCGGATCTGTTGACTGGGTGTGAGTGTTTGATTGGTTCTGATGCTCCGTCCATCACCACCCCCTTTTGTACCGCTTTGTTCGCCATAAGTTAGCAGGGTATGCTCAAATGTGAGTCCCTTGCTCACTTTGCCACTGGATTCAAGCAAGCCTGGATGAAGACGGCTGAAATGCCAGAAACCGGTCCTAGGAAGCTTGTTTCCGGTCCAGGGAAGGCATGGCTTGGCAGTTCGGGCTGGACTGTTCCCATGAGGTACAGGGTCAGACTGATTTGCATATGGCCATGTCTGAACTGGGGTGTTAGAGTGGGCTAAAGAATGGTGATGGATCAAACTCGGATCTGTTTACTGGGTGTGAGTGTTTGATTGGTTCTGATGCTCCTTCCATCACCACCCCCTTTTGTACCGCTTTGTTCGCCATAAGTTTGCAGGGTATGCTCAGACGTGAGTCCCTTGCTCACTTTGCCACTGGATTCAAGCAAGCCTGGCTGAAGACAGCTGAAATGCCAGAAACCAGTCCTAGGAAGCTTGTTTACGGTCCAGGGAAGGCATGGCTTGGAAGTTCGGGCTGGACTGTTCCCATGAGGTACAGGGTCAGACTGATTTGCATATGGCCATGTCTGAACTGGGGTGGCAGAGTTGGTTAAAGAACGGCGATGGATCAAACTCCGATCTGTTGACTGGGTATGAGTGTTTTATTGGTTCCGATGCTCCGTCCATCACCACCCCCTTTTGTACTGCTTTGTTCGCCATAAGTTGGCAGGGTATGCTCAGACGTGAGTCCCTTGCTCACTTTGCCACTGGATTCAAGCAAACCTGGCTGAAGACGGCTGAAATGCCAGAAACCGGTCCTAGGACGCTTGTTTCCGGTCCAGGGAAGTCATGGCTTGGCAGTTCGGGCTGGACTGTTCCCATGAGGCACATGGTCAGACTGATTTGCATATGGCCATGTCTGAACTGGCGTGGCAGAGTGGGCCAAAGAACGGTGATGGATCAAACTCAGATCTGTTGACTGTGTGTGAGTGTTTGATTGGTTCTGATGCTCCGTCCATCACCACCCCCTTTTGTACCGCTTTGTTCGCCATAAGTTGGCAGGGTATGCTCAGACGTGAGTCCCTTGCTCACTTTGCCACTGGATTCAAGCAAGCCTGGCTGAAAACGGCTAAAATGCCAGAAACCGGTCCTAGGAAGCTTGTTTCCGGTCCAGGGAAGGCATGGCTTGTCAGTTCGGGCTGGACTGTCCCCATGAGGCACAGGGTCAGACTGAATTGCATATGGCCATGTCTGAACTGGGGTGTTAGAGTGGGCTAAAGAATGGTGATGGATCAAACTCGGATCTGTTTACTGGGTGTGAGTGTTTGATTGGTTCTGATGCTCCTTCCATCACCACCCCCTTTTGTACCGCTTTGTTCGCCATAAGTTTGCAGGGTATGCTCAGACGTGAGTCCCTTGCTCACTTTGCCACTGGATTCAAGCAAGCCTGGCTGAAGACAGCTGAAATGCCAGAAACCAGTCCTAGGAAGCTTGTTTACGGTCCAGGGAAGGCATGGCTTGGAAGTTCGGGCTGGACTGTTCCCATGAGGTACAGGGTCAGACTGATTTGCATATGGCCATGTCTGAACTGGGGTGGCAGAGTTGGTTAAAGAACGGCGATGGATCAAACTCTGATCTGTTGACTGGGTATGAGTGTTTTATTGGTTCCGATGCTCCGTCCATCACCACCCCCTTTTGTACTGCTTTGTTCGCCATAAGTTGGCAGGGTATGCTCAGACGTGAGTCCCTTGCTCACTTTGCCACTGGATTCAAGCAAACCTGGCTGAAGACGGCTGAAATGCCAGAAACCGGTCCTAGGACGCTTGTTTCCGGTCCAGGGAAGTCATGGCTTGGCAGTTCGGGCTGGACTGTTCCCATGAGGCACATGGTCAGACTGATTTGCATATGGCCATGTCTGAACTGGCGTGGCAGAGTGGGCCAAAGAACGGTGATGGATCAAACTCAGATCTGTTGACTGTGTGTGAGTGTTTGATTGGTTCTGATGCTCCGTCCATCACCACCCCCTTTTGTACCGCTTTGTTCGCCATAAGTTGGCAGGGTATGCTCAGACGTGAGTCCCTTGCTCACTTTGCCACTGGATTCAAGCAAGCCTGGCTGAAGACGGCTAAAATGCCAGAAACCGGTCCTAGGAAGCTGGTTTCCGGTCCAGGGAAGGCATGGCTTGTCAGTTCGGGCTGGACTGTCCCCATGAGGCACAGGGTCAGACTGAATTGCATATGGCCATGTGTGAACTGGGGTGGCAGAGTGGGCTAAAGAACGGTGATGGATCAAACTCGGATCTGTTGACTGGGTGTGAGTGTTTGATTGTTTCTGATGCTCCGTCCATCACCACCCCCTTTTGGACCGCTTTGTTCGCCATAAGTTGGCAGGGTATGCTCAGACGTGAGTCCCTTGCTCACTTTGCCACTGGATTCAAGCAAGCCTGGCTGAAGACGGCTGAAAACCAGAAACCGGTCCTAGGAAGCTTGTTTCCGGTCCAGGGAAGGCATGGCTTGTCAGTTCGGGCTGGACTGTCCCCATGAGGCACAGGGTCAGACTGAATTGCATATGGCCATGTGTGAACTGGGGTGGCAGAGTGGGCTAAAGAACCGTGATGGATCAAACTCGGATCTGTTGACTGGGTGTGAGTGTTTGATTGTTTCTGATGCTCCGTCCATCACCAACCTGTTTTGTACCGCTTTGTTCGCCATAAGTTGGCAGGGTATGCTCAGACGTGAGACCCTTGCTCACTTTGCCACTGGATTCAAGCAAGCCTGGCTGAAGACGGCTGAAATGCCAGAAACCGGTCCTAGGAAGCTTGTTTCCGGTCCAGGGAAGGCATGGCTTGGCAGTTCGAGCTGGACTGTTCCCATGAAGCACAGGGTCAGACTCATTTGCATATGGCCATGTCTGAACTGGGGTGGCAGAGTGGGCTAAAAAACGGTGATGGATCAAACTCGGATCTGTTGACTGGGTGTGAGTGTTTGATTGGTTCTGATGCTCCGTTCATCACCACCCCCTTTTGTACCGCTTTGTTCGACATAAGTTGGCAGGGTATGCTCAGACGTGAGTACCTTGCTCACTTTCCACTGGATTCAAGCAAACCTGGCTGAAGACGGCTGAAATGCCAGAAACCGGTCCTAGGAAGCTTGTTTCCGGTCCAGGGAAGGCATAGCTTGTCAGTTCGGGCTGGACTGTCCCCATGAGGCACAGGGTCAGACTGAATTGCATATGGCCATGTGTGAACTGGGGTGGCAGAGTGGGCTAAAGAATGGTGATGGATCAAACTCGGATCTGTTGACTGGGTGTGAGTGTTTGATTGGTTCTGATGCTCCGTCCATCACCACCCCCTTTTGTCCCGCTTTGTTCGCCATAAGTTAGCAGGGTATGCTCAAATGTGAGTCCCTTGCTCACTTTGCCACTGGATTCAAGCAAGCCTGGATGAAGACGGCTGAAATGCCAGAAACCGGTCCTAGGAAGCTTGTTTCCGGTCCAGGGAAGGCATGGCTTGGCAGTTCGGGCTGGACTGTTCCCATGAGGTACAGGGTCAGACTGATTTGCATATGGCCATGTCTGAACTGGGGTGTTAGAGTGGGCTAAAGAATGGTGATGGATCAAACTCGGATCTGTTTACTGGGTGTGAGTGTTTGATTGGTTCTGATGCTCCTTCCATCACCACCCCCTTTTGTACCGCTTTGTTCGCCATAAGTTTGCAGGGTATGCTCAGACGTGAGTCCCTTGCTCACTTTGCCACTGGATTCAAGCAAGCCTGGCTGAAGACAGCTGAAATGCCAGAAACCAGTCCTAGGAAGCTTGTTTACGGTCCAGGGAAGGCATGGCTTGGAAGTTCGGGCTGGACTGTTCCCATGAGGTACAGGGTCAGACTGATTTGCATATGGCCATGTCTGAACTGGGGTGGCAGAGTTGGTTAAAGAACGGCGATGGATCAAACTCTGATCTGTTGACTGGGTATGAGTGTTTTATTGGTTCCGATGCTCCGTCCATCACCACCCCCTTTTGTACTGCTTTGTTCGCCATAAGTTGGCAGGGTATGCTCAGACGTGAGTCCCTTGCTCACTTTGCCACTGGATTCAAGCAAACCTGGCTGAAGACGGCTGAAATGCCAGAAACCGGTCCTAGGACGCTTGTTTCCGGTCCAGGGAAGTCATGGCTTGGCAGTTCGGGCTGGACTGTTCCCATGAGGCACATGGTCAGACTGATTTGCATATGGCCATGTCTGAACTGGCGTGGCAGAGTGGGCCAAAGAACGGTGATGGATCAAACTCAGATCTGTTGACTGTGTGTGAGTGTTTGATTGGTTCTGATGCTCCGTCCATCACCACCCCCTTTTGTACCGCTTTGTTCGCCATAAGTTGGCAGGGTATGCTCAGACGTGAGTCCCTTGCTCACTTTGCCACTGGATTCAAGCAAGCCTGGCTGAAGACGGCTAAAATGCCAGAAACCGGTCCTAGGAAGCTTGTTTCCGGTCCAGGGAAGGCATGGCTTGTCAGTTCGGGCTGGACTGTCCCCATGAGGCACAGGGTCAGACTGAATTGCATATGGCCATGTGTGAACTGGGGTGGCAGAGTGGGCTAAAGAACGGTGATGGATCAAACTCGGATCTGTTGACTGGGTGTGAGTGTTTGATTGTTTCTGATGCTCCGTCCATCACCACCCCCTTTTGGACCGCTTTGTTCGCCATAAGTTGGCAGGGTATGCTCACACGTGAGTCCCTTGCTCACTTTGCCACTGGATTCAAGCAAGCGTGGCTGAAGATGGCTGAAATGCCAGAAACCGGTCCTAGGAAGCTTGTTTCCGGTCCAGGGAAGGCATGGCTTGGCAGTTCGGGCTGGACTGTTCCCATGAGGCACAGGGTCAGACTGATTTCCATATGGCCATGTCTGAACTGGGGTGGCAGAATGGGCTAAAGAACGGTGATGGATCAAACTCGGATCTGTTGACTGGGTGTGAGTGTTTGATTGTTTCTGATGCTCCGTCCATCACCACCCCCTTTTGGACCGCTTTGTTCGCCATAAGTTGGCAGGGTATGCTCAGACGTGAGTCCCTTGCTCACTTTGCCACTGGATTCAAGCAAGCAAGGCTGAAGACGGCTGAAATGCCAGAAACAGGTCCTAGGAAGCTTGTTTCCGGTCCAGGGAAGGCATGGCTTGGCAGTTCGGGCTGGACTGTCCCCATGAGGCACAGGGTCAGACTGAATTGCATATGGCCATGTCTGAACTGGGGTGGCAGAGTGGGCTAAAGACCGGTGATGGATCAAACTCGGATCTGTTGACTGGGTGTGAGTGGTTGATTGGTTCTGATGCTCCGCCCATCACCACCCCCTTTTGTACCGCTTTGTTCGCCATAAGTTGGCAGGGTATGTTCAGACGTGAGTCCCTTGCTCACTTTGCCACTGGATTCAAGCAAGCCTGGCTGAAGACGGCTGAAATGCCAGAAACCGGTCCTAGGGAGCTTGTTTCCGGTCCAGCGAAGGCATGGCTTGGCAGTTCGGGCTGGACTGTTCCCATGAGGCACAGGGTCAGACTGATTTGCATATGGCCATGTCTGAACTGGGGTGGCAGAGTGGGCTAAAGAACGGTGATGGATCAAACTCGGATCTGTTGACTGGGTATGAGTGTTTGATTGGTTCTGATGCTCCGTCCATCACCACCCCCTTGTGTACCGCTTTGTTCACCATAAGTTTGCAGGGTATGCTCAGACGTGAGTCCCTTGCTCACTTTGCCACTGGGTTCAACCAAGCCTGGCTGAAGACATCTGAAATGCCAGAAACCGGTCCTAGGACGCTTGTTTCCGGTCCAGGGAAGGCATGGCTTGACAGTTCGGGCTGGACTGTTCCCATGAGGCACAGGGTCAGACTGATTTGCATATGGCCATGTCTGAACTGGTGTGGCAGAGTGGGCCAAAGATCGGTGATGGATCAAACTCGGATCTGTTGCCTGGGTGTGAGTGTTTGATTGGTTCTGATGCTCCTTCCATCACCACCCCCTTTTGTACCGCTTTGTTCGCCATAAGTTTGCAGGGTATGCTCAGACGTGAGTCCCTTGCTCACTTTGCCACTGGATTCAAGCAAGCCTGGCTGAAGACAGCTGAAATGCCAGAAACCAGTCCTAGGAAGCTTGTTTACGGTCCAGGGAAGGCATGGCTTGGAAGTTCGGGCTGGACTGTTCCCATGAGGTACAGGGTCAGACTGATTTGCATATGGCCATGTCTGAACTGGGGTGGCAGAGTTGGTTAAAGAACGGCGATGGATCAAACTCTGATCTGTTGACTGGGTATGAGTGTTTTATTGGTTCCGATGCTCCGTCCATCACCACCCCCTTTTGTACTGCTTTGTTCGCCATAAGTTGGCAGGGTATGCTCAGACGTGAGTCCCTTGCTCACTTTGCCACTGGATTGAAGCAAACCTGGCTGAAGACGGCTGAAATGCCAGAAACCGGTCCTAGGACGCTTGTTTCCGGTCCAGGGAAGTCATGGCTTGGCAGTTCGGGCTGGACTGTTCCCATGAGGCACATGGTCAGACTGATTTGCATATGGCCATGTCTGAACTGGCGTGGCAGAGTGGGCCAAAGAACGGTGATGGATCAAACTCAGATCTGTTGACTGTGTGTGAGTGTTTGATTGGTTCTGATGCTCCGTCCATCACCACCCCCTTTTGTACCGCTTTGTTCGCCATAAGTTGGCAGGGTATGCTCAGACGTGAGTCCCTTGCTCACTTTGCCACTGGATTCAAGCAAGCCTGGCTGAAGACGGCTAAAATGCCAGAAACCGGTCCTAGGAAGCTGGTTTCCGGTCCAGGGAAGGCATGGCTTGTCAGTTCGGGCTGGACTGTCCCCATGAGGCACAGGGTCAGACTGAATTGCATATGGCCATGTGTGAACTGGGGTGGCAGAGTGGGCTAAAGAACGGTGATGGATCAAACTCGGATCTGTTGACTGGGTGTGAGTGTTTGATTGTTTCTGATGCTCCGTCCATCACCACCCCCTTTTGGACCGCTTTGTTCGCCATAAGTTGGCAGGGTATGCTCAGACGTGAGTCCCTTGCTCACTTTGCCACTGGATTCAAGCAAGCCTGGCTGAAGACGGCTGAAAACCAGAAACCGGTCCTAGGAAGCTTGTTTCCGGTCCAGGGAAGGCATGGCTTGTCAGTTCGGGCTGGACTGTCCCCATGAGGCACAGGGTCAGACTGAATTGCATATGGCCATGTGTGAACTGGGGTGGCAGAGTGGGCTAAAGAACCGTGATGGATCAAACTCGGATCTGTTGACTGGGTGTGAGTGTTTGATTGTTTCTGATGCTCCGTCCATCACCAACCTGTTTTGTACCGCTTTGTTCGCCATAAGTTGGCAGGGTATGCTCAGACGTGAGACCCTTGCTCACTTTGCCACTGGATTCAAGCAAGCCTGGCTGAAGACGGCTGAAATGCCAGAAACCGGTCCTAGGAAGCTTGTTTCCGGTCCAGGGAAGGCATGGCTTGGCAGTTCGAGCTGGACTGTTCCCATGAAGCACAGGGTCAGACTCATTTGCATATGGCCATGTCTGAACTGGGGTGGCAGAGTGGGCTAAAAAACGGTGATGGATCAAACTCGGATCTGTTGACTGGGTGTGAGTGTTTGATTGGTTCTGATGCTCCGTTCATCACCACCCCCTTTTGTACCGCTTTGTTCGACATAAGTTGGCAGGGTATGCTCAGACGTGAGTACCTTGCTCACTTTCCACTGGATTCAAGCAAACCTGGCTGAAGACGGCTGAAATGCCAGAAACCGGTCCTAGGAAGCTTGTTTCCGGTCCAGGGAAGGCATAGCTTGTCAGTTCGGGCTGGACTGTCCCCATGAGGCACAGGGTCAGACTGAATTGCATATGGCCATGTGTGAACTGGGGTGGCAGAGTGGGCTAAAGAATGGTGATGGATCAAACTCGGATCTGTTGACTGGGTGTGAGTGTTTGATTGGTTCTGATGCTCCGTCCATCACCACCCCCTTTTGTCCCGCTTTGTTCGCCATAAGTTAGCAGGGTATGCTCAAATGTGAGTCCCTTGCTCACTTTGCCACTGGATTCAAGCAAGCCTGGATGAAGACGGCTGAAATGCCAGAAACCGGTCCTAGGAAGCTTGTTTCCGGTCCAGGGAAGGCATGGCTTGGCAGTTCGGGCTGGACTGTTCCCATGAGGTACAGGGTCAGACTGATTTGCATATGGCCATGTCTGAACTGGGGTGTTAGAGTGGGCTAAAGAATGGTGATGGATCAAACTCGGATCTGTTTACTGGGTGTGAGTGTTTGATTGGTTCTGATGCTCCTTCCATCACCACCCCCTTTTGTACCGCTTTGTTCGCCATAAGTTTGCAGGGTATGCTCAGACGTGAGTCCCTTGCTCACTTTGCCACTGGATTCAAGCAAGCCTGGCTGAAGACAGCTGAAATGCCAGAAACCAGTCCTAGGAAGCTTGTTTACGGTCCAGGGAAGGCATGGCTTGGAAGTTCGGGCTGGACTGTTCCCATGAGGTACAGGGTCAGACTGATTTGCATATGGCCATGTCTGAACTGGGGTGGCAGAGTTGGTTAAAGAACGGCGATGGATCAAACTCTGATCTGTTGACTGGGTATGAGTGTTTTATTGGTTCCGATGCTCCGTCCATCACCACCCCCTTTTGTACTGCTTTGTTCGCCATAAGTTGGCAGGGTATGCTCAGACGTGAGTCCCTTGCTCACTTTGCCACTGGATTCAAGCAAACCTGGCTGAAGACGGCTGAAATGCCAGAAACTGGTCCTAGGACGCTTGTTTCCGGTCCAGGGAAGTCATGGCTTGGCAGTTCGGGCTGGACTGTTCCCATGAGGCACATGGTCAGACTGATTTGCATATGGCCATGTCTGAACTGGCGTGGCAGAGTGGGCCAAAGAACGGTGATGGATCAAACTCAGATCTGTTGACTGTGTGTGAGTGTTTGATTGGTTCTGATGCTCCGTCCATCACCACCCCCTTTTGTACCGCTTTGTTCGCCATAAGTTGGCAGGGTATGCTCAGACGTGAGTCCCTTGCTCACTTTGCCACTGGATTCAAGCAAGCCTGGCTGAAGACGGCTAAAATGCCAGAAACCGGTCCTAGGAAGCTTGTTTCCGGTCCAGGGAAGGCATGGCTTGTCAGTTCGGGCTGGACTGTCCCCATGAGGCACAGGGTCAGACTGAATTGCATATGGCCATGTGTGAACTGGGGTGGCAGAGTGGGCTAAAGAACGGTGATGGATCAAACTCGGATCTGTTGACTGGGTGTGAGTGTTTGATTGTTTCTGATGCTCCGTCCATCACCACCCCCTTTTGGACCGCTTTGTTCGCCATAAGTTGGCAGGGTATGCTCACACGTGAGTCCCTTGCTCACTTTGCCACTGGATTCAAGCAAGCGTGGCTGAAGATGGCTGAAATGCCAGAAACCGGTCCTAGGAAGCTTGTTTCCGGTCCAGGGAAGGCATGGCTTGGCAGTTCGGGCTGGACTGTTCCCATGAGGCACAGGGTCAGACTGATTTCCATATGGCCATGTCTGAACTGGGGTGGCAGAATGGGCTACAGAACGGTGATGGATCAAACTCGGATCTGTTGACTGGGTGTGAGTGTTTGATTGTTTCTGATGCTCCGTCCATCACCACCCCCTTTTGGACCGCTTTGTTCGCCATAAGTTGGCAGGGTATGCTCAGACGTGAGTCCCTTGCTCACTTTGCCACTGGATTCAAGCAAGCAAGGCTGAAGACGGCTGAAATGCCAGAAACAGGTCCTAGGAAGCTTGTTTCCGGTCCAGGGAAGGCATGGCTTGGCAGTTCGGGCTGGACTGTCCCCATGAGGCACAGGGTCAGACTGAATTGCATATGGCCATGTCTGAACTGGGGTGGCAGAGTGGGCTAAAGACCGGTGATGGATCAAACTCGGATCTGTTGACTGGGTGTGAGTGGTTGATTGGTTCTGATGCTCCGCCCATCACCACCCCCTTTTGTACCGCTTTGTTCGCCATAAGTTGGCAGGGTATGTTCAGACGTGAGTCCCTTGCTCACTTTGCCACTGGATTCAAGCAAGCCTGGCTGAAGACGGCTGAAATGCCAGAAACCGGTCCTAGGGAGCTTGTTTCCGGTCCAGCGAAGGCATGGCTTGGCAGTTCGGGCTGGACTGTTCCCATGAGGCACAGGGTCAGACTGATTTGCATATGGCCATGTCTGAACTGGGGTGGCAGAGTGGGCTAAAGAACGGTGATGGATCAAACTCGGATCTGTTGACTGGGTATGAGTGTTTGATTGGTTCTGATGCTCCGTCCATCACCACCCCCTTGTGTACCGCTTTGTTCACCATAAGTTTGCAGGGTATGCTCAGACGTGAGTCCCTTGCTCACTTTGCCACTGGGTTCAACCAAGCCTGGCTGAAGACATCTGAAATGCCAGAAACCGGTCCTAGGACGCTTGTTTCCGGTCCAGGGAAGGCATGGCTTGACAGTTCGGGCTGGACTGTTCCCATGAGGCACAGGGTCAGACTGATTTGCATATGGCCATGTCTGAACTGGTGTGGCAGAGTGGGCCAAAGATCGGTGATGGATCAAACTCGGATCTGTTGCCTGGGTGTGAGTGTTTGATTGGTTCTGATGCTCCTTCCATCACCACCCCCTTTTGTACCGCTTTGTTCGCCATAAGTTTGCAGGGTATGCTCAGACGTGAGTCCCTTGCTCACTTTGCCACTGGATTCAAGCAAGCCTGGCTGAAGACAGCTGAAATGCCAGAAACCAGTCCTAGGAAGCTTGTTTACGGTCCAGGGAAGGCATGGCTTGGAAGTTCGGGCTGGACTGTTCCCATGAGGTACAGGGTCAGACTGATTTGCATATGGCCATGTCTGAACTGGGGTGGCAGAGTTGGTTAAAGAACGGCGATGGATCAAACTCTGATCTGTTGACTGGGTATGAGTGTTTTATTGGTTCCGATGCTCCGTCCATCACCACCCCCTTTTGTACTGCTTTGTTCGCCATAAGTTGGCAGGGTATGCTCAGACGTGAGTCCCTTGCTCACTTTGCCACTGGATTCAAGCAAACCTGGCTGAAGACGGCTGAAATGCCAGAAACCGGTCCTAGGACGCTTGTTTCCGGTCCAGGGAAGTCATGGCTTGGCAGTTTGGGCTGGACTGTTCCCATGAGGCACATGGTCAGACTGATTTGCATATGGCCATGTCTGAACTGGCGTGGCAGAGTGGGCCAAAGAACGGTGATGGATCAAACTCAGATCTGTTGACTGTGTGTGAGTGTTTGATTGGTTCTGATGCTCCGTCCATCACCACCCCCTTTTGTACCGCTTTGTTCGCCATAAGTTGGCAGGGTATGCTCAGACGTGAGTCCCTTGCTCACTTTGCCACTGGATTCAAGCAAGCCTGGCTGAAGACGGCTAAAATGCCAGAAACCGGTCCTAGGAAGCTTGTTTCCGGTCCAGGGAAGGCATGGCTTGTCAGTTCGGGCTGGACTGTCCCCATGAGGCACAGGGTCAGACTGAATTGCATATGGCCATGTGTGAACTGGGGTGGCAGAGTGGGCTAAAGAACGGTGATGGATCAAACTCGGATCTGTTGACTGGGTGTGAGTGTTTGATTGTTTCTGATGCTCCGTCCATCACCACCCCCTTTTGGACCGCTTTGTTCGCCATAAGTTGGCAGGGTATGCTCACACGTGAGTCCCTTGCTCACTTTGCCACTGGATTCAAGCAAGCGTGGCTGAAGATGGCTGAAATGCCAGAAACCGGTCCTAGGAAGCTTGTTTCCGGTCCAGGGAAGGCATGGCTTGGCAGTTCGGGCTGGACTGTTCCCATGAGGCACAGGGTCAGACTGATTTCCATATGGCCATGTCTGAACTGGGGTGGCAGAATGGGCTAAAGAACGGTGATGGATCAAACTCGGATCTGTTGACTGGGTGTGAGTGTTTGATTGGTTCTGATGCTCCGTCCATCACCACCCCCTTTTGTACCGCTTTGTTCGCCATAAGTTGGCAGGGTATGCTCAGACGTGAGTCCCTTGCTCACTTTGCCACTGGATTCAAGCAAGCAAGGCTGAAGACGGCTGAAATGCCAGAAACAGGTCCTAGGAAGCTTGTTTCCGGTCCAGGGAAGGCATGGCTTGGCAGTTCGGGCTGGACTATCCCCATGAGGCACAGGGTCAGACTGAATTGCATATGGCCATGTCTGAACTGGGGTGGCAGAGTGGGCTAAAGACCGGTGATGGATCAAACTCGGATCTGTTGACTGGGTGTGAGTGGTTGATTGGTTCTGATGCTCCGCCCATCACCACCCCCTTTTGTACCGCTTTGTTCGCCATAAGTTGGCAGGGTATGTTCAGACGTGAGTCCCTTGCTCACTTTGCCACTGGATTCAAGCAAGCCTGGCTGAAGACGGCTGAAATGCCAGAAACCGGTCCTAGGGAGCTTGTTTCCGGTCCAGCGAAGGCATGGCTTGGCAGTTCGGGCTGGACTGTTCCCATGAGGCACAGGGTCAGACTGATTTGCATATGGCCATGTCTGAACTGGGGTGGCAGAGTGGGCTAAAGAACGGTGATGGATCAAACTCGGATCTGTTGACTGGGTATGAGTGTTTGATTGGTTCTGATGCTCCGTCCATCACCACCCCCTTGTGTACCGCTTTGTTCACCATAAGTTTGCAGGGTATGCTCAGACGTGAGTCCCTTGCTCACTTTGCCACTGGGTTCAACCAAGCCTGGCTGAAGACATCTGAAATGCCAGAAACCGGTCCTAGGACGCTTGTTTCCGGTCCAGGGAAGGCATGGCTTGACAGTTCAGGCTGGACTGTTCCCATGAGGCACAGGGTCAGACTGATTTGCATATGGCCATGTCTGAACTGGGGTGGCAGAGTGGGCCAAAGATCGGTGATGGATCAAACTCGGATCTGTTGACTGGGTGTGAGTGTTTGATTGGTTCTGATGCTCCGTCCATCACCACCCCCTTTTGTACCGCTTTGTTCGCCATAAGTTGGCAGGGTATGCTCAGACGTGAGTCGCTTGCTCACTTTGCCACTGGATTCAACAAGCAAGGCTGAAGACGGCTGAAATGCCAGAAACCGGTCCTAGGAAGCTTGTTTCCGGTCCAGGGAAGGCATGGCTTGGCAGTTCGGGCTGGACTGTCCCCATGAGGCACAGGGTCAGACTGAATTGCATATGGCCATGTCTGAACTGGGGTGGCAGAGTGGGCTAAAGACCGGTGATGGATCAAACTCGGATCTGTTGACTGGGTGTGAGTGGTTGATTGGTTCTGATGCTCCGCCCATCACCACCCCCTTTTGTACCGCTTTGTTCGCCATAAGTTGGCAGGGTATGTTCAGACGTGAGTCCCTTGCTCACTTTGCCACTGGATTCAAGCAAGCCTGGCTGAAGACGGCTGAAATGCCAGAAACCGGTCCTAGGGAGCTTGTTTCCGGTCCAGCGAAGGCATGGCTTGGCAGTTCGGGCTGGACTGTTCCCATGAGGCACAGGGTCAGACTGATTTGCATATGGCCATGTCTGAACTGGGGTGGCAGAGTGGGCTAAAGAACGGTGATGGATCAAACTCGGATCTGTTGACTGGGTGTGAGTGTTTGATTGGTTCTGATGCTCCGTCCATCACCACCCCCTTTTGTACCGCTTTGTTCGCCATAAGTTGGCAGGGTATGCTCAGACGTGAGTCCCTTGCTCACTTTGTCACTGGATTCAAGCAAGCCTGGCTGAAGACGGCTGAAATGCCAGAAACCCGTCCTAGGAAGCTTGTTTCCTGTCCAGGGAAGGCATGGCTTGGCAGTTCGGGCTGGACTGTTCCCGTGAGGCACAGGCTCAGACTGATTTGCATATGGCCATGTCTGAACTGGGGTGGCAGAGTGGGTTAAAGAACGGTGATGGATCAAACTCGGATCTGTTGACTGGGTATGAGTGTTTGATTGGTTCTGATGCTCCGTCCATCACCACCCCCTTTTGTACCGCTTTGTTCGCCATAAGTTGGCAGGGTATGCTCAGACGTGAGTCCCTTGCTCACTTTGCCACTGGATTCAAGCAAGCAAGGCTGAAGACGGCTGAAATGCCAGAAACAGGTCCTAGGAAGCTTGTTTCCGGTCCAGGGAAGGCATGGCTTGGCAGTTCGGGCTGGACTATCCCCATGAGGCACAGGGTCAGACTGAATTGCATATGGCCATGTCTGAACTGGGGTGGCAGAGTGGGCTAAAGACCGGTGATGGATCAAACTCGGATCTGTTGACTGGGTGTGAGTGGTTGATTGGTTCTGATGCTCCGCCCATCACCACCCCCTTTTGTACCGCTTTGTTCGCCATAAGTTGGCAGGGTATGTTCAGACGTGAGTCCCTTGCTCACTTTGCCACTGGATTCAAGCAAGCCTGGCTGAAGACGGCTGAAATGCCAGAAACCGGTCCTAGGGAGCTTGTTTCCGGTCCAGCGAAGGCATGGCTTGGCAGTTCGGGCTGGACTGTTCCCATGAGGCACAGGGTCAGACTGATTTGCATATGGCCATGTCTGAACTGGGGTGGCAGAGTGGGCTAAAGAACGGTGATGGATCAAACTCGGATCTGTTGACTGGGTATGAGTGTTTGATTGGTTCTGATGCTCCGTCCATCACCACCCCCTTGTGTACCGCTTTGTTCACCATAAGTTTGCAGGGTATGCTCAGACGTGAGTCCCTTGCTCACTTTGCCACTGGGTTCAACCAAGCCTGGCTGAAGACATCTGAAATGCCAGAAACCGGTCCTAGGACGCTTGTTTCCGGTCCAGGGAAGGCATGGCTTGACAGTTCGGGCTGGACTGTTCCCATGAGGCACAGGGTCAGACTGATTTGCATATGGCCATGTCTGAACTGGGGTGGCAGAGTGGGCCAAAGATCGGTGATGGATCAAACTCGGATCTGTTGACTGGGTGTGAGTGTTTGATTGGTTCTGATGCTCCGTCCATCACCACCCCCTTTTGTACCGCTTTGTTCGCCATAAGTTGGCAGGGTATGCTCAGACGTGAGTCGCTTGCTCACTTTGCCACTGGATTCAACAAGCAAGGCTGAAGACGGCTGAAATGCCAGAAACCGGTCCTAGGAAGCTTGTTTCCGGTCCAGGGAAGGCATGGTTTGGCAGTTCGGGCTGGACTGTCCCCATGAGGCACAGGGTCAGACTGAATTGCATATGGCCATGTCTGAACTGGGGTGGCAGAGTGGGCTAAAGACCGGTGATGGATCAAACTCGGATCTGTTGACTGGGTGTGAGTGGTTGATTGGTTCTGATGCTCCGCCCATCACCACCCCCTTTTGTACCGCTTTGTTCGCCATAAGTTGGCAGGGTATGTTCAGACGTGAGTCCCTTGCTCACTTTGCCACTGGATTCAAGCAAGCCTGGCTGAAGACGGCTGAAATGCCAGAAACCGGTCCTAGGGAGCTTGTTTCCGGTCCAGCGAAGGCATGGCTTGGCAGTTCGGGCTGGACTGTTCCCATGAGGCACAGGGTCAGACTGATTTGCATATGGCCATGTCTGAACTGGGGTGGCAGAGTGGGCTAAAGAACGGTGATGGATCAAACTCGGATCTGTTGACTGGGTGTGAGTGTTTGATTGGTTCTGATGCTCCGTCCATCACCACCCCCTTTTGTACCGCTTTGTTCGCCATAAGTTGGCAGGGTATGCTCAGACGTGAGTCCCTTGCTCACTTTGTCACTGGATTCAAGCAAGCCTGGCTGAAGACGGCTGAAATGCCAGAAACCCGTCCTAGGAAGCTTGTTTCCTGTCCAGGGAAGGCATGGCTTGGCAGTTCGGGCTGGACTGTTCCCGTGAGGCACAGGCTCAGACTGATTTGCATATGGCCATGTCTGAACTGGGGTGGCAGAGTGGGTTAAAGAACGGTGATGGATCAAACTCGGATCTGTTGACTGGGTATGAGTGTTTGATTGGTTCTGATGCTCCGTCCATCACCACCCCCTTTTGTACCGCTTTCTTCACCATAAGTTGGCAGGGTATGCTCAGACGTGAGTCCCTTGCTCACTTTGCCACTGGGTTCAACCAGGCCTGGCTGAAGACATCTGAAATGCCAGAAACCTGTCCTAGGACGCTTGTTTCCGGTCCAGGGAAGGCATCGCTTGACAGTTCGGGCTGGACTGTTCCCATGAGGCACAGGGTCAGACTGATTTGCATATGGCCATGTCTGAACTGGGGTGGCAGAGTGGGCCAAAGAACGGTGATGGATCAAACTCGGATCTGTTGACTGGGTGTGAGTGTTTGATTGGTTCTGATGCTCCGTCCATCACCACCCCCTTTTGTACCGCTTTGTTCGCCATAAGTTGGCAGGGTACGCTCAGATGTGAGTCCCTTGCTCACTTTGCCACTGGATTCAAGCAAGCAAGGCTGAAGACGGCTGAAATGCCAGAAACCGGTCCTAGGAAGCTTGTTTCCGGTCCAGGGAAGGCATGGCTTGGCAGTTCGGGCTGGACTGTCCCCATGAGGCACAGGGTCAGACTGAATTGCATATGGCCATGTCTGAACTGGGGTGGCAGAGTGGGCTAAAGACCGGTGATGGATCAAACTCGGATCTGTTGACTGGGTGTGAGTGGTTGATTGGTTCTGATGCTCCGCCCATCACCACCCCCTTTTGTACCGCTTTGTTCGCCATAAGTTGGCAGGGTATGTTCAGACGTGAGTCCCTTGCTCACTTTGCCACTGGATTCAAGCAAGCCTGGCTGAAGACAGCTGAAATGCCAGAAATCCATCCTAGGAAACTTGTTTCCTGTCCAGGGAAGGCATGGCTTGGCAATTCGGGCTGGACTGTTCCCATGAGGCACAGGGTCAGACTGATTTTCATATGGCCATGTCTGAACTGGGGTGGCAGAGTGGGCTAAAGAATGGTGATGGATCAAACTCGGATCTGTTGACTGGGTGTGAGTGTTTGATTGGTTCTGATGCTCCTTCCATCACCACCCCCTTTTGTACCGCTTTGTTCGTCATAAGTTTGCAGGGTATGCTCAGACGTGAGTCCCTTGCTCACTTTGCCACTGGATTCAAGCAAGCCTGGCTGAAGACGGCTGAAATGCCAGAAACCAGTCCTAGGAAGCTTGTTTACGGTCCAGGGAAGCCACGGCTTGGCAGTTCGGGCTGGACTGTTCCCATGAGGTACAGGGTCAGACTGATTTGCATATGGCCATGTCTGAACTGGGGTGGCAGAGTGGGTTAAAGAACGGCGATGTATCAAACTCTGATCTGTTGACTGGGTATGAGTGTTTTATTGGTTCTGATGCTCCGTCCATCACCACCCCCTTTTGTACCGCTTTGTTCGCCATAAGTTGGCAGGGTATGCTCAGACGTGAGTCCCTTGCTCACTTTGCCACTGGATTCAAGCAAGCCTGGCTGAAGACGGCTGAAATGCCAGAAACTGGTCCTAGGACGCTTGTTTCCGGTCCAGGGAAGTCATGGCTTGGCAGTTCGGGCTGGACTGTTCCTATGAGGCACACGGTCAGACTGATTTGCATATGGCCATGTCTGAACTGGCGCGGCAGAGTGGGCCAAAGAACGGTGATGGATCAAACTCAGATCTGTTGACTGGGTGTGAGTGTTTGATTGGTTCTGATGCTCCGTCCATCACCACACCCTTTTGTACCGCTTTGTTCGCCATAAGTTGGCAGGGTATGCTCAGACGTGAGTCCCTTGCTCACTTTGCCACTGGATTCAAGCAAGCCTGGCTGAAGACGGCTGAAATCCAGAAACCGGTCCTAGGAAGCTTGTTTCCGGTCCAGGGAAGGCATGGCTTGTCAGTTCGGGCTGGACTGTCCCAATGAGGCACAGGGTCAGACTGAATTGCATATGGCCATGTGTGAACTGGGGTGGCAGAGTGGGCTAAAGAACGGTGATGGATCAAACTCGGATCTGTTGACTGGGTGTGAGTGTTTGATTGTTTCTGATGCTCCGTCCATCACCACCCCCTTTTGGACCGCTTTGTTCGCCATAAGTTGGCAGGGTATGCTCACACGTGAGTCCCTTGCTCACTTTGCCACTGGATTCAACCAAGCCTGGCTTAAGATGGCTGAAATGCCAGAAACCGGTCCTAGGAAGCTTGTTTCCGGTCCAGGGAAGGCATGGCTTGGCAGTTCGGGCTGGACTGTTCCCATGAGGCACAGGGTCAGACTGATTTGCATATGGCCATGTCTGAACTGGGGTGGCAGAGTGGGCTAAAGAACGGTGATGGATCAAACTCGGATCTGTTGACTGGGTGTGAGTGTTTGATTGTTTCTGATGCTCCGTCCATCACCAACCCGTTTTGTACCGCTTTGTTCGCCATAAGTTGGCAGGGTATGCTCAGACGTGAGACCCTTGCTCACTTTGCCACTGGATTCAAGCAAGCCTGGCTGAAGACGGCTGAAATGCCAGAAACCGGTCCTAGGAAGCTTGTTTCCGGTCCAGGGAAGGCATGGCTTGGCAGTTCGAGCTGGACTGTTCCCATGAGGCACAGGTTCAGACTCATTTGCATATGGCCATGTCTGAACTGGGGTGGCAGAGTGGGCTAAAGAACGAGGATGGATCAAACTCGGATCTGTTGACTGGGTGTGAGTGTTTGATTGGTTCTGATACTCCGTCCATCACCACCCCCTTTTGTACCGCTTTGTTCGCCATAAGTTGGCAGGGTATGTTCAGACGTGAGTCCCTTGCTCACTTTGCCACTGGATTCAAGCAAGCCTGGCTGAAGACGGCTGAAATGCCAGAAACCGGTCCTAGGGAGCTTGTTTCCGGTCCAGCGAAGGCATGGCTTGGCAGTTCGGGCTGGACTGTTCCCATGAGGCACAGGGTCAGACTGATTTGCATATGGCCATGTCTGAACTGGGGTGGCAGAGTGGGCTAAAGAACGGTGATGGATCAAACTCGGATCTGTTGACTGGGTATGAGTGTTTGATTGGTTCTGATGCTCCGTCCATCACCACCCCCTTGTGTACCGCTTTGTTCACCATAAGTTTGCAGGGTATGCTCAGATGTGAGTCCCTTGCTCACTTTGCCACTGGGTTCAACCAAGCCTGGCTGAAGACATCTGAAATGCCAGAAACCGGTCCTAGGACGCTTGTTTCCGGTCCAGGGAAGGCATGGCTTGACAGTTCAGGCTGGACTGTTCCCATGAGGCACAGGGTCAGACTGATTTGCATATGGCCATGTCTGAACTGGGGTGGCAGAGTGGGCCAAAGATCGGTGATGGATCAAACTCGGATCTGTTGACTGGGTGTGAGTGTTTGATTGGTTCTGATGCTCCTTCCATCACCACCCCCTTTTGTACCGCTTTGTTCGCCATAAGTTTGCAGGGTATGCTCAGACGTGAGTCCCTTGCTCACTTTGCCACTGGATTCAAGCAAGCCTGGCTGAAGACAGCTGAAATGCCAGAAACCAGTCCTAGGAACCTTGTTTACGGTCCAGGGAAGGCATGGCTTGGAAGTTCGGGCTGGACTGTTCCCATGAGGTACAGGGTCAGACTGATTTGCATATGGCCATGTCTGAACTGGGGTGGCAGAGTTGGTTAAAGAACGGCGATGGATCAAACTCTGATCTGTTGACTGGGTATGAGTGTTTTATTGGTTCCGATGCTCCGTCCATCACCACCTCCTTTTGTACTGCTTTGTTCGCCATAAGTTGGCAGGGTATGCTCAGACGTGAGTCCCTTGCTCACTTTGCCACTGGATTCAAGCAAACCTGGCTGAAGACGGCTGAAATGCCAGAAACCGGTCCTAGGACGCTTGTTTCCGGTCCAGGGAAGTCATGGCTTGGCAGTTCGGGCTGGACTGTTCCCATGAGGCACATGGTCAGACTGATTTGCATATGGCCATGTCTGAACTGGCGTGGCAGAGTGGGCCAAAGAACGGTGATGGATCAAACTCAGATCTGTTGACTGTGTGTGAGTGTTTGATTGGTTCTGATGCTCCGTCCATCACCACCCCCTTTTGTACCGCTTTGTTCGCCATAAGTTGGCAGGGTATGCTCAGACGTGAGTCCCTTGCTCACTTTGCCACTGGATTCAAGCAAGCCTGGCTGAAGACGGCTAAAATGCCAGAAACCGGTCCTAGGAAGCTTGTTTCCGGTCCAGGGAAGGCATGGCTTGTCAGTTCGGGCTGGACTGTCCCCATGAGGCACAGGGTCAGACTGAATTGCATATGGCCATGTGTGAACTGGGGTGGCAGAGTGGGCTAAAGAACGGTGATGGATCAAACTCGGATCTGTTGACTGGGTGTGAGTGGTTGATTGTTTCTGATGCTCCGTCCATCACCACCCCCTTTTGGACCGCTTTGTTCGCCATAAGTTGGCAGGGTATGCTCACACGTGAGTCCCTTGCTCACTTTGCCACTGGATTCAAGCAAGCGTGGCTGAAGATGGCTGAAATGCCAGAAACCGGTCCTAGGAAGCTTGTTTCCGGTCCAGGGAAGGCATGGCTTGGCAGTTCGGGCTGGACTGTTCCCATGAGGCACAGGGTCAGACTGATTTCCATATGGCCATGTCTGAACTGGGGTGGCAGAATGGGCTAAAGAACGGTGATGGATCAAACTCGGATCTGTTGACTGGGTGTGAGTGTTTGATTGGTTCTGATGCTCCGTCCATCACCACCCCCTTTTGTACCGCTTTGTTCGCCATAAGTTGGCAGGGTATGCTCAGACGTGAGTCCCTTGCTCACTTTGCCACTGGATTCAAGCAAGCAAGGCTGAAGACGGCTGAAATGCCAGAAACAGGTCCTAGGAAGCTTGTTTCCGGTCCAGGGAAGGCATGGCTTGGCAGTTCGGGCTGGACTATCCCCATGAGGCACAGGGTCAGACTGAATTGCATATGGCCATGTCTGAACTGGGGTGGCAGAGTGGGCTAAAGACCGGTGATGGATCAAACTCGGATCTGTTGACTGGGTGTGAGTGGTTGATTGGTTCTGATGCTCCGCCCATCACCACCCCCTTTTGTACCGCTTTGTTCGCCATAAGTTGGCAGGGTATGTTCAGACGTGAGTCCCTTGCTCACTTTGCCACTGGATTCAAGCAAGCCTGGCTGAAGACGGCTGAAATGCCAGAAACCGGTCCTAGGGAGCTTGTTTCCGGTCCAGCGAAGGCATGGCTTGGCAGTTCGGGCTGGACTGTTCCCATGAGGCACAGGGTCAGACTGATTTGCATATGGCCATGTCTGAACTGGGGTGGCAGAGTGGGCCAAAGATTGGTGATGGATCAAACTCGGATCTGTTGACTGGGTGTGAGTGTTTGATTGGTTCTGATGCTCCGTCCATCACCACCCCCTTTTGTACCGCTTTGTTCGCCATAAGTTGGCAGGGTATGCTCAGACGTGAGTCGCTTGCTCACTTTGCCACTGGATTCAACAAGCAAGGCTGAAGACGGCTGAAATGCCAGAAACCGGTCCTAGGAAGCTTGTTTCCGGTCCAGGGAAGGCATGGCTTGGCAGTTCGGGCTGGACTGTCCCCATGAGGCACAGGGTCAGACTGAATTGCATATGGCCATGTCTGAACTGGGGTGGCAGAGTGGGCTAAAGACTGGTGATGGATCAAACTCGGATCTGTTGACTGGGTGTGAGTGGTTGATTGGTTCTGATGCTCCGCCCATCACCACCCCCTTTTGTACCGCTTTGTTCGCCATAAGTTGGCAGGGTATGTTCAGACGTGAGTCCCTTGCTCACTTTGCCACTGGATTCAAGCAAGCCTGGCTGAAGACGGCTGAAATGCCAGAAACCGGTCCTAGGGAGCATGTTTCCGGTCCAGCGAAGGCATGGCTTGGCAGTTCGGGCTGGACTGTTCCCATGAGGCACAGGGTCAGACTGATTTGCATATGGCCATGTCTGAACTGGGGTGGCAGAGTGGGCTAAAGAACGGTGATGGATCAAACTCGGATCTGTTGACTGGGTGTGAGTGTTTGATTGGTTCTGATGCTCCGTCCATCACCACCCCCTTTTGTACCGCTTTGTTCGCCATAAGTTGGCAGGGTATGCTCAGACGTGAGTCCCTTGCTCACTTTGTCACTGGATTCAAGCAAGCCTGGCTGAAGACGGCTGAAATGCCAGAAACCGGTCCTAGGAAGCTTGTTTCCGGTCCAGGGAAGGCATGGCTTGGCAGTTCGGGCTGGACTGTCCCCATGAGGCACAGGGTCAGACTGAATTGCATATGGCCATGTCTGAACTGGGATGGCAGAGTGGGCTAAAGACCGGTGATGGATCAAACTCGGATCTGTTGACTGGGTGTGAGTGGTTGATTGGTTCTGATGCTCCGCCCATCACCACCCCCTTTTGTACCGCTTTGTTCGCCATAAGTTGGCAGGGTATGTTCAGACGTGAGTCCCTTGCTCACTTTGCCACTGGATTCAAGCAAGCCTGGCTGAAGACAGCTGAAATGCCAGAAATCCATCCTAGGAAACTTGTTTCCTGTCCAGGGAAGGCATGGCTTGGCAATTCGGGCTGGACTGTTCCCATGAGGCACAGGGTCAGACTGATTTTCATATGGCCATGTCTGAACTGGGGTGGCAGAGTGGGCTAAAGAATGGTGATGGATCAAACTCGGATCTGTTGACTGGGTGTGAGTGTTTGATTGGTTCTGATGTTCCTTCCATCACCACCCCCTTTTGTACCGCTTTGTTCGTCATAAGTTTGCAGGGTATGCTCAGACGTGAGTCCCTTGCTCACTTTGCCACTGGATTCAAGCAAGCCTGGCTGAAGACGGCTGAAATGCCAGAAACCAGTCCTAGGAAGCTTGTTTACGGTCCAGGGAAGCCACGGCTTGGCAGTTCGGGCTGGACTGTTCCCATGAGGTACAGGGTCAGACTGATTTGCATATGGCCATGTCTGAACTGGGGTGGCAGAGTGGGTTAAAGAACGGCGATGTATCAAACTCTGATCTGTTGACTGGGTATGAGTGTTTTATTGGTTCTGATGCTCCGTCCATCACCACCCCCTTTTGTACCGCTTTGTTCGCCATAAGTTGGCAGGGTATGCTCAGACGTGAGTCCCTTGCTCACTTTGCCACTGGATTCAAGCAAGCCTGGCTGAAGACGGCTGAAATGCCAGAAACTGGTCCTAGGACGCTTGTTTCCGGTCCAGGGAAGTCATGGCTTGGCAGTTCGGGCTGGACTGTTCCCATGAGGCACACGGTCAGACTGATTTGCATATGTCTGAACTGGCGCGGCAGAGTGGGCCAAAGAACGGTGATGGATCAAACTCAGATCTGTTGACTGGGTGTGAGTGTTTGATTGGTTCTGATGCTCCGTCCATCACCACACCCTTTTGTACCGCTTTGTTCGCCATAAGTTGGCAGGGTATGCTCAGACGTGAGTCCCTTGCTCACTTTGCCACTGGATTCAAGCAAGCCTGGCTGAAGACGGCTGAAATCCAGAAACCGGTCCTAGGAAGCTTGTTTCCGGTCCAGGGAAGGCATGGCTTGTCAGTTCGGGCTGGACTGTCCCCATGAGGCACAGGGTCAGACTGAATTGCATATGGCCATGTGTGAACTGGGGTGGCAGAGTGGGCTAAAGAACGGTGATGGATCAAACTCGGATCTGTTGACTGGGTGTGAGTGTTTGATTGTTTCTGATGCTCCGTCCATCACCACCCCCTTTTGGACCGCTTTGTTCGCCATAAGTTGGCAGGGTATGCTCACACGTGAGTCCCTTGCTCACTTTGCCACTGGATTCAACCAAGCCTGGCTTAAGATGGCTGAAATGCCAGAAACCGGTCCTAGGAAGCTTGTTTCCGGTCCAGGGAAGGCATGGCTTGGCAGTTCGGGCTGGACTGTTCCCATGAGGCACAGGGTCAGACTGATTTGCATATGGCCATGTCTGAACTGGGGTGGCAGAGTGGGCTAAAGAACGGTGATGGATCAAACTCGGATCTGTTGACTGGGTGTGAGTGTTTGATTGTTTCTGATGCTCCGTCCATCACCAACCCGTTTTGTACCGCTTTGTTCGCCATAAGTTGGCAGGGTATGCTCAGACGTGAGACCCTTGCTCACTTTGCCACTGGATTCAAGCAAGCCTGGCTGAAGACGGCTGAAATGCCAGAAACCGGTCCTAGGAAGCTTGTTTCCGGTCCAGGGAAGGCATGGCTTGGCAGTTCGAGCTGGACTGTTCCCATGAGGCACAGGTTCAGACTCATTTGCATATGGCCATGTCTGAACTGGGGTGGCAGAGTGGGCTAAAGAACGAGGATGGATCAAACTCGGATCTGTTGACTGGGTGTGAGTGTTTGATTGGTTCTGATACTCCGTCCATCACCACCCCCTTTTGTACCGCTTTGTTCGACATAAGTTGGCAGGGTATGCTCAGACGTGAGTACCTTGCTCACTTTCCACTGGATTCAAGCAAACCTGGCTAAAGACGGCTGAAATGACAATAACCGGTCCTAGAAAGCTTGTTTCCGGTCCAGGGAAGGCATGGCTTGGCAGTTCGGGCTGGACTGTTCCCATGAGGCACAAGGTCAGACTGATTTGCATATGGCCATGTCTGAACTGGGATGGCAGAGTGGGCTAAAGAACGGTGATGGATCAAACTCGGATCTGTTGACTGGGTGTGAGTGTTTGATTGTTTCTGATGCTCCTTCCATCACCACCCCCTTTTGTACCGCTTTGTTCGCCATAAGTTTGCAGGGTATGCTCAGACGTGAGTCCCTTGCTCACTTTGCCACTGGATTCAAGCAAGCAAGGCTGAAGACGGCTGAAATGCCAGAAACAGGTCCTAGGAAGCTTGTTTACGGTCCAGGGAAGGCATGGCTTGGCAGTTCGGGCTGGACTGTTCCCATGAGGTACAGGGTCAGACTGATTTGCATATGGCCATGTCTGAACTGGGGTGGCAGAGTGGGTTAAAGAACGGCGATGGATCAAACTCTGATCTGTTGACTGGGTATGAATGTTTTATTGGTTCCGATGCTCCGTCCATCACCACCCCCTTTTGTACTGCTTTGTTCGCCATAAGTTGGCAGGGTATGCTCAGACGTGAGTCCCTTGCTCACTTTGCCACTGGATTCAAGCAAGCCTGGCTGAAGACGGCTGAAATACCAGAAACCGGTCCCAGGACGCTTGTTTCCGGTCCAGGGAAGTCATGGCTTGGCAGTTCGGGCTGGACTGTTCCCATGAGGCACACGGTCAGACTGATTTGCATATGGCCATGTCTGAACTGGCGTGGCAGAGTGGGCCAAAGAACGGTGATGGATCAAACTCAGATCTGTTGACTGGGTGTGAGTGTTTGATTGGTTCTGATGCTCAGTCCATCACCACCCCCTTTTGTACCGCTTTGTTCGCCATAAGTTGGCAGGGTATGTTCAGACGTGAGTCCCTTGCTCACTTTGCCACTGGATTCAAGCAAGCCTGGGTGAAGACAGCTGAAATGCCAGAAATCCATCCTAGGAAACTTGTTTCCTGTCCAGGAAAGGCATGGCTTGGCAATTCGGGCTGGACTGTTCCCATGAGGCACAGGGTCAGACTGATTTTCATATGGCCATGTCTGAACTGGGGTGGCAGAGTGGGCTAAAGCATGGTGATGGATCAAACTCGGATCTGTTGACTGGGTGTGAGTGTTTGATTGGTTCTGATGCTCCTTCCATCACCACCCCCTTTTGTACCGCTTTGTTCGCCATAAGTTTGCAGGGTATGCTCAGACGTGAGTCCCTTGCTCACTTTGCCACTGGATTCAAGCAAGCCTGGCTGAAGACGGCTGAAATGCCAGAAACCGGTCCTAGGAAGCTTGTTTACGGTCCAGGGAAGGCATGGCTTGGCAGTTCGGGCTGGACTGTTCCCATGAGGTACAGGGTCAGACTGATTTGCATATGGCCATGTCTGAACTGGGGTGGCAGAGTGGGTTAAAGAACGGCAATGGATCAAACTCTGATCTGTTGACTGGGTATGAGTGTTTTATTGGTTCTGATGCTCCGTTCATCACCACCCCCTTTTGTACCGCTTTGTTCGCCATAAGTTGGCAGGATATGCTCAGACGTGAGTCCCTTGCTCACTTTGCCACTGGATTCAAGCAAGCCTGGCTGAAGACGGCTGAAATGCCAGAAACTGGTCCTAGGACGCTTGTTTCCGGTCCAGGGAAGTCATGGCTTGGCAGTTCGGGCTGGACTGTTCCCATGAGGCACACGGTCAGACTGATTTGCATATGGCCATGTCTGAACTGGCGTGGCAGATTGGGCCAAAGAACGGTGATGGATCAAACTCAGATTTGTTGACTGGGTGTGAGTGTTTGATTGGTTCTGATGCTCCGTCCATCACCACCCCCTTTTGTACCGCTTTGTTCGCCATAAGTTGGCAGGGTATGCTCAGACGTGAGTCCCTTGCTCACTTTGCCACTGGATTCAAGCAAGCCTGGCTGAAGACGGCTGAAATCCAGAAACCGGTCCTAGGAATCTTGTTTCCGATCCAGGGAAGGCATGGCTTGTCAGTTCGGGCTGGACTGTCCCCATGAGGCACAGGGTCAGACTGAATTGCATATGGCCATGTGTGAACTGGGGTGGCAGAGTGGGCTAAAGAACGGTGATGGATCAAACTCGGATCTGTTGACTGGGTGTGAGTGTTTGATTGTTTCTGATGCTCCGTCCATCACCACCCCCTTTTGGACCGCTTTGTTCGCCATAAGTTGGCAGGGTATGCTCACACGTGAGTCCCTTGCTCACTTTGCCACTGGATTTAACCAAGCCTGGCTGAAGACGGCTGAAATGCCAGAAACACTGTCCTAGTAAGCTTGTTTCCGGTCCAGGGAAGGCATGGCTTGGCAGTTCGGGCTGGACTGTTCCCATGAGGCACAGGGTCAGACTGATTTGCATATGGCCATGTCTGAACTGGGGTGGCAGAGTGGGCTAAAGAACGGTGATGGATCAAACTCGTATCTGTTGACTGGGTGTGAGTGTTTGATTGTTTGTGATGCTCCGTCCATCACCAACCCGTTTTGTACCGCTTTGTTCGCCATAAGTTGGCAGGGTATGCTCAGACGTGAGACCCTTGCTTACTTTGCCACTGGATTCAAGCAAGCCTGGCTGAAGATGGCTGAAATGCCATGAACCAGTCCTAGGAAGCTTGTTTCCGGTCCAGGGAAGGCATGGCTTGGCAGTTCGAGCTGGACTGTTCCCATGAGGCACAGGGTCAGACTCATTTGCATATGGCCATGTCTGAACTGGGGTGGCAGAGTGGGCTAAAGAACGGTGATGGATCAAACTCGGATCTGTTGACTGGGTGTGAGTGTTTGATTGTTTCTGATGCTACGTCCATCACCACTCCCTTTTGTACTGCTTTGTTCGCCATAAGTTGGCAGGGTACTCTCAGACGTGAGTCCCTTGCTCACTTTGCCACTGGATTCAAGCAAGCCTGGCTGAAGGCGGCTGAAATGCCAGAAACCGTTCCTAGGAAGCTTGTTTCCGGTCCAGGGAAGGCATGGCTTGGCAGTTCGGGTTGGACTGTTCCCATGAGGCACAGGTTCAGACTGATTTGCATATGGCCATGTCTGAATTGGGGTGGCAGAGTGGGCTAAAGAACGGTGATGGATCAAAGTCGGATCTGTTGACTGGGTGTGAGTGTTTGATTGGTTCTGATGCTCCGTCCATCACCACCCCCTTTTGTACCGCTTTGTTCGCCATAAGTTGGTAGGGTATGCTCAGACATGAGTCCCTTGCTCACTTTGCCACTGGATTCAAGCAAGCCTGGGTGAAGACGGCTGAAATGCCAGAAACCGGTCCTAGGAAGCTTGTTTCCGGTCCAGGGAAGGCATGGCTTGTCAGTTCGGGCTGGACTGTCCCCATGAGGCACAGGGTCAGACTGAATTGCATATGGCCATGTGTGAACTGGGGTGGCAGAGTGGGCTAAAGAACGGTGATGGATCAAACTCAGATCTGTTGACTGGGTGTGAGTGTTTGATTGTTTCTGATGCTCCGTCCATCACCACCCCCTTTTGGACCGCTTTGTTCGCCATAAGTTGGCAGGGTATGCTCACACGTGAGTCCCTTGCTCACTTTGCCACTGGATTCAACCAAGCCTGGCTGAAGACGGCTGAAATGCCAGAAACCGGTCCTAGGAAGCTTGTTTACGGTCCAGGGAAGGCATGGCTTGGCAGTTCGGGCTGGACTGTTCCCATGAGGTACAGGGTCAGACTGATTTGCATATGGCCATGTCTGAACTGGGGTGGCAGAGTGGGTAAAAGAACGGCGATGGATCAAACTCTGATCTGTTGACTGAGTATGAGTGTTTTATTGGTTCCGATGCTCCGTCCATTACCACCCCCTTTTGTACTGCTTTTTTCGCCATAAGTTGGCAGGGTATGCTCAGACGTGAGTCCCTTGCTCACTTTGCCACTGGATTCAAGCAAGCCTGGCTGAAGACAGCTGAAATGCCAGAAATCCATCCTAGGAAACTTGTTTCCTGTCCAGGGAAGGCATGGCTTGGCAATTCGGGCTGGACTGTTCCCATGAGGCACAGGTTCAGACTGATTTGCATATGGCCATGTCTGAACTGGCGTGCAGAGTGGGCCAAAGAATGGTGATGGATCAAACTCAGATCTGTTGACTGGGTGTGAGTGTTTGATTGGTTCTGATGCTCCGTCCATCACCACCCCCTTTTGTACCGCTTTGTTCGCCATAAGTTGGCAGGGTATGTTCAGACGTGAGTCCCTTGCTCACTTTGCCACTGGATTCAAGCAAGCCTGGCTGAAGACAGCTGAAATGCCACAAATCCATCCTAGGAAACTTGTTTCCTGTCCAGGGAAGGCATGGCTTGGCAATTCGGGCTGGACTGTTCCCATGAGGCACAGGGTCAGACTGATTTTCATATGGCCATGTCTGAACTGGGGTGGCAGAGTGGGCTAAAGAATGGTGATGGATCAAACTCGGATCTGTTGACTGGGTGTGAGTGTTTGATTGGTTCTGATGCTCCTTCCATCACCACCCCCTTTTGTACCGCTTTGTTCGCCATAAGTTTGCAGGGTATGCTCAGACGTGAGTCCCTTGCTCACTTTGCCACTGGATTCAAGCAAGCCTGGCTGAAGACGGGTGAAATGCCAGAAACCGGTCCTAGGAAGCTTGTTTACGGTCCAGGGAAGGCATGGCTTGGCAGTTCGGGCTGGACTGTTCCCATGAGGCACAGGGTCAGACTGATTTGCATATGGCCATGTCTGAACTGGGGTGGCAGAGTGGGTTAAAGAACGGCAATGGATCAAACTCTGATCTGTTGACTGGGTATGAGTGTTTTATTGGTTCTGATGCTCCGTCCATCACCACCCCCTTTTGTACCGCTTTGTTCGCCATAAGTTGGCAGGATATGCTCAGACGTGAGTCCCTTGCTCACTTTGCCACTGGATTCAAGCAAGCCTGGCTGAAGACGGCTGAAATCCAGAAACCGGTCCTAGGAAGCTTGTTTCCGGTCCAGGGAAGGCATGGCTTGTCAGTTCGGGCTGGACTGTCCCCATGAGGCACAGGGTCAGACTGAATTGCATATGGCCATGTGTGAACTGGGGTGGCAGAGTGGGCTAAAGAACGGTGATGGATCAAACTCGGATCTGTTGACTGGGTGTGAGTGTTTGATTGTTTCTGATGCTCCGTCCATCACCACCCCCTTTTGGACCGCTTTGTTCGCCATAAGTTGGCAGGGTATGCTCACATGTGAGTCCCTTGCTCACTTTGCCACTGGATTTAACCAAGCCTGGCTGAAGACGGCTGAAATGCCAGAAACACTGTCCTAGTAAGCTTGTTTCCGGTCCAGGGAAGCCATGGCTTGGCAGTTCGGGCTGGACTGTTCCCATGAGGCACAGGGTCAGACTGATTTGCATATGGCCATGTCTGAACTGGGGTGGCAGAGTGGGCTAAAGAACGGTGATGGATCAAACTCGGATCTGTTGACTGGGTGTGAGTGTTTGATTGTTTCTGATGCTCCGTCCATCACCAACCCGTTTTGTACCGCTTTGTTCGCCATAAGTTGGCAGGGTATGCTCAGACGTGAGACCCTTGCTCACTTTGCCACTGGATTCAAGCAAGCCTGGCTGAAGATGGCTGAAATGCCAGAAACCGGTCCTAGGAAGCTTGTTTCCGGTCCAGGGAAGGCATGGCTTGGCAGTTCGAGCTGGACTGTTCCCATGAGGCACAGGGTCAGACTCATTTGCATATGGCCATGTCTGAACTGGGGTGGCAGAGTGGGCTAAAGAACGGTGATGGATCAAACTCGGATCTGTTGACTGGGTGTGAGTGTTTGATTGGTTCTCATGCTCCGTCCATCACCACCCCCTTTTGTACCGCTTTGTTCGACATAAGTCGGCAGGGTATGCTCAGACGTGAGTACCTTGCTCACTTTCCACTGGATTCAAGCAAACCTGGCTGAAGACGGCTGAAATGCCAATAACCGGTCCTAGAAAGCTTGTTTCCGGTCCAGGGAAGGCATGGCTTGGCAGTTCGGGCTGGACTGTTCCCATGAGGCACAGGGTCAGACTGATTTGCATATGGCCATGTCTGAATTGGGGTGGCAGAGTGGGCTAAAGAACGGTGATGGATCAAAGTCGGATCTGTTGACTGGGTGTGAGTGTTTGATTGGTTCTGATGCTCCGTCCATCACCACCCCCTTTTGTACCGCTTTGTTCGCCATAAGTTGGCAGGGTATGCTCAGACATGAGTCCCTTGCTCACTTTGCCACTGGTTTCAAGCAAGCCTGGGTGAAGACGGCTGAAATGCCAGAAACCGGTCCTAGGAAGCTTGTTTCCGGTCCAGGGAAGGCATGGCTTGTCAGTTCGGGCTGGACTGTCCCCATGAGGCACAGGGTCAGACTGAATTGCATATGGCCATGTGTGAACTGGGGTGGCAGAGTGGGCTAAAGAACGGTGATGGATCAAACTCAGATCTGTTGACTGGGTGTGAGTGTTTGATTGTTTCTGATGCTCCGTCCATCACCACCCCCTTTTGGACTGCTTTGTTCGCCATAAGTTGGCAGGGTATGCTCACACGTGAGTCCCTTGCTCACTTTGCCACTGGATTCAACCAAGCCTGGCTGAAGACGGCTGAAATGCCAGAAACCGGTCCTGGGGAGCTTGTTTCCGGTCCAGCGAAGGCATGGCTTGGCAGTTCGGGCTGGACTGTTCCCATGAGGCACAGGGTCAGACTGATTTGCATATGGCCATGTCTGAACTGGGGTGGCAGAGTGGGCTAAAGAACGGTGATGGATCAAACTCGGATCTGTTGACTGGGTGTGAGTGTTTGATTGTTTCTGATGCTCCGTCCTTCACCACCCCCTTTTGTACCGCTTTGTTCGACATAAGTTGGCAGGGTATGCTCAGACGTGAGTCCCTTGCTCACTTTGCCACTGTATTCAAGCAAGCGTGGCTGAAGACGGCTGAAATGCCAGAAACCGGTCCTAGGAAGCTTGTTTCCGATCCAGGGAAGGCATGGCTTGGCAGTTCGGGCTGGACTGTTCCCATGAGGCACAGGGTCAGACTGATTTCCATATGGCCATGTCTGAACTGGGGTGGCAGAGTGGGCTAAAGAACGGTGATGGTTCAAACTCGGATCTGTTGACTGGGTGTGAGTGTTTGATTGGTTCTGATGCTCCGTCCATCACCACCCCCTTTTGTACCGCTTTGTTCGCCATAAGTTTTCAGGGTATGCTCAGACGTGAGTCCCTTGCTCACTTTGTCACTGGATTCAAGCAAGCCTGGCTGAAGACGGCTGAAATGCCAGAAACCGGTCCTAGGAAGCTTGTTTCCGGTCCAGATAAGGCATGGCTTGGCAGTTCGGGCTGGACTGTTCCCGTGAGGCACAGGGTCAGACTGATTTGCATATGGCCATGTCTGAACTGGGGTGGCAGAGTGGGTTAAAGAACGGTGATGGATCAAACTCGGATCTGTTGACTGGGTATGAGTGTTTGATTGGTTCTGATGCTCCGTCCATCACCACCCCCTTTTGTACCGCTTTGTTCACCATAAGTTGGCAGGGTATGCTCAGACGTGAGTCCCTTGCTCACTTTGCCACTGGGTTCAAGCAAGCCTGGCTGAAGACGTCTGAAATGCCAGAAACCGGTCCTAGGACGCTTGTTTCCGGTCCTGGGAAGGCATGCCTTGACAGTTCGGGCTGGACTGTTCCCATGAAGCACAGGGTCAGACTGATTTGCATATGGCCATGTCTGAACTGGGGTGGCAGAGTGGGCTAAAGAACGGTGATGGATCAAACTCGGATCTGTTGACTGGGTGTGAGTGTTTGATTGTTTCTGATGCTCCGTCCATCACCACCCCCTTTTGTACTGCTTTGTTCGCCATAAGTTGGCAGGGTACTCTCAGACGTGAGTCCCTTGCTCACTTTGCCACTGGATTCAAGCAAGCCTGGCTGAAGACGGCTGAAATGCCAGAAACCCGTCTTAGGAAACTTGTTTCCTGTCCAGGGAAGGCATGGCTTGGCAGTTCGGGCTGGACTGTTCCCGTGAGGCACAGGGTCAGACTGATTTGCATATGGCCATGTCTGAACTGGGGTGGCAGAGTGGGTTAAAGAACGGTGATGGATCAAACTCGGATCTGTTGACTGGGTATGAGTGTTTGATTGGTTCTGATGCTCCGTCCATCACCACCCCCTTTTGTACCGCTTTGTTCACCATAAGTTTGCAGGGTATGCTCAGACGTGAGTCCCTTGCTCACTTTGCCACTGGATTCAACCAAGCCTGGCTGAAGACATCTGAAATGCCAGAAACCGGTCCTAGGATGCTTGTTTCCGGTCCAGGGAAGGCATGGCTTGACCGTTCGGGCTGGACTGTTCCCATGAGGCACAGGGTCAGACTGATTTGCATATGGCCATGTCTGAACTGGGGTGGCAGAGTGGGCCAAAGAACGGTGATGGATCAAACTCGGATCTGTTGACTGGGTGTGAGTGTTTGATTGGTTCTGATGCTCCGTCCATCACCACCCCCTTTTGTACCGCTTTGTTCGCCATAAGTTGGCAGGGTATGCTCAGACGTGAGTCCCTTGCTCACTTTGCCACTGGATTAAAGCAAGCAAGGCTGAAGACGGCTGAAATGCCAGAAACCGGTCCTAGGAATGTTGTTTCCGGTCCAGGGAAGGCATGGCTTGGCAGTTCGGGCTGGACTGTCCCCATGAGGCACAGGGTCAGACTGAATTGCATATGGCCATGTCTGAACTGGGGTGGCAGAGTGGGCTAAAGACCGGTGATGGATCAAACTCGGATCTGTTGACTGGGTGTGAGTGGTTGATTGGTTCGGATGCTCCGCCCATCACCACCCCCTTTTGTACCGCTTTGTTCGCCATAAGTTGGCAGGGTATGTTCAGACGTGAGTCCCTTGCTCACTTTGCCACTGGATTCAAGCAAGCCTGGCTGAAGACGGCTGAAATGCCAGAAACCGGTCCTAGGAAGCTTGTTTCCTGTCCAGGGAAGGCATGGCTTGGCAGTTCGGGCTGGACTGTTCCCATGAGGCACAGGGTCAGACTGATTTGCATATGGCCATGTCTGAACTGGGGTGGCAGAGTGGGTTAAAGAACGGTGATGGATCAAACTCGGATCTGTTGACTGGGTATGAGTGTTTGATTGGTTCTGATGCTCCGTCCATCACCACCCCCTTTTGTACCGCTTTCTTCACCATAAGTTGGCAGGGTATGCTCAGACGTGAGTCCCTTGCTCACTTTGCCACTGGGTTCAACCAAGCCTGGCTGAAGACATCTGAAATGCCAGAAACCGGTCCTAGGACGCTTGTTTCCGGTCCAGGGAAGGCATGGCTTGACAGTTCGGGCTGGACTGTTCCCATGAGGCACAGGGTCAGACTGATTTGCATATGGCCATGTCTGAACTGGGGTGGCAGAGTGGGCCAAAGAACGGTGATGGATCAAACTCGGATCTGTTGACTGGGTGTGAGTGTTTGATTGGTTCTGATGCTCCGTCCATCACCACCCCCTTTTGTACCGCTTTGTTCGCCATAAGTTGGCAGGGTATGCTCAGATGTGAGTCCCTTGCTCACTTTGCCACTGGATTCAAGCAAGCAAGGCTGAAGACGGCTGAAATGCCAGAAAACGGTCCTAGGAAGCTTGTTTCCGGTCCAGGGAAGGCATGGCTTGGCAGTTCGGGCTGGACTGTCCCCATGAGGCACAGGGTCAGACTGAATTGCATATGGTCATGTCTGAACTGGGGTGGCAGAGTGGGCTAAAGACCGGTGATGGATCAAACTCGGATCTGTTGACTGGGTGTGAGTGTTTGATTGGTTCTGATGCTCCGTCCATCACCACCCCTTTTTGTACCGCTTTGTTCGCCATAAGTTGGCAGGGTATGCTCAGACGTGAGTCCCTTGCTCACTTTGCCACTGGATTCAAGCAAGCAAGGCTGAAGACGGCTGAAATGCCAGAAACCGGTCCTAGGAAGCTTGTTTCCGGTCCAGGGAAGGCATGGCTTGGCAGTTCGGGCTGGACTGTCCCCATGAGGCACAGGGTCAGACTGAATTGCATATGGCCATGTCTGAACTGGGGTGGCAGAGTGGGCTAAAGACCGGTGATGGATCAAACTCGGATCTGTTGACTGGGTGTGAGTGGTTGAGTGGTTCTGATGCTCCGCCCATCACCACCCCCTTTTGTACCGCTTTGTTCGCCATAAGTTGGCAGGGTATGTTCAGACGTGAGTCCCTTGCTCACTTTGCCACTGGATTCAAGCAAGCCTGGCTGAAGACGGCTGAAATGCCGGAAACCGGTCCTAGGAAGCTTGTTTCCTGTCCAGGGAAGGCATGGCTTGGCAGTTCGGGCTGGACTGTTCCCTTGAGGCACAGGGTCAGACTGATTTGCATATGGCCATGTCTGAACTGGGGTGGCAGAGTGGGTTAAAGAACGGTGATGGATCAAACTCGGATCTGTTGACTGGGTATGAGTGTTTGATTGGTTCTGATGCTCCGTCCGACCCCACCCCCTTTTGTACCGCTTTCTTCACCATAAGTTGGCAGGGTATGCTCAGACGTGAGTCCCTTGCTCACTTTGCCACTGGGTTCCACCAAGCCTGGCTGAAGACATCTGAAATGCCAGAAACCGGTCCTAGGACGCTTGTTTCCGGTCCAGGGAAGGCATGGCTTGACAGTTCGGGCTGGACTGTTCCCATGAGGCACAGGGTCAGACTGATTTGCATATGGCCATGTCTGAACTGGGGTGGCAGAGTGGGCCAAAGAACGGTGATGGATCATACTCGGATCTGTTGACTGGGTGTGAGTGTTTGATTGGTTCTGATGCTCCGTCCATCACCACCCCCTTTTGTACCGCTTTGTTCGCCATAAGTTGGCAGGGTATGCTCAGATGTGAGTCCCTTGCTCCCTTTGCCACTGGATTCAAGCAAGCCTGGCTGAAGACGGCTGAAATGTCAGAAACCGGTCCTAGGAAGCTTGTTTCCGGTCCAGGGAAGGCATGGCTTGGCAGTTCGGGCTGGACTGTCCCCATGAGGCACAGGGTCAGACTGAATTGCATATGGCCATGTCTGAACTGGGGTGGCAGAGTGGGCTAAAGACCGGTGATGGATCAAACTCGGATCTGTTGACTGGGTGTGAGTGGTTGATTGGTTCTGATGCTCCGCGCATCACCACCCCCTTTTGTACCACTTTGTTCGCCAGAAGTTGGCAGGGTATGTTCAGACGTTAGTCCCTTGCTCACTTTGCCACTGGATTCAAGCAAGCCTGGCTGAAGACAGCTGAAATGCCAGAAATCCATCCTAGGAAACTTGTTTCCTGTCCAGGGAAGGCATGGCTTGGCAGTTCGGGCTGGACTGTCCCCATGAGGCACAGGGTCAGACTGATTTTCATATGGCCATGTCTGAACTGGGGTGGCAGAGTGGGCTAAAGAATGGTGATGGATCAAACTCGGATCTGTTGACTGGGTGTGAGTGTTTGATTGGTTCTGATGCTCCTTCCATCACCACCCCCTTTTGTACCGCTTTGTTCGTCATAAGTTTGCAGGGTATGCTCAGACGTGAGTCCCTTGCTCACTTTGCCACTGGATTCAAGCAAGCCTGGCTGAAGACGACTGAAATGCCAGAAACCGGTCATAGGAAGCTTGTTTACGGTCCAGGGAAGCCACGGCTTGGCAGTTCGGGCTGGACTGTTCCCATGAGGTACAGGGTCAGACTGATTTGCATATGGCCATGTCTGAACTGGGGTGGCAGAGTGGGTTAAAGAACGGCGATGGATCAAACTCTGATCTGTTGACTGGGTATGAGTGTTTTATTGGTTCTGATGCTCCGTCCATCACCACCCCCTTTTGTACCGCTTTGTTCGCCATAAGTTGGCAGGGTATGCTCAGACGTGAGTCCTTTGCTCACTTTGCCACTGGATTCAAGCAAGCCTGGCTGAAGACGGCTGAAATCCAGAAACCGGTCCTAGGAAGCTTGTTTCCGGTCCAGGGAAGGCATGGCTTGTCAGTTCGGGCTGGACTGTTCCCATGAGGCACAGGGTCAGACTGAATTGCATATGGCCATGTGTGAACTGGGGTGGCAGAGTGGGCTAAAGAACGGTGATGGATCAAACTCGGATCTGTTGACTGGGTGTGAGTGTTTGATTGTTTCTGATGCTCCTTCCATCACCACCCCCTTTTGGACCGCTTTGTTTGCCATAAGTTGGCAGGGTATGCTCACACGTGAGTCCCTTGCTCACTTTGCCACTGGATTCAACCAAGCCTGGCTGAAGATGGCTGAAATGCCAGAAACCGGTCCTAGGAAGCTTGTTTCCGGTCCAGGGAAGGCATGGCTTGGCAGTTCGGGCTGGACTGTTCCCATGAGGCACAGGGTCAGACTGATTTGCATATGGCCATGTCTGAACTGGGGTGGCAGAGTGGGCTAAAGAACGGTGATGGATCAAACTCGGATCTGTTGACTGGGTGTGAGTGTTTGATTGTTTCTGATGCTCCGTCCATCACCAACCCGTTTTGTACCGCTTTGTTCGCCATAAGTTGGCAGGGTATGCTCAGACGTGAGACCCTTGCTCACTTTGCCACTGGATTCAAGCAAGCCTGGCTGAAGACGGCTGAAATGCCAGAAACCGGTCCTAGGAAGCTTGTTTCCGGTCCAGGGAAGGCATGGCTTGGCAGTTCGAGCTGGACTGTTCCCATGAGGCACAGGGTCAGACTCATTTGCATATGGCCATGTCTGAACTGGGGTGGCAGAGTGGGCTAAAGAACGAGGATGGATCAAACTCGGATCTGTTGACTGGGTGTGAGTGTTTGATTGGTTCTGATGCTCCGTCCATCACCACCCCCTTTTGTACCGCTTTGTTCGACTTAAGTTGGCAGGGTATGCTCAGACGTGAGTACCTTGCTCACTTTCCACTGGATTCAAGCAAACCTGGCTAAAGACGGCTGAAATGCCAATAACCGGTCCTAGAAAGCTTGTTTCCGGTCCAGGGAAGGCATGGCTTGGCAGTTCGGGCTGGACTGTTCCCATGAGGCACAAGGTCAGACTGATTTGCATATGGCCATGTCTGAACTGGGGTGGCAGAGTGGGCTAAAGAACGGTGATGGATCAAACTCGGATCTGTTGACTGGGTGTGAGTGTTTGATTGTTTCTGATGCTCCCTCCATCACCACCCCCTTTTGTACCGCTTTGTTCGCCATAAGTTTGCAAGGTATGCTCAGACGTGAGTCCCTTGTTCACTTTGCCACTGGATTCAAGCAAGCCTGGCTGAAGACGGCTGAAATGCCAGAAACCGGTCCTAGGAAGCTTGTTTACGGTCCAGGGAAGGCATGGCTTGGCAGTTCGGGCTGGACTGTTCCCATGAGGTACAGGGTCAGACTGATTTGCATATGGCCATGTCTGAACTGGGGTGGCAGAGTGGGTTAAAGAACGGCGATGGATCAAACTCTGATCTGTTGACTGGGTATGAGTGTTTTATTGGTTCCGATGCTCCATCCATCACCACCCCCTTTTGTACTGCTTTGTTCGCCATAAGTTGGCAGGGTATGCTCAGACGTGAGTCCCTTGCTCACTTTGCCACTGGATTCAAGCAAGCCTGGCTGAAGACGGCTGAAATACCAGAAACCGGTCCTAGGACGCTTGTTTCCGGTCCAGGGAAGTCATGGCTTGGCAGTTCGGGATGGACTGTTCCCATGAGGCACACGGTCAGACTGATTTGCATATGGCCATGTCTGAACTGGCGTGGCAGAGTGGGCCAAAGAACGGTGATGGATCAAACTCAGATCTGTTGACTGGGTGTGAGTGTTTGATTGGTTCTGATGCTCCGTCCATCACCACCCCCTTTTGTACCGCTTTGTTCACCATAAGTTGGCAGGGTATGTTCAGACGTGAGTCCCTTGCTCACTTTGCCACTGGATTCAAGCAAGCCTGGCTGAAGACAGCTGAAATGCCAGAAATCCATCCTAGGAAACTTGTTTCCTGTCCAGGGAAGGCATGGCTTGGCAATTCGGGCTGGACTGTTCCCATGAGGGACAGGGTCAGACTGATTTTCATATGGCCATGTCTGAACTGGGGTGGCAGAGTGGGCTAAAGAATGGTGATGGATCAAACTCGGATCTGTTGACTGGGTGTGAGTGTTTGATTGGTTCTGATGCTCCTTCCATCACCACCCCCTTTTGTACCGCTTTGTTCGCCATAAGTTTGCAGGGTATGCTCAGACGTGAGTCCCTTGCTCACTTTGCCACTGGATTCAAGCAAGCCTGGCTGAAGACGGCTGAAATGCCAGAAACCGGTCCTAGGAAGCTTGTTTACGGTCCAGGGAAGGCATGGCTTGGCAGTTCGGGCTGGACTGTTCCCAGGAGGTACAGGGTTAGACTGATTTGCATATGGCCATGTCTGAACTGGGGTGGCAGAGTGGGTTAAAGAACGGCAATGGATCAAACTCTGATCTGTTGACTGGGTGTGAGTGTTTTATTGGTTCTGATGCTCCGTCCATCACCACCCCCTTTTGTACCGCTTTGTTCGCCATAAGTTGGCAGGATATGCTCAGACGTGAGTCCCTTGCTCACTTTGCCACCGGATTCAAACAAGCCTGGCCGAAGACGGCTGAAATGCCAGAAACTGGTCCTAGGAAGCTTGTTTCCGGTCCAGGGAAGGCATGGTTTGGCAGTTCGGGCTGGACTGTTCCCATGAGGCACAGGGTCAGCCCGATTTGCAAATGGCCATGTCTGAACTGAGGTGGCAGAGTGGGCTAAAGAACGGTGATGGATCAAACTCAGATCTGTTGACTGGGTGTGAGTGTTTGATTGGTTCTGATGCTCCGTCTATCACCACCCCCTTTTGAACCGCTTTGTTCGCCATAAGTTGGCAGGGCATGCTCAGACGTGAGTCCCTCACTCACTTTGCCACTGGATTCAAGCAAGCCTGGCTGAAGAAGGCTGACCTTCCAGAAACCGGTCCTAGGAATCTTGTTTCCGGTCCAGAGAAGGCATGGATTGGCAGTTCGGGATGGACTGTTCCCATGAGGCACAGGGTCAGACTGATTTGCATATGGCCATGTCTGAACTGGGGTGGCAGAGTGGGCTAAAGAACAGTGATGGATCAAACTCGGATCTGTTGACTGGGTGTGAGTGTTTGATTGGTTCTGATGCTCCTTCCATCACCACCCCCTTTTGTACCGCTTTGTTCGCCATAAGTTTGCAGGGTATGTTCAGACGTTAGTCCCTTGCTCACTTTGCCACTGGATTCAAGCAAGCCTGGCTGAAGACAGCTGAAATGCCAGAAATCCATCCTAGGAAACTTGTTTCCTGTCCAGGGAAGGCATGGCTTGGCAATTCGGGCTGGACTGTTCCCATGAGGCACAGGGTCAGACTGATTTTCATATGGCCATGTCTGAACTGGGGTGGCAGAGTGGGCTAAAGAATGGTGATGGATCAAACTCGGATCTGTTGACTGGGTGTGAGTGTTTGATTGGTTCTGATGCTCCTTCCATCACCACCCCCTTTTGTACCGCTTTGTTCATCATAAGTTTGCAGGGTATGCTCAGACGTGAGTCCCTTGCTCACTTTGCCACTGGATTCAAGCAAGCCTGGCTGAAGACGACTGAAATGCCAGAAACCGGTCATAGGAAGCTTGTTTACGGTCCAGGGAAGCCACGGCTTGGCAGTTCGGGCTGTACTGTTCCCATGAGGTACAGGGTCAGACTGATTTGCATATGGCCATGTCTGAACTGGGGTGGCAGAGTGGGTTAAAGAACGGCGATGGATCAAACTCTGATCTGTTGACTGGGTATGAGTGTTTTATTGGTTCTGATGCTCCGTCCATCACCACCCCCTTTTGTACCGCTTTGTTCGCCATAAGTTGGCAGGGTATGCTCAGACGTGAGTCCTTTGCTCACTTTGCCACTGGATTCAAGCAAGCCTGGCTGAAGACGGCTGAAATCCAGAAACCGGTCCTAGGAAGCTTGTTTCCGGTCCAGGGAAGGCATGGCTTGTCAGTTCGGGCTGGACTGTTCCCATGAGGCACAGGGTCAGACTGAATTGCATATGGCCATGTGTGAACTGGGGTGGCAGAGTGGGCTAAAGAACGGTGATGGATCAAACTCGGATCTGTTGACTGGGTGTGAGTGTTTGATTGTTTCTGATGCTCCTTCCATCACCACCCCCTTTTGGACCGCTTTGTTCGCCATAAGTTGGCAGGGTATGCTCACACGTGAGTCCCTTGCTCACTTTGCCACTGGATTCAACCAAGCCTGGCTGAAGATGGCTGAAATGCCAGAAACCGGTCCTAGGAAGCTTGTTTCCGGTCCAGGGAAGGCATGGCTTGGCAGTTCGGGCTGGACTGTTCCCATGAGGCACAGGGTCAGACTGATTTGCATATGGCCATGTCTGAACTGGGGTGGCAGAGTGGGCTAAAGAACGAGGATGGATCAAACTCGGATCTGTTGACTGGGTGTGAGTGTTTGATTGGTTCTGATGCTCCGTCCATCACCACCCCCTTTTGTACCGCTTTGTTCGACTTAAGTTGGCAGGGTATGCTCAGACGTGAGTACCTTGCTCACTTTCCACTGGATTCAAGCAAACCTGGCTAAAGACGGCTGAAATGCCAATAACCGTTCCTAGAAAGCTTGTTTCCGGTCCAGGGAAGGCATGGCTTGGCAGTTGGGCTGGACTGTTCCCATGAGGCACAAGGTCAGACTGATTTGCATATGGCCATGTCTGAACTGGGGTGGCAGAGTGGGCTAAAGAACGGTGATGGATCAAACTCGGATCTGTTGACTGGGTGTGAGTGTTTGATTGTTTCTGATGCTCCTTCCATCACCACCCCCTTTTGTACCGCTTTGTTCGCCATAAGTTTGCAAGGTATGCTCAGACGTGAGTCCCTTGTTCACTTTGCCACTGGATTCAAGCAAGCCTGGCTGAAGACGGCTGAAATGCCAGAAACCGGTCCTAGGAAGCTTGTTTACGGTCCAGGGAAGGCATGGCTTGGCAGTTCGGGCTGGACTGTTCCCATGAGGTACAGGGTCAGACTGATTTGCATATGGCCATGTCTGAACTGGGGTGGCAGAGTGGGTTAAAGAACGGCGATGGATCAAACTCTGATCTGTTGACTGGGTATGAGTGTTTTATTGGTTCCGATGCTCCATCCATCACCACCCCCTTTTGTACTGCTTTGTTCGCCATAAGTTGGCAGGGTATGCTCAGACGTGAGTCCCTTGCTCACTTTGCCACTGGATTCAAGCAAGCCTGGCTGAAGACGGCTGAAATACCAGAAACCGGTCCTAGGACGCTTGTTTCCGGTCCAGGGAAGTCATGGCTTGGCAGTTCGGGCTGGACTGTTCCCATGAGGCACACGGTCAGACTGATTTGCATATGGCCATGTCTGAACTGGCGTGGCAGAGTGGGCCAAAGAACGGTGATGGATCAAACTCAGATCTGTTGACTGGGTGTGAGTGTTTGATTGGTTCTGATGCTCCGTCCATCACCACCCCCTTTTGTACCGCTTTGTTCGCCATAAGTTGGCAGGGTATGTTCAGACGTGAGTCCCTTGCTCACTTTGCCACTGGATTCAAGCAAGCCTGGCTGAAGACAGCTGAAATGCCAGAAATCCATCCTAGGAAACTTGTTTCCTGTCCAGGGAAGGCATGGCTTGGCAATTCGGGCTGGACTGTTCCCATGAGGGACAGGGTCAGACTGATTTTCATATGGCCATGTCTGAACTGGGGTGGCAGAGTGGGCTAAAGAATGGTGATGGATCAAACTCGGATCTGTTGACTGGGTGTGAGTGTTTGATTGGTTCTGATGCTCCTTCCATCACCACCCCCTTTTGTACCGCTTTGTTCGCCATAAGTTTGCAGGGTATGCTCAGACGTGAGTCCCTTGCTCACTTTGCCACTGGATTCAAGCAAGCCTGGCTGAAGACGGCTGAAATGCCAGAAACCGGTCCTAGGAAGCTTGTTTACGGTCCAGGGAAGGCATGGCTTGGCAGTTCGGGCTGGACTGTTCCCAGGAGGTACAGGGTTAGACTGATTTGCATATGGCCATGTCTGAACTGGGGTGGCAGAGTGGGTTAAAGAACGGCAATGGATCAAACTCTGATCTGTTGACTGGGTATGAGTGTTTTATTGGTTCTGATGCTCCGTCCATCACCACCCCCTTTTGTACCGCTTTGTTCGCCATAAGTTGGCAGGATATGCTCAGACGTGAGTCCCTTGCTCACTTTGCCACCGGATTCAAACAAGCCTGGCCGAAGACGGCTGAAATGCCAGAAACTGGTCCTAGGAAGCTTGTTTCCGGTCCAGGGAAGGCATGGTTTGGCAGTTCGGGCTGGACTGTTCCCATGAGGCACAGGGTCAGCCCGATTTGCAAATGGCCATGTCTGAACTGAGGTGGCAGAGTGGGCTAAAGAACGGTGATGGATCAAACTCAGATCTGTTGACTGGGTGTGAGTGTTTGATTGGTTCTGATGCTCCGTCTATCACCACCCCCTTTTGAACCGCTTTGTTCGCCATAAGTTGGCAGGGCATGCTCAGACGTGAGTCCCTCACTCACTTTGCCACTGGATTCAAGCAAGCCTGGCTGAAGAAGGCTGACCTTCCAGAAACCGGTCCTAGGAATCTTGTTTCCGGTCCAGAGAAGGCATGGATTGGCAGTTCGGGATGGACTGTTCCCATGAGGCACAGGGTCAGACTGATTTGCATATGGCCATGTCTGAACTGGGGTGGCAGAGTGGGCTAAAGAACAGTGATGGATCAAACTCGGATCTGTTGACTGGGTGTGAGTTTTTGATTGGTTCTGATGCTCCTTCCATCACCACCCCCTTTTGTACCGCTTTGTTCGCCATAAGTTTGCAGGGTATGCTCAGACGTGAATCCCTTGCTCACTTTGCCACTGGATTCAAGCAAGCCTGGCTGAAGACGGCTGAAATGCCAGAAACCGGTCCTAGGAAGCTTGTTTACGGTCCAGGGAAGGCATGGCTTGGCAGTTCGGGCTGGACTGTTCCCATGAGAAACAGGGTCAGACGGATTTGCATATGGCCATGTCTGAACTGGGGTGGCAGAGTGGGCTAAAGAACAGTGATGGATCAAACTCTGATCTGTTGACTGGGTGTGAGTGTTTGATTGGTTCTGATGCTCCTTCCATCACCACCCCCTTTTGTACCGCTTTGTTCGCCATAAGGTTGCAGGGTATGCTCAGACGTGAGTCCCTTGCTCACTTTGCCACTGGATTCAAGCAAGCCTGGCTGAAGACGGCTGAAATGCCAGAAACCGGTCCTAGGAAGCTTGTTTACGGTCCAGGGAAGGCATGGCTTGGCAGTTCGGGCTGGACTGTTCCCATGAGGTACAGGGTCAGACTGATTTGCATATGGCCATGTCTGAACTGGGGTGGCAGAGTGGGTTAAAGAACGGCGATGGATCAAACTCTGATCTGTTGACTGGGTATGAGTGTTTTATTGGTTCCGATGCTCCGTCCATCACCACCCCCTTTTCTACTGCTTTGTTCGCCATAAGTTGGCAGGGTATGCTCAGACGTGAGTCCCTTACTCACTTTGCCACTGGATTCAAGCAAGCCAGGCTGAAGACGGCTGAAATGCCAGAAACCGGTCCTAGGACGCTTGTTTCCAGTCCAGGGAAGTCATGGCTTGGCAGTTCGGGCTGGACTGTTCCCATGAGGCACACGGTCAGACTGATTTGCATATGGCCATGTCTGAACTGGCGTGGCAGAGTGGGCCAAAGAACGGTGATGGATCAAACTCGGATCTGTTGACTGGGTGTGAATGTTTGATTGGTTCTGATGCTCCGTCCATCACCACCCCCTTTTGAACCGCTTTGTTCGCCATAAGTTGGCAGGGCATACTCAGACGTGAGTCCCTCACTCACTTTGCCACTGGATTCAAGCAAGCCTGGCTGAAGAAGGCTGGCCTTCCAGAAACCGGTCCTAGGAATCTTGTTTCCGGTCCAGAGTAGGCATGGATTGGCAGTTCGGGATGGACTGTTCCCATGAGGCACAGGGTCAGACTGATTTGCATATGGCCATGTCTGAACTGGGGTGGCAGAGTGGGTTAAAGAACGGTGATGGATCAAACTCGGATCTGTTGACTGGGTATGAGTGTTTTATTGGTTCGGATGCTCCGTCCATCACCACCCCCTTTTGTACCGCTTTGTTCGCCATAAGTTGGCAGGGTATGCTCAGACATGAGTCCCTTGCTCACTTTGCCAATGGATTCAAGCAAGCCTGGCTGAAGACAGCTGAAATGCCAGAAACCGGTCCTAGGACGCTTGTTTCCGGTCCAGGGAAGTCATGGCTTGGCAGTTCGGGCTCGACTGTTCCCATGAGGCACACGCTCAGACTGATTTGCATATGGCCATGTCTGATCTGGGGTGGCTGAGTGGGCCAAAGAACGGTGATGGATCAAACTCAGATCTGTTGACTGCGTGTGGGTGTTTGATTGGTTCTGATGCTCCGTCCATCACCACCCCCTTTTGTACCGCTTTGTTCGCGATAAGTTGGCAGGGTATGCTCAGACGTGAGTCCCTTGCTCACTTTGCCACTGGATTCAAGCAAGCCTGGCTGAAGATGGCTGACATGCCAGAAACCGGTCCTAGTTAACTTGTTTCCGGTCCAGGGAAGGCATGGCTTGTCAGTTCGGGCTGGACTGTCCCCATGAGGCACAGGGTCAGACTGAATTGCATATGGCCATGTCTGAACTGGGGTGGCAGAGTGGGCTAAAGAACGGTGATGGATCAAACTCGGATCGGTTGACTAGGTGTGAGTGTTTGATTGTTTCTGATGCTCCGTCCATCACCACCCCCTTTTGTACCGCTTTGTTCGCCATAAGTTGGCAGGGTATGCTCAGACGTGAGACCCTTGCTCACTTTGCCACTGGCTTCAAGCAAGCCTGGCTGAAGGAATGCTGAAATGCCAGCAACCGGTCCTAGGAAGCTTGTTTCCAGTCCAGGGAAGGCATGGCTTGGCAGTTCGAACTGGACTGTTCCCATGAGGCACAGGGTCAGACTGATTTGCACATGGCCATGTCTGAACTGAGGTGGCAGAGTGGGCTAAAGAACGGTGATGGATCAAACTCGGATCTGTTGACTGGGTGTGAGTGTTTGATTGGTTCTGATGCTCCGTCCATCACCACCCCCTTTTGTACCGCTTTGTTCGCCATAACTTGGCAGGGTATGCTAAGACGTGAGTCCCTTGCTCACTTTGCCACTGGATTCAAGCAAGCCTGGATGAGGACGGCTGAAATGCCAGAAACCGGTCCTAGGAAGCTTGTTTCCGGTCCAGGGAAGGCATGGCTTGGCAGTTCGGGCTGGACTGTTCCCTTGAGGCACAGGGTCAGACTGATTTGCATATGGCCATGTCTGAACTGGGGTGGCAGAGTGGGCTAAAGAACAGTGATGGATCAAACTCGGATCTGTTGACTGGGTGTGAGTGTTTGATTTGTTCTGATGCTCCGTACATCACCACCCCCTTTTGAACCGCTTTGTTCGCCATAAGTTGGCAGGGCATGCTAAGACGTGAGTCCCTCACTCACTTTGCCACTGGATTCAAGCAAGCCTGGCTGAAGAAGGCTGACCTTCCAGAAACCGGTCCTAGGAATCTTGTTTCCGGTCCAGAGAAGGCATGGCTTGGCAGTTCGGGATGGACTGTTCCCATGAGGCACAGGGTCAGACTGATTTGCATATGGCCATGTCTGAACTGGGGTGGCAGAGTGGGTTAAAGAACGGTGATGGATCAAACTCGGATCTGTTGACTGGTATGAGTGTTTTATTGGTTCGGATGCTCCGTCCATCACCACCCCCTTTTGTACCGCTTTGTTCGCCATAAGTTGGCAGGGTATGCTCAGACATGAGTCCCTTGCTCACTTTGCCACTGGATTCAAGCAAGCCTGGCTGAAGACAGCTGAAATGCCAGAAACCGGTCCTAGGACGCTTGTTTCCGGTCCAGGGAAGTCATGGCTTGGCAGTTCGGGCTGGACTGTTCCCATGAGGCACACGCTCAGACTGATTTGCATATGGCCATGTCTGATCTGGGGTGGCTGAGTGGGCCAAAGAACGGTGATGGATCAAACTCAGATCTGTTGACTGGGTGTGAGTGTTTGATTGGTTCTGATGCTATGTCCATCACCACCCCCTTTTGTACTGCTTTGTTCGCGATAAGTTGGCAGGGTATGCTCAGACGTGAGTCCCTTGCTCACTTTGCCACTGGATTCAAGCAAGCCTGGCTGAAGATGGCTGACATGCCAGAAACCGGTCCTAGGAAGCTTGTTTCCGGTCCAGGGAATGCATGGCTTGTCAGTTCGGGCTGGACTGTCCCCATGAGGCACAGGGTCAGACTGAATTGCATATGGCCATGTCTGAACTGGGGTGGCGGAGTGGGCTAAAGAACCGTGATGGATCAAACTCGGATCTGTTGACTAGGTGTGAGTGTTTGATTGTTTCTGATGCTCCGTCCATCACCACCCCCTTTTGTACTGCTTTGTTCGCCATAAGTTGGCAGGGTATGCTCAGACGTGAGACCCTTGCTCACTTTGCCACTGGATTCAAGCAAGCCTGGCTGAAGGAATGCTGAAATGCCAGAAACCGGTCCTAGGAAGCTTGTTTCCAGTCCAGGGAAGGCATGGCTTGGCAGTTCGAACTGGACTGTTCCCATGAGGCACAGGGTCAGACTGATTTGCACATGGCCATGTCTGAACTGAGGTGGCAGAGTGGGCTAAAGAACGGTGATGGATCAAACTCAGATCTGTTGACTGGGTGTGAGTGTTTGATTGGTTCTGATGCTCCGTCCATCACCACCCCCTTTTGTACCGCTTTGTTCGCCATAAGTTGGCAGGGTATGCTCAAATGTGAGTCCCTTGCTCACTTTGCCACTGGACTCAAGCAAGCCTGGCTGGAGACGGCTGAAATGCCAGAAACCGGTCCTAGGAAGCTTGTTTCCGGTCCAGGGAAGGCATGGCTTGGCAGTTCGAGCTGGACTGTTCCCAAGAGGCACAGGGTCAGACTCATTTGCATATGGCCATGTCTGAACTGAGGTGGCAGAGTGGGCTAAAGAACGGTGATGGATCAAACTCAGATCTGTTGACTGGGTGTGAGTGTTTGATTGGTTCTGATGCTCCGTCCATCACCACCCCCTTTTGTACCGTTTTGTTCGCCATAAGTTGGCAGGGTATGCTCAAATGTGAGTCCCTTGCTCACTTTGCCACTGGATTCAAGCAAGCCTGGATGAAGACGGCTGAAATGCCAGAAACCGGTCCTAGGAAGCTTGTTTCCGGTCCAGGGAAGGCATGGCTTGGCAGTTCGGGCTGGACGGTTCCCATGAGGCACAGGGTCAGACGGATTTGCATATGGCCATGTCTGAACTGGGGTGGCAGAGTGGGCTAAAGAACAGTGATGGATCAAACTCGGATCTGTTGACTGGGTGTGAGTGTTTGATTGGTTCTGATGCTCCGTCCATCACCACCCCCTTTTGAACCGCTTTGTTCGCCATAAGTTGGCAGGGCATGCTCAGACGTGAGTCGCTCACTCACTTTGCCACTGGATTCAAGCAAGCCTGGCTGAAGACGGCTGAACTTCCAGAAACCGGTCCTAGGAAGCTTGTTTCCGGTCCAGAGAAGGCATGGCTTGGCAGTTCGGGATGGACTGTTCCCATGAGGCACAGGGTCAGACTGATTAGCATATGGCCATGTCTGAACTGGGGTGGCAGAGTGGGTTAAAGAACGGTGAAGGATCAAACTCGGATCTGTTGACTGGGTATGAGTGTTTTATTGGTTTGGATGCTCTGTCCATCACCACCCCCTTTTCTACCGCTTTGTTCGCCATAAGCTGGCAGGGTATGCTCAGACATGAGTCCCTTGCTCACTTTGCCACTGGATTCAAGCAAGCCTGGCTGAAGACGGCTGAAATGCCAGAAACCGGTCCTAGGAAGCTTGTTTCCGGTCCAGGGAAGGCATGGCTTGTCAGTTCGGGCTAGACTGTCCCCATGAGGCACAAGTTCAGACTGAATTGCATATGGCCATGTCTGAACTGGGGTGGCAGAGTGGGCTAAAGAACGGTGATGGATCAAACTCGGATCTGTTGACTGGGTGTGAGTGTTTGATTGTTTCTGATGCTCCGTCCATCACCACCCCCTTTTGTACCGCTTTGTTCGCCATAAGTTGGCAGGGTATGCTCAGACGTGAGACCCTTGCTCACTTTGCCACTGGATTCAAGCAAGCCTGGCTGAAGACGGCTGAAATGCCAGAAACCGGACCTAGGAAGCTTGTTTCCAGTCCAGGGAAGGCATGGCTTGGCAGTTCGAGCTGGACTGTTCCCATGAGGCACAGGGTCAGACTGATTTGCACATGGCCATGTTAGAACTGAGGTGGCACAGTGGGCTAAAGAACGGAGATGGATCAAACTCAGATCTGTTGACTGGGTGTGAGTGTTTGATTGGTTCTGATGCTCCGTCCATCACCACCCCCTTTTGTACCGCTTTGTTCGCCATAAGTTGACAGGGTATGCTCAAATGTGAGTCCCTTGCTCACTTTGCCACTGGACTCAAGCAAGTCTGGCTGAAGACGGCTGAAATGCCAGAAACCGGTCCTAGGAAGCTTGTTTCCGGTCCAGGGAAGGCATGGCTTGGCAGTTCGGGCTGGACTGTTCCCATGAGGCACAGGGTCAGACTGATTTGCATATGGCCATGTCTGAACTGGGGTGGCAGAGTGGGCCAAAGCACGGTGATGGATCAAACTCGGATCTGTTGACTGGGTGTGAGTGTTTGATTGGTTCTGATGCTCCGTCCATCACCACACCCTTTTGTACCGCTTTGTTCGCCATAAGTTGGCAGGGTATGCTCAGACGTGAGTCCCTTGCTCACTTTGCCACTGGATTCAAGCAAGCCTGGCTGAAGACGGCTGAAATCCAGAAACCGGTCCTAGGAAGCTTGTTTCCGGTCCAGGGAAGGCATGGCTTATCAGTTCGGGCTGGACTGTCCCCATGAGGCACAGGGTCAGACTGAATTGCATATGGCCATGTGTGAACTGGGGTGGCAGAGTGGGCTAAAGAACGGTGATGGATCAAACTCGGATCTGTTGACTGGGTGTGAGTGTTTGATTGTTTCTGATGCTCCGTCCATCACCACCCCCTTTTGGACCGCTTTGTTCGCCATAAGTTGGCAGGGTATGCTCACACGTGAGTCCCTTGCTCACTTTGCCACTGGATTCAACCAAGCCTGGCTTAAGATGGCTGAAATGCCAGAAACCGGTCCTAGGAAGCTTGTTTCCGGTCCAGGGAAGGCATGGCTTGGCAGTTCGGGCTGGACTGTTCCCATGAGGCACAGGGTCAGACTGATTTGCATATGGCCATGTCTGAACTGGGGTGGCAGAGTGGGCTAAAGAACGGTGATGGATCAAACTCGGATCTGTTGACTGGGTGTGAGTGTTTGATTGTTTCTGATGCTCCGTCCATCACCAACCCGTTTTGTACCGCTTTGTTCGCCATAAGTTGGCAGGGTATGCTCAGACGTGAGACCCTTGCTCACTTTGCCACTGGATTCAAGCAAGCCTGGCTGAAGACGGCTGAAATGCCAGAAACCGGTCCTAGGACGCTTGTTTCCAGTCCAGGGAAGTCATGGCTTGGCAGTTCGGGCTGGACTGTTCCCATGAGGCACACGGTCAGACTGATTTGCATATGGCCATGTCTGAACTGGCGTGGCAGAGTGGGCCAAAGAACGGTGATGGATCAAACTCGGATCTGTTGACTGGGTGTGAATGTTTGATTGGTTCTGATGCTCCGTCCATCACCACCCCCTTTTGAACCGCTTTGTTCGCCATAAGTTGGCAGGGCATACTCAGACGTGAGTCCCTCACTCACTTTGCCACTGGATTCAAGCAAGCCTGGCTGAAGAAGGCTGGCCTTCCAGAAACCGGTCCTAGGAATCTTGTTTCCGGTCCAGAGTAGGCATGGATTGGCAGTTCGGGATGGACTGTTCCCATGAGGCACAGGGTCAGACTGATTTGCATATGGCCATGTCTGAACTGGGGTGGCAGAGTGGGTTAAAGAACGGTGATGGATCAAACTCGGATCTGTTGACTGGGTATGAGTGTTTTATTGGTTCGGATGCTCCGTCCATCACCACCCCCTTTTGTACCGCTTTGTTCGCCATAAGTTGGCAGGGTATGCTCAGACATGAGTCCCTTGCTCACTTTGCCAATGGATTCAAGCAAGCCTGGCTGAAGACAGCTGAAATGCCAGAAACCGGTCCTAGGACGCTTGTTTCCGGTCCAGGGAAGTCATGGCTTGGCAGTTCGGGCTCGACTGTTCCCATGAGGCACACGCTCAGACTGATTTGCATATGGCCATGTCTGATCTGGGGTGGCTGAGTGGGCCAAAGAACGGTGATGGATCAAACTCAGATCTGTTGACTGCGTGTGGGTGTTTGATTGGTTCTGATGCTCCGTCCATCACCACCCCCTTTTGTACCGCTTTGTCCGCGATAAGTTGGCAGGGTATGCTCAGACGTGAGTCCCTTGCTCACTTTGCCACTGGATTCAAGCAAGCCTGGCTGAAGATGGCTGACATGCCAGAAACCGGTCCTAGTTAACTTGTTTCCGGTCCAGGGAAGGCATGGCTTGTCAGTTCGGGCTGGACTGTCCCCATGAGGCACAGGGTCAGACTGAATTGCATATGGCCATGTCTGAACTGGGGTGGCAGAGTGGGCTAAAGAACGGTGATGGATCAAACTCGGATCTGTTGACTAGGTGTGAGTGTTTGATTGTTTCTGATGCTCCGTCCATCACCACCCCCTTTTGTACCGCTTTGTTCGCCATAAGTTGGCAGGGTATGCTCAGACGTGAGACCCTTGCTCACTTTGCCACTGGCTTCAAGCAAGCCTGGCTGAAGGAATGCTGAAATGCCAGAAACCGGTCCTAGGAAGCTTGTTTCCAGTCCAGGGAAGGCATGGCTTGGCAGTTCGAACTGGACTGTTCCCATGAGGCACAGGGTCAGACTGATTTGCACATGGCCATGTCTGAACTGAGGTGGCAGAGTGGGCTAAAGAACGGTGATGGATCAAACTCGGATCTGTTGACTGGGTGTGAGTGTTTGATTGGTTCTGATGCTCCGTCCATCACCACCCCCTTTTGTACCGCTTTGTTCGCCATAACTTGGCAGGGTATGCTCAAATGTGAGTCCCTTGCTCACTTTGCCACTGGATTCAAGCAAGCCTGGATGAGGACGGCTGAAATGCCAGAAACCGGTCCTAGGAAGCTTGTTTCCGGTCCAGGGAAGGCATGGCTTGGCAGTTCGGGCTGGACTGTTCCCTTGAGGCACAGGGTCAGACTGATTTGCATATGGCCATGTCTGAACTGGGGTGGCAGAGTGGGCTAAAGAACAGTGATGGATCAAACTCGGATCTGTTGACTGGGTGTGAGTGTTTGATTTGTTCTGATGCTCCGTACATCACCACCCCCTTTTGAACCGCTTTGTTCGCCATAAGTTGGCAGGGCATGCTAAGACGTGAGTCCCTCACTCACTTTGCCACTGGATTCAAGCAAGCCTGGCTGAAGAAGGCTGACCTTCCAGAAACCGGTCCTAGGAATCTTGTTTCCGGTCCAGAGAAGGCATGGCTTGGCAGTTCGGGATGGACTGTTCCCATGAGGCACAGGGTCAGACTGATTTGCATATGGCCATGTCTGAACTGGGGTGGCAGAGTGGGTTAAAGAACGGTGATGGATCAAACTCGGATCTGTTGACTGGTATGAGTGTTTTATTGGTTCGGATGCTCCGTCCATCACCACCCCCTTTTGTACCGCTTTGTTCGCCATAAGTTGGCAGGGTATGCTCAGACATGAGTCCCTTGCTCACTTTGCCACTGGATTCAAGCAAGCCTGGCTGAAGACAGCTGAAATGCCAGAAACCGGTCCTAGGACGCTTGTTTCCTGTCCAGGGAAGTCATGGCTTGGCAGTTCGGGCTGGACTGTTCCCATGAGGCACACGCTCAGACTGATTTGCATATGGCCATGTCTGATCTGGGGTGGCTGAGTGGGCCAAAGAACGGTGATGGATCAAACTCAGATCTGTTGACTGGGTGTGAGTGTTTGATTGGTTCTGATGCTATGTCCATCACCACCCCCTTTTGTACTGCTTTGTTCGCGATAAGTTGGCAGGGTATGCTCAGACGTGAGTCCCTTGCTCACTTTGCCACTGGATTCAAGCAAGCCTGGCTGAAGATGGCTGACATGCCAGAAACCGGTCCTAGGAAGCTTGTTTCCGGTCCAGGGAATGCATGGCTTGTCAGTTCGGGCTGGACTGTCCCCATGAGGCACAGGGTCAGACTGAATTGCATATGGCCATGTCTGAACTGGGGTGGCGGAGTGGGCTAAAGAACCGTGATGGATCAAACTCGGATCTGTTGACTAGGTGTGAGTGTTTGATTGTTTCTGATGCTCCGTCCATCACCACCCCCTTTTGTACTGCTTTGTTCGCCATAAGTTGGCAGGGTATGCTCAGACGTGAGACCCTTGCTCACTTTGCCACTGGATTCAAGCAAGCCTGGCTGAAGGAATGCTGAAATGCCAGAAACCGGTCCTAGGAAGCTTGTTTCCAGTCCAGGGAAGGCATGGCTTGGCAGTTCGAACTGGACTGTTCCCATGAGGCACAGGGTCAGACTGATTTGCACATGGCCATGTCTGAACTGAGGTGGCAGAGTGGGCTAAAGAACGGTGATGGATCAAACTCAGATCTGTTGACTGGGTGTGAGTGTTTGATTGGTTCTGATGCTCCGTCCATCACCACCCCCTTTTGTACCGCTTTGTTCGCCATAAGTTGGCAGGGTATGCTCAAATGTGAGTCCCTTGCTCACTTTGCCACTGGACTCAAGCAAGCCTGGCTGGAGACGGCTGAAATGCCAGAAACCGGTCCTAGGAAGCTTGTTTCCGGTCCAGGGAAGGCATGGCTTGGCAGTTCGAGCTGGACTGTTCCCAAGAGGCACAGGGTCAGACTCATTTGCATATGGCCATGTCTGAACTGAGGTGGCAGAGTGGGCTAAAGAACGGTGATGGATCAAACTCAGATCTGTTGACTGGGTGTGAGTGTTTGATTGGTTCTGATGCTCCGTCCATCACCACCCCCTTTTGTACCGTTTTGTTCGCCATAAGTTGGCAGGGTATGCTCAAATGTGAGTCCCTTGCTCACTTTGCCACTGGATTCAAGCAAGCCTGGATGAAGACGGCTGAAATGCCAGAAACCGGTCCTAGGAAGCTTGTTTCCGGTCCAGGGAAGGCATGGCTTGGCAGTTCGGGCTGGACGGTTCCCATGAGGCACAGGGTCAGACGGATTTGCATATGGCCATGTCTGAACTGGGGTGGCAGAGTGGGCTAAAGAACAGTGATGGATCAAACTCGGATCTGTTGACTGGGTGTGAGTGTTTGATTGGTTCTGATGCTCCGTCCATCACCACCCCCTTTTGAACCGCTTTGTTCGCCATAAGTTGGCAGGGCATGCTCAGACGTGAGTCGCTCACTCACTTTGCCACTGGATTCAAGCAAGCCTGGCTGAAGACGGCTGAACTTCCAGAAACCGGTCCTAGGAAGCTTGTTTCCGGTCCAGAGAAGGCATGGCTTGGCAGTTCGGGATGGACTGTTCCCATGAGGCACAGGGTCAGACTGATTAGCATATGGCCATGTCTGAACTGGGGTGGCAGAGTGGGTTAAAGAACGGTGAAGGATCAAACTCGGATCTGTTGACTGGGTATGAGTGTTTTATTGGTTTGGATGCTCTGTCCATCACCACCCCCTTTTCTACCGCTTTGTTCGCCATAAGCTGGCAGGGTATGCTCAGACATGAGTCCCTTGCTCACTTTGCCACTGGATTCAAGCAAGCCTGGCTGAAGACGGCTGAAATGCCAGAAACCGGTCCTAGGAAGCTTGTTTCCGGTCCAGGGAAGGCATGGCTTGTCAGTTCGGGCTAGACTGTCCCCATGAGGCACAAGTTCAGACTGAATTGCATATGGCCATGTCTGAACTGGGGTGGCAGAGTGGGCTAAAGAACGGTGATGGATCAAACTCGGATCTGTTGACTGGGTGTGAGTGTTTGATTGTTTCTGATGCTCCGTCCATCACCACCCCCTTTTGTACCGCTTTGTTCGCCATAAGTTGGCAGGGTATGCTCAGACGTGAGACCCTTGCTCACTTTGCCACTGGATTCAAGCAAGCCTGGCTGAAGACGGCTGAAATGCCAGAAACCGGACCTAGGAAGCTTGTTTCCAGTCCAGGGAAGGCATGGCTTGGCAGTTCGAGCTGGACTGTTCCCATGAGGCACAGGGTCAGACTGATTTGCACATGGCCATGTTAGAACTGAGGTGGCACAGTGGGCTAAAGAACGGAGATGGATCAAACTCAGATCTGTTGACTGGGTGTGAGTGTTTGATTGGTTCTGATGCTCCGTCCATCACCACCCCCTTTTGTACCGCTTTGTTCGCCATAAGTTGACAGGGTATGCTCAAATGTGAGTCCCTTGCTCACTTTGCCACTGGACTCAAGCAAGTCTGGCTGAAGACGGCTGAAATGCCAGAAACCGGTCCTAGGAAGCTTGTTTCCGGTCCAGGGAAGGCATGGCTTGGCAGTTCGGGCTGGACTGTTCCCATGAGGCACAGGGTCAGACTGATTTGCATATGGCCATGTCTGAACTGGGGTGGCAGAGTGGGCCAAAGCACGGTGATGGATAAAACTCGGATCTGTTGACTGGGTGTGAGTGTTTGATTGTTTCTGATGCTCCGTCCATCACCACCCCCTTTTGTACCGCTTTGTTCGCCATAAGTTGGCAGGGTATGCTCAGACGTGAGTCCCTTGCTCACTTTGCCACTGGATTCAATCAAGCCTGGCTGAAGACGGCTGAAATGCCAGAAACCGGTCCTAGGAAGCTTGTTTCCGGTCCAGGGAAGGCATGGCTTGGCAGTTCAGGCTGGACTGTTCCCATGAGGCACAGGGTCAGACTGATTTGCATATGGCCATGTCTGAACTGGGGTGGCAGAGTGGGCTAAAGAACGGTGATGGATCAAACTCGGATCTGTTGACTGGGTGTGAGTGTTTGATTGTTTCTGATGCTCCGTCCATCACCACCCCCTTTTGTACAGCTTTGTTCGCCATAAGTTGGCAGGGTACTCTCAGACTTGAGTCCCTTGCTCACTTTGCCACTGGATTCAAGCAAGCCTGGCTGAAGACACCTGAAATGCCAGAAACCGTTCCTAGGAAGCTTGTTTCCGGTCCAGGGAAGGCATGGCTTGGCAGTTCGGGTTGGACTGTTCCCATGAGGCACAGGTTCAGACTGATTTGCATATGGCCATGTCTGAACTGGGGTGGCAGAGTGGGCTAAAGAACGGTGATGGATCAAACTCGGATCTGTTGACTGGGTGTGAGTGTTTGATTGTTTCTGATGCTCCGTCCATCACCACCCCCTTTTGTACAGCTTTGTTCGCCATAAGTTGGCAGGGTATGCTCAGACGTGAGTCCCTTGCTCACTTTGCCACTGGATTCAAGCAAGCCTGGCTGAAGACGGCTGAAATGCCAGAAACTGTCTTAGGAAACTTGTTTCCTGTCCAGGGAAGGCATGGTTCGGCAATTCGGGCTGGACTGTTCCCAGGAGGCACAGGGTCAGACTGATTTTCATATGGCCATGTCTGAACTGGGGTGGCAGAGTGGGCTAAAGAATGGTGATGGATCAAACTCGGATCTGTTGACTGGGTGTGAGTGTTTGATTGGTTCTGATGCTCCGTCCATCACCACCCCCTTTTGTACCGCTTTGTTCACCATAAGTTGGCAGGGTACTCTCAGACGTGAGTCCCTTGCTCACTTTGCCACTGGATTCAAGCAAGCCTGGCTGAAGATGGCTGAAATGCCAGAAACCGTTCCTAGGAAGCTTGTTTCCGGTCCAGGGAAGGCATGGCTTGGCAGTTCGGGTTGGACTGTTCCCATGAGGCACAGCTTCAGACTGATTTGCATATGGCCATGTCTGAATTGGGGTGGCAGAGTGGGCTAAAGAACGCTGATGGATCAAAGTCGGATCTGTTGACTGGGTGTGAGTGTTTGATTGGTTCTGATGCTCCGTCCATCACCACCCCCTTTTGTACCGCTTTGTTCGCCATAAGTTGGCAGGATATGCTCAGACGTGAGTCCCTTGCTCACTTTGCCACTGGATTCAAGCAAGCCTGGCTGAAGACGGCTGAAATGCCAGAATCCGGTCCTAGGAAGCTTGTTTCCGGTCCAGGGAAGGCATGGCTTGGCAGTTCGGGCTGGACTGTTCCCGTGAGGCACAGGGTCAGACTGATTTGCATATGGCCATGTCTGAACTAGGGTGGCAGAGTGGGCTAAAGAACGGTGATGGATCAAACTCGGATCTGTTGACTGGGTGTGAGTGTTTGATTGGTTCTGATGCTCCCTCCATCACCACCCCCTTTTGTACCGCTTTGTTCGCCATAAGTTGGCAGGGTATGCTCAGACGTGAGTCCCTTGCTCACTTTGCCACTGGATTCAAGCAAGCCTGGCTGAAGACGGCTGAAATGCCAGAAACCGGTCCTAGGAAGCTTGTTTCCGGTCCAGGGAAGGCATGGCTTGGCAGTTCGGGCTGGACTGTCCCCATGAGGCACAGGGTCAGACTGAATTGCATATGGCCATGTCTGAACTGGGGTGGCAGAATGGGCTAAAGAACGGTGATGGATCAAACTCGGATCTGTTGACTGGGTGTGAGTGGTTGATTGGTTCTGATGCTCCGTCCATCACCACCCCCTTTTGTACCGCTTTGTTCACCATAAGTTGGCAGGGTATGCTCAGACGTGAGTCCCTTGCTCACTTTGCCACTGGGTTCAACCAAGCCTGGCTGAAGACGTCTGAAATGCCAGAAACCGGTCCTAGGACGCTTGTTTCCGGTCCAGGGAAGGCATGGCTTGACAGTTCGGGCTGGACTGTTCCCATGAGGCACAGGGTCAGACTGATTTGCACATGGCCATGTCTGAACTGGGGTGGCAGAGTGGGCCAAAGAATGGTGATGGATCAAACTCGGATCTGTTGACTGGGTCTGAGTGTTTGATTGGTTCTGATGCTCCGTCCATCACCACCCCCTTTTGTACCGCTTTGTTCGCCATAAGTTGGCAGGGTATGCTCAGACGTGAGTCCCTTGCTCACTTTGCCACTGGATTCAAGCAAGCCTGGCTGAAGACGGCTGAAATGCCAGAAAACGGTCCTAGGAAGCTTGTTTCCGGTCCAGGGAAGGCATGGCTTGGCAGTTCGGGCAGGACTGTCCCCATGAGGCACAGGGTCAGACTGAATTGTATATGGCCATGTCTGAACTGGGGTGGCAGAGTGGGCTAAAGAACCGTGATGGATCAAACTCGGATCTGTTGACTGGGTGTGAGTGGTTGATTGGTTCTGATGCTCCGTCCATCACCACCCCCTTTTGTACCGCTTTGTTCGCCATAAGTTGGCAGGGTATGCTCAGACGTGAGTCCCTTGCTCACTTTGCCACTGGATTCAAGCAAACCTGGCTGAAGACGGCTGAAATGCCATAAACCCGTCTTAGGAAACTTGTTTCCTGTCCAGGGAAGGCATGGCTTGGCAATTCGGGCTGGACTGTTCCCATGAGGCATAGGGTCAGACTGATTTTCATATGGCCATGTCTGAACTGGGGTGGCAGAGTGGGCTAAAGAATGGTGATGGATCAAACTCGGATCTGTTGAATGGGTGTGAGTGTTTGATTGGTTCTGATGCTCCGTCCATCACCACCCCCTTTTGTACCGCTTTGTTCACCATAAGTTGGCAGGGTATGCTCAGACGTGAGTCCCTTGCTCACTTTTTCACTGGATTCAAGCAAGCCTGGCTGAAGACGGCTGAAATGCCAGAAACCGGTCCTAGGAAGCTTGTTTCCGGTCCAGGGAAGGCATGGCTTGGCAGTTCGGGCTGAACTGTTCCCGTGAGGCACAGGGTCAGACTGATTTGCATATGGCCATGTTTGAACTGGGGTGGCAGAGTGGGTTAAAGAACGGTGATGGATCAAACTCGGATCTGTTGACTGGGTATGAGTGTTTGATTGGTTCTGATGCTCCGTCCATCACCACCCCCTTTTGTACCGCTTTGTTCACCATATGTTGGCAGGGTACTCTCAGACGTGAGTCCCTTGCTCACTTTGCCACTGGATTCAAGCAAGCCTGGCTGAAGATGGCTGAAATGCCAGAAACCGTTCCTAGGAAGCTTGTTTCCGGTCCAGGGAAGGCATGGCTTGGCAGTTCGGGTTGGACTGTTCCCATGAGGCACAGGTTCAGACTGATTTGCATACGGCCATGTCTGAATTGGGGTGGCAGAGTGGGCTAAAGAACGGTGATGGATCAAAGTCGGATCTGTTGACTGGGTGTGAGTGTTTGATTGGTTCTGATGCTCCGTCCCTCACCACCCCCTTTTGTACCGCTTTGTTCGCCATAAGTTGGCAGGATATGCTCAGACGTGAGTCCCTTGCTCACTTTGCCACTGGATTCAAGCAAGCCTGGCTGAAGACGGCTGAAATGCCAGAAACCGGTCCTAGGAAGCTTGTTTCCGGTCCAGGGAAGGCATGGCTTGGCAGTTCAGGCTGGACTGTTCCCGTGAGGCACAGGGTCAGACTGATTTGCATATGGCCATGTCTGAACTGGGGTGGCAGAGTGGGTTAAAGAACGGTGATGGATCAAACTCGGATCTGTTGACTGGGTGTGAGTGTTTGATTGGTTCTGATGCTCCGTCCATCACCACCCCCTTTTGTACCGCTTTGTTCACCATAAGTTGGCAGGGTATGCTCAGACGTGAGTCCCTTGCTCACTTTTTCACTGGATTTAAGCAAGCCTGGCTGAAGACGGCTGAAATGCCAGAAACCGGTCATAGGAAGCTTGTTTCCGGTCCAGGGAAGGCATGGCTTGGCAGTTCGGGCTGGACTGTTCCCGTGAGGCACAGGGTCAGACTGATTTGCATATGGCCATGTCAGAACTGGGGTGGCAGAGTGGGTTAAAGAACGGTGATGGATCAAACTCGGATCTGTTGACTGGGTATGAGTGTTTGATTGGTTCTGATGCTCCGTCCATCACCACCCCCTTTTGTACCGCTTTGTTCACCATAAGTTGGCAGGGTACTCTCAGACGTGAGTCCCTTGCTCACTTTGCCACTGGATTCAAGCAAGCCTGGCTGAAGATGGCTGAAATGCCAGAAACCGTTCCTAGGAAGCTTGTTTCCGGTCCAGGGAAGGCATGGCTTGGCAGTTCGGGTTGGACTGTTCCCATGAGGCACAGCTTCAGACTGATTTGCATATGGCCATGTCTGAATTGGGGTTGCAGAGTGGGCTAAAGAACGCTGATGGATCAAAGTCAGATCTGTTGACTGTGTGTGAGTGTTTGATTGGTTCTGATGCTCCGTCCATCACCACCCCCTTTTGTACCGCTTTGTTCGCCATAAGTTGGCAGGATATGCTCAGACGTGAGTCCCTTACTCACTTTGCCACTGGATTCAAGCAAGCCTGGCTGAAGACGGCTGAAATGCCAGAATCCGGTCCTAGGAAGCTTGTTTCCGGTCCAGGGAAGGCATGGCTTGGCAGTTCGGGCTGGACTGTTCCCGTGAGGCACAGGGTCAGACTGATTTGCATATGGCCATGTCTGAACTAGGGTGGCAGAGTGGGCTAAAGAACGGTGATGGATCAAACTCGGATCTGTTGACTGGGTGTGAGTGTTTGATTGGTTCTGATGCTCCCTCCATCACCACCCCCTTTTGTACCGCTTTGTTCGCCATAAGTTGGCAGGGTATGCTCAGACGTGAGTCCCTTGCTCACTTTGCCACTGGATTCAAGCAAGCCTGGCTGAAGACGGCTGAAATGCCAGAAACCGGTCCTAGGAAGCTTGTTTCCAGTCCAGGGAAGGCATGGCTTGGCAGTTCGGGCTGGACTGTCCCCATGAGGCACAGGGTCAGACTGAATTGCATATGGCCATGTCTGAACTGGGGTGGCAGAATGGGCTAAAGAACGGTGATGGATCAAACTCGGATCTGTTGACTGGGTGTGAGTGGTTGATTGGTTCTGATGCTCCGTCCATCACCACCCCCTTTTGTACCGCTTTGTTTGCCATAAGTTAGCAGGGTATGCTCAGACGTGAGTCCCTTGCTCACTTTGCCACTGGATTCAAGCAAACCTGGCTGAAGACGGCTGAAATGCCATAAACCCGTCTTAGGAAACTTGTTTCCTGTCCAGGGAAGGCATGGCTTGGCAATTCGGGCTGGAATGTTCCCATGAGGCACAGGGTCAGACTGATTTGCATATGGCCATGTCTGAACTGGGGTGGCAGAGTGGGTTAAAGAACGGTGATAGATCAAACTCGGATCTGTTGACTGGGTATGAGTGTTTGATTGGTTCTGATGCTCCGTCCATCACCACCCCCTTTTGTACCGCTTTGTTCACCATAAGTTGGCAGGGTATGCTCAGACGTGAGTCCCTTGCTCACTTTGCCACTGGGTTCAACCAAGCCTGGCTGAAGACGTCTGAAATGCCAGAAACCGGTCCTAGGACGCTTGTTTCCGGTCCAGGGAAGGCATGGCTTGACAGTTCGGGCTGGACTGTTCCCATGAGGCACAGGGTCAGACTGATTTGCACATGGCCATGTCTGAACTGGGGTGGCAGAGTGGGCCAAAGAATGGTGATGGATCAAACTCGGATCTGTTGACTGGGTCTGAGTGTTTGATTGGTTCTGATGCTCCGTCCATCACCACCCCCTTTTGTACCGCTTTGTTCGCCATAAGTTGGCAGGGTATGCTCAGACGTGAGTCCCTTGCTCACTTTGCCACTGGATTCAAGCAAGCCTGGCTGAAGACGGCTGAAATGCCAGAAAACGGTCCTAGGAAGCTTGTTTCCGGTCCAGGGAAGGCATGGCTTGGCAGTTCGGGCAGGACTGTCCCCATGAGGCACAGGGTCAGACTGAATTGCATATGGCCATGTCTGAACTGGGGTGGCAGAGTGGGCTAAAGAACGGTTATGGATCAAACTCGGATCTGTTGACTGGGTGTGAGTGGTTGATTGGTTCTGATGCTCCGTCCATCACCACCCCCTTTTGTACCGCTTTGTTCGCCATAAGTTGGCAGGGTATGCTCAGACGTGAGTCCCTTGCTCACTTTGCCACTGGATTCAAGCAAACCTGGCTGAAGACGGCTGAAATGCCATAAACCCGTCTTAGGAAACTTGTTTCCTGTCCAGGGAAGGCATGGCTTGGCAATTCGGGCTGGACTGTTCCCATGAGGCATAGGGTCAGACTGATTTTCATATGGCCATGTCTGAACTGGGGTGGCAGAGTGGGTTAAAGAACGGTGATGGATCAAACTCGGATCTGTTGACTGGGTATGAGTGTTTGATTGGTTCTGATGCTCCGTCCATCACCACCCCCTTTTGTACCGCTTTGTTCACCATATGTTGGCAGGGTACTCTCAGACGTGAGTCCCTTGCTCACTTTGCCACTGGATTCAAGCAAGCCTGGCTGAAGATGGCTGAAATGCCAGAAACCGTTCCTAGGAAGCTTGTTTCCGGTCCAGGGAAGGCATGGCTTGGCAGTTCGGGTTGGACTGTTCCCATGAGGCACAGGTTCAGACTGATTTGCATACGGCCATGTCTGAATTGGGGTGGCAGAGTGGGCTAAAGAACGGTGATGGATCAAAGTCGGATCTGTTGACTGGGTGTGAGTGTTTGATTGGTTCTGATGCTCCGTCCCTCACCACCCCCTTTTGTACCGCTTTGTTCGCCATAAGTTGGCAGGATATGCTCAGACGTGAGTCCCTTGCTCACTTTGCCACTGGATTCAAGCAAGCCTGGCTGAAGACGGCTGAAATGCCAGAAACCGGTCCTAGGAAGCTTGTTTCCGGTCCAGGGAAGGCATGGCTTGGCAGTTCAGGCTGGACTGTTCCCGTGAGGCACAGGGTCAGACTGATTTGCATATGGCCATGTCTGAACTGGGGTGGCAGAGTGGGTTAAAGAACGGTGATGGATCAAACTCGGATCTGTTGACTGGGTATGAGTGTTTGATTGGTTCTGATGCTCCGTCCATCACCACCCCCTTTTGTACCGCTTTGTTCACCATAAGTTGGCAGGGTATTCTCAGACGTGAGTCCCTTGCTCACTTTGCCACTGGGTTCAACCAAGCCTGGCTGAAGACGTCTGAAATGCCAGAAACCTGTCCTAGGACACTTGTTTCCGGTCCAGGGAAGGCATGGCTTCACAGTTCGGGCTGGACTGTTCCCATGAGGCACAGGGTCAGACTGAATTGCATATGGCCATGTCTGAACTGGGGTGGCAGAGTGGGCTAAAGAACGGTGATGGATCAAACTCGGATCTGTTGACTGGGTGTGAGTGGTTGATTGGTTCTGATGCTCCGTCCATCGCCACCCCCTTTTGTACCGCTTTGTTCGCCATAAGTTGGCAGGGTATGCTCAGACGTGAGTCCCTTGCTCACTTTGCCACTGGATTCAAGCAAACCTGGCTGAAGACGGCTGAAATGCCATAAACCCGTCTTACGAAACTTGTTTCCTGTCCAGGGAAGGCATGGCTTGGCAATTCGGGCTGGACTGTTCCCATGAGGCACAGGGTCAGACTGATTTTCATATGGCCATGTCTGAACTGGGGTGGCAGAGTGGGCTAAAGAATGGTGATGGATCAAACTCGGATCTGTTGACTGGGTGTGAGTGTTTGATTGGTTCTGATGCTCCGTCCATCACCACCCCCTTTTGTACCGCTTTGTTCACCATAAGTTGGCAGGGTATGCTCAGAGGTGAGTCCCTTGCTCACTTTGCCACTGGGTTCAACCAAGCCTGGCTGAAGGCGTCTGAAATGCCAGAAACCGGTCCTAGGACGCTTGTTTCCGGTCCAGGGAAGGCATGGCTTGACAGTTCGGGCTGGACTGTTCCCATGAGGCACAGGGTCAGACTGATTTGCATATGGCCATGTCTGAACTGGGGTGGCAGAGTGGGCCAAAGAACGGTGATGGATCAAACTCGGATCTATTGACTGGGTGTGAGTGTTTGATTGGTTCTGATGCTCCGTCCATCACCACCCCCTTTTGTACCGCTTTGTTCGCCATAAGTTGGCAGGGTATGCTCAGACGTGAGTCCCTTGCTCACTTTGCCACTGGATTCAAGCAAGCCTGGCTGAAGACGGCTGAAATGCCAGAAACCGGTCCTAGGAAGCTTGTTTCCGGTCCAGGGAAGGCATGGCTTGGCAGTTCGGGCTGGACTGTCCCCATGAGGCACAGGGTCAGACTGAATTGCATATGGCCATGTCTGAACTGGGGTGGCAGAGTGGGCTAAAGAACGGTGATGGATCAAACTCGGATCTGTTGACTGGGTGTGAGTGGTTGATTGGTTCTGATGCTCCATCCATCACCACCCCCTTTTGTACCGCTTTGTTCGCCATAAGTTGGCAGGGTGTGCTCAGACGTGAGTCCCTTGCTCACTTTGCCACTGGATTCAAACAAGCCTGGCTGAAGACGGCTGAAATGCCAGAAATCCATCCTAGGAAACTTGTTTCCTGTCCAGGGAAGGCATGGCTTGGCAATTCGGGCTGGACTGTTCCCATGAGGCACAGGGTCCGACTGATTTTCATATGGCCATGTCTGAACTGGGGTGGCAGAGTGGGCTAAAGAATGGTGATGGATCAAACTCGGATCTGTTGACTGGGTGTGAGTGTTTGATTGGTTCTGATGCTCCGTCCATCACCACCCCCTTTTGTACCGCTTTGTTCGCCATAAGTTGGCAGGGTATGCTCAGACGTGAGTCCCTTGCTGACTTTGCCACTGGATTCAAGCAAGCCTGGCTGAAGAAATCTGAAATGCCAGAAACCGGTCCTAGGAAGCTTGTTTCCAGTCCAGGGAAGGCATGGCTTGGCAGTTCGGGCTGGACTGTCCCCATGAGGCACAGGGTCAGACTGAATTGCATATGGCCATGTCCTAACTGGGGTGGCAGAGTGGGCTAAAGAACGGTGATGGATCAAACTCGGATCTGTTGACTGGGTGTGAGTGGTTGATTGGTTCTGATGCTCCGTCCATCACCACCCCTTTTGTACCGCTTTGTTCACCATAAGTTGGCAGGGTATGCTCAGACGTGAGTCCCTTGCTCACTTTGCCACTGGGTTCAACCAAGCCTGGCTGAACACGTCTGAAATGCCAGAAACCGGTCCTAGGATACTTGTTTCCGGTCCAGGGAAGGCATGGCTTGACAGTTCGGGCTGGACTGTTCCCATGAGGCACAGGGTCAGACTGATTTGCATATGGCCATGTCTGAACTAGGGTGGCAGAGTGGGCTAAAGACGGTGATGGATCAAACTCGGATCTGTTGACTGGGTGTGAGTGTTTGATTGGTTCTGATGCTCCCTCCATCACCACCCCCTTTTGTGCCGCTTTGTTCGCCATAAGTTGGCAGGGTATGCTCAGACGTGAGTCCCTTGCTCACTTTGCCACTGGATTCAAGCAAGCCAGGCTGAAGACGGCTTAAATGCCAGAAACCTGTCCTAGGAAGCTTGTTTCCGGTCCAGGGAAGGCATGGTTTGGCAGTTTGGGCTGGACTGTCCCCATGAGGCACAGGGTCAGACTGAATTGCATATGGCCATGTCTGAACTGGGGTGGCAGAGTGGGCTAAAGAACGGTGATGGATCAAACTCGGATCTGTTGACTGGGTGTGAGTGGTTGATTGGTTCTGATGCTCCGTCCATCACCACCCCCTTTTGTACCGCTTTGTTCGCCATAAGTTGGCAGCGTATGCTCAGACATGAGTCCCTTGCTCACTTTGCCACTGGATTCAAGCAAGCCTGGCTGAAGACAGCTGAAATGCCAGAAACCGGTCCTAGGACGCTTGTTTCCGGTCCAGGGAAGTCATGGCTTGGCAGTTCGGGCTGGACTGTTCCCATGAGGCACACGCTCAGACTGATTTGCATATGGCCATGTCTGATCTGGGGTGGCTGAGTGGGCCAAAGAACGGTGATGGATCAAACTCAGATCTGTTGACTGGGTGTGAGCTTTTGATTGGTTCTGATGCTCCGTCCATCACCACCCCCTTTTGTACCGCTTTGTTCGCGATAAGTTGGCAGGGTATGCTCAGACGTGAGTCCCTTGCTCACTTTGCCACTGGATTCAAGCAAGCCTGGCTGAAGATGGCTGACATGCCAGAAACCGGTCCTAGGAAGCTTGTTTCCGGTCCAGGGAATGCATGGCTTGTCAGTTCGGGCTGGACTGTCCCCATGAGGCACAGGGTCAGACTGAATTGCATATGGCCATGTCTGAACTGGGGTGGCGGAGTGGGCTAAAGAACGGTGATGGATCAAACTCGGATCTGTTGACTAGGTGTGAGTGTTTGATTGTTTCTGATGCTCCGTCCATCACCACCCCCTTTTGTACCGCTTTGTTCGCCATAAGTTGGCACGGTATGCTCAGACGTGAGTCCCTTGCTCACTTTGCCACTGGGTTCAACCAAGCCTGGCTGAAGACATCTGAAATGCCAGAAACCGGTCCTAGGAAGCTTGTTTCCGGTCCAGGGAAGGCATGGCTTGGCAGTTCGGGCTGGACTGTCCCCATGAGGGACAGGGTCAGACTGAATTGCATATGGCCATGTCTGAACTGGGGTGGCAGAGTGGGCTAAAGAACGGTGATGGATCAAACTCGGATCTGTTGACTGGGTGTGAGTGGTTGATTGGTTCTGATGTTCCGTCCATCACCACCCCCTTTTGTACCGCTTTGTTCGCCATAAGTTGGCAGGGTGTGCTCAGACGTGAGTCCCTTGCTCACTTTGCCACTGGATTCAAGCAAGCCTGGCTGAAGACGGCTGAAATGCCAGAAACCGGTCCTAGGAAGCTTGTTTCCGGTCCAGGGAAGGCATGGCTTGGCAGTTCGGGCTGGACTGTTCCCGTGAGGCACAGGGTCAGACTGATTTGCATATGGCCATGTCTGAACTGGGGTGGCAGAGTGGGTTAAAGAACGGTGATGGATCAAACTCGGATCTGTTGACTGGGTATGAGTGTTTGATTGGTTCTGATGCTCCGTCCATCACCACCCCCTTTTGTACCGCTTTGTTCGCCATAAGTTGGCAGGGTATGCTCAGACGTGAGTCCCTTGCTGACTTTGCCACTGGATTCAAGCAAGCCTGGCTGAAGAAATCTGAAATGCCAGAAACCGGTCCTAGGAAGCTTGTTTCCAGTCCAGGGAAGGCATGGCTTGGCAGTTCGGGCTGGACTGTCCCCATGAGGCACAGGGTCAGACTGAATTGCATATGGCCATGTCCTAACTGGGGTGGCAGAGTGGGCTAAAGAACGGTGATGGATCAAACTCGGATCTGTTGACTGGGTGTGAGTGGTTGATTGGTTCTGATGCTCCGTCCATCACCACCCCTTTTGTACCGCTTTGTTCACCATAAGTTGGCAGGGTATGCTCAGACGTGAGTCCCTTGCTCACTTTGCCACTGGGTTCAACCAAGCCTGGCTGAACACGTCTGAAATGCCAGAAACCGGTCCTAGGATACTTGTTTCCGGTCCAGGGAAGGCATGGCTTGACAGTTCGGGCTCGACTGTTCCCATGAGGCACAGGGTCAGACTGATTTGCATATGGCCATGTCTGAACTAGGGTGGCAGAGTGGGCTAAAGAACGGTGATGGATCAAACTCGGATCTGTTGACTTGGTGTGAGTGTTTGATTGGTTCTGACGCTCCCTCCATCACCACCCCCTTTTGTACCGCTTTGTTCGCCATAAGTTGGCAGGGTATGCTCAGACGTGAGTCCCTTGCTCACTTTGCCACTGGATTCAAGCAAGCCTTGCTGAAGACGGCTGAAATGCCAGAAACCGGTCCTAGGAAGCTTGTTTCCGGTCCAGGGAAGGCATGGTTTGGCAGTTTGGGCTGGACTGTCCCCATGAGGCACAGGGTCAGACTGAATTGCATATGGCCATGTCTGAACTGGGGTGGCAGAGTGGGCTAAAGAACGGTGATGGATCAAACTCGGATCTGTTGACTGGGTGTGAGTGTTTGATTGGTTCTGATGCTCCCTCCATCACCACCCCCTTTTGTGCCGCTTTGTTCGCCATAAGTTGGTGTTAGACCTGGCACCTTGGCGTGAGTTTCCCTTCCACTTTTTGATGGTGTGCCTCGACTGTTTTGCTGGTGTTGTCCGCTCAGGGCACTGCGCCACGGCTAATCCGTGCCGCAGTGCAAGTGCTCCCAAAGTAAAATGTACCTGTAATTGATGTCCATGATTGGTTTATTGGATTCACTGTCAGTCCCCAGTAAAGTGCACCGAGGGTGCCAGGGCTTGTGAATGCCAATGCTGCTGGTGGGCTTGCAGCGCTGGTTGCGCCACCCACGGAAGCGGCCTTGTAAAGTGTGTCTAGGGCCTGCCACCGCAGACCCTGTGCGCGGTCCGGGACCGTCGCGCTGACTGCGCAAGTGCCCCCACTTGCCAGTCCCTAAACCTTCCCTTACCTACATATTAGCCACCCCTCTGGTAGGCCCAAGGGCAGGGTGCATTGTAGGCATAAGGTAGGACATGCCCTGTGTGTGTGGCATGTCTTAGTAGTGAATTACAGCCCTTGTCGTTTTTCACTATTGAAGGCTACCTGCTCTCCATAGGCCAGAATGGGCTGCCGGGATCACGCCAACGCTGTGACCTCAGTGGACTCAGAGAGCATGGTAGAAGTGTCAAGTTTAGTATGCCTGAACTCAGAATAATAAAATACTTCTTGTAGTCAAGTTTATTTTAATATCCTGGGTTTGTAAATACTACTTTTAGAAAGTTAGTATTTACTGACCTGACCATCTCAGTCCGCCTCTGCTGTGTGTATGTGTTCTGCCTGGCAACAGTAAGGAGCAGGGTTGGGGAATCCCCAGAGACAGGTTGGCTGCCAGGTGGTGGGTAGAGAGGTGACACCTGGATGGGTGGGAGGAGTACACCTTGACTCTTGAATAGACCTGTGCTCTGCCACCACAAAGCCGGCGCCACCCCCTGTGGGGCGGCTGATGTCTCTGCCCTGCTGCTGAAAGGAAAGAGCAGAGTCACCATAACAAAGTGCTCCAGAACTGGACTGAGCCAGGCCTAGGCCCCCTGGCGCTAAAGAACAAAAGAATCATGGTATAAAAGTAGGAGCCTGGCTCCTAAGAAATCAGAATCCTGTTTACCACAAAGAACCTCTGCCCGACTAGAAGGAGAAGGAGACGCTGGAGGAGCTGGCCTGCTGCCTGCCTTGCTGAGAAAGGAGAGGAAGAGACTTACTGAAAAGACTTTGCTACTTTGTGCTTGAACATTCTCCAAGGGCTTGATCTGAGCTTGCCCCCTGAACTGAACCCCAGGAACAGTGGGTTCTCTGTGCTTCTTGCTCATCCTCCAATTCGAGCCGTGTGGGCATCCCGCTGGAAAAGAGACTGCGCCCCTCATCGCCCCTCCTAGGGCCGTGACACTCAGGAGCTCGCCTGCCGCAATCCCGTGAGAGCCCCGCTCCGTCCGGAGCCGCTCTCTGTCCCCGGGCCAGGCCGCCTGCACCCCTGTCACCGCCTGCCATTGGAGTGCGCTGAACGCGCTATCACCCCTCCTGCCGGAAGCCGTCCGACGACTGTGATCCACGCCGGGTCATCCAGCTGCACTGACCGTGCCCTGTGACCCCGCTTCGCTATCCCCGGACATCTCAGGCCGCGCCGCCCCCGCTGTGGAGACCCTCCTGCACCGCCGTGCTAAAGGGTCGCTGGCCGCGCCTGCCTACGTGCCCACACCTGCTGATTGAGGACCCAAGAACACTTCCCAAGCTGAGAGTCGCCCCGACCTGTGCCGACTCTCCACATCACGAAAGAAGTTCCAGTATCGGGCTCGGGGCCCGCAACGCCTTATTTCCCCGTTCGCAGGAACCGATCTCTGTGAGTACTGGAACTACAAGTAAAGAGACTACGAACTATCCATTTGAAACTACGAACCAAGAACATTTACCTGCTGTATAACCTGGTGGCCTAGCGAAAACGTTATTGGTCTTGTGATAAGTCTGCTGAGAGATATATACCTTATTTTTACATAAAGAAACGTATTTTTATATATATCCAAGTCTGGTGTCCGTTTCTGGGGGGATTGATGTATTTACTGTGTGTATGATTGTAAGTGCTTAACCAACAACGCCTGAGGAATCGCCTTGGCTGCTCACGCCACGCACCTAGAGGGTGAGCAAGGGTCATTCGCGAGGGGTTATCCTGCGCCCTGACGTGGAGGAGAGGGTTCCTGCTTGACTCAAGGGCAACCTTGCGCCAACCAGAGATCCCCGACTCTAACATTGTTGGCAGCGGTTGGGATTTCGGATTTGCACTTGTAATTTGCATACAGTGAATTATTAATCGCCAGATAGTGAGAGCAGACCAAATAACGCAGCCACAGGTTTGTAATTGTTGAACTTTGTTGAGACATCTGCCATTACTGCAACCATGCCTGGCTCGCACTCCGCTGGAAGAGCACTCTCTGTGATTTCTGGAATAGATGAGGTGGATTGGGAGAGACTGGAAGGCTACACGATGGAGCAATTGAAAGGCTACAGTGTACAATTCAGAGTCCCCCATGCTGGATGCAAGAGGAAGCCCCAGTACACCAAGGCGTTGAGAGCCTGGAAGGAGTCACGAGACCTACGGAATGCGGGGGACATCGTTCCACCCGACAACCTTGAGGAACCCAGCAGAGTCCGGTCGCCAGAGGAGCTGGCAGACAGGGCAGCCGACAGGGCGCATGCAATGGAGATGGCAAAGTTGGCAGGACAAATGGAAATGGAAAAGCAGAAGTTGGCCCTGGAGGCACAACAACGCCAAATGGATCATGATATCAGATTGAAGGAGTTGGAGCTGAAGGCGAAAAGTTTGGACACCGCTCCTTCTGGTGGCAGCACTCCACCAGCGCAGGTAGAGTCCAAGGTGTACATCCCCAAAGACGTAGTAAAGGAGTATTTTAGAAAGGATGACATAGGGCAGTGGTTTAGAGCCTACGAGGTGGCCATGTCCTCACACCGGGTCCCTGAGAAAGACTGGGGAGCAGGGCTGTGGGGAAGGTTCCTTGCTGAAGGGCGTGACACACTGTTAGATTTACCCTTAGATCTCCAAACCTCATACCCCCATATGAAGGAAGCTTTAATGACCAGGTATGGGTTAACTCCGGAGCTATATAGACAGAGGTTCAGGGAGACCAAGAAGATCCCTGAGAGTACGTATGTGGAATATGTGACCTTTTTCTGCAGAGCGCTGGATGGTTGGGTGAAGGGTAGCAAAGTGAATGATTATCAAGGGCTGCTTGATTTAATTGCATGGGAGCACTTGTCCAGTCAATGTTTTCCTGAGCTACGCCAGCACCTGATTGATAGCAAGCTGTCCAACCCGAGGAAGCTTGCTGAGGAGGCGGACCGCTGGCTCAGCACCAGGGTCCACAAGGGTCAAGTGGGAGACTCCGCCAAAGGTGGGCAGGGTCCCCAGCAGAAGAGTGGGGGGGACAAGGGTAAACAGAAGGGGTTCCAAAAAGGCCCCCAAAGTAATTCCCAAGGGAACCAGCAGAAGGGTTCTCAGCCTCCCCCACCCCCGCAGCAGAACGGGGCCCCGACAGGTAGACCTGTTCCAAAGGGGCCCTTCAATTGTTATAAGTGTGGTGACCCGGGTCACATTGCCTCTGATCCGAAGTGTCGCCTGTTTGGTAAGACCGCACCCACTGGTGCTCCACCCCGGCAAGTAGCTAGTGTTAACTTTGGGGAGGAAGTAGCAGTCCAGGAGGGTGGGGGTCCCGGGCAGATGACCCTAGTCTCGCTAGGAGACAGTGAGATGGTCCCTGTAACCTACCTGCCCTCTAACACTAAGAAATATGGGCAAGTGGTGACCATCAATGGAAAGAAGGTTGAGGCTCTTAGAGATACAGGAGCCAGCGTGACCTCGGTGAGGCAACACCTGGTGTCTCAAGAGCAAATTGTACCCAATGCCTACTGTAGGGTTGTCAATGCTGACAACGTGGAGAGTCGTTGTCCAATGGCTCAAGTTCCCTTTGAGTGGGGGGGGGTCTCTGGTACTCTACAAGTCGCTGTGAGAACTGACATGCCTGTAGACTGTCTGCTAGGGAACGACCTGGAGAGTTCCCCTTGGGAAAAGGTGGAGAAGACCACGCATCTGAGGATGGTGGGTCTACCCGACTGGGCGTGCGTGACCACCCGGTCCATGGCAGCCAGTAGGGGTGTTGAGAGGGTCCTGGAGCCTGAGGGAGAGGTCCAGGAACCGGCCTTAGGGAGAAGGCGCAGGAGGTGCGGGAAACCGGCCCCCGAAGTTCCCACGGCCCAGGAGGAAGTAGACCCTGAGGGGGATGCTCTGGAGCCTACCGGGGAACAGATTGCCGAACTGGGAGACTTGCCTGAGCTGACCCATTGGCAGCAAGAAGGAGGTCCCTCCAGGGAGGAATTCTGCAGGGAGCAGAAAGAATGCCCTTCTCTCGTGGGTATGCGGCAGCAGGCTGCAGACCAGGCCAATGGTGTTCAGGCCAAAACACATTACGTGTACTGGGAGAGTGACCTCCTGTATTCCGAGCCTAAGGCTGCTGAACCTGGGTCAGCCCGTGTGCTGGTGGTACCCCAGAAGTTCAGAACCTTCCTACTGGGGCTGGCTCACGATGTGCCTTTAGCAGGACATTTGGGGATGGACAAGACCTATGACAGGCTTGTCACCCACTTTTACTGGCCCCAAATGCATAAGAATTCAGATTCCTACTGCAGAACCTGTCAGACTTGCCAGGCAAGTGGTAAGAGCAGAGGGAAGCATAAGGCTCCTCTGCAACCTTTCCCTGTGGTCGGTACGCCATTCCAACGAGTGGGTATTGACATTGTGGGGCCTCTGGACCCCAAGACAGCCCTGGGCAACAGGTTCATCCTGGTCTTGGTGGACCATGCCACCTGGTACCCTGAAGCCATCCCTCTGAGGACAGTGACGGCCCCCGTGGTGGGACGGGCACTGATGGGAATTTTCTCCCGAGTGGGATTCCCTCTAGAGGTGGTGAGCGACAGGGGGACCAATTTCATATCCACATATATGAAATCCCTGTGGAAGGAGTGTGGGGTAACTTACAAGTTCACCACTCCTTACCATCCCCAAGGAAATGGGTTGGTTGAGAGATTCAACCGAACCCTCAAAGGCATGATCATGGGCCTGGACGGTCCAATGAGGCGTAAGTGGGACGTCCTCTTGCCATGCCTGCTCTTCGCTTACCGAGAGGTGCCGCAGAAGTCTCTAGGGTTCAGCCCCTTTGAGCTTCTGTATGGTCACCCGGTAAGAGGACCTCTGAGTTTGGTAAAGGAAGGCTGGGAGCAATCTCCCAGGAAACCTCCCCAGAATGTATATAGTTACATGCTGGCCTTCCGAAACCAGACTCGGCGTTTCAGGCAACTTGCTGAGGCAAATCTGGAAGCCAGCCAGGAAGAGATGAAGCGGTGGTACGACCGGAATGCCACTCTGGTAGAGCTTCAACCTGGACAAAAGGTGTGGGTCTTGGCCCCAGTGGAGCCGTGTGCACTTCAGGATAAGTGGACAGGTCCATTTGAGGTTGTGGAGCGCAAAAGTCCTATCACCTACTTGGTGGACATGCAGACTCCCAGGAACCCTTTGAGGGTCCTACATGTTAACCGCCTTAAGCCCCACTTAGAAAGGACCGAAGTGGGCATGCTGCTGGCCACTGATGATGGAATGGAAGAGGAGACCGAGCCTCTTCCTGACCTCTTAGTGGCCTCTGAGAAAGATGGGTCAGTGGATGGAGTTAACCTCTCACCCACCCTGACGCCCGAACAACAGGAAGACTGCCGCCACTTGCTGGGACAATTTTCCGACCGATTCTCCCTGGTTCCTGGTGTCACAGATTGGTGCGTCCATGATGTGGACACAGGAGACAGCTTACCTGTGAAGCACAAGGCTTACAGGGTAACTGACAGGGTCAGAGCTTGCATCAAGGAGGAGGTCTCCAAAATGCTTGCGCTAGGGGTGGTTGAGTCCTCCAGCAGTCCTTGGTCCAGCCCCGTGGTCTTGGTCCCAAAGGCTGCTGCGCCGGGAGCCACACCTGAACTCCGGTTCTGTGTGGACTACAGAGGACTCAATTCAGTCACGAAGACTGACGCGCACCCCATCCCCAGAGCTGATGAGCTCATTGATCGGCTGGGGGCTGCCCGGTTCCTCAGTACGTTTGATTTAACGTCTGGGTACTGGCAGATCGCCTTGACCGACGGGGCCAAAGAGAGGTCAGCATTCTCTACACCAGATGGGCACTTCCAGTTCCGAGTCATGCCATTTGGGATGAAGAATGCCCCTGCCACCTTTCAGAGGTTGGTCAACCAGGTACTGGTTGGGCTGGATGCGTTCAGTGCCGCCTACCTGGATGACATCGCAGTGTTCAGTGCCACCTGGCCTGAACACCTGCGCCGCCTCTGGGAAGTGTTGATGGCGCTGCGCCGAGCAGGCCTCACGATCAAGGCAAGCAAGTGCCAGATCGGGCAGGGTTCCGTGGTGTACTTGGGACACCAAGTGGGGAGCGGCAAGGTGGCACCCTTGCAACCCAAAATTGAAACCATCCTGGCTTGGGAACCCCCCAAGACGCAGACCGCAGTGAGGGCCTTCCTGGGGCTCACTGGGTACTACAGGAGGTTTGTCAAGGGCTATGGAACGATCGTTGCCCCCTTGACAGAGCTGACTTCGAAGAAGCAGCCCAGGAACGTGATTTGGACTGACACCTGTCAGAAAGCGTTCGACACCCTGAAGACTGCCATGTGCACGGCGCCCGTGCTCTTGGCCCCTGACTTCTCCAGGGAATTCCTAGTCCAGACAGACGCTTCAGAGCATGGTGTAGGGGCTGTTCTCTCACAGATGACTGAGGAGGGCTGGGACCAACCCGTAGCCTTCATCAGTAGGAGGTTACTTCCACGGGAAAGTAGGTGGAGTGCAATTGAGCGAGAAGCATTTGCTGTGGTCTGGGCGCTGAAGAAGCTAAGACCCTACTTGTTTGGGTCTCACTTCCGGGTTCAGACGGACCACAGGCCCCTCAGATGGTTGATGCAAATGAGGGGTGAGAACCCGAAGCTGTTGAGGTGGTCCATCTCCCTACAGGGTATGGACTTTACGGTGGAACACCGTCCTGGTACAGATCACGCCAACGCTGACGGTCTGTCCAGGTATTTCCGCCTTAGTGACGAGGAACCCCCTGGGCAAGGGTAGTTCTCCCCACATTTCAGCTGGAGGGGACACGTGTTAGACCTGGCACCTTGGCGTGAGTTTCCCTTCCACTTTTTGATGGTGTGCCTCGACTGTTTTGCTGGTGTTGTCCGCTCAGGGCACTGCGCCACGGCTAATCCGTGCCGCAGTGCAAGTGCTCCCAAAGTAAAATGTACCTGTAATTGATGTCCATGATTGGTTTATTGGATTCACTGTCAGTCCCCAGTAAAGTGCACCGAGGGTGCCAGGGCTTGTGAATGCCAATGCTGCTGGTGGGCTTGCAGCGCTGGTTGCGCCACCCACGGAAGCGGCCTTGTAAAGTGTGTCTAGGGCCTGCCACCGCAGACCCTGTGCGCGGTCCGGGACCGTCGCGCTGACTGCGCAAGTGCCCCCACTTGCCAGTCCCTAAACCTTCCCTTACCTACATATTAGCCACCCCTCTGGTAGGCCCAAGGGCAGGGTGCATTGTAGGCATAAGGTAGGACATGCCCTGTGTGTGTGGCATGTCTTAGTAGTGAATTACAGCCCTTGTCGTTTTTCACTATTGAAGGCTACCTGCTCTCCATAGGCCAGAATGGGCTGCCGGGATCACGCCAACGCTGTGACCTCAGTGGACTCAGAGAGCATGGTAGAAGTGTCAAGTTTAGTATGCCTGAACTCAGAATAATAAAATACTTCTTGTAGTCAAGTTTATTTTAATATCCTGGGTTTGTAAATACTACTTTTAGAAAGTTAGTATTTACTGACCTGACCATCTCAGTCCGCCTCTGCTGTGTGTATGTGTTCTGCCTGGCAACAGTAAGGAGCAGGGTTGGGGAATCCCCAGAGACAGGTTGGCTGCCAGGTGGTGGGTAGAGAGGTGACACCTGGATGGGTGGGAGGAGTACACCTTGACTCTTGAATAGACCTGTGCTCTGCCACCACAAAGCCGGCGCCACCCCCTGTGGGGCGGCTGATGTCTCTGCCCTGCTGCTGAAAGGAAAGAGCAGAGTCACCATAACAAAGTGCTCCAGAACTGGACTGAGCCAGGCCTAGGCCCCCTGGCGCTAAAGAACAAAAGAATCATGGTATAAAAGTAGGAGCCTGGCTCCTAAGAAATCAGAATCCTGTTTACCACAAAGAACCTCTGCCCGACTAGAAGGAGAAGGAGACGCTGGAGGAGCTGGCCTGCTGCCTGCCTTGCTGAGAAAGGAGAGGAAGAGACTTACTGAAAAGACTTTGCTACTTTGTGCTTGAACATTCTCCAAGGGCTTGATCTGAGCTTGCCCCCTGAACTGAACCCCAGGAACAGTGGGTTCTCTGTGCTTCTTGCTCATCCTCCAATTCGAGCCGTGTGGGCATCCCGCTGGAAAAGAGACTGCGCCCCTCATCGCCCCTCCTAGGGCCGTGACACTCAGGAGCTCGCCTGCCGCAATCCCGTGAGAGCCCCGCTCCGTCCGGAGCCGCTCTCTGTCCCCGGGCCAGGCCGCCTGCACCCCTGTCACCGCCTGCCATTGGAGTGCGCTGAACGCGCTATCACCCCTCCTGCCGGAAGCCGTCCGACGACTGTGATCCACGCCGGGTCATCCAGCTGCACTGACCGTGCCCTGTGACCCCGCTTCGCTATCCCCGGACATCTCAGGCCGCGCCGCCCCCGCTGTGGAGACCCTCCTGCACCGCCGTGCTAAAGGGTCGCTGGCCGCGCCTGCCTACGTGCCCACACCTGCTGATTGAGGACCCAAGAACACTTCCCAAGCTGAGAGTCGCCCCGACCTGTGCCGACTCTCCACATCACGAAAGAAGTTCCAGTATCGGGCTCGGGGCCCGCAACGCCTTATTTCCCCGTTCGCAGGAACCGATCTCTGTGAGTACTGGAACTACAAGTAAAGAGACTACGAACTATCCATTTGAAACTACGAACCAAGAACATTTACCTGCTGTATAACCTGGTGGCCTAGCGAAAACGTTATTGGTCTTGTGATAAGTCTGCTGAGAGATATATACCTTATTTTTACATAAAGAAACGTATTTTTATATATATCCAAGTCTGGTGTCCGTTTCTGGGGGGATTGATGTATTTACTGTGTGTATGATTGTAAGTGCTTAACCAACAACGCCTGAGGAATCGCCTTGGCTGCTCACGCCACGCACCTAGAGGGTGAGCAAGGGTCATTCGCGAGGGGTTATCCTGCGCCCTGACGTGGAGGAAAGGGTTCCTGCTTGACTCAAGGGCAACCTTGCGCCAACCAGAGATCCCCGACTCTAACAGTTGGCAGGGTATGCTCAGACGTGAGTCCCTTGCTCACTTTGCCACTGGATTCAAGCAAGCCAGGCTGAAGACGGCTTAAATGCCAGAAACCGGTCCTAGGAAGCTTGTTTCCGGTCCAGGGAAGGCATGGTTTGGCAGTTTGGGCTGGACTGTCCCCATGAGGCACAGGGTCAGACTGAATTGCATATGGCCATGTCTGAACTGGGGTGGCAGAGTGGGCTAAAGAACGGTGATGGATCAAACTCGGATCTGTTGACTGGGTGTGAGTGGTTGATTGGTTCTGATGCTCCGTCCATCACCACCCCCTTTTGTACCGCTTTGTTCGCCATAAGTTGGCAGGGTATGCTCAGACATGAGTCCCTTGCTCACTTTGCCACTGGATTCAAGCAAGCCTGGCTGAAGACAGCTGAAATGCCAGAAACCGGTCCTAGGACGCTTGTTTCCGGTCCAGGGAAGTCATGGCTTGGCAGTTCGGGCTGGACTGTTCCCATGAGGCACACGCTCAGACTGATTTGCATATGGCCATGTCTGATCTGGGGTGGCTGAGTGGGCCAAAGAACGGTGATGGATCAAATTCAGATCTGTTGACTGGGTGTGAGTGTTTGATTGGTTCTGATGCTCCGTCCATCACCACCCCCTTTTGTACCGCTTTGTTCGCGATAAGTTGGCAGGGTATGCTCAGACGTGAGTCCCTTGCTCACTTTGCCACTGGATTCAAGCAAGCCTGGCTGAAGATGGCTGACATGCCAGAAACCGGTCCTAGGAAGCTTGTTTCCGGTCCAGGGAATGCATGGCTTGTCAGTTCGGGCTGGACTGTCCCCATGAGGCACAGGGTCAGACTGAATTGCATATGGCCATGTCTGAACTGGGGTGGCGGAGTGGGCTAAAGAACGGTGATGGATCAAACTCGGATCTGTTGACTAGGTGTGAGTGTTTGATTGTTTCTGATGCTCCGTCCATCACCACCCCCTTTTGTACCGCTTTGTTCGCCATAAGTTGGCAGGGTATGCTCAGACGTGAGTCCCTTGCTCACTTTGCCACTGGGTTCAACCAAGCCTGGCTGAAGACGTCTGAAATGCCAGAAACCGGTCCTAGGACACTTGTTTCCGGTCCAGGGAAGGCATGGCTTGACAGTTCGGGCTGGACTGTTCCCATGAGGCACAGGGTCAGACTGAATTGCATATGGCCATGACTGAACTGGGGTTGCAGAGTTGGCTAAAGAACGGTGATGGATCAAACTCGGAACTGTTGACTGGGTATGAGTGGTTGATTGGTTCTGATGCTCCGTCCATCGCCACCACCTTTTGTACCGCTTTGTTCGCCATAAGTTGGCAGGGTATGCTCAGACGTGAGTCCCTTGCTCACTTTGCCACTGGATTCAAGCAAACCTGGCTGAAGACGGCTGAAATGCCATAAACCCGTCTTAGGAAACTTGTTTCCTGTCCAGGGAAGGCATGGCTTGGCAATTCGGGCTGGACTGTTCCCATGAGGCACAGGGTCAGACTGATTTTCATATGGCCATGTCTGAACTGGGGTGGCAGAGTGGGCTAAAGAATGGTGATGGATCAAACTCGGATCTGTTGACTGGGTGTGAGTGTTTGATTGGTTCTGATGCTCCGTCCATCACCACCCCCTTTTGTACCGCTTTGTTCACCATAAGTTGGCAGGGTATGCTCAGAGGTGAGTCCCTTGCTCACTTTGCCACTGGGTTCAACCAAGCCTGGCTGAAGACGTCTGAAATGCAAGAAACCGGTCCTAGGACGCTTGTTTCCGGTCCAGGGAAGGCATGGCTTGACAGTTCGGGCTGGACTGTTCCCATGAGGCACAGGGTCAGACTGATTTGCATATGGCCATGTCTGAACTGGGGTGGCAGAGTGGGCCAAAGAACGGTGATGGATCAAACTCGGATCTGTTGACTGGGTGTGAGTGTTTGATTGGTTCTGATGCTCCGTCCATCACCACCCCCTTTTGTACCGCTTTGTTCGCCATAAGTTGGCAGGGTATGCTCAGACGTGAGTCCCTTGCTCACTTTGCCACTGGATTCAAGCAAGCCTGGCTGAAGACGGCTGAAATGCCAGAAACCGGTCCTAGGAAGCTTGTTTCCGGTCCAGGGAAGGCATGGCTTGGCAGTTCGGGCTGGACTGTCCCCATGAGGCACAGGGTCAGACTGAATTGCATATGGCCATGTCTGAACTGGGGTGGCAGAGTGGGCTAAAGAACGGTGATGGATCAAACTCGGATCTGTTGACTGGGTGTGAGTGGTTGATTGGTTCTGATGCTCCGTCCATCACCACCCCCTTTTGTACCGCTTTGTTCGCCATAAGTTGGCAGGGTGTGCTCAGACGTGAGTCCCTTGCTCACTTTGCCACTGGATTCAAACAAGCCTGGCTGAAGACGGCTGAAATGCCAGAAATCCATCCTAGGAAACTTGTTTCCTGTCCAGGGAAGGCATGGCTTGGCAATTCGGGCTGGACTGTTCCCATGAGGCACAGGGTCAGACTGATTTTCATATGGCCATGTCTGAACTGGGGTGGCAGAGTGGGCTAAAGAATGGTGATGCATCAAACTCGGATCTGTTGACTGGGTGTGAGTGTTTGATTGGTTCTGATGCTCCGTCCATCACCACACCCTTTTGTACCGCTTTGTTCGCCATAAGTTGGCAGGGTATGCTCAGACGTGAGTCCCTTGCTGACTTTGCCACTGGATTCAAACAAGCCTGGCTGAAGACGGCTGAAATGCCAGAAACCGGTCCTAGGAAGCTTGTTTCCGGTCCAGGGAAGGCATGGCTTGGCAGTTCGGGCTGGACTGTTCCCGTGAGGCACAGGGTCAGACTGATTTGCATATGGCCATGTCTGAACTGGGGTGGCAGAGTGGGTTAAAGAACGGTGATGGATCAAACTCGGATCTGTTGACTGGGTATGAGTGTTTGATTGGTTCTGATGCTCCGTCCATCACCACCCCCTTTTGTACCGCTTTGTTTGCCATAAGTTGGCAGGGTGTGCTCAGACGTGAGTCCCTTGCTCACTTTGCCACTGGATTCAAACAAGCCTGGCTGAAGACGGCTGAAATGCCAGAAATCCATCCTAGGAAACTTGTTTCCTGTCCAGGGAAGGCATGGCTTGGCAATTCGGGCTGGACTGTTCCCATGAGGCACAGGGTCAGACTGATTTTCATATGGCCATGTCCTAACTGGGGTGGCAGAGTGGGCTAAAGAACGGTGATGGATCAAACTCGGATCTGTTGACTGGGTGTGAGTGGTTGATTGGTTCTGATGCTCCGTCCATCACCACCCCTTTTGTACCGCTTTGTTCACCATAAGTTGGCAGGGTATGCTCAGACGTGAGTCCCTTGCTCACTTTGCCACTGGGTTCAACCAAGCCTGGCTGAACACGTCTGAAATGCCAGAAACCGGTCCTAGGATACTTGTTTCCGGTCCAGGGAAGGCATGGCTTGACAGTTCGGGCTGGACTGTTCCCATGAGGCACAAGGTCAGACTGATTTGCATATGGCCATGTCTGAACTGGGTGGCAGAGTGGGCCAAAGAACGGTGATGGATCAAACTCGGATCTGTTGACTGGGTGTGAGTGTTTGATTGGTTCTGATGCTCCGTCCATCACCACCCCCTTTTGTACCGCTTTGTTCGCCATAAGTTGGCAGGGTATGCTCAGACGTGAGTCCCTTGCTCACTTTGCCACTGGATTCAAGCAAGCCTGGCTGAAGACGGCTGAAATGCCAGAAACCGGTCCTAGGAAGCTTGTTTCCGGTCCAGGGAAGGCATGGCTTGGCAGTTCGGGCTGGACTGTTCCCGTGAGGCACAGGGTCAGACTGATTTGCATATGGCCATGTCTGAACTGGGGTGGCAGAGTGGGTTAAAGAACGGTGATGGATCAAACTCGGATCTGTTGACTGGGTATGAGTGTTTGATTGGTTCTGATGCTCCGTCCATCACCACCCCCTTTTGTACCGCTTTGTTTGCCATAAGTTGGCAGGGTGTGCTCAGACGTGAGTCCCTTGCTCACTTTGCCACTGGATTCAAACAAGCCTGGCTGAAGACGGCTGAAATGCCAGAAATCCATCCTAGGAAACTTGTTTCCTGTCCAGGGAAGGCATGGCTTGGCAATTCGGGCTGGACTGTTCCCATGAGGCACAGGGTCAGACTGATTTTCATATGGCCATGTCCTAACTGGGGTGGCAGAGTGGGCTAAAGAACGGTGATGGATCAAACTCGGATCTGTTGACTGGGTGTGAGTGGTTGATTGGTTCTGATGCTCCGTCCATCACCACCCCTTTTGTACCGCTTTGTTCACCATAAGTTGGCAGGGTATGCTCAGACGTGAGTCCCTTGCTCACTTTGCCACTGGGTTCAACCAAGCTTGGCTGAACACGTCTGAAATGCCAGAAACCGGTCCTAGGATACTTGTTTCCGGTCCAGGGAAGGCATGGCTTGACAGTTCGGGCTGGACTGTTCCCATGAGGCACAGGGTCAGACTGATTTGCATATGGCCATGTCTGAACTAGGGTGGCAGAGTGGGCTAAAGAACGGTGATGGATCAAACTCGGATCTGTTGAATGGGTGTGAGTGTTTGATTGGTGCTGATGCTCCCTCCATCACCACCCCCTTTTGTACCGCTTTGTTCGCCATAAGTTGGCAGGGTATGCTCAGACGTGAGTCCCTTGCTCACTTTGCCACTGGATTCAAGCAAGCCTGGCTGAAGACGGCTGAAATGCCAGAAACCGGTCCTAGGAATCTTGTTTCCGGTCCAGGGAAGGCATGGTTTGGCAGTTTGGGCTGGACTGTCCCCATGAGGCACAGGGTCAGACTGAATTGCATATGGCCATGTCTGAACTGGGGTGGCAGAGTGGGCTAAAGAACGGTGATGGATCAAACTCGGATCTGTTGACTGGGTGTGAGTGTTTGATTGGTTCTGATGCTCCCTCCATCACCACCCCCTTTTGTGCCGCTTTGTTCGCCATAAGTTGGCAGGGTATGCTCAGACGTGAGTCCCTTGCTCACTTTGCCACTGGATTCAAGCAAGCCAGGCTGAAGACGGCTTAAATGCCAGAAACCGGTCCTAGGAAGCTTGTTTCCGGTCCAGGGAAGGCATGGCTTGGCAGTTCGAGCTGGACTGTTCCCAAGAGGCACAGGGTCAGACTCATTTGCATATGGCCATGTCTGAACTGGGGTGGCAGAGTGGGCTAAAGAACGGTGATGGATCAAACTCGGATCTGTTGACTAGGTGTGAGTGTTTGATTGGTTCTGATGCTCCGTCCATCACCACCCCCTTTTGTACCGCTTTGTTCGACATAAGTTGGCAGGGTATGCTCAGACGTGAGTCCCTTGCTCACTTTCCACTGGATTCAAGCAAACCTGGCTGAAGACGGCTGAAATGCCAGAAACCGGTCCTAGAAAGCTTGTTTCCGGTCCAGGGAAGGCATGGCTTGGCAGTTCGGGCTGGACTGTTCCCATGAGGCACAGGGTCAGACTGATTTGCACATGGCCATGTCTGAACTGAGGTGGCAGAGTGGGCTAAAGAACGGTGATGGATCAAACTCAGATCTGTTGACTGGGTGTGAGTGTTTGATTGGTTCTGATGCTCCGTCCATCACCACCCCTTTTTGTACCGTTTTGTTCGCCATAAGTTGGCAGGGTATGCTCAAATGTGAGTCCCTTGCTCACTTTGCCACTGGATTCAAGCAAGCCTGGATGAAGACGGCTGAAATGCCAGAAACCGGTCCTAGGAAGCTTGTTTCTGGTCCAGGGAAGGCATGGCTTGGCAGTTCGGGCTGGACGGTTCCCATGAGGCACAGGGTCAGACGGATTTGCATATGGCCATGTCTGAACTGGGGTGGCAGAGTGGGCTAAAGAACAGTGATGGATCAAACTCGGATCTGTTGACTGGGTGTGAGAGTTTGATTGGTTCTGATGCTCCGTCCATCACCACCCCCTTTTGAACCGCTTTGTTCGCCATAAGTTGGCAGGGCATGCTCAGACGTGAGTCCCTCACTCACTTTGCCACTGGATTCAAGCAAGCCTGGCTGAAGACGGCTGAACTTCCAGAAACCGGTCCTAGGAAGCTTGTTTCCGGTCCAGAGAAGGCATGGCTTGGCAGTTCGGGATGGACTGTTCCCATGAGGCACAGGGTCAGACTGATTAGCATATGGCCATGTCTGAACTGGGGTGGCAGAGTGGGCTAAAGAACGGTGATGGATCAAACTCGGATCTGTTGACTGGGTATGAGTGTTTTATTGGTTTGGATGCTCTGTCCATCACCACCCCCTTTTGTACCGCTTTGTTCGCCATAAGCTGGCAGGGTATGCTCAGACATGAGTCCCTTGCTCACTTTGCCACTGGATTCAAGCAAGCCTGGCTGAAGACGGCTGAAATGCCAGAAACCGGTCCTAGGAAGCTTGTTTCCGGTCCAGGGAAGGCATGGCTTGTCAGTTCGGGCTAGACTGTCCCCATGAGGCACAAGTTCAGACTGAATTGCATATGGCCATGTCTGAACTGGGGTGGCAGAGTGGGCTAAAGAACTGTGATGGATCAAACTCGGATCTGTTGACTGGGTGTGAGTGTTTGATTGTTTCTGATGCTCCGTCCATCACCACCCCCTTTTGTACCGCTTTGTTCGCCATAAGTTGGCAGGGTATGCTCAGACATGAGTCCCTTGCTCACTTTGCCACTGGATTCAAGCAAGCCTGGCTGAAGACAGCTGAAATGCCAGAAACCGGTCCTAGGACGCTTGTTTCCGGTCCAGGGAAGTCATGGCTTGGCAGTTCGGGCTGGACTGTTCCCATGAGGCACACGCTCAGACTGATTTGCATATGGCCATGTCTGATCTGGGGTGGCTGAGTGGGCCAAAGAACGGTGATGGATCAAACTCAGATCTGTTGACTGGGTGTGAGTGTTTGATTGGTTCTGATGCTCCGTCCATCACCACCCCCTTTTGTACTGCTTTGTTCGCCATAAGTTGGCAGTGTATTCTCAGACGTGAGTCCCTTCCTCACTTTGCCATTGGATTCAAGCAAGCCTGGCTGAAGATGGCTGACATGCCAGAAACCGGTCCTAGGAAGCTTGTTTCCGGTCCAGGGAATGCATGGCTTGTCAGTTCGGGCTGGACTGTCCCCATGAGGCACAGGGTCAGACTGAATTGCATATGGCCATGTCTGAACTGGGGTGGCGGAGTGGGCTAAAGAACGGTGATGGATCAAACTCGGATCTGTTGACTAGGTGTGAGTGTTTGATTGTTTCTGATGCTCCGTCCATCACCACCCCCTTTTGTACCGCTTTGTTCGCCATAAGTTGGCAGGGTATGCTCAGACGTGAGACCCTTGCTCACTTTGCCACTGGATTCAAGCAAGCCTGGCTGAAGGAATGCTGAAATGCCAGAAACCGGTCCTAGGAAGCTTGTTTCCAGTCCAGGGAAGGCATGGCTTGGCAGTTCGAACTGGACTGTTCCCATGAGGCACAGGGTCAGACTGATTTGCACATGGCCATGTCTGAACTGAGGTGGCAGAGTGGGCTAAAGAACGGTGATGGATCAAACTCAGATCTGTTGACTGGGTGTGAGTGTTTGATTGGTTCTGATGCTCCGTCCATCACCACCCCCTTTTGTACCGCTTTGTTCGCCATAAGTTGGCAGGGTATGCTCAAATGTGAGTCCCTTGCTCACTTTGCCACTGGACTCAAGCAAGCCTGGCTGGAGACGGCTGAAATGCCAGAAACCGGTCCTAGGAAGCTTATTTCCGGTCCAGGGAAGGCATGGCTTGGCAGTTCGGGCTGGACTGTTCCCATGAGGCACAGGGTCAGACTGATTTGCATATGGCCATGTCTGAACTGGGGTGGCAGAGTGGGCTAAAGAACGGTGATGGATCAAACTCGGATCTGTTGACTGGGTGTGAGTGTTTGATTGTTTCTGATGCTCCGTCCATCACCAACCCGTTTTGTACAGCTTTGTTCGCCATAAGTTGGCAGGGTATGCTCAGACGTGAGACCCTTGCTCACTTTGCCACTGGATTCAAGCAAGCCTGGCTGAAGGCGGCTGAAATGCCAGAAACCGGTCCTAGGAAGCTTGTTTCCGGTCCAGGGAAGGCATGGCTTGGCAGTTCGAGCTGGACTGTTCCCAAGAGGCACAGGGTCAGACTCATTTGCATATGGCCATGTCTGAACTGGGGTGGCAGAGTGGGCTAAAGAACGGTGATGGATCAAACTCGGATCTGTTGACTGGGTGTGAGTGTTTGATTGGTTCTGATGCTCCGTCCATCACCACCCCCTTTTGTACCGCTTTGTTCGACATAAGTTGGCAGGGTATGCTCAGACGTGAGTCCCTTGCTCACTTTCCACTGGATTCAAGCAAACCTGGCTGAAGACGGCTGAAATGCCAGAAACCGGTCCTAGAAAGCTTGTTTCCGGTCCAGGGAAGGCATGGCTTGGCAGTTCGGGCTGGACTGTTCCCATGAGGCACAGGGTCAGACTGATTTGCACATGGCCATGTCTGAACTGAGGTGGCAGAGTGGGCTAAAGAACGGTGATGGATCAAACTCAGATCTGTTGACTGGGTGTGAGTGTTTGATTGGTTCTGATGTTCCGTCCATCACCACCCCCTTTTGTACCGTTTTGTTCGCCATAAGTTGGCAGGGTATGCTCAAATGTGAGTCCCTTGCTCACTTTGCCACTGGATTCAAGCAAGCCTGGATGAAGACGGCTGAAATGCCAGAAACCGGTCCTAGGAAGCTTGTTTCTGGTCCAGGGAAGGCATGGCTTGGCAGTTCGGGCTGGACGGTTCCCATGAGGCACAGGGTCAGACGGATTTGCAAATGGCCATGTCTGAACTGGGGTGGCAGAGTGGGCTAAAGAACAGTGATGGATCAAACTCGGATCTGTTGACTGGGTGTGAGTGTTTGATTGGTTCTGATGCTCCGTCCATCACCACCCCCTTTTGAACCGCTTTGTTCGACATAAGTTGGCAGGGTATGCTCAGACGTGAGTCCCTTGCTCACTTTCCACTGGATTCAAGCAAACCTGGCTGAAGACGGCTGAAATGCCAGAAACCGGTCCTAGAAAGCTTGTTTCCGGTCCAGGGAAGGCATGGCTTGGCAGTTCGGGCTGGACTGTTCCCATGAGGCACAGGGTCAGACTGATTTGCACATGGCCATGTCTGAACTGAGGTGGCAGAGTGGGCTAAAGAACGGTGATGGATCAAACTCAGATCTGTTGACTGGGTGTGAGTGTTTGATTGGTTCTGATGTTCCGTCCATCACCACCCCCTTTTGTACCGTTTTGTTCGCCATAAGTTGGCAGGGTATGCTCAAATGTGAGTCCCTTGCTCACTTTGCCACTGGATTCAAGCAAGCCTGGATGAAGACGGCTGAAATGCCAGAAACCGGTCCTAGGAAGCTTGTTTCTGGTCCAGGGAAGGCATGGCTTGGCAGTTCGGGCTGGACGGTTCCCATGAGGCACAGGGTCAGACGGATTTGCAAATGGCCATGTCTGAACTGGGGTGGCAGAGTGGGCTAAAGAACAGTGATGGATCAAACTCGGATCTGTTGACTGGGTGTGAGTGTTTGATTGGTTCTGATGCTCCGTCCATCACCACCCCCTTTTGAACCGCTTTGTTCGCCATAAGTTGGCAGGGCATGCTCAGACGTGAGTCCCTCACTCACTTTGCCACTGGATTCAAGCAAGCCTGGCTGAAGACGGCTGAACTTCCAGAAACCGGTCCTAGGAAGCTTGTTTCCGGTCCAGGGAAGGCATGGCTTGGCAGTTCGGGATGGACTGTTCCCATGAGGCACAGCGTCAGACTGATTAGCATATGGCCATGTCTTAACTGGGGTGGAAGAGTGGGTTAAAGAACGGTGATGGATCAAAATCGGATCTGTTGACTGGGTATGAGTGTTTTATTGGTTTGGATGCTCTGTCCATCACCACCCCCTTTTGTACCGCTTTGTTCGCCATAAGCTGGCAGGTTATGCTCAGACATGAGTCCCTTGCTCACTTTGCCACTGGATTCAAGCAAGCCTGGCTGAAGACGGCTGAAATGCCAGAAACCGGTCCTAGGAAGCTTGTTTCCGGTCCAGGGAAGGCATGGCTTGTCAGTTCGGGCTAGACTGTCCCCATGAGGCACAAGTTCAGACTGAATTGCATATGGCCATGTCTGAACTGGGGTGGCAGAGTGGGCTAAAGAACGGTGATGGATCAAACTCGGATCTGTTGACTGGGTGTGAGTGTTTGATTGTTTCTGATGCTCCGTCCATCACCACCCCCTTTTGTACCGCTTTGTTCGCCATAAGTTGGCAGGGTATTCTCAGACGTGAGACCCTTGCTCACTTTGCCACTGGATTCAAGCAAGCCTGGCTGAAGACGGCTGAAATGCCAGAAACCGGACCTAGGAAGCTTGTTTCCAGTCCAGGGAAGGCATGGCTTGGCAGTTCGAGCTGGACTGTTCCCATGAGGCACAGGGTCAGACTGATTTGCACATGGCCATGTCTGAACTGAGGTGGCACAGTGGGCTAAAGAACGGAGATGGATCAAACTCAGATCTGTTGACTGGGTGTGAGTGTTTGATTGGTTCTGATGCTCCGTCCATCACCACCCCCTTTTGTACCGCTTTGTTCGCCATAAGTTGACAGGGTATGCTCAAATGTGAGTCCCTTGCTCACTTTGCCACTGGACTCAAGCAAGTCTGGCTGAAGACGGCCGAAATGCCAGAAACCGGTCCTAGGAAGCTTGTTTCCGGTCCAGGGAAGTCATGGCTTGGCAGTTCGGGCTGGACTGTTCCCATGAGGCACAGGGTCAGACTGATTTGCATATGGCCATGTCTGAACTGCGGTGGCAGAGTGGGCTAAAGAACGGTGATGGATCAAACTTGGATCTGTTGACTGGGTGTGAGTGTTTTATTGGTTCTGATGCTCCGTCCATCACCACCCCCTTTTGTACCGCTTTGTTCGCCATAATTTGGCAGGGTATGATCAGACGTGAGTCCCTTGCTCACTTTGCCACTGGATTCAAGCAAGCCTGGCTGAAGACGGCTGAAATGCCAGAAACCGGTCCTAGGAAGCTTGTTTCCGGTCCAGGGAAGGCATGGCTTGGCAGTTTGGGCTGGACTGTTCCCATGAGGCACAGGGTCAGACTGCTTTGCATATGGCCATGTCTGAACTGGGGTGGCAGAGTGGGCTAAAGAACGGTGATGGATCAAACTCGGATCTGTTGACTGGGTGTGAGTGTTTGATTGTTTCTGATGCTCCGTCCATCACCACCCCCTTTTGTACTGCTTTGTTCGCCATAAGTTGGCAGGGTACTCTCAGACTTGAGTCCCTTGCTCACTTTGCCACTGGATTCAAGCAAGCCTGGCTGAAGACGGCTGAAATGCCAGAAACCGTTCCTAGGAAGCTTGTTTCCGGTCCAGGGAAGGCATGGCTTGGCAGTTCGGGTTGGACTGTTCCCATGAGGCACAGGTTCAGACTGATTTGCATATGGCCATGTCTGAACTGGGGTGGCAGAGTGGGCTAAAGAACGGTGATGGATCAAAGTCGGATCTGTTGACTGGGTGTGAGTGTTTGATTGGTTCTGATGCTCCATCCATCACCACCCCCTTTTGTACCGCTTTGTTAGCCATAAGTTGGCAGGGTATGCTCAGACGTGAGTCCCTTGCTCACTTTGCCACTGGATTCAAGCAAGCCTGGCTGAAGACGGCTGAAATGCCAGAAACTGTCTTAGGAAACTTATTTCCTGTCCAGGGAAGGCATGGTTCGGCAATTCGGGCTGGACTGTTCCCATGAGGCACAGGTTCAGACTGATTTGCATATGGCCATGTCTGAACTGGGGTGGCAGAGTGGGCTAAAGAACGGTGATGGATCAAAGTCAGATCTGTTGACTGGGTGTGAGTGTTTGATTGTTTCTGATGCTCCGTCCATCACCACCCCCTTTTGTTCCGCTTTGTTCACCATAAGTTGGCAGGGTATGCTCAGACGTGAGTCCCTTGCTCACTTTTTCACTGGATTTAAGCAAGCCTAGCTGAAGACGGCTGAAATGCCAGAAACCGGTCATAGGAAGCTTGTTTCCGGTCCAGGGAAGGCATGGCTTGGCAGTTCGGGCTGGACTGTTCCCGTGAGGCACAGGGTCAGACTGATTTGCATATGGCCATGTCTGAACTGGGGTGGCAGAGTGGGTTAAAGAACGGTGATGGATCAAACTCGGATCTGTTGACTGGGTATGAGTGTTTGATTGGTTCTGATGCTCCGTCCATCACCACCCCCTTTTGTACCGCTTTGTTCACCATAAGTTGGCAGGGTACTCTCAGACGTGAGTCCCTTGCTGACTTTCCACTGGATTCAAGCAAACCTGGCTGAAGACGGCTGAAATGCCTGAAACCGGTCCTAGAAAGCTTGTTTCCGTTCCAGGGAAGGCATGGCTTGGCAGTTCGGGCTGGACTGTTCCCATGAGGCATAGGGTCAGACTGATTTTCATATGGCCATGTCTGAACTGGGGTGGCAGAGTGGGCTAAAGAATGATGATGGATCAAACTCGGATCTGTTGACTGGGTGTGAATGTTTGATTGGTTCTGATGCTCCGTCCATCACCACCCCCTTTTGTACTGCTTTGTTCACCATAAGTTGGCAGGGTATGCTCAGACGTGAGTCCCTTGCTCACTTTTTCACTGGATTCAAGCAAGCCTGGCTGAAGACGGCTGAAATGCCAGAAACAGGTCCTAGGAAGCTTGTTTCCGGTCCAGGGAAGGCATGGCTTGGCAGTTCGGGCTGAACTGTTCCCGTGAGGCACAGGGTCAGACTGATTTGCATATGGCCATGTCTGAATTGGGGTGGCAGAGTGGGCTAAAGAACGCTGATGGATCAAAGTCGGATCTGTTGACTGGGTGTGAGTGTTTGATTGGTTCTGATGCTCCGTCCATCACCACCCCCTTTTGTACCGCTTTGTTCGCCATAAGTTGGCAGGATATGCTCAGACGTGAGTCCCTTGCTCACTTTGCCACTGGATTCAAGCAAGCCTGGCTGAAGACGGCTGAAATGCCAGAAACCGGTCCTAGGAAGCTTGTTTCCGGTCCAGGGAAGGCATGGCTTGGCAGTTCGGGCTGGACTGTTCCCGTGAGGCACAGGGTCAGACTGATTTGCATATGGCCATGTCTGAACTGGGGTGGCAGAGTGGGTTAAAGAACGGTGATGGATCAAACTCGGATCTGTTGACTGGGTATGAGTGTTTGATTGGTTCTGATGCTCCGTCCATCACCACCCCCTTTTGTACCGCTTTGTTCACCATAAGTTGGCAGGGTATGCTCAGACGTGAGTCCCTTGCTCACTTTGCCACTGGGTTCAACCAAGCCTGGCTGAAGACGTCTGAAATGCCAGAAACCGGTCCTAGGAAGCTTGTTTCCGGTCCAGGGAAGGCATGGCTTGACAGTTCGGGCTGGACTGTTCCCATGAGGCACAGCGTCAGACTGATTTGCACATGGCCATGTCTGAACTGGGGTGGCAGAGTGGGCCAAAGAACGGTGATGGATCAAACTCGGATCTGTTGACTGGGTCTGAGTGTTTGATTGGTTCTGATGCTCTGTCCATCACCACCCTCTTTTGTACCGCTTTGTTCGCCATAAGTTGGCAGGGTATGCTCAGACGTGAGTCCCTTGCTCACTTTGCCACTGGATTCAAGCAAGCCTGGCTGAAGACGGCTGAAATGCCAGAAAACGGTCCTAGGAAGCTTGTTTCCGGTCCAGGGAAGGCATGGCTTGGCAGTTCGGGCAGGACTGTCCCCATGAGGCACAGGGTCAGACTGAATTGCATATCGCCATGTCTGAACTGGGGTGGCAGAGTGGGCTAAAGAACGGTGATGGATCAAACTCGGATCTGTTGACTGGGTGTGAGTGGTTGATTGGTTCTGATGCTCCGTCCATCACCACCCCCTTTTGTACCGCTTTGTTCGCCATAAGTTGGCAGGGTATGCTCACACGTGAGTCCCTTGCTCACTTTGCCACTGGATTCAAGCAAGCCTGGCTGAAGACGGCTGAAATGCCAGAAACCCGTCTTAGGAAACTTGTTTCCTGTCCAGGGAAGGCATGGCTTGGCAATTTGGGCTGGACTGTTCCCATGATGCATAGGGTCAGACTGATTTTCATATGGCCATGTCTGAACTGGGGTGGCAGAGTGGGCTAAAGAATGATGATGGATCAAACTCGGATCTGTTGACTGGGTGTGAGTGTTTGATTGGTTCTGATGCTCCGTCCATCACCACCCCCTTTTGTACCGCTTTGTTCACCATAAGTTGGCAGGGTATGCTCAGACGTGAGTCCCTTGCTCACTTTTTCACTGGATTCAAGCAAGCCTGGCTGAAGACGGCTGAAATGCCAGAAACAGGTCCTAGGAAGCTTGTTTCCGGTCCAGGGAAGGCATGGATTGGCAGTTCGGGCTGAACTGTTCCCGTGAGGCACAGGGTCAGACTGATTTGCATATGGCCATGTTTGAACTGGGGTGGCAGAGTGGGTTAAAAAACGGTGATGGATCAAACTCGGATCTGTTGACTGGGTGTGAGTGTTTGATTGGTTCTGATGCTCCGTCCATCACCACCCCCTTTTGTACCGCTTTGTTCGACATAAGTTGGCAGGGTATGCTCAGACGTGAGTCCCTTGCTGACTTTCCACTGGATTCAAGCAAACCTGGCTGAAGACGGCTGAAATGCCTGAAACCGGTCCTAGAAAGCTTGTTTCCGTTCCAGGGAAGGCATGGCTTGGCAGTTCGGGCTGGACTGTTCCCATGAGGCACAGGGTCAGACTGATTTGCACATGGCCATGTCTGAACTGAGGTGGCAGAGTGGGCTAAAGAACGGTGATGGATCAAACTCAGATCTGTTGACTGGGTGTGAGTGTTTGATTGGTTCTGATGCTCCGTCCATCACCACCCCCTTTTGTACCGCTTTGTTCGCCATAAGTTGGCAGGGTATGCTCAAATGTGAGTCCCTTGCTCACTTTGCCACTGGATTCAAGCAAGCCTGGATGAAGACGGCTGAAATGCCAGAAACCGGTCCAAGGAAGCTTGTTTCCGGTCCAGGGAAGGCATTGCTTGGCAGTTCGGGCTGGACTGTTCCCATGAGGCACAGGGTCAGACGGATTTGCATATGGCCATGTCTGAACTGGGGTGGCAGAGTGGGCTAAAGAATCGTGATGGATCAAACTCGGATCTGTTGACTGGGTGTGAGTGTTCGATTGGTTCTGATGCTCCGTCCATCACCACCCCCTTTTGTACCGCTTTGTTCGCCATAAGTTGGCAGGGTATGCTCAGACGTGAGTCCCTTGCTAACTTTGCCACTGGATTCAAGCAAGCCTGGCTGAAGACAGCTGAAATGCCAGAAACCGGTCCTAGGAAGCTTGTTTCCGGTCCAGGGAAGGCATGGCTTGGCAGTTCGGGCCGGACTGTTCCCGTGAGGCACAGGGTCAGACTGATTTGCAAATGGCCATGTCTGAACTGGGGTGGCAGAGTGGGTTAAAGAACGGTGATGGATCAAACTCGGATCTGTTGACTGGGTATGAGTATTTGATTGGTTCTGATGCTCCGTCCATCACCACCCCCTTTTGTACCGCTTTGTTCACCATAAGTTGGCAGGGTATGCTCAGAGGTGAGTCCCTTGCTCACTTTGCCACTGGGTTCAACCAAGCCTGGCTGAAGACGTCTGAAATGCCAGAAACCGGTCCTAGGACGCTTGTTTCCGGTCCAGGGAAGGCATGGCTTGACAATTCGGGCTGGACTGTTCCCATGAGGCACAGGGTCAGACTGATTTGCATATGGCCATGTCTGAACTGGGGTGGCAGAGTGGGCCAAAGAACGGTGATGGATCAAACTCGGATCTGTTGACTGGGTGTGAGTGTTTGATTGGTTCTGATGCTCCGTCCATCACCACCCCCTTTTGTACCGCTTTGTTCGCCATTAGTTGGCAGGGTATGCTCAGACATGAGTCCCTTGCTCACTTTGCCACTGGATTCAAGCAAGCCTGGCTGAAGACGTCTGAAATGCCAGAAACCGGTCCTAGGAAGCTTGTTTCCGGTCCAGGGAAGGCATGGCTTGACAGTTCGGGCTGGACTGTTCCCATGAGGCACAGCGTCAGACTGATTTGCACATGGCCATGTCTGAACTGGGGTGGCAGAGTGGGCCAAAGAACGGTGATGGATCAAACTCGGATCTGTTGACTGGGTCTGAGTGTTTGATTGGTTCTGATGCTCTGTCCATCACCACCCTCTTTTGTACCGCTTTGTTCGCCATAAGTTGGCAGGGTATGCTCAGACGTGAGTCCCTTGCTCACTTTGCCACTGGATTCAAGCAAGCCTGGCTGAAGACGGCTGAAATGCCAGAAAACGGTCCTAGGAAGCTTGTTTCCGGTCCAGGGAAGGCATGGCTTGGCAGTTCGGGCAGGACTGTCCCCATGAGGCACAGGGTCAGACTGAATTGCATATCGCCATGTCTGAACTGGGGTGGCAGAGTGGGCTAAAGAACGGTGATGGATCAAACTCGGATCTGTTGACTGGGTGTGAGTGGTTGATTGGTTCTGATGCTCCGTCCATCACCACCCCCTTTTGTACCGCTTTGTTCGCCATAAGTTGGCAGGGTATGCTCACACGTGAGTCCCTTACTCACTTTGCCACTGGATTCAAGCAAGCCTGGCTGAAGACGGCTGAAATGCCAGAAACCCGTCTTAGGAAACTTGTTTCCTGTCCAGGGAAGGCATGGCTTGGCAATTTGGGCTGGACTGTTCCCATGATGCATAGGGTCAGACTGATTTTCATATGGCCATGTCTGAACTGGGGTGGCAGAGTGGGCTAAAGAATGATGATGGATCAAACTCGGATCTGTTGACTGGGTGTGAGTGTTTGATTGGTTCTGATGCTCCGTCCATCACCACCCCCTTTTGTACCGCTTTGTTCACCATAAGTTGGCAGGGTATGCTCAGACGTGAGTCCCTTGCTCACTTTTTCACTGGATTCAAGCAAGCCTGGCTGAAGACGGCTGAAATGCCAGAAACAGGTCCTAGGAAGCTTGTTTCCGGTCCAGGGAAGGCATGGCTTGGCAGTTCGGGCTGAACTGTTCCCGTGAGGCACAGGGTCAGACTGATTTGCATATGGCCATGTTTGAACTGGGGTGGCAGAGTGGGTTAAAAAACGGTGATGGATCAAACTCGGATCTGTTGACTGGGTGTGAGTGTTTGATTGGTTCTGATGCTCCGTCCATCACCACCCCCTTTTGTACCGCTTTGTTCGACATAAGTTGGCAGGGTATGCTCAGACGTGAGTCCCTTGCTGACTTTCCACTGGATTCAAGCAAACCTGGCTGAAGACGGCTGAAATGCCTGAAACCGGTCCTAGAAAGCTTGTTTCCGTTCCAGGGAAGGCATGGCTTGGCAGTTCGGGCTGGACTGTTCCCATGAGGCACAGGGTCAGACTGATTTGCACATGGCCATGTCTGAACTGAGGTGGCAGAGTGGGCTAAAGAACGGTGATGGATCAAACTCAGATCTGTTGACTGGGTGTGAGTGTTTGATTGGTTCTGATGCTCCGTCCATCACCACCCCCTTTTGTACCGCTTTGTTCGCCATAAGTTGGCAGGGTATGCTCAAATGTGAGTCCCTTGCTCACTTTGCCACTGGATTCAAGCAAGCCTGGATGAAGACGGCTGAAATGCCAGAAACCGGTCCAAGGAAGCTTGTTTCCGGTCCAGGGAAGGCATTGCTTGGCAGTTCGGGCTGGACTGTTCCCATGAGGCACAGGGTCAGACGGATTTGCATATGGCCATGTCTGAACTGGGGTGGCAGAGTGGGCTAAAGAATCGTGATGGATCAAACTCGGATCTGTTGACTGGGTGTGAGTGTTCGATTGGTTCTGATGCTCCGTCCATCACCACCCCCTTTTGTACCGCTTTGTTCGCCATAAGTTGGCAGGGTATGCTCAGACGTGAGTCCCTTGCTAACTTTGCCACTGGATTCAAGCAAGCATGGCTGAAGACAGCTGAAATGCCAGAAACCGGTCCTAGGAAGCTTGTTTCCGGTCCAGGGAAGGCATGGCTTGGCAGTTCGGGCCGGACTGTTCCCGTGAGGCACAGGGTCAGACTGATTTGCAAATGGCCATGTCTGAACTGGGGTGGCAGAGTGGGTTAAAGAACGGTGATGGATCAAACTCGGATCTGTTGACTGGGTATGAGTATTTGATTGGTTCTGATGCTCCGTCCATCACCACCCCCTTTTGTACCGCTTTGTTCACCATAAGTTGGCAGGGTATGCTCAGAGGTGAGTCCCTTGCTCACTTTGCCACTGGGTTCAACCAAGCCTGGCTGAAGACGTCTGAAATGCCAGAAACCGGTCCTAGGACGCTTGTTTCCGGTCCAGGGAAGGCATGGCTTGACAATTCGGGCTGGACTGTTCCCATGAGGCACAGGGTCAGACTGATTTGCATATGGCCATGTCTGAACTGGGGTGGCAGAGTGGGCCAAAGAACGGTGATGGATCAAACTCGGATCTGTTGACTGGGTGTGAGTGTTTGATTGGTTCTGATGCTCCGTCCATCACCACCCCCTTTTGTACCGCTTTGTTCGCCATTAGTTGGCAGGGTATGCTCCGACGTGAGTCCCTTGCTCACTTTGCCACTGGATTCAAGGAAGCCTGGCTGAAGACGGCTGAAATGCCAGAAACCGGTCCTAGGAAGCTTGTTTCCGGTCCAGGGAAGGCATGGCTTGGCAGTTCGGGCTGGACTGTTCCCGTGAGACACAGGGTCAGACTGATTTGCATATGGCCATGTCTGAACTGGGGTGGCAGAGTAGGTTAAAGAACGGTGATGGATCAAACTCGGATCTGTTGACTGGGTATGAGTGTTTGATTGGTTCTGATGCTCCGTCCATCACCACCCCCTTTTGTACCGCTTTGTTCACCATAAGTTGGCAGGGTATGCTCAGACGTGAGTCCCTTGCTCACTTTGCCACTGTGTTCAACCAAGCCTGGCTGAAGACGTCTGAAATGCCAGAAACCGGTCCTAAGATGCTTGTTTCCGGTCCAGGGAAGGCATGGCTTGACAGTTCGGGCTGGACTGTTCCCATGAGGCACAGGGTCAGACTGATTTGCATATGGCCATGTCTGAACTGGGGTGGCAGAGTGGGCTAAACAATGGTGATGGATCAAACTCGGATCTGTTGACTGTGTGTGAGTGTTTGATTGGTTCTGATGCTCCGTCCATCACCACCCCCTTTTGTACCGCTTTGTTTGCCATAAGTTGCCAGTGTATGCTCAGACGTGAGTCCCTTGCTCACTTTGCCACTGGATTCAAGCAAGCCAGGCTGAAGACGGCTGAAATGCCAGAAACCTGTCTTAGAAAACTTGTTTCCTGTCCAGGGAAGGCATGGCTTGGCAATTCGGGCTGGACTGTTCCCATGAGGCACAGGGTCAGACTGATTTTCATATGGCCATGTCTGAACTGGGGTGTCAGAGTGGGCTAAAGAATGGTGATGGATCAAACTCGGATCTGTTGACTGGGTGTGAGTGTTTGATTGGTTCTGATGCTCCGTCCATCACCACCCCCTTTTCTACCGCTTTGTTCGCCATAAGTTGGCAGGGTATGCTCAGACGTGAGTCCCTTGCTCACTTTTTCACTGGATTCAAGCAAGCCTGGCGGAAGACGGCTGAAATGCCCGAAACCGGTCCTAGGAAGCTTGTTTCCGGTCCAGGGAAGGCATGGCTTGCCAGTTCGGGCTGGACTGTTCCCGTGAGCCACAGGGTCAGACTGATTTGCATATGGCCATGTCTGAAGTGGGGTGGCAGAGTGGGTTAAAGAACGGTGATGGATCAAACTCGGATCTGTTGACTGGGTATGAGTGTTTGATTGGTTCTGATGCTCCGTCCATCACCACCCCCTTTTGTACTGCTTTGTTCACCATAAGTTGGCAGGGTATGCTCAGATGTGAGTCCCTTGCTCACTTTGCCACTGGGTTCAAGCAAGCCTGGCTGAAGACGTCTGAAATGCCAGAAACCGGTCCTAGGACTCTTGTTTCCGGTCCTGGGAAGGCATGGCTTGACAGTTCGGGCTGGACTGTTCCCATGAGGCACAGGGTCAGACTGATTTGCATATGGCCATGTCTGACCTGGGGTGGCAGAGTGGGCTAAAGAACGGTGATGGATCAAACTCGGATCTGTTGACTGGGTGTGAGTGTTTGATTGTTTCTAATGCTCCGTCCATCACCACCCCCTTTTGTACTGCTTTGTTCACCATAAGTTGGCAGGGTACTCTCAGACGTGAGTCCCTTGCTCACTTTGCCACTGGATTCAAGCAAGCCTGGCTGAAGATGGCTGAAATGCCAGAAACCGTTCCTAGGAAGCTTGTTTCCGGTCGAGGGAAGGCATGGCTTGGCAGTTCGGGTTGGACTGTTCCCGTGAGGCACAGGGTCAGACTGATTTGCAAATGGCCATGTCTGAACTGGGGTGGCAGAGTGGGTTAAAGAACGGTGATGGATCAAACTCGGATCTGTTGACTGGGTATGAGTATTTGATTGGTTCTGATGCTCCGTCCATCACCACCCCCTTTTGTACCGCTTTGTTCACCATAAGTTGGCAGGGTATGCTCAGAGGTGAGTCCCTTGCTCACTTTGCCACTGGGTTCAACCAAGCCTGGCTGAAGACGTCTGAAATGCCAGAAACCGGTCCTAGGACGCTTGTTTCCGGTCCAGGGAAGGCATGGCTTGACAATTCGGGCTGGACTGTTCCCATGAGGCACAGGGTCAGACTGATTTGCATATGGCCATGTCTGAACTGGGGTGGCAGAGTGGGCCAAAGAACGGTGATGGATCAAACTCGGATCTGTTGACTGGGTGTGAGTGTTTGATTGGTTCTGATGCTCCGTCCATCACCACCCCCTTTTGTACCGCTTTGTTCGCCATTAGTTGGCAGGGTATGCTCAGACGTGAGTCCCTTGCTCACTTTGCCACTGGATTCAAGCAAGCCTGGCTGAAGACGGCTGAAATGCCAGAAACCGGTCCTAGGAAGCTTGTTTCCGGTCCAGGGAAGGCATGGCTTGGCAGTTCGGGCTGGACTGTTCCCGTGAGACACAGGGTCAGACTGATTTGCATATGGCCATGTCTGAACTGGGGTGGCAGAGTAGGTTAAAGAACGGTGATGGATCAAACTCGGATCTGTTGACTGGGTATGAGTGTTTGATTGGTTCTGATGCTCCGTCCATCACCACCCCCTTTTGTACCGCTTTGTTCACCATAAGTTGGCAGGGTATGCTCAGACGTGAGTCCCTTGCTCACTTTGCCACTGTGTTCAACCAAGCCTGGCTGAAGACGTCTGAAATGCCAGAAACCGGTCCTAAGATGCTTGTTTCCGGTCCAGGGAAGGCATGGCTTGACAGTTCGGGCTGGACTGTTCCCATGAGGCACAGGGTCAGACTGATTTGCATATGGCCATGTCTGAACTGGGGTGGCAGAGTGGGCTAAACAATGGTGATGGATCAAACTCGGATCTGTTGACTGTGTGTGAGTGTTTGATTGGTTCTGATGCTCCGTCCATCACCACCCCCTTTTGTACCGCTTTGTTTGCCATAAGTTGCCAGTGTATGCTCAGACGTGAGTCCCTTGCTCACTTTGCCACTGGATTCAAGCAAGCCAGGCTGAAGACGGCTGAAATGCCAGAAACCTGTCTTAGAAAACTTGTTTCCTGTCCAGGGAAGGCATGGCTTGGCAATTCGGGCTGGACTGTTCCCATGAGGCACAGGGTCAGACTGATTTTCATATGGCCATGTCTGAACTGGGGTGTCAGAGTGGGCTAAAGAATGGTGATGGATCAAACTCGGATCTGTTGACTGGGTGTGAGTGTTTGATTGGTTCTGATGCTCCGTCCATCACCACCCCCTTTTCTACCGCTTTGTTCGCCATAAGTTGGCAGGGTATGCTCAGACGTGAGTCCCTTGCTCACTTTTTCACTGGATTCAAGCAAGCCTGGCGGAAGACGGCTGAAATGCCCGAAACCGGTCCTAGGAAGCTTGTTTCCGGTCCAGGGAAGGCATGGCTTGCCAGTTCGGGCTGGACTGTTCCCGTGAGCCACAGGGTCAGACTGATTTGCATATGGCCATGTCTGAAGTGGGGTGGCAGAGTGGGTTAAAGAACGGTGATGGATCAAACTCGGATCTGTTGACTGGGTATGAGTGTTTGATTGGTTCTGATGCTCCGTCCATCACCACCCCCTTTTGTACTGCTTTGTTCACCATAAGTTGGCAGGGTATGCTCAGATGTGAGTCCCTTGCTCACTTTGCCACTGGGTTCAAGCAAGCCTGGCTGAAGACGTCTGAAATGCCAGAAACCGGTCCTAGGACTCTTGTTTCCGGTCCTGGGAAGGCATGGCTTGACAGTTCGGGCTGGACTGTTCCCATGAGGCACAGGGTCAGACTGATTTGCATATGGCCATGTCTGACCTGGGGTGGCAGAGTGGGCTAAAGAACGGTGATGGATCAAACTCGGATCTGTTGACTGGGTGTGAGTGTTTGATTGTTTCTAATGCTCCGTCCATCACCACCCCCTTTTGTACTGCTTTGTTCACCATAAGTTGGCAGGGTACTCTCAGACGTGAGTCCCTTGCTCACTTTGCCACTGGATTCAAGCAAGCCTGGCTGAAGACGGCTGAAATGCCAGAAACCGTTCCTAGGAAGCTTGTTTCCGGTCGAGGGAAGGCATGGCTTGGCAGTTCGGGTTGGACTGTTCCCATGAGGCACAGGTTCAGACTGATTTGCATATGGCCATGTCTGAATTGGGGTGGCAGAGTGGGCTAAAGAACGGTGATGGAGGAAAGTCGGATCTGTTGACTGGGTGTGAGTGTTTGATTGGTTCTGATGCTCCGTCCATCACCACCCCCTTTTGTACCGCTTTGTTCGCCATAAGTTGGCAGGGTATGCTCAGACGCGAGTCCCTTGCTCACTTTGCCACTGGATTCAAGCAAACCTGGCTGAAGACGGCCGAAATGCCATAAACCCGTCTTAGGAAACTTGTTTCCTGTCCAGAGAAGGCATGGCTTGGCAATTCGGGCTGGAATGTTCCCATGAGGCACAGGGTCAGACTGATTTTCATATGGCAATGTCTGAACTGGGGTGGCAGAGTGGGCTAAAGAATGGTGATGGATCAAACTTGGATCTGTTGACTGGGTGTGAGTGTTTGATTGGTTCTGATGCTCCGTCCATCACCACCCCCTTTTGTACCGCTTTGTTCGCCATAAGTTGGCAGGGTATGCTCAGACGTGAGTCCCTTGCTCACTTTGCCACTGGATTCAAGCAAGCCTGGCTGAAGACGGCTGAAATGCCAGAAACCGGTCCTAGGAAGCTTGTTTCCGGTCCAGGGAAGGCATGGCTTGGCAGTTCGGGCTGGACTGTTCCCGTGAGGCACAGGGTCAGACTGATTTGCATATGGCCATGTCTGAACTGGGGTGGCAGAGTGGGTTAAAGAACGGTGATGGATCAAACTCGGATCAGTTGACTGGGTATGAGTGTTTGATTGGTTCTGATGCTCCGTCCATCACCACCCCCTTTTGTACCGCTTTGTTCACCATAAGTTGGCAGGGTATGCTCAGAGGTGAGTCCCTTGCTCACTTTGCCACTGGGTTCAACCAAGCCTGGCTGAAGACGTCTGAAATGCCAGAAACCGGTCCTAGGACGCTTGTTCCCGGTCCAGGGAAGGCATGGCTTGACAGTTCGTGCTGGACTGTTCCCATGAGGCACAGGGTCAAACTGATTTGCATATGGCCATGTCTGAACTGGGGTGGCAGAGTGGGCCAAAGAACGGTGATGGATCAAACTCGGATCTGTTGACTGGGTGTGAGTGTTTGATTGGTTCTGATGCTCCGTCCATCACCACCCCCTTTTGTACCGCTTTGTTCGCCATAAGTTGGCAGGGTATGCTCAGACGTGAGTCCCTTGCTCACTTTGCCACTGGATTCAAGCAAGCCTGGCTGAAGACGGCTGAAATGCCAGAAACCGGTCCTAGGAAGCTTGTTTCCGGTCCAGGGAAGGCATGGCTTGGCAGTTCGGGCTGGACTGTCCCCATGAGGCACAGGGTCAGACTGAATTGCATGTGGCCATGTCTGAACTGGGGTGGCAGAATGGGCTAAAGAACGGTGATGGACCTAACTCGGATCTGTTGACTGGGTGTGAGTGGTTGATTGGTTCTGATGCTCCGTCCATCACCACCCCCTTTTGTACCGCTTTGTTTGCCATAAGTTAGCAGGGTATGCTCAGACATGAGTCCCTTGCTCACTTTGCCACTGGATTCAAACAAGCCTGGCTGAAGACGGCTGAAATACCAGAAATCCATCCTAGGAAACTTGTTTCCTGTCCAGGGAAGGCATGGCTTGGCAATTCGGGCTGGACTGTTCCCATGAGGCACAGGGTCAGACTGATTTTCATATGGCCATGTCTGAACTGGGGTGGCAGAGTGGGCTAAAGAATGGTTGTTGGACCCGGCCTCGTGGCGTGGTCCTTAACCCCCTGGATTGTGCCCGTTCCCCGCCCCGGCCTTCACGGGCCACCCGTCTGAACTGCACCAAGGCCCTTCACCCGGAGCTGCACGTGGTCGCATACTCCTCGTGGCTCCGCCATCTTGTTGGCATCCACGTCACCCCGTGCACCAACCCGGCCTCGACCCCAGCGAAGCCCGACATCGAGGCACCACGAACTAGCCAGGGGGTGCCGCAGGAACCATTCATCGCCCCCGGCGGAGGACAGTATCGATGGGACCCCCAACTGTCCTCCCCTCTCGAGGTGTGATCGCCCGGCAACTCCCATGGGCCTGGCGCCTCTCCTGCTGGGCGTCTGGCCACCTCCACCCGGCCACTCCGCCCCCTCGGGCGCATAGGTCCGGACATCAAAGGGCTCCAGACCTATATCTGGGGCAACCCCACCACAGCTCGGCAGTTGTATCCCGGAGTCGAGAGCCCTGCTGATTGAATCGCGGCTGACCCTACGGAGAAGAACTCTTGTCGGAACCATCACGAGCCCTGCTGACTGCGTCGCGGCTCCCTCTTGTGAACTCTTTCTGAACCACCTGGAACATCGGAGCCCTGCTGACGCTGTCGCGGCCCAACCTCGCTGGAACCTTCCTCGGAGCCCTGCTGACGACGTCGCGGCTCGAGCTGAACAGAGACCATCTTGAGAGCCCTGCTGATTGAATCGCGGCTCTCCACGAACTGTACGCCAGAGCCCTGCTGACGCCGTCGCGGCTCGACCCCTCCGAGATCAGAGGTCCTCCAGCGTGAGGATAAGAACTGGGCCCCAGGTACCCTCGTACCACATTCCTGCCAAAGACTGTCCCGCTACCCCTACCCTTCCAAAGAGACATTGAGACTTTTGGTGGATCCCTCGATCCCTTCGTGTAAATATTGAGCTCGTAACCTTTTATTGATGATAAAGAATTGCTTGTCTTGAGACAACCTCCTTGAGTCCGGTGTGGTGGTGTTACTGTGCTAGTACGGGATAGGAGAAGGATCTCTCAGGAGACTTCTCGGCAGCGCTCGGCTACTTCGTGCAGTGAGAGGGCCCCCCCTTGGTGGTCTCACCGACTCCTCGGGGTCCGCCTTCCAACATTTGGTGGCCAGCGACGGGATCCGAGCCGAACGCAGTACGTACCAGCCAGTACCCACTAGCTACCCATCCAAACAAATAGCATCATGAGCAACCAGGAAAACAACGCGACAATGGAGTTCCAGCCCGAACGGCTGGAGGAATATACGCACAAAGAATTAAAACAGTTCTGCAGAGACAAAGGCATTGCAACCACCAGCCTCGGTACCAAGGAAGAGATGCAGAAAGCTCTGAGGGCATGGTTGGAGGCTGGGGCAGGCCCCTCCCAGGAAGAAGGGCCCTTGCCCCTGACGGAGACCACAGCAACCGCACTGACCCCGGCAACCGGAGGAAGAAAGAGCCTAGAAACCGGCCTCTCCGAGGAAGAAATACGAGAGCGGGAAAAGGTCCGGAGCCACGAACTAGAGCTCGCCCGACTGCGGCTGGACGGCGAACTCCAGCTGGCAGAAAAGAAACTGGCCCTCGAGCAGCTACGCCTTCAAGAAGAAATAGAAGAGAAGAGACGACACCGGGAGTTGGAGGAAAAGAAAATAACTCTTGAGCACGAGCGCAGTCTCAAGGAGCTCGAGATCAAGGCCAAGAACGGAGGGACCGACACCCCCAGTACTAGAGACACTCTACCGCCCCCCGAGGCCAAGGTGCATATCCCGAAGGAGGTCGTCAAGGAGTATTACAAGAATGACGATATCCAACAATGGTTCAAGGCCTACGAGGTGGCCATGACCTCCCATCGGGTGCCCCGAAAAGACTGGGGCGCAGGCCTGTGGGGGCGATTCCTGAGTGAAGGGCGGGACACGCTGCTCCAGCTACCGGAGGAGGTGATGACCTCCTACGATCACATGAAGGAGGCCCTGCTCACCCGATACGGACTAACAGCGGAGATGTACCGCCAGCGGTTCCGAGACTGCAAGAAAATCCCGGGTACCACATGGGTGGAATATGTGGACTTTTTCAGTCGGGCCCTAGAAGGGTGGATCAAAGGCAGCAAAGTAACCACCTACGGACAACTGGTCGACCTCATCGTCTGGGAACACCTTTCCAATAATTGCTTCGTGGAACTGCGCAAACTTGCCGTCGAGGCCGATCGATGGGTCAACTCCCGGGTCCCCCGGAGCTCAATGGGGGAGTACCAGAGGAATCCCAACGGACCCCCACGCCAGCGCGGTGGGGGGGGAGGGCCGAACAGGAACCGAGACCCTCCCGCTGGGGCCCCCAGGAGCCCCCCTCGAGGGCCACCACAGCCACATCTCTCCCCGAGCCTAGCGCGAAGGGTGGGCCCGGCCCGACCCGGACCACGGCCACCAGTGACCTTCTATGGCTGCCAACAAACCGGACACTTTGCCAGCGACCCGGCCTGCCCCCTGAACCGAAGAAACGGGGCCGGCGGGCCCCCGCCCCGGCAGCTGACAGCCGCCGCCTTGGGGGGAGAGGAGGAAGAAGAGGCCCTCGACCGAGAAAACACTGAGTGGGAGCCGGCAGCCATGTCCCTGGTCTGCCTGGGTAGCCGAGAGATGGTACCCTGCACCCCCATCCCAACCAACACCCAGAAGTACCGGCAGCAGGTCACGGTCAACGGACAACGGGCCGAAGCCCTTCGCGACACCGGCGCCAGTATCACCGCTGTCCGCTGCCACCTGGTGAGCCCGGAACAGATTCTACCGAATGTGCTGTGCCCTGTGCGGACGGCCGACAACAGTGAAAGCCTATGCCAGATGGCCCTGGTCCCCTTCGAGTGGGGAGGGGTGACGGGCCTGCTGAAGGTGACGGTGCGCGACGACGCCCCGGTCGACTGCCTCCTGGGGAACGACTTGGAGAGTTCCCCCTGGGCTCAAGTAGAACGACGAGAGCACCTCCAAATGTTGGGACTGGCTGATTGGGCCTGCGCCATCACCCGGTCCATGACCGCCCAGGCCCCCCGCTCCTCCTCGACCTCCGGGACGGCCCGACCCGAGGGGCTCACACCCCCTCCCGCCAGCAGCGAGGAGGAGGCGGACACCGACCCCGGGCCCAGCGAATCCTCCCCCGAAGAGATGGCTTCTCCGAGCGCCCTACCAGAACTGACGCAATGGCAACATGAAGGGGGCCCCACCCGAGAGCAGTTCCAGCAAGAGCAACAGTCCTGTCCCTCTCTCGAAGGGGTCCGACAGCAGGCGACCACGCAAGCCAACGGTGACCAGACCGGCACCCACTGGATCTACTGGGCCGAGGGCCTGTTGTACAGTGAACAGAAAGTGGCAGAACTCGGGGCCGGCCGCGTGTTGGTGGTCCCCCTCTGCTTCCGGGAGTTTCTTCTCAACCTGGCCCATGATGTGCCCCTCGCCGGACACTTGGGGCAAGACAAAACGTACAGTCGTCTGGTGACCCACTTCTACTGGCCTCGGATGCGGAGAGATGTGGACAACCACTGCCGGTCCTGCCAGACCTGCCAAGCCAGCGGAAAGACGGGGGGTCGGGTCAAGGCCCCCCTCCAGCCCTTTCCCGCCGTCAGCACCCCGTTTGAACGAGTCGGAATCGACATTGTGGGACCCCTGGACCCCCAAACCGCCCTGGGCCACCGCTTCATCCTGGTCCTCGTGGACCACGCCACCAGGTACCCGGAGGCGGTCCCGCTCAGAACTATAACGGCCCCTGTGGTAGGCCGGGCCTTGATGGGGATCTTCTCCCGAGTGGGATTCCCCAGCGAAGTGGTGAGCGACCGTGGCACGAACTTTATCTCCAGGTACATGCGGTCCCTGTGGCAACAATGCGGGGTCACATACAAGTTCACGACCCCATATCACCCTCAGGGGAACGGGCTGGTTGAGCGGTTCAACCGAACATTGAAAGGGATGATCCAGGGCCTGGAAGAACCCCTCAGGCGGAAATGGGATGTCCTGCTGCCCTGCCTCCTGTTTGCCTATCGGGAGGTCCCGCAGAAGTCCCTGGGGTTCAGCCCGTTTGAACTATTGTATGGGCACCCGGTCCGCGGACCACTCAGCCTGGTCAAGGAGGGCTGGGAGATGAAGCCCCGAGGCGCCCCTCCTGACGTCTACCGATACCTCCTGACCCTCCGAAACCAGACCCGCAAGTTCCGAGCCATAGCCGAAGCCAACCTCGAGGCCAGCCAGGAGGACATGAAGCGGTGGTACGATCGCAACACTTCTACGGTAGAATTCGAGCCAGGTCAGAAAGTATGGGTCATGGCCCCGGTCGAACCCGGCGCCCTCCAGGACAAGTGGACCGGGCCCTTCAAGGTGGTGGAGAAGAAAAGTCCCGTCACCTACCTGGTCGATCTGGAGTCCCCCTGGAACCCCCTCCGGGTCCTACATGCGAACAGGCTAAAACCCCACTTCGCCCGGACCGAACTGAGCCTGCTGCTGGCGACCAACGAGGGGAGCGAGGACGACTCCGAGCCCTTGCCCGACCTCTTGCAGTCCAACATCCATGATGGATCGATCGAAGGTGTCCAACTCGCCTCGTCCCTGACCCCGGAGCAGCGCAACGACTGCCAGCGATTACTGCGGGACTACGCAGCCCTCTTCTCTCTCACCCCGGGGGTGACCCACTGGTGCGTCCACGACGTCGACACCGGGGAGAACCCCCCCATACGACACAGAGCCTACCGGGTGCCTGACCGAGTGCGGGCCTGCATCCAGGCCGAAGTAGCGAAGATGCTGGCCCTGGGGGTCATCGAGCCTTCCGACAGCCCGTGGGCCAGCCGTGTCGTCCTGGTGCCCAAGGCCGCAGCTCCCGGTCACCCCCCGGAGTTGCGATTCTGCGTGGACTACCGAGCACTGAATGGAGTAACAAAGACGGACGCACACCCGATACCCCGGGCCGACGAACTGATCGACCGCCTAGGGGCCGCTCGCTACTTGAGCACGCTGGACCTCACCGCCGGGTACTGGCAAATCCAGCTCACCCCCGGCGCCCAAGAAAGATCCGCCTTTTCGACTCTGGATGGGCATTACCACTTTCGGGTGATGCCCTTCGGAATGAAGAACGCCCCGGCCACCTTCCAAAGACTGGTGAACAAGGTTTTGGCCGGGCTTGAGGCCTTCAGCGCGGCCTACTTAGATGACATTGCCGTGTACAGCAGCCACTGGGCCGAGCACCTCCTCCACCTGGAGGCCGTCCTGGCCGCCCTCCAGCGGGCCGGGCTCACAATCAAGGCCAGCAAATGCCAAATCGGCCACGGATCCGTGACCTACCTGGGCCATCAAGTGGGGAGCGGGCAGGTGGCCCCCCTCCAAGCGAAGATAGATGCCATCCAGACCTGGGAACCCCCCACTACCCAGACCGCTGTCCGGGCCTTCCTGGGTCTCACCGGATACTACCGGCGGTTTATCCGGGACTATGGGAGCATTGTTGGCCCCCTCACAGAGTTAACGTCCAAAAAGCAGCCCAAGAAGGTACACTGGACACCCCGCTGCCAAACAGCCTTCGACACCCTAAAGACAGCCATGTGTACTGCCCCGGTGCTGCAGGCCCCGGACTATCAGAAGGAGTTCGTGGTACAGACGGACGCCTCCGAGTATGGGATCGGGGCCGTCCTATCCCAAGCCGACGAAAAGGGGCTCGACCGACCAGTGGCCTTCATCAGCCGACGACTACTGCCCCGAGAGCAACGCTGGAGCACTATTGAGCGCGAGGCCTTCGCTGTGGTGTGGGCCCTCAAGAAGCTCCGGCCCTACCTCTTTGGCACCCACTTCCGGGTCCAGACCGACCACCGGCCCTTGCAATGGTTGATGCAAATGCGGGGCGAGAACCCCAAGCTGCTGCGGTGGTCCATCTCGCTACAAGGGATGGACTTTGACGTCGAACACCGGCCCGGCAATGACCACGCCGACGGCCTGTCCCGCTTCTTCCGCCTTGACGAGGAGAATCCCCAAGGAGATGGGTGACTCTCCATGCCTTCGGCTGGGGGGGACGCCTGTTGGACCCGGCCTCGTGGCGTGGTCCTTAACCCCCTGGATTGTGCCCGTTCCCCGCCCCGGCCTTCACGGGCCACCCGTCTGAACTGCACCAAGGCCCTTCACCCGGAGCTGCACGTGGTCGCATACTCCTCGTGGCTCCGCCATCTTGTTGGCATCCACGTCACCCCGTGCACCAACCCGGCCTCGACCCCAGCGAAGCCCGACATCGAGGCACCACGAACTAGCCAGGGGGTGCCGCAGGAACCATTCATCGCCCCCGGCGGAGGACAGTATCGATGGGACCCCCAACTGTCCTCCCCTCTCGAGGTGTGATCGCCCGGCAACTCCCATGGGCCTGGCGCCTCTCCTGCTGGGCGTCTGGCCACCTCCACCCGGCCACTCCGCCCCCTCGGGCGCATAGGTCCGGACATCAAAGGGCTCCAGACCTATATCTGGGGCAACCCCACCACAGCTCGGCAGTTGTATCCCGGAGTCGAGAGCCCTGCTGATTGAATCGCGGCTGACCCTACGGAGAAGAACTCTTGTCGGAACCATCACGAGCCCTGCTGACTGCGTCGCGGCTCCCTCTTGTGAACTCTTTCTGAACCACCTGGAACATCGGAGCCCTGCTGACGCTGTCGCGGCCCAACCTCGCTGGAACCTTCCTCGGAGCCCTGCTGACGACGTCGCGGCTCGAGCTGAACAGAGACCATCTTGAGAGCCCTGCTGATTGAATCGCGGCTCTCCACGAACTGTACGCCAGAGCCCTGCTGACGCCGTCGCGGCTCGACCCCTCCGAGATCAGAGGTCCTCCAGCGTGAGGATAAGAACTGGGCCCCAGGTACCCTCGTACCACATTCCTGCCAAAGACTGTCCCGCTACCCCTACCCTTCCAAAGAGACATTGAGACTTTTGGTGGATCCCTCGATCCCTTCGTGTAAATATTGAGCTCGTAACCTTTTATTGATGATAAAGAATTGCTTGTCTTGAGACAACCTCCTTGAGTCCGGTGTGGTGGTGTTACTGTGCTAGCACGGGACAGGAGAAGGATCTCTCAGGAGACTTCTCGGCAGCGCTCGGCTACTTCGTGCAGTGAGAGGGCCCCCCCTTGGTGGTCTCACCGACTCCTCGGGGGTCTGCCTTCCAACAATGGTGATGGATCAAACTCGGATCTGTTGACTGGGTGTGAGTGTTTGATTGGTTCTGATGCTCCGTCCATCACCACCCCCTTTTGTACCGCTTTGTTCGCCATAAGTTGGCAGGGTATGCTCAGACGTGAGTCCCTTGCTCACTTTGCCACTGGATTCAAGCAAGCCTGGCTGAAGACGGCTGAAATGCCAGAAACCGGTCCTAGGAAGCTTGTTTCCAGTCCAGGGAAGGCATGGCTTGGCAGTTCGGGCTGGACTGTCCCCATGAGGCACAGGGTCAGACTGAATTGCATATGGCCATGTCCTAACTGGGGTGGCAGAGTGGGCTAAAGAACGGTGATGGATCAAACTCGGATCTGTTGACTGGGTGTGAGTGTTTGATTGGTTCTGATGCTCCGTCCATCACCACCCCCTTTTGTACCGCTTTGTTCGCCATAAGTTGGCAGGGTATGCTCAGACGTGAGTCCCTTGCTCACTTTGCCACTGGATTCAAGCAAGCCTGGCTGAAGACGGCTGAAATGCCAGAAACCGGTCCTAGGAAGCTTGTTTCCGGTCCAGGGAAGGCATGGCTTGGCAGTTTGGGCTGGACTGTCCCCATGAGGCACAGGGTCAGACTGATTTTCATATGGCCATGTCTGAACTGGGGTGGCAGAGTGGGCTAAAGAATGGTGATGGATCAAACTCGGATCTGTTGACTGGGTGTGAGTGTTTGATTGGTTCTGATGCTCCGTCCATCACCACCCCCTTTTGTACCGCTTTGTTTGCCATAAGTTGGCAGGGTATGCTCAGACGTGAGTCCCTTGCTCACTTTTTCACTGGATTCAAGCAAGCCTGGCGGAAGACGGCTGAAATGCCCGAAACCGGTCCTAGGAAGCTTGTTTCCGGTCCAGGGAAGGCATGGCTTGCCAGTTCGGGCTGGACTGTTCCCGTGAGGCACAGGGTCAGACTGATTTACATATGGCCATGTCTGAAGTGGGGTGGCAGAGTGGGTTAAAGAACGGTGATGGATCAAACTCGGATCTGTTGACTGGGTATGAGTGTTTGATTGGTTCTGATGCTCCGTCCATCACCACCCCCTTTTGTACCGCTTTGTTCACCATAAGTTGGCAGGGTATGCTCAGATGTGAGTCCCTTGCTCACTTTGCCACTGGGTTCAAGCAAGCCTGGCTGAAGACGTCTGAAATGCCAGAAACCGGTCCTAGGACTCTTGTTTCCGGTCCTGGGAAGGCATGGCTTGACAGTTCGGGCTGGAATGTTCCCATGAGGCACAGGGTCAGACTGATTTGCATATGGCCATGTCTGAACTGGGGTGGCAGAGTGGGTTAAAGAACGGTGATGGATCAAACTCGGAACTGTTGACTGGGTATGAGTGTTTTATTGGTTCTGATGCTCCGTCCATCACCACCCCCTTTTGTACCGCTTTGTTCGCCATAAGTTGGCAGGGTATGCTCAGACGTGAGTCCTTTGCTCACTTTGCCACTGGATTCAAGCAAGCCTGGCTGAAGACGGCTGAAATGCCAGAAACCGGTCCTAGGAAGCGTGTTTCCGGACTAGGGAAGGCATGGCTTGTCAGTTCGTGCTGGACTGTCCCCATGAGGCACAGGGTCAGACTGAATTGCATATGGCCATGTGTGAACTGGGGTGGCAGAGTGGGCTAAAGAACGGTGATGGAGCAAACTCGGATCTGTTGACTGGGTGTGAGTGTTTGATTGGTTCTGATGCTCCGTCCATCACCACCCCCTTTTGTACCGCTTTGTTCGACATAAGTTGGCAGGGTATGCTCGGACGTGAGTCCCTTGCTCACTTTCCACTGGATTCAAGCAAGCCTGGCGGAAGACGGCTGAAATGCCAGAAACCGGTCCTAGGAAGCTTGTTTCCGGTCCAGGGAAAGCATGGCTTGCCAGTTCGGGCTGGACTGTTCCCGTGAGGCACAGGGTCAGACTGATTTGCATATGGCCATGTCTGAAGTGGGGTGGCAGAGTGGGTTAAAGAACGGTGATGGATCAAACTCGGATCTGTTGACTGGGTATGAGTGTTTGATTGGTTCTGATGCTCCGTCCATCACCACCTCCTTTTGTACCGCTTTGTTCACCATAAGTTGGCAGGGTATGCTCCGATGTGAGTCCCTTGCTCACTTTGCCACTGGGTTCAAGCAAGCCTGGCTGAAGACGTCTGAAATGCCAGAAACCGGTCCTAGGACTCTTGTTTCCGGTCCTGGGAAGGCATGGCTTGACAGTTCGGGCTGGACTGTCCCCATGAGGCACAGGGTCAGACTGAATTGCATATGGCCATGTCCTAACTGGGGTGGCAGAGTGGGCTAAAGAACGGTGATGGATCAAACTCGGATCTGTTGACTGGGTGTGAGTGTTTGATTGGTTCTGATGCTCCGTCCATCACCATCCCCTTTTGTACCGCTTTGTTCGCCATAAGTTGGCAGGGTATGCTCAGACGTGAGTCCCTTGCTCACTTTGCCACTGGATTCAAGCAAGCCTGGCTGAAGACGGCTGAAATGCCAGAAACCGGTCCTAGGAAGCTTGTTTCCGGTCCAGGGAAGGCATGGCTTGGCAGTTTGGGCTGGACTGTCCCCATGAGGCACAGGGTCAGACTGATTTTCATATGGCCATGTCTGAACTGGGGTGGCAGAGTGGGCTAAAGAATGGTGATGGTTCAAACTCGGATCTGTTGACTGGGTGTGAGTGTTTGATTGGTTCTGATGCTCCGTCCATCACCACCCCCTTTTGTACCGCTTTGTTCGCCACAAGTTGGCAGGGTATGCTCAGACGTGAGTCCCTTGCTCACTTTTTCACTGGATTTAAGCAAGCCTGGCGGAAGACGGCTGAAATGCCCGAAACCGGTCCTAGGAAGCTTGTTTCCGGTCCAGGGAAGGCATGGCTTGCCAGTTCGGGCTGGACTGTTCCCGTGAGGCACAGGGTCAGACTGATTTACATATGGCCATGTCTGAAGTGGGGTGGCAGAGTGGGTTAAAGAACGGTGATGGATCAAACTCGGATCTGTTGACTGGGTATGAGTGTTTGATTGGTTCTGATGCTCCGTCCATCACCACCCCTTTTGTACCGCTTTGTTCACCATAAGTTGGCAGGGTATGCTCAGATGTGAGTCCCTTGCTCACTTTGCCACTGGGTTCAAGCAAGCCTGGCTGAAGACGTCTGAAATGCCAGAAACCGGTCCTAGGACTCTTGTTTCCGGTCCTGGGAAGGCATGGCTTGACAGTTCGGGCTGGAATGTTCCCATGAGGCACAGGGTCAGACTGATTTGCATATGGCCATGTCTGAACTGGGGTGGCAGAGTGGGTTAAAGAACGGTGATGGATCAAACTCGGAACTGTTGACTGGGTATGAGTGTTTTATTGGTTCTGATGCTCCGTCCATCACCACCCCCTTTTGTACCGCTTTGTTCGCCATAAGTTGGCAGGGTATGCTCAGACGTGAGTCCTTTGCTCACTTTGCCACTGGATTCAAGCAAGCCTGGCTGAAGACGGCTGAAATGCCAGAAACCGGTCCTAGGAAGCGTGTTTCCGGACTAGGGAAGGCATGGCTTGTCAGTTCGGGCTGGACTGTCCCCATGAGGCACAGGGTCAGACTGAATTGCATATGGCCATGTGTGAACTGGGGTGGCAGAGTGGGCTAAAGAACGGTGATGGAGCAAACTCGGATCTGTTGACTGGGTGTGAGTGTTTGATTGGTTCTGATGCTCCGTCCATCACCACCCCCTTTTGTACCGCTTTGTTCGACATAAGTTGGCAGGGTATGCTCGGACGTGAGTCCCTTGCTCACTTTCCACTGGATTCAAGCAAGCCTGGCGGAAGACGGCTGAAATGCCAGAAACCGGTCCTAGGAAGCTTGTTTCCGGTCCAGGGAAAGCATGGCTTGCCAGTTCGGGCTGGACTGTTCCCGTGAGGCACAGGGTCAGACTGATTTGCATATGGCCATGTCTGAAGTGGGGTGGCAGAGTGGGTTAAAGAACGGTGATGGATCAAACTCGGATCTGTTGACTGGGTATGAGTGTTTGATTGGTTCTGATGCTCCGTCCATCACCACCTCCTTTTGTACCGCTTTGTTCACCATAAGTTGGCAGGGTATGCTCCGATGTGAGTCCCTTGCTCACTTTGCCACTGGGTTCAAGCAAGCCTGGCTGAAGACGTCTGAAATGCCAGAAACCGGTCCTAGGACTCTTGTTTCCGGTCCTGGGAAGGCATGGCTTGACAGTTCGGGCTGGACTGTTCCCATGAGGCACAGGGTCAGACTGATTTGCATATGGCCATGTCTGAACTGGGGTGGCAGAGTGGGCTAAAGAACGGTGATGGATCAAACTCGGATCTGTTGACTGGGTGTGAGTGTTTGATTGGTTCTGATGCTCCGTCCATCACCACCCCCTTTTGTACCGCTTTGTTCGACATAAGTTGGCAGGGTATGCTCGGACGTGAGTCCCTTGCTCACTTTCCACTGGATTCAAGCAAGCCTGGCGGAAGACGGCTGAAATGCCAGAAACCGGTCCTAGGAAGCTTGTTTCCGGTCCAGGGAAAGCATGGCTTGCCAGTTCGGGCTGGACTGTTCCCGTGAGGCACAGGGTCAGACTGATTTGCATATGGCCATGTCTGAAGTGGGGTGGCAGAGTGGGTTAAAGAACGGTGATGGATCAAACTCGGATCTGTTGACTGGGTATGAGTGTTTGATTGGTTCTGATGCTCCGTCCATCACCACCTCCTTTTGTACCGCTTTGTTCACCATAAGTTGGCAGGGTATGCTCCGATGTGAGTCCCTTGCTCACTTTGCCACTGGGTTCAACCAAGCCTGGCTGAACACGTCTGAAATGCCAGAAACCGGTCCTAGGACTCTTGTTTCCGGTCCTGGGAAGGCATGGCTTGACAGTTCGGGCTGGACTGTCCCCATGAGGCACAGGGTCAGACTGAATTGCATATGGCCATGTCCTAACTGGGGTGGCAGAGTGGGCTAAAGAACGGTGATGGATCAAACTCGGATCTGTTGACTGGGTGTGAGTGTTTGATTGGTTCTGATGCTCCGTCCATCACCACCCCCTTTTGTACCGCTTTGTTCGCCATAAGTTGGCAGGGTATGCTCAGACGTGAGTCCCTTGCTCACTTTGCCACTGGATTCAAGCAAGCCTGGCTGAAGACGGCTGAAATGCCAGAAACCGGTCCTAGGAAGCTTGTTTCCGGTCCAGGGAAGGCATGGCTTGGCAGTTTGGGCTGGACTGTCCCCATGAGGCACAGGGTCAGACTGATTTTCATATGGCCATGTCTGAACTGGGGTGGCAGAGTGGGCTAAAGAATGGTGATGGCTCAAACTCGGATCTGTTGACTGGGTGTGAGTGTTTGATTGGTTCTGATGCTCCGTCCATCACCACCCCCTTTTGTACCGCTTTGTTCGCCATAAGTTGGCAGGGTATGCTCAGACGTGAGTCCCTTGCTCACTTTTTCACTGGATTCAAGCAAGCCTGGCGGAAGACGGCTGAAATGCCCGAAACCGGTCCTAGGAAGCTTGTTTCCGGTCCAGGGAAGGCATGGCTTGCCAGTTCGGGCTGGACTGTTCCCGTGAGGCACAGGGTCAGACTGATTTACATATGGCCATGTCTGAAGTGGGGTGGCAGAGTGGGTTAAAGAACGGTGATGGATCAAACTCGGATCTGTTGACTGGGTATGAGTGTTTGATTGGTTCTGATGCTCCGTCCATCACCACCCCCTTTTGTACCGCTTTGTTCACCATAAGTTGGCAGGGTATGCTCAGATGTGAGTCCCTTGCTCACTTTGCCACTGGGTTCAAGCAAGCCTGGCTGAAGACGTCTGAAATGCCAGAAACCGGTCCTAGGACTCTTGTTTCCGGTCCTGGGAAGGCATGGCTTGACAGTTCGGGCTGGAATGTTCGCATGAGGCACAGGGTCAGACTGATTTGCATATGGCCATGTCTGAACTGGGGTGGCAGAGTGGGTTAAAGAACGGTGATGGATCAAACTCGGAACTGTTGACTGGGTATGAGTGTTTTATTGGTTCTGATGCTCCGTCCATCACCACCCCCTTTTGTACCGCTTTGTTCGCCATAAGTTGGCAGGGTATGCTCAGACGTGAGTCCTTTGCTCACTTTGCCACTGGATTCAAGCAAGCCTGGCTGAAGACGGCTGAAATGCCAGAAACCGGTCCTAGGAAGCGTGTTTCCGGACTAGGGAAGGCATGGCTTGTCAGTTCGGGCTGGACTGTCCCCATGAGGCACAGGGTCAGACTGAATTGCATATGGCCATGTGTGAACTGGGGTGGCAGAGTGGGCTAAAGAACGGTGATGGAGCAAACTCGGATCTGTTGACTGGGTGTGAGTGTTTGATTGGTTCTGATGCTCCGTCCATCACCACCCCCTTTTGTACCGCTTTGTTCGACATAAGTTGGCAGGGTATGCTCGGACGTGAGTCCCTTGCTCACTTTCCACTGGATTCAAGCAAGCCTGGCGGAAGACGGCTGAAATGCCAGAAACCGGTCCTAGGAAGCTTGTTTCCGGTCCAGGGAAAGCATGGCTTGCCAGTTCGGGCTGGACTGTTCCCGTGAGGCACAGGGTCAGACTGATTTGCATATGGCCATGTCTGAAGTGGGGTGGCAGAGTGGGTTAAAGAACGGTGATGGATCAAACTCGGATCTGTTGACTGGGTATGAGTGTTTGATTGGTTCTGATGCTCCGTCCATCACCACCTCCTTTTGTACCGCTTTGTTCACCATAAGTTGGCAGGGTATGCTCCGATGTGAGTCCCTTGCTCACTTTGCCACTGGGTTCAAGCAAGCCTGGCTGAAGACGTCTGAAATGCCAGAAACCGGTCCTAGGACTCTTGTTTCCGGTCCTGGGAAGGCATGGCTTGACAGTTCGGGCTGGACTGTTCCCATGAGGCACAGGGTCAGACTGATTTGCATATGGCCATGTCTGAACTGGGGTGGCAGAGTGGGCTAAAGAACGGTGATGGATCAAACTCGGATCTGTTGACTGGGTGTGAGTGTTTGATTGTTTCTGATGCTCCGTCCATCACCACCCCCTTTTGTACTGCTTTGTTCACCATAAGTTGGCAGGGTACTCTCAGACGTGAGTCCCTTGCTCACTTTGCCACTCGATTCAAGCAAGCCTGGCTGAAGACGGCTGAAATGCCAGAAACCGTTCCTAGGAAGCTTGTTTCCGGTCGAGGGAAGGCATGGCTTGGCAGTTCGGGTTGTACTGTTCCCATGAGGCACAGGTTCAGACTGATTTGCATATGGCCATGTCTGAATTGGGGTGGCAGAGTGGGCTAAAGAACGGTGATGGAGGAAAGTCGGATCTGTTGACTGGGTGTGAGTGTTTGATTGGTTCTGATGCTCCGTCCATCACCACCCCCTTTTGTACCGCTTTGTTCGCCATAAGTTGGCAGGGTATGCTCAGACGTGAGTCCCTTGCTCACTTTGCCACTGGATTCAAGCAAACCTGGCTGAAGACGGCTGACATGCCATAAACCCGTCTTAGGAAACTTGTTTCCTGTCCAGGGAAGGCATGGCTTGGCAATTCGGGCTGGAATGTTCCCATGAGGCACAGGGTCAGACTGATTTTCATATGGCCATGTCTGAACTGGGGTGGCAGAGTGGGCTAAAGAACGGTGATGGAGCAAACTCGGATCTGTTGACTGGGTGTGAGTGTTTGATTGGTTCTGATGCTCCGTCCATCACCACCCCCTTTTGTACCGCTTTGTTCGACATAAGTTGGCAGGGTATGCTCGGACGTGAGTCCCTTGCTCACTTTCCACTGGATTCAAGCAAGCCTGGCGGAAGACGGCTGAAATGCCAGAAACCGGTCCTAGGAAGCTTGTTTCCGGTCCAGGGAAAGCATGGCTTGCCAGTTCGGGCTGGACTGTTCCCGTGAGGCACAGGGTCAGACTGATTTGCATATGGCCATGTCTGAAGTGGGGTGGCAGAGTGGGTTAAAGAACGGTGATGGATCAAACTCGGATCTGTTGACTGGGTATGAGTGTTTGATTGGTTCTGATGCTCCGTCCATCACCACCTCCTTTTGTACCGCTTTGTTCACCATAAGTTGGCAGGGTATGCTCCGATGTGAGTCCCTTGCTCACTTTGCCACTGGGTTCAAGCAAGCCTGACTGAAGACGTCTGAAATGCCAGAAACCGGTCCTAGGACTCTTGTTTCCGGTCCTGGGAAGGCATGGCTTGACAGTTCGGGCTGGACTGTTCCCATGAGGCACAGGGTCAGACTGATTTGCATATGGCCATGTCTGAACTGGGGTGGCAGAGTGGGCTAAAGAACGGTGATGGATCAAACTCGGATCTGTTGACTGGGTGTGAGTGTTTGATTGTTTCTGATGCTCCGTCCATCACCACCCCCTTTTGTACTGCTTTGTTCACCATAAGTTGGCAGGGTACTCTCAGACGTGAGTCCCTTGCTCACTTTGCCACTGGATTCAAGCAAGCCTGGCTGAAGACGGCTGAAATGCCAGAAACCGTTCCTAGGAAGCTTGTTTCCGGTCGAGGGAAGGCATGGCTTGGCAGTTCGGGTTGTACTGTTCCCATGAGGCACAGGTTCAGACTGATTTGCATATGGCCATGTCTGAATTGGGGTGGCAGAGTGGGCTAAAGAACGGTGATGGAGGAAAGTCGGATCTGTTGACTGGGTGTGAGTGTTTGATTGGTTCTGATGCTCCGTCCATCACCACCCCCTTTTGTACCGCTTTGTTCGCCATAAGTTGGCAGGGTATGCTCAGACGTGAGTCCCTTGCTCACTTTGCCACTGGATTCAAGCAAACCTGGCTGAAGACGGCTGAAATGCCATAAACCCGTCTTAGGAAACTTGTTTCCTGTCCAGGGAAGGCATGGCTTGGCAATTCGGGCTGGAATGTTCCCATGAGGCACAGGGTCAGACTGATTTTCATATGGCCATGTCTGAACTGGGGTGGCAGAGTGGGCTAAAGAATGGTGATGGATCAAACTCGGATCTGTTGACTGGGTGTGAGTGTTTGATTGGTTCTGATGCTCCGTCCATCACCACCCCCTTTTGTACCGCTTTGTTCGCCATAAGTTGGCAGGGTTTGCTCAGACGTGAGTCCCTTGCTCACTTTGCCACTGGATTCAAGCAAGCCTGGCTGAAGACGGCTGAAATGCCAGAAACCGGTCCTAGGAAGCTTGTTTCCGGTCCAGGGAAGGCATGGCTTGGCAGTTCGGGCTGGACTGTTCCCGTGAGGCACAGGGTCAGACTGATTTGCATATGGCCATGTCTGAACTGGGGTGGCAGAGTGGGTTAAAGAACGGTGATGGATCAAACTCGGATCTGTTGACTGGGTATGAGTGTTTGATTGGTTCTGATGCTCCGTCCATCACCACCCCCTTTTGTACCGCTTTGTTCACCATAAGTTGGCAGGGTATGCTCAGAGGTGAGTCCCTTGCTCACTTTGCCACTGGGTTCAACCAAGCCTGGCTGAAGACGTCTGAAATGCCAGAAACCGGTCCTAGGACGCTTGTTTCCGGTCCAGGGAAGGCATGGCTTGACAGTTCGTGCTGGACTGTTCCCATAAGGCACAGGGTCAGACTGATTTGCATATGGCCATGTCTGAACTGGGGTGGCAGAGTGGGCCAAAGAACGGTGATGGATCAAACTCGGATCTGTTGACTGGGTGTGAGTGTTTGATTGGTTCTGATGCTCCGTCCATCACCACCCCCTTTTGTACCGCTTTGTTCGCCATAAGTTGGCAGGGTATGCTCAGACGTGAGTCCCTTGCTCACTTTGCCACTGGATTCAAGCAAGCCTGGCTGAAGACGGCTGAAATGCCAGAAACCGGTCCTAGGAAGCTTGTTTCCGGTCCAGGGAAGGCATGGCTTGGCAGTTCGGGCTGGACTGTCCCCATGAGGCACAGGGTCAGACTGAATTGCATATGGCCATGTCTGAACTGGGGTGGCAGAATGGGCTAAAGAACGGTGATGGATCAAACTCGGATCTGTTGACTGGGTGTGAGTGGTTGATTGGTTCTGATGCTCCGTCCATCACCACCCCCTTTTGTACCGCTTTGTTTGCCATAAGTTAGCAGGGTATGCTCAGACGTGAGTCCCTTGCTCACTTTGCCACTGGATTCAAACAAGCCTGGCTGAAGACGGCTGAAATGCCAGAAATCCATCCTAGGAAACTTGTTTCCTGTCCAGGGAAGGCATGGCTTGGCAGTTCGGGCTGGACTGTCCCCATGAGGCACAGGGTCAGACTGAATTGCATATGGCCATGTCTGAACTGGGGTGGCAGAATGGGCTAAAGAACGGTGATGGATCAAACTCGGATCTGTTGACTGGGTGTGAGTGGTTGATTGGTTCTGATGCTCCGTCCATCACCACCCCCTTTTGTACCGCTTTGTTCGCTATAAGTTGGCAGGGTATGCTCAGACGTGAGTCCCTTGCTCACTTTGCCACTGGATTCAAGCAAGCCTGGCTGAAGACGGCTGAAATGCCAGAAACCGGTCCTAGGAAGCTTGTTTCCGGTCCAGGGAAGGCATGGCTTGGCAGTTTGGGCTGGACTGTCCCCATGACGCACAGGGTCAGACTGAATTGCATATGGCCATGTCTGAACTGGGGTGGCAGAGTGGGCTAAAGAACGGTGATGGATCAAACTCGGATCTGTTGACTGGGTGTGAGTGGTTGATTGGTTCTGATGCTCCGTCCATCACCACCCCCTTTTGTACCGCTTTGTTCGCCATAAGTTGGCAGGGTATGCTCAGACGTGAGTCCCTTGCTCACTTTGCCACTGGATTCAAGCAAGCCTGGCTGAAGACGGCTGAAATGCCAGAAATCCATCCTAGGAAACTTGTTTCCTGTCCAGGGAAGGCATGGCTTGGCAATTCGGGCTGGACTGTTCCCATGAGGCACAGGATCAGACTGATTTTCATATGGCCATGTCTGAACTGGGGTGGCAGAGTGGGTTAAAGAACGGTGATGGATCAAACTCGGATCTGTTGACTGGGTATGAGTGTTTTATTGGTTCTGACGCTCCGTCCATCACCACCCCCTTTTGTACCGCTTTGTTCGCCATAAGTTGGCAGGGTATGCTCAGACGTGAGTCCCTTGCTCGCTCACTTTGCCACTGGATTCAAGCAAGCCTGGCTGAAGACGGCTGAAATGCCAGAAACCGGTCCTAGGAAGCTTGTTTACGGTCCAGGGAAGGCATGGCTTGGCAGTTCGGGCTGGACTGTTCCCATGAGGTACAGGGTCAGACTGATTTGCATATGGCCATGTCTGAACTGGGGTGGCAGAGTGGGTTAAAGAACGGTGATGGATCAAACTCGGATCTGTTGACTGGGTATGAGTGTTTTATTGGTTCTGATGCTCCGTCCATCACCACCCCCTTTTGTACCGCTTTGTTCGCCATAAGTTGGCAGGGTATGCTCAGACGTGAGTCCCTTGCTCACTTTGCCACTGGATTCAAGCAAGCCTGGCTGAAGACGGCTGAAATGCCAGAAACCGGTCCCAGGACGCTTGTTTCCGGTCCAGTGAAGTCATGGCTTGGCAGTTCGGGCTGGAATGTTCCCATGAGGCACACGGTCAGACGGATTTACATATGGCCATATCTGAACTGGCGTGGCAGAGTGGGCCAAAGAACGGTGATGGATCAAACTCAGATCTGTTGACTGGGTGTGAGTGTTTGATTGGTTCTGATGCTCCGTCCATCACCACCCCCTTTTGTACCGCTTTGTTCGCCATAAGTTGGCAGGGTATGCTCAGACGTGAGTCCCTTGTACACTTTGCCACTGGATTCAAGCAATCCTGGCTGAAGACGGCTGAAATGTCAGAAACCGGTCCTAGGAAGCTTGTTTCCGGTCCAGGGAAGGCATGGCTTGTCAGTTCGGGCTGGACTGTCCCCATGAGGCAAAGGGTCAGACTGAATTGCATATGACCATGTGTGAACTGGGGTGGCAGAGTGGGCTAAAAAACGGTGATGGATCAAACTCGGATCTGTTGACTGGGTGTGAGTGTTTGATTGTTTCTGATGCTCCGTCCATCACAACCCCCTTCTGGACCGCTTTGTTCGCCATAAGTTGGCAGGGTATGCTCACACGTGAGTCCCTTGCTCACTTTGCCACTGGATTCAACCAAGCCTGGCTGAAGACGGCTGAAATGCCAGAACCCGGTCCTAGGAAGCTTGTTTCCGGTCCAGGGAAGGCATGGCTTGGCAGTTCGGGCTGGACTGTTCCCATGAGGCACAGGGTCAGACTGATTTGCATATGGCCATGTCTGAACTGGGATGGCAGAGTGGGCTAAAGAACGGTGATGGATCAAACTCGGATCTGTTGACTGGGTGTGAGTGTTTGATTGGTTCTGATGCTTCGTCCATCACCACCCCCTTTTGTACCGCTTTGTTCGACATAAGTTGGCAGGGTATGCTCAGACGTGAGTCCCTTGCTCACTTTCCACTGGATTCAAGCAAACCTGGCTGAAGACGGCTGAAATGCCAGAAACCGGTCCTAGAAAGCTTGTTTCCGTTCCAGGGAAGGCATGGCTTGGCAGTTCGGGCTGGACTGTTCCCATGAGGCACAGGGTCAGACTGATTTGCACATGGCCATGTCTGAACTGAGGTGGCAGAGTGGGCTAAAGAACGGTGATGGATCAAACTCAGATCTGTTGACTGGGTGTGAGTGTTTGATTGGTTCTGATGCTCCGTCCATCACCACCCCCTTTTGTACCGCTTTGTTCACCATAAGTTGGCAGGGTATGCTCAGACGTGAGTCCCTTGCTCACTTTGCCACTGGGTTCAACCAAGCCTGGCTGAACACGTCTGAAATGCCAGAAACCGGTCCTAGGATGCTTGTTTCCGATCCAGGGAAGGCATGGCTTGAAAGTTCGGGCTGGACTGTTCCCATGAGGCACAGGGTCAGACTGATTTGCATATGGCCATGTCTGAACTAGGGTGGCAGAGTGGGCTAAAGAACGGTGATGGATCAAACTCGGATCTGTTGACTGGGTGTGAGTGTTTGATTGGTTCTGATGCTCCGTCCATCACCACCCCCTTTTGTACCGCTTTGTTTGCCATAAGTTGGCAGGGTATGCTCAGACGTGAGTCCCTTGCTCACTTTGCCACTGGATTCAAGCAAGCCTGGCTGAAGACGGCTGAAATGCCAGAAACCGGTCCTATGAAGCTTGTTTCCGGTCCAGGGAAGGCATGGCTTGGCAGTTTGGGCTGGACTGTCCCCATGAGGCACAGGGTCAGACTGAATTGCATATGGCCATGTCTGAACTGGGGTGGCAGAGTGGGCTAAAGAACGGTGATGGATCAAACTCGGATCTGTTGACTGGGTGTGAGTGGTTGATTGGTTCTGATGCTCCGTCCATCACCGCCCCCTTTTGTACCGCTTTGTTCGCCATAAGTTGGCAGGGTATGCTCAGACGTGAGTCCCTTGCTCACTTTGCCACTGGATTCAAGCAAGCCTGGCTGAAGACGGCTGAAATGCCAGAAATCCATCCTAGGAAACTTGTTTCCTGTCCAGGGAAGGCATGGCTTGGCAATTCGGGCTGGACTGTTCCCATGAGGCACAGGGTCAGACTGATTTTCATATGGCCATGTCTGAACTGGGGTTGCAGAGTGGGCTAAAGAATGGTGATGGATCAAACTCGGATCTGTTGACTGGGTGTGAGTGTTTGATTGGTTCTGATGCTCCGTCCATCACCACCCCCTTTTGTACCGCTTTGTTCGCCATAAGTTGGCAGGGTATGCTCAGACGTGAGTCCCTTGCTCACTTTTTCACTGGATTCAAGCAAGCCTGGCGGAAGACGGCTGAAATGCCAGAAACCGGTCCTAGGAAGCTTGTTTCCGGTCCAGGGAAGGCATGGCTTGCCAGTTCGGGCTGGACTGTTCCCGTGAGGCACAGGGTCAGACTGATTTGCATATGGCCATGTCTGAAGTGGGGTGGCAGAGTGGGTTAAAGAACGGTGATGGATCAAACTCGGATCTGTTGACTGGGTATGAGTGTTTGATTGGTTCTGATGCTCCGTCCATCACCACCCCCTTTTGTACCGCTTTGTTCACCATAAGTTGGCAGGGTATGCTCAGATGTGAGTCCCTTGCTCACTTTGCCACTGGGTTCAAGCAAGCCTGGCTGAAGACTTCTGAAATGCCAGAAACCGGTCCTAGGACTCTTGTTTCCGGTCCTGGGAAGGCATGGCTTGACAGTTCGGGCTGGACTGTTCCCATGAGGCACAGGGTCAGACTGATTTGCATATGGCCATGTCTGAACTGGGGTGGCAGAGTGGGCTAAAGAACGGTGATGGATCAAACTCGGATCTGTTGACTGGGTGTGAGTGGTTGATTGGTTCTGATGCTCCGTCCATCACCGCCCCCTTTTGTACCGCTTTGTTCGCCATAAGTTGGCAGGGTATGCTCAGACGTGAGTCCCTTGCTCACTTTGCCACTGGATTCAAGCAAGCCTGGCTGAAGACGGCTGAAATGCCAGAAATCCATCCTAGGAAACTTGTTTCCTGTCCAGGGAAGGCATGGCTTGTCAATTCGGGCTGGACTGTTCCCATGAGGCACAGGGTCAGACTGATTTTCATATGGCCATGTCTGAACTGGGGTGGCAGAGTGGGCTAAAGAATGGTGATGGATCAAACTCGGATCTGTTGACTGGGTGTGAGTGTTTGATTGGTTCTGATGCTCCGTCCATCACCACCCCCTTTTGTACCGCTTTGTTCGCCATAAGTTGGCAGGGTATGCTCAGACGTGAGTCCCTTGCTCACTTTTTCACTGGATTCAAGCAAGCCTGGTGGAAGACGGCTGAAATGCCAGAAACAGGTCCTAGGAAGCTTGTTTCCGGTCCAGGGAAGGCATGGCTTGCCAGTTCGGGCTGGACTGTTCCCGTGAGGCACAGGGTCAGACTGATTTGCATATGGCCATGTCTGAAGTGGGGTGGCAGAGTGGGTTAAAGAACGGTGATGGATCAAACTCGGATCTGTTGACTGGGTATGAGTGTTTGATTGGTTCTGATGCTCCGTCCATCACCACCCCCTTTTGTACCGCTTTGTTCACCATAAGTTGGCAGGGTATGCTCAGATGTGAGTCCCTTGCTCACTTTGCCACTGGGTTCAAGCAAGCCTGGCTGAAGACGTCTGAAATGCCAGAAACCGGTCCTAGGACTCTTGTTTCCGGTCCTGGGAAGGCATGGCTTGACAGTTCGGGCTGGACTGTTCCCATGAGGCACAGGGTCAGACTGATTTGCATATGGCCATGTCTGAACTGGGGTGGCAGAGTGGGCTAAAGAACGGTGATGGATCAAACTCGGATCTGTTGACTGGGTGTGAGTGTTTGATTGTTTCTGATGCTCCGTCCATCACCACCCCCTTTTGTACTGCTTTGGTCACCATAAGTTGGCAGGGTACTCTCAGACGTGAGTCCCTTGCTCACTTTGCCACTGGATTCAAGCAAGCCTGGCTGAAGACGGCTGAAATGCCAGAAACCGTTCCTAGGAAGCTTGTTTCCGGTCGAGGGAAGGCATGGCTTGGCAGTTCGGGTTGGACTGTTCCCATGAGGCACAGGTTCAGACTGATTTGCATATGGCACATGTCTGAATTGGGGTGGCAGAGTGGGCTAAAGAACGGTGATGGAGGAAAGTCGGATCTGTTGACTGGGTGTGAGTGTTTGATTGGTTCTGATGCTCCGTCCATCACCACCCCCTTTTGTACCGCTTTGTTCGCCATAAGTTGGCAGGGTATGCTCAGACGTGAGTCCCTTGCTCACTTTGCCACTGGATTCAAGCAACCCTGGCTGAAGACGGCTGAAATGCCATAAACCCGTCTTAGGAAACTTTTTTCCTGTCCAGGGAAGGCATGGCTTGGCAATTCGGGCTGGAATGTTCCCATGAGGCACAGGGTCAGACTGATTTTCATATGGCCATGTCTGAACTGGGGTGGCAGAGTGGGCTAAAGAATGGTGATGGATCAAACTCGGATCTGTTGACTGGGTGTGAGTGTTTGATTGGTTCTGATGCTCCGTCCATCACCACCCCCTTTTGAACCGCTTTGTTCGCCATAAGTTGGCAGGGTATGCTCAGACGTGAGTCCCTTGCTCACTTTGCCACTGGATTCAAGCAAGCCTGGCTGAAGACAGCTGAAATGCCAGAAACCGGTCCTAGGAAGCTTGTTTCCGGTCCAGGGAAGGCATGGCTTGGCAGTTCGGGCTGGACTGTTCCCGTGAGGCACAGGGTCAGACTGATTTGCATATGGCCATGTCTGAACTGGGGTGGCAGAGTGGGTTAAAGAACGGTGATGGATCAAACTCGGATCTGTTGACTGGGTATGAGTGTTTGATTGGTTCTGATGCTCCGTCCATCACCACCCCCTTTTGTACCGCTTTATTCACCATAAGTTGGCAGGGTATGCTCAGAGGTGAGTCCCTTGCTCACTTTGCCACTGGGTTCAACCAAGCCTGGCTAAAGACGTCTGAAATGCCAGAAACCGGTCCTAGGACGCTTGTTTCCGGTCCAGGGGAGGCATGGCTTGACAGTTCGTGCTGGACTGTTCCCATGAGGCACAGGGTCAGACTGATTTGCATATGGCCATGTCTGAACTGGGGTGGCAGAGTGGGCCAAAGAACGGTGATGGATCAAACTCGGATCTGTTGACTGGGTGTGAGTGTTTGATTGGTTCTGATGCTCCATCCATCACCACCCCCTTTTGTACCGCTTTGTTCGCCATAAGTTGGCAGGGTATGCTCAGACGTGAGTCCCTTGCTCACTTTGCCACTGGATTCAAGCAAGCCTGGCTGAAGACGGCTGAAATGCCAGAAACCGGTCCTAGAAAGCTTGTTTCCGGTCCAGGGAAGGCATGGCTTGGCAGTTCGGGCTGGACTGTCCCCATGAGGCACAGGGTCAGACTGAATTGCATATGGCCATGTCTGAACTGGGGAGGCAGAATGGGCTAAAGAACGGTGATGGATCAAACTCGGATCTGTTGACTGGGTGTGAGTGGTTGATTGGTTCTGATGCTCCGTCCATCACCATCCCCTTTTGTACCGCTTTGTTTGCCATAAGTTAGCAGGGTATGCTCAGACGTGAGTCCCTTGCTCACTTTGCCACTGGATTCAAACAAGCCTGGCTGAAGACGGCTGAAATGCCAGAAATCCATCCTAGGAAACTTGTTTCCTGTCCAGGGAAGGCATGGCTTGGCAATTCGGGCTGGACTGTTCCCATGAGGCACAGGGTCAGACTGATTTTCATATGGCCATGTCTGAACTGGGGTGGCAGAGTGGGCTAAAGAATGGTGATGGATCAAACTCGGATCTGTTGACTGGGTGTGAGTGTTTGATTGGTTCTGATGCTCCATCCATCACCACCCCCTTTTGTACCGCTTTGTTCGCCATAAGTTGGCAGGGTATGCTCAGACGTGAGTCCCTTGCTCACTTTGCCACTGGATTCAAGCAAGCCTGGCTGAAGACGGCTGAAATGCCAGAAACCGGTCCTAGGAAGCTTGTTTCCGGTCCAGGGAAGGCATGGCTTGGCAGTTCGGGCTAGACTGTCCCCATGAGGCACAGGGTCAGACTGAATTGCATATGGCCATGTCCTAACTGGGGTGGCAGAGTGGGCTAAAGAACGGTGATGGATCAAACTCGGATCTGTTGACTGGGTGTGAGTGTTTGATTGGTTCTGATGCTCCGTCCATCACCACCCCCTTTTGTACCGCTTTGTTCACCATAAGTTGGCAGGGTATGCTCAGACGTGAGTCCCTTTCTCACTTTGCCACTGGGTTCAACCAAGCCTGGCTGAACACGTCTGAAATGCCAGAAACCGGTCCTAGGATGCTTGTTTCCGGTCCAGGGAAGGCATGGCTTGAAAGTTTGGGCTGGACTGTTCCCATGAGGCACAGGGTCAGACTGATTTGCATATGGCCATGTCTGAACTAGGGTGGCAGAGTGGGCTAAAGAACGGTGATGGATCAAACTCGGATCTGTTGACTGGGTGTGAGTGTTTGATTGGTTCTGATGCTCCGTCCATCACCACCCCCTTTTGTACCGCTTTGTTCGCCATAAGTTGGCAGGGTATGCTCAGACGTGAGTCCCTTGCTCACTTTGCCACTGGATTCAAGCAAGCCTGGCTGAAGACGGCTGAAATGCCAGAAACCGGTCCTAGGAAGCTTGTTTCCGGTCCAGGGAAGGCATGGCTTGGCAGTTTGGGCTGGACTGTCCCCATGAGGCACAGGGTCAGACTGAATTGCATATGGCCATGTCTGAACTGGGGTGGCAGAGTGGGCTAAAGAACGGTGATGGATCAAACTCGGATCTGTTGACTGGGTGTGAGTGGTTGATTGGTTCTGATGCTCCGTCCATCACCACCCCCTTTTGTACCGCTTTGTTCGCCATAAGTTGGCAGGGTATGCTCAGACGTGAGTCCCTTGCTCACTTTGCCACTGGATTCAAGCAAGCCTGGCTGAAGACGGCTGAAATGCCAGAAAGCGGTCCTAGGACGCTTGTTTCCGGTCCAGGGAAGTCATGGCTTGGCAGTTCGGGCTGGACTGTTCCCATGAGGCACACGGTCAGACTGATTTGCATATGGCCATGTCTGAACTGGCGTGGCAGAGTGGGCCAAAGAACGGTGATGGATCAAACTCAGATCTGTTGACTGGGTGTGAGTGTTTGATTGGTTCTGATGCTCCGTCCATCACCACCCCCTTTTGTACCGCATTGTTCGCCATAAGTTGGCAGGGTATGCTCAGACGTGAGTCCCTTGCTCACTTTGCCACTGGATTCAAGCAAGCCTGGCTGAAGACGGCTGAAATGCCAGAAACCGGTCCTAGGAAGCTTGTTTCCGGTCTAGGGAAGGCATGGCTTGTCAGTTCAGGCTGGACTGTCCCCATGAGGCACAGGGTCAGACTGAATTGCATATGGCCATGTGTGAACTGGGGTGGCAGAGTGGGCTAAAGAACGGTGATGGAGCAAACTCGGATCTGTTGACTGGGTGTGAGTGTTTGATTGGTTCTGATGCTCCGTCCATCACCACCCCCTTTTGTACCGCTTTGTTCGACATAAGTTGGCAGGGTATGCTCGGACATGAGTCCCTTGCTCACTTTCCACTGGATTCAAGCAAACCTGGCTGAAGACGGCTGAAATGCCAGAAACCGGTCCTAGAAAGCTTGTTTCCGTTCCAGGGAAGGCATGGCTTGGCAGTTCGGGCTGGACTGTTCCCATGAGGCACAGGGTCAGACTGATTTGCACATGGCCATGTCTGAACTGAGGTGGCAGAGTGGGCTAAACAACGGTGATGGATCAAACTCAGATCTGTTGACAGGGTGTGAGTGTTTGATTGGTTCTAATGCTCCGTCCATCACCACCCCCTTTTGTACCGCTTTGTTCGCCATAAGTTGGCAGGGTATGCTCAAATGTGAGTCCCTTGCTCACTTTGCCACTGGATTCAAGCAAGCCTGGATGAAGACGGCTGAAATGCCAGAAATCGGTCCAAGGAAGCTTGTTTCCGGTCCAGGGAAGGCATGGCTTGGCAGTTCGGGCTGGACTGTTCCCATGAGGCACAGGGTCAGACGGATTTGCATATGGCCATGTCTGAACTGGGGTGGCAGAGTGGGCTAAAGAATGGTGATGGATCAAACTCGGATCTGTTGACTAGGTGTGAGTGTTTGATTGGTTCTGATGCTCCGTCCATCACCACCCCCTTTTGTACTGCTTTGTTCACCATAAGTTGGCAGGGTATGCTCAGAGGTGAGTCCCTTGCTCACTTTGCCACTGGGTTCAACCAAGCCTGGCTGAAGACGTCTGAAATGCCAGAAAACGGTCCTAGGATGCTTGTTTCCGGTCCAGGGAAGGCATGGCTTGACAGTTCGGGCTGGACTGTTCCCATGAGGCACAGGGTCAGACTGATTTGCATATGGCCATGTCTGAACTGGGGTGGCAGAGTGGGCCAAAGAACGGTGATGGATCAAACTCGGATCTGTTGACTGGGTGTGAGTGTTTGATTGGTTCTGATGCTCCGTCCATCACCACCCCCTTTTGTACCGCTTTGTTCGCCATAAGTTGGCAGGGTATGCTCAGACGTGAGTCCCTTGCTCACTTTGCCACTGGATTCAAGCAAGCCTGGCTGAAGACGGCTGAAATGCCAGAAACCGGTCCTAGGAAGCTTGTTTCCGGTCCAGGGAAGGCATGGCTTGGCAGTTCGGGCTGGACTGTCCCCATGAGGCACAGGGTCAGACTGATTTGCATATGGCCATGTCTGAACTGGGGTGGCAGAGTGGGCTAAAGAACGGAGATGGATCAAACTCGGATCTGTTGACTGGGTGTGAGTGGTTGATTGGTTCTGATGCTCCGTCCATCACCACCCCCTTTTTTACCGCTTTGTTCGCCATAAGTTGGCAGGGTATGCTCAGACGTGAGTCCCTTGCTCACTTTGCCACTGGATTCAAGCAAGCCTGGCTGAAGATGGCTGAAATGCCTGAAATCCATCCTAGGAAACTTGTTTCCTGTCCAGGGAAGGCATGGCTTGGCAATTTGGGCAGGACTGTTCCCATGAGGCACAGGGTCAGACTGATTTTCATATGGCCATGTCTGAACTGGGGTGGCAGAGTGGGCTAAAGAATGGTGATGGATCAAACTCGGATCTGTTGACTGGGTGTGAGTGTTTGATTGGTTCTGATGCTCCGTCCATCACCACCCCCTTTTGTACCGCTTTGTTCGCCATAAGTTTGCAGGGTATGCTCAGACGTGAGTCCCTTGCTCACTTTGCCACTGGATTAAAGCAAGCCTGGCTGAAGACAGCTGAAATGCCAGAAACCGGTCCTAGGAAGCTTGTTTATGGTCCAGGGAAGGCATGGCTTGGCAGTTCGGGCTGGACTGTCCCCATGAGGCACAGGGTCAGACTGAATTGCATATGGCCATGTCTGAACTGGGGTGGCAGAGTGGGCTAAAGAACGGTGATGGATCAAACTCGGATCTGTTGACTGGGTATGAGTGGTTGATTGGTTCTGATGCTCCGTCCATCACCACCCCCTTTTGTACCGCTTTGTTCACCATAAGTTGGCAGGGTATGCTCAGACGTGAGTCCCTTGCTCACTTTGCCACTGGGTTCAACCAAGCCTGGCTGAACACGTCTGAAATGCCAGAAACCGGTCCTAGGATGCTTGTTTCCGGTCCAGGGAAGGCATGGCTTGACAGTTCGGGCTGGACTGTTCCCATGAGGCACAGGGTCAGACTGATTTGCATATGGCTATGTCTGAACTAGGGTGGCAGAGTGGGCTAAAGAACGGTGATGGATCAAACTCGGATCTGTTGACTGGGTGTGAGTGTTTGATTGGTCCTGATGCTCCGTCCATCACCACCCCCTTTTGTACCGCTTTGTTCGCCATAAGTTGGCAGGGTATGCTCAGACGTGAGTCCCTTGCTCACTTTGCCACTGGATTCAAGCAAGCCTGGCTGAAGACGGCTGAAATGCCAGAAACCGGTCCTAGGAAGCTTGTTTCCGGTCCAGGGAAGGCATGGCTTGGCAGTTCGGGCTGGACTGTCCCCATGAGGCACAGGGTCAGACTGATTTGCATATGGCCATGTCTGAACTGGGGTGGCAGAGTGGGCTAAAGAACGGAGATGGATCAAACTCGGATCTGTTGACTGGGTGTGAGTGGTTGATTGGTTCAGATGCTCCGTCCATCACAACCCCCTTTTTTACTGCTTTGTTCGCCATAAGTTGGCAGGGTATGCTCAGACGTGAGTCCCTTGCTCACTTTGCCACTGGATTCAAGCGAGCCTGGCTGAAGATGGCTGAAATGCCTGAAATCCATCCTAGGAAACTTGTTTCCTGTCCAGGGAAGGCATGGCTTGGCAATTTGGGCAGGACTGTTCCCATGAGGCACAGGGTCAGACTGATTTTCATATGGCCATGTCTGAACTGGGGTGGCAGAGTGGGCTAAAGAATGGTGATGGATCAAACTCGGATCTGTTGACTGGGTGTGAGTGTTTGATTGGTTCTGATGCTCCGTCCATCACCACCCCCTTTTGTACCGCTTTGTTCGCCATAAGTTTGCAGGGTATGCTCAGACGTGAGTCCCTTGCTCACTTTGCCACTGGATTAAAGCAAGCCTGGCTGAAGACGGCTGAAATGCCAGAAACCGGTCCTAGGAAGCTTGTTTATGGTCCAGGGAAGGCATGGCTTGGCAGTTCGGGCTGGACTGTCCCCATGAGGCACAGGGTCAGACTGAATTGCATATGGCCATGTCTGAACTGGGGTGGCAGAGTGGGCTAAAGAACGGTGATGGATCAAACTCGGATCTGTTGACTGGGTATGAGTGGTTGATTGGTTCTGATGCTCCGTCCATCACCACCCCCTTTTGTACCGCTTTGTTCACCATAAGTTGGCAGGGTATGCTCAGACGTGAGTCCCTTGCTCACTTTGCCACTGGGTTCAACCAAGCCTGGCTGAACACGTCTGAAATGCCAGAAACCGGTCCTAGGATGCTTGTTTCCGGTCCAGGGAAGGCATGGCTTGACAGTTCGGGCTGGACTGTTCCCATGAGGCACAGGGTCAGACTGATTTGCATATGGCTATGTCTGAACTAGGGTGGCAGAGTGGGCTAAAGAACGGTGATGGATCAAACTCGGATCTGTTGACTGGGTGTGAGTGTTTGATTGGTCCTGATGCTCCGTCCATCACCACCCCCTTTTGTACCGCTTTGTTCGCCATAAGTTGGCAGGGTATGCTCAGACGTGAGTCCCTTGCTCACTTTGCCACTGGATTCAAGCAAGCCTGGCTGAAGACGGCTGAAATGCCAGAAACCGGTCCTAGGAAGCTTGTTTCCGGTCCAGGGAAGGCATGGCTTGGCAGTTCGGGCTGGACTGTCCCCATGAGGCACAGGGTCAGACTGATTTGCATATGGCCATGTCTGAACTGGGGTGGCAGAGTGGGCTAAAGAACGGAGATGGATCAAACTCGGATCTGTTGACTGGGTGTGAGTGGTTGATTGGTTCTGATGCTCCGTCCATCACAACCCCCTTTTTTACTGCTTTGTTCGCCATAAGTTGGCAGGGTATGCTCAGACGTGAGTCCCTTGCTCACTTTGCCACTGGATTCAAGCGAGCCTGGCTGAAGATGGCTGAAATGCCAGAAATCCATCCTAGGAAACTTGTTTCCTGTCCAGGGAAGGCATGGCTTGGCAATTCGGGCTGGACTGTTCCCATGAGGCACAGGGTCAGACTGATTTTCATATGGCCATGTCTGAACTGGGGTGGCAGAGTGGGCTAAAGAATGGTGATGGATCAAACTCGGATCTGTTGACTGGGTGTGAGTGTTTGATTGGTTCTGATGCTCCGTCCATCACCACCCACTTTTGTACCGCTTTGTTCGCCATAAGTTTGCAGGGTATGCTCAGACGTGAGTCCCTTGCTCACTTTGCCACTGGATTCAAGCAAGCCTGGCTGAAGACGGCTGAAATGCCAGAAACCGGTCCTAGGAAGCTTGTTTACGGTCCAGGGAAGGCATGGCTTGGCAGTTCGGGCTGGACTGTCCCCATGAGGCACAGGGTCAGACTGAATTGCATATGGCCATGTCTGAACTGGGGTGGCAGAGTGGGCTAAAGAACGGTGGTGGATCAAACTCGGATCTGTTGACTGGGTGTGAGTGGTTGATTGGTTCTGATGCTCCGTCCATCACCACCCCCTTTTGTACCGCTTTGTTCACCATAAGTTGGCAGGGTATGCTCAGACGTGAGTTCCTTGCTCACTTTGCCACTGGGTTCAACCAAGCCTGGCTGAACACGTCTGAAATGCCAGAAACCGGTCCTAGGATGCTTGTTTCCGGTCCAGGGAAGGCATGGCTTGACAGTTCGGGCTGGACTGTTCCCATGAGGCACAGGGTCAGACTGATTTGCATATGGCTATGTCTGAACTAGGGTGGCAGAGTGGGCTAAAGAACGGTGATGGATCAAACTCGGATCTGTTGACTGGGTGTGAGTGTTTGATTGGTTCTGATGCTCCGTCCATCACCACCCCCTTTTGTACCGCTTTGTTCGCCATAAGTTGGCAGGGTATGCTCAGACGTGAGTCCCTTGCTCACTTTGCCACTGGATTCAAGCAAGCCTGGCTGAAGACGGCTGAAATGCCAGAAACCGGTCCTAGGAAGCTTGTTTCCGGTCCAGGGAAGGCATGGCTTGGCAATTCGGGCTGGACTGTTCCCATGAGGCACAGGGTCAGACTGATTTTCATATGGCCATGTCTGAACTGGGGTGGCAGAGTGGGCTAAAGAATGGTGATGGATCAAACTCGGATCTGTTGACTGGGTGTGAGTGTTTGATTGGTTCTGATGCTCCGTCCATCACCACCCACTTTTGTACCGCTTTGTTCGCCATAAGTTTGCAGGGTATGCTCAGACGTGAGTCCCTTGCTCACTTTGCCACTGGATTCAAGCAAGCCTGGCTGAAGACGGCTGAAATGCCAGAAACCGGTCCTAGGAAGCTTGTTTACGGTCCAGGGAAGGCATGGCTTGGCAGTTCGGGCTGGACTGTCCCCATGAGGCACAGGGTCAGACTGAATTGCATATGGCCATGTCTGAACTGGGGTGGCAGAGTGGGCTAAAGAACGGTGATGGATCAAACTCGGATCTGTTGACTGGGTGTGAGTGGTTGATTGGTTCTGATGCTCCGTCCATCACCACCCCCTTTTGTACCGCTTTGTTCACCATAAGTTGGCAGGGTATGCTCAGACGTGAGTCCCTTGCTCACTTTGCCACTGGGTTCAACCAAGCCTGGCTGAACACGTCTGAAATGCCAGAAACCGGTCCTAGGATGCTTGTTTCCGGTCCAGGGAAGGCATGGCTTGACAGTTCGGGCTGGACTGTTCCCATGAGGCACAGGGTCAGACTGATTTGCATATGGCTATGTCTGAACTAGGGTGGCAGAGTGGGCTAAAGAACGGTGATGGATCAAACTCGGATCTGTTGACTGGGTGTGAGTGTTTGATTGGTTCTGATGCTCCGTCCATCACCACCCCCTTTTGTACCGCTTTGTTCGCCATAAGATGGCAGGGTATGCTCAGACGTGAGTCCCTTGCTCACTTTGCCACTGGATTCAAGCAAGCCTTGCTGAAGACGGCTGAAATGCCAGAAACCGGTCCTAGGAAGCTTGTTTCCGGTCCAGGGAAGGCATGGCTTGGCAGTTTTGGCTGGACTGTCCCCATGAGGCACAGGGTCAGACTGAATTGCATATGGCCATGTCTGAACTGGGGTGGCAGATTGGGCTAAAGAACGGTGATGGATCAAACTCGGATCTGTTGACTGGGTGTGAGTGGTTGATTGGTTCTGATGCTCCGTCCATCACCACCCCCTTTTGTACCGCTTTTTTCGCCATAAGTTGGCAGGGTATGCTCAGACGTGAGTCCCTTGCTCACTTTGCCACTGGATTCAAGCAAGCCTGGCTGAAGACGGCTGAAATGCCAGAAATCCATCCTAGGAAACTTGTTTCCTGTCCAGGGAAGGCATGGCTTGGCAATTCGGACTGGACTGTTCCCATGAGGCACAGGGTCAGACTGATTTTCATATGGCCATGTCTGAACTGGGGTGGCAGAGTGTGTTAAAGAACGGTGATGGATCAAACTCGGATCTGTTGACTGGGTATGAGTATTTTATTGGTTCTGATGCTCCGTCCATCACCACCCCCTTTTGTACCGCTTTGTTCGCCATAAGTTGGCAGGGTATGCTCAGACGTGAGTCCCTTGCTCGCTCACTTTGCCACTGGATTCAAGCAAGCCTGGCTGAAGACGGCTGAAATGCCAGAAACCGGTCCTAGGAAGCTTGTTTACGGTCCAGGGAAGGCATGGCTTGGCAGTTCGGGCTGGACTGTTCCCATGAGGTACAGGGTCAGACTGATTTGCATATGGCCATGTCTGAACTGGGGTGGCAGAGTGTGTTAAAGAACGGTGATGGATCAAACTCGGATCTGTTGACTGGGTATGAGTGTTTTATTGGTTCTGATGCTCCGTCCATCACCACCCCCTTTTGTACCGCTTTGTTCGCCATAAGTTGGCAGGGTATGCTCAGACGTGAGTCCCTTGCTCGCTCACTTTGCCACTGGATTCAAGCAAGCCTGGCTGAAGACGGCTGAAATGCCAGAAACCGGTCCTAGGAAGCTTGTTTACGGTCCAGGGAAGGCATGGCTTGGCAGTTCGGGCTGGACTGTTCCCATGAGGTACAGGGTCAGACTGATTTGCATATGGCCATGTCTGAACTGGGGTGGCAGAGTGGGTTAAAGAACGGTGATGGATCAAACTCGGATCTGTTGACTGGGTATGAGTGTTTTATTGGTTCTGATGCTCCGTCCATCACCACCCCCTTTTGTACCGCTTTGTTCGCCATAAGTTGGCAGGGTATGCTCAGACGTGAGTCCCTTGTACACTTTGCCACTGGATTCAAGCAAGCCTGGCTGAAGAGGGCTGAAATGTCAAAAACCGGTCCTAGGAAGCTTGTTTCCGGTCCAGGGAAGGCATGGCTTGTCAGTTCGGGCTGGACTGTCCCCATGAGGCACATGGTCAGACTGAATTGCATATGGCCATGTGTGAACTGGGGTGGCAGAGTGGGCTAAAGAACGGTGATGGATCAAACTCGGATCTGTTGACTGAGTGTGAGTGTTTGATTGTTTCTGATGCTCCGTCCATCACAACCCCCTTCTGGACCGCTTTGTTCGCCATAAGTTGGCAGGGTATGCTCACACGTGAGTCCCTTGCTCACTTTGCCACTGGATTCAACCAAGCCTGGCTGAAGACGGCTGAAATGCCAGAAACCGGTCCTAGGAAGCTTGTTTCCGGTCCAGGGAAGGCATGGCTTGGCAGTTCGGGCTGGACTGTTCCCATGAGGCAAAGGGTCAGACTGATTTGCATATGGCCATGTCTGAACTGGGATGGCAGAGTGGGCTAAAGAACGGTGATGGATCAAACTCGGATCTGTTGACTGGGTGTGAGTGTTTGATTGGTTCTGATGCTCCGTCCATCACTACCCCCTTTTGTACCGCTTTGTTCGACATAAGTTGGCAGGGTATGCTCAGACGTGAGTCCCTTGCTCACTTTCCGCTGGATTCAAGCCAACCTGGCTGAAGACGGCTGAAATGCCAGAAACCGGTCCTAGAAAGCTTGTTTCCGTTCCAGGGAAGGCATGGCTTGGCAGTTCGGGCTGGACTGTTCCCATGAGGCACAGGGTCAGACTGATTTGCATATGGCCATGTCTGAACTGAGGTGGCAGAGTGGGCTAAAGAACGGTGATGGATCAAACTCAGATCTGTTGACTGGGTGTGAGTGTTTGATTGGTTCTGATGCTCCGTCCATCACCACCCCCTTTTGTACCGCTTTGTTCACCATAAGTTGGCAGGGTATGCTCAGACGTGAGTCCCTTGCTCACTTTGCCACTGGGTTCAACCAAGCCTGGCTGAACACGTCTGAAATGCCAGAAACCGGTCCTAGGATGCTTGTTTCCGGTCCAGGGAAGGCATGGCTTGAAAGTTCGGGCTGGACTGTTCCCATGAGGCACAGGGTCAGACTGATTTGCATATGGCCATGTCTGAACTAGGGTGGCAGAGTGGGCTAAAGAACGGTGATGGATCAAACTCGGATCTGTTGACTGGGTGTGAGTGTTTGATTGGTTCTGATGCTCCGTCCATCACCACCCCCTTTTGTACCGCTTTGTTTGCCATAAGTTGGCAGGGTATGCTCAGACGTGAGTCCCTTGCTCACTTTGCCACTGGATTCAAGCAAGCCTGGCTGAAGACGGCTGAAATGCCAGAAACCGGTCCTAGGAAGCTTGTTTCCGGTGCAGGGAAGGCATGGCTTGGCAGTTTGGGCTGGACTGTCCCCATGAGGCACAGGGTCAGACTGAATTGCATATGGCCATGTCTGAAGTGGGGTGGCAGAGTGGGCTAAAGAACGGTGATGGATCAAACTCGGATCTGTTGACTGGGTGTGAGTGGTTGATTGGTTCTGATGCTCCGTCCATCACCACCCCCTTTTGTACCGCTTTGTTCGCCATAAGTTGGCAGGGTATGCTCAGACGTGAGTCCCTTGCTCACTTTGCCACTGGATTCAAGCAAGCCTGGCTGAAGACGGCTGAAATGCCAGAAATCCATCCTAGGAAACTTGTTTCCTGTCCAGGGAAGGCATGGCTTGGCAATTCGGGCTGGACTGTTCCCATGAGGCACAGGGTCAGACTGATTTTCATATGGCCATGTCTGAACTGGGGTGGCAGAGTGGGCTAAAGAATGGTGACGGATCAAACTCGGATCTGTTGACTGGGTGTGAGTGTTTGATTGGTTCTGATGCTCCGTCCATCACCACCCCCTTTTGTACCGCTTTGTTCGCCATAAGTTTGCAGGGTATGCTCAGACGTGAGTCCCTTGCTCACTTTGCCACTGGATTCAAGCAAGCCTGGCTGAAGACGGCTGAAATGCAAGAAACCGGTCCTAGGAAGCTTGTTTACGGTCCAGGGAAGGCATGGCTTGGCAGTTCGGGCTGGACTGTTCCCATGAGGTACAGGGTCAGACTGATTTGCATATGGCCATGTCTGAACTGGGGTGGCAGAGTGGGTTAAAGAACGGTGATGGATCAAACTCGGATCTGTTGACTGGGTATGAGTGTTTTATTGGTTCTGATGCTCCGTCCATCACCACCCCCTTTTGTACCGCTTTGTTCGCCATAAGTTGGCAGGGTATGCTCAGACGTGAGTCCCTTGCTCACTTTGCCACTGGATTCAAGCAAGCCTGGCTGAAGACGGCTGAAATGCCAGAAACCGGTCCTAGGAAGCTTGTTTCTGGTCCAGGGAAGGCATGGCTTGTCAGTTCGGGCTGGACTGTCCCCATGAGGCACAGGGTCAGACTGAATTGCATATGGCCATGTGTGAACTGGGGTGGCAGAGTGGGCTAAAGAACGGTGATGGAGCAAACTCGGATCTGTTGACTGGGTGTGAGTGTTTGATTGTTTCTGATGCTCCGTCCATCACAACCCCCTTCTGGACCGCTTTGTTCGCCATAAGTTGGCAGGGTATGCTCACACGTGAGTCCCTTGCTCACTTTGCCACTGGATTCAAGCAAGCCTGGCTGAAGACGGCTGAAATGCAAGAAACCGGTCCTAGGAAGCTTGTTTACGGTCCAGGGAAGGCATGGCTTGGCAGTTCGGGCTGGACTGTTCCCATGAGGTACAGGGTCAGACTGATTTGCATATGGCCATGTCTGAACTGGGGTGGCAGAGTGGGTTAAAGAACGGTGATGGATCAAACTCGGATCTGTTGACTGGGTATGAGTGTTTTATTGGTTCTGATGCTCCGTCCATCACCACCCCCTTTTGTACCGCTTTGTTCGCCATAAGTTGGCAGGGTATGCTCAGACGTGAGTCCCTTGCTCACTTTGCCACTGGATTCAAGCAAGCCTGGCTGAAGACGGCTGAAATGCCAGAAACCGGTCCTAGGAAGCTTGTTTCCGGTCCAGGGAAGGCATGGCTTGTCAGTTCGGGCTGGACTGTCCCCATGAGGCACAGGGTCCGACTGAATTGCATATGGCCATGTGTGAACTGGGGTGGCAGAGTGGGCTAAAGAACGGTGATGGAGCAAACTCGGATCTGTTGACTGGGTGTGAGTGTTTGATTGTTTCTAATGCTCCGTCCATCACAAACCCCTTCTGGACCGCTTTGTTCACCATAAGTTGGCAGGGTATGCTCACACGTGAGTCCCTTGCTCACTTTGCCACTGGATTCAACCAAGCCTGGCTGAAGACGGCTGAAATGCCAGAAACCGGTCCTAGGAAGCTTGTTTCCGGTCCAGGGAAGGCATGGCTTGGCAGTTTGAGCTGGACTGTTCCCATGAGGCACATGGTCAGACTGATTTGCATATGGCCATGTCTGAACTGGGGTGGCAGAGTGGGCTAAAGAACGGTGATGGATCAAACTCGGATCTTTTGACTGGGTGTGAGTGTTTGATTGGTTCTGATGCTCCGTCCATCACCACCCCCTTTTGTACCGCTTTGTTCGACATAAGTTGGCAGGGTATGCTCAGACGTGAGTCCCTTGCTCACTTTCCACTGGATTCAAGCAAGCCTGGCTGAAGACGGCTGAAATGCCAGAAACCGGTCCTAGGAAGCTTGTTTCCGGTCCAGGGAAGGCATGGCTTGGCAGTTCGGGCTGGACTGTCCCCATGAGGCACAGGGTCAGATTGATTTGCATATGGCCATGTCTGAACTGGGGTGGCAGAGTGGGCTAAAGAACGGAGATGGATCAAACTCGGATCTGTTGACTGGGTGTGAGTGGTTGATTGGTTCTGATGCTCCGTCCATCACCACCCCCTTTTTTACTGCTTTGTTCGCCATAAGTTGGCAGGGTATGCTCAGACGTGAGTCCCTTGCTCACTTTGCCACTGGATTCAAGCAAGCCTGGCTGAAGATGGCTGAAATGCCAGAAATCCATCCTAGGAAACTTGTTTCCTGTCCAGGGAAGGCATGGCTTGGCAATTCGGGCTGGACTGTTCCCATGAGGCACAGGGTCAGACTGATTTTCATATGGCCATGTCTGAACTGGGGTGGCAGAGTGGGCTAAAGAATGGTGATGGATCAAACTCGGATCTGTTGACTGGGTGTGAGTGTTTGATTGGTTCTGATGCTCCGTCCATCACCACCCACTTTTGTACCGCTTTGTTCGCCATAAGTTTGCAGGGTATGCTCAGACGTGAGTCCCTTGCTCACTTTGCCACTGGATTCAAGCAAGCCTGGCTGAAGACGGCTGAAATGCCAGAAACCGGTCCTAGGAAGCTTGTTTACGGTCCAGGGAAGGCATGGCTTGGCAGTTCGGGCTGGACTGTCCCCATGAGGCACAGGGTCAGACTGAATTGCATATGGCCATGTCTGAACTGGGGTGGCAGAGTGGGCTAAAGAACGGTGATGGATCAAACTCGGATCTGTTGACTGGGTGTGAGTGGTTGATTGGTTCTGATGCTCCGTCCATCACCACCCCCTTTTGTACCGCTTTGTTCACCATAAGTTGGCAGGGTATGCTCAGACGTGAGTCCCTTGCTCACTTTGCCACTGGGTTCAACCAAGCCTGGCTGAACACGTCTGAAATGCCAGAAACCGGTCCTAGGATGCTTGTTTCCGGTCCAGGGAAGGCATGGCTTGACAGTTTGGGCTGGACTGTTCCCATGAGGCACAGGGTCAGACTGATTTGCATATGGCTATGTCTGAACTAGGGTGGCAGAGTGGGCTAAAGAACGGTGATGGATCAAACTCGGATCTGTTGACTGGGTGTGAGTGTTTGATTGGTTCTGATGCTCCGTCCATCACCACCCCCTTTTGTACCACTTTGTTCGCCATAAGTTGGCAGGGTATGCTCAGACGTGAGTCCCTTGCTCACTTTGCCACTGGATTCAAGCAAGCCTGGCTGAAGACGGCTGAAATGCCAGAAACCGGTCCTAGGAAGCTTGTTTCCGGTCCAGGGAAGGCATGGCTTGGCAGTTTGGGCTGGACTGTCCCCATGAGGCACAGGGTCAGACTGAATTGCATATGGCCATGTCTGAACTGGGGTGGCAGATTGGGCTAAAGAACGGTGATGGATCAAACTCGGATCTGTTGACTGGGTGTGAGTGGTTGATTGGTTCTGATGCTCCGTCCATCACCACCCCCTTTTGTACCGCTTTTTTCACCATAAGTTGGCAGGGTATGCTCAGACGTGAGTCCCTTGCTCACTTTGCCACTGGATTCAAGCAAGCCTGGCTGAAGACGGCTGAAATGCCAGAAATCCATCCTAGGAAACTTGTTTCCTGTCCAGGGAAGGCATGGCTTGGCAATTCGGACTGGACTGTTCCCATGAGGCACAGGGTCAGACTGATTTTCATATGGCCATGTCTGAACTGGGGTGGCAGAGTGTGTTAAAGAACGGTGATGGATCAAACTCGGATCTGTTGACTGGGTATGAGTGTTTTATTGGTTCTGATGCTCCGTCCATCACCACCCCCTTTTGTACCGCTTTGTTCGCCATAAGTTGGCAGGGTATGCTCAGACGTGAGTCCCTTGCTCGCTCACTTTGCCACTGGATTCAAGCAAGTCTGGCTGAAGACGGCTGAAATGCCAGAAACCGGTCCTAGGAAGCTTGTTTACGGTCCAGGGAAGGCATGGCTTGGCAGTTCGGGCTGGACTGTTCCCATGAGGTACAGGGTCAGACTGATTTGCATATGGCCATGTCTGAACTGGGGTGGCAGAGTGGGTTAAAGAACGGTGATGGATCAAACTCGGATCTGTTGACTGGGTATGAGTGTTTTATTGGTTCTGATGCTCCGTCCATCACCACCCCCTTTTGTACCGCTTTGTTCGCCATGAGTTGGCAGGGTATGCTCAGACGTGAGTCCCTTGTACACTTTGCCACTGGATTCAAGCAAGCCTGGCTGAAGACGGCTGAAATGTCAGAAACCGGTCCTAGGAAGCTTGTTTCCGGTCCAGGGAAGGCATGGCTTGTCAGTTCGGGCTGGACTGTCCCCATGAGGCACATGGTCAGACTGAATTGCATATGGCCATGTGTGAATTGGGGTGGCAGAGTTGGCTAAAGAACGGTGATGGATCAAACTCGGATCTGTTGACTGGGTGTGAGTGTTTGATTGTTTCTGATGCTCCGTCCATCACAACCCCCTTCTGGACCGCTTTGTTCGCCATAAGTTGGCAGGGTATGCTCACACGTGAGTCCCTTGCTCACTTTGCCACTGGATTCAACCAAGCCTGGCTGAAGACGGCTGAAATGCCAGAAACCGGTCCTAGGAAGCTTGTTTCCGGTCCAGGGAAGGCATGGCTTGGCAGTTCGGGCTGGACTGTTCCCATGAGGCAAAGGGTCAGACTGATTTGCATATGGCCATGTCTGAACTGGGATGGCAGAGTGGGCTAAAGAACGGTGATCGATCAAACTCGGATCTGTTGACTGGGTGTGAGTGTTTGATTGGTTCTGATGCTCCGTCCATCACCACCCCCTTTTGTACCGCTTTGTTCGACATAAGTTGGCAGGGTATGCTCAGACGTGAGTCCCTTGCTCACTTTCCGCTGGATTCAAGCAAACCTGGCTGAAGACGGCTGAAATGCCAGAAACCGGTCCTAGAAAGCTTGTTTCCGTTCCAGGGAAGGCATGGCTTGGCAGTTCGGGCTGGACTGTTCCCATGAGGCACAGGGTCAGACTGATTTGCACATGGCCATGTCTGAAGTGAGGTGGCAGAGTGGGCTAAAGAACGGTGATGGATCAAACTCAGATCTGTTGACTGGGTGTGAGTGTTTGATTGGTTCTGATGCTCCGTCCATCACCACCCCCTTTTGTACCGCTTTGTTCACCATAAGTTGGCAGGGTATGCTCAGACGTGAGTCCCTTGCTCACTTTGCCACTGGGTTCAACCAAGCCTGGCTGAACACGTCTGAAATGCCAGAAACCGGTCCTAGGATGCTTGTTTCCGGTCCAGGGAAGGCATGGCTTGAAAGTTCGGGCTGGACTGTTCCCATGAGGCACAGGGTCAGACTGATTTGCATATGGCCATGTCTGAACTAGGGTGGCAGAGTGGGCTAAAGAACGGTGATGGATCAAACTCGGATCTGTTGACTGGGTGTGAGTGTTTGATTGGTTCTGATGCTCCGTCCATCACCACCCCCTTTTGTACCGCTTTGTTTGCCATAAGTTGGCAGGGTATGCTCAGACGTGAGTCCCTTGCTCACTTTGCCACGGGATTCAAGCAAGCCTGGCTGAAGACGGCTGAAATGCCAGAAACCGGTCCTAGGAAGCTTGTTTCCGGTGCAGGGAAGGCATGGCTTGGCAGTTTGAGCTGGACTGTCCCCATGAGGCACAGGGTCAGACTGAATTGCATATGGCCATGTCTGAAGTGGGGTGGCAGAGTGGGCTAAAGAACGGTGATGGATCAAACTCGGATCTGTTGACTGGGTGTGAGTGGTTGATTGGTTCTGATGCTCCGTCCATCACCACCCCCTTTTGTACCGCTTTGTTCACCATAAGTTGGCAGGGTATGCTCAGACGTGAGTCCCTTGCTCACTTTGCCACTGGATTCAAGCAAGCCTGGCTGAAGACGGCTGAAATGCCAGAAATCCATCCTAGGAAACTTGTTTCCTGTCCAGGGAAGGCATGGCTTGGCAATTCGGGCTGGACTGTTCCCATGAGGCACAGGGTCAGACCGATTTTCATATGGCCATGTCTGAACTGGGGTGGCAGAGTGGGCTAAAGAATGGTGATGGATCAAACTCGGATCTGTTGACTGGGTGTGAGTGTTTGATTGGTTCTGATGCTCCGTCCATCACCACCCCCTTTTGTACCGCTTTGTTCGCCATAAGTTTGCAGGGTATGCTCAGACGTGAGTCCCTTGCTCACTTTGCCACTGGATTCAAGCAAGCCTGGCTGAAGACGGCTGAAATGCAAGAAACCGGTCCTAGGAAGCTTGTTTACGGTCCAGGGAAGGCATGGCTTGGCAGTTCGGGCTGGACTGTTCCCATGAGGTACAGGGTCAGACTGATTTGCATATGGCCATGTCTGAACTGGGGTGGCAGAGTGGGTTAAAGAACGGTGATGGATCAAACTCGGATCTGTTGACTGGGTATGAGTGTTTTATTGGTTCTGATGCTCCGTCCATCACCACCCCCTTTTGTACCGCTTTGTTCGCCATAAGTTGGCAGGGTATGCTCAGACGTGAGTCCCTTGCTCACTTTGCCACTGGATTCAAGCAAGCCTGGCTGAAGACGGCTGAAATGCCAGAAACCGGTCCTAGGAAGCTTGTTTCCGGTCCAGGGAAGGCATGGCTTGTCAGTTCGGGCTGGACTGTCCCCATGAGGCACAGGGTCAGACTGAATTGCATATGGCCATGTGTGAACTGGGGTGGCAGAGTGGGCTAAAGAACGGTGATGGAGCAAACTCGGATCTGTTGACTGGGTGTGAGTGTTTGATTGTTTCTGATGCTCCGTCCATCACAACCCCCTTCTGGACCGCTTTGTTCGCCATAAGTTGGCAGGGTATGCTCACACGTGAGTCCCTTGCTCACTTTGCCACTGGATTCAAGCAAGCCTGGCTGAAGACGGCTGAAATGCAAGAAACCGGTCCTAGGAAGCTTGTTTACGGTCCAGGGAAGGCATGGCTTGTCAGTTCGGGCTGGACTGTCCCCATGAGGCACAGGGTCCGACTGAATTGCATATGGCCATGTGTGAACTGGGGTGGCAGAGTGGGCTAAAGAACGGTGATGGAGCAAACTCGGATCTGTTGACTGGGTGTGAGTGTTTGATTGTTTCTAATGCTCCGTCCATCACAAACCCCTTCTGGACCGCTTTGTTCGCCATAAGTTGGCAGGGTATGCTCACACGTGAGTCCCTTGCTCACTTTGCCACTGGATTCAAGCAAGCCTGGCTGAAGACGGCTGAAATGCCAGAAACCGGTCCTAGGAAGCTTGTTTCCGGTCCAGGGAAGGCATGGCTTGGCAGTTTGAGCTGGACTGTTCCCATGAGGCACAGGGTCAGACTGATTTGCATATGGCCATGTCTGAACTGGGGTGGCAGAGTGGGCTAAAGAACGGTGATGGATCGAACTCGGATCTTTTGACTGGGTGTGAGTGTTTGATTGGTTCTGATGCTCCGTCCATCACCACCCCCTTTTGTACCGCTTTGTTCGACATAAGTTGGCAGGGTATGCTCAGACGTGAGTCCCTTGCTCACTTTCCACTGGATTCGAGCAAACCTGGCTAAAGACGGCTGAAATGCCAGAAACCGGTCCTAGAAAGCTTGTTTCCGTTCCAGGGAAGGCATGGCTTGGCAGTTCGGGCTGGACTGTTCCCATGAGGCACAGGGTCAGACTGATTTGCACATGGCCATGTCTGAACTGAGGTGGCAGAGTGGGCTAAAGAACGGTGATGGATCAAACTCAGATCTGTTGACTGTGTGTGAGTGTTTGATTGGTTCTGATGCTCCGTCCATCACCACCCCCTTTTGTACCGCTTTGTTCGCCATAAGTTGGCAGGGTATGCTCAAATGTGAGTCCCTTGCTCACTTTGCCACTGGATTCAAGCAAGCCTGGATGAAGACGGCTGAAATGCCAGAAATCGGTCCAAGGAAGCTTGTTTCCGGTCCAGGGAAGGCATGGCTTGGCAGTTCGGGCTGGACTGTTCCCATGAGGCACAGGGTCAGACGGATTTGCATATGGCCATGTCTGAACTGGGGTGGCAGAGTGGGCTAAAGAATGGTGATGGATCAAACTCGGATCTGTTGACTGGGTGTGAGTGTTTGATTGGTTCTGATGCTCCGTCCATCACCACCCCCTTTTGTACCGCTTTGTTCACCATAAGTTGGCAGGGTATGCTCAGAGGTGAGTCCCTTGCTCACTTTGCCACTGGGTTCAACCAAGCCTGGCTGAAGACGTCTGAAATGCCAGAAACCGGTCATAGGATGCTTGTTTCCGGTCCAGGGAAGGCATGGCTTGACAGTTCGGGCTGGACTGTTCCCATGAGGCAAAGGGTCAGACTGATTTGCATATGGCCATGTCTGATCTGGGGTGGCAGAGTGGGCTAAAGAATGGTGATGGATCAAACTCGGATCTGTTGACTGGGTGTGAGTGTTTGATTGGTTCGATGCTCCGTCCATCACCACCCCCTTTTGTACCGCTTTGTTCGCCATAAGTTGGCAGGGTATGCTCAGACGTGAGTCCCTTGCTCACTTTGCCACTGGATTCAAGCAAGCCTGGCTGAAGACGGCTGAAATGCCAGAAACCGGTCCTAGGAAGCTTGTTTCCGGTCCAGGGAAGGCATGGCTTGGCAGTTTGGGCTGGACTGTCCTCATGAGGCACAGGGTCAGACTGAATTGCATATGGCCATGTCTGAACTGGGGTGGCAGAGTGGGCTAAAGAACGGTGATGGATCAAACTCGGATCTGTTGACTGGGTAAGAGTGGTTGATTGGTTCTGATGCTCCGTCCATCACCACCCCCTTTTGTACCGCTTTGTTCGCCATAAGTTGGTAGGGTATGCTCAGACGTGAGTCCCTTGCTCACTTTGCCACTGGATTCAAGCAAGCCTGGCTGAAGATGGCTGAAATGCCAGAAATCCATCCTAGGAAACTTGTTTCTTGTCCAGGGAAGGCATGGCTTGGCAATTTGGGCTGGACTGTTCCCATGAGGCACAGGGTCAGACTGATTTTCATATGGCCATGTCTGAACTGGGGTGGCAGAGTGGGCTAAAGAATGGTGATGGATCAAACTCGGATCTGTTGACTGGGTGTGAGTGTTTGTTTGGTTCTGATGCTCCGTCCATCACCACCCCCTTTTGTACCGCTTTGTTCACCATAAGTTGGCAGGGTATGCTCAGACGTGAGTCCCTTGCTCACTTTCCACTGGATTCAACCAAGCCTGGCTGAACACGTCTGAAATGCCAGAAACCGGTCCTAGGATGCTTGTTTCCGGTCCAGGGAAGGCGTGGCTTGACAGTTCGGGCTGGACTGTTCCCATGAGGCACAGGGTCAGACTGATTTGCATATGGCCATGTCTGAACTAGGGTGGCAGAGTGGGCTAAAGAACGGTGATGGATCAAACTCGGATCTGTTGACTGGGTGTAAGTGTTTGATTGGTTCTGATGCTCCGTCCATCACCACCCCCTTTTGTACCGCTTTGTTCACCATAAGTTGGCAGGGTATGCTCAGACGTGAGTCCCTTGCTCACTTTGCCACTGGATTCAAGCAAGCCTGGCTGAAGACGGCTGAAATGCCAGAAACCGGTCCTAGGAAGCTTGTTTCCGGTCCAGGGAAGGCATGGCTTGGCAGTTTGGGCTGGACTGTCTCCATGAGGCACAGGGTCAGACTGAATTGCATATGGCCATGTCTGAACTGGGGTGGCAGATTGGGCTAAAGAACGGTGATGGATCAAACTCGGATCTGTTGACTGGGTGTGAGTGGTTGATTGGTTCTGATGCTCCGTCCATCACCACCCCCTTTTGTACCGCTTTGTTCGCCATAAGTTGGCAGGGTATGCTCAGACGTGAGTCCCTTGCTCAATTTGCCACTGGATTCAAGCAAGCCTGGCTGAAGACGGCTGAAATGCCAGAAATCCATCCTGAGAAACTTGTTTCCTGTCCAGGGAAGGCATGGCTTGGCAATTCGGGCTGGACTGTTCCCATGAGGCACAGGGTCAGACTGATTTTCATATGGCCATGTCTGAACTGGGGTGGCAGAGTGGGCTAAAGAATGGTGATGGATCAAACTCGGATCTGTTGACTGGGTGTGAGTGTTTGATTGGTTCTGATGCTCCGTCCATCACCACCCCCTTTTGTACCGCTTTGTTCGCCATAAGTTGGCAGGGTATGCTCAGACGTGAGTCCCTTGCTCACTTTGCCACTGGATTCAAGCAAGCCTGGCTGAAGACGGCTGAAATGCCAGAAACCGGTCCTAGGAAGCTTGTTTACGGTCCAGGGAAGGCATGGCTTGGCAGTTCGGGCTGGACTGTTCCCATGAGGTACAGGGTCAGACTGATTTGCATATGGCCATGTCTGAACTGGGGTGGCAGATTGGGTTAAAGAACGGTGATGGATCAAACTCGGATCTGTTGACTGGGTATGAGTGTTTTATTGGTTCGGATGCTCCGTCCATCACCACCCCCTTTTGTACCGCTTTGTTCGCCATAAGTTGGCAGGGTATGCTCAGACGTGAGTCCCTTGCTCACTTTGCCACTGGATTCAAGCAAGCCTGGCTGAAGACAGCTGAAATGCCAGAAACCGGTCCTAGGACGCTTGTTTCCGGTCCAGGGAAGTCATGGCTTGGCAGTTCGGGCTGGACTGTTCCCATGAGGCACACGGTCAGACTGATTTGCATATGGCCATGTCTGAACTGGCGTGGCAGAGTGGGCCAAAGAACGGTGATGGATCAAACTCAGATCTGTTGACTGGGTGTGAGTGTTTTTTATTGGTTCTGATGCTCCGTCCATCACCACCCCCTTTTGTACCGCTTTGTTCGCCATAAGTTGGCAGGGTATGCTCAGACGTGAGTCCCTTGCACACTTTGCCACTGGATTCAAGCAAGCCTGGCTGAAGACGGCTGAAATGTCAGAAACCGGTCCTAGGAAGCTTGTTTCCGGTCCAGGGAAGGCATGGCTTGTCAGTTCGGGCTGGACTGTCCCCATGAGGCACAGGGTCAGACTGAATTGCATATGGCCATGTGTGAACTGGGGTGGCAGAGTGGGCTAAAGAACAGTGATGGATCAAACTCGGATCTGTTGACTGGGTGTGAGTGTTTGATTGTTTCTGATGCTCCATCCATCACAACCCCTTTCTGGACCGCTTTGTTCGCCATAAGTTGGCAGGGTATGCTCACACGTGAGTCCCTTGCTCACTTTGCCACTGGATTCAACCAAGCCTGGCTGAAGACGGCTGAAATGCCAGAAACCGGTCCTAGGAAGCTTGTTTCCGGTCCAGGGAAGGCATGGCTTGGCAGTTCGGGCTGGACTGTTCCCATGAGGCACAGGGTCAGACTGATTTGCATATGGCCATATCTGAACTGGGATGGCAGAGTGGGCTAAAGAACGGTGATGGATCAAACTCGGATCTGTTGACTGGGTGTGAGTGTTTGATTGGTTCTGATGCTCCGTCCATCACCACCCTCTTTTGTACCGCTTTGTTCGACATAAGTTGGCAGGGTATGCTCAGACGTGAGTCCCTTGCTCACTTTCCACTGGATTCAAGCAAACCTGGCTGAAGACGGCTAAAATGCCAGAAACCGGTCCTAGAAAGCTTGTTTCCGTTCCAGGGAAGGCATGGCTTGGCAGTTCGGGCTGGACTGTTCCCATGAGGCACAGGGTCAGACTGATTTGCACATGGCCATGTCTGAACTGAGGTGGCAGAGTGGGCTAAAGAACGGTGATGGATCAAACTCAGATCTGTTGACTGGGTGTGAGTGTTTGATTGGTTCTGATGCTCCGTCCATCACCACCCCCTTTTGTACCGCTTTGTTCGCCATAAGTTGGCAGGGTATGCTCAAATGTGTGTCCCTTGCTCACTTTGCCACTGGATTCAAGCAAGCCTGGATGAAGACGGCTGAAATGCCAGAAACCGGTCCAAGGAAGCTTGTTTCCGGTCCAGGGAAGGCATGGCTTGGCAGTTCGGGCTGGACTGTTCCCATGAGGCACAGGGTCAGACGGATTTGCATATGGCCATGTCTGAACTGGGGTGGCAGAGTGGGCTAAAGAACAGTGATGGATCAAACTTGGATCTGTTGACTGGGTGTGAGTGTTTGATTGGTGCTGATGCTCCGTCCATCACCACCCCCTTTTGTACCGCTTTGTTCGCCATAAGTTGGCAGGGTATGCTCAGACGTGAGTCCCTTGCTCACTTTGCCACTGGATTCAAGCAAGCCTGGCTGAAGATGGCTGAAATGCCAGAAACCAGTCCTAGGAAGCTTGTTTCCGGTCCAGGGAAGGCATGGCTTGGCAGTTTGGGCTGGACTGTCCCCATGAGGCACAGGGTCAGACTGAATTGCATACGGCCATGTCTGAACTGGGGTGGCAGATTGGGCTAAAGAACGGTGATGGATCAAACTCGGATCTGTTGACTGGGTGTGAGTGGTTGATTGGTTCTGATGCTCCGTCCATCACCACCCCCTTTTGTACCGCTTTGTTCGCCATAAGTTGGCAGGGTATGCTCAGACGTGAGTCCCTTGCTCACTTTGACACTGGATTCAAGCAAGCCTGGCTGAAGACGGCTGAAATGCCAGAAACCCGTCCTAGGAAGCTTGTTTATGGTCCAGGGAAGGCATGGCTTGGCAGTTCGGGCTGGACTGTCCCCATGAGGCACAGGGTCAGACTGAATTGCATATGGCCATGTCTGAACTGGGGTGGCAGAGTGGGCTAAAGAACGGTGATGGATCAAACTCGGATCTGTTGACTGGGTGTGAGTGGTTGATTGGTTCTGATGCTCCGTCCATCACCACCCCCTTTTCTACCGCTTTGTTCACCATAAGTTGGCAGGGTATGCTCAGACGTGAGTCCCTTGCTCACTTTGCCACTGGGTTCAACCAAGCCTGGCTGAACACGTCTGAAATGCCAGAAACCGGTCCTAGGAAGCTTGTTTCCGGTCCAGGGAAGGCATGGCTTGGCAGTTTGGGCTGGACTGTCCCCATGAGGCACAGGGTCAGACTGAATTGCATATGGCCATGTCTGAACTGGGGTGGCAGATTGGGCTAAAGAACGGTGATGGATCAAACTCGGATCTGTTGACTGGGTGTGAGTGGTTGATTGGTTCTGATGTTCCGTCCATCACCACCCCCTTTTGTACCGCTTTGTTCGCCATAAGTTGGCAGGGTATGCTCAGACGTGAGTCCCTTGCTCAATTTGCCACTGGATTCAATCAAGCCTGGCTGAAGACAGCTGAAATGCCAGAAATCCATCCTAAGAAACGTGTTTCCTGTCCAGGGAAGGCATGGCTTGGCAATTCGGGCTGGACTGTTCCCATGAGGCACAGGGTCAGACTGATTTTCATATGGCCATGTCTGAACTGGGGTGGCAGAGTGGGCTAAAGAATGGTGATGGATCAAACTCGGATCTGTTGACTGGGTGTGAGTGTTTGATTGGTTCTGATGCTCCGTCCATCACCACCCCCTTTTGTACCGCTTTGTTCGTCCATAAGTTTGCAGGGTATGCTCAGACGTGAGTCCCTTGCTCGCTCACTTTGCCACTGGATTCAAGCAAGCCTGGCTGAAGACGGCTGAAATGCCAGAAACCGGTCCTAGGAAGCTTGTTTACGGTCCAGGGAAGGCATGGCTTGGCAGTTCGGGCTGGACTGTTCCAATGAGGTACAGGGTCAGACTGATTTGCATATGGCCATGTCTGAACTGGGGTGGCAGAGTGGGTTAAAGAACGGTGATGGATCAAACTCGGATCTGTTGCCTGGGTATGAGTGTTTTATTGGTTCTGATGCTCCGTCCATCACCACCCCCTTTTGTACCGCTTTGTTCGCCATAAGTTGGCAGGGTATGCTCAGACGTGAGTCCCTTGCTCACTTTGCCACTGGATTCAAGCAAGCCTGGCTGAAGACAGCTGAAATGCCAGAAACCGGTCCTAGGACGCTTGTTTCCGGTCCAGGGAAGTCATGGCTTGGCAGTTCGGGCTGGACTGTTCCCATGAGGCACACGGTCAGACTGATTTGCATATGGCCATGTCTGAACTGGCGTGGCAGAGTGGGCCAAAGAACGGTGATGGATCAAACTCAGATCTGTTGACTGGGTGTGAGTGTTTGATTGGTTCTGATGCTCCGTCCATCACCACCCCCTTTTGTACCGCTTTGTTCGCCATAAGTTGGCAGGGTATGCTCAGACGTGAGTCCCTTGCACACTTTGCCACTGGATTCAAGCAAGCCTGGCTGAAGACGGCTGAAATGTCAGAAACCGGTCCTAGGAAGCTTGTTTCCGGTCCAGGGAAGGCATGGCTTGTCAGTTCGGGCTGGACTGTCCCCATGAGGCACAGGGTCAGACTGAATTGCATATGGCCATGTGTGAACTGGGGTGGCAGAGTGGGCTAAAGAACGGTGATGGATCAAACTCGGATCTGTTGACTGGGTGTGAGTGTTTGATTGTTTTTGATGCTCCGTCCATCACAACCCCCTTCTGGACCGCTTTGTTCGCCATAAGTTGGCAGGGTATGCTCACACGTGAGTCCCTTGCTCACTTTCCCACTGGATTCAACCAAGCCTGGCTGAAGACGGCTGAAATGCCAGAAACCGGTCCTAGGAAGCTTGTTTCCGGTCCAGGGAAGGCATGGCTTGGCAGTTCGGGCTGGACTGTTCCCATGAGGCACAGGGTCAGACTGATTTGCATATGGCCATATCTGAACTGGGATGGCAGAGTGGGCTAAAGAAAGGTGATGGATCAAACTCGGATCTGTTGACTGGGTGTGAGTGTTTGATTGGTTCTGATGCTCCGTCCATCACCACCCCCTTTTGTACCGCTTTGTTCGACATAAGTTGGCAGGGTATGCTCAGACGTGAGTCCCTTGCTCACTTTCCACTGGATTCAAGCAAACCTGGCTGAAGACGGCTGAAATGCCAGAAACCGGTCCTAGATAGCTTGTTTCCGTTCCAGGGAAGGCATGGCTTGGCAGTTCGGGCTGGACTGTTCCCATGAGGCACAGGGTCAGACTGATTTGCACATGGCCATGTCTGAACTGAGGTGGCAGAGTGGGCTAAAGAACGGTGATGGATCAAACTCAGATCTGTTGACTGGGTGTGAGTGTTTGATTGGTTCTGATGCTCCGTCCATCACCACCCCCTTTTGTACCGCTTTGTTCGCCATAAGTTGGCAGGGTATGCTCAAATGTGAGTCCCTTGCTCACTTTGCCACTGGATTCAAGCAAGCCTGGATGAAGACGGCTGAAATGCCTGAAACCGGTCCAAGGAAGCTTGTTTCCGGTCCAGGGAAGGCATGGCTTGGCAGTTCGGGCTGGACTGTTCCCATGAGGCACAGGGTCAGACGGATTTGCATATGGCCATGTCTGAACTGGGGTGGCAGAGTGGGCTAAAGAACAGTGATGGATCAAACTTGGATCTGTTGACTGGGTGTGAGTGTTTGATTGGTGCTGATGCTCCGTCCATCACCACCCCCTTTTGTACCGCTTTGTTCGCCATAAGTTGGCAGGGTATGCTCAGACGTGAGTCCCTTGCTCACTTTGCCACTGGATTCAAGCAAGCCTGGCTGAAGATGGCTGAAATGCCAGAAACCGGTCCTAGGAAGCTTGTTTCTGGTCCAGGGAAGGCATGGCTTGGCAGTTTGGGCTGGACTGTCCCCATGAGGCACAGGGTCAGACTGAATTGCATACGGCCATGTCTGAACTGGGGTGGCAGATTGGGCTAAAGAACGGTGATGGATCAAACTCGGATCTGTTGACTGGGTGTGAGTGGTTGATTGGTTCTGATGCTCCGTCCATCACCACCCCCTTTTGTACCGCTTTGTTCGCCATAAGTTGGCAGGGTATGCTCAGACGTGAGTCTCTTGCTCACTTTGCCACTGGACTCAAGCAAGCCTGGCTGAAGACGGCTGAAATGCCAGAAATCCATCCTAGGAAACTTGTTTCCTGTCCAGGGAAGGCATGGCTTGGCAATTCGGGCTGGACTGTTCCCATGAGGCACAGGGTCAGACTGATTTTCAGATGGCCATGTCTGAACTGGGGTGGCAGAGTGGGCTAAAGAATGGTGATGGATCAAACTCGGATCTGTTGACTGGGTGTGAGTGTTTGATTGGTTCTGATGCTCCCTCCATCACCACCCCCTTTTGTACCGCTTTGTTCGCTATAAGTTGGCAGGGTATGCTCAGACGTGAGTCCCTTGCTCGCTCACTTTGCCACTGGATTCAAGCAAGCCTGGCTGAAGACGGCTGAAATGCCAGAAACCGGTCCTAGGAAGCTTGTTTACGGTCCAGGGAAAGCATGGCTTGGCAGTTCGGGCTGGACTGTTCCCATGAGGTACAGGGTCAGACTGATTTGCATATGGCCATGTCTGAACTGGGGTGGCAGAGTGGGTTAAAGAACGGTGATGGATCAAACTCGGATCTGTTGACTGGGTATGAGTGTTTTATTGGTTCTGATGCTCCGTCCATCACCACCCCCTTTTGTACCGCTTTGTTCGCCATGAATTGGCAGGGTATGCTCAGACGTGAGTCCCTTGTACACTTTGCCACTGGATTCAAGCAAGCCTGGCTGAAGACGGCTGAAATGTCAGAAACCGGTCCTAGGAAGCTTGTTTCCGGTCGAGGGAAGGCATGGCTTGTCAGTTCGGGCTGGACTGTCCCCATGAGGCACATGGTCAGACTGAATTGCATATGGCCATGTGTGAATTGGGGTGGCAGAGTTGGCTAAAGAACGGTGATGGATCAAACTCGGATCTGTTGACTGGGTGTGAGTGTT